>NC_141691.1:1616773094-1618158073 GCF_964263255.1 Lissotriton vulgaris | reverse complement strand
CGGCAGCGCGTCCACCGTGAGACGCCATAACATTCTCTCTAGTCGCGCAGCGTCATACTAGCGCGCCGCGCGAAGGATCATGGGATATGTAGTTTTTCCCCAACCCGTTCAGTCTCAAAGAGCAGGCAGTGATTTACCAGCGGCCGGGGGAATCGTGACAGTACACCCCCTCTCACAACATTCACTGACTGCCACCAGGTTTACCAGGATGAGACAAATGGAACCTCCGCACCAGTCTAGGAGCATGAACAGCACCAACAGGTTCCCAAGAGTCCTCCTCCGGACCATAACCCTTCCAAGATACCAAGTATTGGAGTTTCCCTCTCACTCTTCGAGCGTCCAGGATGCACCGCACCTCGTACTCCTCGTCCTGCTCAACCCTCACAGGCGCAGGGGCCACAGGACCCGGACCCCGAGCAGGTTTGAGCAGCGAGACATGGAACACCGGATGTATCCGGAAATGTGAGGGAAGTTTCAATTTTACCGCCACAGGGTTGACATGGCGAACCACCTGGTAAGGGCCAATGAACCTAGGGTTGAAAATGCTGTACCGTCTGAAACGGATATTCCGAGTGGGCAACCACACCCAATCCCCCTTCTTGTACCCAGGACATTGCCTACGGTGTCTATCAGCCTGAGTCTTGTACTGTAGTTTCGCCTTTTCAAGATTCCGTCTAGCATGCAATACTGTTTTCCGCAACTGCACTAATCTAGACTGTAACTGCGGAATCGGAGCTTCAGCGACAGGCACACTCAAGGGGGCAAATCTGGGATGAAACCCATACGTACAAAAAAACGGGGTATACAAAGTAGAGGAATGAACTGCATCATTATAGGCCACCTCAGCAGACCACAACCATTCCACCCATGCCTCAGTAGTGGTATCTACAAAACACCTTAGGTATTGTTTGAGGGTCTGGTTTAACCTTTCGGTCTGCCCATCCGTTTGCGGATGAAAGCTGGTGGACAAGGAAGAGGCAATGCCTAATCGGTCACACCAGACCTTCCAAAATTTTGCGGTGAATTGTGCCCCCCTATCGGAAACGATAACCTTGGGAAGGCCATGCAGCCTGATTACATGAAGGAGCAGGGAATGGGCTAATTGGCTAGCTGTGGGAACCCCTTTACAGGCAATGAAATGGCCCATCTTGGTTAAGTAGTCCACAACTACTACTATAGCTGTCATCCCGTGATCTTTAGGGAGTCCCACCACGAAATCCACTGAAAAGCTCTCCCAAGGACTCACAGGAGTGGGCATAGTTTGTAACAGCCCTTGTGCAGGTCGATGATCACTTTTAGCCTGCGAACAGACGTCACATTGTTGAACCCAAGCAAACACATCAGGCCGGATGGTTGGCCACCAATAGGTGCGTAGCAGTTTTTCCAAAGTTTTCTTCCCTCCAGTGTGTCCTGCACATGGTAGATTGTGACACCACTTGAAGACTTGTTGTCTCAATGCGAGTGTGGGAAGAAGCAACTGAGACCCCTTTCTCGGCAACCCTTGACGGATTCTCCATTCCGGGTGTAGGCGAATCCACGTTTTCCAAGCAAAGGTCTGGATACCTCTCTTGACTTTGTGGAGAAATTCTTCCGAGTGTATCACCCCTACCACTTGTCGGGGTTCGATGATCCTGGTCTCTGGTGACGCCATCAATGCTGGGTGACTTTCTTGACGCGTGAGAGCATCAGCTTTCCGGTTGTCGCATCCCGGACGAAAGGTAACCACGAAACGGAATTCAGAAAAGAAAAGCATCCATCTTAGTTGTCTGGGTGTGAGATGGCGAGCTGCTCGCATAAACTGCAAGTTACGGTGGTCTGTATATACCGTGATTTGATGTGAGGCGCCCATCAGCCAATGCCTCCATTCAGTGAAGGCGTCTTTAATTGCTAGCAGTTCCTTCTCAGCAATGGTATAGTTGCGTTCTGCCGGATTTAACTTGCGAGACATGAAAGCGATGGGATGGAGATGACCGGTACTCTCACTCCTTTGCGAGAGAACGGCCCCCACCGCTAGTTCTGACGCATCAGCCTCTACCACGAAGGGGAGATCTGGATCAGCATGGACCAATATCGGTGCCGACGTGAACGCGGTTTTCAACCGATCAAATGCGGTTTGTTCGTCGATCCCCCACACAAAGGGGGTGTTCTTCCGGGTTAATTTAGTGAGTGGTGTTACCATGTCTGAAAAGTGCGAGATGAACCTCCGATAGAAGTTTGCAAATCCAAGGAGTTTTTGGATATCTTTAACAGTGTTGGGTCTTGGCCACTCCACAATGGCCCGTACCTTCCTTTCGGCCATTATCTGCCCTGATGGAGTGAGCATGACTCCTAGGAATTCCACAGTAGTGACATGAAACTCACATTTTGTTAGCTTGCAGTACAGCTGGTTTTGCTTTAGGGCCTCAAGCACCTGACTCACGTGTTTTTTATGTTCTGGTTCATCATTCGAATATATTAAAATGTCATCTATGTAGACTACTACAAAGATATCTAAGTAGTCTCTCAACACCTCATTGAGGAAAAATTGGAAGGAGGCAGGGGCGTTGCATAGCCCAAAGGGCATCACCAGGTACTCAAAGAGCCCATACCTCGTCTTAAACGCTGTCTTCCATTCATCGCCGGATCGTATGCGCACTAAATGGTAGGCTCCCCTTTGGTCCAATTTCGTATAGATCCTGGCCGATCTCACTTGCTCCAATAACACCGGTATCAATGGGAGTGGGTATTGATTCTTTGTTGTTATGGCATTTAACGCCCTGTAGTCAATACAGCAGCGTAATTCCCCATTGGCCTTTGGAATGAAGAAAAGTGGGGAAGCTGCTGGAGACCTTGATGGTCGGATGAATCCCAATGCAAGGAGGTTATCCAAATATTCCCGAAGATGTTTTGTTTCGGGTAGTGACAAAGCATAGATTCGGCCACACGGAACAGCTGACCCTGGTGTTAAATCAATGGGGCAGTCGTATTCTCTATCCGGAGGGAGTTCTTCATCTTTCACTTTACTGAAAACCTCCTCATACTCCTGGTAACATCTAGGTAGCACCACCTCTTTTTCAGCGGCTGTAGAGACCGTGTGAATAACCGCCAGTACCCTCGAGGACCGGGGATTCTCCTTGATGCAGTGGTCTTGGCAATACGAGGAGGAGAATTCCAAAGTCTGTTCCTTCCATTTTATGGAGGGTTCATGTTTCTTCAGCCAAGGGAGTCCCAATATTACTCCATAGGTAGGGGCCTGGATGAGGTTGAACGAAATATGTTCCATGTGATAACCCCCATACCACATCTCGTACTCCGGTGTATGTTGGGTGATAGGACCGGATTCTAACACATGACCGTCTACTGCAAACACATCTTCAGAGACAGTTTTATCGACCGGAGTTGCCCCCAACTTCCGGGCTTCTGCCAAATCCATAAAGCAACCTGTCGCTCCTGAGTCTACCATGGCACGGACCTGCTTAGGGTTTTGGTCAATCCATAATTCTATGTCCACAAAGAACAGCTAGTTTCCCACTAAGTCCTCCTCTGTTATCGAAGGGATGAAATGTGCGCTCGAGTCCCTCCCTTCCTTTGAACTCAAGCGGTGGAGTTTTCCGATCCCTTGCCAACTGTGGATACTACTCCTTGTCCTGCACGATAGTGTCCTCCCTTCGGCTTCACAGGACATTCACGCAGGAAATGACCTTTTTTCCCACAGTAAAGACACAGCCCGAATTTGCGGCGATGTTCTCTTTCACTTGATGTGAGGGACGCTCTTACTACTCCAATGTCCATGGGTTCTGATTTTCCCTCGGCCTTATGCCCACTAGTTGGTTTCTCCCCTAACAACAGCGGTCTGTCCTTTCTTCCCAGCTCTCCTTTTCTCTCTCTTAACCTGTGGTCCAAACGCAAGGCCAAATCACTAAAGGCAGCACACGTGGTAGGCTGGGGTTCAACTTGTGCTATGACGTCTTTTAAGTTGTCTGTGAGTCCTTGGTAGAACAGAACCATCTGTTTGGCTTCAGGCCAATCAGTTTCCGCAATTAATCTCCTAAAATGGTTCAGATATGTTACTAAATCGGAATTGCCTTGCTTAAGAACAAGCAACTCCTTATCAGCGGAGAAGGTTTCAGCTCTCCTATCAAAAGTTTTTTCAAATTCGGCACGAAACAAGTCCCAATCATAAAGGATCCCATCGTTATTCTTGACAATAGGGACCACCCACTGAGCTGCCTCTCCACCCAAATAGGAAATCAGAAAGGAAACCCTTGATTTATTGGTGAGAAAACATTTAGGCTTACAGGTGAAATGCAGCATCACCTGGGTCATGAACACCTGCACCTTCTTTCTATCTCCCATAAACCTTTCCGGGGGAGCTAAGGGAACAGGAGAGGGCATTTCTACCACTACCGAGGCAGGCTGAGGGGCAGGGTTCCCTGCATCAAAAGGGTTCCGTTGCATGGCATCCATCCGTGCCTGCAATGCAGCCGTTTCCTGGCGGGAGGCGGCTAGTTCCACCTGTACTAAGCCTAATGCATCAGTACCTCCTCTAAGGTGGCCATCCCTTGGATCAACCCAACCGGGAGGAGCAAAACTCTTGGGCCGATTATTCTGTCAGGTCTGTCGTGGTTGCTCCTCAGGATTGGATTGATGCTATAAAGGGGCCCACCTCTAGATCATCCCAAGTCTGGCTGTCAACGTCACGGACTGTTAAGGAGATCAAGCGGGGGAAAATATATGTCCGGAGGGGAACAGCTGGGCAACTGGAACCGCAACCTGTAAATACAGAAGCAAGGGATAAGTGCAACTATCACCCTCAGCTGGAAGACGTGCTAATCAATACACCACACGTTTACCTCACCTGCATATCCTACAGGTGTGCATAAATGAAGGAATGATCTAAAGGGCGGCTTCTAAATCCCCTGGTTTTGCTACTACAAGACACAATAAAGAAAACATTAGAAAACCCCCATTTTCCCTCCCATCCTGTGACTTGAATCATATGGACGGAGAAGATGTATGGACACCTACCCAGAATTTGGGATGAAGATAACCAAAATTGCCCAGAACAAAAATGAAGAATAATCACACTCCTTATAGGTAAGTTCCTAACAAAAGGTTCCTCCTCCGAGGAAATGTATGAGAGGAATGTTCACGGGGTAATGCAGGAAGAGTCAACCCCAATATGTTGCATACATTCCCTAATTAGTTTGCTTGCCAAATACTTTAGTAGATCAAAGGAACAAAATCATATGCCCAGTAAAAGCAAAAACAAAGCGTCTCTACAGATCCTTCTCTGTAAGCGCTAATAGGTAAGTACTGTGCAAAGAATGGTTTAGCGGCACCTAAGCCCAGTTGTCCTGCACGAACCGGAGCAAGGCGCTCCCTGAAGGTAGTTTGTATAACAGTTACAAGAACACCAGGTTCCCCAAGAGAGTCACACAAGCTCAAGCACCCCACTCAATAATAGGAAGACCTGATACAGATTTTGACAGCTCACGATCTGGGCGCTTCCTAAGCCCCACCACGGTAATCCAGAAACCCAGTGCAGTGAATCCTGGGGACCGTTCTTGATGCAGGCGCTTCCTAAGCCCCACCTTAGTAATCCATGAACCAAAAGCATATAACGCTGTTACACAGCGCTCGTAGCGGGCGCTTCCGAAGCCCCACCTCAGTAATCCACAATTCCGGTCAAAGCGAACCAACGCTTACCGCCGCCGACATCCAGAGAACCCTCCGCTAGGAAACAGGGAACACGAGCGTATACTCTCCGCAACAAGCAGGAATAATCGGCAGCGCGTCCACCGTGAGACGCCATAATATTCTCTCTAGTCGCGCAGCGTCATACTAGCGCGCCGCGCGAAGGATCATGGGATATGTAGTTTTTCCCCAACCCGTTCAGTCTCAAAGAGCAGGCAGTGATTTACCAGCGGCCGGGGGAATCGTGACAGTTGCCATGCCTCAATCAACCTGGCCTTAGAATGCCTTATACATAATGATTGTTTCTGCCAGGTGCATGCCCATATTGTTAGACTCCTGATGTGCAATTCTAAAAAAACTTTTCCTTTCACCTTTTTCATTTTATTAAAACAATCTTTGTTATGTCTTTTCCTTCCTATCTTTACAGTGTCTGAGGCCCTGATGAGAATCCCTGACGAATAATAGGGGATTTGAAACGCGTAGGCCATTTTCCTACTGGTCTGCTTGAGTACCTAGGAGTCATTATTACTCCCAGGCTCCTCACCATCCTATGTACATTACCTTTTTCTGTATTAAGTTCTAATGAATGGTTCTAAATTCATCTACAAACAGGAATGTAACTTCTTTAAATTGTACTTAATGATTGTATAATTTGTGCAGATCCAGTATATTCTTTGTTTTACTATAGTGGTAGTATGTGGTATGTCTGATTGAGATATGAATGTGGTGAATGCTGTGTTGATTGTGATATGATTGAAGTTCCAGAATGTATGAAGTTTCTATTGAACGAGGTTTTTTGATGTGTCCTTATTTCTTATATGCTTCTCTTTTTATAAAATAGATAAACTTTGTAATAATTGTTAAATTTCAAAAAATAAAAAACTGCGAGTAATGAGCAATACCCCATTTTGAATTATTTTTCTTGGTGTGGATGTTGAGTGTGATAATTGAATAAATATCATCAGTACTGGCATTTTTTTCGTTATTTGTTGTCTAGGCTCAGCCTTGCTGATCAGAGCCAAACCCATTTTTGTTGTCACTGTGAATGACAGGCAGGGCTTGAAAAAGGAAAATGTAAAATGGTGTGCCTGTCACCGAAAAGTAGTACTCATGGTAAGGTATGAAGGTATGAATTTGTGCGCCTATCACCGGTGAAGATCGGCGACATGAGACTTTCTTCGGTATGAATGTAGGACCTCCAAAATGGCCGCTATGTGATGTTACGTAGTGACGTGTTGGTTGAATGACAGATCCAAAATATGAATGAATGAATGAAAGGAGACTTATACCGCGCAACTTAGCCCAAGGGCATCAAGGCGCCATAGAGTTGGACGTTGTGCTTCACACGTAGGCTGTGGAGAACGCAGAGACCTGGAGATGCAGCGTAGCTATGCACGCGACAGGAATGGACGGATCAGTAGAATGCTGGACCAATTCAATTGGTAGCAGGACGGCAGATTCCAAAGAAGACCTTTAACAAGGTATGTAACGGCTGCGGTGCAAAAGCATGAGAAAAGTAAAAATAAGGACTGTCTATGAAGTGTGCTGGACTCCGAAATAATAACAAGGTTGAAAGCAGTACTCACAACACTACCGCGAGGCAATTCGAAGAAATGTTCTTTTGTAGACCCAAGAAGCAGGGGTGCATGCAGGGTCATCCAACTCGTCGCCAAAATTATTATGTTAAAATTAATGCAGGATGCACGAAGTGAATGCGAAGGTCCTTTATTCAAGTTTCTAGTAAAGGAGGCCAACACGTCCACACAGCAAGTGACAGCTCCACAACTGACCATTGATGACACCAACGTTCTAGGCGTTATCATTGACATAACCATGAGCACATTGACACATGCACATAGAATTAACATAGGAACATTGAACATTAGGAAGGAAGGCAACGGTGATATATAAAGTGTGATACAGTGTGGTACAATACACCTACGAAAATTCATAATGCAACACAACAGAGGGACTGGAGGTCACGACGAGAGAACGCATCATTAAAGATGTTTTAAAACTAAGGGCCATATGTAGTAAGTGTAGGAGAGTAGGGTCTGCAATCCTATGATCACCCCAGATTTTTGCTTTTTGCTTCACTGGTTTACGACTTTCCCTGGCTGTGGGCCTGCTAATCAGACCCACAGCCTAGCTGTTCTCTCTCTAAATTGACATGTGTACCTTAGGTGCATTTACCAATTGGTACTGCGCCACCTTATCAGTCCCTGTACCCAGGGCATAGGTGTACCCAGGGCCTACCAGGGGCTGCAGCATGTATTATGCCACCCCTGGCTGGCCATCTAAATCTGACACAACTGGCTGCACGACAGCTGGGGCAAGGTGGTGTAATCACCCTTTGCTTTAGATATAGTATCCCTATATCTAACCCTAAAATGGACACATGTATTCCTATCAGTCACTCCTATGGCAGGCCTTATCAATCCTGAAGGCAGAGTGCTTGGAATTATGTGAGATGGTGCTCTGGCATGAGCTGAGCCCGTTTGCAGCTTGCGGAACCAAGTCCTAATAGCTGTTCCATGATAACGCGTACCATATACTCTTAAGTGCCTTATAATCCTCGCGGTTATTTGCCAACTTTGGTATTGCTTTATCAAAACATGTCGAGTAAGGTGTCATACGAATTGGAATACTAACCCCTCGCCAATTCTGGCGACGGGGTTAGCATTCCACCCTTCTAGAGGGACACGACATGTATGTAACTGTGAACCCCGGTTAAAGTTAACTCGAGCCTCAGCATCACAAAATGGATGCTGCCACCACAGACACAAGTCTGACCTCCTGCTGCTGGGAGTCCTTCCAGCGAGGAGAGCTTGGACAAAGGGTTTCCTGTCAGGGGCGGTGCTAGCACCATCCCAGACAGGGTTTTGTGTATCCCAGGTAGCCAGGGCTGAGAGGAAGGTGACTGCAAGTGGCACCCCGGTGCTCACTGTGCATATGCCGGCTTGAACCAGTTCCAGGGGCACACCAGCCCCTGAGCTGGGGAAAGTCCGGAAAAGGGAGAGGGGTATAACCACCCCCCTCCTGGTCCCACCCATGGGCAGGACGTAGTCGCGTACCAGCCCCTTTCTTTAGTATAAAGGTAGGAGCGGGCCCCCTTCGCAAATTAGATAATTCTGAATCTTGACTACTTTCCACGAAAGAACTCTTGAACATTTCTGAAGACTCTCCCTTGTGGCTAAGGAGTAGCAACCCTGCATCAGCGGGCACCATCTAAGCGATGCGGTTTGCTGTAAGTCCATCCTCCGGATCAAGACTGCCCAGCTCGACGAGACCCGGATTCCCTGGCATCTCTGACCTCTACCTACATCATCAGCCCAGCTGAGATTCGTGGGTGTGACGAGACCTGAAGGGACCGGCCATCTTCAAAACTGCACGACGCTTATCCAGCACGACCGCTGAGGGATCCTCGAGTGAGTGCTTTGGGGTTTGAGAAGCCCTAACCCTGAGCAGCTCCAGCACCGAAGTCCAGCCCCCCAGCATCCACGAGATCTGCGTGGGGCCCTTCTGCTCTTTGCTGCTCACCGCGTTGTCCGGCCACTTGCCTGCTGGCTTGTAGCCCTCCTGACGACGAACCACGACACTTCCATCGCTAGTCTGGTTGCTCCAGACTGGCCCTTGCTCCCCTCCAAAAGAGGAGCACCCCGGACCCTCCTGGTCCACTCCAGACGCCATTTTGAGTCCACTGCGTGGGCTTGCCTTTGCCAAGGTTTGCTGCCCCAATCCTGGGTCCAGCATCGCCGACAGCAGACACCTTCGTGGGACAGCTCGCACCTCCATCCTGGTCGCCGACAACGCCTCCTGGTCCGAGAGACTGCAGAGCCCAGCGTCGCCCACTCACCAGGTCGAGGTGACTTCATCCGGTGCCATCCTGGTGCCCACCTAATCACTGGCTAGTGATTAAGAACTGAGTCCCCTCTGCTTTCAGGTCGTCTCCATCACCGATCCAGGCTTGGATCACATCGAACTTCTTCACTGGTTGCCTGCCAGCAACTTCTTCTTTCAGGCTCCATAGACTGTAACGAGGATTCCCGACGTCTTTTGAACCCTATGCAGCCGCAGCCCCTGGGCTAGGTAACCTGAGCTTTTCGGTGCTCCAACGTAGGTTCACTATCTAAGTGTCCAGATCCTTTTTCGTTTTCAGCCTAACTAGTCGGATTCGTCCGATAACTGTAAATTTACGAGATACTAGTATCCATAGACTTTGTCCCGCATCCCGCGTGAGAGTGCACACTCTGCACCCGATCTCCCTAGGCCTCCTGCTCCTAACCTTAGGGTCCTGTAGTGTAGTCCTAGCGATCCTGAAGCCTCTGGATCTTGTTACTTACCTGCTAGTATTTCGCATTCCACTTTTGTAGTATATGGTTTTTCGTGCCCCTCTGGCATTTGTGTAAATTGTGCAACTTAAAGTATTTTTATAAGAGTTTTGTTATGTGCTTAGCTCCCTGACTCATAAAGAGTTCAAGGTAGACTTGTTATAAATAAATATCCTTTTATTTTCATAACAACTTGTGTGGTGTCCTTTCACTTGGTGTTCAAGGGGTATATGTGATGGTATAACAGCTGGCTTAACACGCCCTCTAGAGTTTAGCCTAAAGACTGCTCTTGTCCATGCTACTAGGATAGCTGGTCTATAAGGTTGACTTACAACCAATCATCAATAAGGGTCGTTTGGAATGATACTTAGTGATCACTAGAATAGTGAGCACTGTATATCAGGCCAACTTCTCACAGTAAGCCAAATTGCGATCGCAACCGCTGAAATTCGCAGAATTTCACCGTTTGCTATCACTATTTAGGCAGTGTGCAATGTAGCACACAAAAACCTGCTCGCAAAATAAGGAATCGCAAAATTTGCGATTTCTTACTTTCCGAATGCATTTAAGGAATGTCAATGTGCGATTCCTTAAATGCAATGTAGGAAGCACTTAAGTTGTGCGATTTTGGCTTAAGGATTCGCAGATTACCACCAACTTCCGGTTGGTGGTAATTTACGATTTCTTTACAAAATTCACTTTTTTGCATTTTTCAAAGTGCCATGTGGCGCACATACATGTCCTTAGGGCATGTATGTGCGCCACATGTGCACACATGCTCATTTCAGGGGTGCAACAGGGTGTCCTATTGACACCCTTGCAACCTTGAAATTGCATTCTCAATTTGCGATTCTCGAATTGGGAATCACAAATTGAGAATGTCTTCCCATTCATTCCTATGGGCCTTCTAGCCCACAGGAATGAATGGGAAGGTATTCCGCATTTGCGAATCTCAATTTGCGATTCGCAAATAAGGAATATGTAAGATTCGCAATATATTTTGCTAATCCTACCTACATTGCATTTTGAGATTCTCTAATTGCGATTCCCTAAAAATCGCAAATTGAGAATCGCAAAACGTGTTTTTCCTACATATGGCCCTAATTTTTAAATCTAAAAAGTCGAAGAAAATTCCAAAGCTGAAAGTTTCTCAAGCATCGAATGGGAAATTTGAGAGCTCTGCTGCTGTTTGAAAAACTATTTGTTACGTCCCAACACTTAAAACAATCACTATCCAACCCCGCTTTTCAGTGACCAATTTTCTGACAGTAAGAGAAATCTGAAAAATAAAAATACGCAAAAGAGGAAAACGTAAATTAAGAAGTTTCAGCAAGCAAAAAGTAAAACAGTCAAACGATGGTTGGTTTGAACATTCTCTTTTGCTGCCAAATGCCGCCTATCTTTTTTTGAAAACGGTTTGTTTGTATGTTACTTTTCCAGAGCTTAACTTCTACCCATTATGTTTTTAAGTGATTATTTGTACATCACGAACACATCCGACATTACTTTCGTTGCGTGTGTTTTCTACAAGCTCCGTCTCCGTAACTCTTTTCAATCATCTTAGAGGCGGATATACGAAGACGCTTTCCTGTGTAAGACCTTATCCTTACATACATGGCGGCCACCATTTTACAATTCGCGGTCTAGACTATTTCTCTTTCCACAGATCGGGCCGACCAATGCATAGCGTGGATAGACCTGGCACTTGTGAGCGACGTCACCAGCGCTGTTAAGGGCGTCGTGCGCATGCGCGTAGCCCTCTTTTCCGGTGGTGAACATGGCGGGCACAGAGTGAGTGAATTCTGTCCTCCTTTCAATCTGTTGCCATCGGTCTCTACAACCTACCCAACTCACATGACAACTTTCCCCTGGGCTCTGCATATGTTCGCATTCGCTGGGGGGGTCGTTATTGCTGTAAAGGGAGTTGAAGGGAGGCTAATTGTACGGCGCTGTACTTAGGCTCTGGGAGGACGAATCGTGGTGGTTGTGGCCTTTTAGACGGGACACTTACTGGTTCCTCCCTGTGGCTGTGCGTGCTGGTGGTTTTCCGGGGGCAGCCGGCAAGACAACGCTCGCTTAAACCTTCCTTTATTCTTGTTGATTAAGCTGCTCTGTCCTTGTGCTTCGTCTGCTGTAGAAACATTGCTTTTAGGTCCAGCACCAGACTGGAGTGCATGGAAGTTAATACGTTTATTTATAGTATTTTACTGATTTGGACATTACTCAGGTTGCAAAGGATGATATAATAGGGGTTAGGCATGGTTATGAAAAGTTCAAATGGGCCGCGGCGAAGTTTGCTAGCCAAAAGTGTGCATTTACATTAACGGTGCTGTGGAAGACATGACTTGTGCAGAGAATACCTACTTCCCGAACCTGCCTTGCACATGGTTTTGAAAACGTGTTGTCTGTTCCATGCGAGACAACGCACCATCGTTGGTTTTTGTAGAAAGAAACTACCTAATAGAAGATATTCTGTGTACTTTAGCTTGGCAATAGCTACACATTCTAGACTTTGAATGGGAATAACCAGATCTAGTATCCTAATGAAATGGCCTTTTTGTTTTCATTTGATTTCTGTACCGTTTGCATCAGACTTGATATAATATTTTAATTTGTTCGGATAAACGTTTTGCGCAGGTTATCCGGTTCAGGCGCGTGGTTGCTGAGATCAAAATAAAACTGCGTACAACATTTTAGTTTTATATAGCGCTAACTTGACCCGTAGGTATCAGAGCGCTTTACATACACACAGTAAGCAGCATTACATTACATAGTAGGCCGGCAGTAAAGAAGCAAACCACAGAAAATAAATAAATATGCAATGCAGCGGAGGGGGAGAGAGCAATAAAAGAAAAGGCGAGAGTGACATGTCCAGAGAGAGGCAACAACTCGTATAAAGAAGACTGTTAGTTGACGTTGGTCCTGGAAGCATTTGTTTAGGAGATGAAGTTTCAGCTCCCTTTTAAAACTGGAGAAGGAGGGGTTGCATCTGAGGACTCCAGGGAGAGCGTTCCATATCCTGGGAGCGTTGCCAGAAAACGATCGGTATTGGGTTGTTTTCTTTTTCGAGTTCGGAGGAATGAGTGAGTTGGAGCGTCTTAGTGTTCTGGATTGACCTGCTCTACTCAGTTTGTTATTTAGGTAGTTGGGGTCAGAAGAGTGAAGGGTTTTAATAAAATAAAAATGGTGAGGCTTGATGACTAGAACTCAAACGTCTCCACGTGCATGACAATAGCACTAATGGTGTGATGCGTGCTTTTAAATTAAGCATACAAAATTACTGTTCCGCGTTGGACTTGCACGTTGTTACAATAGTATACTTGAGCGTTGCATATGGCGTGGAGTTCTACCATCATATTTGCGACCTTTTTCTTGACTAATTATTGTGCTATGTATTTGAAAAGCCCCTCCGTGCTTTGTCACTAGCTGAATACCATACTATATGCTGTACTGTTTTGTTGTTGTTACTTCTAAACATACCAATTATAGTTGGGTAGATGGGAACAACAAAATGCAGATTTCATAACAATGTGAGTTTGTCGGACTACTCTTGCCCTGTCCTGATTTACACTACACATGTGACCTACTGATATTTATCACAAAGCTTATAATTGCGATGTGTGCTGTAGCAAGTTCCTGCTTATATTGCAGGGAACCAGACATCCTATGTAGATGCTGTGCTTGTTGTATGGCATCATGCGGTTTAGAAATGCACGTAGTGTAGAAAATAACGCATTTCCCCCACACATTTTATCCAGAATGCGTAATACCTGTTGAGGTAGGAATGACTTGTTTACTTTTTGTGACCTATTAAACTGTCCGCGCTTGAAGGCGGGCTCTGAATTTTAACTGAGTATGAAACATTCCTTTTGGTAACTATTAATTTGTTGGTTTCACAAGCCTCTTTCAGCCAAGTGCAAGATATGTTTTTAAGAGGCTTATCAAATGTTTGCCTACCCAGGAGTATCTAGGAAAATATACACTGTTATGATGCTTGTAACAAAACTTTTCGTGTGTGTTCCACAACTGACTTGCTTAAAACGATATAAAGATAATGCACTGTACTGTTTCTCTTTAGACATAGTACCAAACACACATCTGAAGAAAGTGAAATATCATAACTTGTCTTTTGTGTTTTAGAGAGAAGAAGTTGCCGTCCGTTCCTGAAAGCCTTTTAAAAAAGCGAAAGGATTATGCAGCCATGAAGGCCAGACAAATTAAGAAGACAGTGGCTCTAAAGAAGGTGGTTATACTTTGTGCACTGACCTGTTTTTAACAAAACATTTAACAAGATTAGTGTAGGTGTGGACTTGTGTAATTGCAACTGGTGATGCTGCATCTTGTTGAACTGATTATCTTTGTCTTGGTTCGATAATGGCATAAAATTAGAAGATGAAAACGTAATCCATGTGAGTGAATTAATTTGTTACCTCTTACTGCTGGTCTTTTAGGAGCTCAGAATAGCAAGAGGACTGGGATATAGGTGTCTTTTTCAGAAACTTTAATTGTAGTATTGGTTTTCTGGTACAAGTAAACCTGCTTTAAATAGATCAATTCGTACACTGAGTGAAGTGTTTGTTATGTTGGTGAATTTTCATTATAAGTAAGCCCCTCTGCAGTTGAGAATTGTAAGGTGCCTGCTGCTTTTCAATCGTTTTTTTAACTATACTTGGTGAGCTTTGGCTCTACCCTCGGAGTATTTCTCAGCTCTTGTTCTTGGCTTCTGGTGAATCATTCCACCCTTTCCGTTGGAATGCACGATGGAGTATTTCACATTCTGTTTATCACATACATCCTATACAGATAGCAGTATATTGTTGCTAAAATTTGACTACTGGCAAAGCCAAATGGTCTGGCCTTGATCGTCGACAAACGCATGCAAACCGCATTTGTGCATGCCTGTATTTGAATGAGAAGACCATTAAGCAAGTCCCATTGGTTTTTCTAGTGCTTATTTCTGCTGGAGTTATTAGAAGACTGGCTAAGTGATGCCGAAATGTTACCCAAGGCCCAAATGGGTTTCCATAATGGGTACTAGACTACGGACGGTTGTTTTATGACTTCTTTGGCTGAAAAATATGCTCTTAAAGGAAAACTGCCCCTTTGTGTCATACGTTGATTGGTCAAGTTTGACACTATAAACAGGGTTGTACTCTACGAAAAGAGGTTTAGATGGAATTGTCCACGGGTATATTATATTTGATCATTCAATTTCATCAGGGCTTGTATACTATTTTGGAACTCTAGGGCAATGGTGCCATGTCCAAAAAGATGGGCAGTCTCAATGATCTGACAGGGGTGCATCCTGGCCTCTGTTCTCCATATATATTATGTTTAAGTGGTTAAGCAGTGTTGAAGTGGAGATGGTAAATAAAATAATATAGATATTTAGGCCTCCTTTATAATTATAACCTACATTTTAAACTTCATATAGACCATCAGGAAGTTCGCTCCAAAGCTATTGCTGGAGCTTTACATAACATTAAACTAGTTTGGGGGCATATGTCCTTTCAAGTACCATGCCAATTGATGCAAAAAATGTAATTTGCTATTGTATGGTTGCGAGATTATGCCAGCAAAGAACAGTGTGCGCACATTATTGAAAGTAATACCTGGAAAAGATGGCTGGGGTTGCCAATAATTTCGAGCTGGAAAGTACCAACATATTTAAATATGGACAGCAGATCATTAATTATTGGCTCCACCTTTAAGGTGGAAGAAGGCTCCATAAGGCACACTTAAAATCTGCTGGAGGAGTATGTTGGCCAATGGGTCGCCAGTCTCCAAGATATTGAGGCCTCTCTGAACCTCCCTGGATGGTACCAATCTCAAAATGTCTGTATCCCAGCAGAAAACTAAATAGGAGTGCTCTAGGAAGTGAGGCTTAGACAATGTGGACAATAGAGGCAACCTATAACACCTATTGGAGTCAGACAAACCTAACTTATTTGTGTGATTATAAAAAATGTATACGTCTGGATTTGGGCCCTGATAATCGGGCTGAGGCAAGTCCCTGCCTTCGTGAAGTGGAAGTGGGTTGGACCTAACTGAGCCCCTTCTGCCAAACTGTGTTTTTCGTACTTAATTGTATTTTGTGCATGCTTTGATAAAAAATACGCCTGTTAATCCCGGTTTTTAGAATTTTACGTGTTTGTCATTTTAATGACATAATATTACTTTAAAAAATGTAATAACCTGACATTTACTATAGGAAAATTGTCTGTAGTTGGTGAACGGTTAGCCGTTTTGTGTTGCTTACAGTAATAGATGTATAGGTCTAGAATGTTGAGGCTTGTGTTGACCTATCTACCAGTTTCTGGACTTTGTGTAACCGATTTTTAATTATTAGTGTGGAAGGCTATCATAAAATTTGAAGCATGGTATGTCTCTTATTAGATTATACTTCTCGGATTACATCTGACTCTTACCACCTGAAATTTAAGAACGAGGATTTTGTGACTTATTTGTCTTTGCACAAAAAGAAGTGCTTTCTTTCCATATATTAGAATGGTACAATTGCAATTGTACCATATGCCAAATAATTGTTACAATGACGGCTTTTATGACCTATGTGCTTTTATGGGTTTGTGAAGTACTTCAATCTGAGCTGGTATTGTGGACTGTTGCTTCATAATTATTTTATTTCAGCTTCGGAAATCACAAAGGAAGCTTATTTACAAGAGAGCAGAGGCCTATCACAAGGAGTACAGACAGATGTACAGACGTGAAATCCGAATGAACAGAATGGCTCGCAAGGCCGGCAATTACTATGTTCCTGCACAACCAAAATTGGCCTTTGTAATCAGGATCAGAGGGTAAGATATCATAGAAAGTGGCCAACACTTATGTTTTTTTGTTGCAAAAATATAGTTGGTACTGAAAGTAATCTCCTACTAGTCACTTAATTACCGCTAAGCATATTATTCGAATGTTTCGTAACTGGTGCTGTCTTATGAAATCTAAGACCTGGGTAAGAACTGCGGTGTAACTGCATGAGTATGTCATTCTACATCTACTAAAACCCAATATTCAAATTCACGGTCACTCGAAGTGAAGTTTACTTTACTGAATTGTCCTAAAGTACGGCCTTTAAAAGGGTTCGCATTGTGTAGTTTGTTAGACTGTGGCACACTGGCTGTGATGAAGTTACAAGATAGTGTGTGTCTCCCATTAAGCGCTAATGTCATTGCACAGCAGTTTGAATGGTTCAAAATACAAAACTCCATGTGTTTTTTTTATATATATATAGAATACTGCATTCATGCCTCTATTTATTTGGGAATTGTTGCCTATAAAAGGTGGCTTCTGGAGGCTGTCGAAAAGAGTGCAATATAAACCACCATGCCTTTTCTTGGACCCTATGTGGCTTTTTGGTACAGGAGTATTCATGTTTTTCTAGCAGCTTTATTTACTCCTTATTGCGATTTTTGTTTAAACAAAAAAAATGTGTTTGTGGCTTGGTGCCTGCGAGTTCTTATTACTCAACACTGTCAGACTAGATATACTTGTCCTACTCCATTTTAGGTCTCACCTTCCAGACAGAGCAAGAGTCTGAATATGAAAAACCTATTGTGAACTTAGTGAGCTTACCACCCACCCTCTGCTTACATTGTTTGCTTCATTATCATTCTTGTATGCTTGCTTCCTATTCAGTTGCTTGCCATCCCACCCTGCAAAACAAAACCACCTTCATCTGATTAGATGACTTTTTATACCTTGCACTGCTGACTTTTGGCAAGCTAAAATATATTTTCAGTACTACTTGAGAATGCATGTGTTGAGTTGCTTCTCGCCAATGGAAAGCAAGTGTACAGACAAAACACATGGCTGAGAACTTGGGGGGGGGGGGGGGCAGAAAATCACATGGATATGAGCGCAATATGAGCAAAAAAAGGTGATTAAAAAGAAACCTGCCTTGCTGAAGCCAATAGGACTAGCCTATGAAAGCTAAAGGCTTTGTAAATGTTTTCAGCAGTGTTGTACAGCAGCATGATTAAAAGTGATGTGACCTGACCAGCGCTGGCTGCAACAAACTGCTTTATTTTGCTGGTGTAGTGGAAAGTGGGGCAGTGTAGGAGCCAACAGAGAGGAAAGGCTGGAGGGCAGTGTAGGAGGCAACAGAGGAAAGGCATGTGGGGGATCAACACGTACAACGGAAGGTCTGTGGAAATAAAGCAATATTGCGTGGCCCTCGCTGGACCGACATAGCACTTTCCAGACATATAATTTTTTTCGTATTGCAGTACATGTGTCAAAGGGGTGGGGGTGAGAGGGGGAGGTGAGGAAACGTGTGTGTGGGGGGGGGGTTAAGGCAATATGTTGTGGGGGGGAGAAGTTGCATACTGGTGCCATGTCTTATGTATGTTTTTGTTCTCTCTAAACAGTATCAACGGTGTCAGTCCCAAAGTGCGTAAAGTTTTGCAGCTTCTTCGTCTAAGGCAGATTTTCAATGGAACTTTTGTAAAGCTGAATAAGGCTTCGATTAACATGCTGAAGATTGTGGAACCATACGTTGCCTGGGGGTATGTACTTTTTAGAATACCCCAGCTCTTTTCAAACATGATCACTAATCCACATGATCACTAATCCACATGTACTGTGAAACTTTTGTGCCAATTCTCAACACAACTTCAGCTTGATAACCCAAGTAATGTGGCTGTAGCAGAACAGCATTGTTGAAGGCTATTTAACCTAGTTCAGTTCCAAGGCATTTCAACAACCTCTTTGCTGAAAGTTATTTCTGTTGCCCTGTGGCTCTTGAGACTGCAAAGCCAAATTATTCAATTGCCATGACCTGTCACATGAATTTACTTGATATTTCCTTCCCCTAAAGTCTGGCTCTATAATTGCTTGGTCTTGCATATATCAGAATGCTAAGAGGCGTTGTCCCACCTCTGTGTCCTTTTTTCATGTCTATGCCTTTCTCCATAGCATCCTTTCTAGATGTCTGGAGAACATTTAGCATCTTGAATTTGAAAAATTAAATTATCTAAGCCTATATTGATATACTTATCCTTCCTGATCAAATTTATCATCCCTAGCAGAGATATGCTTGTACTCAAGTGTTGGCTGAATACAAAAATGTAATGGGTTGATGGCACCAAACATCTAGGCTAATGTAAGAATGTACCTCCTACTAACTCTTGTCTTATTTGACTAAGATGGTGATGATGGCTGTACCATACCTTTTGAAGCTGTTAATTGTAAAAAGTGATAGTTGCTTAATAGCTATGCAAGTCCACTCTTACTGGTTTAAATGCTTAAATTTTTTTACGAGAAATTAGCATTTTGGCAAAAACTACAGGTTTGATTAAACAAAATGATAAATGTGAGTAGCCTTTTCATTCTCAAATGCAGTGATCAGATTTAGTGGCCAGGCTCATTGTACCATTGTTCCGGTGGAGGCGGGCGCTTCTATCCCAGCCCTATTTCTCCCCCATGCCGGCCCAGACGTGCAGGGGGCGCGCCAAAGGCAAGCCAGTCTGCGTCGCCAGACGCCAGGACCCCTGTCCCTACTAGGGCCCATACCTACTCCTGGGAGTGACTGCTGCGCACAGCCAAACACCATGTGGCAATCACAATTTGCACCCAGGTGCGCCTCAATTGCAGTGTAAGATATAAACCGCTTTAGAGCGGAGGTGACCGATAGGTCTCTGAGTAGGCCTACCAGCGCTCCACATAATATCTTTAGCTTGAACTATAGGTCGCTAGTTCAACATCAGAAGTATTTGATCTTCAGGATTCTACTCCAGAAGTACTTTTTGTAACAGAAACATGGTTAACAAATGACTCTGTGGCAATTGCTGCTTTGGCCCTCCTCTCGGGTTATTCCCTGCTTGCCCAGAATAGACCTTGCGGTAGGGGTGGTGGCCTAGCAGTGACATTTAAATCAGCCTTTTCCTGCACCCTATCACCCCACGATGTCTCAGACTGTGAGTGTGCGCTGTTCACACACGTTTACCTTTTCTGGGCTTCTCATTTATTGCCCTCTGGGACCATCTAGAGTTTTTCAGGATGCCCTCTTGCTCTCTGCATCTACACTTGCCCTAGAGGCAGCCAATTTCAGTATTCTGGGAGATCTGAATTTGCACCTAGATCGCCAGGACTCACAGGAAATCACCAACTTCCTGGGGGACATGGAGGCTTGCCAACTAATGCAAAAAGTAGTTGGTCCATCTCATCTCGCAGGCCACCTACTTGACCCTGTATTTTCTAACACCCACCTGTTGCTGCCCATGTCCCTCTACAGCTAGCCTGGTCAGACCATTTTCTTATCCATGTGAGTTTTGATCTTGCGGACGCCCCTCTGCAGAGCCTCCAGCATTCCACCATGAAACTACCGTGGCATAAACTGGACACTTCTGGTTTTGCGTCCAACTTAAAAGCCTCCTGCCCGGTATGGCCTGCCGATCTGGAGGAAGCTGATAAGGTCTATAGGAGTTGGATTAGTAGTACACTAGACTGCTGCATCCCAAAAAAATTGACTTGTGCTAAGCGTACAAAAACCCACGCTTGGTATAACGAGTCCTTAAGGCAGGAAAAAAACTAATGCAAATCCTTGGAACGCTCCTATGACTCCGCAGCAAAACAACTATAGGTTGGCGATCAAAGCCTACCATAAACTTGCTCAAAAGGTTAAAGCTGCATTTTTTTTACCAATTTATTCACTTCGAGCTCTAACTCCTCCAAAACAATTTTTTCTCATCAAAGATATGACGAAACCCATAGCAGCCACCAATAATATCATTTCCTCCAACCAGCATTGTGAAGCTCTAGCCCAGTACTTTATCATTAAAATTGACTGTATTTACACTACCCTCGATGTGCGCAGGGTGGTATCTGAACCACAGCCATCTACCATTATCCCAGATTCCTCCCTCCGATTACAAGCCCTACCCCCGTCCTGCAAAAGACATGGAAACTCTCTCCATTAAGGTGAAATCAGTCTCTCCTGCCGACCCGGTTAAACTGATATTTTCATCAAGTTCCAAGACTGCTTCCTGACAGAGGGGTGGGCGCTGATCAATAGATCACTTCAGTCAGCGTTCTTTCCAGATCCATGCCCCCTCCACCTTACCAGGCCAATACCCAATCCCCTCAATTGCGGTGTCCGCAAGGCTCTACACTAAGCCCTTCACTTTTTAACATGTACGTCCGCCCTTTGGCCAAGGCCCGGGAGATTAATATGCTATTCTATGCAGACCAAACGCAGCTGCTATTTACCTTTTCCAAAAAAACCCTGCCAAGGCAAACTGAGGTTCCAGGAGGATATCATGGCAATCTGAATGGCTGGCAGAAAACTACCTCCAACTTAATTCCTCTAAAACGGAGGTACTCCTGTTTGGGGGAGAGTCGCATAATTCGGATTACCAATGGTGGCCCGCTGGGTGGTCTTCCCCCCCCCCCCCCCCTCCCCCCCGCCCCCCCCCCCCCTCAGTAAAAAACATAGGGGTCCTGATGGATAACTCCCTCTCCTTTGAACTGCTTACCAAAGAAGTGGCAGGCACCTGCTTTGGCCACTTGCGTGGGTTGAAACCCATTTTAGGATTCTTTGCTGCACCCATCCTTCAGGTGATCATTCAATCAGTCTTGTCTCGTCTGGACTACTGTAACAGACTTTTACTGGGTACAAATAAAACGGTCACGGAGAGATTGCAACGGGCTCAGAATGCTGCTGCCCGCACTCTGTTCGCCCTCGCCAAACACTGTCACACCTCCCATCTCCTACATCGCCTACACTGGCTCCCGATCGAACGGAGAATTCAGTTGAAAACTCTTTATCCTTCATAAGATTTTGTAGAATCAGGGCCCCCAGATTCTGCAGGGCTTATGCTCATTGTGTGAAACACGGGCTCTGCACTCTGATTTTCACCTGGCCTGCACTCCCAGGGTGCGTAGGAGCAGAGCGGGCGGGCGCTCTTTCAGGTCTCTGGCTCCTGCCCTCTGGAATTCTATCCCAATCTTGGCCCGTTCCACCCAAGATCACTTGGCTTTCAGAAAACCGATCAAAACCTAGCTATTCTCTTCCGTCTAGCTAGGGCACTTTTGCCCCGCGGCACCTGCACTGGACATCTCTGGGCTGTCCTTCCCTTAGCTTTCACCTCTCACCTGACGTCTTGTTTCGCTAGCGCTGGGACGCCCAGTTGTTGGGGTAGCCATGCGCTTTATAAGCTTTTTTATTATAACATAACCTTAATGAACGCAGATCTTATTGTGTACCGATTTCAGCAAACATGTTACTTGAATTATTTAGGATGAAGGTTGAAGTTATAGGTGAGCTATACATCAGTCTTCTTGGGTTTATATAGGTCTGTTTTTGTTTCAGGTATCCCAACCTTAAGTCTGTGCGTGAGCTGATCTACAAACGCGGTTACCTCAAGATTCAAAAGCAGCGTATTCCCCTGACTGATAACTCTCTTATTGAGAATCAACTTGGTAAGCATACACCTGCATTGGGAGCAAGGTGATATCTTAATGGGCTGACGTGTTAGCTTTTTTCAGACCCTGAATATTGAGATACACTCCCTGGGTTATTATTTTGAGATCCAAGCTTACTAGTGTGTGATTTAAAGATCAGTCACTTAGGTCCTTCCTTAGTGCTTATGTCTCTTATTCACATAGTTGGTATTTTATCTACTGTTCCAGTTTTTACGTGATGTTTTCTTCTACTATTAGGGACTTGTGGTATCATCTGTGTTGAAGATCTTATTCATGAAATTTACACCGTTGGCAAGACCTTCAAGATGGCCAACAACTTCCTGTGGCCCTTCAAGTTGTCCTCCCCAAGAGGTGGAATGAAAAAGAAGACTACTCACTTTGTGGAAGGTGGAGATGCTGGTAACAGGGAAGACCAGATTAACCGGCTCATACGAAGGATGAACTAAGGGTGAGTCCTGGTCTCTGTGTAGTTTCTTAAATTTTTGTTTTATTGAGTACATGTATAGTGTTGATTAAATGGGATTAGGGTGGCCTTTTGTACAAATCATTGCTTGTAGTAAAATGTGTTTAATGGCGTTGGCCACATCATTCGATTTCGCATTTACAATTGGAAATGAGGATGGTAAACTGTACCTGGGTAGTTTGTATTGTCAAACAGTACATGTAAACAACAATGGCTTCATTAAGCAAAGTTTATATTAATTTGCATCATTTCTTGTAGCATTTTCTTAGGTTTGGAGCTGTATATAGAATGCTACACTTCACACCACTGATTTTGTGTTTTCATAGGGAGGCATGTTGCTTTTGGTAGATTAACACTATCATGGATGTCAGTTTGTATATTGTACTGTAAACTGTGGTTCATGGACTAAGATCAAGGCGAGATATAGCATTGGTGGTTACTTAATTTATCTTATGAAAACATTGGCTTACCTGGACACGCTGTATATGTTCTAGACGTGAAGACTTGTACCTTGCAAAACCGTTACTTTTGGAAAACGCTATCTTTGTTAAAATCCTTCTGGGCTTAAGACATGGTTGGTTTCCAACTATTGCACAAGACTTCATACGGAAAAAAGCGAATGACAGATCTCACGATCATTTTTTAGCAGTATCAATAGGAAAGGCACTGGCGCCGCGGCTAGGCTGACTGACTCCAATCTGGGGATAACGGTTCGATCCCCAGCGGCAGATTAGCCCAGCACCATGTGACTCTGGGCAATATCTTACTTAATCTTCCTGACGGCCCCCAGCGCTTAGAGACCCTTATGGTTGATTGTGCGCTTTACACATGTGGATTATTATATTATTACTCGAGGAAATACTTCAGCAACTATTTTTCCTACACACATTCAGATTGATTGTTAATATCGCAAACTAGCTAATGTGCCACTCAGTCTGTGGTCCTTTTCCTACAGCAAGCATATCAAATTCAGTCGTTTTTTGAAGGGGTTAGGAGTTTGTGGTTGGTGGGAGTTGTTGCACAATTCACTTAGCTTTAATTTAGTGTTTGGTATTTTCTACTGCATAGTTGCCTCTAGAACGAGCTCCAACTTAAGTGCATAGGTCCTTGTAAAATGTAGTAAAAATGTAAGCTGCCCTTGATTGAGATGTCTACCCATGATTGTTTTTAAGCCTGTTGGGTACCAATGCACTTTCAGAACATTAGCACCCTGCACAGGTTTAGGTTTTTATGTTGGTCAGAGTTCAAGCGGTCTCTTGTATTTTGTTGAGATTGTAGTATTTTATTTTTTTATGCGTGGTCTTAGTTAAGCAGGTGACAGGGTTGGCATGTGATCAATAAAACACAAACTTTGGAGTAAAGTTCTGAATTGTTTGGGCCTCGGAACAGTCTGTTCTCCTCTGGTAGCATTATGCTCCTATGTGCCTTACCTGCTGTGAAAAGCAGGGCTTGAGGTAACCTTCATGGGAGGCATGGTGCAAGAGCATCTACTAAACATGGAAACTGCTCAAACAGGCTATCTTTAACTAGTCTTCTCCATAAATCAAGCTTCTTCTTGAATGCAGTTATTCTTTTATTCATGGTAAAAGATGTCATGTCAGCTCCTTGCAGAGATGGATTCAGGGAATTTAATTTCTCAAAAATGTCAGCAAGGTGAGCGGCAGCTCATGGGCAGTCACTCTTTGCATACATTACTGTACTCCGCACCCGAAGACTCTGCCCCCGGCCGCACAGGTTGTGTTTGAGATTTGGAGGTATACCCAGCGTAGGATGGGGTGGTGAAATTTTCTTACTAGAGAGACTCCTCTTTGGGGTAATAGACACCTCCCCAGCTTGCTGCCCTGCAAGGTTTTAGGGGTGGGACTCCATTGGCATCTCGGTTCTGGGGATGCGATGTCCGATGTGACGCTTAAATAATTTCAGGATCTGCGGGATGAGTACGCCATGCCACGCACCCGGCTTTTTAGATACCTCCAGTTCCGGCATGTGCTGGCGCCTTGTCTGGTGGGCCTGAAATCTCTCCCTGACTTTAGCCCCATCGAAGCGAAGGTCTTTATGGGGGAGCTGCCAGACAGCGAGATTTCCCGCATATATCAGACATTGATCATTCACTGTTCCGCAACTCTACAGCGGCTCAAGACTGCTTGGGATGAGGATGTAGGGGACCTGGAGGAGGAGGATTGGGCTGACGCCCTAGCAAGTCCGCGGGGGCGGCAATAGCTACGCGACTGCGCCTGATTCAATTTAAATACTTACATTGTGTGTATTTTACCAGAGTGCGCTTGTGGAGGGCAGGAATGATTGTATCCCCAGAATGTCTTAGATGTGGCTCAGAAGAGGGCACATTTTTGTACACAGTTTAAAGATACACAGGTTTTGGGAGGGGGGGTTTCCTGTCTGTCAGAAGTGCTGGGTTGGTAGCTTCCTCGCACGCAGTGTTTGGTGCTGTTACACGTCATGGAAGGGGTGGGGGGCAACATATATAAGCGACATCTCTTGTTGCTTGGTCTCACGTTGGCAAAGAGGGACATAGCGAGGGCGTGGAAGGCACCCCAGGCCCCGTCGCTGACCGCATGGAGAAATGGGCTAGATTTCTGCATGGGCCTTGAACAGCCGATCTTTACTGCCAGGGGGTGTCCCCGTAAACATTATAAGATTTGGAAATGATGGGCAGACTACCAAGGACTAGACTTGGATCTGCTGTTGGAAGGGGATGGCCCTCTGATAGGTTGATGAGTGTGAAGAAGACGAGACCTTGCAGGAGGGAGGGTTTTGTATGTTCTTCCAATGTACTGCTACGTGTTTCCGAGGGGGTGTGGGTGCAATCGGGGGAAGGCGGAGTGTTCTTGTTAGTGACTTTTTATATTGAAGAAACTGTCATTTGCTATTGTGCATTGGATGTGTGCAGCTGTCTCCAGGGTTGCGGAACACTGCAGTATATGTGAAACATGACAAAGCTTGTTTTAAAAAAAATGTCAGCAAGGTATGCTAGAAACACAAGCCAGCGGGGATTGCATAGTTCTGCTTTCCAGGGGTCCAAACACAGAAGAAACTGCCGTACCTCATTCCTTAACGGCATCGATGCTGCGGCGATTTTTGCGCTGTGCGGCTGTTTTCCCTTTTCCGCGATACATGACGAGCTGAGCTCGTCATCAGCACACGCCACCCGTGGGTGATGACGAGCTGAGCTCGTCATCGGCATCGAAAGGGTTAATGCAAAGATGAGACAGCACTTTCCCCCAGGATAACCACTGCTGTTCTGTATGAAACAGCAAGCCATCGTGCTCAGCTCCCATTTCTGCACATAAAATTGCAAATAGACTAGGGATGGGTCTTTATAAAATGTGCTGTTTTTATAGCCGAATTCAGCACATCCTCTAGTTTGCTGTCAATGTTTCGGCAAGGGCTTCCCGGTGTGTCATACAGTGGGTCCACAGAATATATGGAGCCACTTTCAATACGTTCGCTTTTAGGCCAGCCCTAGCACCACACATTGAAGGAGCACTATCTGTGCAGTTTTCCCATTTTAAGCCATGGCTAATCAGGAATTAATTGATAATGGCAAACAAATCTGATCCTGTTGCCCGCCCCTTGATTGGCATGCAAAATAAAAAATCGTCTAATACTAGCATTTCATAATGGTAACTAACATAAGAAATTAAATGGGCATCCTTTGACACATCAGTTGCTTCGTCCAGCTGCGAAGCAAACAAACTTGATTTCAACCGGGCTATGAGCTGTGCTTCGATATTTTCTGACATGTCAGAGATGCGGCGGAAAACTGTTGTCTGAGATGGGTATACGTTTGAACTTCTCTGCTGCTTTTTCACCAAGCATTGTCCAAGCTACATTGAGCAATGCTGAGTCACCTTTTCACCATCTACAAAGGGCCTTTTGCGTTAGCCGATGTGGTATGTTACTTGGTATGATGCATTTGCAGGAGTATTCGCCTCATGTTTCACCGTTTCTTTCTGCTGAGTTATCTCTTGCAACTTCCTGGCTAAAAAATCTGCTTTTTCCTGCTAAGAGGCCCATGTTTCGTTTCAAAGTGATGCCTTAGTTTGGTTGGCTTCAAGCTGTCATTAGCTAAGATCACGCCGCAAACCACACATTGTGGTCTACTTTCTCCACTAACAACCATGCAGGTGAAAAAAAATCCAAATAGGATGAATCCTATTTCCTTGTTTTTGCAGCTTTCCTCTCCTTCGGTTTCTGTTTCAGCCTTTCGCTTGAGCACTCTACCATCTTTTGGGAGCAGAAAACGATCCATGTCAAATGCTTGCTTCACCTAAGATTTCACCTAAGATACAAAATTTGAAGCTGCATGTTAATAGTACATGGCTGCAATTATACAGCTGCATGGGGTACAGCTGGTTTTTAACTTTGTAGTTTAAAAAAAATCTTTGAAATCTTGTTTTAAATAAAATAAATTTGGATAAAAATTGTTCTGTGGTAAGAGGATAAAAAGTAATTCCAGCTCATCCAGGCTTCAAGTAGGTGCTCCCAAAATTGCTGCAAAAAATGTTTGTGTGTGTATTTATGTATATATATATATATATATATATATATATATATATATATATATATATATATATATATATATATATATATATATTACACACACACAGTGGTGTAGGTGTAAGTATACATATACACCACTGATGAGGCTCTGCAAGTTACTTGTTCAAAGGTTGGTGAGGGCATACTTCAGCGCTGCCCCTTCACCCATCACTCAAAAACAAATGTGTACCTTCTTATTCACTTCCTCCGGTGTTCCTGCTGCTTGAATATGAGTCCTCGGCCTAGTGATCAAGTAGCTTCTTCCCTTGCAATGAAGAGAAAATGCTTAAATATTACTTGCATTTTCCAAGTATGTTTTAAATGAGACACCGTGAAAGCTGCCAGAGACCAGAATCATAGTGATGGGCAAGGGAGTGAATGACATGCCTAGACGTTACCTGCTATCTTAAGGTCAAACAAAATACGCAATGATCTGCAAGTTATTAGTTGAAGTCCTGATGGTTGATAAGGTAGCCATGATCTGCAAGTTAAGAATGTGATTTCTGGCAGGGCTACATTAGCTTTCCATTCTTTAGTTTGTTAAATTGATCTTGTATGTACTTTGTTGCAGCTCCTTCACTTCAATATCCCCCATAGAAAATACACCCACACTCCTGTAAGCACAGTGTTTTTTACTTGTGCCATGTTAATATTTCAACACCTGTACAGTTCCTTTTTGCACTTTTGCACAGATTCATAACTGGCACATGTGACTAATGTAATGTGCACTCTGCAGATAAGCGCAGGATTGGATGAGTATGCATTTGGAACAACTTTAGGACCCATTGAAAGGCATTGTGAGAAACTTGCACTGCCTCTGATTCTCAACTTCAGAGGTCTGAATTGTGGTTTTTGGACTGTTAAAGTATGGACGTATAATTTTCATGGAGCCCTGGCCTTTGCTCATAGACATTTGCAAAATTACAGACTGACGGCCAGGGCAAAAAAGCACTGGGAAAAATAAATTATTCTACTGCATCAAAATGGGTTCATACAACATGTGCAGCTGAATGACCTCTGGAACAGAACAAGGAGGGCTCCTGGGATACTCCGTACCGCCACTCTGTACATTTTTGTACAATTTGTAATCAAAATATACATATTTCCTATGCCAAAGCTAAGACTCCATTGGTTAAGACACCACCTTGGTATATTGGGAAAAATGGGTGCCAATTATTTCTTTAAAAATCTTTTAACAGTTTTACATTGTGCAAACTCAGTTCCCGGGCACTGGAACACTTTAAATGAGCACCAGTTGAATTACACAGGGTCCTATTTATCACATTATGCAGGTGTGGCGCCCCGGCCAGGGTGACTGATGTTGGAATCTAGGGATCACGGTTCGATTCCCGGCACCAGTGGCAGATTAGCCCAACGCCATGTGACTCTGGCCAATAGCTTGCTTAATCTTCCCAATGGCCCCAGTGTCTGGAGACCCTTACGGGTGATCGAGCTATACAAATGTGGATTATATTATATTATTTTGTCTAAGATCACAGGATGTAGTGCCAGGGTCAGGATTCAAACACAATTTACAAAGTCAGCAACTGAGTATAAATCACGCTCTCTCCGCTACGATTTTACAGACCTCCAATGTCCTACACACCCAAGTAGCTATGAAGAGTTAGCATATGTAAACAAAGCCTAAAAATGCAAAAAATTTGAATTTTAAGTATGCTTTTTCAGCCCAAATCAATTTTTAGAGTGGAATCATGGTGTGGTGTGGTGTGTTTTCAGCAGTGATCCGACGGGAGACCTCCCCCCCCCCCCCCCCCCGCCGTCCAGTGGCTTGGTGAGTACAGAACGGGGGCATCTGGAGCGGCTCCGGTGAGACAGTGTCTGGATGTTTGGGGCAGCTTTTTGGGCGGGAGGCTTCCCCCCCCTCCCCTCACACTGCCGGTATGCCCTGTTTGCCGGTGTGTTGGGGGCAACCTCTGCACAACTTGGGAGAAGCCTGATGTAAGCAGCAGCGTCAGTGGTGATTTCTAAGGTAACTGCTAGCAGAGTTATCCACCAAAATTCCCATGCAGGTCTTTTCACTCTCTGACTGGTATTTTCGCGGGCTTTTTCACTCTCCATTGCTAACCTGGCTGGGGCCATAAAGTTGGAACCATAAATCGCCCCCTGTCCACCATGAAGCTACATACCAACGCGGTCAGGGAGCAGCAAAACGGAGATAAGCCACCATCTAGCGGCATAGAAGCTGAACTCGGCTCCCCCCCCTCAATGAACATGGAAGATGGACTAATTCGACATCCCCAGAGTAGAAAGAGAAACCAAACTCGGGAATCCTTGCATTTTGGCTGCCATCTTAGACTGGTCTCTCTCTCTCTCTCTCTCTCTGTGTCGGCCATCCTGGACTAGTCTTTCTCACCACTTGAACACACCCTAGGGAAACCTTCATTAGGCTAATATTAGTCAGCGAATGTCTGCCACTCTGCAGTATCATACCTCTAATCACTTTTAATGCTCCGATTGTTAGCTCATATAGCATCCTAAGAAATGGCCTTTTTAGACTACTATTAATTAGCGAGTGAATGCCTTTTATGGCAGCACTACACTTCCACTTGTTTATAATGCACCGATCGTTAGCTCTCATAGCACCCTAAGAAATGGCCTATTTAGATTATTATCAACTAGTGATTGTATGCCTTTTATTGCAGTACTATACCTCTACTTGTTTTTAATGCACAGATCGTTAGATCATACTGCACCCTATGCATGATTTACCTGATTGTACTGTTGCTTCTTATGATTATTTGTTGGACGATGTATTGTTTTCTCATTTGATTTACCCCCCTGAACTATGATCCTTCATGTACTCCTTCTATGTAAAGCGCTCTGATATCCGCAAGGATCTTGTCCGCGCTATATAAAACTTTCAAAATAAAAATAAAAATAAAAGTACAATAATGTGTGTGTGATGCTTTGAACTGCTGTAGCATTTTCAAGGCTGCTAGTGATAGTGTACCTGAGCGTGCACACACAGCTATGTGTTTGTCAATGTGTACAGAGTGTCTGTAAGGGAGACAGTGTTATCAGAGTTTGAGCACTGTAGCTCAGAGCTGGTACACTTCTTCGCTAGAAATAATTAACAAACGTTTTAGGCAGAGTTAATGGGATAATTGCTCACCAACCAGTTATGGATCTGAAGACAAACTTCGAAGTCAACTTAGGGGGCACTGAACGAACGCCTCATTGAGAATTCCTTAGTGGTACGATAAGTTGCTTGCCTGAAGCTTTGGGGGTTTAGGGCACGTCTGTCTTATGTTTAAATAAATAGAACTAATAAAAAATTCATGATGTTGCCGATTTTACTTCAGAGCAATGCTGTCGGACAGACTTTGTGGTGACAGGGACATGTTAAGGCTTTTGGGGGCCCAGGGCCAAAACTATTTTGGGGCCCCCTGCTCAGAACAGCTTTGAATTTGATTCACTTTTAGCTCTGCCATACCCTCTTTATCCAGGCTACTAACGGTGCACAGACACTAAGGTCGAAATTCTAAAAGTGTTTACATCTGACATTCAGAGAGTGATGTTTTCACGGTTGTATCACAACAGCAGCCCACTAATTTTACAGCGAAAAATAGCTGTGAAATCCCCCAATTTCTTGTATGCAAGGACCCGTTTCGATCTAAAATAAACTTTATGGTTGTTGCATGAAACACATTTCTCTGCAAATAGTAATAAATTCTCACATCACCCAGATTAAAAAGAAATGGAGAAAAAATCTGTATTTACAAGAATCTGTTAAGGAAATATTTCGGGCCATCCGGGCAAAAAACAGCTGTCTCTATGAAGGGATGAAAACTTTGATGGAGCACGACATGCCCAAACTTGTGTGCACGGGCGCAACTAGACCAGAACCTTGGGGGGGTGGGGGGGCTAGCACTCCCAGACAGGGCTGGGCCTAGCACTGGTCGCACTAAGTGATAGTCTTTTTGGTGCCCCCTCCGCCATTTCCTCCTCCATGAATTCCCTCACTACCACTCACCAACCATGCACCTCATCTCTCTATAGAACATTTGATAAACATTTCATTTTTTTTATAGTGCTACTCAGTTTACTCACTCAGTTGTTTGATCTGCATAGTACATGTTTTTTATAGCAGGCACATTAAACCTCTGTGCTGTGTGGGTGGCAGGAGTGCCCATGTGAGTACACTGTGAGCCATGAGACGGTGAGAGAGTAGCGTAAGAGTGACTGCAGGGGTGAGTGAGGTGTCTGTATGTATGTTGGTGCGGTTGTAAGTGCAGAGTGGGACAAAATAATGTATGGTTAGTGTTAGGCTTATTAAAGTGATATTGCCCAGTGAGGGGGACAGGTGAATGAAGTGTCACATGATTACAGGGTGAGTAGTGTGCTCGTATGACTGCAGGGTGAGGTACAGGGTGAACAGCGCAAGTGCGTTGTGGGTGGAGTGATCACTGTGAGTGCAGGTTAAGCGGGTGACTGGTGTGAGTGCATGGGGAACAGTATGAGGACATTGTGATCGCTGTGAGTGCATGGTGAGCATGAAAGTGAAGGGCTAAAATGAGGGGTGTTGTGTGAATGTAGGGTGCATTCCCAGACACTTGAATTATGTCAGCATGTTATTGGCGGCGTAGGAATTCACGTTCGAGTTCAACTATTTCTATTATGGCATTAACTAGGGATCAAGGGTGGAGGGAATAAACGTGCTGATCCTGCAACAAACTTCCAGTTTTATGATTAGGGGTGCCAGCTCCTTATTTTGATGTCCCAGGCGGTACAAAAATAAGCAGTCACCTAAAGCTGTACTTTCAGCACTTATCTGTGCATACTTCGAACAGCAGGCTGCCTGATCGATCCATGACTGAAAGAGAACAAAGACAGAAAAGTCACATTACAAATGAACACATACTTCTTTATTTATAACCCGTATTTGGTGCCAAGACCAGCAATTTACAGGGTGTGTATATACAACACATAGCTGGCATTTTTCTTTTGGCATGAAGCCCTTCTAGCCCTGTAAGTGTTGCTGCCTCCCTGTATAATTCTAAAAGAAACTACTTATTTTCCGGGATTGCCGGCTGTGTTCTTCTAAATGCAGCCCAAGTGCAATATTCCACACAATTGCCTGGGAGGCCTATGCAATAGTTACACTCCAGTAAGGGAATATTTTAGAGAAAGTTAAACATTCCCCAAATATTTACAAACTGGTTTGTAATAGTGTAATTTAGCTTCTCTGTGCAGGCTCAGGTGCTGCTGCCCTAAAGGTACCTCTGAAGACAAGGCTAGGAATCTCTCATAACCCCCAAAAGCACTCCAGCCTCACAGAAAAAAAGCACTATATAATTGGGACTGCAATACAGTTTAGGAAGCGAATACATAGTTTACTGCCTTTATAGTTCTAAAATAAACCTTTTCTCCTTTCTGGGAAAAGCTAATCCTCCCAGGATGGGGTTAAATTCCTACAGGTGAAATGCTTCAGCTGCAGTGGGAGGCAGGGAGTCTCCTGCAGAGTCTCCTCTACTAAAAACGAACAGACATGCTTTCTGTTTTAGCAGAGGTGACTCCAAGCATTTCAGCTGTAGGAATTAACCCTGTAAAATTGTATAAACATGGGCACGTCATGCCCGATCGATTTCACCTCCCTCCCCCGTAACAGCTGAACCTCTGCCCAACATGCCCCCCTTTCCCCCACGGACCTTGAAAAAGCCCTCTTGCCTTCACGGGAAACCAGGAAGAAAAGGCAGCAAAAGTGTAATGCAGGAGCTTTGTCTGTAAATGTCGTGGCACTTCCTGCAATCTCAGTAACCAAACAACTGAAGAGCTGGGAGGAAGCACTGCTTCAAAACAGCCTCATATTGTCTCAATTCAGCACTTAATGTTTCTGCTGTAGGAGCACATCTACATACCAATATTTAAATTGCCTAGGCTACATTTCCTATATAGGCACAACACATTGTAGTAATGTATGTGAAAAAACAATAAACCCTGTCTGCTACGTGACCATTCTACAAAAGAGTCCTGCAGCATTTTTTTAAACCGCCATGAACCACACTTGCAAATACAATCCAGCAGTGTTTTAATGAACCGCCCGTAAACCGAAGAAAATAAACCATATGACACGTTTATTAATAGGTAAACTAAGGGCAGGAAGTAAGTTAATGCCCAAACATACTCTGCCAAGTACTTTCACTGGAGGATACTTGAAAGTTGCATCCTCCCAGGACGGGGTGAAACTCCTACAGCTGAAATGCTGCAGTGGAATGCACGGGAGTCTCCTGTGCTAAAACCGAAGCGTTTGCTTTTGGTTTTAGCAGAGGACTCTGCCTCCCAGTGCAACTGGAGCATTTCAGATGTAGGAATTGGCCCTGTGAAATTCCAGAAGCATGGGCACGTTGTGCCCCATCGATTTCCCCTTCCTCCAACCCTCCGTTATGGGGGCACGGAAGAACATCAGCCCAACATCCACAACCCCCCTCCCTCAGTTTTTGAAAAAAGCCCTCTTACCTCTTCAGATTTCGGCAGCAGTCTTTCACAGCGGGGCAACAGTAAAAAGTAGGAACACATTCACAGGAAACCAGTAAGAAAAGGCAGCCAAGGTTATACAGGAGGTTTATGCCTGCAAATTTTGCAGCACTTCCTGCAATTTCAGCTGCTGCCCCCCTCATTGGTAGTATGTCACTGGTGACGTTCCTACGTGCTGATTGGCTTCTGCTCCGGCTTTATCCAATCCAAAATCCCCATTTGAAATGGGTGATTTGTGTTGTAAGACAGAGGGAAAAGAAAACAACAAAGGTAAGCTTTTACGGTGGAGTGCGCGCCCCCCCGTTACCCCCCCCCCCCCCCCCCCCCCCCCCCCAGATTGAAGAACTGTCCTAAACCAAGGCATTTAAGCACTACAGCCTCCTCTTGGGTAGTTTTGTCGGATCTTATGATTTCCATCTCTAAACAGCAGCAACCAGTGTGAAAACCTGCACGAGTATCCATGGCGCTCTCGCTAAAAGTAGCTGACTCCCAAAATTGCATATAAAGTGTAGTTTACAATGCATGCATAAGAGTTCAAAATATATGCAGAGCAGGACACACAATACATTGAGAAAACAAGAATTGGCAAAGCCAGATGGTTAAACCATTTGGGCTGCTAATGCAGACCAATTGTGCTTTTTGCCAATGCTGTGTAGCACATCTGTAGAAAAGAGAATGGTTTTGCAGATACTGTGCAGCAACTGCATAAAATGAAGGGGGGAAGACACTAATGCATGTGCATTGTGCTTCTTCTGTAATTGTTTTCTATTTAGGATGGTGACCAACTATCTTGGAGCGGTTAAATACAAAAAGTGGTTAAATATGCATGACGAGTAATTTCTGAAATCAGAGGTACAGCTGCTCAGTACTGCTTAAAAATTAAAAAAAGATTTAGCTTGAAGGAGCAGGATGGAGGTAAAAAGTGAAACCTGTGGTGAAACACGGGAGGGTGAGGTCCCATAAGGATGCAAAGGTGAGCAGAAAAGCAATGAGAAGCGCAAGTGTGGTGGTTTAAAAATATATATTTATATCCACTTGAAAAAATAAATGTTAAAGATGTAATATCTGTTGAAAAAACACTACAGGGAAAAAACATAAGTTTCTGGTCAGGTTGATTGCGCACGTGAGTTAGACTATCCACACAGTATTCGGTACAGGGTGAAAGCGTGCACGGTAGGCTGGCTGTATGTTCAGCAAAGGGAGCTTGTGTGTGCGTGAATAGTAACTTATGGTATACATTATTCTGTGCCTTTCAGCACTTCATTTAATGTCTGAAATCTCTGGTATATAGATTGATTTAAGCAGAATTAGGTTTTGTGATGTAAGTGGTGATATCTGGTATGGGTCGACTGTGGTGGCTGGCGGGGTGGGCGCAGAGTTTCTTTAAGATATGTCAAACTCTTCCAAAATGCTTTTCCAATGGGAATTCTAACCGAAATGCGCTGTGATGTCATGTCTGTGTATGTATGTTTTCTTTCTATACAAACCAAACTTTAGAAATGTGAATGTTATTGTTGGATAGTCAGCCCGTACAATTATAATAGTTTTGCATTTCCAGATGTAAATGCGAGGTTCTGAGTTAACTTGTCCTTGATTGAAGTCTGAAGTATAATATATATTTTAAGCAATGAGTTGTATGGTGAGTTTGATGAATCTAAACTGTAAACGCTAGTTATCTAAGGCCCCATTTTTAGTTCTTTGCACTGCCTAAATTATTTCACCTGTTAAAAGGAACATGCATATTCAAGAAGCATGCCGTTTTGGCAGAAGTCTCAGAGCTAGACTTGGTGCATTGAGACTATTGAATGCTTGTGCTAGCTTTTCTGTATAAAAGATGGAGGAAGTAGGTTGATCAAAAATTACAGTAGCGAAAAAGTATGGCTTATAAGGTCCAATTTGGAACTTTGAATGTCTATGGTAAGTGTTCGCCAATAATTCTGTTAAACATATTGGCTTGGACTTCAATCTCTGGTCCCCTACACAGTGTATAGGCTATGAAATACAAAAATGCTAGAATTATCCACAAAAGAACTGAGTGATGAGCCACTTGTATTCAATTGGCGCGTCTGTGTAAATACAGAGTAGCTGTCTGTATTTGAGGTGGTAAGTTAAACTCATGTGTGCTAATGTATTGCATTAAAAAGCACTGAGCAAGTGCACTTTTTTTATAACTGGACATAAAATGGCTATTCTCGTCGATTGGGCTATGCGTTGCACAATGCAGAAAAGCTGTATTTAGACTGTTTACTAGTCTCCAAAGCTTTTCAACTGACCGACCTTAGTGCTACATTCTCAACATAGAGGACTTAACAATCTCAATAGTGTGCCCTTGCTGTCCGTTCTTTACGTCGTCTTGGCTGCTACACTATAAAAAGAATACTGGCATACACCAGGTTGCTTGGGCTACTACAAAGTGATTGATCTTTGCTGCTTGAAAGTTGGATATTAGTGTCCTTTTGGGGTGCCGATTAATCCGTGACAACAAATAGGGTCTGGAGATGTTTGGGGACAACTGATGACCGCTGGAAAGCTTTACACGCGGGTTTGCCAAGGATTTCATTTCTTCAATTTCATTACTACATGTGTGTACATATAGGTACCTTAGTGTTCGTGTTTGGCTTGCTCAGTCCGAAACAAAAAAGTGAGGATTTTTTTTTTAACGGTCACAAAGCATATTAGATTGAATGGTCTTGTTTTCCGCAAAGCACATGATTAGTAACTTGTTTCTGTTCTCTCCTAGGTGCCCCGTTGATGCTTCCACACTTGCTCATTCATCACGTTCGTCTGTTAAATAAACTTCGGTTACAAAAATATTTGGTGGCTTTTTTGATCATTTTAATGCTTTGCTTATGTCCAAACTAAATGGTGTTTATGATGGTTTTAAAACTGAGTACAGCAACTTGTCTGAGCTGCAAAAATGCTTCGGCATCGTTGTGCCTTTTGTTGGCTGATAAAAGATCAGATGTTAAAAATCCTTTCCGGTGTGTGGTGATGGCAGTATGCAAGCTCTGGACATTGCATTAATACACTCTGGACCATCTGCATTGAGTGAGTGTTATACATAATAATCCAACGTAGCATTTCACTGGCGTTCAGTTGCCTGAAACAAGCAGTGGAAGAGAAATGCATGGTGTTAAAACTCAAGATTACCCAGCCAAATTATACAACCGAAGATGTTCACGCTGTATGGTAACCAATCAGACTTTCAGCATTTACCACTGAGATTAACTTTATCATGAACCATTACATTTTCCACAGCAGTTCGACTTTGCTCCCTTTTTAGGTCTAGTCTATTATATTCCGCAAGGAATAAATAGACAAGAGTATTGGGGGCAAACCAAGGTCTAAACCGCGGATTTCGTCGTTGCATGTGCTCATGCAAGCGCTTGCCATTTGCTCCCGCCTGCTTCCGAGAGCTTCAAAGGCATCCGCTCCCCCGCCGCCTGCTTCACACTTCACATTCCCCCCCCAACCCCCCCCCCCCCTCTACCTCCCCACAGCAATGCCAAGAGCTTGTTTCAGCTCGCCTCAGTCCTGTCATCTCCCAGCACTGCTGGAAGTTACCTCTCTGTGCTGATAAACATCAGTCCCACACTTTCGTTTGCTACACCTCCCCGATAAATTGTCACCTTTGCCTCCTATAATGTAACGTTTGCTTTTAGAACATGCCCACTTGTAATTTTCACCTCATGTAACGCTACCGTTCCTATGGTGAAGCGCTCTGACTCCTCAGCAGGGAGATGCAGGCTGCAGTGGGAATGCTGCCCCTCCCCACCACCATATCCAGCACAACTTGTGCTCGTTACAAATAGAATCCGAACATGCATTTTTACCTTTGTGTTCTCACAAGTCCACATAACATTTAAAACATCACAATAGTGCTGTATTGGTTTTCTTTCACGTTTCTGTGCCCTTACTGGACAGACAAATGCATTATGTTGCATTTAAATGCGTTGACTTTCTTGTTTTTCATTGCCATGGTGGCCTGTGAAAATTCTCAGATGGTGCACTTGAATACCTGCTCATTGCTTACTGAATTGTCTCATCAACCGATACTTAAATGTTCTACTCCTCTCTCCTTCATAGTTTGTTTTTCTCCCACAATCTCGCTCTGGCCCTTTCATCTATCTTCTCATTTTCACTCTGTCTCTCTCTTGCACTTTCGCCTCCTTCTCGGCTGTTTTCACCCTCAGTCTTCATTCTGTCTTATTTGGTTTCTGCATGTTTAGTCAGTGGGCACTCGACCCAAAGGTGTCAGAGCGCTTGACATAATACCCTGAGGGTGCAAGGGAGTAGCTGTCTCCAATGATTCACTGCAAGATGTGATATTGTAAGTTGAGAGCTCTTACTTATTGTGGTTGTACACTGATAAGAAGAAACAGTGCAGGTTTTCATGGACAGTGCTGTGGTGCATTTTTATCATGCGTTCATATCACCCAGGCGACAGATTGCTGTGATGACGCTCCAAGTAATAGGTGACGTGGCAGAGGTCTGTCCAGCAGGCCTCTCTCCACAGCACAGTTTAAAGAAAACAGTGATCCAAATATTGAAAACTAGCATTTGCAAAGCAATAGGTCTTGTGGTGCCTTTCTGCCCTCTGCATCACCACGGCATCACTTGGCGCCGCCACGGCATCACTTGGCACCGCCACGGCATCACTCTGCGCCACCACGGCATCACTCGGCGGCATCACTCGGCGGCGCCACCACGGCATCACTCTGCGCCGCCACGGCATCACTCGGCGGCATCACTCGGCGGCGCCGCGGCATCAATCTTTGCAACCATTCAACATCTGGTTCAAATGTTCTCTCAATGTTTCAAGCTTTATTACAAATGTCACAAAAAGATGTTAATAGTTCACTTCTGTTCTTGGATTTTCATCACAATAAAATACACTAAACATCATCTTCACAAGTTATTTACGAAAGTTTAAGCTATTGCCATTATAAATTACAATCACTTTTATTTGGGTATTATTATTTAAAAAAATTAAAAGGCATTGTTATTTGTAATATCAATACATCTAAGTCACGTAATTACAAAACATGTTGCATTACAAATGCTATAGGTGTCACATTTGCGAAAGTTATAACTATTGGCATTGTAAATGACAAAGCTATTTATTTAGCTATTTTCAAAACCAACATATAAATAAAAAAATCATCATTCACAAGACCAATAGCTCAAACTTTCATAATGCGAGACCTATTGCATTGCAACTGCTTGTTTTGTGTAAGGCTAATCTGTTTATACCCAGAGATGCATTTTGTGATCAGCTGTTGCACCATTGACTCACTGAAATAAGTAATCTGTACCAAAGTAGTTCTGCAAGTCAGATAGTTCTCGCATATAAAGTTATTTATCGCATTTCCCATTTGTAGAAAAATGTAAACCAGGGCTGATGAGAAGATGGGTTGCACACTTAATCCAAAATGAACTTAGAAAAGTAACCTTTGAGCCCAAATTAATTGCCTGCTTCATGTATCTAGGAGAGGGGGTGCTTAGTATTCTGAAAAAACATGAAGCGCACCACTCCCTCTGCACTAACTACATATTTTGGCAGTGTGAATAGAAGCTCTCGCCAACGACTTTTTAATTTATATTTATTGATTTTCAGCAAAAAGGAAATCTACAGAAGGCATATCAAATGGCTCAATAGGAGCCAAACAAGATCAAACCTCCCTCCCCCACTCCCACCCACCCCAACTGAGATAGATATAATGTCGACTCGATGGGATACAAACAGTAGGCATAGATACACCATGCCGTAAAAAATAAACATCAGATACCGCAAAGTCCTGGAGGTGGACATAGAGCAGGGCCAATCTGAATCCACAAGCAGTGCAATGACCAATACCATACACCCACATCCAGGAAATCAGTCTGAGTCCGAACAAGTGAGCAAATAGGCCGTAAGAGGGGCCCAGAAGTCTTTTGGACGTGAAGCTTCAGGAAGTTCTTCCTTATACGTTTGAAGTTGAGTTTTACAATCTATCTAATCCCGGAGCCACTTTTTCTTGGTCTGAGACCCTCTCGCTCCCCAACACTGCGCCACAGCTCTCTTCGCAAACAGGGTAGACAGTGCAATTATACGCCTATTGGCTGGTTTAAAACATTTGACATAGCCTAATAAGCAAAGGACAGGGGTGCATGGTGCCGGCTCCTGGATAACCTCCGTCCGCATCTCCGTCAGTTCCTCCCAAAATGCGAACATTCGCCCACACTTCCAGGCCACGTGCTTGAAATCCACATTTGCCATTCCACACCTCACACAATTGGCATTCTAACGAAGACAATATTTAAAAATCTACAGCGGGGTGTAATATAATTGGTGCAAGAACTTAGTGGATTATTCTCAGGTTGCAGTTAGCTGTCAAACGCCCAGTAAGAGCGCAGCACACATTCCACACATCAGGGGTGAGGGCACCACCCAGAACAGTCTGCCATCTCACAAAGGAGGGGTGCTCGCACTGTTCTCGCTCGTGCATCGATGCATTATATAGTCTGGTGAGGAGACCCTGTTGCTCAGCACTCGCCAGCATAGTCTGTAAAGCACGTAGAGTAGTGGGCTCAGCCGGGAAATTAGGGTACCCAGCTCTGATGGCCTGGCGCACACGTACATATGTAAACCAGAGCATAAACCCCCCCCCCCCCTCCCCATTCACACCTTTCTGTAACTCCTGCTGGGATTTAAAGCTGCCCTTCTCATATAGATCTCCAATCTGTGTAATCCCCACCATGGCCAATTCTCCTAGGGCCTGTGGTTCTCGTGCAGCTGATATTTCCGGATGGGAGGCCAGAGGCAGCAATGGGGCATAGAGATACATTAGCTGCGCTCTTTCTGACAACTGTCGCCAGGCCCAAGCCGTACAAGTACACAATAAAAATCCAACAAATAGTAATAAAAAAAAAAAATATTTTGTATTTCTAAAATTGCACCAAAAATCTAATGTAGGGAACCGGAGATGTGAATTTTAAAGAATAAACCCTTTCTAGTGCTTAAAAGTCAAAAGCGCCTACTTGGAGCATCTGGTCGTGTTAGACTGGGACAAAATCAAAGTTTCAGGCCGACCCCGATGGAGCGCTGATCGGATACAATGAGCGGTAGGGCCCGGTCAATTGTTTGCCCTCTGGAGTTGATCCTTTTTTTGGAGCTTTTTCTCTCGCCATTGAGTGGGTTTCAGCAGGCCGGGTTTGGGTTTGGGTTTGATCGCTGCTTGCTTCAGCGAGATGCCTCAGTCTATTCCTGAAAGTCTTGCGACAAATTTAACAGGGCTAACCTGAATTTTCAGGCCGGGTCATAGTTTGTCACTGGCTTGACTGGGTGACAGGTCAGTATATGCATGAGCCTTTTTCCTAAAAATACTCCAAATGATCTGCCTCCAGAAGGTCCTTTTGGGTTCTTGATGGGTCCACACCCCCAGCCAAGGATTTAGAAGCTTGGAGTTGCTCCTTGGGGAGTTGGGACTGCAGGTCCCACAATACACCTGGCCAAACCCTTTCAAGTCCAGTTGAAGGTGGTCAGCTTGGTTTATTTTGATGGAGATAGTGCAGATGGAGTTATTTTACTTGTTGCTTTCATGGAGCCCAATCCTTAAACTTTTAGTGCTAAGTCCTCCTTTTGCCGTAGTTCCAAAGTGTGCAGCAGTTGCAGTCCTTTGGAGTGCAGGTCCAATGGGGTGCAGGGTGCCACCCTCCATGATTACACATATCTGAAGTGTAGCAAATTGTTGTCCCAGAAAGCACTGTTTTTTAAAGACCAGAATGTAGAAAATCTGTCCTGGAGCCTAAGGTCTGGCTAACCCATCCTACAAGTATGATTAACGTTATCACTCCCCTTCCAGCTCCTCTGCTAATTCAAAAATAGGGGCTCCCATCTGGCTGGGGGTGGGCTTGGGTCCTGTCCGAAGTGTCTTGCCCTCTTTGAAGACTGGTTTGGCTATCCAGTCTTCCTGCTTTTTGCTCTGCAGATTGCAGATCCTCCTAGAGATGTCTGTTACCTTTCAGGCCACTTCATACCGGATCAGAGCAGCATGGCTCAGCATTTCAAAGGCTGGCCAATCAAGAGGCTACTCTAGAGTTGGATTTAAGAACATAAGAAAAGCAAATTCTGTAATTTTTGTGTCCTAGTTATGATAAATAAAAACGTGGCAAGTTGTTTTATTGTAACTATTATTTTTACACGTATAATCATTTTAGCTCACTCCGGTCAACAGCTGGCCTTAAAGTTTAATAAAACCTTCCCATGTTAGCCTATGAATCTAATGTACTACAATGGGGGGGAAAGTACATTTGTGTTTACTTCAGCAGGGCATATAAAACCTCTTGTATAATGTTCCTGCTTACAGTTACAAGGCACCTTACTTCTGGGGCACCTAGGGGTGACTTATATGTAAAAATAAAGCAGTTTAAGTCTTTGGAAGTACCTTTAATTGCAACATGTAATTTGCATATAATTTTACTTTAAAAGCTGGCTGACTTAAAATTACAACAGGCAACACAGCAGAGCACACAAGTGGTTTAAATCGCCTTTAAACCCTAAATGTCCTACCACACATGGGGCTTCCAGGTAGGCTGTCCTACCAATTGTAAGTACCATATAACTTTTAAACAGAGCCCTTGACCCTGTTTGTAAAGCCCAGGGTCCAAACAGTCAGTAACCACCAGTATCCGTCAATCAGTACCAACTTTATTCGATCAAGGTAAATTAGACCATAAAAGTACAATAAAGTACCTAAAATTCAATAAATAAAACAATTTCAACGGCACATTTAAAAACAGTTCATTAAGACAAACCCTGTCACACCCCATCTTTATCATTTACAGAATTTTTTTGTGTGCTCTGGTAAAAACTAGGGGAGAGTAAAAAGGGGGTAGGGTGGGAGACAAAATCCTCATCTAAGGTTCTGCTATGCAGTCCTGCAAAACTACTTATTGGTTTAATCCATTCTTCTGTACAATTTCGTAGTAGCAGTTGTATAAATTACTATACATTTTATAATATGCATTATAAAAATTGTTTTAAAAATATATCAGTACATGGTCAGTTAATTAGTTAATCATTTATGGTTTTACACAGAACTAATCGAAGACATTTTTTTTCTTTCTGGCATTGAAAGCAGTCCACAAAAAGCTTGACATTCCACAGCTCAACAGAAGGCAGTGTTTGTAAGAAGAGATAAGCAGGGCGATATTGTGTAAATTTTTGATTTTAAAAAGGATAAAATGTACAAGAAAATACAACATCCAGCATTGGTCAAAAACATGGGGGGGGGGGGTTTATCAGGGCAAAAAGGATGAATGTAATCTCCACCTGGCTATCATCCTCTATGAAGGAGTAATCTGGTTCAGACAAAAGGGCGACCCTGCCTAAAAACGCGCTCCCTTTGAGCAACAAAAACAGCAGTTCTGCGCAGGACCTCTACCAAATGGCAGTGCTCAGGAAACGCGATTCCTCAAGAGCTTACTAACAAGGTCTTGGTTGAAAGTAAGTGATGCTGTGGCTGCACCCTTCCTGAAATACAGTTCCACTCCTATGGGGGAGCGGTCTTCTACTTTGGCCATGCTGAATAAGAGTCATCCTAAAATATTTCCAGCTGGTCCTAGTACTCTCACTCAAATGCAGTTCTACCTCTATACTTGTGCTGCATGCACTCACACGATGTCTGCACAAGTTCTTGAGTTTCGCATAACCGCTGAACTTTACATTAGAGCATCCTGTAGGCTTGCCTATCTGCCAGAAAAAGGTCTGGTTACAAAAAATTCATCAAACATCGTACACTTCTGCTTTGCTTTTTCATGCTCCAAGTGCAATGACGGGGAGTTCAGACCTCCTTATAAGGGCACGCTTGGTGCCCCAAGCAAGGTCACAACAGGTTCTTGTCTCTTATTACCAGTTACCAGCCTAAGCCTCTGCAGACACTAGATTAGCGTGATGCCATGGTCAAAATAAGTCATACCAGTTTCACTAGTTGGCCACTGGGGTGCATGTCCGCTTACAGTGTAGGGGCCATTACTGTGCCAAAAATTGCTCCTCTCAGATCACACTACCTAGAATTCTCTGCTCTTGGGAGTCTGATCCATTTGAATTTGCATGATTCAATCATTGTGCTGCATCGTATAATCTAGGCCTTGTTATGCAAGAGAACATCGCAATTTGGGATTCTTCCCATTGCCCCAGTATTGGAACTTTCATAGATTCCCATGCTTTGTATCATTCCCCGTCGTCGGACTGGGAGTCTCGGTAATAAAAAATATCATAGTAGTAGGTACAAAAGAGAAAGGAAAGGCCTAGGCCTCATTCCCTTTTGTAACATATCTGCCTCTTTTTGTAAAAGAGACCAAACTCTAGGCATCAGCCAATCAGAAGAGCCTCACCCTTAGAACCCTCCTGAAGGAACCTCAGATTTTCTACCGCACGTTGTGCTAGGGAGACTCCATTGAGCTCTGCTCTATTTCTACTGTTTCAAAATCATTTCAACAGTTATTTCTTCAGGATTTTCTTCAGGAAACTCTTTCTTCATCAAGATGTCTGAGGTTGAGAAGAAGAAAGCCCTTTTCAAGCCCTGTTCCACCTGTGGGAAGAAAAGGCTGTTTGTGGAGGACAAACACAAGGATTGCATCTACTGCCTGTATCCAGATCACAAGGCAGAGGACTGTAAGATTTGCCGCACTCTCTCCACCAAGACCTTGAGAGATCGTGCTGGAAGGCTTCTTACATGGTTGAAGAGGCAGAAGGAAAGGAAACATGGAGTTTTCAGTGATGAGGAGGAATCGGCTTCCTATGCTTCCTCAAGAAGGTCAGTGAAAAGGGGTAGAGGTTCCCCATCTTCCTCTATTGGGTGCCCCTCAAAGGCTTCAAAGACCCCCAGGGAGTCTGATGGCCGGGGTTCAAGAGGTTCCCCCACCACAGTGGGTCGGGCAAGGCAGGACTGGTTTCGCCTCCTAAGGGTGAGAAGACAGACCCAGCCTTCAAAAGACCCTCATCACACTCTTCAGAGAGGAGTTCCAAGTCCTCTACGACGAAGACTTCGTCGGCGGTAGCTCCGTCGATGACGAAAATAAAGCCCAAGATCCAATTGGTCCCGTCGACGGGAGCGTCGACGACGAAAGCTCCGTCGTCGTCGAAGAAGAGCTCGGCGACTGCAGCGTCGACGGGGAGTATGCCGACATAGTCGACGAGGAAAACATCGTCGGCGGTGACGATGACGTCGACGACTTTGTCGACGACTGTCATGTCGTCGACGAGTGCATCGACGACGACAACAATTTCTACATCGACGGCGGGCTCGTCGTCTGTGACGACGACATCTGCAATTCCTATCTCGAGGATTTCTCCGGCGTCGACGGACCAACCAACGATACTGGCTGCGGAGAGAAGGGTAACGATTTCTCTCACAAGGATCACGCCTGAAATGACATCCCCAAGGAGGGTGACCTCTTTACCTCCCACTATGTTGCTGGACCAAGAGGACTCTGAGGGAGACGGTCAGGATGGTTTTGATTATGCGAATAGCCCATCTCAGCTTCTCATCAAGAGTCAAGAAACCGACTCAGAGGAGGCATATGAACAAGGTGGAGGCGACTACCCACAAACAGACCACTCAAGGGACTATGAACCACAAGACATGGTTTCAGTCCCGACGTCATTCCTGCATGACCTACACAAGATGCTGCAGGACTACAAGTCGAAAGCTGAGTGACCAGCACCAAGGAGGTCTGCTCCGTCGACACCAGTGAAGGACCAATCTTCGGTAGTCCCTCCTGTGCACCCGATACAGACTCCTCCTCAACCACAGCGGCCAGTGCCTCAGGTTACGTCGGAACCAGCCGAGGATCCAGATGGGGATCATGATAATAATACGGATGTGTCATCCGGTGATAATCAAAGACTCAGATCAGGAAGGGGATGAATACAATGACTACATCATCCCGGATCAAGCTTCACCTCACCAAGACTTAGGTGATTCTCCTCCTGCTGACATCGGCAGCTTTCATCAACTGATGGAGCGTGCAGCTGGAAGATTTAAATTGGTGTTGCCTGCTCAAACCAGACTGTTTCTTGTACGATTTTAAAGAAACTCACCGCAAAACTACAAGATCCATTCCGATTGTGGAACATCTATGGGAGGAAGGTTTGAAGACCATGAAAAACCCAGCAACGGTGGTCCCTGTGCTACTGCGCCTTGATAAAAAGTATAAAGCGCCAGAGGATGGACCTGCAGCGCTAACAGATCATCCCAAGCCGGACTCTGTTATCTCACAGGCAGCGCAAAGGAAGTCACAGAACCCTTCTGCTCCCTTGACGGCCCCTCCTGACAAGGATAGACGACGGCTTGATAACACGGGCAAGAGATTTTCATCCATTGCTAACCTTCTGGTTCGCGCCGCCAATGCTTTGGCAATATTGGGACGATATAATCGCCAGTTAGGGTGCGATATAGCTCCCTATTTGGAACAACTTCCACAAGAATCAGGGCTGAAAGCCAAGAAAACTTTACAAGAAGGTGAAGCGGTCTCCATGGAGATAATAGACTGTGCCATGGACATTGCCACAACGTCCTTTCGGGCTTTGGCAGGAGCGGCAGTGTTGAGACGCCAAGGGTGGCTAAAGGCGACTTGTTTTAGGCCAGAAATCCAAAACAAGGTCCTTGATCTACCTTTTGATGGCGAGGCACTCTTCGGCAAATTGATCGATAGTCTTCAAGAGATCAAAAAAGACACGGAGACAGCTAGATCGCTGGGAACCCTCCAGTACCGCAAAACTCCTTTTAGAGGCGCAAGAGGCAGAGGAGGGGCTTATAGAGGCGCATACCAACAACAGCGCTATTCTTCGAACAGCTCTGGATACCAGCCTAACCGCCAGTCATACCAACAGAGACAGGGCCAGTCCTCTGGTTACTCACGGCCTTACAACAAAGGCAAGCAGGCTGCCCGTGGACGGGACTCGTCCAAACGCCAATAGCGGCCTTCTGTCTCTGCCTACTGCTCCCTCCAAGAGATCATCAGTTGGAGGCAGGGTGTCAAACTTCCTTCTGAACTGGTCCCAAATTACATCGGACCGTTGGGGGCTCAACCTCATCAGCCGAGGACATACTTTGGAGTTTACGGAAGTCCCTCCACCCAGACCCTCGACAGCCATTCCATCAAAACATCTGCATCTCCTACGACTCGGAAGTACAACAAATGCTCCGCAAAGGGGCGATAGAGCCGGTCCCCTCCAACCAACAGGGCCACAGTTTCTATTCCAGGTTCTTCCTGGTGAGAAAGACGCAGGAGAAATGGCGCCTCATCCTGGACCTCAGGGAGCTAAATGCCTATCTCATCTCCTTATCCTTCAGGATGGTATCCCTGCAGGACGTTTTGAAAATGGTCAACCCGGGGGATTTCATGGCCACGCTTTATCTTGAGGATGCGTACTTCCATGTCCCGATTCAACCAGCACACAGAAGGTTCCTACTCTTCACAGTAGCCAAGAGCCATTTTCAGTTCAGAGTTTTGCCGTTCGGCCTTTGCTCTGCTCCAAGAACTTTTACGAAGGTGCTGGCACCTGTAGCAGCATTTCTGCGAAAGAACCACTTCCAGGTCTTCCCTTACCTGGACGATTGGTTACTAAAGGCCCGACCAGAGCATTAGCGCAGGACGCAGTGCAGGCTTGCACCAATCTGTTCCAAAATCTGGGTCTCACCTTGAACACAGAGAAATCGGCGCTGGTGCCATCACGGACAGCGCGGTTCCTGGGAGCGGTGTTGGATTCGCAGCTCTCAAAGGCGTTTCCTACTCGAGAGAGAGGATACAGAAACTGCAAAGATTAGCACGAGGCCTTCGAGGAAAAAAGTGTCTTTCTGTACGCAGCTACAAGTCGCTGCTGGGGGTGATGTCATCATGTATTCCCCTGATCCCGCACTGCAGGCTCCGGATGCGCCCCCCTGCTGGAGCAACTGGACCTCCAGTGGCAGCAAGTGCACGGATCGTTCGGCGACAAAGTGATGGTCACTCGAGAGATGAAGGAGGCAGTGCTTTGGTGGTCGCATCAACAAAATTTATGCCACGGTCTATCCTTCGCAAGCGTTCCATCACCTCACATACTGACAACTGATGCGTCATTGGAGGGATGGGGAGCAGTGATGCAGGACCTGCAGGTCAGCGGCCATTGGTCTCCAAGCGATCAAAAGCTACACATCAACCTGTTGGAGCTGAGAGCGATCAGGCTAGCTCTTCAAGCCTTTCTTCCGCGTCTCCAGGGTTCACAACTGCTAGTCAGGACAGACAACACCACGGCTATGCATTATGTGAACAAGGAAGGAGGGACGAGGTCACTCCTCTTGTCGCGAGAGGCTCAACAGATTCTGGAATGGACAATTCTTCACGGAATTTCTCTAAAGGCGGAACACTTACCAGGAGTGCTAAACGAGGGTGCCGACAGGCTGAGCAGGCTCACCTCAGTCAGTCACGAGTGGGATCTGAAACAGGTTCTAGATCTGCTCTTTCAAACATGGGGCACACCAGAGGTGGACCTTTTTGCGACGCCAACCAACAGGAAGTGCCGAGCCTACGCCAGCAGGTTCCACCATCAAGGCTCATTGGGCAATGCCCTATCAATAGCCTGGACAGGGAGGTTTCTCTATGCGTTTCCACCGATTCCCCTGATTCCTCGCCTCAGGAAAATGAGGGCGGAACCATGCAAGCTAATCCTTATAGCCCCGGCATGGCCAAGACAATTCTGGTACACCGAGCTCCATCTGCTGTCGCTAGTTCCTCTGATAATGCTGGAGGATGTTCTGGATCTCCTGACAATGTCCGAAGGACAAGTTTGGCATCCAGGCCCAAGATCGTTGCACCTGACTGCATGGCTCCTGACCAGCGAGAATACATGACTGTTCCTCTTTCCAAGGAGATCAAAGACATCCTCTCTCAGGCAAGGGCGCCGTCCACAAACAAAACATAGACTGAAGTGGAAAAGATTCTGTATTTGGTGTAACAAAGAAAAGATTGATCCTTTCACGTCAAAACCTCATCAACTCCTGCCTTACCTACTCTCGCTAGCTAAGTCTAATCTGTCCCATTCTACTATCAAGGTTCATTTAGCAGCGATTTTGAGATTCAGAAGATCTGATTCTGGTCCTTTGTTATGGTCTTCAAGAATTGTCAAACAATCCCTCAAAGGCCTGTTCAGGGTCTATCCGCCAGTGCGATCTCCTCCTCCAACATGGCTTCTAAACTTAGTCCTGGCTCAACTAATGAAGGGACCTTTTGAGCCGATTCACCGCTCAGACCTAAAATACTTGTCATGGAAGTTAGCTTTACTCTTGGCCCTCACATCGGCAAGGCGAGTGGGGGAGATGCAGGCCCTAACTATCCAGGAACAGTTTTTGCAGTTCAAAAAGAACACTACCATCTTGCGGACGAACCCAAGGTTCATTCCCAAGGTTCCTACTGACTTTCACCTAAATGAGCCTGTGATCCTAAAAACATTTTTTCTGAACCCAGTCACTCCAGCGGAAAAGACATTGCACACTCTGGATTTGCAACAATGTCTAAAATTCTACATAGACCGAACCAAAGACTTCGCAATTGTTCATTGCCTTCGGCGGTCCAAACAAAGGTCTCCCTCTGTCCAAACAGGGGATCTCGAGATGGATTTCGAGTGCTATTCTGCATTGCCACAAGATAGCAGGAAAACCTCTGGTGGGCAGGATTCGCGCTCACTCAACGAGATCAGTGGCTTCTTCTACGGCCCTCTTTGCGGGGGTACATATCAAAGACATTTGCAGGGCTGCTACCTGGAGCAGCGTGCACACGTTCACTAAGCATTATTGCTTAGTCATTGCAGCAGGATGACACGGCTGTGGGCCAGGCTGTCCTGAGAAACCTCTTCAAGTGATTGGTGAGCTTTCCTTTCTATCCCACCTTCCATGAGTAACACATTTTGTAATTTTCTTTCTAATGTTATGATCTACTTCTTTACAAAATGTGTTTATGGTGTTTACTGCTTGCTATTCTGATACAAAGCATGGGAATCTATGAAAGTTCCAATACTGGGGCAAGAAAACAAGTTACTTACCTGTAACTTTGGTTCCCCAGTATTGGCAACTTTCATAGATTCCCATGCGCCCACCCACCTCCCCGGGGAAAGCTCGGCCTTCAGCAAGTATGGTGTCTAGCACACTATGGCTACGAAAATCTGAGGCTCTGAGGTTCCTTCAGGAAGGTTTTAAGGGTGAGGCTCTTCTGATTGGCTGATGCCTAGAGTTTGGTCTCTTTTACAAAAAGAGGCGGATATGTTACAAGAGGGAATGAGGCCTAGGCCTTTCCTTTCTCTTTTGTACCTACTACTATGATATTTTTTATTACCAAGACTCCCAGTCCGACGACGGGGAATGATACAAAGCATGGGAATCTATGAAAGTTACCAATACTGGGGAACCAAAGTTACAGGTAAGTAACTTGTTTTCTTTGTCATCCACTTAAGTGGCTTGTGGTGTCTTTGTTCCATTAACTTGATAAACAGACCCTAACCTCCTCAAAGCCCACACTAACGCAAGTCATTCCTTCGTAATGACTGCCCAAATCAGTTTGTGGGTGATCAGCTAGCCCTGATGGGCTGTCATCAAGTTGAGCCATTAGTACTCCTTTTATTCATGACCTCAGTCTGTACAGTCCAGCGTGATCATAGTCTGGTGCTTTAAACACTAGTACATTACATAATGCTGCCTTCTGGTCCTCAAAGTCCTGATACTCTAGTCCAAATCACTTTCTTAGGTTGCTTCTTGCATGTGAGGGCTATCAAGTGTGCAGCAATGGTCCTACAGATGGGGTAAGGAAATGTTTCTTTTTGCTTGTTCACCCCCACATTTTTGGACTGATGCTGCTGTGTTTTTTAAACTCTAGTGCACTGAGGCCTGCTAACCAGACCTCGGTGCCAGTGTTCTAACCCCTTACAAAGTGTATTTTGAAAAAACCACCCCCTGTTGGTGAAGACTGACCTCTAAGCCCTTTGTGTACGCTACCCAGGGCATGCAAGACTGTGCCCACCCAGTGATGCAGCACTGATTGTGCCACCCTGTATGTGACAAAGTACCAAATAGCTCCCAGCCTGCCACTGCAGACTGGAAGGGGCAGTGGTAACACTGCTAGTTTGACTTTGCTCTTTATTCCTTTGGCAAAAACTTTCCTTGACACTATATGTAAGTCTCCCTTAAGGAAGGACTATCGAGCCCTAAGGAAGGGAGGAGTATATAATAGTGTGACATGTATTTTATATACATGTCCTGGCAGCAACACTTCTAAATTGTTGTTTTGCTCTGAGTTAGTAGCCTTGTCGGCTGACACCGGGTTACCGGCTGACAGCACAGCTAACTTTGGAATAGGACTACTGAGGTATCAATTTAATCATGGCATTAAAGCCAACTTGATACCCAAGTTGAATCTAATGGCACTATTATAGAAATGCAACTTTTAAAAAGTCACCCAGACAGTTTCCGCCCAGTGTAAATGACTCCCAGGTTTAGAAACAATACAGGTGTAGGCATTACCTCCCCTTCACAGGAAGCCACTCCGGGCATTTGCCCAAAAAAGTGTGGATCAAAGGTGAAGCAAACTTGGGTCAGAAATGGAGATTAAACTCTTGAGGTGCTGCCCTTTGTTCAGGTAGACAGGCTTGCGGTGCAAACAGACTGGAGACCAGTGCCCAAACTTGTTTTCCTGTGGGCCTGTAGCCATACCTCCAATGTGGGCTACCAAGCTCCTAACATCTAAGTAAGGGCCACAACATCTTGGGAGTGGACAGAATAGTGCATTCTGGGGTTGCATGATGCCACCATTAGCCAGAAAGTTGTAACCAAGAGGGAGGGGACATTGTAGGCTATTGGCTAGTGACCACATCATGCCCCTAAGGCCCTTTCTGGGATTAAATATGGCACACTGAACCTCAGATCATGTTTGAACTGTAGAAAGGACAAAATGACATCACTGCCGACCCCGGGACTTAAAGGCTGCACCATCTGCTGGATTACATCTGCCACACCTTGGGCTAGGTAAGAGAGAACTGTGGCTCCTGGTTTGAGGAACTTGCCCCCCCCCCTCCTACCTCCCAAGAAGTGACTGCTGGGCACCCCAAGAGACCGATCCTGTATGTTCAAAAGTAGCACCCAAGCCCGCAGGACCGGGGAGTGTCGTGTGAGTCCTGATTGGTCACCCAAGAGGGACACCAACCTCTGCTTTGATTCATTCCTGTAATATGTCTGACATCCTGTGAACATTGCTCTTTACTTGCAAGTTATTGCCTGTATCTGTAATTTCAATCCTAGAACCATTGAAAAGAGCTTGGATAATTGTCCTAGTGCTCCTACACTGTGCTGGAACACAGTAGGTTCCGATGCGAACTGACTTCCTTGATGAATGTGTGACCACGTGTCTGTACCCCTCTGGGATCGATAAGAGTGCATAATAGCTTCGCATAAATACTAACAAGTCTGTGTGAACCGTAAGTACGGTATTATCCCCACACCACAGCTCACCTCAGAGTGTGTGCTGATATTTCAAAAGGCCTTTGTTAGGGCTCGGCTACGTCACCACTTCATCAGAAGTGGGGAGGAGCTGCGAGCCGGATTGTTAAGGGGTTTCTGGATCGTGCAGGAAAAATTCCTCCGTGCGTGAGCATTTTCAGTGCTTTGTTTTACAATCTGCATGGTGATTGGTCCTCGCGGTGCCGTGTTTGTAATACCCTTACCCCAATAGGCCATATATATTTCAAGTTGGGCATTTCCTGCATTTTGTGTGCGGTTACGAGCGCGGCAGTCCATAAATATCAATTAGGAGCTGTCAGGGTGCCTCAGCCAGCCGAAACATCTGTCCCACCCCCTGAAGCTGAAAGCAGGTCTGATTAACTGCCGTTCACTGCCCCGCCACGCCAACAAAATATGGACTTCTATTATCTCCGATGCCTGGGATATCTTATTCCTCACCGAGTCTTGGCTCACAGATACCTTCACTCCTGATATCCATCTTGCCACCCCTCCAGGTTACCTCTTAAAGGGCATCAATCGTGAAGGGGGCAAAACAGGAGGTGGTCTGGCCATCATCCTAAAATCCCACCTTAACCTGTCTATTACTAAACTAACGAACATCGGAATGATCGAAGCTCTATACTTCACTATCTCGAATACTGCGGCAGTAGTACTGGCAGGCTCACTAGTTTACAACCCTCCTACTGCCTCAACTCCCTCTTTAACGGCACTCACCCACCTGTTGGCGGATCTTTCCCTCAAACACCAACATTTCTTGGTATTGGGAGATTTCAACCTCCATGTGGACAATTCTCTCTGCTTGAAAGCCAACAATCTGCTAGAAACAATGCAGAGCTTGAACTTACTTCAGTTAGTTAAGGGCCCTACACACATTGCTGGACATACCCTGGATCTAATCTTTGCTAATGTCTCTAATATCACAGTCTTTCCTTCCCTCCCTCTCACCTGGTCTGATCATCATCTTGTCCCTTTTAACCTAGAGCTAAGTTCGAGACCCATCTCGACTGCCCCAGAAAAGAGCTGGGGAGAAAGTGGCACAAAGTCACCTGTACTACCTTTGACCCCTTATTCAACTTTCAGCCAGACCCTCTATCCAGTGACATTGATAGAAATGTGTCTAGACTCAACTCTGCACTGCTCCTTGCCATCGACTCCCTCGCCCCAATCAAACCCATTTCCTCTGCTAGAACCCGCCCCTCTGCCCCTTGGTCCTCAACTACCCTCCGTGAGGAAAAAAGCCGATGCAAACTACTTGAACGCAAGTGGCGGCAGAACTACGACCCTGAATCGAAAGTTATTTACAAAACTGCTCTGGAAAAATTCCTTAAACAAAAAAAGGCCACTATGAGAGATTCTCCAGTATTGGGGTGTCTTTCATAGATTCACATGCTTGAATATTCCCCGTCGTCGGAGTGGGAGTCCCACGGTAAATAAAATAGCAATAAATACTAAATATATAATAATATATAATAAATATATATAGTACATAATAAGGAAAAACCCAAAAAATGCATACAAGAAGCATATGGTACCTAACCAAAAAGTTCTACATAGGAATGCATGGGAATATAAAAGTTCCAATGCAGCCTATCCTTGTCATTATGTTAGTCCAAACTGCAGCCAATCAGGCGCCAGCAGCCCTCTAGAACCTTCTCCTCAGAGCTCAAGCCCTCAGATTTTCTACCGCACGTCGTGTGTAAGGGAGTCTCCCTGAGCTCTGCTCAGTTTTCTTCTCTTCAAGTATTTCCAGTTTCTCCACAATGTCTTCAAGTAAGAAGTCTCTCTTCAGAGCTTGTTCCTCCTGTGGAAAGCTGAGATTATTTCATGACGACCCACACAGTAAGTGTATTTACTGCCTTTACCCGGACCATGAAGTGGGAACCTGTAAGCTCTGTAGAAAATTCTCAGAGAAAACTCTTAAGGACAGAGAAGGCCGCTTACTAGTTTGGCTTCAAAGGCTGAAGGACAAAGACAATATACTTTCTGATGCTGAAAGTCTTGTGTCAGGCCGTTCTAAAGCAGCTTCTAAGCGTGGTAGTGTGCAGGAGGTGCCTTCCCCATTTCTTAAAAAGAGGAAACTATCCCTCGCTTTGACCCCTGCGGTGTCTTCACCATTACCTACCACGCCTGGGCCCACGAGACATAGCTCTCAGGCTCCTTCTGCTTCAAATTCCAGTTTTTCTGTGAAGAAAACGGATTTTCCGTCGACGACGGTAGTTTCAGCTCCGTCGACGAGAATGGCTGTCTCTGGATCTAAATCGACGACAGTCACGACGACGCTGGCCTCTGGATCGTCGTCGGCTTCGGCGTCGACGTCTTCGTCGTCGATGAGAGTGGTTCTCAGTTCTAAGACTGTTTCTTCATTAATTCCAATTTCATCTTCGTCGACGAAGAGAGTTCACTCGTCGACGACCCGGTCGTCGTCGTCGACGAAAGGATCGAAGACTCTGGGTTCGTCTACGCCCTCGACGACGAGCGTACCGTCGACGTCTGTCCCGTCGACGAGAGGACCCGTTCCATCTGTCCCGTCGACGACCGCTCCGTCGACTAAGACCTTGAAAGTGAAGGTTCCGTCGACGACGGCGACGATGCCCATGAAGATTACTCCGTCGACGGTCTCCTCGTCGACGACGGCATCCAAGACAGTTCCCTCGCAGAAGACTACTGATGTCATGCCGTCGACGCGTACGCAGGACACAGTTTCCACGCCAGCCTCTTCATTTGCTTCAATGCCTTTATTGCCTCTACAGTCTAGCAAATCGGTCCAGTTCGGGACTTTTACAGAAGGAGAAATGATTAATCCTCCATCTCCTTTGTTTGCTACTGATTCAGATCAAGAGTCTGATGACCAAGCTCACAGTGCCAAGACTTCAGTAACGATGAAGAGGATCAGTATGGCCAGCATCAAGCAACTCACCCTCAAGTACCAGCTGCGATGTTGCCTATATCTATGATATCGAACCTCCAAAGTATGTTGGAAGATTACAATCGACGATTCCCACCATCTCCACAGGTTACCGCTGTCCCATCGGTGTTGAACCCAGTTACAGAGCCGGCACTGGCTCCTCCACAACCGGCGCCGCCTGTTACTGTTCACAGGAGTACATCAGTTCGAGTTCACACAACCATTTATCCAGATGATGATGATGACGAGAATCCTCCAGAGCGTGAGGATGGAGAAGTTTCTGATGTAGATGAGGATGGTGAAGAACATTTAGCGGAGTGGGATGACTATCGTGCTCAGACACCATCCCCTTCTCAGGTGCCGCCAGGGGATTCTCCTCCAGTGGATATTGCAGGCTTCCACCAATTAATGGACAGGGCGGCGCAACGGTTCTAGTTACCACGAGCCCACAGAGAGGAAGATTGCTTCCTATATGATTTCAAGAACCAACCATTAAAACAGATACACACAGTCCCGATTTATAGATTTCATCTGGACTGAAGGGGTCAAATTAATGAAGACGCCTAACTCTTTACCAGCACAACTGCCGAGGTTGGAAAAGAAATATAAGGCGCCAGTGGGATCTCCAGCATGCCTTACAGGTCAACCTAAGCCCGATTCTGTCGTCACGCAGGCAGCTCAAAGAGGTTCGAAGAATCCAGCGTCTACAATCACCGCTCCTCCAGACCGAGAGGGCCGTCGCCTAGATGCAATTGGACGTAAATTTTCCTCCATGTCCTCTACAGCGGTCCGAGTAGCTAACGCTATGGCTATCTTAGGTTGAGGTTCCGTGACGGTTCCGTGACGACTTGAACCCGTGTTTTCAAGTTTGTCGGAAATACATAAAATTAGTATCAGCGAACCGCAAATGATCCATTTAGTATATCCTAGTGTTTTCGCTACGCTACGAGCAAGAGCACTCCTTCCACTGACACATTTCTGATATACACACGGCATCCATCTTAAGATCATGGCCGCCATTTTGTGGTTCCTTGCCCTCACATATGCAATAGCCTCTGATCATTTCATTCACTTCACTTTGATTAAGGACACGTAGCCTTAGCCGGAGATTCACCTCTTACATGACACGTGCACCTTAAACCAGATCACGCTGAAGCTGCATGACTCGACAAAGGCTGCCTCCTCTGCCCGAGGCCAGCCCACCTGAACTGGTTTTCCTGTCCATTGTACCTGATCATGATTAGGCGGCCGAAGCCGGTAGCCTTGCCCATTTACAACCCACAAACATCTCTTATCCCGCTTTTCTATCTTCTGCACCTGGCTCTGCTCCTTTCCTTCTGGGCCTTTATTAGGGGGAGGTAACGAACTTTACGATGAGGCGGTCCGGGTCTTGAATGCAATATTGACAAGGGATTGTGATGGACTGGTGGGAACCCCTCTTCGTGATGTTTGGTATCAGATATTATCGACAGTTCCTGTGTAACGCCAAATATTTATTGTTTAGAGACACAAAGGTTTGGGAATGTACCGACATGTGAAATATTTGCCTAGAGCACAATTTTTAGTATATAAGGAGCAACCCACTTTGTACAAATCGAACAGTCTCCTAGATTCTGCCCGTGTGTAGATTCTGTGACTTCTGTGTCCCTGCAGTAATAAACCTTTGGTCTTTGACGCCACCATCGAGAAGCCCGTGTTTCTGTTCATTTGTGCACCAAGGCAGGTGGGACTCCGGGGTCTTTGGGTGTTGTACCCTGACACCTCTGGACGGAACCAAAAAAGTCCAGAACTCCAATTGGCGCCCAACGTGGGGCGACGTCATTTGGTACCGGTCCAAAAGCCTGAAGAGTTCGAGAAGCTTCGTGTGAAGATTCCTGAGGGAGGCGCCCCACTTCATCGATCCCGGCATATCGCAAAAGTGGCCCTGAAGTTCTCTTCCACGAGGGTTCCCGTTCAGGACGGCTGCAGTGGGCCGTTGCCTTGACCGTCGCCCTGTCTTGGACCCGAAGTGGTGCAGTCCTTAGTACGGCGAAACGTGACGGGTTTCTCCTTGGTGACGTCTTCAGTGCCTCAGTTAAGTATTTAGTGATAGCTAGCTGGTTACTTTTGTGAGGATTGTTAAAAATCCTTGATCGGTTCTTGGTTTGGTTTGGTTTTGTAAGATTATCACTAGTTGTTCTGGTTACGATAATCTATTTGGTTCAGTTTTGGGTATCGATACATCAGTTCGTTTTGGTAGGCCTAAGTTCTTGGTTCAAGTGCACAATTTGTTTCGTGTTTTGTTTGTTTTGTGTTCCGGACTGAGAATGGTAAGTCGGAAAATGTTGTCTTGTTTTAGTTGCAACAGTGACTCACAATTAGAGGATTCCTGTCTGGTTCCTCCGATTGGGACTCCCCTATATGACCTATATTGTAAGTATGGTGTGGGTCCTATAACTTATAATGAGATATGGGTCCGTTATTGTAAGAAGGATGGTGTCCTTAGTTGGCCACTGCATGGTAGTTTTGAACAAGAGATTCTCGACAATTTAGAAGAGAAATTGTTTAGGAAGAAAGCCCGGCCGGCAATGTTTGACTCTTTTCGTTATTGGCGGAAAGAATCCAAACAGAGAGAAATGAAAAGGTTGAAGAAAGAGCAAAAAGAACTAGAAGAGTTAACTCTAGAGCAAGCGACTAAGCAGTTGCAGGCTAATGAGTGTGAGAAAGCCATAGATGTAGCCATTAGAGAGCGTAACTTAGCGATTGACAAGTGCTATCCTGCCTTGCCATCGAAAATGGCTAAGATACTGGAGGATTCCGAAAACGATCCTCTGCTATCTTATCTGTTACGGTCGCCTCCACCGTATGCACAAGGTGCTGCGGCTCCACTGATCCCGAATGTTCAATTGCCGGTTGCTGGACAACCTGGTGTTCTTGTTCCTCAGAATCAAGTTCCTATACCTCCTGTGGTGAATGTAAATGTTCCTACAGCTCCTCCTCTTCCTGCACTGCCCGCTCCTATACCTACCACTGTACCTACTGCTCCAGAAACTATTTTCCTCGATACTCCTACTGTTTCGTCATCTATTCCTACCTCTACTGCGTTCTCTATGTCTGCGAGTGTACTAACTCCACTTTCTGTTCGTCGAAGAATTACTGATTCTGTTACTAATATGCTGTCTCCTATATATAAAACCTTGATTAAGACTCCTACTCCTGACTCTGTTCAAAGACGGAGTCAGCTTCCAAGTACTGAGGAACGGGGAGTTTTAGACTCCACAGCTCTCAGATGGATTACAAAAGTTAGAAGATATAGTACGAAAGATGTGTTAGAGACATTTATGCAATGGGGAGAGCCAACACAGCGATACGTCTTCGACGAGATGTGCTCGTTGTTGCGTGAGGAAATAGAAGAAGACGATGTCGAATCAGATTTGGAAGATTTAATTAAGATTCAAAAAGAGTTTGCTGCTGGAATGATAGTGGGCGATAATATAAAGGAAGCGATGGAACTCATTTTGAGTTTTAGGAATGATCCATCTCTTCGTTCGCCGAGAGATTTAGAGAAAGGTAGAATGAAGCTAAGTCGCCAATATCCTATGAGGGAAGTTCCTCCAATTTGGCGCGAAGCAGTACAACGTGATGATAATGCGGGTATTGCAGCTGCTCCAGCACAGTTCCAAAGAGTATGGATACATATTCCGTGGAAGCGAGCAGAAGTGTTAGCAGTGAAACAGGCCTTGCCAGATCCACGTAAGAATCCAGCCGGATATTACAAGGAATTGACACAGACAGTTGAGGCTTGTATAATGAACTTAGCCGACATTGATATGTTGTTTGGTAATGTAGTTCCACAACCAGTGTGGGCTAAAATTCGTAGAGAGGATCATCAGGCTGCTTTAGGTGGTGATTGGGCAGCTATCACTGCAGCAGATAATCAACAAATAGGTGGTGCGAAACCTGAACCTTTGATCGCTAATCTGCCAGGTAGAATAATAGATTTAATGAAGACTCTGATGCCAGCATTGCGTGTTAATTGGGATAAATTATCCGCATGCAAGCAGAAGAAAGACGAAAGTGTCTCCGACTTCTTCACGAGGTTCGAAGAGACTTTTGTAGACCATAGTGGTCAGGATATGAGCACTGAAGGAGGACAGAGATTGTTTGTCGATAAATTTGTGCATAATTTGTTACCCGAATTATGCAATAAATTGAAAGACTCAGAAAGTGCGTGGGCTGTATCTACGACAGCGCAAATACTTGCGACTGCACAGTACTATGAAAATAGGGATAAAGAGGAAAAGGAGAAATCAGAGAAGAAAACGAAAGATTTAAAGACTAAAGTTCTTTTACAGCAGGCGTATCCGCCTCGCACGAATCAGACTAATATGCAACAGAATTCGTATCAAAAGACAGATTATAATTCGACCAGGCCTCAATACCAGTGGAATCAGTGCGCGTACTGTAAGAAAGAGGGTCACTATAAAAATGATTGTCAGATTTTAGCGCAAAATAATGCGGCAGCAGCTCAGAGAGGTCGTGGTGGTTTTGCACAGAATTCTAGAGGTCGGGGACGAGGTGCTATGCCTCCACAAACTAATGATCGTCCTTCTAATCACTTTGATCAGCGAAATGTACAGTCAGCTCAACAGAATAGATCTCAGCAATATCTTGTTGAGGATTATTGTGAAGTTGAAGAGGGTTTTCAACAAAATGGGTACTAGGACAGTCATAGACAGAGAGAGGGAGTAGTATCAGTTCCAGTGGATCAGAGTGGGCCTTATGTCGCAGTAGCAACATCAGGTGTAGTCGAACCGTTTCTGTTGGATACTGGTGCCGCAAAAAGTTCTATCATGCATGCGAAACTCCCTGGCGCACCTTTGTCTGGCTCAACAAATGTTTCCGTAGGTTTTTCAGGCGCCCCTGTGTACAACCCGATATCTGGTCCTTTGTCTATTTCTGTTGGACCGTGTCAATTGAAAGCACCCTTAATTTTGACGACAGGTTGTAATGAAAATCTGCTTGGTTTAGATTTGTTAAAACGACTATATGCGACATTGTACTGTTCTCCGGAAGGAGTACAGCTTACTTTGGGTAAAAGACTCACCTCTCCGATGTACTTGTCAATGGACAAACTCCCGCCGGAGCTACGTTCACTCCCTGATTCTCTTTGGGCGACTGGTCCCAATGATGTAGGTCTACTAGAGATTCCACCGTATGTAGTAACTTTGAAAGCGAATGTGAAATTTCCAAGAATTCCTCAATATAAAATATCGAATGAAGGTGAGCGTGCACTCTTATTGATTGTGCAAGATTTGATTAAAAAAGGTGTGGTTGAAGAAACGCGAGGAAATGTTTGTAATAGTCCTGTATTGCCGATTTTGAAACGAACAGATCCTACAAAGCCTCCAGTCTATAGGTTTGTCATAGACCTTAGAGAAGTTAATAAGATTGTAATTCCGCAGTTTCCTGTAGTGCCAGACATTACTGCCTTATTAACATTGATTCCTGCTACAGCTATGTGGTTCTCAGTTATAGATCTCAAGAATGCCTTTTTCAGCATTCCGATAGCCGAGGAAAGCAGAGATATTTTTGGCTTCTGTTTAGGAGGTCGCAGTTTCAGATTTAAACGCGCTCCACAAGGCTACTGTGAAAGTCCATCTATTTACAGTCAAGCTTTAAAAAGCCAGTTAGATTCTTTTGTCCTTCCTCCAGGTTCTGCCCTAGTACAGTACGTAGACGATCTTTTGGTGGCTGCCGATGACAAGGAAACTTGCAAAGCAGCTACAATTTCACTATTGCATCATTTGTCTAATTTGAATCATAAGGTGTCACCTTCCAAAATGCAATATTGCTGCCAAGAAGTAACCTACTTAGGTCATCTCTTGTCAAAGGAGGGAAGGAAGTTGACCCCAGAAAGAATAAAAGCAATTATGCAAATGAGTGTTCCACGCACACAGAGGGAAGTACGTGCCTTTCTAGGTATTACCTCTTACTGTAGGCAATGGATCCCAAATTTTTCACTTTTAGCAAAACCGTTGGTAGCTTTGACTGGGAAAAATGTTCCGAGTCCGGTGCCATGGTCTGATGAATGTCAAGAGAGTTTTGCTGAATTACGAAAAGCTTTGTGTTCAGCTCCTGTATTGGGCACACCTGATTACAGTAAGCCATTCACGCTCTACGTTCACGAAAGAGAAGGTTGCGCGTTGAGTGTCTTGACACAGAAGTTTGGTGATAAACAACGCCCTTGTGCGTATTTCTCATCAACATTAGATCCGGTAGCTAGAGCATTGCCTAGTTGTTTGAGGGCTACAGCGGCAGCTGCAGCTTCCATTCGACAATCTGCTGGTTTGGTGATGAACAATATGCTAGTGGTCATGGTTCCTCATGCAGTGGACACACTCATGAACCGAACGAAGACACAACATCTTACTAGTGCGAGATTATCTGGTTACGAGCTGACGTTATTAGCGAGTCATATTCAGATCAAAAGATGCAATGTATTGAACCCAGCAACATTGTTGCCGACTGATCAAGAGTCGAGTGATTCTGAGCCACATGACTGTTATTTCAAAACGGAGGAAGAGACAAAAGGTCGTATCGACTTGAGAGATACTCCTCTATCCGACCCAGATGGTACGCTGTATGTGGACGGGTCATGTTTTAAATTGGAGAATGGTGATGTGACTGCTGCCTACGCGGTAACGACTTTGAAGACGATTGTGGAGACTGCAAGAGTGAGTCAGAATTCTGCCCAAGCTGCAGAGTTAATAGCTCTTACGAGAGCGTGTGTTTTAGCTGAGGGAAAGAGAGTGAATGTGTTTACAGATAGTCAGTACGCATTTGGCGTGGCCCATAGTTTTGGCCGGTTGTGGAGAGAAAGGGGTTTCATTACGTCCCATGGGACTAAGATTCAACATGGTCAGCTAGTTAACGACTTGTTAGAATCTCTAACCTTACCGACTGAAGTTGCGATTGTGAAGTGCAGTGCTCATAAAGCAATCACGGATGATGTTGGTCGGGGAAATGCCTTTGCTGATGAAACCGCTAAACAGACAGCTAGAGACATGATGAGTAGAATGTATGTTGCTACGTCTGCAAGATGGATTGCTGAGTCTGGAATGTGTGAGGACACAATGGAAAGTGTGAAAGAGATTCAGAAAGAAGCGACTGAGGAAGAGAAACGCGTATGGAGAGAAAGTATGGGCAAATTGGACTCGAATGGATGTTGGATCGATTTGACAGAACAGCAGCGTTGGATGTTGCCTGATGCATATGTGCTTGCAGTAGTGACGATGGCGCATGGAGTGGCGCACATAAGTTCTAAAGGGATATGTAAGATGTTAGCTCCGGTCTGGAAGAATGAGGGAATCAGTAAGTGTGCAGAGAGAGTGGTGAAAAATTGTATGGTGTGCTTGATGCATAATCCTGGCAAGGGAACTCCAACTCCAGCTGGTCATTTTGCTCCTCCTTCCTGTCCCTTTGAAGTAATACAGTTAGACTTCATTCACATGGAACGCTGCAACAATTTAAAATACGTCCTGGTGGTGGTTTGTGCTTTTTCCAGGTGGATAGAAGCATACCCACTAAAGGACAACACTGCTTTATCAACTGCCAAAATTCTTCTCAAAGAATTTTTCCCTAGGTTTGGAATGCCACGGATTGTATGGTCAGATAACGGAAGTGAGTTTATAGGGAAAGTTATGCAGAGTGTGTGTGCTGGTCTAGGATTGAAACAAAAATTTCATAGTGCGAACCATCCCCAGTCTGCTGGTTTAGTCGAGGGTTACAATGGCACCCTCAAGCTTAAAATAGCCAAAATTCAAGCATCCACAGGTTTGGCTTGGCCAGACGCACTTCCTTTGGCCTTGTTATCAACGAGAGCAACAGTGCATTCTAGAATAGGGCTTTCTCCATATGAGATTGTATTTGGCCGCCCGGCAAATGTCTGGGGTGTGCCAAGGCCTAAACAATTCTGCTCCATTGAATATCCTATGTTGATAGACTATCTTTACGACTTGACTGCTAAATTAAGTCTTATTCATCAACAGGTCTTTGATGCTTTGCCAAAACCTCCGGAGAGTCCAGGGCATCAGCTGAAACCCGGCGACCACGTGGTGGTCAGAAATTTTGCGAGGACAAAGAATCTTCAGCCTCGCTACATCGGCCCCTTCCAAATCCTGCTGGCGACGAGGACAGCTGTACGTGTTGCTGGTCGCAAGCACTGGATCCACGCTTCTCACGTAAAGCGTGTTCCACTGCCGCTGCCCTACGACGACTGGGTGAAGAAGGGAATTGGTGCCTCCGAAGCTGAAACAACTCCAAAATTTGTCCCTTTCAGCGATGCCGATTTGATTTCTGACACTTTGAAACGTGACTCTCCTCTTGAAAAGACTGCTTTGAACATTGAAAATTTGTCTCCAGCATCAGAAGAAACTTTGCCATCTGCGAACGTAAACTCTGCAACAGCTGCTAGTGATACACTATTTTCCGATCAGACAGTACCAGCGAAGCAGAAATACAACCTTAGAAGCCATAAAAAGGACAAATAAAGCAGGCAACTGCATATTGTGATTTTGATATTTATATACATTGGACTTTTTTGCTTTTCAGCCAGGAAGTTTGCTATTGTTTATTGTTTTTAAAATTGCCTTGCCGTCTGGGTAGCCGTAGGGTCGTGGCTGTGTGCCTAGTTTGAATTTGCAGGGGTCTGACACAAGGTCGATCTTTCTGTTAGTACTGGGAACTCCCAGGGCTGACAGAGGCATTTTCATCTACGTACACATCATCAGTGGTCGCGAGCGGATTGTAGAAGATGGAACTTCCTGCGCTGCAACGAGAAAATGTGATTTACGTTCGCAGAAACAGACTAAATAGAATTCTTCATAGCAAATGTTTCTTGATGCAATGTGCCATTACATTTTTGATTGTTTTAGCAACACTGGTGGGTGGAATTGTCTTTAGCATAAATTTGATTTTTGTGCCAGTATCTACAGTACCTCCCCTTGATCCTGCTATTTCTACTGTTTCTTCTATACACTCTTTTCACTCGTTTCCGGAACATGAGCAAGCTCGACGCTCAGAATTCATTAATAATACTTTTGTACAGCTCTTGCACCAACACCAACTGGTAGTTAACACGACAGACTGTTGGGTGTGTGGCTTGATACCCCACACTATGGATAAAGGTATTCCCTATCTGGTTTTGCCTTTCAGCTACAATGGATCATTTCAGGCCCTTCAAACCATCTTTGCTTATGCTCTTGAGACCTATCCTCCACGTCCACCACGTTCCACTAAATATAACTCTGCCAACAAAGCTTTAGTCCAGGGAATTATTGACATGGTCAAAGACGTCAATAATACTCCATCTTACCCTAGAGACGAATTGCGAGTATATTTAAGTTGGAATACTTCAGAGTATCGCCTTAGTTTAGGAGAAAGCAAGCGTAAAAGCTCAACTCCAATCTGGGTCGTACCTCACCGAGGTCAGGTCTGTTTGCAAGGTAATGGGAGAAATCCGAGAGCTCAGCTAGGGAGGAGTGAGTGCGTAGAGACTTATGTGTTTCCGGCTAACTCTTCCCCTGCCTTTCTTACTGCTAGGGGTACCTATTTCATTTGTCGAGACAGAGCTTATACATGGTTGCCTGCCGACTTCTCAGGATCATGTTATATTGCTCGATTATTGCCTCCGACATACACTGCTTCACCTGATTACCACAGAACAAGAGTAGCGAGAGGTGTCTTCAGCAAGGAAGATACAGCTGGTCAGGAAGCTGGAGACTTCTTCAAAGGCTTCCTTCCGTTCTGGGGGCCTATGGCCAATAGTAGAAACATACGTCAGCTAACACGGGTAGTTGAATCTACTATTACCGAAACTGCTGGTGCCCTTAGCAATCTGACAGCTGAGCTTCAGGCGGATAGGCTCATGACATTGCAGAACCGTATGGTTCTAGATGTTATACTTGCAGATCGAGGTGGGGTATGCAGAATGATCCAATCGAGCTGCTGTGTCTTTATTCCTAATAATGCTCCAACAGTTTACGAGGCGATCTCTAAGTTGCACAAGATTTCGGACTCCATACATGTAGATGAGGGAAACTGGTCCTTTATGGAGTGGGTTTGGACTCTGATCTCAGCGTGGGGATGGAAGGTTCTAATGGTCATTGGTGTCATCTTAATATTACTATTCTCATGTTGTCTGATTATCCAGTGTGGTCCTGCTCTGTGTAGTCTTTGTGCTACAACCTGTTTTAGGAAACCACCTGCATTTGGAGAAAAGACACGAGAAAGGATGATGATACAACAGCATGTCACTGACCTGATGAGCATAGAACTAGATTCAGACATAGATTGAGTAATTGCCTATGTAAGGGCAAAAGGAGGGTCTGAGGTTCCGTGACGGTTCCGTGACGACTTGAACCCGTGTTTTCAAGTTTGTCGGAAATACATAAAATTAGTATCAGCGAACCGCAAATGATCCATTTAGTATATCCTAGTGTTTTCGCTACGCTACGAGCAAGAGCACTCCTTCCACTGACACATTTCTGATATACACACGGCATCCATCTTAAGATCATGGCCGCCATTTTGTGGTTCCTTGCCCTCACATATGCAATAGCCTCTGATCATTTCATTCACTTCACTTTGATTAAGGACACGTAGCCTTAGCCGGAGATTCACCTCTTACATGACACGTGCACCTTAAACCAGATCACGCTGAAGCTGCATGACTCGACAAAGGCTGCCTCCTCTGCCCGAGGCCAGCCCACCTGAACTGGTTTTCCTGTCCATTGTACCTGATCATGATTAGGCGGCCGAAGCCGGTAGCCTTGCCCATTTACAACCCACAAACATCTCTTATCCCGCTTTTCTATCTTCTGCACCTGGCTCTGCTCCTTTCCTTCTGGGCCTTTATTAGGGGGAGGTAACGAACTTTACGATGAGGCGGTCCGGGTCTTGAATGCAATATTGACAAGGGATTGTGATGGACTGGTGGGAACCCCTCTTCGTGATGTTTGGTATCAGATATTATCGACAGTTCCTGTGTAACGCCAAATATTTATTGTTTAGAGACACAAAGGTTTGGGAATGTACCGACATGTGAAATATTTGCCTAGAGCACAATTTTTAGTATATAAGGAGCAACCCACTTTGTACAAATCGAACAGTCTCCTAGATTCTGCCCGTGTGTAGATTCTGTGACTTCTGTGTCCCTGCAGTAATAAACCTTTGGTCTTTGACGCCACCATCGAGAAGCCCGTGTTTCTGTTCATTTGTGCACCAAGGCAGGTGGGACTCCGGGGTCTTTGGGTGTTGTACCCTGACACCTCTGGACGGAACCAAAAAAGTCCAGAACTCCAAGGTCGTTATGACCGTCAGGCTTGGGCTGATATGTCCGCCTATGTGGCGTTACTCCCGGATGCTTCCAAGGCAGAAGCACAGAAAATTCTGCAAGAAGGAGAAAGAACTGCAGAGGAACTCATTGATTGTGCAGTGGATGTGGCCTGCACTGGTTTTCGCCAACTCGCTGGAGCGGCCGTCCTGCGACGACAAGGTTGGTTACGCTCAACTTCGTTTCGACAGGAAGTTCAGACAAGAATCCTGGATATGCCATATGACGGCTAGTCATTATTTGGAGCGCATATTGATGAAGCGCTACAATCCATAAAAAAGGACACGGACACTGCACGTGCTTTGGGTACCCTTCAATTCAAGAAGCAGCCCTTTCGGGGTGCTCGAGGACATGGCACTACATCCACTTTTCGTGGAGGAAGCAGTCAATATCGGTCCTTTAACCAAAGTAACCAACGTTTCACCGGTAACCGTCAACAGTCTTCCCGTCAGCAACCTGCCAGAAATTACAGAGGAAAGTCCACTTTCAGGGGACAATCCAACAAACGTCAATGACTTGTCTGTCGAACGGAAAATTGGAGGTCAAATCTCTCTGTTTGGTTCTCAATGGTCCTCCATTACTACGGACCGTTGGGTACTCGACATTGTGAAAAGAAGCCATGCATTGGAATTTGTCGCGGTACCTCCTCCAACGCCACCTTCCGGACCACCACCTCCGCACCTCAAGGAACTATTTCATCAAGTTCGCCTTCTCATTCAAAAAGGTGCGGTGGAAGTAGTACCAAAGTCTCAGAGAGGGAAGGGGTTTTATTCCCGTTTTTTGCTTATCGTCAAGAAAAACGGAGAATGGAGACCCATATTGGACTTGAGAGCACTCAATCACTATCTCAAGGATCAGACCTTCCGTATGCTAACGCTTACAGAAATCTTGCGTTTACTCTCTATCGGAGATTTCATGACGACCATCGATCTCCGAGACGCCTACTTCCATGTCCCAATACTCGCAGGTCATCGAAAGTTCCTGCGCTTCAAGGTGGGGCACCTTCATTTCCAATTCAAGGTCCTTCCATTTGGCCTCCGGTCGGCCCCCCCGAGTCTTTACAAAAATGTTGGCTCCGGTCATGGCCTTTCTTCGTCTCCAAGGCATCCAGATATTCCCATATCTCGACGACTGCCTCCTGAAATCGCAATCCCGCTCACAACTCCAACACCATACTTCCATTTGTCAGACAGTATTCCGTTCCTTGGGTCTGTCCATCAATCTGGAGAAATCTCAATTGCAGCCAACAACTTGCAAGGATTTCCTAGGAGCAACGCTAGACACCAAACTAGCAAAAGCGTTTGTCTCCTGGGAACGTCAGCAAAGGATTCTCCGATTAGTTTCGCTACTTCTGGCAAAGAGGTGCACTTCAGTCCGTTTGTTGAAGTCCTTTCTAGGGATGGCTTCGTCTTGCATCGCTCTTGTCCCTCATTGCCGACTACGAGCGCGACCTATCCAACAGGCTCTGGACAAACAGTGGCGTCAAGTCACCGGTTCCTTCAACGATCAGATTACCATCACCGTTCCCATGAAGAAAGCGCTCAGATGGTGGGCACAACCACATCAGCTAGCGGCAGGCACGTCCTTTCTGTTCAACAGCCCGGATCTAACTTTAACGACGAATGCATCCCTGGAGGGTTGGGGAGCTCACCTCCAAGACCTTTCTGTCAAGGGGAAATGGACTTTGCATCAAAAGACCTGGCACATCAACAAATTGGAGCTCATGGCTATCTTTTTGGCCCTGAAATCATTTCAACCAGTGCTGCAAGGGGAGTCGGTTCTCATACAGACGGGCAACACAACCTGCATGCATTATATAAACAAGCAGGGCGGAACAAAGTCTCCGGTGTTATCCCGCCTGGCAGAGGCGATCTGGGACTGGTCCATCAATCATCAGATCACAATCACCGCAGTTCATCTTCCGGGGTTGTCCAACCTTCTGGCGGATTCCCTAAGCAGATCCAGATAATCCAACCACGAGTGGGAACTCCACCAGCCAACACTCGATATGGTCTTTCGTCGTTGGGGATTCCCGGAAATCGACCTCTTTGCAGCTCCAGAGAACAGCAAATGCCCCGCCTACGCAAGCTGGCATCCCCACAAAGGATCCCAAGGCAATGCCCTTTTGATGGATTGGTCGAATCTCTTCGCCTACGCCTTTCCTCCGATCCCTCTAGTGCCACGAGTACTTTGGAAGATTCGGAGAGAACCCTGCCACATCCTTCTGATTGCTCCCAGGTGGCCACGACAGGCGTGGTTCTCGGAGCTACTACTCCTGTCTCAATGCAAACCCATTCTTCTTCATCCACGAATGGATCTTCTCTCCATGAACAGGGGTCAAATCTACCATCCAGACCCCTCTTCCCTGAGCTTATCAGCCTGGAACCTGAACACTGTGAATTTGCTCATCTAACCATCCCTCAGGAGTGTCGTAACATCCTTGCTCAGGCCAGGGCTCCATCAACTATAAAGACCTATAAGTTGAAATGGAAATGCTTTTGCCACTGGTGTGCAGACGCCGGAGTACATCCTTTGCGTGCCACGCCCGCTGAGCTCCTCCCTTTCTTTCTCCAACTGGCTCAGTCGGGTTTGTCACATGCTACTTTAAGAGTATTTCTGGCGGCAATATCACGCTTCCGCCATGATGGCTCCGCCTCCCTATGTTCATCCAGGTTAATACGTCAATTTTTCAAGGGACTTCTTCGGACTTTTCCTCCAGTTCGGCGTCCCCCTCCCGAGTGGCGCCTCAACATTGTCCTATCACAATTAATGACTGCACCTTTTGAACCAATCCATAAAGCGGACCTCAAGTATGTCACCTGGAAGGTCGCGCTTTTACTTGCTTTGACGTCTTCACGTGGAGTGAGTGATATGCATGCATTCACGATCAAACCACCATTTCTACAGTTTAAACCGGATTCTGTGCTTTTACGCACTAACCCTACTTTTCTTCCAAAAGTGCCTTCGGACTTCCATATTAATGAGCCTGTTATACTGAAGTCTTTCTTTGCCAACCCGCAATCTCCTGCGGAACAACGCTTGTACTCTTTGGACATTAGAAGATGTTTAAAGTTTTACATCAGCAGAACAGCCCAGTTCCGAAAATCGGATCAGCTCTTTGTGGCCTATGGCCGCTTTCAAAAAGGGCGACCAGTCACCAAACCTACAGTAGCCCGCTGGGTGGCTTCGGCGATTGCTTTCTGCCATCAGAAAGCGGGAAAGCCTTTACAGACTGCAGTACGGCCCCACTCTACCAGGTCTATGGCCTCTTCGACTGCGCTCTTTGCCGGAGTTCCATTGCATCAGATTTGCAGAGCAGCCACGTGGTCTAGCAGGCACACGTTCACAAAGCACTACAATCTGGGTGCCATGGCTGAAGGAGATACCGCAGTGGGACAAGCTGTGCTCCGTAATCTTTTTCAATAAGGTGAGCCTCTATTCTACCCTCCTCCTAATAGTTTCCAGTCTTATGCATGTCTTCTCTATGTATACATATAATTGTATAACTTCTATGGCATGGGTTATTACACCTGTTGATTCCAACCTTTTGTTTATACATTGCATTCTGGAAACTTTGTGTTGGGATACGGACTGCTAACTATTCTATATTCAAGCATGTGGATCTATGAAAGACACCCCAATACTGGAGAAGAACAATTGTTACTTACCTGTAAACAGGTGGTTCTCCAGTATTGGTGTCTTTCATAGATTCACATGCGACCCGCCCATCCTCCCCTCAGAGGCTCTCTTCTCCTCATAGACTCTGTGGTCACTCTTGTGCTACGAAAATCTGAGGGCTTGAGCTCTGAGGAGAAGGTTCTAGAGGGCTGCTGGCGCCTGATTGGCTGCAGTTTGGACTAACATAATGACAAGGAAAGGCTGCATTGGAACTTTTATATTCCCATGCATTCCTATGTAGAACTTTTTGGTTAGGTACCATATGCTTCTTGTATGTATTATTTGGGTTTTTCCTTATTATGTACTATATATATTATTATAAATTTAGTATTTATTGCTATTTTATTTACCGTGGGACTCCCACTCCGACGACGGGGAATATTCAAGCATGTGAATCTATGAAAGACACCAATACTGGAGAACCACCTGTTTACAGGTAAGTAACAATTGTTCATACTTCTCATTACAAATCTCCAATGCTAAGAATTCCTCAAAAACTCTCTTCAATATTGTCAAAGAATTTGTAAACCCCCCCGCCTGGGCCTCACAAAATCCAGCCAGACACTGTGCGATGGACTCTCGGACTATTTCCTTGAAAAAATTGAAACAATTTGTACCTCATTTCCTACTGAGGTACCCCCCCTGACTCCCCATGTAATGGCCCCGGAATCCGCCTCTTTGCAGTTTTTTAACGAGCTGACTCTGGAGACCGCTCTCAGGCTACTCAGCCAATGCAGATCTGGTTCCCCTTCCGACCCAATCCCGGCTAAGATCATGGGTGACCTAGCCCCCTCCCTGGCCGACTCCTTTCTATCGATCTGGAATGCCTCACTTCATCATGGCATCTTCCCTACTACGTGGAAGGAGGGTTTGCTGGTCCCCATTCTAAAAAAGCCTGACGCCGATCCTACTAAATTTTCCAATTATCGCCCCATCTCCCTCCTTCCCAAACCCGCAAAAATTTTGGAAAAGGCCGTGCAGCTGCAACTAACTGAGTATCTCGAAAACAACTCCCTGCTGCACGACTCCCAATCCGGATTCAGAGCAGGTTTCAGCACTGAGACTGCTCTCCTGGAGGTGGCCGAGACTATCCGTGAATGCGTGGATAGGGGCGAGGAGGCCATGCTTGTCCTCCTCGACCTATCCGCTGCTTTTGATACGGTCTCTCACAAAATCCTACTTGACCGCCTAAAACAGATTGGAATCGGTGGCTCCGCTCTTGCATGGATTGAATCCTTCCTCACTGGCAGAACTCAAAAGGTGATGCTTAGGCTGTTCAGATCTGAGGGTAAACCCCTGCTTTGCGGTGTTCCGCAGGGCTCTGCTCTTAGCCCTCTGTTTTTTAATGTTTACCTTGCACCCTTGGCTCCAGTGGTGGAGGCTTGTGGAGTCAGGGTGGTCTCTTACGCTGATGATACTCAGTTGATATTTTCCTTTAGAGACCACTCAGACTCCACCTTTGCCAACTTCCGCCAATGTCTGAACAACGTCTGTGACTGGATGACCAACAATCACTTGAGACTGAATGCTGACAAGACAGAGGTCTTGTTTTTTAACCAAAAAACACCTATTTCCCCTAGCCTGTGGTGGCCCACAGCTCTTGACCCAGCACCTACCCCTGTCCAATCAGCACGCAACTTGGGCTATCAATTCGATGACTCTCTCTCTTGCAAGGCACAAGTCAACAAGGTTACCTCTGCCTGCTTCGCGAAGCTGCGCATGATTAAGAAGATCCTTCCTTACCTTCCCTTAGACGCCCGCCGAACAATCACTCAGGCCCTCATAACTTCTCACCTGGACTACGCCAACAGCTTATATGCCGGTGCTCCCCAATATCTGATCGATCGGCTCCAGATCGTTCAGAATGCGGCGGCCAGACTGATCGGCAATATCCCCTACCGTCAGTCGGTCGCCGCCTATCGCATAGAGCTCCACTGGCTGCCCATTGCTCGCCGTATTCAATTTAAGATCCTCACCCTCGCCTTTCGAGCTATCAACGGCCTAGGACCCAATTATCTGAAAAAGCGAGTGTCAATCTCTCAATCTGTCAGATCTCTAAGATCTAACAATTTACGCATCCTGATTGCACCTCGCTTTCGACGCTCCAGAATGGGCGGCAGAGGGTTCAGCGTAATCACTGCCAAACTATGGAACTGCCTCCCTATCGATCTCAGGTTCTGCCCGTCTGAATCCATCTTCCGTGCTAAATTAAAAACCTGGCTGTTCTCCAGAATATGATTCCTGCCTTACAATATGCTTTTCCTACCCCCTTCCCAGAGGCTCTGTTTCTAGCGCCGGGACACCCCTCCGGGGGTAGCTGCGCGCTGTATAAGCTACCTAAATAATCCAGATGGCTGGGGAGCGTTCACCATTCAGCAGTGAGTTTTGCGGGCGCGCGTTCGTCTGCATTCTTTCATGTTTAAGTGTTGGCGTTTCGCCAGATGCCGGCTCGCAGAGGCCTGTCATCGGCTCTCCCCGCCTGCTCCTCACTGCAGCCCCCACCACTGGAAACGACAGGCTGGGAGCTCACAGAAGCCTCTGACATCGCCTCTCCCAGCCTGCTCGTTCTTTCAGCCCCCACCGCTGGAATTCATATTAAAAGCATGGTTTTGATATACATAGATATGCTCTGTTGCTACTGCTGCCTTGGCACAGTACCTGTTGTGAGTGTGTGAGGGAAGCTTGCACCGCTGCTGCTTGTGATGCCCTTTTTGTGAGTATGAGGAAGGAGATCAAGCAGCAGTGGTGCAAGCTTCCCTCACACACTCACAGCAGGTACTGTGCCAAGGCAGCAACAGAGCAAGAGGCTATGTGTGAGAAGCTTGCACTGCTGCTGCCTGTGATGTCCTTCTTGTGAGTGTGAGAAGCTTGCACCACTGCTGCTTGTGATCTCCTTGTGAGTGTGATAAGCGGCAGCAGCGGTGCAAGCTTTTCACACAGAGCGTCTTGCTCTGTTGCTGCAGCTGCCTTGGCACAGTACCTGCTGTGAGTGTGTGAGGGAAGCTTGCACCACTGCTGCTTGTGATCTCCTTCCTCATACTCACAAAAAAGACATCACCGGCAGCAGTGGTGCAAGTTTCCCTTACACACTCACAACAGGTACTGTGCCAAGGCAGCAGCAGCAACAGAGCATATCTATGTATATTTATATATCTATGTAAGCAGCGGTGCAAGCTTCTCACACTCACAAGAAGGACATAACAGGCCGCAGTGGTGCAAGCTTCCCTTACACACTCACAACAGGTACTGTGCCAAGGCAGCAGCAGCAGCAACAGAGCATATCTATGTATATCTATATAGCTATGTAAGCAGCGGTGCAAGCTTCTCACACTCGCAAGAAGGACATCACAGGCAGCAGCGGTGCAAGCTTCTCACACTCACAAGAAGGAGATCACTGGCAGCAGCGGTGCAAGCTTCTCACACTCACAAGAAGGACATCACAGGCAGTAGCGGTGCAACCTACTCACAAGAAGGACATCGCAGGCAGCAGCGGTGCAACCTACTCACAAGAAGGACATCGCAGGCAGCAGCGGTGCAAGCTTCTCACACTCACAAGAAGGACATCACAGGCAGCAGCGGTGCAAGCTTCTCACACTCGCAAGAAGGACATCACAGGCAGCAGCAGTGCAAGCTTCTCACACTCACAAGAAGATCACTGGCAGCAGCGGTGCAAGCTTATCACACTCACAAGAAGGAGATCACAAGCAGCAGTGGTGCAAGCTTCCCTTACACACTCACAGCAGGTACTGTGCCAAGGCAGCAGCTGCAACAGAGCAAGAGTCCCTTACAAAGAACAGGCACAGCACAGAGATGCGCAATGAAATCTTCCCATACTCCCAGGCAGCAGCGGTGCAAGCTTCTCACACTCACAAGGAGATCACTGGCAGCAGTGGTGCAAGCTTATCACACTCACAAGGAGGACATCACAGGCAGCAGCGGTGCAAGCTTCTCACACTCACAAGAAGGACATCACTCACAAGAAGGGCATCACAGGCAGTAGCGGTGCAAGCTTCTCACACTCACAAGATCACTGGCAGCAGCGGTGCAAGCTTCTCACACTCACAAGAAGATCACTGGCAGCAGCGGTGCAAGCTTCCCTTACACACTCACAGCAGGTACTGTGCCAAGGCAGCAGCAGCAGCAACAGAGCAGATTCAGAGTGCAGAGTGCAGATTGAGAGTGCAGATTGAGAATGCAGAGTGCAGGGTGCGAGTGCAGAGTGCAGATTGAGAATGCAGAGTGCAGAATCAGAGTGCAGATTGACAGTGCGAGTGCAGAATTGAGAGTGCATGAGTGCAGAGTGACTGCAGAGACTGTGTAAGGGTGCAGGGTGCACATTGTGTGTGTGCAGAACGAGTGTGCAGTATAAACAGTGTGTGACTATGCAGGGTGACATTGGGAGTGTGTGGGTGAGCAGTGTGTGAATGTGTAGGGGCAGTGTGTGAGTGTGCAGAAAACACTGCACACACATACACCACACACATACCATACACACACCATACACACATACACCACACACACATAGCACACACACAAACCACACACCTCACTCTCTCAGCACCACACACTCATCACCACTCACACAACACACTCACCACCACACTTTCTCCCCAGGCTCACCCCCACAGACTCACCACCACACACTCACCAGTACACAGAAAACAACACACACAACACCACACCCCCAGCCGTCAATGAATGCTTTCACCATGCACAAACACCAACAACCATCAATGTAGGCTTTCACCCAAAAAAAACTCCACCATGCATCCGTGTCGCTAAACACCCACGCACACAAGAAACAATGTCAGTGCAACTTTCACTAAACACACACCCACACAAAGCTGACAGTACACCAGCCACTCTTTCAATTGGCACAATCAGCAGCTGTCAGTGCACATTACCATATACAATGCCATTATCTCAAACTCAAACAAACCCAGCCCTAATGCATTCCTAATGCTTGTTTTTTATTTGGCCCCACTGCACAATCTGCTCCTGGAGAAAGCCTTTTTAGTTGTATTGTAAGGCTGAAACATGTAGACCACCATTTGAATATTTAAGATCATATTAGTCTTTGTAGTATCCACCCTTTCTTTTTTAACCTTGTCCTGGGACCTCAAGACTAAAGCTGTTCTACCTTGACGCAGGATCCTAAAGGCTTTTTTATTCGCACTTTCTCACCCCCTTCACAAAAAACCACCTGCTCCATTGTAATCCGGTATTGAAGCACACCTGGGTTGCATTCGGTAGCCCAGGTGGGAACCCGATGATGAAGCACGCCACCAACTAGGTTGGTGGGTGAGGTTCTTTTTAAAACCTAATATTTTTTTTCCTGGAAAAGTGTTGCATTATTGGGGATTTCCCTGTAGAATCTGCCCCTTTTGTTAGGTTACTTATCTGGGGAAAAGGACATAACTCTTTATTTCCTCGCTCTCCCTTTGTTTCGTCTTGTACCACTCTACCACCAGCTTTACGAACAAGAATCTCAATTCCTTAGGAACTCTGGCAGAATTCCCATCATGTTCTTAAGATTCTTGTTCAATATGTCGACCACACCATTGGCTTAAAGGTGATCTACCATTGTGAAGTGGTACAGTCACACTAGCTTGCTCCCACATCTCATGGAAGAGAAAATAAAGTGCACCAGTCTGAATTCACTTCTAGTAAATCCTCAAAGATCCAATGAGTCCCTAAAAGTGTCCTAATTACCACCTTTGCAGTTGTGCTACTTAGAGTTACCGCTACTTGGTGACATTATCCACCGATACCAAGATATAGTTGTTGCCTGATGCTGAGAGGGGGAGAGTCTGTCCAACCAACCAGCGCTGTTAATGCTCTGTGGCTTGAATTCAACATTTATTACTGGCAGTAATGGTGCCCAGATGTCTTGCCTCTCTGTTGACAAGCAGTATAGGTTCTATTGTCTGTATCCCTAGCCAGTAAAACGAAGAGTCCAATCTATCCAGGGTTCCAAGTGTTCTGCTAAGGGCATGTCGATGGAAGGAAATAGCAATTACAACTCGGACATTTTCCCAGCACATACTTACGCTGCATTGGTTGTAGCTCATGCATGGTTTACCACGCACAACCCTTACTGTGCATGCCTTTACAACGAATTACGTTGTAAAGCTATGTGTGGAAATGGAATGTGTGGTAAGGGTGGTCTATCTACGACATTGGAGGAAACTGACCCTTCCGCTAACTCTGTATGATGTGTGTCGCTTCTCAGAAGAGTGGAAGAGGTGACGTGGAGAGGTAAGGAGGATTTTAAATTAATAATGTATTTAATTGAATAAAAATATGAATGTAAAATTATTTTAATAATTTGCAGGGCGGGGTAGATTTTTGATGTGTGCTAAGGGGTCTGCTTCTAGGGCTCTGGGGTGGGGTAGTTTAAAGAAGGGGCTGGGAGAACAGAGTTGCGCAGGTGTCCGTTTTAGGGTTCAGGGGATGGGTATTTGGTAGAAGGTAACCTTTTAGGGCTCAAGGGAGAGGTTGTTTTCAGACAGGCTAGTGGGCGGGGTGTAGGGGTCCGCTTCTAGCACTCAGGGTAGTTTGAAGAAGGACTAGGTGGGTGCAGGTAAAGGGAACTAAACAGGATTCAGTTATTATAGATTAGGGGAGGCGTATTTGTTAGAAGGGTTTAGCAAAAGGGTCGCACAGGGAAAGGCTGTTTTAAAAAAGAATGGGTAAGGGAACGCAAGCGACTAGACTTGGAGCAGGGGTCAAGAAAAAACTTTATCACGAATATGCCCTTAACATGCCTGCTTTTACAATGAAATTCGTTATAAAGTTGTGCTTGGTAAAGGCATATTTGTGGTCAAGGTTATATGTGGCAATGGCGTTCGTTTTGTAACTCATGCGTTGTAAAGGCATGCTTTTTAACGTCACACAACCCTTGTTGCAGGTCACAACAGGAAATTCTTGTGCACGAAGGTGATGCGCAAGCCTCTTGCCAGCTTCAGACTAAGGATTCACAGGTTCCCTATGCAACAGTCCATTCTCTCAGCCATCATAATGCCTTCCATCCACTCACTTTCTGATCCGTTCCTGGGTAGGATACTCAACTTGTGCTTGGTGAAAGTCCTCCGGTTTTTAAAGTGACTGAGCCAACAACACTTGGTTTACTTTAGGTGTCTCATCCTCCCTGAGCAGTGGCAACAGAGACAACAGCCTGTGCCGGTTTTGGAATCTTCCCTGGTCCACTCACTACCTGTCACTGGTGTGGAATCAATAAACCGTATGGAAATGAAGAAGCAAAATGTAGAATTAAAAATCTTAAATGTTCAGTCAATTAGAAGGAATTTTAAATTGGTGGCTAAAAGTCAGTATCTTAAGATTGATTCGTCAGAGTAATGTAAGGGCATCAAACAGGATATAGTGTGGGAGATGAGTGCACTCAATTGAATTAAGAAAAGCTCCCTCTTTTTTGTGCATTGTTTTGCGGTTCAAATTGTCAAAGGCCTGGGTCCCTATCTTACGGCAGTGACTCTTTGGAGACCCCAGATTCCAATAATTATTCAATAGGGGGTCCCAGCTATAAGTGGAGGTCTACAGACGCCAAAAGGTTAAGACCTCTCTCTGAAATTCTGAGTTATTAATATTTAAGACTTTCTAGCAGAGTCGGACAGGCCTATAGGGCAATCAGGCAGTGCCTGACATGCTTGGCCGCGTTTGACTGTATATTTCACCGATATTAAGACAAACCTTGCCTGCAGCAAGCACAAATGCATGCAGTCTCCCTAACCTTGCAAAATGCATATAGTGTGCCTTTGCAAGTTCAAAAGTGCCCCAGTTTCCAAACATGGGCCTCTTTTTTTTTTTTTTTTTTTTTAGCTATGCAATTCACTAATTGGGGCAACAATTATTTGGTGACTGGGCCTATTTCTGTCCCTTTCGGATCCGGTTTACTAGTTCTATTATTAGTAAATCCCAGCCCTGGTTATTTTTTAATTGCCAAGGAAGGACCACTCCAAATATGTTTTCTCTAATCCTACTAAATCAACGAAGGATGAAACTAGGACCCATACATTCTCCTAGGTAATTACCACTATTTCACTTAGACCTTTTAGAAATGCTTCTGAGCTTAAGGATCCTACTATATTTAAAAAAAGATCAGGTGCTACACAGGGGAGCTGCACATATTTAAATGACCTCTTCTGAAGGTGCTTTGGGAAAAAGTATGTTTGGACAACAGTCACTGAACCAAAATTGGAAAGTGAAGAAACCTTTAAAGGTACAAGCAACAGTTTTCTTTTTGGTAAACTAAGTGCTTTAAAGGGATTAGAGATCCCCTTGCAGGCGGGTGCAGTTAGTGGCTGCATGCGCCTACATGGGGGATGTCTGGGGGTCCATGTGACCCCCTTTCTCCCTTCCAGGGGGCTGCAATCAGGGGGCGCAGTGAGAAAGGCGCACTCTCAGTGCGCCCATGGGCGTCCACAGAAATTTTTCCGGGGGGGGGGCAACATTCTAACTTAGTCACTCGCCTTCCAGGGGGGGGGGGGGCAAAATTGTTACTTCATCACTCGCCTTCAAGGCAAGTTAAAGGCAGACGGCCCATTGTCATTGTTTATGTGGTGATCAGCAGCAGACAGAATGACAATGGGCCTGTCCAAAGTCTGCTCGAGGTCAGGGAGGGGCTGCTACAGCCTCTAGAGTTCAAAGAGAAGTGCGAGAGGTCCCAAGTGAGAGAAAATGTAAACTGCTGGGGCTTCTCCCAGGGGAAGAGCCTGCTGTAATCATGAACATTAAGGATAAAAGGAATGGGATCGGCGATCCAGGGGGGGGCAAGCGCACCCCCTTGCCCTCCCCTGCGGACGCCCATGAGTGCGCCTCCTGAGAGCTTCTTTGCCCTTGTGCCTGTAATACAGTGGGTGCGCAGAGGCAAATGGATTCCCTCCTTTGCATGGGGCCACGCCCCTATGCAAATAAGGGAATGCCCTCTTGAGGAAGCGCTAGTGTTATAAGTGCGTCAGCGCTTTCAGTAATACAGAAGGGGCCAAAGCATGTGCGGCCCACTTCTGTAATGCCAAAATGCCCTGGGGGCATGCAAAGCAGGTGCAAATGCCCATTGTGCCCCTGGGGCACTTATGTAATACAGCCCCTGGTGTTCTCTTACTATGTGTTTACAACTGGGCTAAGTACACCCCTTTCTGGGCTTGACTCTTGGGGTAGCGAGGGTGAGCAGTCTAAGGCTTTTCTGGGAGTTTTCTTTTGAGGGTACGATCTCCGAAGTAGACTATCAACCAAAAAACACAATAATGTTACAGCCTAGCACTTATCTCTGTAAAAAGAACACCTTATAGCCATAACAAAACCTGATACAATGCATTTCAGTGGAACTCGGGTGTTGGTATAACTATGATGGCTATAAAGTGACCTACCTGCTATGGCACTCTATCCCGGTTCTAGGAGGTGGTATAGTTTTTATAGCTCTTTGATTCTAATTATAGGCACTGATCATTCAGAAGTGAAACTTTATAGGTTTCCCACAAACTCTCAGAAGTTTAGTTCAAGAGTTTGTTCGTTAAATGAGCCCTTCAGTTTGACTACAATCAGGATAACCTTTGCAGGAAATGGTCCAAGTGCCTGCTTTAGTCTGTCGTGTGATCCTCTGTTACCTGCTCACTTTGTCACGGCTAGCTGCTGCTGGCATATTCTAACTTGCCCTGAGGATCAGTGGTGGATTCACTGGCACAGCATCGGTGTTGAGGTTTCACTTGTGACTGGTTCTGACGTGATAGTGTAGCATGGAGGACTGGTCAGCAGAACAGTCTAGGCAGATACATCCTGAATGCTACGATCAGACAAGTACTTTAGGAGTTGCGGCTCCTGGGCTGTGTTCATGTGTAGCTTCTGCTTTTTTGTGTAGTCGCAGCCTCCAGGCTGGGATTGGCTGCTGCTCCTCATAATTCACTTGTTGATGTGAAGCAGCACTAAGCAGTCTGAGGCTGCGGATGTGCTAAACGGCAATGAATGGCTTGGTCTTTTTTCCTTACGTTTTCCTGCTGTGGCCACAGTGGGGAATCTTATCTTTGTTCTGGCTAAGATCCCAAGAGTAAGGCGTAATTTTAGGTAGTGCCTTAACGCTCTGAGCAGGCAGGCTGCTAAGTGTTAGGCAGACCTTTAGCTTTTCCAACACTGAGCTGTACTCTAGACCTTGCTTTCTATCTCTATATCAGTCAGAATCACAAACTTAGAAATCCTGAGCCATCAACTGCTTTACTGTCCACAAAGAACAGCAAACCACTCCTCACCTCCCCACACAGCAAAACAACTGGCCAGTACACAGATTAAGTGCAACATGGATGAAAGGGACTTTAAAAATGCTGAACTTCAATCATTTGCAGAATTATGTCCCTATAATATTAGGAATCACAAAATAAGGAATCATCACTGTTCCTCCATCCACACTATAATCACAAGATGAATCTGATGTGAATCTACATGCCCTTTATCAACTTGTAGCTGCCTTCTGTTCTGGCAGCAAGATCACCATGGTAAGTTGTCAGTGGAATTAAACAAAACTGATTTCACAGTTAAAACACATTTGCCATGTATCTTAATCAAAGTTAGATCAGAAAGTGAAAACAGAAACAAAGTATGTGACCTATGGGCTAACCTTAAACCATACCTCCTTTTCCTATTAGAATCTTGGTTAGATGATGATGTAGCACCCATCCTACAGGAAGCAATCTCTCAGGGTCCCTTAACGTGCTTGAGAAATTGACCTAATGAGAACATTTGAGGAGGGACACAAATATGCTGCCCACATGCTTCATTAAAGACTTTACCATCTTAGAATATAAGACCGCACATCGTCATCCGCTTTCCTACTCATGCTCTACTGTTAAACCTGGCATCCTTGGCGTGGTTTTCCCTGACCTTTTGCTTCTAGTTCCTGTTTTTTTGATGCTGTGCAGGATTTTGCTTTTTCTGGCTTAGATGCCTTGGGCACTTTGCCACTGCTGATCAGTGTCAAAGTGCAAGTGCTACCTATATAAATGGGTATTGTGATTGGTTATCCATGTTTGGCATATTTGATTTACCAGTACGTCCCTAGTAATGTGCACTGAGTGTGCCAGGGCTGGTAAATCAAATGTTACTAGTGGGCTTGCAGCACTGATTGTGCCACCCACATGAGTAGCCCTGAAAAGATGTCTCCGGCATGCCACTGCGATGCCTGTGAATGGTTTATCTGCTGTTGACTTGGCAAGAGCACCCAATTGCCAGGCCCTAACCTTCTCTTCCCTTACATATAGGGCACCCCTATGGTAAGCCCAAGGACCCCCCCCCCGGCAGAGTGCAGTGTATGTGAAAGGTAGGACATGTACTGGTGTGGGTAACATGTCCTGATAGTGAAATACTGCCAATTTCGTTTTTCACTATTGAAAGGCTATCTTGCCCCATAGGACAGAATGGGAAATACTTTGTAACATTTTACAAGCATATCTTCCCATAGGGATAAGATAGAAAAATGGAGTGTAGTATTCCGGAACTCAGAATTTTATAACACATCTTTTAGTAAAGATGGGCTTTAAATTGTGTGTTTGAAACCCCGCTTGTAGGAAGTGGCTATTCTCTTGTTCAGCCATCCTGTGTTCCTCTGCCTGTTCCAAATTGACTGTCTGGCTTTGTAGTGACAGGGGCTGGTGAGGTGCAGTGGCTTCAGGATTCTGGATGAGTCTGCATCAGGTTGAATAGTCCTGATATGCTTTTGGAGTGCTGGGAGGGGTAGCACCTGTACCTAAATAGCGCTGTGCCTGCCTTCCACAATGCTGGCTCCACTCCCCTGTGGTGTCTCTGGAGCCAAGGCTCACACTGACTTTGGATGTTGTTGTGCACTTTCAGAGTGCCCCTCCAGAACTGGTTTGAACTGGACTCTGAGCCCCCTTGCACAAAGAGAAAAAACACATTTTGGGGTATAAGTATCAGACCCAAAAGCCCAGACTTTTTAAATCATTCCTGGAATTCAAGAGGAACCTTTGCCAAGGAGAAGAGCTGGAGAGACTGAGTAGAATTACTGACCTTGCTGTGTGTCTGGGCTTAGCCTGCAGTTGCTGTTTCTGCCAATGAAAGGCGAAGGACTTTGCTGTGTCCCCTGCTTGAAGGAGATCTCCAAGGGTCTGAAGTCAGCTGACCTCCTGGCCTCCTGTTCTGAAGTCTCAGGGACACAAAGATTTCACGCCCACCTATCCCTGAACTCTACTGCTGTGAGTTATAGACTGCCAAGAGGTGTCTGTGCCAGTTTTGGGCCTTTGGAGGTTGCTGCTGCTGTTTGTGTGCTGGAAGAAAAGAGCAACATGAAGAGTTGCTAAAATGGAAGCATCGCTCTGCTTGCAGCTGTTTTCTCGATGCATCTCCACAGCGCAAGAAGAATTTCCACACATCGCTGTGCCGCTGCAAAAACCGTGACCGTGCCTGTCGCCGCTGCAAGAATCGAGGGATTGCGGCTGAAAAGGACCGGTTCAGCGCCACTCGACAGTCGACACCACTGCATCGATTACAGACGCATCCCGTATTTCCATGCATTGTACCTGCGATTCATGCTTTCCCAACACATTACCTGCGAATCGGAACAGTCACGAAGAATTGATGCATCACTCCCCAAACAGACCGGATTCTGCGCAACTCCTACTCTGTGTGTCGCAGAACTGTCGCATCGCCTACCCAAGGTCTCAGGAGTGTTGCATCTCTTTGTTTTCGGACTCTACGGCTGTTTGGCTTTTGGAACTTGACGCATCTACAGGGACTTTGGTGAAAAGTCACACATCCATAGTTTTCTATGGTACAAGTTCTTGAAACCTTTTTAAAGTCATGTTTTTGACTGTGTATGTTGGATTTTTATCGTTTTGGTCTTGTTCAGTTTAAAGATATTTTATTTTTCTAAACTGGTGTGGTGTCCATTTGTGGTATCACTGTGTGTTGGAACAAATACTTTACACATTGCCTTTTGGATAAGCCTGTCTGCTCATCCCAAGCTACCAAGGGGATGAGCAGGGGTTACCTAAAGTGGGTATCCCCGTTACCCTGAATAGAAGCAAGTGTCCCTATTTGGACAAAGGTACCTACGTCTCCCAACTAGAAACCCCCTCTCCCCCCATTTCTAACTACTACTCATTGTCCTCCGTACATCTTTGCTTTTATATAAGTGTTGATTGAAAACAAATGGTATACACAATAGGGGGAGGAGGAGGATGCAAAACTAGGTCGACCCCCTTACACATGTAGTCAGAAATAAACCCAAGGTGTTGGGTTCTGAGACCTAGTTTGTGACTATGGCTTCTGCCCACGCCGGTCAGAAAAAAGCCTAGACGAAAGAACAATTTCTTTCTTGAGTCTCCTCACTCACTAGGGTTTCCCCATGATGACATGCTTCATCATTGGGGCCATCCCAGCTCTCTACGAACTGGGGCGTGCTACCACTTGCGGAGTTACGCAGGAGCACCTTTTTTTTTTGGAAGACTGTGTGGTGGAGTGGATGTATAGTGATTAAAATTACCGTGCTAGTGGGCCTAAGCAATTTTATTCCTGCTCCTAGGTAGGTATGGTTAAAAACGGGGTAGACCCTCTATACCCATTTTAATGAGAAGGGATTCAGTGTACGGTCCACATGTTTCGAGCTTCCCCTAGCTCTTCCTCAGGACCACACAGGGACCAGCCCTGTGTTTGCCACTCCTATATAAACCTTAATAGGAAGAAAATAAATAAAGTTATGGTGTAGGGGTGAACTCTGCTACTAATAAAGCCTGCGTTTAAGATACATAAAATTTCTAGTTCTCGTTGTATACATGTGTAAAAGAACATCATGATCTCGGGGGGGGGGGGGGTGTCTCCCTTTGAAACAATCTTCAAGAATGGGGATGCCGCGTCTCGTCACCTATTCGTCTTCCCTGCCGGAGCAGGAATAAAATTGTTTAGGCCCACTAGCACGGTATTTTTAATCACTATACATCCACTCCACCACACATTGCACCACACATAGTCTTCACAAAAATGTCTTTCTTCTAGGGTTTTTTCTGACCAGAGTGGGCAGAAGCCATAGTCACAAGCTAGGTCTCAGAACCCGACACCTTGGGTTTTTTTCTGATTGTAAACAAACACCTTTGTCCCAGGATACCTTGACCACATATATGCCAGACATCTGGGCTTTTAGGCAAACGTGCAGCAGCATTTGGCTTGTTGCTGGACCCAACCACTTGGCAGGCTAATTCCTTGATGCTATCCTGGCCCCAAGAAGCTTGAAAAAAATATAACAAAATGTCCCTACCATATGGGCTTATTAGCCCATGATTCAATTTAATTTACATATCTTTTTATTGTTTTGATAAGGAATGAAAATTAAACCGCAAACATCAGGAACTCTATTTACCACATCAGAAGTACACAGCGCTTAAACCAAGGAGTTCAATATTAAAGGGGTGTGTGGTCAGTTATTTCTTCAGATATCCATGTCTCTAGAGGTCAAATAACACAATATCTTCTTGTGTTTACAATCACAAGTCTTCCTTATAAATCACCTTCTCTGCCCTGGTGCAGTAGTCCATCCCTTTGGACCACTCCTATAAGGGCAGAGGGCTCGCACTTTGCCAATGTCATGCAAAGTCCCTTATCGCAACCAAAAAGCCAACTTCCGACAGAGTTGATGATGCCCAGGAGTCTGTCCACCTCTCCATTATCCACAACAAGAATACCTGAGGATCCATTACTGCAGGGGGGGGGGGGGTGAAAGATGCATGCTAAAGTGTCATTGAATTTCCTGCCAAACTAATGCTACGAAGGTGGCAGGACCAAATCATGTGGGGGTAAAAAGGGAATTATCTGGGTCCCTGCACTGAGAAAACACAGAAGTACACAACATACCCATATTCAAAAGTCTACGAGGGCTACAATATACCTGATGAAAATATTTAAATTGCATAAAGTGTAAATTGGAAGGGATGGCCAATGTTCTGGTGGCCCCAGTGGCACCCTGCCACCCATAGTCATCGGTCTCTCCCAAATCATCCCTCCTGGCATCACACACACTTTTTAATGGGTCACGTGCATTAAGGAAAAGGCTCCTATACATCCTTGAAATACACTTTCTGGCAGGAGGTTCCATGATAATTGTTGGACAGGCCTCGTGAAGGGCTCGCTCCCTCCCCGCATGACAGAGCCTGGACACCGGCTCTCCCGGTGCCACCAGAAGGACGACCCCGGCGACCCACAGAAGCAACCCGCAACCCGTCCCCTACGGGACACCTACTCCCGGACATCTCTGTATCACTGGCCCGGGCCCCCGCCAACACCGTTGCCCGGCCCAGCCGCCATCTTGGACACTGCACCACGAGGCCTCGTGGCCTCAGCCCGACCCCAACCCTGGGCCTGGCCAGGCCCCGACATCCCGGCACCACCATCCACCCAGGAGGTGAACGGACCACTTGGCAGGTCAATGGGAGAGAGGAGTGTCGATGGCTCTCCCCCGCCAGGTGCCGATCGCCCCCAGCCTCCCCGGGCGCTGGCTCCACCCCCCTGCTGGGTGTCTGGACTCCCTCATCCCGGACCTTCCGACCTCCAAGAGCGAGGGTCCGAACATCAAAGGGGGCCAGACCTATAACTGGGGCAGCTCCAGAGCAGGAAGGCAGTTGTATCCTGGAGTCGAGAGACACCTAGTGTAGTGTAGTTCCTAGTTTCCCACTAGGCCCTGCGCATTGGAATAACATAAACAGTAGTATCGACGTGGAACTGCGGATATTCCAGGCCTCCACTGACTATGCTAAACTTAATTGGGTTGTGTTACCAACTAGCTCAGAGGTCACTGGAAACTTTCTTCTCTGCATAGGAAGTGATCAGCTTCCTTGGCACAGACAAGAAGGGATTCAGCTTTCCAACAACCGTGCAACATGACAACTTTGCTCCTCAGATCAAGAGTCGATCTCTAGGGTCGTGTGAAACAATAGACATAGATTTCACTCAGTCAGTCTAGTGCAGTTTACTTTCACAGTATGTAGAGAATAGAGAGACGGGCGTGTATCAATAAAGGGTTAACATTTATTGAACAGTCTTTCTTCTCGTACAAGAGAAATGTATTGCCACAATTGCAATAACTGTTATTATAAAAAGTACGTACAGTAAGATAAGTATTGCGAAATAGAACTGTAAAAGCATTGATATGGTTTCTTAGCCATACAATGGTTTAAAAGTAATAAAACATATATACAGTCATATATACATTAGGCTAACATACTCAACTGGTGCTTCTAACTAAGCCTACCCCAGTGTGCCTGACCTAAGCCTAACACGTGAGAAGGGGGAGTAAGTAAGTAGCTTAAGTTAAGTTGGTTTTGCCAAGGTTTGTTTCAAGAATTCTCGTCTAAGGGTTTAGTCAACACCATACCTCTGAATAGAATGATGGAGGATTGGTATCTCCTTCAGGGGTCTCTCTCGATATCCCAGTCACCCGCGAGGGTAAACTGGAAGCGCCGGGACTGGATTTCTCTGCACGAGAAATACAGCGGCTTCTCTCAGCGCGTCGAGGAAGGAGGGGTGACAGCGTCCGCGGGCAGCTGGGCTGGATGTCTTCGCAGAGGACGGCTGCACGGCTCCTCAAGCGTACTGAACCACAGTTCGCGCTGTAGCGGCGATAATGGTAATCAGTAGCTTCACCACCACAGGATAGCAGGCTGCAGCGACAGAGTGCTAGTTTTTACCAACACGGGGTCATGCAGGCAGCTGGCATCAGCAACAGGTTCGCTCCATTGCTTAAGGCAACGTTGGTAATATTTATACCTGACAGGTGCCGGGTTTGACGCAAGTTTGCTGGACATAAGACGTCAATTAAAGATGTCACTAGGAAGTGACAGTTATCAGTTGCTCATTAGAGTTCCATTACTAATCAAAACATAGCAAGCGGGGATTTCCAGGTTTGCTAAGTTTTTATCTTGTTGAAGAACTCGGAGTGTTATCTAGGAATATCAGATAGTGACTGCTGCTCTGTCATTGCACTAATTGGTCGCAAAGGAAGTAGCAGAGAGTCATGCTGGAATGTGGCTCTGTTCGTGTGAGGCCAGAGATGACTTTTCAGAAAATCGCACTTGAGCGGTTATGCCAATATAGGGAATAAATGGATTTATAGCCGAATAGGGGCATAAGGTCACAGTATCGATCAGGAACCTAGATAAGCACGCAACACCCACTCCACGTTTTCATGTCCATCAAAATTACTAAAACTAAGCAATTTAGATGTATGTGTAACATTGCCCACCCCAAAATACATAAATGCATTCGAAATAGGCGTACTTGTAATACATGGAATTTAGGTACTGTACGTTTTTTAAAGCATAGTAATCATTCAAAAAGTATTGCATATGAACGATTATGCATAAAGAATTACACATGAAGTATCTCTGACAGAAGAAATGCGAGATAAATCATCACATAAAAATGCATTGTAATAACATGTGCGCTAGAGGCTGGTGTTATGTTGTTATGTCTCTAGATGTGTTTAGAAATAGAAGTGTGAAGCTTCTGTTCTCTAAGAATAGTTTTTACGTTAAGCAAAGAATAGTTCGTGCCAAAAAAGGTCAATTTAAAAAAAATTGTCCAATTCAAAGAAAATAGATTTTCCAAAGCTCCTGGCAGTTTTTGTTGATCAAAACTGAAGGCCGAATTCAGAGTTCATGGGAACGCTGTGTGTCGGAAAGTTTCTCAAAAGTTATTGTTTCTCTATGGGTGAGAACATCGTATCAGACAGGCTCGCAAAGAATTGGTCTACAAAATCAGGTGATAGTTCAACCAAGTTAGATAGCGCTGAAACTTGGCAGGTGTGAGAATGATTGCTGTCATCGAAGGCAGGACCAGCAATGCTCACAGAACGTTGTACCTGGATGATGTTGCTTTTGTCACTCGCTCCACTGTTACCACTTGGCTGTAGTACAGGAGTCTCCACGAATGCCGTCATCAGGATTGGTAGCCGCTGGGGACAACACAATGCGTGAGCCGTTATTGGACTTAGCAAAGTATCGACGTCCATTGGTACTGCTGATGGAAGTGAAAGACAGATGTCCAACACGCATTCCTCGCCGCAAAGCATACACCGTAGCACAGGTAAAATGCAATTTTGCCATATCGGTCTGAATGAAAGGAACCAGGTCATGTTTAGATCTCTTAGCCTGGCCAATCCGAGGACGTTAGTTATCCTGTCCCTGTAGCGCATTGCTAGGATTGTCTCTTCCATTCCCATGGGAGCTATGTCTGAGCCGAGGCTTGCCATAACGTAGCAGGATGGTCAAAAATAGAATCCCTGCGATGAGTCCCAAAAATAGTGGTATGCCGCCAAAGATGGAGTGCACAAAATTAGGAAAGATTCCCAAAATTGCCTGGAAGGGTGTTAGCAGTCCCGTAAAGACTGTCTTAAATATGCCTGGGATGCTTGTTGCACTAGACATGTTAAGGAGTTGGCTGAACATTTCTACGAAATGCACGGGGCAATTTGTTGATAAAAGGTCATGGACTTCAGTAGCCGTCCTTGCGACTAGAAGATCATACGTCTCTTTAGATGACGTTATAGGCACCGTTGTCTGTAAAAGTACAGATTTCATTTTGCTTAATGTATCAATTCGTATAGAATAGAGATTCAGACGAGGCCAGAGAGGAGTCACTATGTCTGGAGGCCCGCTCGGGAACAATGCTTGCATGCAACATTTGACCATGGACGTTACTTGTACTAGATAACTTTTCCCTGGCGCGAGGCCACAGCACCTGTGATCCGTTCTAAGAATGTAACTCCCGTTTGCGAGTTGCATAAAGAAGGGCTCTATCTGAGTTGCAGGTGTGACTAGCTGGTGGCATGAAAGGTTGTTTGAATTTCCATCACATGCTCCGTGTAAATTAATACCCTGACACAAAAGTATACCGCTTAGTGAATGTTTACAGTTATTACCACTAAGAAATACATTTTTGTCGCTGTCACTATAGCAAGAATGAGTGTATGGTAATTTCCATTCGGATTTTATATATCCCTTACCCAATTGTTCATATTGGCCAGCAGGTATGTACTCAAGGCATTTATGAAATCGGAAAGTTGTTATCGGAATTGTGATAATTCCGTGTATTATCCATTCAATGACAGGACTCTCTGACATTGTCAATGATAATCTCTCGAGTTTCTCGATGCTCAAGATTGTATAGTCTGCTCCTTTCTGTGCCAAACTGATCTGTTTATCAGTAAGGTTAAAACTGGAAAACAATGACGTTGTGTTGATTAAACGCCAAGGCACATAGCCTGAACGAAGATTTTGCAGCGTCCAGCCTAATTCTATAATAGAGCGCAATTGAGATTGGCCATGTTGTAACATTAGCAAATCTCGGTCTATCACATCAAAGGCAGAGGATACAATATTGTCCAAAGAATATATTCTGGAAGACAGAGTCATTAACCCATTGTCTACCACAGAAAGTGATTTCTCCAAATTAATACGATCAATTTCTCGTATTTTTTCAGCAGTTTCAATTTGCTTTACTTTCCAAGCCTCGTTGTAAGCAGCATAGATGCTGGTCGCTATGAAACGCTTTTGACGCTGTTTGCGTGGTCCAAGAATGAAATCGCGCAAATCAGCACCATCTTTTAGCAAAGACAAGTGTTGCTTAATTTCAGCCAGTGTGGATGTAGTTAGCCATTCTAGGCAGAGTTTCCCTACACTGTATGTTGTTATAATCCCTGGATGTTGTCTCTGGGAGTATCTAGGGTCTAATCTGGTCATTTTTAAACCCTGTGTTTTATTCAGGAACCTATCTTGACAGCTATTTGTGTCTGTAGGCCAGATTAACCACTTTTTCCAATCAGGATGTGTTCTGTTGAAATGTAAAATGTTTGACACGTCTAACTCAATATCAGCTGTTGCATTTTCAGGAATTGGCTTTGGTATAGACGGTGTTTTAAGTTCTTTGTTCTTAGCTAGGCCAAGACAAGATGTTTGGTGTACAGTGTCATTTAAAAATAACATTTGTTCTGGTATCATGCAGGTTCTAAACAGTGCTTCAATGCCTTGCACCTGCCAATCTTTTGTACCCCAAATCGTTTTCGTTTCAATATTATTTTTCCAATAATCAAAACCAAATGTCATAATTTTGTCATAAAATGCTTCTGAATATATCAATTTAGAATTTGTCAGCATTGTTTTCATTCCTGTTTTATCTAACAGTTTGTAATAAAACGTTTCTGCATCACTGGTGTTAAACCCTGAGAAGTATTTGAATTTCTCAAAAAACGCTTTAGAACTGCTTTTAGGTGGTGTAGAACAATGTTCCCATTGATTATACATAAAAACATTTCTAGGCTGTGCAGATTTATGCAAGTAATGATCCCCATAGTGGGTGTAACAGAATAACTGCTCATAACTAGATGAACCTTGTAAATAATCATGATCTGTGAATCTAGCTGACATTACTAAATCAGACATCATGTCATTAATACTGTTAAAGTCCCAATCATCAGAGAGTGTACTAGGTGTCACAAAGTCACTTAAGGAAACCTTTAGTTGATGAGGATACTTCAGGATTTCGACCGGACCATAGATCTCATAGTCTGTTTTCTCCCATACTACCCCACCAGGTATTGGAATTGCTGTGACATTTACTGTTGACAGTTCTCTTTTCTTCACGTGGGATGATCTGTGTGGTTTCAGGACTAGGTTGATGTTCTGACTTGCTGTGTCCATTCAATTGTAATGAACTTCCCTAAAATTAAAACTAAAATTAGGCATAGTAGGAGTATGAATACCCCTGAGATAATCCAATGCTCAATCAACGGTGAATCCAGATATAGTTCTTTGATTTGTTGAAGGAGTCCTGTTGTATTTTCTTTAGAATACTTTTTTGTTTCTGGCATCACTTCGGGGTCGTTTAAATCTTCAGAGAAGTTGTCGAAGTTGATGAAATAACCAGAGGCAGTTCTGTCAATTGATGGGATTGTTCTTTCAATCTGTTTCTCGGTAGCACTTTCTGATGCCACATTAGTGTAGACTGGTGTTGTTTCTTGACGAACTGTTTCAATCTGTGTTTCAAGAGGCACGAGTTCCATGGCATTATTGCATAGTCCTTCATTGTGCACTGCAGGCTGATCGAATGTGATGAGTCTTTCAGTTTGAACCTCTTGGATTGTTGCAAGTTTGGGTATTCTGTTGTTTCTTGGGAGTCCACTGGGCCTACTGTTGATTATAGGCCACATGCTTGTGGTTTTACCAGATCGATGGACACGACTCTGTTCTCCTTTTTACCAGCAAGGGGCGGTAGCACAACTGATCTTGTTCCGGTGACTGCTAAGACAGGTACTGCTTTTCTGTAAGAAGGCCCAAATTCCTTCTTAACCGCGATCTTTTCTCTGACTAGATCCCCAATCTTTGGAATCCAGACAGGCCTTGCTGGGGCTGTTGCGGGTGGTGCCTCGTCAGTGGTATTTGGCTGTTGCTTTAACTTTATGTTGCTTAATGATTTTCTTGTTTCATTCAGTTCCTGTAAAACAGCCAAACGGTCTTTTACTTCAAACTGCTTTGTTTCTGCTTGTACCACTGACATCTGACTATCGAGGTCCTGAACGTTCATTCTAATTCCGAACAATAGTTCGTATGGGCTGAAACCTTTTAGAGAATTTCTTGGCATGTTGTTAAGACTAGTCTGGACACTTATTAAATGTTTGACCCACCCAGCGCCTGAACCTAATACCTTCGCTGTTATAGATTGCTTTATATCCCGGTTTTTTCTTTCTACCACACTTGTGCGACGGACAAGAATACCGCAACCCAATTCCCATGCTGGCCATGGCCTCCCCATAAGCTCGAGAGCTGAAAGCAGGACCCTGGTCAGAATGGAACGTGGTAATTGCGTATGTGCCGATATGGACTCGCTAATCTTTTATAACCGTTCTAGCGTCAGCCGAGCGCTGGGGACCTCATTTTTTTTAAGTGCTTTTCGTCTTAACTATTAATAGGACGCAGGATGGGGTGTAGGCAGCGTTACTCTCTTTCTGATTGGTAGCCGGTAGCAAGGTTCCTTACTGCGATCCCTATTACAGTTTTCACAGTTGTTTGCATATATTTGGTGTTCTACACTCATTCCCGGCCACCAGAATACTGATTGTAATTCAGTCAGTGATTCCTTGATCTCTCTGTGCCTTAGACCCAAACCCATGTGTGCGTCTGCTATTAAAAATATTCTCCTGTTCATGTTTGGAATTACTCTGTCCCCCACTCCAGGGATTCGAGCAAAAGGAACGGAGTTTGCATCGATTATGTATGCATAATTGAGTGGATAGTTTACGGGTAGTGCTGCACAGTCGCCTTTTACGGTCGTTCTTACTGCCAGCATGGTTTCCCCGTCTATGTACTTATCTGTACGCTTTTTTGTGGCTACGGAAGCCGGTTTAGTTGCTTCCGCTTTGGCTGTATTAGCCAATGAATTCCCTGCAACGTGAACGCCATCACGTTGAAGACTCTGTGCGTGAATCACGTGAGTCTTTTGTAGTTCTTTACTTAAAAGAGCTACCTCGTTCCAGAGCAATTTATGCTTTATTGTGGCACCTGTGTCATCTTTGTAGTCGTTTTCAATCCAACTCTGCAGCTTATTGTTGTAAGAGTTGACGCAAAAATGAGAATCGCACACGATAAGTGTGGGGAATTCGCGTTCTGCATTTTCGAGCGCCATCTTTAAAGATCTGATTTCAGTTCTCTGAACCGAACAGTTTCTTACAGATTCAGTTTTTGTTACTTTCGGTCTGAATTTACCGCACAGCCAACGACCTTTAATGATCGCACATGCTGCATTGTAGGATTTACTCTCTACATTAAAATGCTGTACAAAGCTATCTGTATAGATTATACAGGCGTTTTGTGGGAGAGGCAGAATTTCGATTGGCAGAGGATATTCTTCTTCATATTCTAAATCATTCAGTTCTTCGTATTGCGGGGCGAAATAGTATTTCACATCTTCCGCTCCTAGAGAATCTATGCACTGTATCCATTTCGGATCCAGTGACACTGTAGGCAGGTTTACTGGGCTGAATAGCGCCTCGAAGGCGGATTCCGCTGTAAGGATATTAATCCGTTTGCCGTGTGCTAGTTCTCGTTCATTTGCTAATGCGATTTGCACTGCGTTCACAGTTCTTTCTGTGCGACTGAATGCTTTTTCTGCTTGTGTGTACAAGTGAGATTTAATTGAAATAGGTACCTTTTCTCCCTCATTAGAGGTTAGGTACGTGAATCCGCATCTTCCTGGGATGACTCGGATTACAAGATCACGTGTGTTGTCACGTGTATCTAATTTTGTTTTTGCTAACATGTCTGTTTGCAGTGATCTCAAAATTTCTGTGTGTTTTTGAGTCCAATTGATTTGTTTTAAATCAGGTTTTATTAGTTCGTAGAGTGGTTTAACCCTCTCTGCGTAATTTAGAATGTAAGTTCTTCCGAAATTCAGAAAACCTAGTATTGATTGTAAATTCTTCAGCGTTTTTGGAGCTTGGAGTACAGCGCACTTCTCTAAGAAGTTGTCCGCTAGGCTTTTCCCTTCACTTGATAATTCGTACCCTAAGAATAGTACTGTCAGATGGGCAATTCGGGACTTTTTAAAGTTGAATTTGTAACCCTCTGCTGCGAACCCAAGTATAATGGTGTTCACTCTTTTCAAGTGAGTATCCAAGTCGTCGTCTGTGAGATAAATATCATCTACGTAAGACAATGCTTCATCATCATAGATTTGTAGTAACTCTGTTACCCTAGCTGAGAATAGTCCTGGGCTGTTCTTGAACCCCTGTGGGAATCGACAGAATTTTTTCTGTGACCCAAATGCGGAGAAAGCGGTCAAATATCTGCTTTCTGGTGCAATGTTTTGACAAAAGAAACCATTAGAAATGTCTAATGTCGTTTTATATTTTTTCCTAACTATGTTATTCATTAGGGCTGCACTATGCGAGTTTTGTACTGCAAAAGTTTTGCAACATGTATTAAGGTGTCTGTAGTCCAAAACTAGACGATATGAATTGTCTGGCTTGGAGACAGGAAACAAAGGATTGTTCATTTGAGAGGTGCATGTTTCAATCACCCCCTGGTATTCAAGTTGATCTAAGATCTCCCTGACTTGTTTTTTAGCTTCTTGCTTTATGGGATACTGCCGTTGGGCAGTTGGTTCACTTTTTAATTGGATTTTGTGAGGCGGTGAATCCTCATCCCATCCTACATGATTTTTATACAATGCAGGTGCCTGGGCTACTGCCCATTTCCTTGCATATGTGTATTTTTTATGAATCGGAATGTGATTCGAGAAGGCAGGCATAATCACTTCTTCGCCACGAGGGCACTCCCTGACAAACTCCGGGGGCCAATCTTTTTCAGCTAACAGAATATCATAGCCTTTTGAGAGCTTATCCCAAAATAGACCCTTAATTTTCCTAGTCTTATCACCCTCTATACGCAATGTTATTTCGTATATTTTATGGGGCTCGCTAAGTCTGGCGTCGGCAGTTTCAACCTGAATGTATTCATTCGTGTCCACTGTCTCCAGATGACTCATCAAGATCTTGCGCGCTATACTGATTTCTGCTGCACTGTCCAACATTGTCAATGCCCACTCCCCGTTTTTCAACTGTGTCCTCAGTATTCTCGGCATGGTTGATTACTCTAATACTGGCTACCTTCTTTTTCTGAAATTGAGATTTCTTATTTTGAGCAGGTTCCTTGTCTTTGGACTTGGTGTGCTCTCCTGGGTCTGACCGTCCTCTTCTTTCCGAATTCTGTGGAAAAGATCGAGAGGGACGTGTATCAATACTTTGATATCTATCAGGTTTTTTTATATTATCCCTATTTCTAAGGTTATATCTTTTCTCAGAGGGCTCCCGTTGGGGAGACTGGCGTTCTCGAGTCGGAGTTCTTTCCCTCCGTCGAGGAGACCTTCCTCTGGACTGGAATACTTTTTCCTTGGGAGTGGATTGTTTATTTCCATCCCAGCTCTTTTTAGGAGTATTTAAATTATTTTTAATAAATAATTTTTCAGGATTTTCGAGCAGTTGGGGCTTAACTGGTTTTCCACCCAAGCTGTCTCTACCTAATTCTTCATAGCACTTTTCTATTATTTTTGCAAGCTCAACAGGATCTTTTATATCGGTTTCCCTCAACTTCTGGCGAATCGCCACAGATGCTGCTTCTCCCTTTACATTGGCTAATAATATAGCCGTGACCTGCTTGAAATCTTTCAGTAATTTCATACCTAGATTTAAAGCGGGCTCTGGACCGAATTCATTTTGAATCTGTTTTAGCACTTCTGGTATTACCGCCATAGACGGAACACCGTGTGTTTTTGTGTAAATGGAAGCAAAGACTGTACCCCAAGTGTCACAGTCCTCCACGTGTGGTGCGATTCCCATAGGAAGGCAGATGGTCAAGATTCTGTGTTTCTCAATAGGGGTAGTATCAGGAAATACTGCCTCTATTTGAGTGATTTTCTGGGCTAACCAGAAAGGAATTTGTTCCCGTTTTACGGGTGTTTTACCAAGACATGACTGTATGTTCTGTGGTGTAATTTTATTTGTGTTCCCCTGATGAGGGGTCAGCTGTGGTGTATTAACAGCTGGCTGGACTGTTGCAGTCCGTATTACATATTGGACTAATTGCCTATGTATTTTTATTAATGTGTTTAGCTGTGCTAACAGCTCTTCTCTAGACATTCTTGTAATGTCAGGATGTGGTGTGTAGCTGGCTAGAACCGGCCACGTGGCTCCTGGTCTACCTAGTGGACCGAGCCTGGTTATGTGATCATTGTGTTTTAGGGCGCCATTAAACCAGAGCAGGTGCTCTTGAAATTTAAGTGGAATTTCAACCTCCTCGAAAGGGGCGTACTCATCCGGAGGTTCCTCTATTTTGTAATAGTGAAACTCTTGTGTTATAGCGTTTACCGCTGGAAAGTTTATCCATGAATAGAATACCTCTGTCTGCCGATACTCGTGAGCCTCTATCACGAAAATTACTGTACCACCTTGAGGTGGCAGTCCGTTTTCTATAAGTTTTAAAGTTATAGATCTTCTTAACTGGACCGGGATGATAATAGCATCCGGGTCTGCCTGTAGGAGACTCGAGTCCTCCTCTATTAGTATGGAAGCCAGCCTAGCTGCTTCTTCATTGTCTGACATTTTAAAAATGCAGTTTTTGCAGAGTAGGTCTCCAAGGAGACAAAGATTAGATGCACAATATTTTGGAACACTGTATCCTTCAACGTTGAATAAACCAGAGCTTTACATAGGAATCTCTTCCTACTAAGGTCGGGCGGATTTTAACCTTTCACCCACTCCAGACGTCTATTGGAGTATTTACGGGAGAAAAGGGGTGTGAAATATGCACGACTGAGTTACTCTACAAGTCTTACGTTAGTTTATCGCCTTACCAAACGTTAGGGCGCCATGTAGTGTAGTTCCTAGTTTCCCACTAGGCCCTGCGCATTGGAATAACATAAACAGTAGTATCGACGTGGAACTGCGGATATTCCAGGCCTCCACTGACTATGCTAAACTTAATTGGGTTGTGTTACCAACTAGCTCAGAGGTCACTGGAAACTTTCTTCTCTGCATAGGAAGTGATCAGCTTCCTTGGCACAGACAAGAAGGGATTCAGCTTTCCAACAACCGTGCAACATGACAACTTTGCTCCTCAGATCAAGAGTCGATCTCTAGGGTCGTGTGAAACAATAGACATAGATTTCACTCAGTCAGTCTAGTGCAGTTTACTTTCACAGTATGTAGAGAATAGAGAGACGGGCGTGTATCAATAAAGGGTTAACATTTATTGAACAGTCTTTCTTCTCGTACAAGAGAAATGTATTGCCACAATTGCAATAACTGTTATTATAAAAAGTACGTACAGTAAGATAAGTATTGCGAAATAGAACTGTAAAAGCATTGATATGGTTTCTTAGCCATACAATGGTTTAAAAGTAATAAAACATATATACAGTCATATATACATTAGGCTAACATACTCAACTGGTGCTTCTAACTAAGCCTACCCCAGTGTGCCTGACCTAAGCCTAACACGTGAGAAGGGGGAGTAAGTAAGTAGTTTAAGTTAAGTTGGTTTTGCCAAGGTTTGTTTCAAGAATTCTCGTCTAAGGGTTTAGTCAACACCATACCTCTGAATAGAATGATGGAGGATTGGTATCTCCTTCAGGGGTCTCTCTCGATATCCCAGTCACCCGCGAGGGTAAACTGGAAGCGCCGGGACTGGATTTCTCTGCACGAGAAATGCAGCGGCTTCTCTCAGCGCGTCGAGGAAGGAGGGGTGACAGCGTCCGCGGGCAGCTGGGCTGGATGTCTTCGCAGAGGACGGCTGCACGGCTCCTCAAGCGTACTGAACCATAGTTTGCGCTGTAGCGGCGATAATGGTAATCAGTAGCTTCACCACCACAGGATAGCAGGCTGCAGCGACAGAGTGCTAGTTTTTACCAACACGGGGTCATGCAGGCAGCTGGCATCAGCAACAGGTTCGCTCCATTGCTTAAGGCAACGTTGGTAATATTTATACCTGACAGGTGCCGGGTTTGACGCAAGTTTGCTGGACATAAGACGTCAATTAAAGATGTCACTAGGAAGTGACAGTTATCAGTTGCTCATTAGAGTTCCATTACTAATCAAAACATAGCAAGCGGGGATTTCCAGGTTTGCTAAGTTTTTATCTTGTTGAAGAACTCGGAGTGTTATCTAGGAATATCAGATAGTGACTGCTGCTCTGTCATTGCACTAATTGGTCGCAAAGGAAGTAGCAGAGAGTCATGCTGGAATGTGGCTCTGTTCGTGTGAGGCCAGAGATGACTTTTCAGAAAATCGCACTTGAGCGGTTATGCCAATATAGGGAATAAATGGATTTATAGCCGAATAGGGGCATAAGGTCACAGTATCGATCAGGAACCTAGATAAGCATGCAACACTAGAAGAACTCATCCCTTGACGGACTGCTGGCGCTGCCGCAGCCCTGCTTTGTGAACCATCGTCCTGCCTGCTGGCGCTGCCGCGGCCTTCTGCAACCTTCCTCCTCGACGGGACTTTCTGGCGCTGCCGCGGCCCTCTGCAACCAACATCGTCTTCGGGACCTGCTGGCGCTGCCGCGGCCCTCTGCAACCTACATCATTGTCGGGACCTGCTGGCGCTGCCGCGGCCCCCCCCCTCAAGTGAGACTTGCCATCCGAGCCTGCTGGCGCTGCCGCGGCCCGACCTTCCAGAACTCCGAGCTCGAGGATTGTGAGCTATCCATCAGACCACCTCAATACCCGAAGGGTATCAAGACTGTTCCACTACCCCCTTTCCCTTCCAGAGACTAGAATTGAGAGGACCCTCGTGTCCCGATCTCACTGTACCGTGATACTTTGCTTCGAGAACTGCATATAAAAAGCCTTAACCTTATCCCTGTGTGGCAAGTTACTTGTCTGTACGATCGCTGGAGACGGCCCTCACCGGAGGCCTCTCCCCTTGTCCTCGGCCGACCCTCCAGGTCCCTGTCTAACATTGGTGGCCAGCGGCGCGATCCGAACCAACGCGTAATCGTACAGAGAGTAACTCACCCCACGACTCAACCACAATGACAACAAAAGAGAGCGGATCCGCAGAGAAATTCCAGATGGAGAAACTAGAAGAGTACAACCTTCGAGAGCTAAAGCAATTTTGCATGGAACTAGGCATTACTACCACCGGGCTGAGCACGAAAGAGGACTTCAAACACGCCCTAGAATCTTGGGCAGAAACGGGTACGGCTGTACCCCAGAACCAAAACAGCGAGACACCAGAAACAAACACCAATCAGACGGAAGAAAGGAGAGCGGGTCTCTCCGTGGTAGAGATCCAAGAACGAGAGAAAAGCAGACTCCATGAATTGGAGTTGGTACGGCTCCGGTTGGACGGAGAGCTGAAACTGGCGGAACAAAAGATAAACTTAGAACACTTACGGCTCCGAGAGGAGCGAGAAGAAAAACAAAGGCAGAGAGAACTCGAGGAGAAAAAACTGGCATACGAACACGAGCGCAAGCTAGCAGAAATAGAAATGCGGAAACGGAATAAAGATCTTGGGGTGCCCGAGCGCCCGCACACCCCGGGCACTACCGAACCAAAGGTCCACATCCCCAAGGATGTCGTCAGAGAATATTATCGGAACGACGACATCCAGCAGTGGTTCAAGGCCTACGAGATCGCCATGACCTCCCACCGGATTGATCGAAGTGACTGGGGAGCCGGGCTATGGGGGAGGTTCGTCAACGAAGGCCGCGATGCCCTGCTACAGCTCCCGGACCATCAGATGACCTCCTATGACCACATGAAGGCCGCCCTCCTCACTCGATACGGACTCACGCCCGAGATGTACCGCCAGAGGTTCCGCGACTGCAAACGGATCCCGGGTACAACTTGGGTAGAGTATGTGAACTATTTCAGCCGAGCCTTCGAGGGGTGGATCAAGGGCAGCCACGTAACCACCTACGAGCAACTCTTCAACCTCATAGTGTGGGAGCACCTCTCCAACAATTGCTTCGTCGAGCTCAGGCAGCATCTTCTCGACAGTAAATTGACTGAACCTCGGCAGCTCGCCGCTGAAGCGACCGATGGGAAAGCACTCGAGTGGCCCGGGGTGGGCCAAGTGAACAAAACAGAAATAACCAAGGTCTCCATCGCCCTCGAGGAGGAGGAGGAGGCCAGGGCCGGGGCAGAGATGCCGTCCCGGCAGCTCCCGCCAGCAGCACCCCGGCCGGTCGGGGAAACCCCCCGATGCGCCCAGGGTTCCGAGCCAACGTTACTTGCCACCGGTGCCAGCGCATCGGACACTATGCCAGCGACCCGAGCTGCCCGAAGAACCAGACTCCCGTGCCCCGCCAGGTCGCTGCCGCCGCGCTAGGAGAAGATCAAACCTCCGAAGAGTATGAAGAGTACGAGCAGGAACAACCCGAGTGGGAACCCGCCGCCATGACCCTGGCCTGCCTGGGGGAAAGAGACATGATTCCGCGGGCTCCCCTACCCGCCAACACCAGAAAATACAGCCAGTGGGTGAACATAAATGGGCGCAAGGCCGAAGCCCTGCGCGACACCGTGGCCAGTGTGACGGCGGTCCGCTGTCACCTGGTGACCCCGGAACAAATCCTGCCAAACGTTCTTTGCCCCGTCCGATCAGCCGACAATTCAGAGAGCCTGTGTCGGATGGCCTGCGTCCCCTTCGAATGGGGAGGAGTGTCCGGTATGCTAAAAGTGACTGTCCGCGATGATGCCCCTGTGGACTGCCTCCTGGGAAACGACCTCGAGAGTTCCCCGTGGGCGGCCGTGGAGAGAAGAGCGCACCTGCGGATGTTGGGCCTCCCGGACTGGGCGTGCGTAACAAACCGGTCCATGGCCGCCCGTACCATCCCTAGACCCGAAGAACCTGAATGGCCGGCACCTCCTCCCCCGATCACCACAGAGGAAGATGCCCTCAGTACTGATCCCCCAGAGCAAACCCCAGGAGGGCCCACTCCGCTCCAAGATCTTCCAGAACTGGCTCAGTGGCGGCAAGAGGGTGGACCCACCCAGGAACAATTCCGGCAGGGGCAGAAGACCTGTCCTTCTCTCGAGGGACTCCGACAGCAAGCCCTCGCCCAGAGCGCGGGAGACACCGCAGGGGCCCACTGGATCTATTGGGACAATGACCTACTATACAGCGAGCAAAGAATTGCCGAATTGGGGGCCAGTCGGGTGCTGGTGGTGCCCCTCCGCTTCAGAGACTTCCTGTTGAACTTGGCACACGATGTCCCCCTTGCTGGGCACTTGGGGCAAGACAAAACGTATAACAGCCTGGTAACACACTTTTACTGGCCCAAAATGCGAAATGACGTCTCCAACCACTGCCGGGCATGCCCCACCTGCCAGGCCAGCGGGAAGAGCGGCCGAAAAATCAAAGCACCCCTGCAACCATTCCCCGTCGTAACAACCCCGTTCGAACGGGTGGGAATAGACATTGTGGGGCCCCTGGACCCCCGAACAGCACAAGGGCATCGATTCATCCTGGTCCTGGTGTACCACGCCACCCGCTATCCCGAGGCCATTCCTCTTCGGACTGTAACAGCACCAGTGGTAGGCCGAGCCCTGATGGGGATCTTCTCCCGAGTAGGATTCCCCCGGGAAGTCGTCAGCGACAGAGGCACAAACGTTATTTCCAAATATATGAAATCTCTCTGGCAGCAGTGCGGGGTTACGTACCGGTTCACGACCCCCTATCACCCGCAAGGAAACGGACTAGTCGAGCGGTTTAACCGCCCTCTCAAGGGGATGATCATGGGGCTGGAGGAGCCCCTACGTCGCCAGTGGGACGTGCTGCTCCTGTGCCTCCTCTTCGCCTACCGAGAAGTCCCCCAGAAATCCCTTGGTTTCAGCCCCTTCGAGCTCCTGTACGGACACCCTGTCCGGGGGCCCCTCAGCCTGGTTAAAGAAGAATGGGAAATGGCCCCCCAGAAGACCCCTCCGGACGTGTATAAGTACCTCCTGGCCCTCCGCAACCAGACCAGGCGCTTCAGGGAACACGCTAAAGCCAATCTCGAGGCCAGTCAGGAGGACATGAAGAAATGGTACGATCAACATGCCTCCTCTATTGAGTTCGAGCCTGGTCAGCAAGTATGGGTAATGTCTCCCATCGAACCTTGTGCCTTGCAGGACAAATGGACAGGACCCTTCAAGGTGGTCGAGCGCAAGGGCCCTGTCACCTATCTAATCGACATGGAGTCCTCCCGGAACCCCCTCCGGGTCCTTCACGCCAACAGACTCAAACCACACTTCGTACGCTCGGAGCTCAGCGTACTGATGGCCACAGATAGTGGGGCAGAGGAAGACTCCGAGCCCCTCCCTGACCTACTGAGGACCCGTGAAAAAGATGGCTCGGTGGACGGGGGGACTCTCCGATGGCCTGACCCCAGAGCAGCGCCAAGACTGTCGGGCCCTCCTGCTGCAATTTGCAAACCTGTTCTCCCTCACCCCCGGGGTCACCCCCTGCTGCCTTCACGACGTGGACACTGGGGACAGTCCCCCTATCCGACACCGGGCGTACCGAGTGCCAGATCGGGTGCGCGCCTGCATCCAAGACGAAGTCTCCAAAATGCTCACACTCGGAGTCATCGAGCCATCCGACAGCCCCTGGGCCAGCCCAGTCGTACTGGTCCCCAAAGCTGCTGCCCCGGGCACCACTCCGGAGCTCCGATTTTGCGTCGACTATCGGGGCCTGAACGCTGTCACCCGAACCGACGCTCACCCCATTCCCCGAGCAGATGAACTGGTTGACCGCATGGGGGCTGCCCGCTACCTGAGCATCTTCGATCTGACAGCGGGCTACTGGCAGATCGGCCTCACCCCCAGAGCCCAAGAACGATCCGCCTTCCCTACCCCGGATGGTCACTACCATTTCAAAGTAATGCCATTCGGCATGAAAAACGCCCCGCCACTTTCCAATGACTTGTGAACCAGGTATTGGCGGGCCTCGAAGAATTCAGTGCCGCCTACCTGGACGATATCGCCGTGTACAGCCGCCACTGGACAGATCACCTTCACCACCTCCGAGAGGTCCTGCACGCCCTCCAACAGGCCGGCCTCACCATCAAGGCCAGCAAATGCCAAATTGGCCAGGGGTCCGTGACCTACCTCGGACACCAAGTGGGGAGCGGTCTGGTGGCCCCCCTCCAGCTCAAGATCGCTGCCATCCAGTCCTGGCAGCCACCCGTCACCCAAACCGAGGTCCGAGCCTTCTTGGGGCTCACCGGATACTACAGGCGGTTTGTGAAGGACTATGGCAGCATGGTGGGGCCCCTCACGGAACTCACATCCAAGAAACAGCCCAAAACCGTCAATTGGACCCCGGACTGTCAAGCAGCCTTCGAGAAACTGAAGGCCGCCATGTGCACCGCCCCTGTGCTCCAGGCCCCCGACTACAGCCGTGAGTTCATCGTCCAGACGGATGCCTCAGACCATGGCATTGGGGCAGTCCTCTCCCAACTAAACCCCGAGGGAGTCGACCAGCCAGTGGCCTTCATCAGCCGACGCCTGCTGGCCCGAGAACAGCGCTGGAGCACCATCGAACGGGAGGCCTTTGCCGTAGTATGGGCCCTCAAGAAGCTCCGGCCCTACCTCTTCGGTACCCACTTCCGGGTACAAACAGACCATCGACCCCTGCAATGGCTGATGCAGATGCGGGGGGAGAATCCCAAACTGTTGCGATGGTCCATCTCCCTGCAGGGGATGGACTTCACTGTGGAGCACCGTCCAGGCCAGGACCACGCCAACGCGGACGGCCTGTCTCGCTTTTTCCGCCTCGACGAGGAAAGTACCCAAGAGGATGGGTGACTCTCCCCGCCTTCAGCTGGGGGGGACGCATGTTGGACAGGCCTCGTGAAGGGCTCGCTCCCTCCCCGCATGACAGAGCCTGGACACCGGCTCTCCCGGTGCCACCAGAAGGACGATCCCGGCGACCCACAGAAGCAACCCGCAACCCGTCCCCTACGGGACACCTACTCCCGGACATCTCTGTATCACTGGCCCGGGCCCCCGCCAACACCGTTGCCCGGCCCAGCCGCCATCTTGGACACTGCACCACGAGGCCGCGTGGCCTCAGCCCGACCCCAACCCTGGGCCTGGCCAGGCCCCGACATCCCGGCACCACCATCCACCCAGGAGGTGAACGGACCACTTGGCAGGTCAATGGGAGAGAGGAGTGTCGATGGCTCTCCCCCGCCAGGTTCCGATCGCCCCCAGCCTCCCCGGGCGCTGGCTCCACCCCCCTGCTGGGTGTCTGGACTCCCTCATCCCGGACCTTCCGACCTCCAAGAGCGAGGGTCCGAACATCAAAGGGGGCCAGACCTATAACTGGGGCAGCTCCAGAGCAGGAAGGCAGTTGTATCCTGGAGTCGAGAGACACCTTGAAGAACTCATCCCTTGACGGACTGCTGGCGCTGCCGCAGCCCTGCTTTGTGAACCATCGTCCTGCCTGCTGGCGCTGCCGCGGCCTTCTGCAACCTTCCTCCTCGACGGGACCTTCTGGCGCTGCCGCGGCCCTCTGCAACGAACATCGTCTTTGGGACCTGCTGGCGCTGCCGCGGCCCTCTGCAACCTACATCATCGTCGGGACCTGCTGGCGCTGCCGCGGCCCCCCCCCCCCCTCAAGTGAGACTTGCCATCCGAGCCTGCTGGCGCTGCCGCGGCCCGACCTTCCAGAACTCCGAGCTCGAGGATTGTGAGCTATCCATCAGACTACCTCAATACCCGAAGGGTATCAAGACTGTCCCGCTACCCCCTTTCCCTTCCAGAGACTAGAATTGAGAGGACCCTCGTGTCCCGATCTCACTGTACCGTGATACTTTGCTTCGAGAACTGCATATAAAAAGCCTTAACCTTATCCCTGTGTGGTGTCCATCTGTGGGGGGGAAGTTACTTGTCTGTATGATCGCTGGAGACGGCCCTCACCGGAGGCCTCTCCCCTTGTCCTCGGCCGACCCTCCAGGTCCCCGTCTAACAATAATTCTTTTTTCTAACAAGTTGTAGCCTGGCAGAGCATCCAAGGGAGGTGGAAATGAATTCAGTGCACGACAGACTTGTAGGTATTTTTAAAAAGTGTGAATTGTGCAATTAAAGCTCTTTCTAATTGATTGAATGGCAGGATATGGTCATTGTCCCACACAACCCCACCCATACCTTTGAAATTGATTTGACAGAAACCCTGTAAGTGTGTGAACTTGTTAGAGCCAACTTCCCTCCTACGAGGTGTCTGAGCCATATGTTTCCCCTGGCCTCTAATGTGTGAGAGGGATGCGCACCAGCACAGCAGCAATCGAAGCCTACTGACTTCAGGGAGTGTATGCTGGGGGCCCCATATAGCAGACCTATGGTTCCAAACTTCTCAAAAGTGACAATCTCAATACACCAAGAAAATTCATACCCGTCACCAAGTAGCTAATCTCCTAAAGGGATAACCTGTGCCACCCAATAATACAACTTGAGTTCACCGAGACCACCAGAATGCAAGGGCAGAGTGTATTTAGTATAGGAGAAACTCTGTGTCTTCTTATACCCCAAACAATCGAGTAACCAGCATCTGTATCTCTGTAAAGAATGGGGTGGTGGAAGGGGTAGTCCTGGAGGACCTAGAGAAATCAAGCACCATTTTCGAGAGAGCAACGCGTTCCTTTGTTAAGAGGTAGTTAAACCTTGGACTCCATATCTCCACCCCAGGTACTCCTCAGTAGGAGGGGGGAGTGAATGTTCCTATCACAGTCTGTTTGGCTGTCCAAGAGATATAAATACCTATATACGGGAACACCCCACCTGCCTGTAGGTATTTAGCCTTGGAGGGGTGCTGGGGGGCTGTACACCAGTCGAGTGCACATAAGTAGATTTCCGTAAATTGGCTATTCTCTGTAAATGCGCAGTATTTGGTTCAAGCGCACTAATAAAGTGCATGGATGCTGTGGATATAAAACTATGTCACCTGCACATAGCGACACGTGGCTTCCTCTACCCAGATTGAATGGAAGACAATCTCTTTTGACCCAGTATGCCAGGCTCTCTATTGCAAGGGCCAAAAGCAGCGGAGAGAGGGAACAGCCCTTTTGCTTGCACACCCCATTCACACTCACCTGGGCCCCTCATGGAGTCAAAGTACTGGCACAAGTTACCTAAATCTTGGCCAATGCTTATTTTACGTAGAGCTGGGAACAGAAAGTGACAGTGCTGAAAGTCTTTTCATAGCCCAGTAGGAGGAAGGTCGCCTGTCCCTGCAGATCCTCGATCTGGACCAGCGCTACCTGAAGTCTACATCAACAGTGACTCTTACTCCTGCTCGGCATAAACCCATTCTGGTCCTCATGGATCAGTGTCCATACTACTGTGACCAGGGCCGGCTATAGGGTGGTGCGACTGGTGCCACTGGTGCCACTGGTGCCACTGCACCGGGGCTGGATTCCTGGGGGCGCCGTGTTTGCAAGTTTATTATGTTTTTAATGCACCTGCTACAGCATTTCTTTCCTCTGGCAATTACCAGGCCTTACGAAAATGTGAAGATAACTCATGTGATTAATGTTCTTCCTGGAGAGAGATCCGAGTTTTGTACAGTTGAGGTTTTGACTTATGTGAATGTAGTGCATAGGGGTAATATGCCTGCTGCAAAGAACGTGTACTAAGTAGATTACAGACTGAATATTATGTAAACAGATCAGCAGGTTACTGCTTTTAACAGAGACCTCCTTTTGCTACTTGCAATTTATAACTTTTAGTCCTTTGACTTATGGAACATTTCCTGTACACTGATTTACACACGTATCATTGATTGTCTCTGTGTAATGTGTGTGTGATGCAAAGTGCTCTAACATCCTTCACGGGTATGAGTGGTGCTATATAACTAATTCAATGCATCTGAGAGAGGGATTGGTCACTGTTAAAAGGGTGCTAGCTAGAGAATCTGTGGTGGAGGTGGTCATTTGGGGAATACAAGTAACATTGTCGTACTGGGTGCCACCAGAACTAAAGCCGGCCCTGACTGTGACCAGAGTGGTGGACAATATTTTTATCAAGTAATTTCACTTCATGGTTGAGAAGGGAAATGGCCAGTATGAGGCACATTCCTCCTGGGCTTTATTCAGTTAATGAATGACCGAAATAGTGGTGCAATGGAGGTCCTCGGGTAGTGAACCAGAAGTGCCTTTGTCAATGAAAAGGTTTAAAAGGTGCACAAACAGTGAAGAGAAGCGTTTGAAGAAGTCGGCAGGAAAGCCTGTTTGGTCTGGGGATTTCCCAGAGGGTGCAGCTGTCAATGCCGTCTGAAACTCCACCAGTGTCTGGTGCATCTAACATCTCCCGGTCTGCCGTACTTGGGGATTGTAATAGGTTGTCCACTGTAGGATGCAGTTGCTCCAGTCATGGGTAATCTCTCCCTGTAAAAGTCCTGATAATATTCAGCAAAGGTATATGCAGTCTCCTGGGCTCTGTAGACCATGTTTCCCCTCTCTGCTTTTATTGCAGTTATAATCTGGGACCCTTCCTTTTTCTGTGCCAACCAGTGGAGGAGCCTTATTGCCATACTCGTAAACCCTATATCTGAACAGAGTCCAGGCCAGTATAGCCAAATCTAACAACTTACACCAAGGAGTATCATCAAAGCTCTCCAGAAGTGCATGGAAATCATCCATGTTCCCCAGGACCTCTGTACTTTCAAGCAAGAGAATCAGAGCTACAAGCTCGGTCACCTCCTGCTCCTTCTCATGATCATACATTATCCAGTTGTATCTGAATCTCCCTTTGACAGTCCAAGCTTCCTCAAAATTAAATGTAAGCTTGACACATTACAAAAACTGCACCTTCCCGTACCTCCCCAAACACAAAAATATAAAACAGTTTTACGACTGGCTGATGAAGTGTTAAACATGCTGATTCCTCTGAAATCAACATTACTATGACTTCACAAAAGGTAAGCTCTGTGGTTCAACACTAAAGTAAAAATACAAAACCAGATACATCGAAAGCATATGGAGGAAAATATAGAATCGGGCAAATCAAAAATGACACCAAATGCAGTACATAATCTACAGAACCTTCAATTACACTCTACCTGTCACTGATGCCACGTGTTCTCCCAAATAACCTGCCAGCACCAGAACAATAATGAAACACTTTGAGGAGCTCTGTTTTGGGTTAGCAACATACTTCACTGAAAAAGCAGCCAGCCTTAACTTTTGGTTCCACACATGGTAAGTGACCGAAAAGGAATCTATACACCTTAACAAAGGTATAAACTTGGCAGACACCCCAGAAGATTCCTGCCCTCAGGTTCTTCAGAGTAATTTATGTAGAATCCCAGGCTGCTACACCATCAAGAAGAATCATCCATTCTTCACTATCAATGGGTGAATTCCATGCAAATTGAAAACATTCGTTATCACTGTTAAACTAAAGAAGCAGTGATTCGACCAGGCCAACTCAACCAAAAACTACAGCAAATTACCTATCGTAAGTAGACTTATCAAAAGGGTGGCCTTCTCCTAATTCTTTTTCTCAGTCGAACAGCAATGCCTTCCATTGTATAGGCAATGATTTCAGATCCAGCAGAAGCTCAGAATCTACACTAATCTCCATCTGGGATGACCTCAAAAAGTATTTTGACACTAATGGAGTGGCTGTCTTACAGTTTTCTCTTACTTGACCTACCCTCAGCACTTGACACCTCCATCACCACACACTTCATGAGACATACATCATGGGCACTGTGCAGAAATTGATTTTTTTTCCTTTAAGACTGATATGAAACTATGTCAATACCACCATTCAAATCCCTATCCTACAGCAAGCAAATACGCACCCCATGGGGATAAACTATTGCACCCGTACTTTTTTATATAAATCCAGCCCCTCTTTCTGACCTTCTGTAATCTGTCTTCCATGCTACAACTATACAGATGATACCCAAATCATTTTAAAACTCAAGCACCTGGGGGTGAAACAGGGCCAGACTAGGGACTGAAAGCAGACCTGGCCAATTTTTCCAGAGCAGCCCCCATTCGGCGTGTAGCGAGCGAGCCCAACCACTACTAAGGGGGTTTGGGGGTGGTTCTCCCCCCAAAAAAATTATGGAAAAAGACAGACCAAAATGGTGCTTTTTACAGCACATTTTTCATTACAATTTTAATTGTATTAACTTGTAAAGCACAGTAAATAGTAGATGATGACCTTAAAGAGCACCAGCTTATCCGGTCATTATGCCAACAGTTAAGGCAGGGCAGGTGCCTCAGTGCCTGCCTGGTCACGAGGGGTGATAGTAGTGGACAGTGGGTGTGGCGCTGAAAGTAAGGGTACATGTTCCACGGCCTGCATGCACAGGCCGCACAGCACCCTGTCCCTGCGCACACACAGTGCAGTAGCTGGGTGGACTGGTATGTAAATGTAAATGTGGGTGTACTTGTAAAGCGCACTGCGACTCCATGGAGTATCCTGGCGCTGAAGACCACTGGGGAAACCGTCCTGGTTTTCCCTGTGAGATGGTCCCTTTCTGGGTATCTCCAAGGTGAAACCAGGCATCCCGGCGTCTGTGGGGGGCTGTTGTAGAGATGAGGCAAGCTTAATGCCCAGAGTTGCTGAGTGTGTTCCCTGGTCAGAGTAGGCACAGAGGCGAGAATTATTAAGTCTGTTTTGACCCTGGTCCACGACCCTGCCGCGTCGAGAATTGAACCCTGGTCCCGGGCCGTTCTCTGCTTACGGGTCTGCCGCCTCTAACCAGTGAGCCACACACACTACTAAATTCAACCCAACTACTGCACCACAGCACCTCTGTCCTGTCTGTGCAGTTAAAAAGCGCCACTCCTTGATCGCCCACACCAAAAATGTGCTGAAATCCTTAAGGGATGGGAAGGAAACGCAACAACCGATCGGCAGACATTTGTCAAAATAATATACCCGTCTAGCTGGGAGTCCAGTAGGTGGAAACTCTGCAGGTGCAGCAGCGGCAGCCTGAATGCTCATTCTATGTCTGCCTTACCCAGTAGTGCCCCTCTGCCTGTCAATCTCAACAGCGCCTTCTACGGATGCTTACTGATCCTAAGCCAGACTGTCATTGATCGACATTCCTCAGGGTGCTATAGGTGGGGAATCAACCTGCAACTCCCCAGCTCCTTTTATGGGACTACTGCCCTATGAGGACACCCTGAAATGCTCCAGGTGTGGGTTCTGGAAAGTACCCTCCACTTAACCTAATCGCACTTCATAGTCAGTTTCTGTCTCACTACATGGCTGTGCTTGGCCACTGACTTCAAATTCTTGCTCACGTGTTCAATCAATGGTCCGTTGCATGGTATGATAAGGCCCTCTTCAAACCTGCATGCTAATAACTGATGGAGTCCAGCCACTTTAACGAGGTTGGGTGCCCTGAATTTCTCTCTCTTTGTTTCCCACAACCAAGATGGCACTGACCACTCCTCACTACTACATTGGGGCATACTTTCTCTCCACGTGGAGCTTACTGCTCCTACATTCTCTTGGGAAGTCTGCTTCCCTGCAGTTATCGCAAGCGTGCCTGACTTTACAAGCGGTACGCCACTTACAATCATCCTTGTCGAATTTCCGGCATATGGCTGCTTCCAATCTGGCCACCTTGCTCCCCGGTATATGCTTTGCCTTCCAAACCTGATAGTACCCTTCCTGCTTTGCTTTCCTCCTGAGGAGTGAAAAGTTTAATGGCCTTAAGCAACATCCTCTCTCACTGCTGCCATTATCTTTGTGTATCTTGCTACATCTTTGTGGTCCCATTCTAATGTCAGCCAGGTTTCTCTGAAGATCTTGTCATACCTAAGCCAAGCATAACCCTGGTATTTGCAGTATGCATCATGAATCTTCTGCTCACAAAGCAGCAGGGCCGAAGTGCTTTGTGGGAACCTCTCAACCACTACACTGGCTAAAGTTTGAAAGGCATAAAACCAATTTTCTATGTAGAGATCTATTCTAGGCTTGGGTCTCTCCCTCTTCTCTTCATCCTTTTTTTCTTGTGCAACCAAATCCAACCTCCCTAGCCTCTCCAAGAGTGAGAGTATATGTGTGAATTCTTTCTTCTATAGCCTCTGCTTGACCACCAAGGAAATGAGGCTCGCAAGCCCAGTTTTCTTTGCTATCTTGGGTGGGTCACCCGGGGATGTCCCCACATACATGCTTGCAGGTTTACTGGCTGGAGGTAGCTGCACTGATCCTGCCACCCACGCTGCCACAGGGTCCAGTGTAGCTGAATTATCTTCTAGGCTGCCCTCATGTCTGCAGCCCATGGGCTGCCTGCCTGATGCCACCACTAACGGACTGTAATGAAAAATTTGCTGACTAACGTTCTGCTTGGTTGTACTCTCCCCTGTGCGCCTGTGTGTAACCCTGTGCCTGGGCTATCCTCTAATCTGACCCAGTTGCTGCGGTCTCTGCTCCATGCCAAGTTGGTTTCCTTGTCCACCCCCATACCTGCATTGGGGGGCCTCCCCCTGCTCCTGTGTAGATAATCCAGCCCATGGGTTCTGCCACCAGCTCTGCATGTGTGGCCAATAAAAGCCTGGGAGTGTGGAAATGCCGTATGGGTATGTTGCTTGCAGTAGCTCCAGCATTTGCATAAGGTATGAAGGCACTACACCACTGTCTGGGGGGCCCTGAAAGAAAGGTGCCCCGCCCAATTTCCCTGTGGCCCTTTCCATGTGCATCCCCACCCTCCGGGCACTGTGGTCGCTCCTGGAAGATGCCTTCTTGTGCTAGTGCCACCAGCAATGGTCACTGCGTTATTTATCGCCCCCACCTGCATGCCATAATTCAATATGCCTTGGGAAATGCCACGACCCTTCCCTGATGCACTGGCCCCAGTTCTGCTTGTCTCCCCGCACTGAGCGCACTCAAAGGCTCACCATAATACTCCTGTTGCGTGCAATGTTTGCCCATGGACACCCAGGGCTGGAATGCTTCTCCCGATAATTCTTTATTTCCCCTCGATATGTTGTACGGATCTCCGAGCTACCGGCGGCGCACCGGCTCTGGCGCAAATGAAAGCCCTGGCTTGTTAGTGCGGATTAAAATCAGACACACATGAGCTGTGGCGCTGCCCCTACCTCCCCGTGTGACACTGGTGATGCACCTACCTCCTTCTGGACTGAGTAAGACGGATGCAGCCAGGAGGCGCAGAGCAGCATGCCAAGCCTCCTCCTGCTGCCCCCCACGGGGCTGAGGATAGAGAGATAAAGAGGGAGGAGGGAGTTGCGGGGCAACTTTAAACTATGCCGCGTATGCCCACTTGTGCTGGTGGTTCCTCCGCCTACCCTGATTGGCCAATGGCACTGAGGCCTCGCGACCTGACGTCAGCAATTGACGCTGCAGTATATTGTGAAAGTTGCACAGCACTGCCAGCTGCAAACTGAGCCAAAGTAAGTCTAATGCAATCTGCCAGCTAAGAGATTGGCAATCAGAAGAGTTGCTAATGTGGAGTGCTCCACGATGTGCACAGACGTCAAGCAGGACGACCTTCCGATTGTGTTGCTGGGGGCCTATTTTAAAATAATCGGCGGACCCAGTAACAAAACCACCCCCCTGTAAAGAAACCGGCCCCCACCCCTTCCGGCCTCCCGGGGGATTGCCTGGTATTACCAGTCTGGCCCTAGGGTGAAGCCAGCCATTCTCTCAGTCAAATATGTTGCCAACCTCCATTGTGGCTCCAATTTTTCGGGCTGATAACCTCAACTGCAAGCGAGATTGCTTGACCTATCTGGGGGCTAGAGATATTAAAAACTGTCAGGTGTGAGTTGATTGAATCACCACACTTCTGAATGCAGTAAAGCCTGAGTTGCAGTGATTCATCGAGCTCCGTCACTAGAGCAGCCAAGAAGGCACTGCAGCTGAAGCAGTGTCAGCGACACAGTAAGATTACATCCCATTTAGGTGTCAGCTAAAGCTGACACAGTTTAGCAGCAGGCAGCCCGCCACAGTGAGCCCCTGAGGAACAGACATGAGAGGTCAGGGTTGCACTGCTGGTGTGGCAGGAAAGTGAACCTAAGTGTGAAGGGAAAGGGACTAGCAGAGGCAGATAGGGGTCATTTAGGGGTAGATGTATCGACATACCCTTTTGCGATTTCTAAATAGCGATTTTTAAGGAATCGCTATTTAGAAATCGCAAAATGGGATGTATGTAGAAAATCGCTATATTTTAGCGATTTCTTAATCTTTCTTATTTGCGAATTCACAATTTGCGAATTCGCAAATAAGGAATAATTTCCCATTCATTCCTCTGGGCCAGGAGGCCCAGAGGAATGATTGTGAAATAATTCTCAATTTGCGATTCGCAATTTGCTAATCGCAAATTGAGAATAATTTCAAGGGTGCAGGGGTGTCTCAAGGACACCCTGCTGCACCCCTGAAATTTACATGTTTGTGCATATGGCGCACATACATGCCCTATGGGCATGTATGTGCGTCAAATGCCACCTTCACAAATGCCAAATTGTGCATTTTTGAAAGAATTAGCAAATTACCACCAACTACAAGTTGGTGGTAATTTGCGATTTCCTAACCTAAATTTGTAATTCCAAAATGCTACATACATAGCATTTAAGGAATCGCAAAATTGCGATTCCATAAATGCTTAAGCAAAATAAGGAATTGCAAATTTTTGCGATTCCTTATTTTGCGAATTTTTGTTACATGCCAAAACATGCAAAAAGACAGTTTGCGATTCGCAAACGCTGGAATTCTGTGAATACCGGACTTTGCGAATCACAAACGGCTTGATACATCTAGCCCTTAGTCCTTACAGAGCTGCCCTACTTCAGGGTAACCTAATGGCCCCTAACTGTGAGTTTGACAATAGGAAATAACTACTTCCCAGCTTAAGATTCTGCCTAAAGAATCCGAAACTAAATTTGAAGGACAAAAGTCACTTTTTCAGCAGTTGAAGATGCTGCCATTCTTGCAAAGAAGGGACGTCCCAGAGGTAGAAGAGCCTTGTGCTGCCAACCTTACTAGTGGAGAGGCACTGCCTCCCTACCTTCTAAAAGACATAAAGGACACTATTGGGAGCCTTACGAGGAAAGTCTCAATTAAGATTGCCTTGCTGACCTCCAAGTTAGAGCTGGCGAGAATGAGTCTAAATTGGAAGGCCTTGACTAGCAAATGTTGAAAGTTGAGAGTCTGATATGTAGCCAGATCAAGTAAAGAGACAACAGGAAAACTTTAAGGAGTGTTCTATAACAGAACTGGTTTGTCTACATGCAAAGGTGTGGTCTCTAGACAGCATATCCAAGGCTTCTGGTTTGAGGCTCCAGTGTATCCTGTAATTGGTGGAAGACGATATGGTAGTTGTGGTCACTTAGCTTCTGCAGACGGAGGTACTGGGAAGTGAATATGCCATTCCTTTGGAGTTGCATAAAATGCTGCATCCGCCTACTAGAGGCCCAGGAAGAAATATGTAGGGAACAGGAAGTGTCCCCATTGAATTGTGGACTCCACGACAAAAAGGGTTACCAACACGTTTAGCTTCTAGACACTGAGGTCTGTCCTTTAGAGAGAGACCACCAGATCAATAAAAAATTGGTAATGGCCATTGGCCTTATTGTAGTTCCCATCCAAAATAAAATGTGCAGTTCCGATCGCAGGTGCGGTCATGACGGCCGGGAGCCGTCATCAGCACACGAGCTCCCGGCCGTCCTTAGCATGCAAGGGGTTAAATGTCTTAAAACAAGAAGCTAAAGAGCACTCTGAGGGTTCTTTGGGACTGATAGCTGGTGGTTGTGACCAGCCATCCATGTTGACGTGGTTGGTGAATTAAACGTAGTACATAATATTGTGAAAGAAATCTATTTTCCTTTTCCTCCTATATCCACTCCTTTCTTCCAATTGGACAGTAAGAAAAAGTTATTAGTATTTGGTGCAAGGCTTCAACTAGAGCATCTATACTGTCCTATGTTTGATAATGTATTGCAAAGTAGTATCCTTTAATGAGGTCAGTCTTCAATTCTTTCCTAAATTGGAGCAGTGTTGGTGCAGGCCTGATGGATATGGGGATGATGTTCTAGATCACAGATGTGTGTGCATAAGATGTGTGTACATTCCACAGTGCCTTGTCAGGACCTCACTTTCTGGGCTTCATACACGACCCCAAAACCCCATGCTACCAGCCACACCCTTCTCCTGTTCTGACATTTACCACACATCACATCAATTGACTCACTTATATACGTTGCTTGTGATTCTATCTTACACTCCATTTTCTTACAGCCCTAAGCTTAAGTCACAAATACAAACTGCTGTGCCAGATGTTGAGCATACTCTGCGCCTCTCAAACAGCTTAACCTGAACACTGGGATATGATTACTACCAACACCATTCGCCATCCATGCACACTACCTATGTCATTATTACTCACAGTAAGAGATTCGTTTTTAGGTTTTCTGAAATAAATATCAGACTGAGTTCTTACACAGGTAGGCAAGGAATTAAAGTGAGTTAATTGTGTTTGTGAATGATTTAATGGAAGTGGAGGCTTTTGAATCTTGATGGTTTGAGGCAAAGTTAATTCTTGTCCTGATACCGCCCTGTCGCCTGGAGATGGCGACAAACTAGATCAGGTAAGGAGGTTCCAGGTCTTGAGTATCTTTTTGATGGCAAACCATTGAACTAAACTGAATTTGTGTGGACCTAATGTGACTTAAACCCAAAATCTAACAATAGAGAGCACATAGATAATGTTAGACTGTGACAGTGGTGCCTCATTGTTTCAATTTAGATCTGGACTGCGGGTATCCTGAGCTAGACCTTAACCTTGGTTCATCATACTGTTATAATTCCCTTGGCCTTTCCCAATCCAAGCTCTTAACTTTTGAGAATGTCTTAAGCAGCTTAAATGCAACTGGAAGAAGTCTAGAAAAAGATTTGGTATATACGCAAATGCATTTTAAAATCATATTGTGGTACCCTCTTTGATTAACACAGGGCATTGCACAACGTATGGTCTGCATTACAAAAGGTTTATCAAACTCTCTATGTGAATACATGTGAAATCAGTAGCTCCGTTATGCACTGTGATTGCCATATCATCTTGCTGGGAATGGTCCATCTAAATCTCAACAGGCTTTCTGAACTACCACTCCCACCTATTGAGATCTGTAGTCTTTTTTTCTTAGGTCTGGCATGAATGTATTAGCTGTCTACTTCTTCTCTTGTAAGCAGTATACACATAGAGCAGACTCAGTACTTTTTCTTTCTCACTGCCATGCATTTAACAATAGGCTGTATCATTCTGCACCTGTGGATTTCTTCAATTGCAATGTATTTATATGTGATAGGTTCAATGAATCATCAAACTGTGTGTTATAGTCAATCCTTAGTTCACTCATGCATGTTAAACAAGAAGCTTTCCTTTATCTCCACTGCAGCACATCAAATGAAGGATTTTATTGGCTTTGACTTATGGCCAGGGCAGGACTGGTAATACCGGGCACCGGGCAATCCCCCGGATGCCGAAAGGGGTGGGGGCCACTTTCTTTACAGGGGGCCAGTTTTGTTACTGGCTCCGTCGACTTTTTTAAAATCGGCTCCCAGCTGGCAGATTGCATCAGACTTACTTGGGCTCAGTTTGCGGCTGGCAGTGCTGTGTGACTTTCACAATATACCGCGGCGTCAATTGCTGACATCAGGTCACGAGGCCTCAGTGCCAGTGGCCAATCAGGGTAGGCGGAGGGACCACCAGCGCAAGCGGGTGTACGCGGCATAGTTTAAAGTTGCCCCGTGACTCCCTCCCTCTTTATCTCTCTCTCCTCGGCCCCGCAGTGGCGGTGGGAGGAGGCTTGGTTTGCTGTTCTGCGCCTCCTGGCTGCATCTGTCTCACTAACTCAGTCTGGAAGGAGGTAGGTGCAGCAACTGTGTCCCACGGGGAGGTAGGGGCGGTGCTGCAGCTCATGTGTGTCTGATTTTAATCCGCAGTAACGAGCCAGGGCCGGCGCGCCGTGAGCAGCGCGGAGATACGTACAACATATCGAGGGGAAGTAAAGAATTATCGGGAGATACATTCCAGCCCAGGGTGTCCATGGGCAAACATTACAGGCAACAGCCTGAGGACTATGGTGAGCATTTGAGTGCGTCCAGTGCGGGGAGACAAGCAGAACTGGGGCCAGCGCGTCAGGGAAGGGCTGGTGGCATTTGAATTATGGCATACTGGTGGGGGCGATAATTAACGCAGTGACCATTGCTGGTGGCACTAGCACAGGAAGGCATCATCCAGGAGCGAGCACAGTGCCCAGAGGGTGGGGGTGCACATGGAAAGGGCCACAGGGAGTTTGTGTGGGTCAGCTATCTCACAGGGCCCCCCAGACAGTGGTGTAGTGCCGTCATACCTTATGCAAATGCTGGAGCTATTGCAAGCAACATACCCATACGGTATTTCCGCACTCCCAGGCATTTATTAGCCACACATGCAGAGCTGGTGGCACAACCCGTGGGTAGAATTATCTACACAGGAGCAGGGGCAGGCCCCCAATGCAGGTATGGGAGTGGGTAAGGAAACCAACTTGCCATGGAGCGGAGGCCGCAGCAACTGGGTCAGACTAGAGGAGAGCCCAGGCACAGGGGTACACACAAGCGCTCAGGGGGAGAGTACAACCAAACAGAACATTAGTCAGCACAATCAGCTAGTGGTGGCATCAGGCAGGCAGCCCACGGGCTGCAGACATGGGGGCAGCCTAGAAGATAATTCAGCTACACTGGACCCTATGGCAGCGTGGATGGCAGGATCAGTGCAGCTACCTCCAGCCAGTAAATCTGCAACAAGCATGTATGTGGGGCCATCCCCAGGTGACCCACCCAAGATAGCCAAGAAAACTGGCTAGCGAGCCTCATTTTCCTGGTGGTCAAGGAGAGGCTATAGAAGAAAGAATTCACACATATTTTTACTCTTTGATAGGCTGGGGCGGGGGGGGGGGTGGATTTGGTTGCACAAGAAAAGAAGGATGAAGAGAAGAGGGAGAGACGCAAGCCTAGAATAGATCTCTATATAGAAAATTGGTTTTATGCCTTTCAAACTTTAGCCTGTGTAGTGATTGAGAGGTTCCCACAAAGCACTGCGGCCCTGCTGCTATATAAGCAGAAGATTCATGATGCATATTGCAAATACCAGGGTTATGCTTGGCTTAGGTATGACAAGATCTTCAGAGAAACCGGGCTGACAATAGAATGGGACCACAAAGATGTAGCGAGATGCACAAAGATAATGGCAGCAGTGAGAGAGGATGTTGCTAAAGGCCATCACACTTTTCACTCCTCAGGGGGAAAGCAAAGCAGGAAGGGTACTGTCAGGTTTGGAAGGCAAAGCATATCCTTGGGAGCACGGCGGCCAGATTGGAAGCAGCCATATGCTGGAAATTCGACATGGATGAGTGTAAGTGGCATACCTCTTGTAAAGGTGAGCACGCTTGCGATAACTGTGGTAAGCCACACGTGCAGAGAAAGTATTCCCCAATGTAGTAGTGGGGAGGAGAGCATGTGTTAGAACTGGGGTTGTCTAGTTGGCAGAGGAAGGTACCACTGTCCAAATAGGGACCCTTGATTCTAGTCGGGGTAAGGAGGAAACCCTCAACCCCTGCTCACCCTCTAGGTAGTTTGGCACAAGCAGTCAAGGCTATTCAGGAGGCAATGTGTAAAGTATTTGTACCAACACTCACAGTAACACAGTGAAAACACCACAAACTGACTCCACAGCAGTTTAGAAAAATAAAGGTATTTAATCTAAACTACACAAGACCAAAACGACAAAAATCCAACATACACAGTTCAAGAATATGGTTTCAAAAGAGTTCTTAAGGTTGTAATAAAAAGTTCTTTAGGTTGCGATAAAATAATCCACAGTTGCGTTAAAAGTTCACAGTTGCGTCACGTTTCAGACACAGTACCTTTAGTTGCGACAAAGTTCCAAAAGCAGAAGCTGGTGCAGTGGAAAACAAGCGATGCGTTGCTGCTGAGACCCTGGGGAGGCGTTTGCGACAGCCCTGCTGCAGCAGCAGGCGTGTTGCGACGAATCCGGTCTGTATGGGGAGCACGATGCGACGATCTCTGGAGTTGCGACGATCTCTGGGGCGACGATGCGCGAACCAGCGGTGATCTTCTCTCACGCAGCTCCTCGATGCATTGGCTTCAGCGATGACTCTCGCAGCGACGTGATGCGGTCCGCAAGCAGGCGGTGCGGCGATCTTACCCAGCGACGACAGGCTCTGTGATGACACTCGCAGCGATGTTAGACTCCCCGCACCGATCGGGTGCGTCCCGCAAACGAAGGATGCGACGGCTCTGACAGGGGCAACAGGCGCTGCGACGATCTCGACCTTCGTAGCAGTGGGAAACTTCTCGCACTGTTGGGGATGCGCTCCGCAGCGAGCGATGCGATAACGTTTCTTTAGCAAAGTCTCTCAAGCTTAGTTTTCAGCTTCCCAACACAGGTACAACTTCCAGAGGCACCACACATGGGCCAAGCACTCCAGGAAGGACAGAACTCTCTCAGTAGAGCTCAGGGGAAGCTGGGGGGGAAGCTATCTCCTCCCACCACTCAAGTTGCAAATGCAGTCATTCAGCCTAGGGCTGACTCAGCCAGCCTCCTGGGGAATCCCCAGCCCCTGTCACTCTCAACCCAGACAGTCAATACACAAACAGGCCAAGGCACACAGAAGGGTCAGACAAGAGAACAGCAACTTTCTAAAAGTGCTGTTCTCAAACACAGGATTTAAGAACAACCTTTCCTAAAAGATGTGTTATTAAATTCTGAGTTCAGGGATACTAGACTCTTATGTCCTATCTTGTTCCTATGGGAAGTAATGCTGGTAGCCACTGTAGCCAGCATCCCCCATGTTAACCTATGGAGCAAGATAGCCTTACAATAGTGAAAAACGAAAATGGCTATAATTCACTACCAGAGGAAGTCACCTGCACCAGTACATGCTCTACCTTTCACATACACTGCACCCTGCCCAGGGGGGTACCTTGGGCCTTCCATAGGGGTGGCCAATGTGCACAAAAAGGGAAGGGTTAGGCCTGGTCAGTGGGGACACTGACCAGGAGGACATGGCAGTTCACAGACTGCACACAGGCACTGCGGTGGCAGACCTGAGACAGCATTTTAGGGCTACTCATGTGGGTGGCACAATTAGTGCTGCAGGCCCACTAGTAGCATTTGTCATCACCAGCCCTGGCACACCCAGTGCACTTTACTAGGGACTTCCTGGTGATACAAATATGCCAATCATGTGTATCCAATCATCATAACAATTTACACAGGGAGAACTTTTACTCTCGCACTGATCAGCAGTGGCAGAGTGTCCAAAGCATCTAAACCAGCAAAAACGAAGTCCAGCACAGCATCAAAAATACAGGGGGTAGAGGCCAAAAAGATATAGGAAACCACGCCAAAGATGTCAGGTCTAACACCATGCCATTTTGGTTGTGGGAAACAGAGAGAGAAATTCAGTGCACCCACCCTCGTTAAAGTAGCTGGACTCCATCAATTACTCAATGGTTATCACAGACAAGAAAATGCGCATGTATTAGCATGCAGGTTTGAAGAGGGCCTTATCATACCATGCAACGGACCGGTGATTGAACACGTGAGCAAGAATTGAAGTTAGTGTCCAAGCACAGCCATGTAGTGAGACAGAAAGTGGCTATGAAGTGCGATTAGGCAAAGTGGAGGGTCCTTTCCAGAACCCACCCCTGGAGCATTTCAGGGTGTCCCCATAGGGCAGTAGTCCAATGACAGGAGCTGGGGAGTTGCAGGTTGATTCCCCACCTATAGCACCCTGAGGAATGACGATCAATGACAGTCTGGCGTAGGATCAGTAAGCATCCGTAGATGGCCCTGTTGAGATTGACAGGCAGAGGGGCACTACTGTCTAGGGCAGACATAAAATGAGCAGTCAGGCTACTGCTGCTGCACCTGCAGAGTTTCCATCTACTGGGCTCCCAGCTAAACTGTTATATTATTTTGACAAATGTCTGCCGATCAGTTGTGCCGTTTCCTTCCCATACCTTAAGGATTTCAGCAAATTTTTGGTGTGGGCGATCAAGGAGTGGTGATTTTTAACCGCACAGACAGACAGACAGATGCTGTGGTGCAGTAGTTGGGTTAAATTTAGTAGTGCGTGTCCCTAGCCCAAACACTAATAAATGCAACCCAAGTTACCATACCAGTCCACCCAGCTACAGCACTGTGCGTGCGCAGGGACTGGGTGCCGTGCGGCCGTTGCTTGGAGGCCGAGGCACATGTACATTTACTTTCAGCGCCAAACCCACTGTCAACCACTATCACCCCTCATGACCTGGCAGGCACCGAGGCATCTGACCTGCTTAATTGTAGGCATAATGACTGGCTACTCTGGTGCTCTTTAAGGTCATCATCTACTATTCACTGTGCGTTAAAAGTTAATACAATTAAATTTGTAAATTTGTAATAAAGAATGTGCAGTAAAATGCACCATTTTGGTTTGCCTTTTTCCCAAATTTTCTTGGGGGGAAAACCCCCCCTAACCCTCCTAGTAGTGGTTGGGCTTGCTCGCTCAATACGCGCCGAATGGGGGCTGCTCTGGGAAAATTTGCCAGGGCTGCTTTGAGTCCGCATTCCGCCCCTGCATTTGGCCTGCATAAATCAAAGGCCTTTAAGCTTCATGAACTCAAAAACTAAAGGTATAACCTTCAAGACTTTTGGCAATGATCTTGATCACCCTGATCTCAAACAGTTAACCACTCTACAGACCTGCACCTTTACATTTGGATATTTGGATATTTGGATATTTGGATGGGTATTTATAGAGCGCGAACGTTCGCTCCGGAGGGAGCATCATGGCGCTGACAAACCAAAAGACCGGGTCACAAGGAAGGTAGTGGGGGGCTAGATGGCTGCTTTAGTCCAGTCATCAGAGAGATTAAAAATCCACGTTTTGAGGTGTTTCCTAAACGGCTTTTCAAGCGTCTGAAGTCTGAGATGCCTTGGCATGCTGTTCCAGGCTCTGATAGCCAGGGTACTAAGTGTTTTACCGCCTTTGGACTTCAGATTGAATTTGGAGGGGGTCATGAGGTTTTCTTGCGAGGATCTAAGGGAGCGGCCTGGTGTGTAGTGGGGAAAGCGGCTTGACAGATATGCAGGACCGGATTTGTTGAAGGCTCGGAAAGCTACAATGAGAATTTTAAAAAGTATTCTTTTATGCAAGGGGAGCCAATGTAAGGCTTTCAGAGCAGAGGAAATTGAGGATTTGCGTGGGAGTTTAAGGACAAGACGCGCAGCAGTGTGCAGGACGCTTTGAAGTTTCAACCGGGTGGACTTTTTGGTCCCTGCCAGGAGGCCGTTACAGTAGTCCACTCGAGAGAGGATGAGGGCTACCGCGATGGTCTTTCTGGAGTCGAGCGGGAGGAAGTCAAAGAACTTTCTCAGGGACTTTATGATGCCGAAGCATTTACCTGCTACGGTCGTGGCGTGGGTATCGAAAGAGAGATCGGAGTCAAAAATAACTCCGAGGTTTCTGGCTGATGAGACTGTCTGAGGGGGGGCAGCGGAATTATCAGGCCACCACAAGGCGGGGCAGAAGGAAGCGTTCTTACCAATGGGCAGGATCTCGGTTTTATTCGAGTTGCATCGGAGGTGGTTGGCATCCATCCATTGAAAGACCGCAGTGAGACAGTGCTTAAGGTTGAGTTCGGCCGTGTTTGAATTGTCGTCGATGGGGATGACAAGTTGGGTATCGTCGGCATAAGACGTGACAGTTATGCTGAACGATTCAACAAGGGTAAGCAGAGGGATGAGATATATATTAAAAAGAAGGGGACTCAGAATAGAGCCCTGGGGAACTCCGCAAAAGACCTTTTTTTCTATCGAATGGAAGGGACCGAGTGTGACAGTTTGAAACCTGTCGGAGAGGAAGGAACTTATCCAGGCTAGGGCAGAATTTGTAACACCGATGTCCTTGAGTCTGTTGAGCAGAATGGAGTGGGAAATGGTATCGAATGCTGCCGTGAGGTCAAGAAGGATCAGGATGGCCTTCTTCCTTTGATCTTGGAGGATTTTGATGGTATCGGTCAGCTCGATCAGGGCGGTTTCTGTAGAATGTTTGGGCCGGAAACCAGATTGTTGGGGGTGAAGGAGATTATGGGTGTCAAGGAAGGACTTGAGCTCCTTGTGGACTAGCTGTTCAGTTATTTTGCCTAGTGCAGGTAACAGGGTGATGGGACGGAGGTTAGTTAGGTCGGAGGGGGGTTTGTTTGCCTTTTTCATGAGGGGTTTAACCACTCCTTTTTTCCAAGAGAGGGGAACAGAACCAGTTTTGAGGGAAAGGTTGACTATTTCATTAATGATAGGATTGACTTCATCAATGATGATGTGGAGGATCTTGGGGGGACAAGGGTCGGAAGGGGAGCCAGATTTGCATGAAAGGATCGCTTCTCTGGTCTGAGTCAAGGTCACTGGGGTGAAGTGGTTGAGACTGTTGGCAGTTGGGGGGGGGGGTGGTTTGGATCCAAGATTGAGTGCATAGGGGGGGGAGGTGGGAAGTTTTTATGAATGGAGGAGATTTTGTCATCGAAGTATTCAGAAATCTTATCACAAAGCTCTTGGGATGGGGGGATTTCTGGTTGAAGAGCTTTAGGTTTGGTGAAAGATTTTACTATGGAAAAGAGAGTTTTTTGCTTTTGACTGGCCTCTTTGATGGCATTTACATAGTAGGTTCTTTTTGCTGATTTGATTGTTGAGAGATAATTTTTTCTCTGTTGGATGTAGTAGTTACGATCGTCATTGTTGTAGGATCTGCGCCATTTGCGTTCCGCTTTCCTACAAAGTAGGTGTGCGGCTGTTAGATCAGGCGTGTACCAGGGAGCTTTAATTTTCGATTTCTTTAGGGTATTGTCCTTGTAATTCGGAGGGCATCGTTTTGAGATTTCATGCGAGAGCCAGTTGTTAAGGCATACGGCGTCAGTATCGATGTTGCCAGAGGAGGAGGGGGCAGTGGTGGGGGAGAAGGGATGGGAACTGAAACTTTTCTCAACGGTTTTCCAATTAATGGATTGAATGGGTTGGGAAGTGCGTTTTTTGCAGATAGGCGGAGGAACGCTTGAGATGTGAAAAGGGATCAAACAGTGGTCAGTCCAGATTTGGGGGGTGGGGGACAAGGTGGTGATAAACGGGAAATTGGAACAAACACCATCCAAGGTGTGACCAAGAGAATGAGTAGGCAATTTGACACTTTGTTGCAGATTGAAGATATCCAATGTCTGCAGAAAATTTCTGGTCAGGGGGTCGAAAGATTTTTCGAGATGTAGGTTAAAGTCGCCCAGGAGGGTGAAATAGGGGTAGCGGAGTAAGAAGTGTCCGAGGGCTTCATGAAGGGAGTCAAGGAACTTTGCTGCGTTGCCGGGTGGGCGGTAGATCACATGTTGTGCACTCATTGGTGGCACGTTCTGCTGCTGGCCCCACCACCTTCTCTCCTTTCATCTCCAGGCTGTTCACTTTCAGGCATTAGGTGGCTTCCATGCCACGCTACCTGAGCAGCATTTGTTGGTAAATATAGAGACCGATTTTTTTTTTTTGGTCAACACTAATCTTTTCTCTATAAGGTGTTTGTATCTAAACAAGTTTAAGTCAATTGGTATGTTTGCATATGCAGCAGCAGTATTCACATACAGGGACTTTGCAAACCTGATCCTGAGGTGGTATTTGTTTTTCAACTTAGTTTAAAATATTTGTAGGATGCCTGTTAAGAAATAATGTTTTTTTCTATGCTATCTAGTTTTTCACTGCAGTTGTGTATGTATTTGTTTGGGAGCAAAACAATACCCAAAATATCTGACACCCCAAAAGTTAGGCACCCAAAACCCTCTCCCACAGATTACATTTTGCATCAATAATCAGAATAAAACAGTTAAAGGTAATTGGGGCCCACTCAATAATTGAGTTCTAAAGCAAATAAAAGTTAAAAGGTTTTAGTAAAAAAAATCCCAAAATAAGTGGTACAGAGTAAATGCTATAATAGCTTTTGGGTGCAAATTGGTACAGAAGATGCAAAATCTGAGATTATTCCAAGTCCCAAAGGAGCAGCACAATCAAAAACGAATCGAACAGCATCCCTAGTAGAACGGGAACATCTCTCATCGCCAAAATCAAGGAGATCTTATACAATTCTCGAATAACAAATTAGGAAAACTGCTAAATCATTGTGGTATGAGTAAAAGTATTTTTCTTTAACAAATCAGAACACCAGGAAAATTGCATATCATTACCTTAAAATATAAACAGCATACCATTTCTAAAAATAGTTATTTGCCACCCTCATGCTAATACCATCCGGCGATCTTCTAGCAAATATGAAAAATTTGAACAATAAAACTTTCAGCGAATGAATGGACTAGTAGTCACAAAGGAAAGCATCGAAAAGGACATTGATAACGTTTCAAGTCATAGAGACCGGGAGAAATGTAATCAAAAGCAATGTAATCTTGACAGTGGAAATAAACAATTACACATCAACTTGACCGTGCTCTCCTATGGGAAGCAGATATACGCAGGGGGAAGCAGGAGGGAGTGACCGACCGAGAGCATCCATCTTGCTTAATATGCTTTCTAACAGGAAAATGTGGCATAACAAAAACATATTAATAAGCAAACCTCTATACTGCATAAACAATTTGTTTAAACTGTAATCACGTTAATTCAGCTTATATTTGCAGAATCAATTTTAAAAAGGCATATTAACCTACTATAATATTACGCAGAATATAATTCCTAAAAAACAATCTAACATTTGTACAGAAATATTCACATTGGACCTTGCAATAGGAAGATCTATCATGACAATTTATTTTTAAACTTCCAGTGAATGGTGCTGCATGCTCTAATTTTGGTGATATACTAAGAGTGATTGCTCCTCTTACTGTAAAACATATTATAAAACATGTATCGGCATAGACAATAGGTTAGTTTTATTGTGCGAACACATGTAAACAGCTGGTGCAGCATAATTTTGCCTACACATTTACACGTCACAAATATATTACATGAACGTGCACTTAGCACGTTTCTCGTGTTATCTAACAATATTAATATGAGTATTGCACGTGACATTATTGGAGTGCATTCACTGTAGGATTAGAAAATGTACTAATACTGTGTGCCTTAACCGTATTAAATGATACATTCTTTGGAGACTTGATGAGAAAACCATCCTTACCTGTTAAACATATATTTTCCTTATAAATAAAAACAAATTAAGTAATATGTGCACTAATGTTTCATATATTGCATTAAAATCGAATTCCTAGATATACGTACATGTATACATTTTAAGATTTTACTGTATGTCACATGTAATATGAATCTAATGTACTGATATTTTACTTTTATTTGTGTTTGAAAGTGCAAACACATATTACATTTGCACTATTAATTTAATGCTTTACTAGGCCTGTTTTCCATGCTGCATAAAATACTGTTTTTCCATTTTATGCTTACATGACTTTTCTTGCAGGTGCAATCCTCATGGGATTCTTAGAACATATACAAAACTGTATTAGCATTAGAGACAGAGCCTGAGAAAAAGACCTTGGCAAAAGAACATGGAGAGCCAGAGCGTTGACTGAAAGGTCTATTCAGCATATTTGCAACATGGCTTGAGTGAGCAAATCAATGTTGTTCCCACATTAGCAAGTGTTTCAGCTTGTGATGTGAGAATGGAAAAGGACTATGGTACCCCTGATGATGTGTAAAGAGTGGTGTTGCTAAAGAGTCCCTTGTGTTATACCCTAGTGTTCACGCAGAACGTCCCAGAATGCATTTAGAACATTTCAAGGCCCTTATCGCACTTTTTCATGGACTTTGAGAGGTTTAGACTTCTATGCTTATTGTTTTTGACTCTCGCTGAGTGTGGTTTAGGCTAAACACTCAAATTCCCTGATACCGAGATGACTCTTGACCGAACTTTTGAAATGCTGACATTTTCCCTTACAAATGAAATGTTCAAGTATTTCTCTATATTTCTGATGTTTCCTGATTTTTGAAATTCTTTAGATTCAACAACCATAGCCTTAACTGGGCCTTTAACTTAGCTGATTCTAGACTCTACTGATGTTTAGAAAAGAAGACAAATGCTCTTCTCTGAGCATGAGATATTACGGCTCGTCTTTTGTATTACAGTGACTGAATTTCTTGTTTGTTTAATACTGGTACGCCTAAATGTTGTTAGGAGGTTGGGTTTCCCAGTTGTTATTCTAGAACTTCATAGCATGGTGCTGAGGTTCGTGTACCTTAACTTGATTGCTAACTTGTAATAAACCTTATTAACTAAAGTTACCGATTCCTGGTCCTTATTGTATAGCCAAATGGGTTACACTGTTAATTGAAATTGACAAATGCAATGTTAACTCCCATCACCTCTTAGTCGAAAAATAAAAGGTCCAAAGGAGGATGAATGGTGGGAGGGTTGGCCCAAAACACTGCATCACAGTAATTCTGGATGTGTTTCCTTACATGTCTTATTTTGCATAAGTTAAACCATTAAAGCTAGACCTATTGTCATTGCTTGTCACTTTTGGCTTAGCAGCACTCCAGTACCGTTGTACGACTTCCACTTTCTCAGTGGGAACTCTGCGTTTGTTGGACAATATAAACTTTGGGATAGTACCAAACTGATTCTTTGCACCCCCTCAGAATATGTTGGCCTATAGTCCTGCTAGCTAACTGTGCATCCATAAGTACCTAACCCTAAGATGGTAACAAATGGATGTGGCATCCTCAGAAAATGACAACCCTGACTCCCCAGGAATTTATTGTAACAGATCTAGAACGTTTTCGCTCAGTCACTCGTGCATACCCAGAGTGATACACAGGAAATACACAAAAAGGTGTTTCAATATTTATTGACCCATGATGATTATTGTGTAAAATATAAGCACTGTATTGATTGAAAGATGAAAGAAGATGAATATAATTAGCAAAATGAGAGCAGTGAAAAGGATAAACAATTCCACCACTATGCTTAAGCAGTATATATATGCTGGCATACCAGTACGGTGTATGGTATACTCCTACTATGCACTCCCTAACCTAGTTATCTAGGGCGGGTGATCTTCCAAAATCCCTTACTGCATGATATAACTCCCCATTACCTGTGGGTGAATATGTTCAGGTTCCCGTGTTGGTCACAAGTTGGACATACCTCCTCCCAGAGGGAAAACAGGAATCACATGGGCTGAGACTCGACAAGCAGCGACCTTGCAGTGACAACAGAGTGCTCTTTTGATTTGGACTCAGAAATGTAGATGTATATAGAATAACTGCATCCATGTTTCCTTGCCGAGGCCTCAGCCAGGCTGTCATTGTTTATACTCTTGTGATATCTGTGTCTCCTTACGGACGAACAACAAACATCAACATTTGCACAATGGACGTTCAGGCTTTGTACTAAGTGCTCAAGGTGCCATGATAGTGTGCCTACGAAGTGGAAATATAAGCAATGCGGTTTCAGAGAAACGAATCCTGCACTGTCAATAAAGCAAATATGTCAAAAGTCTTTGTGTAGGAAAGAAAACAACGTAAGAAACGTGTGCATGTAAAAGGGCAGTGTTTCTTTCCAGGGCTAACCCAGCTACATGACAGTACCACTCGTGAGATTTTAGTGGGATCAGTAGTATTAAAAGTGAGGTTCTGGATCAAGAGGCAGCATTTTACTTCACATCACATTTGTGTGTAAAAAAGTGATTTAATTGCTTTCAATCACACAAGATCCACTAATACTTTTGTTATGCAAATTGATGTAGCCACCATGTGATGACCTGAAAAGTGAGTGCATGTTTGTGGCACAAGTAGATAATTTAGTGATAAGAAGTGAGTGGAGCTGTCTGCAATTGTAGACTTGACGAGCGCTTGTCAAAGTTATCTTTGTTTCTTCAATGCCTGCAGCTAGACTGCACTTATTAAACTGATTAAATGTTTACAGATTGATGTGGAAAGAAGTACTTTTGAGTTTTTCATAACTATGTGTAAATGTACGGCACTGGACCAGACACTGTCTGATTACCAATTATTTCTCTGCGAGTTGTGTGGTTTTAGTGCGACTACCGTCATTTTCCTGTGCCTAAATTGTCAACGCTATTTGATAAACTAAACAGATCTGTTTGTGCAAGGTTGTCTGGTTAACGTAGTTAGATGTACCTAAAGTCGATTTGTCTACCAGTAGATAAGATTGGCTCCTTGAGTTAGTAACTAGGAGGACATTAATACTCGCTGTTTTAGCTTGAGCTTTGCCTGCTACAGGTGCTTTTACTTTACCTGTGTTTTTTCTGTGAGGCTTGAAATGCCTAGCTGCATTCTTACTACTGGCTAAGCTGTACCTGATGTGTATGTAAGGTATGTTGTACTTATGTGTTCCTTGTCGTCAAGGCCACTTTTATTATGCAACTTTGTGCTTGCAGCATTTTCCGCATAATTGTGAATTTGCTGCATTTGCCACATAATCCATCATCTGCTGCTTACTCTGCAGATTCTAACAAAAAATATTTTTTTTTTCTAGCTCAAATGGCTCAAATGCTACTATAAATGCAGTAGCATGTGTTGCCTGGCAGTGGAAAGCCCTTCGCAAAGGCTGAACTGATCACCTGTTTGTTGCTTATTGTAAATTTGGGTGTTAAACCAGTACCAATGAAGTGAAACATGTCCAGACGATGTTAACAAGTGTTATAATGGCCAAATAATATAGTCATAGTACTTCAAAATGTGCTGCATTACACTGGATAATTTATGCCCCTACTGCCACACAATTGCAGCGGCTCTGCTTGTTGTACCACTTTCTTCTAACTGAAGCTTGAAACAGCGTTTTCAGTTTTGAAAAGCCATGCCACTGAATGTGTGAAGACTTATATGCAATACTGGGGCGTTTTCTGCAAACGTATGGATAGATTATACTTGCCACATAACCTACATCTGGTGAATAGTTTGCAGGTTTCAGTGAAAACATGGTTCTAGCTCAAATAATTTAAAAATTAAAACCAAAAAAGAGCTAAATATGGAGTAGCAGACTCTCTGGAAAGGTTAACCTTACTGTCACTCACTGCTGTGTCCAAGTGTTAACCTGGTGCTATTGAAGTGTAATGTTTCGGGCATCATTGTGTGTTAAAATGACAGAGCAGCACAATATGACAAAACTGCAACATAATACTGCCACAGAATGCTCTGTGTTATGTCTTCACATTTAGATGTGATAATATTGGAGAGTTTAGCTCCCTCACAGACTTGGAACAAAGGGCTGGTCCTCTTATGCTTTGCAGAGTCAGAGTGTCTCAGGGTGAGCTGTCTAAGCGAAAAGAGGGTACTTTGTGGCTCTTTGCTCCCATGAGAAATCTTACAGGGACTGAGGGTCATATTTATGATAGGCTTGCGTAACGTTTGCACCACACAAAGTGGTACATGTGTGACGCAAGCCTCTTAGTCTGATCTATGAAGCCATACAAAGTCGCTATGCGCGGCTTTGATAGGCTTAAAAAATCTGGAGCAAGGCGACACAGTGCAAATCGCTACGTTGTCTTATTTTGCACAAGGGAGGCATTCCATGGGCATTGCAGTGGTTGTTCCCACGTAACTCCCATGGTTTTTGATGCAGCCGCCAGGGCAGCTGACTCCGGAACCCGGGGGCTCATGGTTTGATCCCCGGTGCTGGCGGCAGATCAGCTCAGCACCATGTGATTCTGGGCAATTGATTATTAAATGGTTCTCCATGCACACTTATTTATATACTGTTCCTGATATTAATCAAAATTCTCACTTAATTTCCACGATGGCCCCCAGCGCCTTGAGACCCGTAAGGGGGAGTAGTTCACGCTTTCACAATACTGGATTTACGATTTATGATTTATTCACAAGGATTTGAAAAACTGAGAATAAGGCAAAATCTTATGCCTCCCAAAGTGGGCTGTAACAAGGAGAAATAGCTTTATTTCGCCTCATGTTTTCCTCTTTCTGTGATCTACATTCCGCAGCACACATAGAAAGAGGGAAACGCCTCTCAGGATTGTTGTTGTGCAGGAAGGTGCTCGTTACTACACAAAAACAATCCTGAATGAAACGGAGGCACCCTTTCACCATTGTGCAAGGGTGCCTACATTGCTGCTAGCTGCACCATAGTGCAAGGGAGCCTGCACCAGCGCAACGGGAAAGGACAGGAGTGCGCCATATTAGATGAATACAGTGCATTCCTGCCCTTTCCCAGTGACTCAGTGCAGCACAGCAAGGTGACTTGCTACACTGCCCTGCAGAAGTAGGCTGCTCTTCCATCAGTTGTGTGAGAGAAATGATCAAAGCTGTGCTTGATCGTTAAGTAGAGCAAACAGTCAAAGAGGCTCAGCATGTTCTGGAGCAGAATAATTTCACTTCTGGAGGAAAGCTGTGAAAACAACGCATTTGTTCCCTGTAATGGCCACAAAAAATGTACAAACCTTGGGTCACATTTACACAAAATTGGCATAAGGCAGTGCTGTAAGTCTTTTTGCTGCACTGCCTAATGCCAATTTGAAAGGGCAGGAATGCTAGTGCTGGTGCACAATTTGGTGCCTAGTGCCAACGCGGGTACCCTTGAATGGTCCAAGGGTGTCTACAATGTTGGCAGGATCGTTTTAGTGCAAGAAGGGGCACCTTCCTGCACAAAAAGCAATACAGAGAGGCATTTTCCTTATTCTGTGTGTTCTGCAGAATGCAACCCACATGGAAAGAGGAGGAATCTAGGAGAAACTAAAATATTTCTCATTGTTACGCCTGCTCTGGGGAGGTGTAAGGCTTTGACGCTGCCCGAGGTCAACATCCATGGGTGTTGAATGGGAACCCCCACCGAAATGCCCATGGAACGTCTTCTTGATGCAGAGTAAGGTAACGCAGTGCTTTGCACTGCCTTGCCTCACTCAATATCTACGAGGCCATTCAAAGCCACGCACTGTGCCTTTGTGTCGCCTCATAGATATAATTTTTTTTACTTGTGCATTAAAAAAGTGATGCTCTGGTGGCACAGGCCTCTTGTAAATTAGCCCTCTTGTATGGTTCTCTAGATCTGTGCAACCACCAGGACCCCACAGAAAGAACTTAATTCATCTAGGCTAGATATGAGCCAAGGCCTCTGCTCCGGGCCTTATGGTGGCCATGTCTCATACACCATGCCCTCGACTCCCGAAGCCACGAAAGAGGCTCGTCATAGGGATGCAAAAAGGTGAGTGAAGTAGACCCAGCAGCATTTTGTCTGCAGAGCAGCTGTCATACGTTGCTTGATTCCATTACATGAGCTCGATTCAACCATTGCAGTAATTGGAGGGAGGAGTGTATCAAAGTTCCCGGGGCCCTACGATTTCCAATAGCCAACAATGTGGTTATTCTTCCACAGAGATAGGTTTTATTTTGATTCCCCTTGATTTCAAGCAGGTGGTCCAAGAGCTTGTTTTGCCAAGGTTAGACTATGGCAGTGCTACTCTCTGTGGCCTACCCAAATATGCCTTGGCCCCTCTCGGGGCATCACTGAACACCGCTGCTAGATTGGTGAAACCAGACGGGTGAAGACTGCCGGAGCCGTTCTTGTTATGTCTACAGGTTAGTGCGGGAGGGCTTGTTACCATCAGTAATAGGCTTGCCGTTTGCGAGAACTCCGTTTATTCATTTTTTTCGAATGTGTGATGTCCAAGCAGGACACAGGAGCCTAATTGCTTTTTAATATTTTGTGTTGTACAAACATACAGCACTCGTGCCTCCTGACACTTGCACCGTGTTGTAGGTGCTGGAGATGTATTTTAAATATTATCGGATTTTGATATGGACCCAGGGACTTCATTGGTGACGTTACAAAAGCCTAGTCATACTGCTTTTTTTTACTATTGAGAATTATTGGAAAAAAGTCTTATACAATAATTTCTCTGTGTTTATCCTCTTTTATATTGCTTATATGTATTACCCTCGTGTACAATCTAATAATAAAAAAGGCGGACAGAATGAGGAAAAATGGTCTATTAGAGCTGTACATCCTTTGTGATGCACGTTTTTTAACAATTTTCCCTGCATCTTGCCCTTAATACATGCCTCATGTGGTAGTCTCAGCCCTGTAATATTATAAGAACCACAACATTCATTATGATTTTTCGTAAAGAGGGAATATTTTTTACACACTTATCCGGTCATTATATAATTTGAATCTCTACCTATTTTATGATTTCTTTCTATTGTCGGGTGTTGGCTTCGTAATATATGACCAGATTCTTCTGTACAAATCTAATGTGTGTATCTTTTCGACATCTAGGGTCTTATCACAATACCCTGAATACTGCAACTCACTTGTCTTCAGGAATAGGACAGAAACTCTATTCACTAAATGTAAGTTTTTTTTACTGAAACGTCTTGCACATGGTCAAGTTCTGGTTAATTGGTCTCTGGTTTTAAAGCATTAACGGATTTCCTCTATTCTTCCAAAATATAGGGTCTTATTTTTGGTACCTCAACATTTTGGACATCGAAATGTTGGATTATGTTGACAACGTAAACTCTTTCTATATTGTCTGACATGTCTGTAAGTGTCTTGTGTTATCAGCGTGACATTAGACTGATATAGCAGTGTAAAAAACAACTAGGGGAAATCCTATGCCTGAATAGTAACCTTCTCTCTGTATGACTTGTTATTTTAGGATTATTCCAAAATTTATTTTTCCAAACTATTTTATTCCGGATTCTATCTACATCCATATTCGATTCAACATCAGTCAAGCAGACTAATATTGACTGTAGCCTATGTAAGTGTTTGTCTAAAGAGTAAACTAGTCTTTGACCATGGATGGCGAAATTGTATAACTCACTTACCGGGAACCCTTTATAATCAATAGGTATTTGCAGTGCTTGAAATATATGTGTATTTGCGCTTCGGTGCCCAGGACACAATAGGAAAGAAGGGGACCAGAAGCAGTCATTACAAGTCAGCTCCCTAAACCGTAAATGTAAAGTTCTTTTTCAGATGTAAATTACATTTGGTATTAATTTGCACTATATACCGTCTTATAATTACAGTCCGCTTTTGCCAAGTGTCGAGCCGGGACCAAGAACTCCACATATCTCGGGATTTCAGAGCCAGGGGAAAGTGTCTCAGGGCTCTGTGACAACACGATTTAAGGTTACTATCTGTCATTTTTACTTTAGAATTCTCTCTGGGTACTCACTTAATTGTGACGACCTTCTTCCCTGACTTTCACGTGGTTCTTCTCTTTGTCTTTTCTTCTCACATTTTTCCATAATGTAGAAATTCACTTTACAATTAAACTAGTTATGGCAAGCACCAATGCACAGTGTTGTGGCTGTGTGCTGTCATGCCTCGTTCACTGTTTGGTGTTTTCAGATTCAGCTGCTCTCTTGGCTCTGGGTGTCCTTCTCTTTCCTCTTCCTTTATTTGCGTGATAGTTACTTTATTCACACTACTTTTCTGTTCCAACATAAGGAGGTATACTATGGTCATACAATCTCTAATACATGTGCCAACTATTGTATTTATGCTTATCTTTACAGCCTTGAGGAAGTCACGGTGGTGACGAAACGCGCGTTGGCTGTTTTCATTCTACATGACAAAGAATTGGAACTATAAGCACATCACAGAACTCATCCTTTGTGAATGTTAAAACATTGGTTGCGGTGTTACTGAAGCAAGAATCTTTTTTGATATCTATTAGCAAATAAATATTTGTAACAAATGAACAAAATCTGTTCTTTCATATGATTCCTGTGATAGAAAGTTTCACTCATTAGTGTGGTGTTTTCTTAGCTTTAAAGACTCGTATACAAAATTGCATATATGAATGATTAGAGTGCTAGGGTTTTTGCTTTGTGTATAGGTTTTGTTTTGATTCCCCTTGATTTCAAGCAGGTGGTCCAAGCGCTTGTTTTGCCATGATTAGACTATGGCAGTGCTACTCTCTGTGGCCTTGGCCCCACCCAGGGCATCACTGAACACCGCTGTTAGATTGGTTACAGGCGCCAAAAGAAATTAGCATATATCCCCAGTCCTTAAATCTCTCAACTGGCTACCCCTTGAGACCACAATTCAGTTTAAGATTGCAGTCCTGGCGCACAAAGCCCTTCACCTCAATACTCCTACGTACCTGGCGCAACAACTTGAACTATCTTGTGGTGAGAGGGCATCAAGAAGTGCCTCTACATTCCTCTAGAAACCTCTCGTCCTTAACAAGAAGAGAACTTGTCACCTAGCCTTCTCCGGGGCTGCCCTAAAGATATGGAACTCTCTGCCACCTGAAGTACGCAGCCTCTCCTCGACGACGGTGTTCAAATTGGAAGCCAAAAGATTCCTGAGGAGCAAATTATTTCCGTAAGGGTAGGCGGTACATCAACTCGTCTGACTTTGTTCTTCTCACCTTGATGCCTCCAGCTACAATGGATCATCTCCTCTGTTGTTTTTTTTTCTTTTCACATGTGGACACCTTTTTACTGTAATATCTTCCTTTTTGTTGTTGTTGCTGCTTTTTCCCAATTGATGTTGATGTTTATGCTACCCCCTTGTTCTTTCCTTCTGCCTACTGTAAAGTGCTCTGATATCCTTTGGGATCTTGTTCACATTACATAAAAGTTTATAAATAAATAAATACAATTTGCACCTCAAAGTACCTTGCCTGTTATTTGTTTATTTTCCTTTTGAGTGGATGGCGTTAAGTAAACCAAAAGGGGAGGATGTTATTAGAGTTTGTGAAAGAAATACATATATTTTAACTAACAAGTGGGTAGAAGAGGGTGGGTGGGAACAAGAAGGTATAAAGTGGAATAGAGCAGAAATTCTTGCCTTAGTCGTATGATCTAACAGACCCCTCACTTTTACATGGGTGCCTCGACTTGATGTCTTGGGGAGAAGCTTTAAAGTATTATTGTATGAGTGATAAGGCGAATAGTAGCTTTAATTCTCTGTTAATAGGGAAGAAGGCGATGAACACCTGCAGTGGGGGGAAGAAAATACAAAAGTGGGCATTGTAATGCAACAGTTTATGTAGTTTCTGTGTTCTAAATTCCACACTTTTTAAATGTAGGTCAAATTACCCAGATAGGCATACAATATAAGAGAAAAGGAGTGTGACTTTTAAATATGTCCAAACAAATGTTGCTGCATGGGACGAAAAAGTTGTTACAAACAGGAGAATAAGTATCTCATTTTTCCCTCCTCTGGGATCAACACACATTTTCAGAGGAGTGAGCTGCCCCAGCAGCCTATTCATGAACTGTATTTTGTAGAACCTGAAGCAGTACTGCAATAGCACTACTCATATACACAAAATACTATTCACTAACCAATGTGCCACTCTGACCTTTCTATGCAGTGGTCTATGCCACCTGTGCAAAGAGCTCCTTCTGCACACCTAGATCTAGGTCTTGGGAGTAATTGTGGTTGGAACGGGGGAGTGATTGGTAAAAGGGGACCCGCACACCACCACCGGCACCACCAGCAACTTGCCTGCATCATTGGGGGGACTATAGCCCCCAGACTGCTCCCTGCTGCTGCCGCTGACATCACCTTATGCGCCAGGATGCGTATAAAATTCCTCGTGGCTCCCGCTTTGCGGGACCCGCACAACATCACCGGTACCACCAGCAACTTGCCTGCATCAGGGGGGACTACAGCCCCCAGACTACTCCCTGCTGTCGCCCCTGACCTCACCTTGCGTGCCAGGAGGTGCATAAATGTCTGCGCGGCTCCGGCTTGGCGGGACAACACCACCGGCACGACCAGCAACTTGCCTGCATTACGGGGGGGACTTTAGCCTTCAGACTGCTCCCTGCTACCGCCACTGACATCACCTTGCGCGCCAGGAGGCGCATCAATTTCCTTGTGGCTCCCGCTTTGCGGGACGCTTGCGGGCCAAGGGCGGGCCCGTCATTGCCAGGAAGTGGCAGGGCGGGGCCACCCCCTTTTGTTCACTGTCCAGCGCAGGCCTATCCGGGAGGTTGCAATCTTAACAAGGTACTGTTTTGGTGACATTCCCCATTCCCCTCCTTACATTGTGGAAACACCTGATAACTGTCCGCTGCCTATCAGAGTTGAACTGTGCAGATCTTTTCAAGAACCAATATTATCCTGCAGTGATGGGGAAAAGAAAGACCATGGAAGGGGGAGAAGTGGGGGGATGGCGGTACGAGTGGTAAAACTCGTAAAGTGAAAAAGGCTAGGAAGGCACCAAAACATTCAGCAAGTAATTGTGTTTTAGACCACATTGACACACTTGTAGAGGAATGTGAGGAGCTATTAGTAAGTGAGCCAAACTTGCATGTGACGGATAAGTCCCTGATTAGCATAGCGCCCCCCACCAGGGATAGCCCAAACTATTGCTCCGTGATCCATAACATGTTCCTCAAGCTCAAAAAGGGTCTTAAGGAGAGCAAGGAGGAGAGTCAAACAAATTCCGGCAGAAAGTCAGCTCCCACTGTTACTGTCCCAAATTCCCTTGAAACTGGTGGTACTCAATCCCTACTAATCGATCCTTTAGTCACCTGTACTAATAGATACGCCATACTGTCTAACCCCCAGGGGGAGGGAAGCATACAGTGTTTGGAATCGCCATTGGCTAAAAGTTCAGAGCAGGTAAAAATTCAGGCTCAGAATCATATTCTAGATCCACAAGAGGTTATCCGTGTAGTTCACTTGCTTCAGACCGAAGTAGGGTGTTTGAAGGCCACGATGGAGAACTTAACAACTATGATTAAGCTTTTGAGACAAGGAAAGTTTTCCAGCACTTATTGTCCAACTTGCTGCACCATCACTTCACGCCACCAGCCAGTAGCCCAGGCAAAATTATCCACCCGAGTCAAGGAGACATTGAGTAAAGTGACCCCCTTATGTAGCGAGGTGGTCAAGCAGAACATTTCCTCTACAGCGATCCCTACTGGAAGTAATGCACCGCTCAACATCATAACCACTACTGGCTCTCTGCTTAATGATACATCTAGTAAGCAGCTACAGATGGGTAGGAGTATAAACACTGGCACACCCTTAACTAGGCAGCGTGTTAGTCAAGAAGGGAGAAGGGATTGTGCAATCATCAAGTCACATAAAATCCACAGAATCATTATGGTGAATGTGCCGAAGTTGGGGCAAAACAAAATAGAAAGTGCAGATTAATTGACCAACAAAGTCATACATTGGATATGGCATGTAAGGGGCTGTCGCTCTGTAGTAAGGGATGACATCGCGAAAGCGTTTAGGCTTACCTCTCCCACTAACCCCTTGGATTGTATCGAATTAACTTTCCAGAGTGAAGCACTAGTTGAAAACTTACTGGCACTTGAATACAGAACCTGTTCCCCTGAGCACACATCTATCCAGTTTAGGCAGTCGCCGCCTGCTAGCAAGACTAATAACTACCATGAGCAATTGGCAACTAGAATAGGTAGTTCCACTCTTGAATGTAATGACTGACTGACTGGTGTGCCCAAATCCTGTATTGGTAATGGTGAAGACTTGCCAATAATTAGGGAAAGCGATCCAAGGATGATTCTGTCCTGCAAAGTTCATAATAGGCCAACAAAGCCCGTCCAAAATGTAACCTTGCAGCCACTTGAACATGTGGGTCCAAAAGTATCTAGCGATTCTCCCATAGGGAATCATATAGATTTAACACTTAGCAGCCAAGACTCTAAAAGGGATACTTTGTTATCTTGGAACATTGCAGGAATCAGCTCCAAACTATTATCTCCAGACTGGCTTGCTTTCATTTACCTTTTTGATGTTTGTTGTTTCCAAGAAACGTGGCTTTTAACCCCTTAAGTGCTGCTGACGGCCAATGGTCGTCAGCAGCGCTACCTCCCCAGTGCTGCGCACGACCATTGAACGTCCATTCAGCACTAGTTCTAATGGACAGCGCAGCACTGGGGAGAAATGTTTACACGCAGCTAAGGTGTTAACTTCACAACATCGGGTAGGTTTTTTAAATTATTATGTGCCGGCATTAAAGGGGCAAAAGGACGTCCCTCGGGTGGTTTGAACATATGGGTCCGGCAATAATTAGGTATCAGTATTAAGGAACTTCTGTAAGATCCTGGTTGTTGATAAAGATGCAGCTTACACAGGATTGGGTTGGAAGGAGTTCAGGTTTATTGGAGATAAAAGGAGACACATCCAGATCTCATCCAAGTTCAAAGTCAACTCCTCACAGCTTGTAAAGATACATTCTAGTAACCGTGGTAACCAAATAGAATACATGACATCATACAGTGTGAAACAGAGAGAGAGGATGCTACACATCTTCCCCCCCATAAAAAAACTAGCAACAAAAGTAATAAACAAAAAATATAAAACAATAGGTAAACAACAATGCATTGATTAAGAAACATAGTCTTTTAAATGAGAAGGTCTTTTGATGGACCTGGAAGAGTGTCGACACCCTTTAGGAAGCACATGATTGGCGTCAAGCCGAGAACCATCAGCACCCGTCTTGAGCTCAAGAGTAGGAGGTTGGTGATTATCAGATAAGACACAAATTCTGTTTAAATTCCATATTCTGTGGTCTAAAGTCCTCGCAGCATTCTTGAAGACTTTTATTACTTTTATTGGTTCAGAGAATTTGATTTTTCTACCAGGAAGTTTTACAATTACCATGTCACCAACCTTGACAGGCGTTGCTTTGACAGCATGCTTGGAATCAAAATGGAGCTTTCTTTTGCAAGATTCCAAAATCTCTTTCTCTCGCCATTTAAGTTCATTATTAGAATCACCATCTTTAGAACAACTAGCAATTTCATCGTTCAAATCTCTTACCCATGTTGGTTTTAACAAAGTACAAGGGGGCCTACCCCTAAAAAGGACAAAAGGCGATTTACCAGTAGAGGAGTGAGGAGTCAATCTATAATTCTCAACCTTTTTAAGAACTTGTTCTTTCCAATTGAGGCCCACCCCTTTAGCCCAAGAGTTGTTCCAAAGAGAGTTCTTCAGAAAGATAAAGTCCTGGAGGCTGTTCCAAAAGGTGTCTTGAAAACGAGGCGTTTTGAAGAATAAAGTGCTGTGGTAATATAGTGAAACACATAAAACACGAAAAATTAACAATATAGTTATATGTAATATGTGTTGGAGTCAAGTTGTCATGGAAACCAGGAAACACGAAGAAAAGTGAAAGAAAATGGCTGCCAATGATGTCAGACGCTGCGTGAGGGAGCGTCATTCGTCAGAGTCAACATTGCGCAGAGACACGCAATTGTGGAAGACCTTCGAAAGACAGAGATGAAGACGCCGAACGTTCTCAGTGATGACCGGAGACAAACAATGGCAAGAGTGAGTAATGGCTGTGAAGCGCGAACACTCACGAGGTTAGTTTATTTTCAAAAGGCAGAATAGATTACACAGCCGAGTTTGTTTACTTTCACCGTTGGACTTGAGAGCGCCACCGCCACACTCACTTTGATCGTGAACACTCACGAGGATAGTTTATTTTCAAAAGGCAGATTAAATTTCACACAGCCGAGTTTGTTTACTTTCACCGTTGGACTTGAGAGCGTCAAAGCTCACTCTGATACTAATGAAGATTGCCAAACTTTATAAGTTGCAAAAAAAAAAAAAAAAACAAAGCTTCGCTAGCTTCAGAGTACAGAGATTTCCCAGCTTTTAAAAACTCAGCTTGCAGTGTATTGTATTCTTTATTGTTCTATTCTCGCGCTAATTATACTTATCTCGTGAACGCATGTATGAGCACATGCACAGAATGTATTCATGTATTCATTTGAATGAAGGGGCGGTTTCTGAAGCCAGGTGTCCGTTGTGTTTGTTCAGTTGCTACTTGGACTCCTGGCTGATGAGGCACTCCTCCTGTGATTGGAAACCTATCATTAAACTCCTTTTGGAATATATTCCTTCTCTGGAATCTTATTTAAGACATCCTGTCTTCTACATATTGGCGACGATCGGGATTGTTTCCATCACCGACCCACGCAAAAAGGGAATTTATTTTGACGGATTTTACATTTGTCGGATTTATTTTTACTTGAAGAAAGAAATCTTTCCCGTCAAACTTGGTTTTACATGAGCGATTCTTTTGCGCTCATTCCAACCTATGGTGACTTCTTTTTTGAATGGTCTGTTTTGTCGAGATTTGCAATTTGGAGGAGCGGATCTGATTTTGGTGTCTCGACACTTCCATTCGAGCCACTTTGTTCCGACGACGTGGTTGAAAGTCTAAAGATCGTATTTGATTTTGACAATTTCATTGGGAAGTTTGAAAGAAAGTCCGATGATGCCTGCATTTTAAATTACGCGCTTACCGGCCTTCTTGGAACACCGGGACCGCGTCTTCAGAACTCCGACGTCACATCGTCTTTGCGCGAAGCTGGAACTGGTCTTCACGTGGAATTCTGGGATACGTGTGACGACTTCACGTGTACGACGCTACGCACTACGTGTGGCGGCCATTTTGGTGAAGTCGGAAGCTACATGCATTAACGTTTGCGCTTTACCGATATTTCACACGACTTCCTTCATCAACTACGTGTGTCTTCCTCGGCGATTCACACGCCTCAAAGACAAGTATTAACAGTTGTGGAAACTGTATTTGGAGTCACTAATGTTTTCTTTTCTTTTAGCAAATTGTCATAACACTGGTTTTATGTTTTATTTTAGTGAAATGAGTTCTGTATTTTCATTTATTTGCTAGTACTATTATTGCATTTTACTGTTGTGAACCAAACATTGCATTTTCGTTCATTTACTAATTCTTTTTGCACATTCTGTATTTTATTTGCTGGTATTTACGATTTAATTATCAGAACATGGCTTCTGTTAGGGAAGTCACCCAACCACCTCCTTTTCTGGAAAAACCGGGAAAGCCTGTCTTATTATGGTCTGAGTGGTTTGGCTTATTTGAAAATCACATTTTGGCAATTGACGCATCTGATTATTACCCTCCTAGGAAGTTTGCTCTTCTCTTTGGCAGTCTTGGATTAGCTGCTCAACGCATTTTTAAGAGTCTGGTTCCTATTCCACCTCCAGTCGCTGATTCTGGGGATAGTCAGTGGAATGTTTATATAGAGGCTATTGCCAGATTAAAAAAACAATTTGAAGAATCTCCTAATATCATGCTGGAGAGGCACAATTTCTATAAAAGGAAGCAAAAGGAGGATAAAAAAATTGATGAATATATTTCGGCATTGAGGGTGTTGGCGATTACCTGTGATTTTGGCCCTTTGCTAGATAATTATATCCGTGATCAATTCGTGTTCAATTGTTCATCTACCAAGGTGAAAGAAAGAATTCTTAGTTGTAAGAATCCTTCGTTGTCTGAAGTTATTGACCTTAGCCTTAGTATTGAAAGATCAATAACTTCTACTAAAGCCATGTCAGCAGATACTGTCACTAAAGTTAATTTTATTTCGGACGAAGCGTCTGATGATGGTCTATATGCTATTTCTAGTAAAGAAACGAAAGAGAAATGGCAAAGTAAAACTAATGGCAACCTGAATAAACAGAACTTTTGTTTTAGGTGTGGATCCAACTTCCACATCGGGAATTTTAAAGGGTGTCCCGCCTTGAACAAACGTTGTGTTTTGTGCAAAAAAGTGGGACATTTCCAAAAAGTTTGCAGATTCCAAAAGAAATCTGTCAAGGTCAACTATGTGGACATGGATGAATGTTGTGACAACTTTGATAATCTGATGTTGATGGTGGAATGTGATGATTCCGAGCCTATTAAGGGGCCTTTGTGTGAAGCCATAATTGACAATGTTAAGTTACAGGTAATGGCTGACTATGGAGCTCCCATTACTATCCTCAGGGACTCTACATTTTTTGATAAATGGGGAAATGATATGAAATTAAATCAATCAGATGTTAATTCAAAAGCTTTCGGTGAGAAAGATATTGACATGCTAGGCTTTTTCTTAGCTAACGTTGAAGTCCTAGGTAGATTTAAGACATCCTGTCTTCTACACAGCTCTTCAATCCCATTTAGCAATTTTAAAAAAAACGAAGCTTTTCACTTGCTATTAACAGGCTTCTTCAATTCCATTTGGCAACTTTTAAAAACGAAGCTTTTCACTTGCTATTAACAGGCTCAAACGGAGCTTTCCACTTGGCAAAAACGGAGCTTTCCACTTGGCATTAATACACTTCACAGATTGATAGAAAGGCCAAGTTGGAATGAAAGCTTAGTGAAGTGAAATTTTACTTTTCACTTGGCATTAACACACTTCACAGTTCGATAGAAAGACCAAGTTTAGGACAATTCCAACATGAAGTCTTCTTTATAAGAATAAAGTCAGTTTATAAATGATTGAAAAAACAATCAAAGCAGGAGTTGGTGCAATTATAACACTATAAAGAGTGTGGTTTTAAAGATGTCTCTGCTGATAAATTAATAAGTGTCAAAAGACACAGAGTTCAATTACAAGGTTAAAAGAAAATTAAAATTGAAAGCAGCCGCTGGTGCAATCAAAGCACTATTAATATTATCAGCCGCTGGTGCAATCATAAGCACATAAAGAGAAAATAGTACCTTGAAATTGAAGAAAAGTATTTTGTTGAGATAGTTGAGCCTCCCTTCTCTTCAGCTGCCGACTACGCCAATGTAAGATCCTGGTTGTTGATAAAGATGCAGCTTACACAAGATTGGGTTGGAAGGAGTTCAGGTTTATTGGAGATAAAAGGAGACACATCCAGATCTCATCCAAGTTCAAAGTCAACTCCTCACAGCTTGTAAAGATACATTCTAGTAACCGTGGTAACCAAATAGAATACATGACATCATACAGTGTGAAACAGAGAGAGAGGATGCTACAACTTCCTTCCAACAGCAAGAATATCCAAGCACTAAGATTAGATTTGGGATCGCTAGGTAAAGTGGATATGGAGCTGGAGCTTGTTCCCATAAAGAAATATACAGAGTTGTTAATACAGACACATTCTGTCTGCCTAGAGAAGAGGCTCAGGGCACTAAATGGTTGGACTCCCCAAGATAGGTTAGGGTCCAACACATTTAATAACGGATTCAGTAAAATCAGGATCGACTATATACTTGTGAGTTTGAAACTCAGGCATACCATTGATTACATGGAAGTAAAGGATCGTCTTGAAAGCTACCTCAATCCCTTTTGTGTAGCTTTAAGTTGGTGGTTGCCCAAACAATCGTCCTGTAGAGAGGCTGAATTACACTCCAACTATGTAGTCCCCATGAATGATATGAGACGACTCAAGTGGCCAAGTATAGTTGAAAACCCAGGAACCCTGGAAAAAATTGCAAAGGAAGTTTACCATGCCCTAATAATGTTGAATAGCGTATGTACAAACAGCATAGGTTTGAAGATTGTCACTCAGTCCCACAAGTCTTTTTTTACACATGAGAATTTAGTTTACCAAACCTAACAAGCCAAAGAAAGTAACACACCAGAAATCCTGCCGCTGGTACAATAAAGATTGACATTGGACAAGAGCTTTTCTCGGGAAGGCCATTAAAGGTGGCAACGCAGCCACAGTACGTGCAGCCAGGCAGGCATATAAAAACTCTATGGCCATAGCAAAAAGCTCCTGGGACATAAAAAGGTGGCAGGATCTTAAAGAGGGTAGTAAGAACAATTGTTACTTACCTGTAAACAGGTGGTTCTCCAGTATTGGTGTCTTTCATAGATTCACATGCTTGAATATTCCCCGTCGTCGAAGTGGGAGTCCCACGGTACATAAAATAGCAATAATGCTAATATATATATATATATGTAATAATATAATACATAATAAAACAGATATAATATACACTGAAAAACCTCAACAATGGTTCCTACATAGGAATGCATTAGAGAGAGAAAACTCATTTGCAACATATCAGAGTCATTATGTTAGTCCAAACTGCAGCCAATCAGGCTCAAGCACCCTCTAGAACCTTCTCCTCAGAAGCTCAACCCCTCAGATTTTCGTAACACAAGTAATAAGAGCGTATGAGGAGAAAAGAGCCTCTGAGGGGAGGAGGGAGGGTCGCATGTGAATCTATGAAAGACACCAATACTGGAGAACCACCTGTTTACAGGTAAGTAACAATTGTTCTTCTCCAGTATTAGGGGTGTCTTTCATAGATTCACATGCTTGAATAGAATAGATAGCAGTAACCTCCTAGAAACTGAGATTGCAGAATTCTTAAAACTTGAAAACAAGAACATATGGCTTAAAAGCATATAGTAATCTCAAAAGGAAAAGGAGGAGGGAACAGAGGCTCACCTTATTTAAAAAGATGACGAAGCACTGCCTGCCCCACTGCGGTATCCGCTTCGTTGATAGCTTTCAAACAGTAATGTCTAGTAAAGGTGTGCCTGCTGGACCATGTCGCTGCCCAACAAATCTGGTGTAGAGGCACCCCAGCAAACAAAGCGGTGGATGACGCCATCGCTCTCGTTGAATGTGCCTTCACTGGACGTTGTAAAGGCTTCCCAGCTTGTTGGTGACAAAAGGATATGGCTGTTGAGAGCCATCTTGCAACTGTCTCTTTCGTCACTGAATGCCCCTTCCGCATCTGTCCATATGCTACAAACAGTTGATCGGATTTGCGGAAAGGGGTGGTCCTTGAAATGTAGAATTTCAGACAACGCTTGATGTCTAAAGAATGTAGTCGTCGTTCTGCCGGAGATTTTGGATCCGGGAAAAAAGTTTTTAAGAAGACAGGTTCGTTCAAATGGAAGTCAGTAGGTACTTTCGGTAAAAAAGAAGGATTGGTACAAAGTGACACTCCATCGGGTTTAAACTGTAAATACGGAGGCTTGATCGTGAAAGCGTGAAGGTCACTTACACGACGAGACGATGTTAAAGCCAAAAGTAAAGCAACCTTCCAGGTAAGATACTTGATGTGTGCTCTGTGGATCGGTTCAAATGGAGGCTTCATAAGCTGTGACAATACCACGTTGAGGTGCCATGCCGGAGGGGGCGCCTTATCGGAGGAAACTTCCTGAAAAGTCCTTTAAAGAACTGCCGGATGATTCTGGACGAACAGAGAGACGTTGAGCCATCATGCCGGTAGCGTGAGATAGCCGCCAGAAAAACTCCCAAGGTGGCATGAGAGAGACCAGACTGAGCGAGGCTCAGAAAGAAAGGCAAAAGCTGTTTCAGAGTTGAGTCTATTGGGTGGATATTGGATGCAGCGCACCAATGACAAAAACGCTTCCACTTTAGCTTATATGTCTTGATGGTTGATGGAGCTCTAGCAGACGCTAGAATGTCTCTGCAATCTTGGGGCATATTTAAGGTGGCAAATTCAACATACTCAGGTTCCATGCCGATAATTGAAGCGTGGATGGGTCCAATCCAGATGGCAAATTTGACCGTCGTCCATCGTCAGGAGGTCTGGTCGTGGATGCAGATGAATGGGTGTGCATTGTGACAGCAGAAGCAGTTCCGATAACCAAGCCTGTCTGGGCCAACGCAGGGCGATCAGTATTAAGCGGCAGGGTTGCCTGCGCATCTTCCACAACGTCCTCGGCACCAACGGAATCGGTGGAAATGCATAAGCAAACAGTCCGCTCCAATCTATGAGTAGGGCATTTCCGCTGGACTCTGGATGAGGATGCCAACTTGCGAAAGATTGGCACTTCCGATTCACTGGGGTTGCAAAAAGGTCTATCCTGGGACGACCCCAACGGCGGAACACGAGGTCTAGAGTCGGTTGATGTAACTCCCACTCGTGAGTGGATGACGCGGACCTGCTCAGGGAATCTGCAAGGATGTTGGATACCCCCGGCAGATGGACTGCCGTCAAAGAAATTTGGTGACGAAGTGCCCAATCCCAAATCCTTTGAGCTAGACGAGACAGTGGCTGAGATCTTGTGCCGCCCTGTTTGTTCATGTAGTGCATACTGGTGGTGTGGTCTGTTTGAACCAGCACCGACTCCCCCTGCACTACGGGCAAGAATGATTTGAGCGCTAGGAAGATTGCCATCAACTCCAGCCGATTGATATGCCAGGTTCGTTGTGTCGCCGTCCATTTGCCCTTGATGGAAAGGTCCAGGAGATGAGCGCCCCAGCCCTCCATGGACGCATCCGTAGTCAACGTCAGATCCGGAGACTGGACTAGGAAAGACACCCCTTCGTCTAGATTGGCTGGTTGTTCCCACCAGAGCAAACTGGTCTTCATGCGGGGTGTGACCGTCACTTGATCGTTGAACGACCCTGACACTTGACGCCATTGCAGGTCCAATTCCTCCAGTATAGGACGGGTACGTAACCTGCAATTTGGGATCAGTGCGATACAAGATGATGCCATCCCCAGAAACGACTTTAACATTCGCACAGAAACTGACTGTTTTGACCTGATGATTGAGACCAGACGAATTATCTTCTGATGTCGTTCGAGGGAGATGAAGGCTTTTGATAGGTTTGTGTCTAGGATTGCTCCGAGGAAGTTTCTTCTTCGTAGCGGTGTGAAGTGTGACTTCTCCACATTGATGGTTAACCCTAGAGCCTTGAACATTTGTTGGCATAAACGTGTGTCGTGAGCCAGCTGTTGCGAAGATTGGGATTTTGGAAGACAATCGTCCAGATAAGGAAAAATCTGAACTCCCTGAAGACGCAGATGAGCCATGACCGGAGCCAGAACTTTCGTGAAGACACAAGGTGCTGATCGTACGCCAAAAGGTAGGACTCTGAACTGATAGTGAACGTGACCCACCTTGAACCTCAAGTATTGCCGATGTCGATGGATAATTGGCACATGAAAATAGGCGTCTTGCAGGTCTATTGTTGTTAAGAAATCTCCGCTGCAGAGAAGTCGTAAGACTTCCGATAACGTCAGCATGCGGAAAGATTGTTGTTTGAGGAACAGATTGAGAGCTCTCAAGTCCATAATGGGTCGCCACTCCCCCGTCTTTTTGAGAATAAGGAAAAACCTTGAGTAGAAACCTTTCCCTCGCTGAGATACAGGAACCACTTCGACGGCACCCTTTTCTAATAGAAGAAGAACCTGATGTTGTAGTTCCTCTAGATGGGGAGGTGGCGGGCCTGAAGGTGGAGAATGTGGAGGAATCTCTGTGAACTCCAAGGCATGACCCTTGCGCACAATGTCTAAAACCCATTGGTCTGATGTTATCAAAGACCACTGGGAGTAAAACTGCGAGATTCGCCCTCCAACTCTCTGCTGAACTTGAAAGTCATTGACGTTTGTTGGTGTTGGAGCCTCTATAGTTAGACTTTCCTCTATAGGGCTTGGACTGCTGCTGACGAGAAGATTGCTGGTTGGAGTAACGCTGGTTCCCTTGATTGTACTGGCGGTACTGGGACTGCCCTCCTCGGGAAAAACTGGACGAGGTGCCTCGTCCACGCGCTCCACGAAAAGGCTGCTTCTTGAACTGCAAGGAACCAAGCGACTTTGCCGTGTCGGTATCCTTTTTTATTGATTCTAACGCCTCATCGATGTGAGAACCGAACAGCGACTCTCCGTCATATGGCATGTCAAGAATCTTCGACTGAATCTCTTGTCGAAACGACGTGGATTTCAGCCAACCCTGGCGCCGGAGCGCCGCAGCACTGGCAAGGATACGGAAAGCAGTACCTGCAACGTCCACAGCACAGTCAATTATTTCTTCTGAAGCCCTTTTTCCGTCTTGAAGGATCTGGTGCGCTTCCGCTCTGGATGTTTCCGGTATTAACGCAACCAGCGCAGAAATGTCTGACCACATTTGTCTGTCGAAACAACCTAAAATGGCCAAAGCATTAGCGGCACGGGCTGAAGTAGATGCCATGGATGGAAATTTCTTCCCAATTGCATCCAAACGTCGACCCTCTCTATCAGGAGGGGAAGTAATAGGAGCTGCAGGGTTACGCGCCCGACACTGCGCTGCCTGAGTCACCACGGAATCTGGCTTAGGATGCGAGAGCAAACAAGCAGGCGAGCCAGTCGGGCCTTATATTTCTTTTCTAATCGAGGTATTTGAGCAGGCAAGGAGTTAGGAGCCTGCATGATCTTTATTCCCTCCTTCCACACAAACTCGATAATTGGTATGGTAGAAACCTGCTTATAAGGCTGGTTTTTAAAGTCATAGAGAAAGCAGTCTTCCTCTCGCTGCACTCTAGGCAATTTGAAGCGGTCTGCCGCCTTGTCCATCAATTTATGGAAGCTAGCGATGTCAACCGGAGGTGAATCACTGGAATCGCCCTGTTGTGGAGAGGGCGTCTGTATTCGATAGTCATCGAATTCTGCCATATCCAGGTCCTGTTCATCATCTGTATCCTGAGGAACTTCTCCTTCCTCTCTTTCCGGCTCTGACTCTTCATCCACATCTCGTTGAGAATTAGTGGGGATAGCTGGACGTGGCTCTTCTGATGGAGCAGCCTGCCTCAGAGGAGTTTGCTGAGGTTGAAAAGGCCCTGTAGTCTCAGAGGTAACAAGTCCGAGGGTACCCTGGGGCGTAGGAGGAAATCATCTATTGTAATCATCCAACATATGTTGGAGGTTGGAAAATAGCGATACCGGAAAAGTCGCCATAAGAACCTGCACATATTGTTCCTACTGTTGGTCTTCAACCTCTTCCTCGTCCTCTTCAGAACTAGTGTCCTGACACTTGATAATCAAATCCGATGGACTTTGAGCATCACCAAAACCATTGTCGTCTGCAACGGATTCCGTTTCATGGTCTGTCACCAACAATGGCAAAGGTGGCTGAAGAGTAGAAATTGGCAATTGGAGATCAGAGTCCTGAATATTGCTGATTGAAGACTCTGTAACAACAGCAGGGGCTGAAATGTCCAAAGGCACTAAGGGCATATTGGCGAAGGACAGTGATCCTGAAGTGGATGCTGCGTCCTCTTGCTGTGCACCTGAAGGTAAAGGTAAAGCCGTCGTCGACGTAGCCGTCGATGTAGATGTTTGAACTGGAGCAGCCGTCGACAACGATGATTTGGAAACAGTCGTCGGAGACGGTGATGATTTGAATGTATTCGTCGACGACGAATGCTTTGACACAGCCGTCGACAGAGTTTTCGTCGCCGGAAACATCGTCGTCGAATCCTTGGATAGTGTCTTCGCCGTCGACGAAGCCTTCGTCGACGGGATTATAGTCGTCGACGAGCTGGTCGACGGGAGCTTCACCGTCGACGGGGTCTTCGCCGTCGGCGGGGTCTTCAACGTCGACGGGATCCTTGCCTTCGACGGGCTCTTCGACGTCGACGGGACATGCATCGTCGACGATGACTTCTTCGTCGACGGAAGCTTCTTCGTCGACGATATAATAGGAATCGTCGACGAGACTGAAGAGGTAGAGGCTTTCGTAGTTGTGAAAGCTGTCGACGAAAACCTCGTCGACGACGACGAAGCCGACGTCGTTGTCACAGTAGTCGTCGACGAAGCCACAGCAGCCAATCTCGTCGATGGAATGGTCGTCGACGAGCCCGTCGACGACCGCGCTGTCATAAGTGTAACAACACTTATAGAGGCTGGAAAAGACGCCTGAGAGCCAGGTCTCGTGGGCGTAGACACAGAAGTCATAGTAGCAGTAGGGTTTACTGGAGCTACAGTCAAAGCCAGCTTTTTCTTCTTCAGAAAAGGAGATGGTAACTCCTGAACACTGCCACGCTTGGAAGCAGCAGTTGAAGGACCTGACTGGAAACTTTCTGCGTCTGACAAAACTGCGTCTTTGTCCTGAAGGCGCTTCAACCATAAAAGAAGACGACCCTCCCTGTCTCTGAGGGTCTTAGCAGGAAAAGTTCTACAGAACTTGCAGTCAGCCTCCTTGTGTTCTGGATATAAGCAGTATATACACTTTTGGTGGGGGTCCTTCTCAAACAAACGCAGTTTCCCACAGGAAGAGCAAGGCCTAAACAAAGACTTCTTACTTGACATCTTGAGAAAACACTGAGAAGAAGAGTAGAATGAAGAAAACTGAGCAGAGCTCAGGGAGACTCCCTTCACACGACGTGCAGTAGAAAATCTGAGGGCTTGATATTCTGAGGAGAAGGCTCTAGAGGGTGCTTGAACCTGATTGGCTGCAGTTTGGACTAACATAATGACTCTGATATGTTGCAAATGAGTTTTCTCTCTCTAATGCATTCCTATGTAGGAACCATTGTTGAGGTTTTTCAGTGTATATTATATCTGTTTTATTATGTATTATATTATTATATATATATATATATTAGCATTATTGCTATTTTATGTACCGTGGGACTCCCACTTCGACGACGGGGAATATTCAAGCATGTGAATCTATGAAAGACACCCCTAATACTGGAGAACAAGAAAGACAGTAAATAATTCTGGAACATTATAAACTGGGACAGAGAGGATACCCCTGAATCTGCACATAATCATGTCTCACAGGAAGAGTGGGTTACTCATTTTGAACCACAATATCCATGTAGCCCACTAGAGTCAACTGTGGGAGGGGCAAGCTATGTATTTTATGTAGATGGGACTTTTAATACCAAAGACGTTGTGACAGCGCTTGGTGCTGTTGTGGGAGGGAGAGCACCCAACCCAGACGGCATCCCTGCTGATGTGTTCCTCCACGATAAAACCAGATGGGGAAAGTATATTATGCTACTGGTTAATGCAAATGCGCAAGGAGCCCCAATACCGGACTCCTGGAAAGGAGCCAAAATAATCCCTGTGTATAAAAAAGGTGATAAATCATTACCGGGGAACTATCGTCCCATTAGCCCGATCGACTCATTACAAAAAATACTGGGGAGATTAATCCTTAAATAAATTCCGCATTGGGTTGAGGAGTAAAGTATACTGTCACCATTGCAAGCCGGCTTCCGAGCAATAACAAGCACCATCGATCAGGTGTTTTTGTTTTGTTTTATTACACTGGAAGGTTGTGGTCCTGGGCAAAGGACGCATGTATGCTGCCTTTGTGGACCTTTAATCGGTTTTCTATCTTGTTCCCCGTTCTAGGCTATGGGTGACCCTTCACGAACTAGGGCTGCCCATTGAACTTCTGACACTTTTAAAGAGATTGCACAAGGGTAATTACGCAAAAAATATGCTGGGGCTCCCAGGGTCAGGTGACTAATTATTTTCCCATTGAGCGAGGGATGCACCAGGGATGCGTTATGGCCCGACCTAGTTCACTATGTTAATTAATGGGATAGTCGATTGTATGACATGTGTGAACACAGATGCCCCGATCTTAGCAGGGATTAAAATCCCGATTTTAATGTTCGCGGACGACACATTGATAATTTGGAAGACTCCTAGTGGGCTTCAACGGGCTCTGACAGTATTTGAGGATTCTGTTCTGCTTGTGGTCTCGAAGTCGATGTGTCGAAAACAAAACGCATGGCTTTTAACCAACACCGAGTTTTTAAAGGTGGCATTTTAATGAATAATCGTCCCCTGGAGCAAGTTAGGGAGTTCACATATTTAGGGGTGAACATACAGAGCGACCTAAAGTGGAACCATCAGATTGATATGGCCACACTGAAACATCGGCAACTGTTGGGGGCCTTATGTCTTGAGCACAACATGCCCTTTACGAAAACTATTAGACCGGTGCTCCAAGCATATGACACAAAAGTGATAAGCTCTGCACTATACGGTGTAGAACTATGGGGGTTAGAGAACTTGTCTAAACTTAGAATTTCAGAAAATAAGTTCCTGCAGGTTATTACTAACAAAGTACGCCACTGTGTCTGTTGTTTTATGACCTTGGGCGAAAACCCCTTATTGATACCACTAAGCTACGCATTGTGTTGTATTGGCGCAGATTGTCGACAACACCAGAACTGGTACCATATGCCGAGGGTTTTATGGACATTATAAAAGCCAACACTTTCCATAAAATCAGTTGGCTACGTGGCGTCAAAGATATCCTAGCCAAAATTAGTATGTCAATGTTTTGGGATGCCCCTACTACTGCTCGTTTTCCAACAAAGAAGGTTTTAAAAGAAAAGTATTGGGAGATGGTTACATACAATGCCCTAAGAGTCAGTGATTCATCCTCATTAGTAGGAACATTCTTGGAATTCAAACTTTTTTTTTAACCATACTGGGACACTCACCAAACCACTAGACAGGAAGCTCTACTTTCAGCTGAGAGTGCGCACGCTGCCCTTAAGGTCTTTCACATTAAGGTGGAACAAAGCATGTGATAGCAACTGTCCTAGCTGCTTGGCCTGCACTGAATCAGTTGCACACATGTTCTTCGCCTGCCCAGCCTATGAAACCCCTCGAAGGGTGTGGTTGAGGCCCATGTGTAAACTCTTGGGGACAAGAAGTAGCATGGCTGATGAAAGAATCTTAATACTAACACCTAATCCCCAATTATTTTTAGCAGTTGCCAAATATCTTGGTTGGATGTGGATAATCAGGTCAAAATTCATCCCTATTTAAGATGTGCATGTAAAATTGAGTTAAAACATTTCTTTGGTTTAATGATTCTAGACATCTATATTCATCTGTATAACACAGTGTTCCACAATAGTATGAATATCTGTTTATAGTGTTTTTTTATGAATTCTTAGATGCAGTGTTTTAGGAAATGAGATGACTGTGTTAGGATTGATTAACTCTTAAAGTAGAGATTGATTCAGGAATCCATGAATGATTGCTGGCCTATAAGACATGTTTAATTGCCCATTGGCTGAACAGGCTTATTTTATAAAGCTGTGTATGACATTTTTATTGTAATTATATATATTTTTATGTGCTTTTATGACTTTTTTTCGAATAAAGCTTGTTTGGATTGGATTGGACTGGAAAAAGCAGAATACTTATCACAAAACTATAGATGTTTAAGGCGAGGCATGCAAATGCAAACACCCAACCACAAAAGTAAAAAGCCCGTTGCTAATCACAAGCTACACTTCTAAAGTCACTACAGCCAAAATCATAACACAAAGAGAAAGTGCTAAGATGGCGAATGGCGAGGGAAACACATGCAGCATACCTGTCATATTGGTTCTCTTGTCATAGCAGTAGGTTTCCTCTGCAGTAGTAATTGACTGCAGATCCTAATCGTATGGCTCGTGGCCTGCCATTTGTGACTGCAGCTGCATGTATTTTAAGCATCTATTTTGAACTAAAGCCCACAAAAAAGATTTGACTCGGACTCATATTTTTATTTTCGGTCCAAAAAATCGCCTTTCTTTGAATCCTTTCTCACTGGTTTCCTGAGAAAGAACTGCTTGTTAAGATGGACAATAAATATGTGATAATTTTTATGGGGATCTTGTATTTTATATAGGTAATGTTTATGGTACTTTGTTTAACATCTGGATTGTTAGACTCCCATACCTGAACCCTTAAACCCTTAGGCAAAAAGAACAGTCACCATTTACAAACTCAATTACACAAAGCCCGGGAGTCTTATAGTAAATTTTAAAGGTCACCAATGTGGTATTTTACATTACAGCCTGGTACAATTAAATTCTGTGCAATTCACATCACTTTTTAAAGCATCTCCGTTGAAGTGCCCATCTATCACGAGGTATTAAAAAAGTAAGATATGCTGCCCAAATGAGCATCTTTGTTAAGTACTTAATATTTTAAGTCGTAAAACAGTCAAAAGTATCAGTAGGAATAAAATATGAATTCGCTAGTTTTCTGAATGATCTTGGGAAACGTGTCTTGTGTGCTGGGAAACCTCTCTGGTCAAACTTGGAGACTCATCCTATAGAGGCGCAAAAAGTTGTGTTGTGGTGTTTTATTGCACCCGCGATAGGAAACGAGTAGTCTTCATGAAATAAATATTTTTGTGCCAAGACAAAAATCAGAAATTATTGCAAATATATATAAATATTGCTTAAAAATAATTATTCACTGCTTACAGTTAATACAGTTTTCAACAAAGAAACCACGAACTCATTTTCAGTTTCATGCCAAGACACAGCAAGAAAATATTCTCCCTACCCTCTTTTCATCTTCACATTTTAAAAATGGCCAAAATGTATCTGTTCCATTTCTTTTTTGATCAAAATCGCAAACATAGAGCACATTCAGTTTGTCCACTTGATGGACAAATCTTTTCATTATGCGTGCCGTTACATCAGTGCAAAACACCACTGCGAACTTTGCAAAAACATTTTCCAAAGGGAAAGACTGGACAACCTGATCTTTATTTTATTTTGGAAATACATTGTTGAGTATTACATTGCTTCATTGAGTTGTTTGTGGTCCAGTCTGCAGATGAAGGTTTCTTACCTGCTGTGCAAGGGTAGGCCTGGTTTCACAGCAGCACACCTGAAATGGTTGGAGAGAGAGGACATGGAGTGAGCGGCCAATGTTTCCAATGTCAGTCAGGTAGCTAGCATCACACTGATGGTCCATGGAGGTGGTGAAGATTCTTCAATAACCTCAATATCTGTTGGACAAAGTTTTCCTCCCCCATCGGTGGCTGACTGGACCGGCCAGATATTCGACCAGAATATATTGTTTTAAATATTATCCTACAAAAATCGTAGTCAGAATATCGACTACCAATATTTATACTGAAGTTAAGTACATTTATGGGAAGTATAGGCCTTATAGGTTAAAAAATGTTTGAAGGACACAGTTTTTGTGGACAATATTTTATAGTGTGATGAGCCATGATTACATTAAAATAAGAAATATATGAAGAAACCTATCATGGAGAACAGTAAAACAGCAAGTGAAATAAAATAGCTTGTATATTGAGTAATGAAGGGAATCAGTTAAACATTGGGGCAGATTTACAATAACTGGCGCATCCCCAGGGATGCGCCAGTTATTGTGCGCCGCAGCTCCGCCACCCATGGTGCGCCGCATTTACAATGCGGCGCACCCTGGGGCAAAAACGGCACATATGCGTGACGCATCTGTGGCGTAAAGGTGACCCATTGCTGGAGTTGCGTCGCAAGCACAACGCAGCTCCAGCAAGGCTCGGGGGTGCCCTATCTGTCCAATGCTGCGTCAAGCCTTACGCCTGCTTCAAGCAGGCGCAGGGTTTTGACGCAGCATTGGCCTAAAAGTGACTGAGTGAAATCTTGTAGATTTCACTCAGCCACTTTTGCGAGGCGCACCTGCCCCGGAACGCCCACCCTGCGCCGGAACGCCCACATGTGGCGCAGGGCTTTACAATGTGACACATCTGCCTAGATGCGTCACGTTGTAAATGGGTCGCAGGGATGCGCCACGTTTACGCTGCCGTTGCGTGACGCAAACGTGGCGCAAGTCCAACATAAATCTGCCCCTGGGAATCTAGCTTAGCAACGAAGGCTAGAAATGGGGTTACTGTCAGCAATAGGGGCTTGTTCAAGATTGTGGCTAGGATTTGGGTATGAGTTTTCGATTAGGGATAAGGTCAGATTTAGAGGGAGAATTGGGGCTGGGAGGGGGGAATTTATGTTGAAGTTTAGCGTTTGAGTGGTGCTCAAAGTTCTACTTAAGGTTAAAGTTATGTTTTAAGATTTATGGTGAGGGCTATTTTTTTAACTTGAGGTTAGGACTTTATTATAGTAAGAGACAAAGCTATGATTGGGGTTAAGGATTTAAAGGATTTTCTTCATTCTGGTATTCTTTGCAATAGCTTCTTCATTGTCCGTGCAATGTAAAATGCAATATCCTTATTGTCGTTTATATTCAATTTCATACAAGTATTACATTGTTTGATCCCTTCATGGTTGCATAGGTCAATAGGAGGGGATGGCTATGAAAGGAAAGGACCCACTAGTTGGATTTTCCTCTGTAGTCTTAGGTTCCTTGAGTTGCTGCTACATTACTGGAGGGCAATTAGGTACCTCGCCGCCTGCAAATACACACCTGTCACTGTGCACTCATCCAGCAGAGAAGCTGATGCACCCACCACCCCACCCCCCATCCAGCCTGATTGTGTGCAGCTGCTGGCCCAAGGATCATCCAGCTAGCCAACAGCTTAGACAAACAAAGTGGATTCAACCTTTTCCACATCTGAGTGGCCATGTGTGTGAGCGAAACACTGGAAAAATATATTTTCCAGTGGTATTGACATTGTACCCTGCAGATAAGGTTTCAGGATTCATTTGAGCTGTTTTGAATGTTTCAATTGACAACTCTGATGATCTTTATGCAATGGATGTTGGAGAGGACCGCCTTTTCCATGGAATTCCCCAAGATGTTTGCCTTCCTTTGCTGAACCCCCTTTTGCCAGTCTGAGGACTTGAAGCACTTTATTCCTGACAACCAGAGGTAAAGTACTTGTGCACTTCCTTCTCGGTAAACTGATATTCACCTAATTGGCACATTTAATTTACTTATAAGCCCCTAGTATGTGGAACTTCATGTACCTAGGAACTGTAAATTAAGTGCTACAAGTGGGCTGCAGCTCTCATTGTGCCACCCACGACAGTAGCATTGTACACCATGTCTCCAGGCCTGCCCCTGCAGCCTGCATGTTCAGTTTAAACTGCCATTTCAACCTGAAAAAATAAACCTTTCCCAAGTCTAAATGTTCCTTTTTAATACTCATAAGTCACGCCTAAGGCAGGATATAAATTCCCATAGGACAGGGTGCATGGTATTTAAAAAGTAGGACATGCATATTTAATATGTTACATATCCTGACTGTGAAAAACCTATTAGTGGTTTTTCACTGTTGCATGGATATCTCTCTCATAGACTAACACTGGGTTACAACAAACACTTCAGTTTGGAACCAAATAGAGAAAGTTGTTCACACTGAAATGAATTTTAATAAAAAATCATCTTTAATGGTAAAGTCGGATTCTAAGTTACTATTCGCAAAATGCCACTTTTAGAAAGTTGGCATTTCTCTCCCTACACCAAATGTCCCTTACTGCCAGTGTCCAGGGTCTAAATCATGGTTTAAAAGGCTAATTTATTAGATGGCACAATGAGTGCTGCAGCCCACAAGTAGCATTTAATTTACACGGCCTGGGCACATGTAGTACCATGTATTAGTGACTTACAAGTAAATTAAATGTACCAGTCAGATGTAGGCCAATATTATAAAGTTTTCATGGGAAAGCACAAGCATTTTACCATTGATTTGCATGGAAAAAGTGAATAAAGTACTCAAAAGAAAAAAAAAAAAAGGTAAAAATCTGAGGTGCCCCTGCAGAATTTCCCGGTCCAACAGAAAATTTACAGTAAAATTCACAGGAAGTGTTGTAAAATTGGGTAGGGTTCCACCTAGGCAATTGTATCCTATTGGTTAAGGATTGGCCATGAGTTTCTCCCACCCACAGGCTGGCACTGGGATTAAATGAGGCATAGCAAACACCAACCGCAGATCACCTACGGACATGAGGAAGGACTGAAGTGAACTGGTCCTTCTTTCTTTGACCTCAGAACATGCTTTGAGTTCTGGCCCTGCTCTCCCTCTTGTACCCAGAACAAAGAAGTGTACTCCACGGATTATGAGGCTGACCACCTGTTCGGGCTCCGAGAACACAACAAGCACCAAAAGGCTTTTTTCTGCATTCCCAAAGAACCAATTCCATCTCAACCTGCCTTGAACCGAGTTGCAGCATCTGCTGGAAAGAAACTTGACCCCTAACTGCTGTCCACAAAGGTACTAGACTCCTGGCTAGTGTCATAGTGTACTCCTGACATTTTCTGAAACCTGGGACTTAGATACATTTTTTTAATTGTTGTTATTGTTAACTGGGACTTATATAGCGCCAAATCACCGTCAGGTCTCTAGGCGCTCAAGACAGATGAAACAACAACAACCGAGTAGATGCCAAAAAGGAAAACATGTTTAGCAGCAGTATTTAAATGTTGCAGAAAGCTTCCCTAAACAGAAGAGTTTTTAGAGACTTCCTGAAGTACAAAAGATTTCCTTCTCTGTGAATAGGATCCGGCAATTTGTTCCATAGCTGTGGAACCAGTACAGAGAAGGATCTACCTCCTTTTGTTGCGAATTTGTATCGGGGCAGGACAACAGCTGTGTGTTAGAGGACCTCAGTGTTCGTTTAGGGTTATAGACCTCAAGGCGTTCTTTATTATAGGCAGGTGCATGCCCGTAAATTGCCTTATGGGCAATGCATAGACTTTTAAACTCCACCCTTTGTTTCATGGGGAGCCAATGCAACCTACACAATAATGGGGAAGCGTGGGTCCGTCTAGGCAAACTGAAAATAATCGAGTTGCATCATTCAATACTACTTGCAGTCGACTAGTCAGGGTTTTTGGTAGACCAAGATAAAGAACGTTCCCATAGTCCAGTCTTGAGATTATTGTGGCAGAAACAATTGTGAGAAGCATGGACTAGGAGAGAAAGGGAACCAGCTTACGCAGCTGTCTGATTAAGTTAGTACAAATTCCAACAACACAAGAAATCTGGCTGCCATTGACAGCTCCTGATCAATCTTTATGCCGAGACTTTTGAAATTGGGGCATGGTTTAGGGGAAAGGCCGAGTTCCTGAGGCCAAAACAGGTCACTCCAGGGTGAGACAGCAGTTGAGACCACCAGGAACCAACTTTGGAAGGAACTTTTTGCCAACTTTTTGCTTTGAGAACAAATGGGGAATTTGGACCGACTTTGAAACTAATCTGAGGAAGGTTCATCGCCACTGGGCCAGCAAATACAATGCAGCGGGCCTCTGGGAGAAGTTGTCTTGCCTTGTAGAGCCCTCATCGCTAAGGCACTGGAAGTAGGGTTGGTGTGGGTGCTGCACCACCCCCAAAATAACCATGATGGAGTCCATAAAGTGAATGAGCAATAAAGATGCCTTTACATTTTGTTTTCACCTTGTCATATTTGCTGTGCATTAAAAGACAAAGGTCAAACTTCAGGCTATGTCGTCTTGAAAATTGCTGCTTATTCTTTTAATATGGAGCTGGTGTTTTCTTTTCTTTCTCTGATTGCAAAGGGAGATAGGGGCATATTATCAAGAACTGCAATACAATTATCACCGCTTTAGCAGCAGGAAACTGCCGCTAAAACGGCGAAAATGGCCTTGATAATATGCCCTTGTGAATTCCCATAGCAGCCCAGGTTAACACCAGAACCTGGGCTGCTATGGGAATTCACAAGGGCATATTAACAAGCCCATTATCGCCATTTTAGTGGCAGTTTCCTGCCGCTAAAGCGGCGATAATTGTATCGCAGTTCTTGATAATACGCCCCATAATTTTTAAAAGTGAATGATGTGGCAGTCTTGCTTGTGTGCTAGGAAAGGGTGAAGGATGTCGTTTTATTTCATGCACACCACAAAATGTAAAAACCTATAAATGAAGTGTACACATATTTAAAAATATGTGAGCACTGAGAAAAGCAAAAATCTAACACTTTTTTTGGTAATTCTAAAGTGTGATGAACACAAAGATTTTTAATAAGATCAAAGCAATTCAAGACACTTTACTTGGTGATGCCCAAATGACAAATATTCATTGAAATCCTATTCCACACATTGTTTGTGGCTATATAGTTTTATCAGTAATGCTGTGTCTTTGCAAAATTAGGGGCCATTCCAATGGAAAATGCGCCTTCAGTAAATGGCAAAAAACGTACATACAATGCTTTAGTAATATATTTGAGACAGTGTAATCAAAAATTCACCACCTGTACATACTGCATCCTTACCTCTCTCTTACTGCTTGGGTGTGGCTCATTTACTAGACCTGTTCTCTGCACTTACCACAGTCCCTATGGGTTCAGTGATGTAATATTGATAGCAGCATCCCTACTCTGACATTTTTCAAGTACCACTTCTTCTTTGGATGCAGCCATACCCTGCTAGAAATATACAAGCTCTGAAAAAGTGGCACTTGGGGCCCGATGTAGGTACCAAATACCGGTCGGAAACGGCCGATTTCTGCCGTTTCCGACCGGTATTTGGCCTACTGAGATGTAGGGGACCTTTTTTTGTCCGATTCGGTATTTTACCGATTCGGTAAAATTACCGAATCGCAAAAATACCGAATCAGTAATTTTACCGATTTTTTTAATTTGGGATGTAGGTGGGACTACTTTCAGTCCCACAGGCCCTTCAGATTCGGTATTTTAACACCCACTCCAATTGGGTGTTAAAATACCGAATCCAGGTGTGCATGCACATGTGTGCATGCACACCTATGCCATGTGACAGGCAGACATGCCCTTAGGGCATGTCTGTGTGCCACATGGCTCACATGCCTTTTTTTGGGGTGCTGGAGGGTGTCAAAGTGACACCCCCTGCACCCTTGCACAAATCGGTAATTACCGAATCGATAATTACCGATTCGGTAATGCCCATTGATTCCTATGGGCTTCAAGGCCCATAGGAAGCAATGGGGGATACCGAATCGGTATTTACAGAATCGGTAAATACCGAATCTGAAATACCTACATCTCCCCCCCTCTAATTTACCACTTCATAAATACCGATTCGGTATGATTCGGTATTTATGAAGTGGTAAATGTAGATTTACCTACATCGGGCCCTAAGTCTGTAGGTAGAAATCTTCACCGGGTGAAGGCACAAAAGGTATTCCTCCGTCAAGGGACATTCTCTGGGTATGAAGTTCACATTTCTCCTGCTCAAAGTCAACGACTTCAGTGAGATCTCGTCCAGCAACTGTCAGACTACGTGAAGCCCTCTTCTGCCACAGTCTGCTACTTTGCCCTGCTGTGGATTTTTGACTTCCATTCCAGAGACCGAAGGGAAAACTTTTAACTGGGATGAACCTGGTCCCTGTATCCTACCCACCCTCCATTGCAGTCTGCCTTAACTTTTATCAAGCGCAACCAGATGACAGCAGTTGTCACTTAAAAGCTTTTGGCACTATTTTGAACCTTAAAGTTTAAACATTCGTAACTGCAGTTCTACTGATCGGATGTTTGCCATTTTGGGGTGATTTTATTTATTAATACTTATCCTGTTTCTAAATTGCTTTGGGATTGTTCTTATGTTGGGTTTTCTCTGTATTACTGGTTGAGTGCTGCATAAATACTTAACACTTTGCCAGTAAATTAAGCCTGCCTGCTTTGTGCCAAGCTTCCAAAGGATTATGCACAGATTTATTTAGTGACTGTTGTGGTTTAACCTGACATTGATTGTGATTATTATTTGAGGATGGGTTCTTCTCACTCCCCTCAATTAAGGCCCCAATCTCTTAAAATGAATAAACACAGTTTTATTTCATTTGAACTGTTGAGGTTAGCTGCAGCTTTTGTGTGGGGCTCACGTTTATGGCTTAGATGATCCTTTGGACACACTTTTAGGACTTAAATCAGCCTAGAGACTGTTTACATTACTACTGCTTGCTGCTCTGACCTTTACCTCACCATTGCTTAGGGAGTTGATTCCACCGTTCAAAACTGTTCCTTTGCTCACTATTGGCCTTTACTTCAACACAGAGGTCTGTCCGGCCTTGTTCTACATCAAATGACAGAATAATCTCATTGCCTTCTACTTCACTGAGTACTTCGTACTGAAACATATTTTGTTGGCCTTCACCACAAAAACTCGATATTAAGGAATAGTCTATAAGTCCTGCACAAACACACCTTCTCCACAGAAGCTTACAGGCTGCATTCTATTTGATATTTTTCAGGGTGCCTTCTGTGAGGGCTTTGTATTATGTACAATGACCAAGGAACCTACTAGGATGGTGATCAGTCGGACGACCGGCTCATCGCAGCGGGAACGGGACCGCCCAGCAAGGAGTTGGAGCCCCTATCCCTGAATTACAATGGGACCACTAGCACAGCAGTCGGAAACGTGTTCAATAACACAGCATCTTGTTCTGCAGCCCTGGAAAAGGGCCACTGCACAACCTCCAGTGTTATTGAGCACTTTGTACTACATTTTCCCACCAGGGCCAGATTCCAGTAGCCCACGGGGGACGGGGGACAGATTGGGGCCCCAAAGACCCTTTCCGACAACCTTTTCATGGTGGTGGGACCACCATGAAAAGGTTGTGGGAAATCGGCATCCTACTCCCTACGGAAGTGCCTGCGCAGGCACTGCCTTCATTGTAGGGATTACAGTCTGACCACCACCCTGACGGGCTCCTTGAGCTTGACGGAGGCGGTGGCCTGTCCCTCCAACCGTTGTGGTTTGACTGACTGCATCGTAATGCATCAGACCGCTATCTTGGATGTCGCTGGGACTGCCACTGACGACCTGTCTGTGGTGGTCCAACTGACTTCATTTTAAGGCCCCAAGATTTGTTTTACATGCTCCTTGCTGTGTCTACCATACCTTGAAAAGGTGTATGTTTAAATATGTTGCCTAGCACCACTTTTCCTCTATCAGATAAGAGATTAAGTAGTTATGTTTTTAAAAGTTTCACTTAACGGTACTTGCACCACTCATGGGAAATTATTTCACGTAACATAGAAGAAAATTAGTGAAATAAAGTTCACAGTTTTTACATGGTAACACAATTGTTGCTGTTTTCATTAGTAGCCCACTGGCAGAAACAAAGTGCAGTTTGTACACAGAGCTCTTTGAAACCGGTATTTGTTATGACACATATGCAATCTATATTAGTGGCTAGTTAATGACGATGATACCCTCATGTTCAGAACGGGGTTCCCAGCGTTACAACTGTCAGCAAATACAATGAACAAATGCAGGTTGTAATATCAGCAAATGAATTGTGCACTTGTTGCTGTTTACACTATTCTATTGCAAAACAGATAGCACATTTAATTCTTTTAAAAGCAGAAACATCAATATAGAGTAAAATGTATTTGTTACACAGTACTATAATTCTAGAGAATGTGTGTGCCACTTTCTAATACTTTTTCACCTTCTTGGGAAATGGCAAGACAGCAGGACTGGAATAATGAGTCAACATTTTTCTAGCTAACTCCTTTTGTTGGCCTGAGCTTTCTTTAATAAAGTACTACTCAGGTAGGTAGTAAATACAAAGTTTATTCTTGTTTGATGAGATTTCACTATACTACTGGAAGAAGAAACACTACTGCAGTGCAACCAGCATTCTCAATCCTATTCACCAACCATGGAATCCCGCCATATTCCGGTGGCATCCATCATATTGCATTCCATCACTCTGTACATTCCACAACCTCATCAACACACCACGTCCTTCTTTAAATAATAAAAAAAGAAGCTATGTGCAACTCCCTGACCTAAAAGCAGAGAACCAGGAACTACTTCAGACCACACACAAAATTAACCAGTCAAAGAAGAAAACCTTCTAGTTTTTAAAGAAAATGTTCGTCGCATGTACTACGCCGCAACAATTCATTGCATTGCTCCATCACAAGACCCTGCCCATCTCTCCTTTATTATGACATTGATGAAGCCTTTACTGGACCAAAACCATGTTCTCTTACTGTACCACTTGAGCCTGAAGGTCCATCCACCCCTGAGAAACCTACATCTACATCGCAACTACCCACACAACAACCAGACCTACCACGGCTATTAAAACAACAATTAATAACAATGCCATCATAGCTCCCTCCCAAGAGGAGCCTTCCTTTTGTGACACCTTATGTGACTCATTATGCGATAAAATCAGCAATACTCTGGATATTAAATTAAAAACACTGCTGGAGAGACTGACAGTTCTTGAGACAAGATTTGGTCCTACAATTCATTCTGACAAATCACCAAATGCTGACAAAAGTACAGAGTACCACCTCAATAATGCGCCCCGCTGTATACCTCAACTTAGAGGCACAGAAGTACACACATCATCCAACATAGCCCAGTGTGACACTACCCCTTATAACTAAACAACAAAATAACTGTGGGTCAACAAAGATGTGTCTTGTATGGAGTGTGTCTGAGTGGCTGCATGAATGTTAAGCAAATTGTTAAAGCAGCACGCAAAAGAGTATAGCACTAGATGGGAAGATATCCATCAGTTGATCGTTCTTTTCCGCCCTGTCATCATTTGAAACCTTTACCATAAAAAGGAAGCTGAGTTGTTGCCACTTCAACAGGGAAAGGGGGATGCGCGGTAAAGTGGATTTTATTGATAACTGAGGAGCAGTGCAAGGAAGAGTGAGTGAAAAAAAGAGAAAGAGGTGCTCTATATTAAAATTGGATAGTAAACGCTAAGGAGCTTTATTCTGGTGCCGTTTACTTCCAAGGTTAAAAAATAAATCAGTGCAATAACAACCAGTGAGTAACCCTAATAGTCACTGGTCTGTCATGGTGGTTGACTGTTTCTGCGGTTTGTAGATCAAAAAAGTATCACCCGCTTCATCAGGACCTTATGTATTTGCTACTGCTCAATGTTCGATAAAAAGGTAATTGATACAGTTGTCACCTGATCAACCCTGGTGATCCTCCTAGGAAATTGTGGGAAGTCCAGGGAAGGTGTCATCAAGACACAGACAACCCAAATAGATAGACACATACAAAGATAAAGACGACATTTACATGATTAGCGTAAGTCAATATACTTTCACGACTCATGATATGGCATCACTAATAAGTCAGTTGCCAGTCACTAATCAAAACTTAATATAGGATGAGAGGAACGTGCCTCTCCTCACCTGGCCACAGCTCAGGAAGATAGTGCACCAGTGACTATTAGGGTTACTCACTGGTTGTTTTGCACTGATTTATTTTTTAACCTTGGAAGTAAACGGCACCAGAATAAAGCTCCTTAGCGTTTACTATCCAATTTTAATATAGAGCACCTCTTTCTCTTTTTTTCAATCACTCTTCCTTGCACTGCTCCTCAGTTATCAATAAAATCCACTTTACCGCGCATCTCCCTTTCCCTGTAGAAGTGGCAACAACTCAGCTTCCTTTTTATGGGAAAGGTTTCAAATGATGACAGGGCGAAAAAGAACGATCAACTGATGGATATCTTCCCATCTAGTGCGATACTCTGTTGCGTGCTGCTTTAACAATTTGCTTAACATTCATGCAGCCACTCAGACACACTCCATACAAAACACATCTTTGTTGACCCACAGTTATTTTGTTGTTTAGTTGTGCTTGTGTTAAGGGGACTATAACTGTGTGGTCTTTAAATATTCCCTGGACCCTCTACTCACTAGTTTGTTGTTTTTTACTACTCCTTATAGCCATCAGGGATCACCTGACTGCATGGACCTCGTAGTGAAACTCCAGAAGGCAGAAGCAGGCCACTTATTACCAGTCATCGAGAGAAGGACATTATCAAGATTTCCAACTGTACTTCCTGTAAGTGTTAACCCCATAAATACATTAACACCGCAACCACCCAAGTACTCTACAGACATCCTGGATCTCCCGTCAGCAGCATGTCCTTATGTGGTGGTTCTGACAGACGTCCCTCCACTAAGGGCTAAACAAAAAGAAACTTGGGAGGACCTGAGAAACAAAAGCGCTGATTGGCTAATCAAAAACAGAGGCCTTAGGTCCCTTGATATCAACAATGTATTAATGGTTCGGAGGGTGGGTTGGGTAGGGCGATCTAAAAAAAGTATTGTGGGAGACTGTATTGTGATTAATTTATGAAGACCAACTCTTACTCACAATTTGTTATCCCATCAGGAAGACACCTGGGCCCCACTACCAGCATTTGCTGCCTCCCACTTGGCTTTTTCTATAAGCCCACAATGGTAAGACCGACTCTTCCACCTACCTCCCTCATTCCATTGGAAAACAGATTTGCCGTACTAGAGGGTTTCGATGGGTTAGACTGACTGGAATCTCCTCCTACAGATAGAGCTGATTTAACTACCCCTGCGTTTGCCTTAGACCCCCTTCCTGAATATGCCAGGGCCTTGTATAACTGAAAACCTTGAAAACAACACTTTGCCATTTTTGAGCTGCAACATAGCAGGATTGCACGCCAAACTGTTATGCCCCAAGTGGATTTTATTCATTTCACAGTATGACATCCTAATGTTCCAAGGAACCTGGTCTATAAAATAATTACATATCAATGGCTTTCATAACTTAGCATCTCCATCAAATTCTGGTTGTGCGATTGGGAGACTGGCGACCTGGGTTAATAATAAAGCGGGAGGAAGCACTAAGGTTGTTAAAACAGACAATGTCAACCTCTTTACGATAAGATACAAAAGAGGAGGTATATTATACCTAATTAATTGTTATAATAATGATTTTACTAATGTTCCAAACATCAATTTAACCTCAATATTCCATCACATTTCTTTTTTTCAATATAATATTTTAGATAGCAGCAAACCAGTGGGAATAATGTACAGGAGGTGATTTTAACATAAGACTTCACTCGACTTCCACATATAACTTACACATAAGAAACCCACACTTCAATTTTATAAAGGATACTGCCACTGATACCAATCATGATGGCAGGGGATGCAAGCTGATTTCCTTGCTGGCCGCCCACGATTTAGTCAATGGCATGGATTTCGCATGCACTGACACTGATATCCCACCTACTTTTACAGAACGAGGTCACAGTTCCACTACAGATTACATTTTTATATCTCCTTTTCTTACAGATTACCTATCATATGGGAATGTGATTATCTCTAATTTCAGTGACCATAACCCAATTGAAGCACACTTAATGCTGGCCCTTAGGACAAAGTACAATAAAGAGATTGGGGCGCAACATCTTGATCCCTCTTCAGATGGCCTAAAATTGAAATGGAAATCTGTAGCACCTGAATGCCTACTCCAGAAGATAATAGCGGGAAATTACCCCTTAGTACAGGCATGCCTCACAGAGACTGACACTACCAACTTTGGATTCGTTTCCTTTGTGCATCTCTGTGACGCAATAAAGAAAGAGCTCAGGGTCCCAAACCTCGAACACACTAGTAGACAACGGTGGTTCAATCAGGATTGCTCGCCTGGCAATAACCATTTGTGATGTACCCTTAAGACCACACTAAAGGACCCTATTGATGTAGCTGAAGCCCGCAAACAATACAAGTGGGCACCACAAATAAGAAAAGCTGAACTGGTGACACAACAATGGGAATCACTTATTTTAACTTCAAAGTAGGAGAATAGCAACCTCTTCTGGGCCTCAGTCAAAAAGATGAAACAACCTAATTGTCCATATCTAAACATTGGTTGTTATATTTCTAGTCAGGACTGGGAGAACCATTGTTCCAAAATGTATGCCCAGGCTAACCTAACTATAGACACCCTGCTGGATCCTAATTTTAGTTTAATTCAACTGACCCTGGATGAGGTAGAGGAGGCATTTCAACAGAGTGCCGGGGGGTAAGACACCCAGTCCTGATGGAGTGCCCATGGATCTTTTAAAATACACCCCGACATTCTGGGCACCTTTATTACTGAGTGTCTTCAACAGTTTCGCTACTGCTCCTATTCCTGTATCATGGTCGACTTCGACCATAGTCCCTAATTTTTAAAAAGGACCCATCTCTCTAATAGATACTACTCTAAAAATATTGGGTAGAGTTTTATACAAACGCATAAATGACTGGGAACTAGAAAAAACAATATTACTTCCCAGCCAGTATGGCTTCATACCCAAAGTTGGTACTATAGAGCAGTGCCTGAACCTTAAATGAATCATAGGAGAGTATACATTACCAAGAAGTTCCCACGTGCACCTAGCTTTTATGGACCTTTCAACAGTGTTTGATAGTGGTAACCAGTCCAAGTAATGGTCTATTTTAATCTCCCTTGGTCTAGAAGAAGCGTTAGTAATTTTTTTTAGCTTATCTGCACAGAGGTATGAAAGCTAGAGTTAGGATTATTAATAATAATAATAATAATAATAATAATAAATTCCTTTATTCGGTTTTTTAGCAGTGCAAAACCATAAAAGTTATCACAAGGTACATACATGTTCATATGAAATAAAAACAAATTATCAATTTTAAGACATAAATATAACCAAAATCCTATACTTTCTTAAAAAAGGAATAAATCAATAGGTTTCAATCAGGTTTTTTTAAAGATTATTCCTATGTCTCATAATACACTTTAAAAAATTAAGTACGTGATAGCAAGTACGTTCAGAATCTAACATCTGCAAGGCTAGCATGGCGGGCCGACACTGTCTGAAACCCCAACATTTTAGTAGCGGAAATAGCCAGATCTTTCTATGAGTGTGAAAATATTTACAGAACAGTATTGTATGAATACATGACTGAGGGGACATATCGTCACATGGGCAGAGGAACACGTTTGCATCCCAAATGTTCTTTTCTGGAAAAGCCACAAGTCTATGGAAAAGATTCAGTCTAAACCTTGTCAGGAGCATCTTATCATATGTGGTGAATTCTAATGTAAGATAAAGCTGGATTTGCGGGGTATGCTGTATCATGTTTGCATGGAGCACAGATTGTTTGGTCGATAGCAGGGTCAGCCTGAGAGACTCTAGATGGCTCAGCGCTGTTTGTTTTAGGTCTTTCTTTGATATTTCAGTTAGTTTTTCTGGGGTGGTATAGTACTTTTCTAGACCCAAGTCGGAAAAAAAGTGTCTGACGTAGGTGAGCCATGCTATTTTGTGTGCATAATCCAGTGCCATGGAGTCCTGTAAAATATCTTTTGTCAGTGAATTTTTATCCGATAGCCAGATACGTCTCCAGAGTAGCAATGGCTGAATCTTTATCAAGTCTTCTATGTATGGGATTCCCAGTTCCACATGACAAGCATAGATGGAAACGCATTTTGAGGTGGATAAAAGGAATCTCATGAATGAATTCTCTGCTATTTGAAGTGAACCAATGTCTGTATGTCCCCATACCCCAGCCCCATAAAGGGCGATAGCTTGGCATTTTTCTGCATAGATCTTTAGGAGTTCAGCTGTTGGTCTCTTTCCGAGTCGCTGGGAAAAGTTCATCAATGCTACAATTGCTCTTATGAACAGATGTCTCCTGGCCTCGACAGCGGCCCTCCAGTTTAGTCTTTCATCAATCATAATGCCCAAGTAAGGGTACTGTGGGGTCCTCTCAAGTTTTTGGTCTTTTAGATAAATGTTCTTTGTGGCTTTTCAGCCTCCGCCCGCTACCATGACGAATGTTTTTTTTACATTTATGTGTAGATCTAGGGCACTCATGAAGTCAGCATACTTGGATAGGGATTTCTGGAGCTCAATAGGCGTGCGTGCTAAAATAACTGCGTCATCCGCATAGAGCAGTGCGGGGATCAGGCGATGTTTCAGTCTGGGGAGGTCCTGACCCCCCTCAACATTGTCTCCTCCAATCCGTTGGTATACAGGGAGAAGAGGAAGGGGGCTAGGATGCATCCCTGCCTTACTCCTCGTTCTACTCTGAATGGCGCGGTGAGCTCTCCTTTTGTTCCATAACGCACTCTTGCAGAGGCTTCACCGTATAATTCTCTTAGGAAATCCAAGAGGGGGGTATCCACCCCTATGGTTCCTAGAAGGGTCCAAAGCTTCGCATGAGATACACAGTCAAACGCGGAGGACAAATCCACGTATACCATATAGATTGTCCCTGGCTTGGCGTGAATATATTTAGACACAATCATGCTTAGGTTGAGGGCCTGTTCAACAGTTCCGAAGCCTTCCCTAAATCCATATTGCAGGTCCGATAGAATGTTTTTATCATCTGCCCATTGTTGGAGTTGTTCTAAGACTACTCTGCCGACTACTTTGCCCAGAGAGTCTAAAAGTGAAATGGGACGGTAGCATTTTGCGTCCTGGCGATCCCCTTTTTTGAAGATTGGAACCATGATGGAATTTGACCATGACTCCATCAGTCCCAGTTTTGCAGCTGCAGTACATACTCGTGTGAGTATGGGGGCCCAAAGCTCGGGGAGATGTTTAAATAGATCTACTGGGACCCCGTCGGGTCCGGGTGCTTTACCACCCTTACTCATTTGCAGTGCCTGTTCGATGTCTTGTAGTTCGAATGCTATTGGTATTGGAAACACTACTGGGGGGAGAGGATGATGGAATTCTTCTATTGAAGATGTTAGTTTGAAGATTTTAGAAAAATGATTTACCCAGGTTTCCTCATCAATAGCAACATCGATCTGGGGTGTGTTGGAGTCAGATAACAGGGGGGACTTCACTATTCGCCAAAAAGACTGACTATTTTTCATGAGTGCACTTTGATGGAGATCGTTCCATAAAGCTAATTTCAACTCTTTTTTCCTCATCTTTCTGGCCTTGTTATATTCTAGCCTAAGGTGTTGTATCTCTAGCTGGTCTCTAATCGGTTTCCCGAGGGCCTTTCTTAGGTTGGTTTGCGCCTTGGTGCAGTCATGGTTGAACCACCCTGTAGAACTTAAATTATTTTGTTTAGGGGTTCTGGTCAGCAATATTTTTACTTGGTCTAATATTAGCTTGAAATTTTGCAGGACTATACCATCGTCTGCTGATGGATCTAAGCATTTTATTATGTCATTATAAACAGTATTTATTAGTGTGCTAGTCAATTTGTTGGGATCCACTTTTTCCCATTTTATAGTGTATCCATTTCTTTTGCCCAATTCAAGCCTATTTTGGGATAAAGTATTTGCTATTGTAGTTATGTGGGATACTGAGTGATTCAGCTGAAAGTCCAGCCTGAGAGCGGAATGATCGCTTAAGGTATTTTCCATGATTTTAAAATCCCTACTTAAGTGTCTCAGGCCGTCTGTCAGGACAATATAATCAACAGTGGTCTCATGCCCTCTCCCTCGATATATGGGTTCTAGTAGATTCTTAGTTGGTTCTATTGGATTTACTATTATTGGTTCCAAGTCTGAAAGGAGGTTATTCATGGCTAGCCCCGTTCGTGAATGGGGGAAATATATGAGAGGATTCTCATCTTCGTCCACTATTCCACAGCTCTGGTTGCCCGATGATGGGCAGGGGTGTAAATTGAAATCCCCTCCCCATAATATGTGGACATTACCCTTTTTTTCATGTAGATGTCTAAAGTGCGTGGTTTTTTCTTGAATTGTTAAAAGAGTATTGAGAAAGTCATCATCCTCTAGATTGTTGTAAAAGTTTATTAGGATGATGGTATATTTTTTCCCTACCATAAGGCAAAGCAGTTGGAAGTTTGTAAAAGATTCTACCTCTAGTACCTTTAGGTCTGTTATTGTATTGGCTATGTAAGTTACCAGGCCCCCTCTGGGTCTACCTGCATTACTTGGGAGGGCTGGGGAAAAGTATGTCTTATAGCCCACAAGATGTAGGGCCTTCATGGCCCATGTCTCTTGTAGACATATTATCTTGCCTTCCTCAAGAAAGTGGGCAGCAGAGCCATCCTCTATTTTCGGTCGAGGCCTGCAATATTCCAGAAGATGACAGAGAGCCATAGTATATTCTTTTGTGGGTCTTCCGTCTTATTCCCTGAAGGATCTGGGGCTGGGACTGGGACAGTCTGTACGGGAGTTGGGATTTCAACTAATGGTCAGTCGACCATTTCTAGGCTACTGAACCGATTCATGGTCGGTATACCCGGCCAGTTTTCCCAGGGTGGAGCATGTCTGTAGGTAGGTCTGTATGATTGGTATCGAAACCCACCCCAATGTTCCCATTCTCTGCCTCTATTCCGTGGCCCCACGGTCTGCCACGGGCCATCATAGTGCTGGTAATTTGAGTCTGCTGACCACCAAAAATTGTCGTAATCGCTGTGTCGTGGGGGCATTTTAGGCCCGGCGAAGTCTAGTTCCCAAGGTTGTGGGACTGCTTTACGCCAGGTGTTATCAGATTCTTGGATGTAGTTATTGTGATGTCTTTTTGGATAGAAAAAGGAAAGAGGCCTTGTGTCGATCCCACCACTTATATTGTGGTGTTCCCAAGAGCAAATATGCTCGACTACACTTGGGTCCTCAAAGGTGATCACAATACAGTCTCCCTGCGTAGTTTTTTGCCTATGTCCCACCCAAGGGGTCCTGCATACTGATGTTATCCTACTTGACCAGTTTGGGGGAATGGGTCGGTTTATGTTCAACCAATGTTGAACCTTATTTTTTAAAGACCAATTCGGTTCCGCCCCCTCCCCCATTAGTTCTGGTACCCCTGTCATCACTACCACGTAAGGACATGCCTCCGGTGGCATGTTTAGAGGGAACCTGCTGTCGATAGTCCCTCTCATACCTCCTTTATTTACTGGAGGGTTTGTTTTTTTGGTGGCAGGGGTTTTTGGTGCTGGTGTTTTTACAGCTGGTGTATTTAAAGTAGGTGTTTTTTGGGCCGTGTTAATCTGAGGTGTAATAGTTGGAACTTTAGGGGGGGTTTCGGTACTGTGGGAGCCTTTACTGCTGTAGGGGCCTTTGCTGCGATTTGTTGTTTGGGGGACGGGCAGACTAAAGTTGTAGCTTTCTTTTGTGCAAGTGATATGACCGGGTTATTTGTCCCCGTTTTTTGTGGTCCCTGAATAGGTTTTGGGTTTAGGTAACTAGCAAGTTTAGTCAATTGCGTCTCGATTTTAAGCAATCTGGTTTCTATCGGACGGAAGAAGGATTTTAGTAGGGAAGCTATTTCGTTTACCAACTCTGATGTATCCTGTTCTTTGCCAGCTATCGGCAAGACAGGAGATTCTGGGGTGATGGTGTCTGGGATATTCTGTGGTGGATGATGTATCGTCACAAGGTGGTTACCGGCATCAGCTATTTGGTGGGATGGACCTACCGGATTTGTAGTGACAATTAAGTCTATCTGATCAACCACATCCTTGGTTACAGTTTTATCTACCTTTTCCTTTTGCTTTCCTTTTCTTAATGGCTCCCTCCCTCCTCCCTCTTGCTTGCCTTACTTCTTCAGGGGTGTGGTCAGAGAAGATTTCAGGTTTTTTTTCTAGCTCAGAGTCAGAAATTGATACCGAGAGTTGGGAGGCTGAAAGATCTACAACGTTTGGGAGACTGAGCCTATTGTTGCCTAGTGAAGATTGAGTCAGAGTGCACTGTGTTTCTGGAGTTCTTGCTACTGCTAGTAGACCCATTGATGATCGCCTTGCAATAGCAAGATCAGTAGAGACTCTACCCTCAATCAGACTAATGCTTTGATCGATGAATGTGTTTGCTTTAGTAATAAAATCATCCATTGGTCCTAACAGCTGTTCTCCTACCCCAGTTTTTTTTAGTTTTTTTAGTTTACTACCCCGCGTGTTCATTTCTAATGAATAAGATGTGCTAGAGCTTGGTTGGTGGTAGAAAAGGTAATTTGTTTCACAGAGGTGATTTGGATGAGTACCTACAGTAATAGTCCGTTTATGCAGAGTTTAGAGCAAGGGCCCGGACCGGTCTCTCAGGCTCTCGAACGGCCTCAAATGGCCTGCTTTTTGCCCGGTCTTCGCCCCGAGCTCCGCCCCACGCGCGTCCCGCGTCGCGGTAAGGGTTGTGTCAGCTATATATGTGTAGGCGTTGGGCGTGTCCGTGGGCGTGGCCGCCGGGAAGAGGAACCAGCTGAGCTAGGTGAGAAATGCTGGTCCTCGCAGTCCCCCGGTCTGTGCCCTCGCTTGATGAAGCTCGCCTCTAGCCTCGACCCTGGGGACTCAAGCTGGGAGCGTTAGCAAGTCCTGCTGATTGCAGGACGCGCTCACACCAGCGAATCCGCGTTGGTGGGGAGGCTGTGGCCAGAAAAGCAGGTTAGCGTTTGGCGTGGTGATTCCTCCTTTAGCAAACAAAGCAACACACTTCGGGTAGGACTGTGTGAGCGGCACCCGCGGAGCGGGTGTCGCGAAAGGTTAAATCCTGTTAGGCGGTGGGCGTGTCCGTGGCCGCCGGGGGAAGAGGAACCAGCTGAGCTAGGTGAGGAATGCTGGTCCTCGCAGTCCCCCGGTCTGTGCCCTCGCTTGATGAAGCTCGCCTCTAGCCTCGACCCTGGGGACTCAAGCTGGGAGCGTTAGCAAGTCCTGCCGATTGCAGGACGTGCTCACACCAGCGAATCCACGTTGGTGGGGAGGCTGTGGCCAGAAAAGCAGGTTAGCGTTTGGCGTGGTGATTCCTCCTTTAGCAAACAAAGCAACACACTTCGGGTAGGACTGTGTGAGCGGCACCCGCGGAGCGGGTGTCGCGAAAGGTTAAATCCTGTTAGGCGGTGGGCGTGTCCGTGGGCGTGGCCGCCGGGGGAAGAGGTACCAGCTGAGCTAGGTGAGGAATGCTGGCCCTCGCAGTCCCCCGGTCTGTGCCCTCGCTTGATGAAGCTCGCCTCTAGCCTCGACCCTGGGGACTCAAGCTGGGAGCGTTAGCAAGTCCTGCCGATTGCAGGACGCGCTCACACCAGCGAATCCGCGTTGGTGGGGAGGCTGTGGCCAGAAAAGCAGGTTAGCGTTTGGCGTGGTGATTCCTCCTTTAGCAAACAAAGCAACACACTTCGGGTAGGACTGTGTGAGCGGCGCCTTAGAGTATATCCATTCGTATCCCTTCCCTATGTAAATAGAGATAACTCTAATCACCAGTCTCTTCTGTGTGTGACTTTACGTCTTGTACATTTGCATTTTTTTCTGTTTGTATCTTTTATGTAACGCTTGTAATCCTTAGTCCTTATGTTTTGCAACTGGTTCTTTTGTAAAACGCTCTGACACCTTCGGGAAAAGTTCTCGCTATAGAAAATCGCATAAAATAAAATAAAATAAATAAACGGACTGCTCGGCGTGACAGTCTGCTCGTGCCTGTCATGGACACAAAAGACCTTAGAGTTAGGATTAATATCAATGATGAGGTCTCAAACAATGTTAATATTATGAGAGACGTGAGACAAGTTGTGTTTTAGCCCCACTTTTATTTATTTTCTATATAAACAATCTTCATTCTTTTTAACTACTGTTACTACTGATGTTTCTGTGATTCGAAGTTCGCCGCTACCCGCTTTGATGTATGCGGACGATGCTGTGATGATGGCCCGCACACCGAAGGCCCTCTCTCTTTTAGTGAACGACTTTGTCAAATGTATGGCATCATTAGACTTACAAACTAATTTAATAAATCTTTTATTATGTCCTGTGGCCCTAAGAAATACAACACACCATCTCTGAAGTCAGGCGAACATAGGTTATTCAGCACAAGCACTTTCATCTACATAGGCATGACTTTTAACGATAGTGGCTCCTGGAAAACACATATAGTAAATAGTGGGGATAAATAATCTACAGCAGTATCATCGTTACTCAGCCTGTTCCACCCTAAGAAAAGGAATGTTTTAATTCCCTCACTGCAGATCAATAGATCACAATGTCTACCGTTCGCGACCTATGGGGCTCAGGTTTGGGCAACTGAGAGCTGCCACCAAGTGCAATTAGAGGAAAATAGATTCTGCAGAAAGATGCTGGGAGCCCTGATCTCTAGCTCTAGTTGTATCTGCCACAATGAGCTGGGTCTGCTCTTTGTTGAAGACTACATTTGCGGCCGCCCGCTGCTTTATTGGCATGATATTTGGCAAAAAAACAGAGGTGGCACTCACAAACGATATCATGAAAGGTTGCCTTGCATGCGACAATGACAGGATAATCCCCTGGCTCAAGTACATCAAATCCTGTCTGTGCATGATTGGTCTCAACCAGCTATTTGAAAAACCAGAGGGCCCTAGTTCTATTACCAAGAACCAGTTGCAGCGATGTTGATACCAACATGTGCAGGAGGGGAGAATAAAGAGGGAGTCAGCAAAACCGAGAGCATCGGGCTATCTAAGTAGGAATCAGGGAAGGATTTGGCTCCCCCCAAAGTTACTTGATTGGCCATACGAATCACTGGGAGCATAGCTCACCTCTCCGTTTCAGGGAAGATACTATAACATTTTAATTGAACTTCTCATTAGGCTTTCAAACTAACCTAGATACCCATCCTTGTTCCTGTGATGGGAAAACAGGGCAATCTATGCTGCACTTTTTATTTTTCTGTAGTTTTTATTCTATATACACCAAAACCATCCTGCTTCTTGTGATCAAGAAGCTACACATTAGTAATTTCAGAGAAGTTAATAATGTACTACTCTGACTGGAAGATGAGGACATTATTAATTGTGTCACCTTGTTTCTGAAAGTCACAGTGCTAGTACGTAAGCCAATGTCTGCATTAGAATTTTAGCTTGTTTTTGAGTCTATATCTGCATTTTAAATTTGCTGCCCTATGCTCGATATGAATTTTTATTATACTAACTTTTTTATGGCAGCGGTGGCCAGGATTTTAAAGTCTATAATGTATATTGTGTTGTTTTTATCTTGCATTTTTATCATGTACTTTCATGGTTTAAAATGCTTAAACCGAATAAAGAACTCATTGAATATGTGCAATATTCACTGGAGACAGCTGCTGCAGCATCCGCACTACAGGGGTGGTGAGACAGATTTCTGAGCTGGAAGTCCCCAGGGAAACTTGTCTGTCATATAGTGCATTGGAACACTTTTGACTTTAATTGGAGCCAGAGTGGGACTCCTGAGACGTAGACTACTAATGGGGCTTAACCTGAATGTCTCCTATCGTTGATGGGGAATAACCACTACATCTAGCGAGAGGGGAGTGGGACTCAGGAACCCGCCTATTGAAACACTAGAAACATGACCCCAGGGGATTGTGTGTATTGTTTGCAAATGCTGTATTTTACTGTGTATTGGTATATAAATTTACTTAAACCACTAAAGAGAGAGTTCTGGGATGAGATAAAGCAACACGACTGTCCCCAATCACTAAACAATAACCACAACAGAAGTAGATTGCCAATACTAAATATAAAAGGTGAGGAAGATGTGGTTGACCAGAGAGATCTACTCACTGTAAGTCATGTGTGGTCTGAGATGGTCTAAGAGGCCATCCTTAATGGAGGAAGATGCCTCACACACAATTTTCTGTCATGATTCATCATAGGAATCCTATAGGAAGAAGTTGGTCCTTTAATTTTGTCCATCGTGTATACGCCAAAAATCACACAACGATGCTAGAGCCCTCAATTCTGCTAAATATTCCTCAATGGACTCCCTCTCCTGCTGGGCTTCTGTAGCGTTCCATAACAGCAGTTTTACTTTTACCAAACCTTAATCCCAATTGCTTGACTGCGTGCTCAAATGTATTTAGCCATACTTCTGTGTTAGGTTGAAAGAGGAAGTCTCTTTTGCCGCGCCCCACTTTGAAAATGTTTAAGTCATGTCAACATATGCAGAGGAGGGCACTCTTCTCCTTCAAGGACTTCAGCATAGGTTAGAATTACTTCAAACCAATCTTCCAAGGACAAGGTTTATTCCCCAGGATGTGTCAGAAAGATAGGTGTTGGCGCACCAGAAGACATTTTAGAATTGAAATAGTGGAATACACAACCAACCATGGAACCCCGACATTCCCATTACATTCTCTGTGAATAAATATAGTTAAGAGGCCAGTTTTGGAACAGGAAAGAAGAGCGTGGGACATAGGGGCATATTACCAAGGGCCTTTTCGCCGCTTTAGCTGGACTTTTTCCCGCTAAAGCGGCGAAAATTTCATCGCCCAATTACCAAGCTGTCGCTAACACCAGTTAGCTACAGCTTGTAGGCGATAGCGAGCATTTTGGGGCCCGCTTTGTATGTCAGCGATAATTATCGCTAATGACATGCAAAGTGGGCGTGCCAAAATGTTAGCGACTGAAAAAAGTCGCTAACATTGCTATTGCCTATTACCTACAAAGGCGAAGCGATGGAAATATTTGCGCTAAGCGCGAATATCTCCAAAAGCTAACGCCTGCTAATACCAGTTCTTAGCCATGTTATCCAATGGGAGGTGGATAACATGGCTAAGAGCTGTTTCACGCTAATGCGTGAATATTGCTGTATTGTCAGCGATATTCACTCATTTCGCCTGATTTTTATCGCTTTTGAGATAAACCTTGCTAATAGCAAGTTGTCTCAGCGATAAAAATCGGTGAAGCGTGGCGGTAATAATTTTGCCGCTAACCCTACTTAGCGATAAATATCGCTGTTTGTAGGTAATATGCCCCATAGTTACTTGCAGGCAATCTTTTCAGGAAGGTATGGATTGGATGCACATCAAGACTGAAGTATTCAGTCACACGTTAAAAGTGATTTCCTAATTGGAAGGGTAAGGATTGATGAGGCATCGGCACCATCATTTCCGCTACATCCATATTGAATTCATCAGCAAAGGTTCTAATGGTTAATTTGACATGAAACCTGCATCCGTCCATTCCTTGGTCTGGTCGCCCACCCAAATACTTTGTGGCACTGTGTGAACAATGTATCAACCGTGTGGGGGGCTGTAGGTGTCTCTTTAGGTTTGCTGTCACCCTAGTTGTTTTGTAGCCACAGTACATGGAATTTTCTAACATCTCTTTAACAGTCTATCATGTTTCCTAACTTTCCATCAAGCATTGTTTTCTCACACATTTCTCCTCCCTTTAATGTATACTTCCTACCCTTTCTTACTTTTTACTTCGCTCGTCAGCTCTTCTTCCCTCTTTAATTGCCTATTTTTCCACTCTCACCAGTGGGCCTTCACACTCTCTTGATTCCTTCTTGCCAGCCAAATGCTTAAAGTGGGCATCCCACTGCCACAAGACTATTTTCGTATCCCCTCTCTTGTTCTCTCCTTTCAGTTTTTCTGTCAAATCTACTGCTTTGAGGCGACCTTAGAGCAGCATACAATGCTAAAATGAAGCCTATCTATTGGTCAGTATATGGGCGACTGCAAGCATTCCCGTTTGTCTGGTGGTATGTGTATGTAGTTATGTTTGTGTGTGGATAGATGTATTTAAGGCTGTCCATCTGGCTGTGTATTCACATTATTTAGGTGATTTAAAATATAAAGTCTAGTGTGAGTATGGTCAGACACCAAGACATCTAGAATGAGCATTGTCTTAATGTGCAAGAAAGTAGAAGGGGCATGCTGATTCCTTGGACAGAGGACCTTTGTAGATTACAAAAAGAAGTGGAACAACAAAGGCTACACTTCTCAACTCATCAAACTAGATTCCCTTTAAGATCCGAAGGATAAAACACTGTTAAATATATAGTCAAAACAGGCATCTCCCCTGCCTCAGGGCCCAGTGCACCCCTCATCAAAGAATTGCATGGGATTACAGATATGCTATGAGGCAATGATACGTCACTGCAAGCCTCGGCCATTAGAGTGAGTAAAGAGGTGCCCAGTGGCTTCAACTCCAGAAGCAGGTTGTTGCTAATAAATCCACATCTCCTGGTTTATTCTTTGCAGCACAGCAGTGCAGTACAGGTCCAGATACAACTGATTATCACAAACAGAATCCTCTACAAACACTAAATGGAACATGGCCACATCTGAAAATAAGCAAGGCGCATGCATGAAACACAGGACTGATGACACAAAAGGTCCTGAGCACATGCGGCATTGCCACTGGGAATATAACACAGGTTTATTCAGGAAAACAAACAGAGCGAACCCCAACATCAGATGGGACTGCCATTAAATCTTTGACTATACTACACTATCCCGTCCCACATGACACAGTCCCACAGATATTCAAATTACAAAGTTGATTTTTGTACATTGCTTTGTTTTGCAGTGTTTACTGTCTGTGAGAACCTTGGATAAGAAATGTGGCTATAACCCAATAATTAATAGTACTCAATTTACCATAGGCGGATAGAAAACTGATTCAATTATTGACTTGCAGACCAGGACAAACTGGGAACCAAACGCAGCCCTGGTAAATGTTGTCATACCAGACACCGTATCTGTGCTGAGCAAGCGTGCACAGTCAGTGGAAGGGAAATTAGAGATGGTAAGTTTCTGAAGAAATGTTTAAATAACAGTGGCTCTGTCCTAAGTTGCGTTCCTCATGTCATTCATTATTTGGAGTGCATTTATGCTCTTCCAATTCTCAACAAAACATGACACGTTACACAAAGCTGTGATACAAGATATATGTCATCTAAAGGACAAGGAGAGAAATGTTGTGGGATCAGGTGCAAATTGTAAATGGTATATCCTAACATGTGTATTAAATGCATACCAGACTCCAAACATGAATACAATGTTTCCAGTATATTCAAAGAAGGTACATGACATAATTACTACCCTAATAAAGGACAGTGACCCAAACCCACAAAACTGTCATGCTTTATTATTCTGGCCCTCCTCATTATGATTCGCATTAAAATCTGCTATGGGGTCACCGTGGAGCTCTTAAAGAGATTGAGATGTCTTGGTAAAGAGTAATTTATATCCCTACTGGTAAAATAAATAAGGGAGCTATTTGTGTTACAAAAATGTGAGGGATGGCCTGGAATTAATTAAGTTATTATCTTCCCTCACTAACACTTAGTTAAAATCACTCTCCTAAGGAGCTTGTGCAATGCAAGCCCTTAGCTTAGTCAACATGTTTCGGCCTTCAGCTTCTAGCCCGACCCAGGTCTGGAGCATTATTTACGACTCGTCATACCCTCCTCCTAACCCTCTCCTTCCTAGTGTTGACCAGTATTCTAACGTATTATGGGAAGAAGAAGGGGAAAATATGAAACAACCACACATGGTTTGTAATAGTGCAGAGTTGTGTTCCATGACCTATTGCGGGATAACAACGCATACAAGCCTTGGATATAGGAATTTAAATCACTCACTAGTTAGTTGTACCCAATTCAATAAAGGCAGCTATTCTTTTTGCAATTGCTTCTTTACATTTTTTTCTGTCTGTAGCTTTTTCTTTTCAGTAAAGTCACTTGTGAACAAGGCATATACACAATAGCTGCATCAACACACACACAGGAACTCACTATCAAGTGACTTAATATGTCAGGAAAGTAAGTACCCTGTGATTTCTCACAGAAAGTGAAGTCTTGTGTGGCCACCTAGCATGAACAGGCATCATAGCGTATTGCTGTTGCTTAAGAAAAAGTTAAAATATATAGAGACATTACTTATAGTGAACACTCTCCTCCAAGTTTATGGCAAAGGTGTTTTTGATGATGGCTCCTTACCCAATAGAGAGAGAATAAGTTGGAAGTTAACAAGTAGGGTATGAGAGTCAATGTGAGGGTCGAGGGAAAGAGTTTCCAGACGGTACTCCGCCGAGGAGACTTGGATCCCTGTGCAGAGTATGGTGAAATGTCATTGTCACAAAGCCTGGATCTGCACCATGGAACCCCCACACAGAGAGGGGGCCCTCATGTACAACCTCATGTAGCTTCCTTCTTGTATGACCAAAGGTGCGTGCATTTTCAGTTACTTGTGCATAAAGTTTTATTTCTAATAATCCTTGATTTCTTTCTAAAAACTGAGCAGATCCATAAGTATGCTGTATTTACGAATGGTCTTTGGCATTTGAAAGGACATGGGGTGACTAGAGTTGATGTAGTGTGTTTGTAACTCATTGCTTTTACATCCATTTTACACTGCTCTTCAGTGGGGTTCTGGGAGGGGAAGAAGTATTTAGGAAACACTGCCCTGAGTCCCAGTTGTCTCCCAAACAATCATAAGCATTTTATGAAAACCCTTCTAGGAAACTGATCCAATAAAGAGTTGAGTGCAGACGTAGCCCAGAGTTTCCCTGGGTTTTCTCTTTTTCTGCCTTGAAATATTCAGTGACATTATTACATAATTGGTACAACAGCACTTGAGGCACAAGCACATCCTGTTCATTCTAGGCAGATTTATCACAATGATCATTTTATTTACAATATTGAACTTGGAAACCAATTAGAAGCATTTTATTGTCGTTAAAGGAGACATAAAATCATGCATATGTGAAGTATAAATCTGGAACTCGCATAGCTGTGAAGTGAGATCATTAAAGATGTGGCAGACAGACCTGACTGATTGTGAAAAACTGAATATTTTAAGCCCTTTTTTACCAATTTTTAAATCAAGAATATATAGTTTTAATAGCGCCCATTACTCAGAAATGCAATTCAGCGTATTATTTAGAAAAATGAAATCGTCCATCCACGGTCAGAGTTTTTCTCATAAAATAGAAACCAGAAGGGGCTTTTAAAACGAATGTGCTCAAGATAATTACTACAAAACTGTATTATCAGCCACTAAATAAATCAAAGTGCACATACTTGTCATACTTTACAGAAGGGTAGTACTTGCAAATTAATGCCATTATTCAATACTTATGCTGCTTTTTTATACAATGAAATATCTGGTGTACTCATTTCGATATAATATGGATACGTGTGTGACAAATATGGCCCAGTTCACAAAGGGAATCTTAGATCTGCATGGATGCAGATTTACAGTTATTCCCCGGGAGAGTTGTGCCAATGTCAGCTATCAGACATACTATTGGCCATGTCATGCGACATATTTTGGCACTGTAGTCTCTCCAGTATGGAACTGTGTGCAACGTACAGTTTTGCGCAGGATAAAAGAAATCCTACGATGCAACTACATTTTTCTTCCTTGACAGGAAAAAAACTTTTCTCCGTGGAAGAGCTTATTCCTTTAGACCCTGTGGGGCATATTATCAAGGGGGTTTATCTCCGTTTTTTTGGCTTTAAAAGCCAAGAAAGCGGAGATAAAGTTATCTCCCTATTACCTAGCTGTCGCTAACACCAGTTAGTGACAGCTAGTAGGAGATAGCGACCATCTTGGGCCCCACTTTGCATGTCAGTGATATTTATCACTAATGACATGCAAAGTGGGCGTGCCAAGATGTTAGCAACTGGAGACAGTCGCTAACATCGCTATCTCCTATTACCAACTTTTGGAGATATTCGCGCTAAGCGTGAATATCTCCAAAAGCTAACACCTACCCTGAGCAGTTCTTAGCCATGTTATCCAATGGGAGGTGGATAACATGGCTAAGAGCATTAACTCGGTAATGCATGAATATCACTGACTTTTCAGCGATATTCATGCATTGCGGCCGTTGTTTATCGCATTTGCGATAAACCTTGGTAATACCAAGGTTTATCTGCGATAAAAATCGCCGCAGCTCAGTGGTAAATTTTTGTCTCCTGCAAGCAATAGCGATAATTATCGCTATTGCTTGGTATTATGCCCCCGTGTTCTCTTCCAACTCTGGAAATACATTTACTCCAATGAAATCAAAATGGACAACGTTCCGCCATTTCAGGGGTCTGAGTTCCAAGATCTGCTCGGACGTCTTGGCATTAGACATCACCGCATCACCCCACATTGGCCACAGACAAAAGGGAGGTCGAATGATTCATGCGGACACTGACCAAGACACTACAAGTATAAATGAACCAGCCCTGAAGTCAGCCTGCATTGGTTCCAGAGGGAATACAGAGGGACATCATATTGCACTACTCAATACCCCCATGGGCTTTGATGCTGAAAGAGTACAGAATGGACATGATTCCGGTACATCCGGAATGGATTTAACCCGAGCATGATCAGGAAGGTGCTCACAACAGACAATGGAAAAATAATACATAGGCAAGTATCTGCCAGAGAGCAGCCTAGTGAAAACTGGAGCAGGGATAGCAAGCACTCCTAAAAGATAGCAGGCCTGGATGAGGCAGCAATATAGCTGTATGCCCATCACTTTCAGAGAGGCCCCCATGTCAATAAAAGTCTTGGGCCTCATTTATGAAAAGTGACGCATCGCTGCGTGAAAACAGCGATGCGTCACTTTTAACTGCGCCCTCCTTGCGACACCAATGATGCGTCATATTTACAGTATGACGCATCATGGCGCAAGGAGTTACAGATACGTCAGTATTTCTGACGTATCTGTATGACGCAAAAGTGACGCAACTCCAGCAATGTGTCCTTTCACATGGGGCAAACCCCATGTGAAAGGGCCTGCGTCAGTCTTACACCTGCTGTGAGGCCCCTTGACTTTTGACCTTAACTTTTGACCCAGCAATTTCCACCATGCACATGGGTTGCGGTCTCCTATGTTAGTTTAGGCGCCCTGTGAAGGCGATGAGGAAGACCTCTTCCTCTCCTGAGGGTGATTCCTCCTTATGGTGTCCAACCCACGGCTTGTCTTTGGTAGTCCCCTGGGGTTCTGAGTCGTCTACCAACAGTTGCTGAACGGCTTTCATCTGGGTCTGTCTCCTGCGGGCTCCTCTCACTCTCGGACCACCTCTGCATACCATGGAAAAGAGGTTAAGCTTGCCACAACTCGAGCATGTCCGCCTCTGTGCAGGGCAGGTCTCCGTTCCTCACTACCACAGTTACGGCACTGTGCACCAGGTTGTGCCAGGCCATTGTCTTTGACCTGGTTGCTTTCGCTCTTGTGGATATAGTGTCTACATGCTCCACTTTTACATTGTGTATCTTACTTGACACACGTGTATTCGCCATGCCCATCTCTGTGGCCTTTTCCGCTGACAGATCGTGTGGCCATGCCATGATGCGGATGCCTTCTGAGCGGATGTTTGGTTTTCGCAGTATAATGCCCCGAAGAGTCTTATTTCGACACCCTTAAATAATTTGCACTTGTACCTCCTTGGGCTGATCATCTGCCAGGCACGTGCTTGTTAGCTCCAGGAGGTGGGCATAGAATGCGTTGATGGATTCGCCCTCATGCTGGCGGGCCTGGTGAAGCTCAATCTCTCGAAATCCAGATTCAACTTTGGGTCGATATGCACATTGATGGCCCTCACTGCTGCATTATAGTCATCAACTGCTCCTGTGTCGAGGAGGAGTTCAAATAGTTTGTAGATTTCTTTGCCTGCATAGTGGAGCAGAAATGAATGCTTAACTGTGCCATCATTTTCCCGGGTGGCTATGAAATCATTGTTCAATATCCCCACCCATATCTTCCACATGGGCGCAGCTGTTAAGGGGTCGATGGGTTCACTAAAAGGCCATAGTACTCCTGCCTGTGTGTGTTGTTGGGACATCTGTGGCTGGTTGGGCCCCTGGCCCTGCCCTGCATTGTCCTCATCTGCATGGCCTATCACTGTCCTGTTGCGCTCCACACCTTGCTGCCCCATATGTAGTTACTTGGTATCTGTGTTTTCAGTTCACTTCTGGACTCACAGTTCACTAATCAGGTGCTGTGTGGTGTCAAAGGGCCCCCTGTCAGGCTTTGTACTCAAGGTATGAGTACTTAAGGTACCCCCAGCAAGAGCCTCTCATCTCATGTGCCCGGGACTACAGACTTTCCTTTCCATTCCTTATGTGCACAACACGAGCCAGCAGGTAGTCCTGACCCTCTTGGACAGGTGTTGTGTTCGCCAGAAAAATGTTTGGGGCATGGCTGGAATAATTGCGGACTCTGTCTTTCTCCCCCTTCAGGACACCCTTCCCTTCAGACACATACATCTGACAGGGACATACATCCGGGTACCGACGGGCGTCCAGGAAAATCCCCGATGGGGCTGTGGCAAGGTCACTCCTGAGCATGATGCTGTCCCTTCGGCGTATTCTCTCAGCGACCACACAAGCCCCAGACAGGGCAGCGGCAAGCACTTATCTCATGGTGACACATTTGTGGTACAGGCTGGGACCACCAGGGCCAGTAACCACTCTTCGTGCAGCAGGCAAAGCGCGACACTTCCTGCGCTGCATGGCGAGACCACCAGAGCAGGTGGCCGCTCTCCATGTGTTAGACCAAAGCACCTTAGGATGGAGCCGGAGAGCACAGAGGTCTCTCCCTCCGGAATGAAAAAGACTCCTCTGTTGCTTGGGTGACTGCTTGTCACCAAATGTGTAGGCGTGCCCAGTCTCCAGCCTACATGGCCCACACATTACGAACACCAATACAGTGATACACCCGACACCTGAGTATGGTACAGGCAAAGACCACATGCGGTCTGAGACCCTTTGATTTATAGCCTCTGGCTGCTCCTGGCCAGAGGATGTACAGCTGGCTGCCCTTGAAGTGTTCAGGTGGCTCCCTATATCTATAAACTGAGGTGCGAGGACCACAAGCCGCCAGGGTACTTCCACATGTGTAGCATGTCCATAAGGTTAGATGTGGCTGAACCATCTATAAGCAGTGCTGAGTTTCTGCAAGTGACCTGGATGTCAAGGCACCATTTCTGTACAGTTATGCTTATCAAAGGCTTCTCTCAGTACTGTCCAACATACTCCACACATCTAAATGCCTGACTAAAAGTTGGGCAGTAAAAGAATTTATTAATCCTGTGAAGAATTTACTGATTTAATTTCCCAAGCCATAGCATTACCATGGTGAAAATGTGTTTAAAGTCATCACCCAATTCTGTTTTATGACTTAAGTCTTTTTGTCCCTACTAAAAAATAATTCTGATGCAGATCACGCATGATTCCGGAAATCCTCATATGGGCGCCTTCTAAACTGCATGTAATTTTTGGAAATTTTAGGGCAAATTCACAAATGCTTATATGCTATAAAGTAGAAGTTAGGCCAGAAAAGATGTAATTTACACAAATGCAATCTGACCAATTCACAAAAGTAAAGAAGACTTCAATTTATGTGTTTATTTATGTGATATAACTAGATAATATACACAACCCATGATTAAATTGCACATTTGAGTTCTCAAGATTTCCAGTTCCATGTATGAGTACCTTTTTGAGTCTAGGAATTCTCTCTAAATTTTGTGATTGATATTGCTGGTGTTATAATAGGCAAAAAACATTCTACAAATCCAAACATGCATACAAAACCTGGACTTGATATAGTGCTCATGCATGGCACTGGGAAACTTAAGGGCTCAGCTCACCAGTCAATGACAAATATGCTTGTAAAAGTGAGTGTAGCTGGGGAAGTGTCCAATAACAAACAATGAAAATTAGGCTTGTGATCACAAGTTAGAGCATTCATTACGATTCGTTTAGGAAGTCATTTGTAGCATTTATCTGTGTGCCCTCATCGCCGCCACCGATGACATCCGAGCCCTGATGGACAACGGAGAAACAGCGGCCCTCATCCTCCTAGACCTCTCTGCGGCTTTTGACACTGTCTGCCACCGCACCCTAGTACAGCGCCTCAGCAACGTCGGAATCCAGGACAAGGCGCTGGAATGGATCATCTCCTTCCTCGACGGAAGAACACAGAGAGTCCGGCTACCACCGTACAAGTCAGAGGCCACCGAAGTCATCTGCGGCGTCCCTCAAGGATCCTCTCTGAGCCCCACCCTCTTCAACGTCTACATGAGCCCTCTCGCGGCCATCGCACGCCAGCACAACCTCAACATAATCTCCTACGCCGACGACACCCAGCTGATCCTCTCCCTGACCAACGACCCCGCCGCCGCCAGAGCCAACCTGCACGAAGGGATGAAAGAGGTAGCCGAGTGGATGACGACCAGCCGCCTGAAACTGAACTCAGACAAGACGGAGGTCCTCATCCTGGGCTCCTCACCCTCCGCCTGGGACGACTCCTGGTGGCCTCCCGCCCTGGGCACCGCACCCAAACCGACAGACCATGCACGCAACCTGGGCTTCATCCTGGACTCCTCCCTCTCCATGACCAGGCAAGTCAACAACGTCTCCTCGGCGTGCTTCAACATCCTGCGCATGCTACGGAAGATCTTCTGGTGGATCCCCACCGAGACCAGGAAGACCGTCACCCAGGCCCTCGTCACCAGCCGACTGGACTACGGCAACGCCCTCTACGCCGGTACCACCGCCAAGCTCCAGAAGAGACTCCAGCGGATCCAGAACGCCTCAGCCAGACTCATCCTCGACATCCCACAAACCAGCCACATCTCCGGACATCTGAGAGACCTTCACTGGCTCCCCGTCAACAAAAGAATCACCTTCCGCCTCCTCACCCACGCACACAAAGCCCTACACGACCAAGGCCCGAGCTACCTCAACAGCCGAGTCAACTTCTACGCTCCCAAACGCCACCTCCGATCAGCCAACCACGCCCTCGCCGCCGTCCCCCGCATCCGAAGAGCGACTACAGGAGGAAGGTCCTTCTCCTACCTTGCCGCCAAGACCTGGAATTCCCTCCCGACCGACCTGCGCCTGACCCAAGACCACCTCTCCTTCAGGAAGAAGCTGAAGACCTGGCTGTTCGAGCAGTAGCGGAACCCCCCCCACTCCCAGCGCCTTGAGACCCTACGGGTATGTAGCGCGCTCTATAAATGTCATTGATTGATTGATTGATTGTGTGCCTAATGAGCACCCAAATGAACCAGGTGATAAGTAGTGCCAAGGGATGTGGTAGCAAGCAATCACTTCAGCATCAACAGGATACCTGCAGTAGGAGGTGTCAGGGATGAAACAACCATCTTTATTTGGGGAAAGAAAGGTAAATAATAAAAATACATAAGTTTCAGAAACTACTAACGCATGTATGTTTAACTAAGGACCGTGTACAGTTAGAGAATTAATCCTAAATCTCCATTATGTAAAGATACTATACGAAAGCAAGGATATGTCTAGCAAGCAATATGTACATTATACATATGTGAAACACAATAATATGTGAATCAGAAAAAAATGAATAAGTTACATACAGGTCTGAATGTAAAATATACCTATTTACTACTTTTTTGTGGATTGGCGCAGTGATCCGAAGAACTAGGTCACAATCTAACATGAAAAGTCTAACAATATATATTTATATTGTTAGACCTGTCAGCCTTTGGATGGTCTTCCCCCAAATGTTTTGCCTCTCCCAGGTCTGCTACTTCAGCCTGAATGCAGTGTTAAACTGCCATGTCGACATGGCATTAAAACCACACCTGTAAAGCCCTAAACTCCCTTTTTATTACTTATAAGGCACCCCTAAGGTAGGCCCTAGGTAGCACTAGGACAGGGCTCTATGTAATTAACAGGTTGGACATGTACTTTTAATTTTTGCATGCCCTGATAGTGAAACACATCTCAATTCGTTTTTCATTTCTGTGAGGCCTACTCCTCCCTTAGGATAACATTGGAGATTTTTTATTACATTTAATAAGCTGTAATTTCTAATTGGGCGCTGGTCCTATATCATGTTTGGTGGCTTTGGAAATGTGGTGGAAAGTCATATTTAATGGTAAAGTCAGGAATTTGATCCTAATTTTAAAAATGACACTTTTAGAAAGTTGGCATTTTTCTGCCCTTAAGTCCTTTTGTGCCTGTGTCACTATACTGGGTGTAATTTACTGTGTAACTTTGTGAATTCCTCCCAGAAAATCACAATAAAGGATATAGGTGTGCCCAAAAGGGCCATCTACTAACAGGATGGTGGGGGCAGAGTTGATCACAGCCCCAATTACTATCGACTAGCATATGCTCTGCACAAAGGACTTAACGACCCCACATTGTTACTGCAGTCAGCTTCAAGCCATGAAATGGGGGACAAGAAATTCAATGCACTTCAAAGCCACTGTTTAGAAGCTTCTCCTACCTTCCAGAACCAGAGCACCAATGTATAAAAGTAGGACCTCACACACCAACTCTTCAGTACACTTCTGGACATGTGGATACTCTGCCCAGAAGAAGGACTGCTGTGCTGCTGGAATGACTGCACTCTGCTTGATTACTGTACTGAAAGGATGCTACCCTGCTGGATTGCTGAGCGTTTTGTCTTGCTCTATTGCCTTCTGCCTGTGGACATGGACTGGATCTTCAGCTGTCTGAGGACCTCCAGAATGATTCACAAGGGTTAGTTTGCTGGCCTCCTGTTCAGAGCCACAGAGAAACAAAAGGCTCCCTCTATCTTGAACTTGAACCTGACCCAGTCTGAGTGAGTCCTGACTCTCTGGGTGGTGCCCCTCCAGTCATGGGCCCTTGGAAGTGGTGCTAAAGGAGCTTAGATAGCCAAGGGGTTTTACAAACTTTTTGCCTGAAAACTGAACTGAGAACAAGGAGGAGACCATGACCGACCTGATTGCCTATACACCAGAGGTGCATCGCCAGTCAGATTGAATTTGCGGCTTCTCCACCTACATTCTTTTCTGCAGCAGCAAATCCCTTCCAGTGGTCCTTTGCCAAAGGCGTATCTGGCCTCATGGACCTGTCTTCGGCTACAACTGTCTGCCTAGTTTGCTAGAGATTTTCAACTTCCATTTCAGAGACTAAGCCTAAACACAGACATTTTTACTGTGGCTTTAACCAAAGGATATCTGACAAGAACACTGCCTTCTCAGACATCTCCTGCAGCCTTGCCCCACTGAACTTCACCTTCCCAGAACAATTTTTTAAAGAATTTTTCTAAGTCCGAAGGTAAGCACTGACCTTGCCCAATTCACTCCTTGTATCTGACTACGCTCCATTGCGGTTGGCCATTTTAATTTTTTTTATCTGATCTTGTGCAACTAGATGTCCACGGGTGATGCTTTGATCTTTTAGGCGCCATTTTTTACAAAAAAATGTAAAAATTCATGACTCTGATTCTACTGATTAAATATTTGTCATTTTGGTGTCACATAATTTATTAAAATGTCTCTATTTTTTTAAATTGATTTGGGATTTTTTTTTCTGTTCTGTTTGTGTGCCGCATAAATACTTTACACATTGTCACTATGTTAAGCCTGACTGCTATTTGTGCCAAGCTACCCAGGTTTAAGCTCAGGTGAATTTAGTGAATTGTTGTCTGGATTGTGGCTGATGCTTGACAGGGGCTCACACCCAGTCAACCAATAACCAAATTTCTAACACATATATATATGCATATATTTGTTAGACATTTATTTATGGTTGCCAGCAGGTAGTTATAGTTAGGCCTAGTTTCCATGAGAAAATCATTTTTATATTTTGCCAAAAAACACTTGGCGCCGCTTGATAAATCTTCACAAATTTTTCAAAACTAGTACAACAGTCTGTTCAGCTGCTATATTGAAAGTTTCAGGGTGATTTGTCAAGTGGAGTCAAGAAAAAGGGGGGGTCGCAAAACACTTTTTCCCCATACAATAGGGATTTTGAACATGACTACAGCTCAAACAGCTGGATGGAATTACACCAAGTTTTGAAGAAAAGGTAGGCCTTGGTTCAGAAAGCAACCTTTTGTTAATTGGTGTAAATCCGTTCAGTAGTTTTCAAGATATTTATTGGAAAACAAATTTGCATATCTGGAGGTGTGAATCCTTTGCAAATCCATTGTGGTGATGAGCGAATCCACAAACCAAAAGGGATGCAGTGATTCGCTAGTTGCAACGTGAGTAGAAAGTTGCGGATGCCATTTTCATCATCGGGGAAAAGTCCCCAGGTGCAAAAGTAAATATGAAACGTAGTGGAAGGGCAGGGTATAGGTCCCCTGACCCCCTGGGAGCAATATAGGGGTCTCTGAGGAAACCCTAGTGGGCCCGAAAATGGCCATAATTATTTTTCCATGTGCAAGGATTCATGAATCCGTTGCGTCACTTACATATCTAGTGACACATGCACAGAAGAAATGGTACACTCATTCAGATATGTACTGAAGTACTGACAGAACCAAGTCATCTATTCAGACAAGTGGACTTTTAAAAAATACTCCAGTCTGCTACTGCAGAGCCTGTGTGTGTAGGTTGTAGTACTAGGCTGACCTCCCCTTAAAACATGTTGCCAGGCCTTAAACTCCCCTTATGCTAAATATAAGTCACAGGTAGGCTGTAAGTAGGCTATAGGACAGGCAGCTATGTGCTTAAAAGATAAGACATTTATTACACCGTTTCAGTGGCTTACATGCGTATTTAGAGACCTATATGCTCAGATATATGTCCAGTCTCTCACCCATACTGCTAGAGGCATACCTATGTATGAAAAAATGGAGCCACTAACACATTCAGTCTCACAGACTAAGAGGCCCTTACACCTTCACACTCACACACCCACACACCCACACATGTTTCCAACAGTTACAGAGCCAGTTGCACACACAGTTACATTACCCAACAGTCACTAACACAGCCAGTAACTAATACATACACCCACTTAGATACAGGTTTAGAGACCCATACAGGTTTTAAGATACCAGTCATATAGTGACATAGTTACTTACATATCCGCCGACACATGCACAGAGGAAATGGTATACTCACTCAGATATATAGTCAAGTACTGACACAACGAAGTAAACCATACAGACAAGTCACCCTTTTAACATGTATTGGGCATGCTGCTGCAGAGCCGGTTTGTGCAGTTTTACTGCTAGGCCAATTTGCTATTTAAAACCACCTACCAAGCCTTAAACTTCCCCTTTTCTACATATGTCACCCATATGGTATACCATAGATAGTCCATAGGTCAGGATGCTACATGCTTAAAAAGTAAGACATGTAATTTGAAGTTTAAGTGAGGTACACATGCATTTACAGACACATATGACCACTTATGCATGCAGTCTCTTGTTTAAACTGATAAGTACATACTGAGTCTAGCTTGATTTGGTATTGATAACAAGGCTTAAACTCCCTTTTTTATAATAAGTTACCCATAAGGTAGGTTGTACATAGGGAACAGGGATTTCTGCTATGTGCCTAGAAGGTAAGACATTTACTTTGAAGTCTTAGTGAGTCAAAAGGGGAACTTTCCAGCCCATGCCCCTAGTTATACATCCAGTCTCCCACCCATACTGTGACTCACATACATATGTACAAAAGTATAGAGCCACTCAGACACCCAGTCAGACAGTGCCAGAGGTAATAACACATTCACTCACATACCCACACAGCACTTATGTATCCAGCACTAAGAGAGCTAGTTGTATACACAGTTACATACCCCAGCATTCACTAACATAAAAAGTAAGCAATCCATAGAGCCACTTACATATACTTTTACAGACCCATACACGTAGTATGAGAGCTAGTCATATGCTGATATAGTTGCATATATATCCAATGACACACCTACGCATGGACTAATAGACTTATCCAGATATGTACTGAAAAAACTGACACTACCAAGTCACCCATCCAGACAAGTAGTCCTTTAAACACTTTTAAAATTGTTTAAAACTCCTTGCCAAGCCATAAACTCCCTTTTTGCTAGATACAAGTGAACCCTAGGATAGGCCACAGATAATTCTACACTTATGCATACACTGACACACACAGACACACTATAAAGCTTACAGTAGTACACCCAGGCACACACTGATGGATATACTAACACACTCAAGCACACACTCATGCCTACAATAACACACCGAGGCATACACTGATGCATACAGTAACACATCCAGGAACACACTTATCCATACAATGACACAACCAGGCACACACTGATGCATATACTGACACACCCTGATGCATACAGAGACACTCCTAGGCACACACGTATGCATACACGAACACACTCAGGCACACACTGATGCATATAGTGACACAGCCACACATACACTAATGCATATACTGAGATACCCAAGCACACACAGATGCACATACTAACACACCAGGTGGCACACTGGTCCATATATTAAGACATCCAGGCACAGTTACACATCCAAGAGACAGTGGTGCATAGGCTGACACCCCCAGATACACTCTGATCCATGCAGTGGCACACCCATGCAGACACTGATATGTACACTAACACACCCAAGCAGGCAATGATGGATACACTGACACACCCAGGGACACACTCATGCATACACTAACACACCTAGCCACACAATTATGCATACACTGACACACCCAGACACACACTGATCCATACACTAACGCACCCAGGCACACACTCATGCATACACTAACACATCTAGGCACACACTAACCAGTGGCGGTGCGTCCATTAAGGGCGCTGGGGCATTGCCCCACAAGCCACCTGCGCCCGCAGCTCCCTCGGCGTCTAGTCTGAACTTAAGTTCAGAGACGAGGGAGAACTGACAATCAATCATGTCAGTCAGCATTACATCAGACTGCCCACCCCCTTCAGAGTCTGAAGGGGGTGGGCAGTCCGACGTCATGTTGATTGACATGATTGTCAGACATGGGGCAGGCAGCACAACACATGTGCGCATGATTGGGGACGGAGGTCGAATTTTTCCTCCGTGACCACTCATGCGCACTATTGTCTGTTGTGCTGGCGCATGCCCATTAGGAGAGCGAGGGTTGAGCAAAGGCTTAAACCTTGGTCTCCTAATGGGCAGGCCAGGGTGGTGAACAGCCCTGCTCTAAGAGGGTTTGCCATCAGTGACCTCGCAGCTGTTTGTAGGCGCCAACCAACTGGACCCTGGGGCCAGAGCAGAGGCGACGTTGGCCCGGTCCGGTAAGTTTTTTATTTTATTTTAAATCTCTCCCCGGACCGGCCCCCACCCCTGCGTGACCCCCTACTATTGTGGTTCTTCACTGGTGTCGTAGACACTTTAAATTGCTTGCGTGAAGTCCCGACACTTTGAACAAGATGCTATCGTTTCAGAGTCTGTACCGCAGCTGCTCATTTCTGCTTTATCCTTTTTCTGTGTTTTCTAAGCCCTTACTTCAGAGTCAGAGCACACATTCCTCTCCCTTAAGCTACATGCTAATTGCATCTTAGGCCAAAGGCGTGACCAACTGTAATCGCTCGTGTAAAAAAAACAGTGACAACAGGTAGATGGGGGCCATACGTCAGGTCCCCATGGCACGACTCGGCTCATAGTAAATACCTTAAACTATTTCTGCACACGCTGAGTGCATTATATTGAATTTAAGTTATTTTAGCTCTGACAGTACATTTAAAGACGGTTTGTTTCCTATACTATTCATGGACCGGCGCCCACTGACAGCATTATAACTGGCGACCAAGACAAGTAAAGGGCTTACTCGAAAAGTTTCCAAACCTGCCTGGAATGCTGCACATAAGAGCCTCGGCCTGCTGGCCACACGGCTCGGCACTCCGCTTGCTGCGGCTGTAGGTGGCACCTGCGTCCGCCTGGGCGGCGTAAGCCAGAACTGCTCGACTTCACATGCACACAATCCAGACTGGTGCATCCAAAAATACCAAAAGCAGTTTTCCGATTTGCCTGGATATTCCTGTGTTTTTTCTTTTTTGTTTGTTTTTTTGAAAACCTTTATTATGTAAAGAAAAATACAATTACAGACCTACAACCACGGAGGCTGATCAGTCGCACACAACAATATTCACATCAAAGTACACAGCTCTTCAGCCGACAACCCGAGGGTCCGGATTAGTGAAAGGTTTCAAATTTCATATTTTATACAAATAAACAACAAACAAAAAAGATCGAGGCATTACTGAATAATAGATTGGCTGTTCCTCATGGCAGTGGGAGACGGGTGGAAGACGGATATTCCTGTGTTAAAGAAAGATACAGCCAGCGAAAAAACACTCCTTCTGCGATCCCTCAAAAACAATCAATTAGCCTGGTGGTGTAACGTGAACCCCTAAAGACTAATTTGTTCACTTTTGAACCTGCTCAACTAGTGAATGGCCCCTGCCTCCCCTTTCACTGATCCCTCTAGGCTCTTTTCGTCTCTGACCGACTTGTTATTGTCCTTCTCTGTCATATTGTTATGAGCGGGATGGTCAATGTAGAGCATGCCAATAACCATTACCTGAGATCTCTCTTCCTTAAATACTTCAGAAGAGAATTAAATGAATAAACACATCTGCGTTGCATGTCAATGCGTGTCTTTAAATCAGAGATGTGAATTCTGAAGGCCAGTTTATTATCTAATGTAATGGTCGGCCTGATTTAGTGTTGTGCCGATGAGCACAGGTCCTGATAAAGCGCTATTTTGAAGTTGAGCGCTATCGTCACTTATGCGGACCCCCTGGAGAGTGATTTTGGTGCTATCTGCAACTTCCTCAAAGGTTACACATATTACGCATGCAAAAATGTCGCAATGTTACCCATGCCGAATCATGGTCATTGCTTGGACCCGTTCTCTTTTGGCGCTAGTATATTCCACGCACAGACGGGTCACGTCACATTGCATGACCAGCTGATGTTTCACTGCACGGATGTGTTTGTGCTGTTCCAAGTCCTAGGGGGGTGTTTGTGCTGTTCCAAGTCCTAGGGGGGTGTTTGTGCTGTTCCTGGGGGTGTTTGTGCTGTTTCTAGGAGTGTTTGTGCTGTTCGTAGGTGTGTTTGTGCTGATCCTAGAGGTGTTTGTGCTGTTCCTGGGGGTGTTTGTGCTGCTCCTAGGAGTGTTTGTGCTGTTCACTAGAAAGCAATTGCAGTTTTTATCGGTCAATGATCTGTGTGTTTTTTGGATCCATCCCTGGGGGTGAACCCCTGGAACCCTCGTAGGTGGTTCAGGCTGGCTCGCCGCAGTGAAGGACGACAATTGTTTTACGCCTCACCACTTTCAAATGTCACCAGCCGCCACTGACACTAACAGATATGGTTATACACCTAGGCACATATTGTGATACACCCAGGTACACACTTATGCATTCAGTGACACACCCACTGACACACTGATCCATACACTAAGACACCCAGGCACACACTTATGTATACACTTCCACACCCAGGGGCACACTGATACATATGTGACACACCCAAGCACACACTGACTAAGACATGCAAAATAACAGACTTTCATCCAGATTCATGGAAGACCCGTTATGCGAGTCTTTAATAGCGATTCATAAGGAATCGCTATTACAGACTCGCAAAACGGGATTCATGTAGGAATCGCAAAATAAGATGCGATTCATACACAATCCTGATTTGCGATTAGCAAATTGCTAATCGCAAATAAGGAATAACTCCAAAAGGCCCATAGGAATGAATGGGGAGTATTCCTTATTTGCGATTAGCAATTTGCTAATCGCAAATAAGATAGCGATTTCAAGGGTGCCAGGGGTGTCCAAAGGACACCCTGTGGCACCCCTTAAATGCAAATTTAAACAGGTGTTGCGCACACACATGTCCAAAGGACATATGTGTGTGTAACACGCAAAAGAAAAAAGTGCACTAAAGTGCTTTTTTCTCTTTTTTCGCAATTTATCACGAAGTCAGACTTCGTGGTAAATTGCGACCAAATATTGTGAATTCGCAATTTCAAATTGGTTGATGAATTTCATTTAAGGAATCTCTATTAAAGATTCCTTAAATCCAATTCCTCGCAAATATGTGATTTCGCTAATAGCGATTTTTGCATTTGGGATGATGAATCCCAAATGCAAAAATTGCACTCGCAAAGGGCCAGATTCTCAGAATCTGGCCCTTTATGAGCGCAATTTCGCTCGATGAATCGGGCTGTTAGAGTAGCTATAACATAGCGATAGAGCTGTTTATATAGGGACTCAAATTCTTGAAATATGTAATGGAATAGCATATATTGAAAAGCTAAATCTATTGATTCGTTCTTTCTTTCCAGACATCTACTTTCACTTACAAACAGAGAGGTATAATGCAGAAAAAAACACAACGAAGAAAGAAACAAAGGAAAGTATACTATCTCCTTACAATACAACAATAAAAGGGACAAAATGCAGAGAATGTGGTTAAAGAGAAAAGAGCCGCTGGTAAGAAAACTAAGAAGTTTCTTAAAATAGTATGTGGAGAACATGCAAAGCAAGCAAAACCATGCAAATAAAAAGCGAGGTTTCAAATCAGCAAAGAAAGGGGGCAAAGAAATTGACATTAAGAGTAATAAATCTTAAAAGAAAGCAGATAACTTAACTAAAGCAAGTTAAGGAAATAAGAATCAGGATGTTTCGTAGTAGGGTAATGTAGAATTTGGTATTAACTATGAAGTAGTATAAAAAAAGGAGAGAAGCAGCCGATCAAAATAAAAACATGTTGAGGCTGTAGTTGATAAGGTATTTGCCCTGAAGAAGAGGCTTTTTATTTTGATACAGAACGGAATGATAACATTGTTGTCTATGATGAGAAGGAGCAAAACAGAAAACTTGTGAATAAAAGTAATTTTTATAAAATTTTCAAGGGTGAATGAAAGCACACCTTCAGTACTGGGCCTTTCTGTAATGAAGAAAGTTACTTCTAAGAGAATACAGTGCATGCAGTTCATACAACTGGTCGATGTTATGAAGTGAAAGATGATACTCCCATTGCAAAAGTGGAGATGGCTCCTAGGAAAACAAAGGAAGTGATAGCAGAAGAGGTACAAGGAAGACGTAGACAGGTCCTGGAAAACAAGTGGAACTATAGCAGTATTTGTAGTGTTCATCCGAAAACAAACTCATGCCTTATGTTTAACCCCTTCGATGCTCATGACGAGATCAGCTCGTCATGCAGTACACTGGTCGTGTGCTCATGACGAGCTGATCTCGTCATGAACAATGGGAATAAATCAGAAGTAGCACACAGGGGAAATTGCTGCAGCACTGATGGTGTTAAGGAAAATGAATAGAGCTCCATTGCATGGTACAGTACCAGAGGTAGAAAGAGTTTGTGAAGATGTTCAGTTTCATTTCTTTGATCCTGAACAGGAGTCTATGAAAAAGGAGGAGTTGGTATGTGCAGCTATAGGAACAAGACACTGGTACTAGTATTGATAACTTTAGACAAGAGATTGCAAAGTTTAACAGTTTCTTCATATAAGCCAAGCTGTCTTTGTATTTGTTGTCGACACACTCACTACGAAAGTCAAAGTCGCAATGTTGATTTGTTCTCAAAACCTAAACATGAGAACAGAGATAAGTTGCAAGAATTTGCTGTATATTTTATTTGTAGAGAAATGCATTTATTTGTCAAAACTGCAATTATATGTAAGTATTGCTCTGATAGGTTAGAGAGTAACAAAATGCAAGCCAGAGCAATACACAACAAGGTAGAATTGGCATCAATTCTTATACAATACATACATCCATTTCAGGCAATATTTTGTATGGAACCAAAAACAGTGAAGCTTCCACCAACTGAGTTACAGGAAGGCCTTAAAGGAAGAGTTGCCTACTTACCTTTAGATTTTAAACAGAATATTGAAACTGTTGGAGTAGACAGAGATGTTGATGACTCACTATCATTCTTGTAAATGGTGTCCCTACAAAAACAAAAAACTGGCAAGAGTTAGTAGTTGTTAATAAAGTAGAAAAAGCTACATTATACTTCATCTAAATAATATTTATTATAAAAAATGCATATTTTCTTAGAAATGTAGAGGATGAAACGTTACCAACAAGTGGACAGATTGAAAAATTGGATACATAAAATCTGAAGAAATCTATGAACACTATAGTATCCATCCACTACATTCCAAAGACGTTATTGGTAATGCTATTGATCTCTTTTAAATGAAACAAGCAAAAGAAGCTCTAATGAGTATGTGGAAGAAAGGTTTAGAGGCTCGCTATTTTACACAGCTATTTCCCACTGGAGCAGGTGGCTGGTATGATGACCTGCCTGTAGAAATACCAGCAGCTGAGTACAGGTCATACACTGACTTGAAAATCACCGAAAAGCAATTACAATCTCAGAAGAACAGAGGCCTCTAAATATATTCATGTCTCTAATCCAGTGACTCTCAAAATGTGGAATGCTGGATGTGGACATAGAATTTGTGGCAGAAAACTCCATAGTTGTTGCTCGATATGTGACTCACTACAATACAAAATCAGAGAAAATTAAGGTGGAGGAGATGTGGGAGAAGATTTCTGCTGAAAAGTCTCTAGACAAAAAATTGTACAACTTCAGTTTGAACTTGGGGGCAGATGTATCAAAATACCTATTTGCGATTCTCAAATAGCGATTTTTTGAGAATCGCTATTTGAGAATTGCAAAATGGTATGTATCTAAAAAATCGCACTTTTTTAGCTATTTCTTCATATTCCTTATTTGCGAATAGCAAATTGCGAATTCGCAATTAAGGAATAATTTCCCATTTATTTCTATGGCCAGGAGGCCCATAGGAATGAATGGGAAGGTATTCTCAATTTGCGATTCTCAATTTGCGAATCGCAAATTGAGAATCATTTCAAGGGTGCAAGGGTGTCATAAGGACACCCTGATGCACCCCTGAAATTTACATGTATGCTCATATGGCACACATACATTCCCTAAGGGCCTGTATGTGCGCCACATGGCACCTTCACAAATGGCAAAAAGTGCATTTGTGAAAGAAATCGCAAATTACCACCAACCTCAAGTTGGTGGTAATTTGCGATTTCTTAATTAGGAATCGCACAACTTGGGTGCTTCATACATAGCATTTAAGGAATCGCAATTTGCGATTCCTTAAATGCTGTCGCAAAGTTAAGGAATCGCAAATTTTGCGATTCCTTAATTTTGCGATGCGATTTCAATAATACATCGCATTTTCCAATTTTTTTGTTGCAAACGCTGCTATTTTGCGAATCGCAGCGTTTGCGACAAAAATATCATTTGATACATCTGCCCCCTTGTTCCTAAGAATGCTGTGATAGTGTGAGCTCAGCCAGTTTCACTTAAATTCAAGGGGAATTGTTTGTGTAAGTCTAGGCCTCGAATGCTCACAAATTAGAAGGTTGAAGTCTTTTCCAGAAATTCAGTACTTAGAGTTTGCCCCAGAAAGTCTAGACATTGTGAAAACAAATGTTTTGGACACTTACTATCCAAGAAGGCGTCCACCTCTAGAAAATATATGTCTTATGAAATACATCAACACTACAGATATAGAAACAATGTAACAGAAAACGCAGATGAAGGGAGGTTTGCAGTAGTTGGTAGTGACATTTGTTTAGTTTGTCACACTAAAGGAAGTCTAATTTACCACAGAAAACATATGGGATAATTTACAACAATTTGACTCAAGGCAGTGCTGCACGCTACTTTGCTGCACTACCCTGTATTGAAAACAAAGGGCAAGAATGTAACAGTCTTCATGTAATGTAATGTGTTCAGTCTTTCTAGACAATTTGAGAATGTTAAATGATGAGATATGGCGCATTGCTGTCCTCTTCCACTGTGCTTGTGCACAAATGTCTGCCTAGCACCAATGCAGGCACTCTTGCATAATGGTGCAAGAGTGTCTGCTTTGTTGGCATAATTGTTTTCATGCAGAAAGGGGCACCTTCCTGTGCAAACACAATTGTTATGCCTCCCCTGGGAAGCTGCACAGTTTTGACACATTCCCAGATTTATGCTGTTTTGTAAATCTGGGAACGTGTCAAATACCCTGGATGTTGAGTGGGAACACCCACTGCAACGCCGATAGCACGCCTCCCCGATGCAATGTGAGGCAATGCAGCAACTTGCACCGCGTTGCCTTACAACATATCTACAAGGCCATGAAAAGCCTTGCAGGACAGCTTTTTGTGGCCTCTTAGATGTGGCTCTGCTCTCTGCACCACCAGAATTGTAAATAAGCCCCTTAGTTGCGAAAATGCTGATAAAAGAGAGTTTTTCTATTTGTCACTTCTACAAATCTTCAAGCATTGGTGTTCTGAATCAAAATTACTTGGAGACTTTCTTATCTTATCTTATCTTATCTTAAGTGCCATTTGTAAAGCGCACTGTCGCCGATGCTTCCGGGCGCTGAAGACAGAGTGGGTGAGGAGGAAGCGCAGGGAGCGAGAAGCCTAGCTGAGGGGGGGAAGAGATGGGTTTTTAGCAGTTTTCTGAATTTAAGAAGGGAGGGAGAAGATTTGATTAAAAGGGTAAGGAGGTTCCAGAGCACAGGAGCTAGGTGGGAAAAACGGCGGCCGCCGAATTTTTTAGTTTTGTTTTTGGGAGTGACTAGCAAGTCACGGTGGGCTGATCGGAGGTTGCGTGTTGGACAGTGAGGATGGATGAGGGATTTGAGGAACCCAGGGCCGGAGCAATGAAGGGCTTTGAAGGTGAGACATGCCACCTTGAAGGTAGACCTTTGGTCTATTGGAAGCCAATGGAGGCTATGGAGCAGAGGCTTGAAGATTCTTTCAACACTGTGAAAGACAGCATTCAGTGTTCAGTCTTTCTAGACAATTTGAGAATGTTAAATGATGAGATTGAACAGGATGACACAATTGCTGCTGAGATAGCTAAAGAGAGTTCACATAGCAGCACAAATTCAAGATCCTCTTGGACAACCAATTATTAAAAAGGAAGTTGCCATAGCCATGAATAAGGTGGAAACTGCAATTCCACAAGCAAGACAGGAAAGGGTTGATTTGGAACAGTTAGTTAGACAACTTAATGACAAGCAAATATGAATGTGTATGGATATATATAGAAGTTAAAAAAAATGGAAGTAAAAGAAACCATAGAGCATGAATTCCTTCATGAGAAGAAACAGTGCACATGCACTATTTAAACCAATGCTATTATATGTCATTGGTGAAGCTGGTACCTGGAAAAGCTTTTTAATAGAAATTCTCATTGTTTCATACCGAGCACGACAGACTATAATTTGTCGTGTAGTAACAGCACCCACTGTATTAGCCGCACACAACATTAAATGAATTATTTTACATTGGCTTCTCATGCTGCCTGTGGAATACGACAACAAACTGGAGTACCAAAAGTTATCAGGTGAAGCTTGTCATGAGGTCTCAAGAGTACTGAAGAAATTGAAACGTTTAATCATTGATGAGGTTTGCATGTCTCAAACGTAATGCTTGCATTTGTATACTTAAGAATGCAACAGATTCTAAAGACAGAGTATGATGTGCTGTTTGGAGGAAAGCACTTAATTGTGTTTGGGGATCGACTACATATTATGCCAGTGAAAAGACAGTCTGTGTTCAACACACTTCTGCATGATGAAACTCGAAATTCATTGGGAAGTTTTGGAAGCATAAACATTTGGTTAAACTTCAAATACAAACAACAGCTGAGGAATATGCGGCAAGCATCTGACATTAAATATGGAAATATTCTCAAGGATATTAGAGTAGGAGTTCTCACGCAATAGGAAAAACATCAATCAGGAAGGCGACTTGTTAAGAAACTGTTTCCTACAACCAAGACAGTAGCAGAGCTAATATTTAGGTATTAGGCAGACAATTGACTTTCTGCCTAATACCTACCCTTCAAGAGTGCTTCTGTTTTAATGAAGAACTACTAACATTGGAGAAAGAGGAAACTTTGCAACTCACAGCAATACACAAAATTAAACACAAGGGTGTGACAGTACTTCTAAATGAAAACCTAAAAGCAAAATTGGATTCATTGGAAAGAATCATATCCAGAACTGCAGGATTGGAGAAATGTTTAAGTTTTTGCAAGAATTGTAGAGTAATTTCGACAAGAAATGTAAATGTTGAGGTAGGATTAGTAAATGATGCTATGGGTAACATATGATCAGAATAATGTCTTCAAACAGATTGGAAGGTCTATTGTATGTTTTAGCTTGTAAAAACATGTATGTTCTGTGGCAGCAGATTCCAGTTTCTCAAGCATACGCTGTCACTATCCATAAATCTCAAAGTTAAAGTGTAGACACAGCTTTTATTAATATTGATAGAACTTCTTTTAAAGGATGCATGTCATATGTATCATCATCCAGTTTGTTTTTGGTTGAATTTAATGACATCAAAGTAAGTGCTGATGCAAGTTGTGTCATAGAGTACAATCAGTTAAGAAGTGTATATGCTACTCATTTGGACAGTATCTCATTGATGAAAAATAGATAATCTGTCCAAAGCAAAAGCTTACAAAGGATTGAATGGATGTTGCTCAAAAGAAGGAAAAGAAGGAGAACAAGTAATCTCTTAAGAAGCAAATGGTGGACAATGAGGTAGATATTCTAGGTTATCAGTTGTAAAACCCTACTCGTGTAAACTGCTTTGCAAATGTTGTTCTCAATGTACTGGTTCATTTTCCAAATCTTGTATTTGAACAGAAACCACAGAAGAGATTATGTTGTGAACTGTGTGGTTTGCTGCAATATTTACATGGTATTGGATTCTAGTACATTGTGCCTCAGGCATTCGAAATCTAGAAGATATATGTGGTGGATCAGTACAATTTACCAAGAACACTCAACAAGATGCACAGGAGTATATAATGGTCATCCTTCGAGTTTTAGAAGAAGAAAAAATACATATTGATGGCTTTTTTGGACTGAGTTACTCATGGAACCATGAGTGTGAAGATTGATTTTTTACATCAGGTACACAAATAGATTCAGAGTGATTTTTGTATTTAACACTATCAGATCAGACAACTGTGTCTTTTGACAGATTGATCAAAAAAGCTAACCAAAATAATACCTGCCCAAATTGTCAAACAGATCTTTTGTCAACATTACATATACAAAGAAGTGGAAAGTATGTTATATTAATGCTACAAAGATGTAGAGCAAATGGAAGTACATTGGAAACAGGGATTACAAGCTTTAAAGCTGGACAAATATCAGTTTCTGAAAAAACTTATACTAATATGGCTTTCACGAAAGACGTAGTATAACATCAGGACACGATACTTGTCTATTTACCAAGTGAAACTGAATAGATGGAATGTAATGAGGCGCACCTTAAATTCAAGTGAAAACTGCTTTTTAAGCTACAAAATTATTTTCTTTTGTTTCTTCAACCAAATTTTTACGGAGGATTACCATTAAAAAAGCAGCATACAGTATTTATCCTACGTGGATCGTCAGTGCCTATGGCATCATTTGGCCTACCAGGGGTGACGTCTTTATAAGGATCTGCATAATTCCAGTGTCCTTTATATCTAGCATTGTTCCACTTTCAATAATTAAGGAGTTCTTTTTAAATTATGTTTGTTTATAATAGTTCAGTAACTATAGGTAAATAAACTAATTAAATAATTGTAGTGAGTACAATGCACAGTGTCACTTATTTGTAGTGATATACTGTGCAATTCGTTTTTTTTCTGCAATTTATAGAATTTTTTTCCCCCCCCACTGTTCAAGGATGAATGTTTATACAGTGCATTGTTTATGGTGTATAGGAGCTGAGAATAGTAAAAAAGGGAAAATGTAATGTAATGTAAGATACTGTTACAGGAAAATAAATGTATACTGTTTTGTTTAGAGTATGAAATTATGCATTGCAAAAATTGAAAGTACACACGTACATTTATGTTTTTTTCCTGTACTACAGATGAATGTTTCCATCTATTAAAGTATTGTACTTGACAAATTATTTTATATTGTGTTCCTCTACAAACGTATATTGCTATTGCCATGGTACATGCTGAGGGAGATAATGATGCATCTACTGGCAAAATCAGGCATATACCAATATAGTCACTAACACAACTAGTCGCACACCAGTATATGCACTCACATAACTAGTCACTCACCCATAAAGCCACTGACACATCCACTCACTCACCTGTACAGCTACTCACACATATACTAACTCATCAATATAGACACTCACATACCCAGTCACTCACCCATACAGTTACTGACACACCCAGTCACTCACCCATACAACCATTGAAAAACACACTTACCAATACAACCACTCAGTCAGTCACAAAACTTTATTCAACCAAATACAGCCATAAAAGTACATATGATAAATACATTCCATAAATAGATATAGCAGCATTACATGATTCATGTCACATTCATGGATAAAACAATTATTTAAAAAAAGATGCAACATGCAGTACATATCTGTGATAAGGCGAAAAAAATAAAAAAGGGCTAATGGGTCACATACTAGAGACAAAAAAGTTTAAAAGAGTTAAATATGAGATCAGATCATAATCATACAAATATAATACAAGTGGGGTAGATATATTGAGCTGTATTTGTTCTAACCCCCAGTGAAAGGCGGACACAATTTCCCACTGCCATGCAAATTTTCTCATTCTCCAGCCTTTCCACTTACTCACAGAGTCACTCAAACAGCCAATCAGTCACTGATATACAGGGGCGTAGCTACAGCTTCTGGCGCCTGGGGCTATCCCTCAGATTGCCACCCATGGCCGATAGCGGGAGGCAGAGTGGGAGGCTGTGGAAAAAAGGACGTATTTGCTCTGGAGCTCCCAATGAAGACAACCGTGTAGTTGGCTCTTTCGCGCCAAAAACCTCCAGCTTGTTATTGATATATAGAAGTTCATTTAACACAATACCTAGTGACTTAGAGAAATCGCACACTGCTTTTGTGTTCTGACATTCTTGGCGTGCTTTACGCCATAAGGTTAGACATACTCCATTATTTCATCCTATTACCATGTATTTTTAACTTTATTCCTCATCACCACATTCAGTTACTTCCAGCCTGGGTTGTGACCCCTAGCTATGTGTGTGCCAATCCATTTCTGGTGCTTTCCAGCAGTTTTTAGATCTTCTTATAGTTTCTCGTTGCTCAAATGGGTGTAATTTATAATATTTATGTGTTTCCCTCATCTTCATTGCTTAATTTTGCTCACGCGTAAGTGTCACTCATAGTTGTTGAAATGTCACTCATAATTACACTGAAATTCTAAAAATGTCACACATAGCAATCTGAAACCTTGCTATGCATTATGATGCTATTTATTTCAAAAAGTCATATTGAGCACTTTAATAAAAATCAATTTGTAGATTTCAGCACTGCACGCAGCGCCACCAGATATTATTAACCTGAGGCTGAAAGTAAGTTGCATGGCTAGTCTAAGTAATTACATTACAATACAATGAGGCATGATGGGGGGGGGGGGTAAGCCTCAGGAGAAGAGGCTGACTGAGGTACACATAGCCTAGATATCTACGCTGTATTAAGACACTTCGAAACACTGAGCAGTAATAATCCTAAAACTAAACGTAGGATCCATCCCCAGCCAGACTCCCTCTCTGCATCTGGCTGTATACCTAGCTGGGAAGAACCCCCACAATCATGCTCTACGCTGCCTCCAGCTCTTTACTGTTCACCAGTGAATGCAGCCGGTACCTGTGCAGGGGAGCCCGACCACTGCTGTCCTCAATGTTCGGCCTCATGGGAGCCCTAATGAATGCACTGCTTGCTGCAGCAGTACTAGAATAGAAACTTAATAGGAGTTTACTGCAAAAGAAAGAAGAATGGTACACTGCAGAGCACTTAGTGGTTTTGGTGTGGCACCCCGTAATTTGTATTGCCTTAAGCAGCCCCCTAGAATCGCATACATGGGGTGTACGATCAACATAGGCCTCCCAAAACCCAGATTTAAGGATATGAAACAAATTGTAGTATTTGAACATCTGTATGACAATTCCTGGTCTGATATTGAGTAGAAGAGGGATATTGGGAATTACCCTAGGTATCAGAGGTGTCAATAATTATATTCTCTGAGCAAAGGTATGTTTGTTGTCTGCTTACGTACCATAGAGCAGAAGAATTCCAAAAAAGGTGAAGTGATTATTTCAGTGAGCAGTTGGAGATTAACGGGGGCACATTGAGTGAATTTCGTAGGACAAAGGTTACTAGATGAGCCACACACACCTAACTTATAGTTGGTCACAGCCAAAAGGCTCACTTTATAGAGAAAGTGCTTGTAAGTAACCAAACTAAGATCAAGTGGGCAGTCCTGGCAGTAGCAGTAAAATCTGGTAATGGGGAGAGTTTTCTCAGGAATCACAACAATTTGAGGTTGAGAAGCACCTGTCATATTTGCTGGTTCTGAGGGGACAAGTACTGCTGTCTGACTGATACCATCGGCAGGAGACTGACACGCAACTCCAGGGTCACCACTAATACAAGGGAGAAGCCCATGCTGACTCACTGGGAACCACAAGTCCCACAATCCCCACTGCCTTCCCACCTGTGCTCGGCTTCACTGGAACCACAGCTACAGACCCTGGACTGCTTCACACTGACATTAGCAGGGATAGCCTTGCAGCTGAGCAGTGACTCACACAGTACAGTTCTCTGCTCCTCTCAGGCCAGCTCTGCTCTCCGAGGTTCATGCAGTCCTGCTTAATGGTGATGGCGCTGTCTAATGACAGGCAGCCTTTCTGTAGTAGTGTCTCTCTCCTATGGGACATGTGAGGGATACAATCAGGACCACTTCTCCAGACTGTGACAAAAGTACATGACTGGAGGGCTTCACTGGTAAGGGTGAAGTTCAGACCTGTGAGACCTGCAGATTATGTCCAGATGGGTTGAAGGGGGCGTTTACAATTATGTAAAACATCCTTCGCCAAAACCACCAACAGAAACTCAACATCACAGCACACCAAAGTAAGTGTTATGCATGAGGAGGACAATGGAAAATGGAAAGTAAGATGTTTTCATGTAAATTCACACAATGGTGGTAGTGAAAAGTGACAACATGACAAAAACAGTTGCATGAATATTCATTGCACAGGCCTAATAAGATGTGAATCATCACGCAGCAGTCTGTAGGCTACTGTTTAATCAAAGTCACTAGTCAATTGTACATAAAGTCTTAAAAAGTGATATTTTACTAACGACATAACCCAAAACTTTGTAAAGAGAATAGTAAATCTAATTGCAGTCAGATTTCTGGCTTACCTGACTGGGAAATGGCGTTCAAACAGCTAATGACACTGTCTGTGTCTCCATGGCACATGGCTTTAGGCCATTGTAGTGTACCTGGCAGGCAGTTCAAGTTCAAGTTCAAGTTCAGAGATTTGTATAGCGCACTACTCACCCAGAGGGTCTCAAGGCGCTTGGGGGAGGGGGGTGCTTTTAGTTATCGAATATCCGAGTTTTTAGTTGCTTTCTGAAGGAGAGGTGGTTCTGTGTAAGGCGGAGGTGGGTGGGGAGAGAATTCCAGGTTTTGGCCGCTAAGTAGGAGAAGGATCTTCCCCCCATGGAGGATCTATGGATGCACGGAATTGCGGCGAGGACTTGATTGGACGATCGTAGTTGGCGGGTGGGGGTGTAGAAGGACAGTCGCGTGTTGAGGCATTCGGGTCCTAGGTCGTAGAGGGCTTTGTGTGCGTGGGTGAGGAGACAAAACGTTATTCTCTTGTTGACGGGGAGCCAGTGGAGGTCTTTCAGGTGACCGGAAATGTGAGCTTGACGAGGGATGTCCAATATGAGTCTGGCTGAGGCGTTTTGGATGCGTTGGAGTTTTTTCTGTAGTTTGGCTGTGGTTCCGGCGTAAAGGGTGTTTCCGTAATCCAGTCGGCTGGTGACCAGTGCGTGGGTGACCATCTTTCTTGTTTCGGTGGGGATCCAACGGAAGACTTTTTTGAGCATGCGTAGGATGTTGAAGCAGGATGATGAGATGACGTTGGCTTGTCTGTTCATCGAGAGGGAGGAGTCCAGGATGAAGCCCAGGTTACGTGCGTGTCCCTCACTTACAAACCAAGCGAGCTCTCTAGACTTCTCCCCAGGGTCCGACGCTGTCCATGCAGGCCCAGTCGGTGCTGTATCACTGCCACGCCACCCGCACCCTCCAGGGCCTCCCGGGACTGACTGTGTCTCTCCCGCCTCGGGGTTTCTAAACTTAAACTCTCTGATGGTACCGTCCTTTCTTTCTCTGGATCCGGGGAATGAACGGGGACCACGGACACTGAAAATTCACGCTTTTTATTTCGGAGTTACTTAGATTTGTGGCAGAAGAAGATGAGGAATTGGGCCCGATTATGTTAAAGTGGGAGAGGGACCGAGTTTCTCTTACTTTGGAAGCGAGGGGGCAGGTTGCAGTAAACGAGCAGAGTAGATTGTATTCCCTTTCCCTGATAATTGTTTCATTATTATTTTGGGTAATTGTTGGTTCTTGGTGGCCTGGGCTCTCTGTATGTTCCGAATAATTGAAAGGCCTGGCGGCATCTCCGTGCACTCTCCAGACTCGAGAGCGGTCGTGGTGGTGGAGCACGTCACTGCTGGGGGCTGGACAAAAATAATTCTAGAGCCATCATTGGTAGCGCTTTCGCGCGCTACCAATCATGGCTCTGGGACCCACACACGCTGCGGCCGTGCAGCACTGATGGCCCATGACGGCAGCCTTTATAATTTATTTGGGGACACTGTGTCAGTGTCCCCAAATAAATGATATAGGTCGCCGTCATGGGCCATCAGTGCCGCGTGGCCGCCGCCCCGAATATAGTGCCGCCTGGGGGGCACCGCCCCCACTGCACCACTTAGCTACGCCAGTGCTTATATAGCCACTCACACACACACACCCACTCCCTTACTCATATACCTACTCACACAGCCACTGATTCCCCTATACAGGCACTCACACACCCACTCACTCACATATGGCTTCTTAAACACACACTTACTCACCCATATAGCTACTAAGACACATACTCACTCAACCATACAGCTACTAGCAAACAAACTAATTTACCCATACAGCCACTCACACACATAGTCACTCACTTATACAGCACTCACACATGTACTCATTTACCCATACAGTCACTCACCCACCCCCACAGTCACTGGCACATCCAGTCACTCACCTAAACAGCTATTAACACATGCACTCGCTCACCCATACAGCCACTCAGACATGTACTCACTCACCCATACAGCTACTCACACATTCAGTCACTCACCCATACAGCCACTCACACATGCACTCACTCACCCATATAGTCACTCCTATACTGGCACTCACACACCCACTCACTCACCCATATAGCTACTGACATATACACTTACTCACCCAAAGGCAACTCATACACATATTCACTCATGAAGTCACTTATTTATCTACTTACTCACGGATCTAAATACTCACACACACACTGTTAGAACTGGGGGTCTCTAGTTGGCAGAGGTAGGTACCACTGTCCAAATAGGGACCCTTGAATCTAGTCACGGTAAGGAAGAAAAACTCTTCAGATAACCCCTGCTCACCCTCTTGGTAGCTTGGCACAAGCAGTCAGGCTTATTGAAGGATATGTGCAAAGTATTTGTACCAACACTCACAGTAACCCAGTGTAAACACCACAAACTGACTCCACAACAGTTTAGAAAAATAAAGGTATCGCTAATCAAAACTACACAAGGCCAAAACGACAAAAGTCCGACATACACAGTTCAAGAATATGGTTTCAAGCGAGTTCTTAACGTTCCGTTAAATTGTTCACAGTTGCGTTATGCTTTAGCCAACAGTACCTTTAAATGCGTCAAAGTTCCAAGTGAAAAAGCTGTAGCAGTGAAAAGCAAGCGATGCGTCACTCCTGAGACCCTGGGGAGGCGATGCGACAACCCCGCTCGATGTAGCAGGTGTGTTGCGTTGACTCCCGTCTGTACGGGGAGGGATGCAAGACCTTGCGTGGATTCCGGTGCAAAGGTTTTCGGTGGAAGCGGCTCACAAAAGGTATGATGCGACGATCTTCGGGGCGGCGACGATCTCCGGTGCTGCGACGATGCGCGGCTCAGTGTCGATCTTCTACTTTCGCGGCCCCTCGATGCGATGGCTCTGTGACAATTCTCACAGAGACGTGATGCGGTCCGCAAGCAAGTGGTTCAACGATCTCACCCAGTGACGGCAGGCTCTGTGACGATACTCGCAGCGATGGTAATCTTCCTGCACCGTCCTGGTGCATCCCGCAAACAAAGGATGCATCAGCTCTGATAGCGACAACAGGTGCTGCGATGATCTTGGCCTTCATAGCGGTGGGAATTTCCTCGCACTTACGGGGATGCGCTCCACAAGCAAGCGAGGCGATAAACTTTGCAGAAAGTTCTTTAAATCTAGTTTCCAGCTTCCCAAGCACAGGTACAACTTTCAGAGGCCCGGGGACTGGGTCAAGCACTCTAGAAAGGACAGAACTCTCTCAGTAGAGCTCAGGGAAGCTGGGAGTGAAGTCCTTTTGTTCCAAGGACTTCTTAACAGGGAGCCAGTTCTTTTTCAGGCCCTTGGAGATTCCTTCAAGCAAGGGGACACAGCACAAAGCAAAGTCCTTCCCCTCTCCTTGGCAGCAAAGCAACAGCAGGCCAGTCCAGCAGAGCAACAGCAGGACAGTCTTCCTTCTTCAGTTTCAGCTTTCTCCTTGGCAGAGGTTCCTTCTTAATTCCAGGATGATCTAAGTTTCTGTAGTCTGGGGTCCTATACTTATACCCCTAAAAGTCTTTGTTCCCTTTATGCAGGAGGGCTCTGAGCCCGGTCTGAACCAGTTCTGGGTGTTCCTTGAGCACTCTGTTTTCCTGGCCTCTCCTTTCCTTTTAGAGAGGGGGCAGGGTCATCAGCCACCCAGCAGGAGGTAGAGCCAGCACTGTGGAAGGCAGGCACAGCCCTATTCAGGCCCATGTGCTATCCGCTCCCACCACTCAAGATGCAGATGCAGTCATTCAGCCTAGGGCTGACTCAGTCAGCCTCCTGGGGGCTCTCCAGCCCCTGTCACTCTGAAACCAAACAGTCAATTCACAAACAGGCCAAGGCAAACAGAAAGGTCAGACAAGAGAACAGCAACTTTTTAAAAGTGATATTCTCAAACACAGGATTTAAAAACAACCTTTCCTAAAAAATGTGTTATTAAATTCTGAGTTCAGGGATACCAGACTTTTATGTCCTACCTTGCTCCTATGGGAAGATATGCTGGTAGCCACTGTAGCCAGCATCCCCCATGATAGTCTATGGGCAAGGTAGCCTTACAATAGTGAAAAAGGAAAATGGCTGTAACTAACTACCAGAGCATGTCACCTGCACTAGTACATGCTCTACCTTTCACATACACTACACCCTGCCCAAGGGGGTACCTTGGGCCTTCTATAGAGGTGACCAGTATGTGCGGAAAGGGAAGGGTTTGACCCGGTCAGGGGGGACACTGACCAGGAGGACATGGCAGTTCACAGACTGCACACAGGCACTGCGATGGCAGGCCTGAGACACATTTTAGGGCTACTCATATGGGTGGCACAATCAGTGCTTCAGGCCCACAAGTAGCATTTGTATCACCTGCCCTGGCACACCCAGTGCACTTTACTAGGGACGTCTTGGTGATACAAATATGCCAATCATGGATAACCAATTACCATCATAATTTACACAGGGAGCACTTGCACTTTGACACTGATCAGCAGTGGCAAAGTGCCCGAAGCAAATATACCAGCAAAAACGAAATCTAGCACAGCGTCAAAAATACAGGAGGCAGAGGCAAAAAGACAGGGGAAACCATGCCAAAGATGCCAGGTCTAACACACACTCACTCACCTATGCAGTCACTCATACAACCACTTTATTTTCCCTATTCTGTCATTTGTCACTTTTACCTGCCCAGCCCTCCTCCCAGCACTTACCTGCACATGTTGCCACTGCTCATTCATACAGTCACATCCACTCACTCACCCATATATCTACTAACACAGGTACTTACTCACCCATATAGCCACTCACACATATATACTAAATCACCTATACAGTCACTCACTCACATAACCACTCACCCATACAGACACTTACACACTCACTGACTCACCTGTACAGACACTCACATAGCCACTCACTCCCTCATAGAGGTATTGGCACATGTACTCACTCCCTATATAGCAATTAACACATGTACTCACTCTCCCTAAGAGGCATTCATACACCCTCTCATTCACTCATACAGGCACTCATACACCCATACAGCTACTAAAACATACACTTGCGCACCCATTTAGCCACTCTTACATGTACTCACACTTATACAGTCACTTATATACCCACTCACTCACCCATACATGTATTCACACATCCACCCACCTGTATAGACACTCACACATCTCACTCACTCATACAGTTACTGACATATCCACTCACTCACCCATATAGCTACTAACATGCATACTCACTCACCCATACAGTTGCTCACACATGCACTCAATCACTTATACAGTCACTCACATATTCACACGCTCATATAGACACTCACACATATCCTCACTTACCTGTACAGATACTCACATAGCCACTCATTCACTCATAAAGTCACTGACACATCCACTCACTCACCCATACAGCTACTAACACACACCCTCCCATAGAGGCACTAACATATCCACTCACTCTCCCAAGCACTCACACACCCACTTATATGCCCATAAAACTACTGAGTCACCCACTCAGCCAGCCACTTATACAGGAACTCACTCACTTATATATCCACAAACGGATAATCTTTCTTTTTTTAAACCAAGAAAGGTGGTTCCAAAAAGAATGTTTGTTTTTTCTGTTTCTGAACTTATTTTTTTTGTGTTTGTTAACCTTTTGTTATTAATTTTCAGCCAAAATGGCAACTGGGAAAAATAAAGTTTCAAAACAAAATACTCTAAATGAGAGGAACAAGCATTATTCCAAAACAGGAAAAAACAAAACATTAACTTTTGTGGTGTTGCGCTGCTTCCTGAACTGCAGCAACAGGCTATTCTCCAACAGTCTAATTTCTTTTATGAATGTTACAAAATGTCCCAACTTTCTCCAATTTTCGTGCTCTTTCAGGTAGTTGATGCTGGACCGCAGATGGAATGGCATTCCTTGGAGCAATTGGCATCTCCGATGATCTAGAAGGACAAGATTTCATAACAGTCTCTCTGTGCCCTTATCAAATGCTTCGAGTGCATGATCTTCAGGTGTCTCAGCATACTTGCCATCCTACAAGAATTTTTTTTGCTGTGCCTCTGGAGAGGATCTTGTCACAGAAGCTGTACTTGATGTGCTTTACTACTAAGTTTTATTTCACCTGATGGGATTATAAAAGAAATTCCAGGCAATAGATAGCTTTTTGGCAGTTTCTTCATCCTCGAAGAACTGCTGGTCTTCATCTCCTCATGATGCCATTTTAAATGAAAATAAGCCAAAGAGAATATTTGTAATACCAGAAGTGGAGCTGTGGAGAAGATACCCTCAGATTTTAATAATGAAATAGAAGAGAAAGGAAAACTGGATGTGGACTTCCTTTCTTAAAGCATGAAAAGTGTTTTCTCTAATGAAATCCCTTTATTTCGTAGTCACGTGGGATTTGCAAATGCCGACTTAATAGCAATTTTGGGAAATAAAAAGAGTCTTGTAACATAAATTTACTTACTAAAATGTTAGTTTTATGTCATACTAAAAAAGCATTTACCTCAAACAATTATTTCATAACTTGTAAACATGTTTTCAAATGTTTTTATAAATCACTTTAATATCGCCCCTGTTTGCGGTACTGGAAAGAACATATAGTGATTTTTCGCATTGGATTCTAAAATATTTAAAAAAGAAAAACCAATCTGTGAACATCTGTTTCTACAAAGAAAGATTAAACCTAAAGATGACTCTACAGGACCATCACATTGCCGAAATAACATGTACACAAGTTCATTGAAGACATTTCCTCATGGTCCATTTGGCAGCTGCAGTGTAAAATAACCACTAGGTATTAACATAATAAGGTAGCATTTACTAATTAACCAGTAGAAATAACTCCAGTTAAGTAGAGATTTTGTGACAACTGGGGCTCTTGGTGGATAGTGGACAGGTGAGGTCTATTCTGGGCCAGGTACTCATCCAGCTACTGACAATCCCACCCAGACACCCACTCACACACCCCTTCCGCCACTCACACATCAACTCACAGACCTACACAGCCACTCACACATGATACAGTCACTCACACACTCAGTCGCTGATTTAATAAACTACTCACACCCCACTCACATACCCTCAAATCTACTAACACACACTCATAAACCCATACAACCAGTCACACATCAGGTGATTGACCCACACAGCTACTCATATACCAACTCACTGACCTGTACAGCTACTCACACATCCACTCTCAAAGGTTATAGGTAACAGTTAGGAAATTAAATATGAAAAACTTAGAAATTCACTGAAAAAACCACAAAGGTTACATGCATGGTATAGTTAGGAAATAGAATTAAAAAACCCTTAGAAATTTGCTGAAAAAACAAAGGTTACATGGACACTATAATTAGGTTTAGATTTCACTCATGCAAAATGGCTAAAATTTAGCAGTTAACTGAGCTAACTATAACTTACGCCCGTGCAATGCACTGCTTATGACCTCAGATATTACATCACTCATGACATGGTCGGTGACATCACTGATGATATCACTAATGACACCACTAATGACATCACTGATGATATTATCCACAGAACCACTAACACCACATCTACTCACACACCTACACAACCACCGATACAGCCACTCACACACCCATACAACTGCTCATGTACTGAGTTACTCATCCATAGAGCCACTTATACACCTATTTTATGACCCATACAGACAATCATTTATCCATACACCTACCCACACGGCCACTGAATCACCCATACAGCCACTCACATACCTAGTCACTCACCCATACAGCCTCTCAACAGAGGCACCCACACACTCACTCATAAAACCATTCATATACCCACTCACACATTCATACAAGAATTCACATATCTACCAACTCATCAATACAGCCACTCACACAGAAATTCACTCTACAATACAGCCACTGACATACCCACTCAGTTATCGAAACACCCACTTGAACAGCTACTCACTCACCTATACAGCCACTTGCACAGTTACTCACCCATACAGCCACTCACACAGCCACTTAGTCACTGATACATCCACTGACATATCCACTCATCCATCCATACAGCCACTCACACAGCTACTCACTCACCCTAACAGCCAGACACACCTACTCACTTAACAATACAGACACTAACACAGCTACTTATTCACCCATACAGCTACTCATACACCCACCTATTCAGTACCAGAGCCACTCATACACTCATGCAGCTGCTCACACACAGATACATAAGTCACTCAACCACTCACATAATATATATTAGAAATAGAATCACTCATTAGTAGTACACAAAGTATACTCATTTAACTTTTGTAGGACCTTACTATATGTGTTAACACTCATAAACTTTTAGAAACACTCACAGTCACTGGATGATGCCATCAATGATGTGATTTGAGATGTCATCAGTGATGTCACTGACTATGTCATGAGTGATGTAATATGTGAGGTCATAAGCAATATATTGCGGGGGCATAAGTTGTAGTTAGCTCAGTTAACTATAATAGCTGAATTTAACTGGTTCTGTTTGAGTCAATTCTGAGCCTATATTATATATATTATATATATATTCACTGAAAAACCATACTTTTCAAGCATGTTATAGTTAGAAATTAACAGTTAAAAAACCTTAGAAATTCACAGAAAAAACAATAGGTTTCGGGGGCGTTATAGTTAGTTGGACATTTCACTCGTACAAAACCAGTGAAATTCCCCTTTATAGTTAGTTCTGCTAACTATAACTCGCGCGCCCGCAATGCACTGCTGATGACGTCACATATTACATCACTTATGACATGGTCAGAGACATCACTCATGACATCACTCATGATATCATTGATGACATCTCAAATGACATCACTGATTACATCATCCAGTGAATGTGTATTTTTCTGAAAATTAAATATGTTTATATATATATATATATATATATATATATATATATATATATATATATATATATATATCTCAAGGCCGATGAAAGAATAAATGGGTATATAAGTGTCTAAATGGATGAATTTGTATGTGTAAAATTGATTGCATAACTGACTGATGAAGTGTATCTTAGTGAATACATGGGTTATTGAGTAATGTTTAAATATGTAAATATCTGTATCATTCTTTCACTTGTGTATAAGTGGCTGCATGGGTTGGTGAGTAGCTATATGAGTGTCTATATGGGTTATTAGTTGGTATTTTGAGTATCAGTATTAGTGTCTGAGTGACTAAATGGTTCGGTGGGGGTATTACTTAGTGCATAGATGCATCAATGAGTGACTCACTGTTTGTATGAGCGTAATGTCCAACTAACTATAACGCCCCTGAAACCTATGTTTTTTTCAGTGAATTTCTAAGGTTTTTTAAATGCTAATTTCTAACTATAACGTGCCTGAAACCTATGTTTTTTTCGGTGAATTTCAAAGTTTTCTTAAATGCTAATTTCTAATTATAACGTGCTTGAAACCTATGGTTTTTAAGTGAATTTCAAAGGTTTTTTAAATGCTAGTTTCTGACTATGCCTACAGAACTAGGACATGTGAAGAAAGAAGAAAAAAGAAGTAACAGAAGTCCACAAAGATGAAGAAAAGTGCAGGAAGAAGCAAGACATGTGCAGAAAGAGCTAACAGAGGAGCAGAAAGACGCCTTGTTGCAAAATCATCCTGTGCCCACAACTTTTTCAGACGGGTACTGGTGGGAACTGCCTAACTAACCTGTCCTAGAGCCAGTGCTTTGCTAAAAGACACTTAGAATACAGTGAAAACACCAAAAAACACTAGGGAACACTATGCTTTGGGGTCCCCCTGTGATTAGCATGACCTCCTCTGTTAGGCCCTAGTACATAATAGGGCAGGGGGATTAAAACAACCTATAAGTCAGAGGGGCAGAAATGGGCCACTTTAACTAGTAGTCGCATTTGCAGAGTGGTGGAGAAAGGGTGCTGGGCGTCGAACCAACGATCAGGAATTCCGCTGCGTTGGACTTACAGGAGGTACCAGGAGGGATTCTTGGCGTTGGCCCCCAAGTACATCCTTGGGGGCCAACTTCCCAAACTATCCCTTCAGTCAGTCCCACACAGCAGCACTGGTAAATACTCGTACCAGGTCATGCCCACGTTGGCCACCACTCTACAAACGTGCTCCCTTGCACGCTATTGCATGGGGATTGAAGTTTCCTTCACTGCTCGGGGTCCTTTAGGGGCCAACTAGCCTACATTTTACCTCCAGTAAGCCCCACACAGTGGGATTGGTCAGAGGTAGACAAAGGCCATGCCCCCTTTCTTCACTATCCGGCAAACACGCCCCCTGGCACGTTGTAAGTTGGGGATTAAGTCCCTTGAAACCTGAGGGTCCCTGGGGTCCAGCTAGCCCACCAGGTACCTCTAGTAAGCACCACCGAGCTGCTTTAAAGGTGTAAAAAGTGGCATGGCCTGGACCACCTCTCTGCCACGGAGCACAGTTGTGTTTCCTGGAAGCACCTGGTGGGCTAGTTGGCCCCCAGGGGCCCTCAGGATTGAAAGGGAATTAATTCCCCAACTTTAAACGCACCACAGGGCGTGTTTGCACACGTCACTTCAGGCCCGCCCCCTTCCTTCACCACTGTGCAAACGCACCCCGTGGCGCGTTTTAAGTTGGGGGATTTGGGGGCATATTAGCGAGAAGCTCGTTAAAATGATCGCCATTTTAGCGGCAGGAAACTGCTGCTAAAATGGCGATAATGGGCTTGCTAATATGTGTTAAAGAATTCCAATAGAAGCCCAGGTTAGATGTGCAGGACATCTAACCTGGGCTACTATTGGAATTATATAACGTATATTAGCAAGCTCATTATGGCCGTTTTAGCGGCAGTTTTCTGCAGCTAAAACTGTGATAATTTTAACAAGCTTCTTGCTAATATGCCCCTAAGTCCCCTTGAATCCTGAGGGTCCCTGGTGTCCAACTAGCCCACTAGGTACCTCCAGCAAGTGCCACAGAGCTGCGTTGCAGAGAGGTGTAAAAAGGGGCGTAGCCTGGACCACCTCTCTGCAACGCAGGCCTGTAGTGCTTACTGGAGGTACCTGGTGGCCTATTTGGCCCCAGCGGACCTCAGTATTGAAGGGAAATTAATTCCCCAACTTAAAACGTGCCACAGGGCGTGTTTCCACACATGTCACCTCAGATCCCGCCCCCTCCCTTCACCACTGTGCAAACGAGCCTGTGGCGCATTTTACGTTGGGGGATTAATTCCCTTTCAGTTCTGAGGGTCCCTGGGGTCCAACTAGCCCATAAGGTACCTCCAGTTAGCGTCACAGGGCTACGACACAGAGAGGTGGTCTGAGGCCACACCCCTTTTTGCACCTCTCTGCAACGCAGCCCTGTGGCGCTTACTGGCAGTATCTGGTGGGCTATTTGGCCCCCAGGGACCCTCAGGATTGAAAGGGAATTAATTCCCCAACTTAAAATGTGCCACAGGGCCTGTTTACACACATGTTATATCAGGTCCACCCCTCCCTTCACCACTGTGCAAACGCTCCAGGTGATGCATTTTAAGTTGGGGGATTAAGTCCCCTTCAATCCTGAGGGTCCCTGGGGTCCAACCAGCCCACCAGGTACCTCCAGTAAGCGCCATAGAGCTGCATTGCAGAGAAGTGTAAAAAGGGGCGTGGCCCCAGAACACCTCTCTGCAAGACAGCCCTGTGACGCTAACTGGAGACATCTGGTGGGCTAGTTGCCCCTCAGGGACACTCAGGATTGTAGGGGAATTAATTCCCCAACTTAAAACGCACCACAGGGCGCATTTGCATAGTGTTGCTGGGTCCCCTGGCGCGATGCGGTTTTTTAAAATTTGTTTTCTTGAAGGGGGGGTTGTGTGGCCCCCTTCCTTTCCTATATTTTGGGCCCTGGAGACCCCATTCCCCAGGGCCCACTTAAAAAAATATATATTTAGAAAGGAGGGGGCTGCGTGGCTCCCCTCCTGAGGCTTGGGTTAGCCCCGGGGACACCATCCCCCGGGGCTCTACCTCGTTTGATAATTTTTTTAACATTTTGGGTAGGGGTGCCACGTGGGCCCCCCTCCCCTGACCAATTCCGGCCCGAGGACCCCATCCCCAGGGCATGGCCACATTATTATTATTTTTTTATTGAGGGGGCCTGCGGGCCCACCTCCTAAGGCCTCTTTTGGCCCTGGGGACGCGATCCCCCGGTACAGGCCTTTATTTATTATTTATTTCTATATATATATATATTTTTTTATTTATTTAAAGGTTGGGGGCCGCGTGGCCCCCCTCCCGGGCCACTTCTAGCCCCGGGGACCCCATCCCCCAAGGCTAGCCCTCTCCTTTGTGGACCGTGGGGGAGCCCCAATTCCCCCATAGTCCCGCCAGCTCTCCGCATCCTGCGGGAGCCGGCATTGCTTTTCCACATAGGGAGCTGCTAACATGCAGCTCCCCTTGTGGAAAAGCAATCTGCGTTGCTTCATTGAAGTGAGAACAGGTTTCCCTGCTCTCGCTTCAATGAAGCAAAGCAGTTTGCAATGACAGGGTGGGAGCTGCAAGGCTCCCGCCCTGTCATTGCAAACAGCAGTGTTCCGGGGTGGGCACCCCAGGACACTGCAGGAGCCAGCTCTGGGGGGTGGCGGTCCCCAGGGCCATCACTGGCTCCAGGAGGGGGGCCGTGTGGCCCCCTCCCCCCTATTGCACAGCCGTGGGGAGGTGGTGGTCCCCGGGGCTCGGGGGTTCGTAACTGACCCTTGCATTTGAATATTAGTGCCCAGAGGAGGTGGCGGTCCCAGTGGCTTCAGTAGGTCTGAAATTTTAGAGTACAAAGAACAAGAAAAGAAAGATGAGACCACGTCAAGGGTAATAACTACCTTTTCTCTGGGCTCAAAAAAGGTCCACAAAGTTTTGGTGGATAATTGGAAGATTCTGCAATCTGACCCCATCATAGGACAAATGATTAGTGATAGACCCCAGGTTACATACAGAAAGGGGAAAAGCCTAAGGGACATCTTTTTGAGGGGTGATAGCACATCAAATCGGAATAAAAATCTGCATAATCTTTAAGGGTTTTACCCATGTGGACATTGCAGAACATGTAAATCCAGTTACATTGTTAAGGAGTTTGAGATACCTGGCAGGAAGAATAGAACCATCTCTCAATTCCTTACCTGTAGCTCCAACTATGTTATATATGCTCCGTAGTGTCCATGTAGATTAAAGTACATTGGAAGCACTATCTGTATGGTCAAAAAACATGTCCAGGAGCATTTAAGAGCAATCACTAATGTAGACCTGCACTTGCCCATCGCCCGCCATTTTCAAGAGAAATACCAATCATATAACTCACTCCTTGAACAAGTGAATATAGGAAGAAGAGGGGGCGATAGGGAACTCGAGCTCAGGAAAAAAGAGTCCAAATTGACTGACCTCGAGCCTAGAGCCCCGGGAGGCCATAACCTGGATGAGGAATTGGCCACTCATTTGCATGATGATTAAGATGTGTTTTACTGTTGATTTTTTACTGTTGATTTTAACATTGCTGATATGCTGTGTAGAACTGTACTAAGAATCATGTATATCATATATTTGTTTTAATTTCTAATTTCTTTCTCTTAACTTATTTTTCATGCAGGAGGAAAGGAAGGGACCCATCACGTTTCATGACACTTTACGGCTCCCTACCCTTTTCTTCACCAGGATGGTTCTGCACGTCTTCAAGATAAGAGACTTTTTAAATTACACATGAGCACTTGTTATTGATTTTTGGGTAGTTTGGGGCTTTGAATACTTACTTTTTTACGGAGAAGTACAGGCATTATATCTTAAGCCACTTGGCAATTATTTTTGGATACATTGCATTAGCCAGATGATTGACGTTCAGTTGAGGTGGTGGACATAAGGGCACTAGTCCAATTTACAATATGAAATGTGGAGCAGGCAACGTATTTCACTTGCGCTTGTATGAAAACAAGAGTGAACTGTCTTTTATTTTGTGAGCTACAGGACATATATGGACTTATTAATACGTCTGATCCATGCCTGGTTTAGTGTACACGTTTGTTCCTACCCCACTCATTAATATGGAATTATATGGCCTCTGTGGGAATAGGTATAGACATTTTCACGGATATGAGTGTACACTGTTTTGGTTCTACTCGGGGGAGTGAGTGAGTATTCCTAATCTTACCCTATACCCAGGGCACATAGATTGTTTAGGCACTAGACCGCAAGCAATCAAACAGTATGGTAGGAATTCATTTTTACCATACAACTCATGGAATGTAAATATACACAGTATTTATGTCTTTCAGACAGGTACTTAACCTAGGATATTCTAAGAATTGTGGCACAATCGAGTTGGTATTTGTAATTATTTATTATACTTTACATCGTGAAGCGTGCATATGTATAAAGTATAAATATTATCCCCGATATCAGTTCATGTATAATATGCATTCGCTTTATGTATGAAAAACAATACAATTGCAATGTAAATCCACCTTTTCAAAATGGTGGCCATGAGAACACTATGGGCGAATGTAGTGCTGAGTGCCTTTTTCTATGTTTAATTATTATGCATGCACTTTCTTGTGAAACTGAAGTATTGTGTGATCAAGACACATTGCGGTGTCGAAACGCGTAGCGGTTGACAAGAATAAACTCTTGGTGTAGCAACTTGACCTCTGGTAGTGCGTCTAATTACTTTTGGAACTTTAGATTGAATAACAGGCTTTGAGTTTCGCTGGGGACGCATCACCTGATGTTGGGACAGATCCCAGGAAAACCTATACTGGCTTTGTTTATATATTTATATAACCGTGAACAAGCAACTGCTGTTGCGAAACACGTTGGTTTGTACTTATGCTGGAGTATTGATAAAGAAAATAAAGAACTGGGAAAGTAATCTGTCCTGTGAGTGCCGACTCATTCCCTTGGTGAAAGGGATTCGTGTACAATAATTTGGAAGCGGGGCTCTGCTTAGGAGTCGTGGCACTGGTGGAGAGAGCGCCATAGGATTGCAAAACTGAGCCAAATTGGTGGACTCACTATAACTTGCGCGCCTGCAATGCACTGCTGATGACGTCACATATTACATCACTCATGACATGGTCAGTGACATCACTTATGACATCACTGATAACACCATCCTTGTGACAGACTGACAGACCTCCTTTCAGTGTAATGTAACCCTTGAAACACATATTCAAAAATAGAAACTAACATTTTCAAAAAAAGTGAGATACCCATACCAGTTACAACAACCAATTCAGTAATTCCACCATCTATATACACATCCACTCATTCAGCAACAGTTCTATATAGTCACTCATACATATACTTACTCATCATATGTAGTGATACACATATACATCCTGTTACACACTGACAGTCTTCCAAAAGTTACTCACACACATACTCACACATGCAAATAAACTATTGAACATCCATTTATTTGCATATACAGCTATACACACACTAGCACATTACTTCTAAGGAAACTTACACATACTTCCTCTCTTAAACAATCACTTATAGAAACACATACTTATTTAAACAGGAACTCTTTCAATCTCTCACTCTCACATATACTTACTTATATACATCAATACTCACATATACTAGATTAAAACATATGTAGTTACTCATAAAGACACTAGTGAGGCAGGCATTCACTCACTTACACACATATATACACACTCATCCACCCATACAGTCCTGCACATATGCTGTCTTCAAAACACATACAAAACACATACAAACAGTGAGTCAGTCACCAACCCATGCAGCCACTTATACACAAATTGAAACACTGATACATATATTTATATATAAATATATATATATATATATATATATATATATATATATATATATATATATATATATATATATATATATATATATATATATATATATATATATTACCTACTGGCGTTCGCCAGTAGGTAGTTATAGTTAGGACCTATTTTACATAGGAAATCCGCAACATTCTATTTTGAATAACTTTGGCGCCGGTCAACGAATCTTTGCGAAATTCTCCAAGAAGATGGGGCGCTCCGATCCGCTCTTATCCTAAAAGTTTTGGGGTGATTCGTCAAGCGGGGGCCGAGAAAAAAGAGGGTCCCAAAACGTGTTTTCCCCATGCAATTTTCCTTAGGGACCTTTAGACACGGCTACAGCACGAACTGCTGAACGGAATTACACCAAATTTGGCAAAAAGGTAGAATATGGTTCACAGATCACGCTTTTTGTTAAATGGTGTAAATCTGTGCAGTAGTTCCTGAGAAAATCAAAAGTAAAATCATAGATCTATCTATGAACGAAGTAGGATACGCGTATCCTCTGAGGATCAGGCGCGTAGCATTACGAGCTGCTTGCTAAGTGTCTTTCAACACTCCAAACAAGGAAGTGTTGGCAGCCATCTTGCGTCTCGGTAGAACCGAGGCACAAGAAAACTGAAAAACAAGTGATCAAAAGCCCAGGGACCACCACCCCCGGGGCTTTAACATTATGTGCGCGGGGGCTCACGGCCCCCCCGCAGCCCTGAGGACCGCCACCCCGGGGCTTCTTTTAAAAAAAATAAAATTAAAAAACCTGTGCGGGGGGCTCAACCCCCCACATGCCCGGGACCACCACCTCTCCGGGGCACTACATTTTTAAATTGTGGGGTCTGTGACGGACGCCCAGCCCGGGGACCACCACCCACCGGGGCTTTTAAATCTTGGGAGGGGGGCCGCGTTGCCCCCCTCCTGGAGCCTTGTGGTGGCCCTGGGGACCACCACCCCCCAGGGCCAGCTCCTGCAGTGTCACGGGGGGTGCCCACCCCGGGACACTGTAGTTTGCTATGGTCGGGCGGGAGCCTCACGGCTCCCGCCCTACAATAGCAAACTGCTTTAGTTTTTGGAAGAGAGAGGAGTAAACATGCTCTCTCTTCCAAAAACCAAAGACTATTGCTCTTCTACATGGGGGGCAGCATGTTAACTGCTCCCCATGTAGAAAAGCAATGCCGGCTCCCACATGATGCGGGGAGCCGGCAGGGACCATGGGGGGATTGGGGACCCCCCACGGTCCCAAACAAGAGGCCAGGCCCCGGGGGATGGGGTCCCCAGGGCCAGAAGTGGCCCAGGAGGGGGCCAAAAATTAACTAATTGCATTTAACTAGAAATTCACATTGACCTCAATGTTGCATTGTGTCTGAAATTGTGTTGCGCATTACAACAAAAGTAACTACTGTACTTAGAAGACTATTGCCTATTTGCAAAGTATTTAAACTAAAGTAATTTATTCTGAGAAAGTATATTTTGTAATGTAATGTATAATGTAATTATAATGTGAGTAAAGAAAATTAAATATCTAAAAATAAATTGTATACAAAATGTGGAAAATCAGAAAATAAATAACAATTAATACATTTAAAAATTGTCATTTACAAAATCTCTGAAATTCACTGAAAAAAACATAGGTTTCATACATGTTATAGTTAGGAATTATCATTTAAAAATCCTTTGAAATTCACTGAAAAAACCATGGGTTTCAGTTATAGTTAGGAATTAGCGTTTAAAAAACCTTTGAAATTCACTGAAGAAACCATAGGTTTCAGGTGCGTTATAGTTAGGAATTAGCATTTAAAAAAACCTTAGAAATTCACTGAAAAAACCATAGGTTCAGGGGCGTTATAGTTAGCTGGACATTTCACTCATACAAAACCATTGAAATTCCCCCGTTATAGTTAGTTCAGCTAACTATAATTTGCGCGCCCGCAATGCACTACTGATGACGTCACATATTACATCACTCGTGACATGGTCACGGACATCACTCATGACATCACTGATGACATCTCATATATATATGTGTGTATATTTATACACTCTGAAAATAAAAAGGTTGTAGGGACATTCTAGTTAGGTATCAGTATTTAAAAAACTATACGATTTCACTGAAAAAAACAAAGGTTACAGTATAGGGACGTTAAAGTTAGGCCCAGATTTCACTTGTACAAATCCAATGAAATTCAGCAGGTATAGTTACCTGAGCTAACCATAACTCGCGCCCCACAATGCACTGCTTATAACCCCACATATTACATCACTCATGACATTGTCAGTGACATCATTGATGACTCTGAGTATTTTTAAAATGTTTATGGATGCCTGTGAGTGTTTTTTCAAGAAGTATATGAGTGTTAAATATATATACACCTATTAGTGGGTGCATGATTGTCTATATGGATGATTCAGTGAGTACATGATTGACTATATAAGTGAATGATTATGTGTCTCAGTGAATGTATGGGTGAGTGGCTGGTTGTGTGAATGTCTGTATAAGTCTGTCAGTTGGTGTCTTTGTTGGTGAGTGTGGTTGTCTGAGTACCTGCATGGTTGTCATAGTATCGGCGTGGGTGGATGAGAGGGTATGTGCCAGCCTGTATGGATGAGTGAGTGGGTGAGTCAGTGGCTGTATGGGGTAGTGAGTGCATGTATGAGGGGCTATGTTGGTGAGTGCATGTATCGCTGAGTGGGTGAGCACACGGATATGTCAGTGGCATATTGGTGAGTAACTGGGTATGTGAAAGGGAAGTACAGGCGAATGTTGAGGTACATGAGGTACAGTATAGGTGTGTGAGTAAATGTTGGAGTGGCTGTATGGGTCAGCGTGTACTTGTGTCAATGACTGTATACTTGAGTGAGTGTGTTAGTATCTCTATAAGTGAGTGGGTATGTGTGTATCTGCATGTGTGAGTAAAAGGCTGTGGAATAGACTGTATGGGTGAGTGACTAGATGTGTGAGTAGCTGTATGGGTGACTGGCTCACTGTGTGAATGACTGTATGAGTGGATAGTTCAGTGGCTATATTAGTGACTAACAGCCAGATTCATCATCAGCATGTTTTGCGAGTCTGTAATAGCGAATAATAAGGAATCGTTATTACAGACTCGCAAAACGGGATTCATGTAGGAATCGCTAAATAAATTGCGATTCCTACACATTCCTTATTTAACGATTAGCAAATTGCTAATCGCAAATAAGGAATAACTCCCCATTCATTCCTATGGGCCTAAAGGCACATAGGAATGAATGGGAAGACATATCAATGTGCGAATCGCTATTAGCGATTCGCATTTTGATTTTGCGATTTTAAGTATGCAGGGGTGTCCAATGGACACCCTGTTGCACCCCTGAAATGTAAATGTAGCCTGATGTTGCGCACACACATGTCCAAAGGACATGTGTGTGTGTAACATACCACTTAGAAAAATGCACCGATTCGCATTTTGATTTTGCGATTTTAAGGGTGCAGGGGTGTCCAATGGACACTCTGTTGCACCCCTGAAATGTAAAAATGTAGCCTGATGTTGCGCACACACATGTCCAAAGGACATGTGTGTGAGTAACATACCACTTAGAAAAATGCACTAAAGTGCATTTTTCTAAGTTATCGCTATTTACCACGAAGTTACACTTCGCGGTAAATAGCGGCCAGAAATAGCAAATTCGCAAATTATAAATGGATAATGAATTGCATTTAAGGAATCTCTAATAGAGATTCCTTAAATGTAAATCCTCGCAAATATGCGATTTCGCAATTAGCGATTTTTGCATTTGGGATGATGAATCCCAAATGCAAAAATTGCGCTCGCAAAGGCCAGATTCGCAGAATCCGGCCCTTTGAGAGCTGATTTTTCTTTCATGAATCTAGCTGTAAGTGGGTGTATTAGTGAGTGAGTGTATAGATCTACTAATCAGTGAGTGGGTGTATAAGTACTGGCAGGGGTCTGTGAATGGTTATGTGGGAGTGGGAGTGGATGTATGAAAATTTCTATAGGGGTGTGAGTCGGTGTGTTATTGATTCTGTGTATGATGTAATAAGTGATGTCCTCAGCAATACCATTGACCATGTCATCCGTAATGCCATTAACCATGTCATGAGTGATGTCATTGACTATTTCATGAGTGATGTAATATTTGAGGTCATAAGCTGTACGTTGCGTGGACAATAGTTATAGTTAGCTTCGCTAAGTATAATTGTTGAATTTCACTAGTTTTGTGCGAGTGAAATCTGAGCCTAACTATAACGTCCCTGTAGATTAATTTTTTTTTAAAATGCTAGTTCCTAACTATAACATGCCTGTAACCTTTGGTATTATAAGTGAATTTCAATGTTTTTTAAGCAGTATTCATGTTTGCAGAGTGGTGGAGAAAGGGGACTGGGCCTCCGAACAACTCCCAGGAATTCCCCAAAGAGCCCCTCAGGAGTAAAGTGGACTTCATCCCCAACCAATAGTGTGCAAGCAGGTGCGTTTGCAGAGTGGTGAGGAAGGGGGCATGGCCTCCGAAGACCTTTTACCCATCCCACTGTGTGGGGATGACTGGAGGTAAAAGGAGTGGTAGTTGGCCCCCAAGCATGTCCTTAGTGGCCAACTACCCCTCCTAGTACCTCCAGTAACTCCCACATAGCAGGACTGCTGAGAGGTTGTCAGAGGCTGTGCCCCCTTTCTACACCACTCTGTAAACGTGCCTCTTGGTGCACTATTAGTAGAGGAATAAAGTCCCCATGGCTATTGAGGGTCTTTGTGGGCCAATTACTCCACCTGTTACCTCCAGTAAGTCCCACACAGTGAGATTGCCTAGAGGTTTTCGGTGGCCATGCCCCCTTTCTTCAGTACTCTGCAAATGCAAATCCTGGCTCACTACTAGTTGAGGGATGAAGTCCCCTTGGCTCTTGGGGTCCTTAGGGGCCAACTACCCCTCCTCTTACCTCCACGAGGAATGAGTGATATAATAGGTGATGTCATCAGCAGTGTATTGCGGGGGCACGAGTTATAGTTAGCTGAACTAACTATAGCGGCTGAATTTCTCTAGTTTTGTGCAAGTGAAATGTCCAACTAACTATAACGTCCCTGAAACCCATGGATTGTTCAGTGAATTTCAAAGGTTTTTTAAATGCTAATTTCTAACTATAACGTCCCTGAAATCTATGTTTTTTTCAGTGAATTTCAAAGGTTTTTCTAAATGCTAATTTCTAACTATGCCTACAGTGGTAGGACATGTGCAGAAAGAGGAAGCAAGGCACAGAATGCAGCCAGAGAAATGCAGAAAGAGGCAACAGAAGTCCAGAAAGAAGAAGAAAGGTTCAGAAAGAAGCACAAGATATACAGAAGGAACCAACAAAGGTGCAGAAAGAAGCCTTGTTGCAAAGTCATCCTGTGCCCTTGGCACCCCTCAACTTTTTACTGACTGGTACTGGTGATAACTGACTCTGACTGACCCAGGGGTCTGCCTAACCAGGCCCGCAGCCAGTGCTATGCTGAAAGACACTTAGAATACAGTGCAAATACCTACAGAAAACTTGGCGGCCGCTTGCTAACGCGGCGCGCTCGTCCCTGACGGAGTCTCCGGCCGAAATGCCCCGAATGATGAACTAGCTGCACTGGTCACTACGGACGGGTGAGAGACGGTGGAGGATGGCAAGCTAAGGCGCTGCCAAACATCGGGAGCTCACCTGGGCGATCGCTTCAGAGGCTGGACGGATCGGACGGGCTGAAAGCAGTGCGGCGCGGTGCTCGGCGCTGTGCTGTGCTTTGAGCAGAGAGTGGGCGGGTGGTGAGCTGAGTCTGCCGGGCTCGGCCGAGCGGCTTCGAGAGCAGCGAGATTGGAGGTGTGGAGACGCGGAGGCAGTTTGAGCTCTCGGAGCACCGCACCAGATCGGTATTGACACAACGGCAGTCAGAGCTGCCGATGTGCTGGGGGCGGGCTCTCCTCCCTGCGCCCTACCGCTGAGGAGACGCAGCTGTGGAGCTCCGAAGAAGCAGAAGGGCAGTTGCACACGGGGTCTCTGCAAGGAGAGTGGCAGCAAACACATGGTGCGGTAAGGGGGGCCAGCAGGGTGGGAAAGTGTCGGGAGGTGAAACTCAGCCCACGGGCAATTGGGGCCTCACAGACATTCAAGACTGTAGCTCCTCGCAGAATTCAGCCCTTATATCCAGAGTATTCAGCTTCAAAGCACATTCACAAGCCCCCACCCAGGCAATTAGTGAGACCTCGAGCATAAAGACTGCTAGAACCCTGGGGAAACGGAAGGCTAAGGGGAAAGGAAAAGGGAGTAATAAAGACAAGGACTCAGCCACCCCTACAGGACTTAGAGACACAGACCAGGTACAAGAACCCGAAAGAAGCCCAGGGGAACAGCCTCTCACAGAGTCCGAGCCAGAGTCTGGGTTTGAGGCCGTGTCCTAAGGGTCCCGAGGAGGGGTAAGGGATATTAGCTGCGGTACACCGGCCCGAAGGAGTTACCCCATAAGGCGAGTCAGAATAAGGGTGATTGCAAAACAAAAACTAGCAAAATCTCCCGAATTACACCTTCACTGAAGTCCTATTTCAAGGTCCTGCCCCAGGTTCTCAACATAAATCAAGAGCCCCAAAAATTTGTTAACACACAAATTGTATCCACATCAGTTGAAGCCCTCGAACCTACAACCACACCTACAACCACACTCAGCAACTTGGGGGCAATAGAAGTGGAAGTAACAGGGGGAGAAGCGCCGGCTGGTGGTGCAAAGATGGGTGATCCAGCAGAGCAGGTCACCAATACGATGCCACTTATAGACCACCAAGGTACTACCTCAGCGGAGACAGAAAGGGCGACTAAAGAGTCGGATCAATGCAGTGGGGGGAGCGAAGAAATTGAAAGTGACGATACCCTTCAAGCCATACTTCTCAGCATGAGGAAGGAGATTAGAAGTGGGTTGGAGGAGTCGAAAAAGTGTTTCGAGGAATCAAGACAAACCCAGTCAGAGATCCACACAATGTGTGAAAGTTTAGAGACTAAAGTAGATGGTCTCTCACTGAGAACTGGGAGCTTAGAGGACTCTGTTGGTGAACTCAAGGCAAAATTGGAGCGTGCTGAGACTAAGATTCAGACTCTACGACGAGAGGGCGATGCAGTCAAAGAGAGGGTTGAGTCTCTTGAAAATTTCTCAAGAAGGAATAACTTGAGGCTGCTAAAAATTCCGGAGGGGAAAGAAGGAGGAGAGTTAAAGAACTTCGTAGCAACCATACTAAAAGAATCTCTTAATCTGGAAGAACCTCTGTCTGAAATAGAATTGGACATTCAGAGGGTACATCGGGACCCATTCCGTCTCAAATCGGGTAGAGCTAGGCCAAGGAAGATCCTGGTGAACTTTCTAACATATTCACTGAAAGAAAAGATACTGAATCTAGCTCTGAAAGCCAAGACCCTGAAAGCCTTAGACTTCCCTTTTGAAGTCAGGTCTGACCTGTCCAAACCACGCTAGATAGGCAATGGGAATTAGGCCAGCAGATGGAGAAGTTCAGAAGTTTAGGAGCCACTGTTCAAATGAGATTCCCTGCCTTTCTAAAGATAATGTATAACAACAAAATGTATAATGTTAAGTCTCCTTTCGAAGCCGATGAGCTATTAGTCACTATCAGTGAACACGCAAACCCCCCAGACCACGTGTAAAAAAGCTAGCAAACAACAAAGGAAAATATAAGAGCTTTTTCTAAAAATAAAAAAATAGGGGGGAAGAAATAATGAGCACTTGGGTGGAAAAAAGGGGGTAAAGTATAGATGAGTCAATAAAAAAATAAAAAAAATAAAAAAAATTCTTCTAAAAATAAGAAACAAAAAATAGCGTGGGGGAGAATAAATAAATAAATAAATAATAATAGATAAATCTCACTACAGACCTCCACCCCCTGTAAATCTAATGTTAGAAGCCCTGAGTTATACCAGGCTTATCTATAATTCCTATGATTCCCGCCCAATAATACCTTGGATATTCAAGGGCTATCAGAAGTAATAATATATCTCAATTCAGATATCAGACAAGAGAATAAAACCACACTTCCGCTATCTGCCACTGCTTATATAAAATATTAAGTATAGTGACCGATAAAAGTGAAAATATGGGCATGAAACAGGAATACGTTAGGGACGACAAGCTGGCAATACATCCAGCCAGAGTAAGTTGGGGGGGGGGGGTTTCCAGGGGTGGGAAAGGGAAGGCAAAATATAAAAGTCCTCACAAGCCGAATTTTATAATCATGAAGAATATGGATCCAAAGGTGTTTCAAAATTATTGTTTGGCCAAAACAGGAAGCGATATAGGAAACGACAGGCAGATAACCGGCAATAAAGTATCAGAGTTGAGGGATGACAAAATTACGATAAAGAGTCAAAATTGATGTCAGATATTAAATTCCTATCCTGGAACGTCAATGGTCTGCGAGTTAGGGCGAGGAGAAATAAAATCTTACAGTATTTACGAGACTCACCTGCGCAGATCATGGCGATTCAGGAAACACATCTAAACAAACAAGAGATTACGGACATATTCAAAAAACTTAAATGGGTTGATAAATTTGTAAGTACGGACCATAACGCTAGTATCCGCGGAACTGCCATTATTTTCAAAAAAGCAGCAAGGGCCCAGATCATGGACTGGAAAACAGATGCAAGCGGTAGATGGTTGATAGTTAATGCCCAACTATACTCAAGGGGTTTTACCATTACCAGCTATTATGGACCTAATCAGGACAATCCCTCTTATTTAAATATTCTACAGAACCATCGGATTACTTGCTCTGATCCTATAATATGGATGGGTGACTTTAACCTGGTCTTAGACCCAAAACTAGACAAATCTCCCACTTCCAGAGCCGTAGTTCACAGTAACATGAGGGATACGCTCCTTAGATGTATGTCGAATCTTGGCTTAAACGATCTTTGGAGACAAAGAGCTAGTAAAGCCATGGGAGTCTCCTTTCATAATTACAAATACAGGCACAAATCCCGAATTGATTATGCCTTATTCAGCCTTTCTCTCAAAGATCAGATTAAAAATATAATATACTTGCCTTTGCATCTATCAGACCATTCTGCTATCCTTTTCTCGTTAAAACTAGAGCAGAGATCTACTCATGCATCATGGTCTTTCGACCGAACAATACTATTGGAGGAAGAGGAGAAAGATCATTTGATACACGAAACCGTCTCCTTTTTAGAGCGGAATATAGGCTCTGCCTCATTGATTACTGTATGAGAGGCCTGGAAAGCTTTTATAAGGGGCTGCATCACTAGTAGGGCCTCCTACAGGAAAAAGAAATACGGGGAGGCGATCTTACACATAGAGCAAGAATTGACTTATTTGGAGTCGTCGGACCAAGTTCCCTCAGACAACCAAGAGGAGAAAACAGAATTAAAAGCTAAGTTATATGCGCTATTGCAAGAAAGGCAAAATAAAAGATGGCAGGCCAGCAAACTCTCGCACTTTGAATATGGCGAATCTGCTGGAAAATTGCTGGCCTGGAAAATAAAAGCTGACCAGACCAGAAATTTTATCAAAGAAGTGAGGGTGGCTGGGGGAACCGCCAATAGGACAACAGACACCGACATCGGGGAAGCCTTTAGTGAGTTCTTTCAGAACATCTATACAGAAGAACTTAATGATAATCTAGACGAAAGTGAGGAATGGCTGGATAATATAACTCTCCCAGAATTGAACAGTTCCCAAAGTGAAAACCTAGATAAAGAAATAACGGAAATAGAAGTTGAAAATACTATCAAACAACTAACACATGGCAAGGCCGCGGGACCAGATGGTCTCCTAGGAGAATTATTTAGGGCACTTAATTCCACTCTTACTCCAGTTCTTACGAGCCTCTTTAACAATATACTAATCACAGGCGAGACACCACCAAGTTCCTGGGGGGAAGCAAACATAGCTTTAATATTAAAAACAGGCAAAGACCCAGTTGAGTGTGGATCATATCGTCCAATGTCGCTTCTCAACAATGACTATAAAATCTTTGCGTCAATTTTGGCAGCACAATTGGGAAGCGAGATTGGATCAATTATCCACCCCGATCAAAAGGGGTTTATTAGAGGCCGGCAACTGGCTGATTTAACATATGATTTAGTAGGAGCCGCTGACATTGCCTCAACTTTCTGCTTACCCCTGGCAATCATGACACTCGACGCCACAAAAGCGTTTGATAGGGTAAACTGGGCATATTTAAACACAATAATGGACAAATTTCATCTTGGTCCCAAATTCTGCAGAGCCATCGGCCTATTATACAACAACCCTAGAGCATCCCTCTTAATAAACGGTACACGAACAACTCCTTTTAAAATTAGTCGAGGAACAAGGCAGGGCTGTCCCCTATCCCCCCTCCTTTTTAATTTATACGTAGAACCGTTTGCGCAGTCCATTAGGGAGGACATTAATATTCCACATTTTACTTTTTCCGGTTGGGATAAGAAGGTCGGTCTATATGCAGACGATATACTCATTTTCACAACTGACCCCGCTTTGGCATTTCCTACAGTTATAAAGAAGGCGGAGGAATTTGGAAGATTCTCGGGATATGAAATAAATGCCGGAAAAACGGAAATAATGGCTTGGAACATTTCTAATCTCCAACTCCCGGTAAAATCCTCAATGAGGTACCTGGGAATCACAATAACTAAAGACCTGGATCATCTGGCTCAAAATAACCTAGACCGGATCTCCCGCGAATCCCAATCCTTGATGAAAGCTTGGTCTTTTCTCCCGCTCACCATCTACGGGAGAACCAGCCTGATAAAAATGAGCATTCTCCCGAAATATACATTTATTTTCAATACCATTCCATTACCTTTTGACACCAAACAACTTGTAAAATGCCAACAAAATATCAATTCATTTATTTGGGGACATAAATCCAGCAGACTGGCGTGGAAGAAATTGAGAAGGAGAAGAGAAAAAGGGGGGCTTGCCTTGCCAGACCTGGAATGTTACGCTTGGGCGTTTCACTTGACCCAATCCAGGATGCTACTTAAGACCCCCTGGGAAAATGCAAACAGACTTATGTATAAGGCAATGCTACTGGGTTCGGACCTTCCATTGAACGGCTTCCTGTTTAAGTTCGGCCACCAGAAGTTTTTTTAAAAAGTCAGACTAAAGTCATTATTGGGCACTATAAAAGAATGGTCCCAAATTAAATCTCAGACTGGGTTAGGATATCTATCCAAGCATGCACCGATTTGGGATTTACCTGGGCTATCACCACAAGACTCCAATACAGTTAAAAAGGTCCTATTGGACGCAGGTATAACACAGTGGGGGGAACTACTGGTAGAAGGATCCCTTATGAAATGGGAACCATTCAAGCTCAGGGTAACATCATCACTCTCCTGGCTAGTATATTTACAACTGGCTACCTGGCTCCGAACTGAAACAAAGAAAAAAGCAATGATGGGGGAATATAGTCCCTTAGAAAACAACCTAGTGGAGAAACCCGTGGGAAGAAAGGAAGTCGCACTCTTCTATTGGCACATCGTAGAGGATGGAGAGGGCGACCCCAATCTCCCGGTAAAACTCTGGGGTGGAGAGGGAGAACCACATATGGAGGACATATGGGAGGAATCTTTTACCCTCCTCTACAAAATCATCAAGCCAGCATGGCTGAGGTGTAATCATTTCTTTACACTCCATCGGGCATATTACTCCCCTAAGACGCTCTCGAAATTCCAACCCGGGAAATGCTGTAGCAAATGTTCCTATCCAGCAGCCTCAGATCTTCATATGCTTTGGGAGTGCCCGAATATTGCCACTTTTTGGCAAGAAATCAGGACAACACTCGAATCCATCCTCAGAACACCTATCCCGTGGTCATGGTCTCTAATCATCTTTGGCCTAAACAATAGCATCAAGGGTTTAGAAAGAGAGTTCTTATTCTACGCTATTTTACTAGCAAGAAGAGAAATCTGTAAAAACTGGGTTAATATAAACTCCCCGACACATGCAGAGTGGCAGTCTTCACTATATGCAACATCGAAGGTCGATCTAACTAGAACATGTAGCCCCGATCTTTGAGATTCTGGGATCTCTTGATTAAATGCAGAAGGTATAGTTAGTCAACCCGGGTTTTATTTTTTTTCCCCCGGGTCCGATGATTAGGCCTAAAATCTCCTTGTCCAAAGGGAGGCACCCCAAGCCATACTGCTATTGGACCACACGCCGACTTGGCCCGAATGGAGATTGTCCGTCCAAGCTTTGCCGGAGACATCTAGTCTGCCTTTCTGGGCACTGGGAGCTCATTAATAGGCCCCTCGGTGCTATAGGGGTGATTGGGTCTTGTGTCTTGTGGCTAGGAGCACATCTGGATCGACTATATGGCTAATGAGGACAAAAAAAAAATACAGTGCAAATACCTACATACACTACGGTACACTATGGGTTGGGGTACCCCTGTGATTGGCATGACCTCCCCTGTAAGGCCCTAGTACATAATAGGGCAGGGGGACTAAAACTACCTCTAAGTCCCTAGCATATAATAGGGCAAGGCAGTTTAGAGGACAGCAGCCACTTTCTGCGCTTACACACAAAGGCAGGAGTGGTGCAGAAACTGGGAATATGGCTGCAGAAAGAGTCAAGAGGGGTGCAGAAAGAGGGAAGAGAAGTGCAGAAAAAAGCAAAGGAGGTACAGAAAGAGGCAAGAGGGGTGCAGAAAGATGCAAAAGAGGAGCAGAAAGAGGCAAGAGAGGTGCACACAGGCACGAGGGGTGCAGAAATGTGCAAGAGAGGTACAGAAAGAAGCAAGAGAAGTACAGACAGAGGCAACAGAAGTGTAGAAAGAGGCAAGAGGGGTGCAGGAAGAAGCAAGAGAAATATAGAATGAAGGAACAGAGGTATAGAAGGAGGCAAGAGGGGTGCAGAATGAGGCAACAGCAGTTCAGAAAGAACCAAGCGACGTGCAGGAAAAGGGAGGAAGGGTGCATAAAGAGGCACAAGGGGTCCTGAAAGAAGGATGAGAAGTGCAGAAAGTAACAACAGAGGTTCTGAAAGAGGCAAGAGTAGTGCATAAAGAGGAATGAGGGGTGTGGAAAGAGGCAAGAGAGTTGCACAAAGAGGGAAGAGGGGTGCAGAAAGAGGCAAGGGGTGCAGAAAGAGGCAAGGGGTGCAGAAAGAGGCAAGAGAGCCGTAGAAAGTGGTAAGAAAAGTACAGAAAGAAGTAAGAGAACTGCTGAAACAAGCAACAGAGGTATACAAAGAAGCAAAAGAAGTGCAGAAAGAGGCAAGTGAGATGCATAAAGAGGTTACAAAAGTGCAGAAAGAGGGAAGACAAGTGCAGAAAGAGACAACAGGAGTGCAGAAAGAAGCAAGACGGATGCAGAAAGAAGCATGGGAAGTGCAGAATGGAGCAATAGGGGTGCAGAAAGAGGCAAGAGAAGTGCAGAAAAAAGCAGCAGAGGTGCAGAAGGTAGACAAATAACTGCAGAAAGTGGCAAGAGAGTTGCAGAAACAGGCAAAAGATGTACAAAAGAGGGACCAGGGTTGCAGACAGAGGCAAGAGAGGTGCAGAAACAGGTAAGAGGGGTGCAGAAAGAGGCAAGATGGGGTGCATAAATTTGCAAGAGAGGTGCAGAAAGAAGCGAGAACAGTGCAAAAGAGGCAAGGGAAGTGCAGAAAGAAGCAGCAGAGGTGCAGAAGGTAGAAAAATAACTGCAGAAAGAGGCAAGAGAGTTACAGAAACAGGCAAAAGAGGTACAGAAAGAGGGAACAGTTGTGCAGAAAGAAAAAAGGCAGATGCGGAGAGAAGCATGGGAAGTGTAGAATGGAGCAACAGGGGTACAGAAAGAGGCAAGAGACTTGCAGAAAGAAGCAGCAGAGGTGCAGAGGGTGGAAAAAGAACTGCAGAAAGAGGCAAGTGAGGTAAAGAAACAGGCAAAGGGGGTGCAGAAAGAAGGGACAGGTGGGCAGACTGAGGCAAGAGCGGTGCAGACAGAGGGAAGAGGGGTACAGAAATTTGGAACAGAGATGCAGAAAGAAGCAAGAACAGTGCAGAAAGAACCAACAACGGTGCAGAAAGAGGCAGAGGGGTGCAGAAAGAGACAAGTGAAGTGTAGAACGAAACAAAAAGAGATGTAGACAGAACCAACAGAGGTGCAAAAAGAGGCAAGAGAGGTGCAAAAATGGTTAGGAGAGGTGCACGAAGAGACAAGAGGGGTACAGAAAGGGGCAGGAGGGTTACAGAAAGAAAGAAGAGAAGTGCAGAAAGAACCAACAGAGTTGCAGAAACAGTAAGAGAGGTGCAGAAAAGATAGGAGAGGTACACAAAGAGGCAAGAGTGGTACAGAAAGAGGCAGTAGGGGTGCAGAAAGAAGGAAGAGAAGTGCAGAAAGAACCAACAGAGGTGCAGAAAGAGGCAAGAGAGGTGCAGAAAAGATAGGAGAGGTGCACAAAGAGGCAAGAGTGGTACAGAAAGAGGCAGTAGGGGTGCAGAAAAAAGGAAGAGAAGTGCAGAAAGAAGCAACAGAGGTGCTGAAAGAGACACAAAGAGTGCAGAAAGAGGCAAGAGAAGTGCAGAAAGAAGCAACAGAGTTGCAGAAAGAGGCAATAGAGGTGCAGAAAGAGGCAAAAGAGATACAGAAAGAAGCCAGAGTATTGAAAAAAGATACAACAGAGTTGCAAAAAAAGGCAACTAGAGTGCAGAATGAGGCACGAGAACTGCAGAAAGAGGCAAGATAGTTGCAGAAACAGGCAAAAAGGGTGCAAAAATAGTGAACAGATGGGCAGACTGAGGCAAGAGTGGTGCAGAAAGAGGGAAGAGGGGTGCAGAAAAAGCAAGAGGGATGCAGCAATTTGGAACAGAGGTGCAGAAAGAAGCAAGAGCAGTGCAGAAAGAACCAACAGAGGTGCAGAAAGAGGCAAGAGGGGTACAGAAAGAGGCAAGTGAAGTACAGAACGAAGCAAAAGAGGAGCAGAATTAACCAACAGAGGTACAAAAAGAGGCAGGAGGGGGGCAGAAAGAAGGAAGAGAACTGCAGAAGGAAGCAACTGAGGTGCTGAAAGAGGCACAACGGGCGCAGAAGTGACAAGAGAGGTGCAGAAAGAAGCAAGAGATGTACAGAAAGAGGCAAGACAAGTTGAAAGAGGTGTGAGAGGTGCAGAAAGAGGCAAGAGAACTACAGAAAGAGACAAGAAAGTTACAAAAACAGGCAAGTGCGGGGCAGAAAGATACAAACGAACTGCAGAAAGAGGCAAGAGAGTTGCAGAAACAGGCAAGAGTGCAGAAAGAAGCTACAGTGGTGTAGAAAGAATCTAGAGAAGTGCAGAAAGAGGCAAGGGAGGCGCAGAAAGAGAGAGCAGGTGTGTAGACTGAGGCAAGAGAGGTGCAGAAAGAGGGAAGAGGGTTGCAGAAAGGTAAGCGGGGTGCAGAAAGAAGCAAGAGTGGTGCAGAAAGAAGCAAGAGAAGTGAAGAAAGAGGCAAGTGAGGTATAGGAAGAGGAAAGAGAGGTGCAGAAAATGACAAGAGAACTGCAGATCAGGCAAGAGGAATGCAAAAAAGGGAAGAAGGGTACAGAAAGAAATAAAAGAAGCAAGAGAAGAGCAGACAGGAGAAACACAGGTACAGAAACAGGCAAGAGAAGTGCAGAAAAAAAGGAAAAGAGGTGCAGAAGGAAGCAACAGGGGTGCAGAAAGAGGGAACGGGTACAGAAAGATGGAAGAGGGATAGAGTAAGCGGCAAGGGTGTGTAGAAAAAAACAAGAGAGCTGTAGAAAAAAACTAAAAAAGTGCAGAAAGAAGGAACAGAGGTACAGAGAGAGGCAAGAAATGCGCAGCAAGAGGGAAAAGGGGTGCGGACAGAGGCATGAGGGGTGTAGAACGAAGCAAGAGAAGTGCAGAAAAAAGCAACAGATGTGCAGAAAGAGGGAAGAGGGATGGAGCAATAGGCAAGAGGGGTGAAGAAAGAAGCAAGAAAGTTGCAGAAATAAACAAGAGAAGTGCAGAAAGAAGGAACAGAGGTGCAGAAAGAAGCAAGAGGGGAGCAGAAAGAGGGAAGAGGGGTGCAGAAAGAGGCTCAAGGGTTGTAGAAAGAAGGGACAGATGTGCAAAGAGAAGCAAGAAAAGTGCAGAAAGAAGCAACAGAGGTGGAGAAAGTGGTGAGAGGGGTGCAGGTAAAAGCAAGAGAGGCTCAGAAAGAAACAAAAGAAGAGCAGAAATATGGAACAGGGGTGCAGAAAGAGGCAAGAGGGGTGCAGAAAGATGGAAGAGGGGTGCAGAAAGAGGCATTAGTGGTACAGAAAGTAGCAGGAGAGGTGCAGAAAGAAGCAATAGTAGTGCAGAAAGATGCAACAGAGGTGCAGAAACGCAAGAGGGGTACAAAAAGAGGGAGGGGTGCAGAAGGAGGTACGAGGGGTAAAGAAAGAAGCAAGAGAGGTTTAGTAAGAAGCAACAGAAATGCAGAAAGAGGCAAGAGAGGTGCAGAAAGAAGCAAGAGTGGTTTGGACACCGTTAGTACCAATTTAACACCCACATTTAGCAATAAGTAACAGATGACCATTCTAGCAAAGGACCTTCCACCACGCTGTAGCACTTGTCGCTGCATTTTTAGAAAGATTTGTGCCGCTTGAGTTAGAAACAAGGCCTTTTTTGTTCAAATCTGCAGTTTAGGCAGCAGATGATGGATTATGTAGCTAATGCGGAAAATGTATAATTGTGCGAAAGTTGGTGCAGCCAAACTGTCACATAATTCCAGTGACCCTGCTCATACCTCTGACTAGGTCCAGAAATGCTTCTCAGTGATTCCTTCCTTTCTTTTTGTCTCATTGAGTTCATAGTTTGGTTTCTATGTAAACAAGGGAAACTAAACCTGAGGTTACCACTTCACAACACAGACTACCATACCACATAATTACTCTCCATAACATATAGTCCCACTCTACATAATTACTATATTAACACCACATACTTTCTATCCACATAATTTCACTGCACAACATACCACATAATTTTACTGCACAACATACCACATAATTCCACTACATACAACCTACATCCACTGCACACCAAGAAACATTAATAAAAGATTTTGAGATTTACGAAGCTAATAGCTCTAACTCTTGCAAATGCAAGACCTATTACATTACAAATGCTTCTTCAACTGGTAGTCACGTTTGTAGAGTGGTGGAGAAAGGGGGCTGGGCCTCCAACCAGTGCTCAAAAATTCTGCTGCCTAGGACTTACATGAGGTACAAGGAGGGCTTCTTAGCCCCTTAAAAGTACCTCAGGAGTAAAGTGGACTTCACCCCCCATCCCGTAGTCTGCCAGGAGGTGCGTTTGCAAATTGGTGGAGATAGGTGAGTGTGGCCTCCGAAGACCTCTTAGCAATCACAAAATGTGGAATTTACTGGCGGTAACAGGAGGGATAGTTAGCACCTAAGGTCAACCTTGGGGGCCAACTACCCCTCCGATTACCTCCAGAAAGTCCCACATAGCAGGATTGCTAAATTCTCATAGCAGGCAACACCCTCTTTCCCCACCACTCTGCAAACGCATTTCCTTGGGCTCTTTTGGAAGGGGATTAAAGTCCCCTTTGCTTCTAGGGGTCCTTAGAGTCCAACTACCCTACCTGATACCTCCAGTATGCCCCAGATAGTGGGATAGCTGACAGGTGGACATAGGCCATGCCCCCTTTCTCCACCACTCTGCATACGCACCTCCTGGCACGTTCTGGAATGGGTAATTAAGTCCCCTTGAATCCTGAGGGTCCCTGTGGGCCAACAAGCCCACCAAATACCTCCAGTAAGCCCCACACAGCTGCATTGATGAGAGTGGTCAGAGGCCATGCCCCCTTTTTACACCACTCTGCAAACGTGCCTCATGGGGCACTGCTGCTTAGGGGATGAATTCCACTTTAGTCCGGAGTTCCTCAGGACATGAGAGGACCTCATCACCTCACCAGCAATGAGGCGAGTTTGCAGAGTGGTGTAAAAAGGGGCTTGGCATCAGACCACCCCTCAGCAATCCCACTTTGTGGGGCTTACTGGAGGTATCTGGTAGGCTAGTTGGCCCCATTAGGACCCTTAGCATTTAAGGAGACTTAATCCCCCAATCCAGAACGCGCCAGGAGGCATGTTTGCAGAGTAGTGCAGGAAGGGGAAGTTGCCTCCAGCGAGATGCCAGCTTTTCAATTTTTTTTTAGAAGGGGGCTGTGTGGCCCCCTTCTTTTAGTATCTTTGGGGACCTGAGGACCCTGTCACCCAGGGCCTGTCCCATTTCTGATTTTTTTTTAACAGGAAGGGGGCTGTACAGCCCCCCTCTGGAGGCTAATTATGCCCCCAGGGACCCAATCTCCTGGGGCCTGGCCAGTCTTTTTTTATTTGTATTTGTGGAAACGGGTCACACGGCCTCTCTCCTGAGGCCTATTATGGCCCTGAGGACCCCATCCCCCAGAGACTGGGCAACCTTTTACGTTTTTTTAATTTAAATGTGTATAAGGGAGGGGGGCTGCGTGACCCCGGGCCACTATTGGCCCAGGGACCCCATCCCCCAGGGCCTGGCCATACCTAATGTTATTTTTTTGGGGGGAGGGGGTCGCGTGACCCCCCCTTCTGAGGCAAATTCAGGCCCGGGACCCCATCCCCGGGGCACGGCCTTATTTAGAAAAAAAAAACACCAAAAGGGAGGGGGTCGATTGGCACCCCTCCAGGACCACTTTTGGCTCCGGGGACCCCATCCCCCAGGGCCTATGATTCTTGATGGATCCCGTGGGGAGAGCCCCAATGCCCCACGGTCCCTGCCAGCTCCCCGCCTCCTGCTAACATGCAGCTCCCCTTGCCCAAAACCAATTCTGCTTTGCTTCTTGGAAGAAAGAGCAGGTTTCCTGCTCTTGCTTCCAAGAGGCAAAGCAGTGTTAGCTATGACAGGGCGGGGCTCCCGCCCTGCCATAGCAAACAGCAATGTGTCGGGGGTGGGCGCCCTGGCACATTAAAGGAGCTGGCCCTGGGGGGTGGTGGTCCCTAGGGCTATCACGGGCTCCAGGAGGAGGACCGCATGACCCCCACCCAACGTCAAGATAGCCCCAGGGAGGTGGTGGTCCCCAGGGTCCGAAACAGACCCCCGCATTTAACTAAAGTGTGCCCTGGGTAGGTGGTAGATCTCAGGGGCAGTGTGGGCAGGGGCAGAAGCCCCCCACACTAATTTAAATTATTGAAGCCCTGGGGAGGTGGCAGTCCCCAGGGCAGTGTGAGGGGTAGGAGCTCCCCTCACACTTATTTTTCATTTAATTGTAGCCCTGGGGAGATGGGGCTCCCCGGGGTTTGGGGGGGCAGCGAGACCCCCAATAATAACTACCAATGCCCCAGGGCTGTGGCTGTTTCCGGGGCAGCATGAACGGAGGAGCCCACGCACGCATTTTAATAAAAAAGCCCCGGGGAGGTGGCGATCCCCGGGGCTGCGGGTGGGCAGTGTGCCCCGGCTCATAATAAACTAAGCCACAGGGTGGTGGTGGTCCCCAGGGCTGCGGGGGCCCCCACAGGCCCATGCTGTCAGGTTACGCTTCGCGAAATCCAGTTGTAGCAAGAAAGGGTCCACCTCCTGATACAACCAACACCCCAATGTACCACAGGGTGTTCGAGTGATCAGGTGAGGGAAAGGAGAGGGAAGGAACAGCAGGGGAAAAAGGAACCTGTAACAACAAAAGAAACAAACTTTAAACAATGCAAGATACCTACTACTCTCTTATAGTCTCACTATGTTCTTGTTATACCTTGCTTGGAATACAGCCCTTAATCGGATCCTTTTGGAAACCTTGGAATTCCCACAAACCAAGCACTGTTCCTGAAACAAAGAACTATTCAACATTAATACAGTTTGAGTTAACGCATACCATTAGAGCAGTTTATCCAACTTGCATTCCTCATACATACCAGTGTTTCACTGCAGTATTCCGCTATGGCCTTGCACAAATCCAAGTTCATATTTTTAGCACAAAAATCCCCATACACAGCAATACGCGGTTGCCTCACTGCCGTATTCTGCTATGGCCTTGCACGAATTGAAGTACAAGTTTTTAGCACAAAAATCCTCATACATAGCAATACGCAGTTTTCCTTCACCGCTGTATTCCGCTATGGCATTGCTTAAATCAGTATTCCCGTAGTTGCACGAATATCCTCATATATTGCAATATGCGGTTTCCACACCGCTGTACTCCGCTATGTTTTACAGTCCAGTATCACATTCCAATGCTATGGTAGCACAGACTTCGCTCCGTGACCCACAATGCGGTACTCATGTTACAGCTTTACAGGCAGTAGAGATCCCCGGATCGAACCTGGAACATGCTACCCTCAGTCCAAGGCAGCATCCATTCTTCACGAGACTCTTTCCCTCAGCCGAGAGAGAGAACAGACAAAGACAACAAATTACACACACCGTCCGGTGTGTCACGCCGCATACATATCCCTTCCCAGTTTGCGAGCATCATGGGAGTTATAGTTCAGGGATCGACATGGTAGGTGTGGCTATGCTCATTTCCTGACAGTAGGCCCTCATGCCTGGCGCCTCCCAGGCCCAGGCTTTACTGGAAGCCTCCTATGGGAAGAGCGAACCGCCTCCGGAGCATTAACATTCTGCCACTGTTCCCATGAGTCGTCTTCCACAGCACTCCCCTTCTCAGCTTGGAATCCGGATTCTCTTGACCTCATATTCAAGCCCACATCACACAATACTGGTGGAGGAAAACGCTGTTGTGCCATCAGAGCAGACTTCAGGAGATTGCAATGGAACACAGGGAGGGTGTATCCGAAGAGTACCAGGCAGTTTCAACTTGTATGTGACAGGGTTGATCTGTTTGACTATGGTGTAAGGGCCGATGTACCTAGGATGGAATACATTACGCAGCTTGAATCGAATGTTCTTGGTCGACAGCCACACTCAGTCCCCCACTTGATACCGTGGTCCTTCCTTTCTGTAACGGTCTTCCCACCTCTTATAGATTTGTTTGGCATGCAACAGATACTCCCTAGCCGTACAGTACATGGTATGTAGCTTCCTGACTTGATTCAGTACTGTGGGCTGATTCGCTACTTCCTTAGGAATATCAATGGGTAGTATTCTGGCATCATAACCAAAGTTTGCACAAATAGGTGATATACCTACTGAACTATGCCAAGCGTTGTTGTAGGCAGGTTCCGCCATCCATAATAGTGCCACCCACGAAACCTGGGCCTCTTTTGCATAGCACCTGAGATATTTCTTCAGAGTCTGATTTAGTCTTTCTGTCTGCCCATCGGTTTGTGGGTGGAAGCTTGTAGAAAGTGTAGAGTCAATATGCAAGGCCCTGCATCAGGTCTTCTAGAATCTGCCTATGAATTGAGGTCATCCATTCATTATTATCACTTCAGGAACTCCATGTAGTCTGATGACATTACCTAGCAATAACTGAGCTGTCTGCCCCACCGTAGGCAGATTCGTTCAAGGAATGAAATGTCCCATTTTTGTGAGGCTATCGACAACTACCAAGATAGCTGAACTCCCTTTCTCAAGGGGTAACCCTGTGACAAAATCAAAACTGATGTTTTGCTAGGGGTGCTGCGGTGTGGGCATGGGCATAAGTTTCCCCTTTTCCCTAGTGTTTACATTTTTTGCTGTAGCACATTCTTCACAATGAGCCACCCAAGAGGAGACATCTTTGCTTTTAGTACTCCACCAGAAATGGCGTTGTATCAACTGGAGGGTCTTACATATTCCCGGATATCCAGCCAACAGAGACACATGACACCAAATGAAAGCTTTTTTATGCAATTCATGAGTGGGTAGATACAGTTTGTTTTTATAGAAAGGCAGCCACTGCTTCACTGTGAGCTCCGTCTCTTGCTTTGCCCATGCTTTCCATACTGAGCCTGTTTTATGGAGTCGTACCTCTTCCAAGAAGTTCTCCACTCTGACAGCACATGGTACTTTGTACGGTTCAATGATAGCCTCTGTGACCTTTTTGTTACTGGAATTTTCCATCGTTTCCTGTCTAGACAAAGAGTCTGCCTTACGATTTTCAACACCAGGTCTGAAGGTGATAACAAAATCATACTCTTCAAAGAATAGCATCCATCTCATCTGTCTCTGTGAGAGATGCCAAGCAGGCTTCATGTACTGCAGATTCCTATGGGCTGTATATACAGTGACAGGGTAACAGGCTCCCCACAGATATTGTCTCCATTCCTGAAACGCCTTTTCTATTGCCAGCAGTTCTTTCTCAGCGATAGTGTAGTTCTTTTTTGCCTCGTTCAATTTCTTGGACTAGTAAGCCACCAGAGGAAGCTGCCTGGTGTTCTGGTTTCTTTGTGATAAAATAGCGCCAATAGCCTCATCTGAGGCATCTTCTTCCACCACAAAAGAATGCTCCGGCTGAGGATGTGAGAGAACAGGAGCTTTGGTGAAGGCTCTCTTCAGAAAAATAGAGGCGTCATCAGCTTCACTAGACCATTAGAAAGGTACACCCTTTCTATGTAACCTCGAAATCGAGACTGCTACCTGGGAAAAATGGAGGATGAACCTGCGATAATAGTTTGCAAATCCCAGAAAGCATTGCACACCCTTCACACTTTTAGGAGTTGGCCATTCCTGCACTGCCTGCACCTTTTGCTCTGCTATGTGTAACCCTTCTGGGCAAAGCATAAACCTCAGAAATTCCACTTCTCTCACACCAAACTTGCACTTGCTCAGTTTACAAAACAAGCTGTGAGCACGCAGTTTGGTCAATACCATGATTACTTGGTTCATGTGACTCTCAACCTTGTCGGTCTAGATAAGGATGTCATCAATCTACACCACAACAAAAAGGTCCACATACTCATTTAGGACATCATTAAGAAAATACTGAAATGCCGCTGGGGCGTTGGATAGTCCGAACGGCATGATAGTATACTCATATAATCCATAACGAATCTTAAAGGCCGTTTTCCACTCACCCCCCTCCCGGACACGCACCAAATGGTAAGCACCTCTTAAGTCCAATCTAGTGTAGATCTTGGCCTCTCTCACTTGATCAAGCAACACAGAAATAAGATGTAAAGGATATCTGTTCCACACAGTATTCTTATTCAGCATAGAGTAATCCACACAAGCTCTCAAATCACTGTTTGCCTTGGCTATGAAAAAAAGTGTTACAGCTTAACAGGCAGTAGAGATCCCCGGATCGAACCTGGAACATGCTACCCTCAGTCCAAGGCAGCATCCATTCTTCACGAGACTCTCTCCCTCAGCCGAGAGAGAGAACAGACAAAGACAACAAATTACAAACACCGTCCGGTGTGTCACGCCGCACACATATCCCCTCCCAGTTTGCGAGCATCATGGGAGTTATAGTTCAGGGATCAACATGGTAGGTGTGGCTATGCTCATTTCTTGACAGTAGGCCCTCATGCCTAGCGCCTCCCAGGCCCAGGCTTTGCTGGAAGCCTCCTATGGGAAGAGCGAACCGCCTCCGGAGCATTAACATTCTGCCACGGTTCCCATGAGTCTTCTTCCACAGCACTCCCCTTCTCAGCTTTGAATCCGGATTCTCTTGACCTCATATTCAAGCCCACATCACACAATACTGGTGGAGGAAAACGCTGTTGTGCCATCAGAGCAGACTTTAGGAGATTGCAATGGAACACAGGGAGGGTGTATCCGAAGAGTACCAGGCAGTTTCAACTTGTATGTGACAGGGTTGATCTGTTTGACTATGGTGTAAGGGCCGATGTACCTAGGATGGAATACATTACGCAGCTTGAATCGAATGTTCTTGGTCGACAGCCACACTCAGTCCCCCACTTGATACTGTGGTCCTTCCTTTCTGTAACGGTCTTCCCACCTCTTATAGATTTGTTTGGCACGCAACAGATACTCCCTAGCCGTACAGTGCATGGTATGTAGCTTCCTGACTTGATTCAGTACTGTTGGCTGATTCGCTACTTCCTTAGGAATATCAATGGGTAGTATTCTGGCATCATAACCAAAGTTTGCACAAATAGGTGATATACCTACTGAACTATGCCAAGCGTTGTTGTAGGCAAGTTCCGCCATCCATAATAGTGCCAACCACGAAACCTGGGCCTCTTTTGCATAGCACCTGAGATATTTCTTCAGAGTCTGATTTAGTCTTTCTGTCTGCCCATCGGTTTGCGGGTGGAAGCTTGTAGAAAGTGTAGAGTCAATATGCAAGGACCTGCATCAGGTCTTCTAGAATCTGCCTATGAATTGAGGTCATCTATTCATTACTATCACTTCAGGAACTCCATGTAGTCTGATGACATTACCTAGCAATAACTGAGCTGTCTGCCCCACCATAGGCAGATTCGTTCAAGTAATGAAATGTCCCATTTTTGTGAGGCTATCGACAACTACCAAGATAGCTGAACTCCCTTTCTCAAGGGGTAACCCTGTGACAAAATCAAAACTGATGTTTTGCTAGGGGTGCTGCGGTGTGGGCTTGGGCATAAGTTTCCCCTTTTCCCTAGTGTTTACATTTTTTGCTCTAGCACATTCTTCACAATGAGCCACCCAAGAGGAGACATCTTTGCTTTCAGTACTCCACCAGAAATGGGGTTGTATCAACTGGAGGGTCTTACATATTCCCGGATATCCAGCCAACAGAGACACATGACACCAAATGAAAGCTTTTTTATGCAATTCATGAGTGGGTAGATACAGTTTGTTTTTATAGAAAGGCAGCCACTGCTTCACTGTGAGCTCCGCCTCTTGCTTTGCCCATGCTTTCCATACTGAGCCTGTTTTATGGAGTCGTACCTCTTCCAAGAAGTTCTCCACTCTGACAGCACATGGTACTTTGTACGGTTCAACGATAGCCTCTGTGACCTTGTTGTTACTGGAATTTTCCATCGTTTCCTGTCTAGACAAAGAGTCTGCCTTACGATTTTCAACACCAGGTCTGAAGGTGATAACAAAATCATACTCTTCGAAGAATAGCATCCATCTCATCTGTCTCTGTGAGAGATGCCAAGCAGGCTTCATGTACTGCAGATTCCTATGGTCTGTATATACATTGACAGGGTAACAGGCTCCCCACAGATATTGTCTCCATTCCTGAAACGCCTTTTCTATCGCCAGCAGTTCTTTCTCAGCGATAGTGTAGTTCTTTTTTGCCTCGTTCAATTTCTTGGACTAGTAAAGCCACCGGAGGAAGCTGCCTGGTGTTCTGGTTTCTTTGTGATAAAATAACGCCAAAAGCCTCATCTGAGGCATCTTCTTCCACCACAAAAGGATGCTCCGGCTGAGGATGTGAGAGAACAGGAGCTTTGGTGAAGGCTCTCTTCAGAAAAATAGAGGCGTCATCAACTTCACTAGACCATTGGAAAGGTACACCCTTTCTATGTAACCTCAAAATCGGGACTGCTACTTGAGAACAATGGAGGATGAACCTGCGATAATAGTTTGCAAATCCCAGAAAGCATTGCACACCCTTCATACTTTTAGGAGTTGGCCATTCCTGCACTGCCTGCACCTTTTGCTCTGCTATGTGTAACCCTTCCGGGCAAAGCATAAACATCAGAAATTCCACTTCTCTCACACCAAACTTGCACTTGCTCAGTTTACAAAACAAGCTGTGAGCACGCAGTTTGGTCAATACCAGGATTACTTGATTCATGTGACTCTCAACCTTGTCGGTCTAGATAAGGATGTCATCAATCTACACCACAACAAAAAGGTCCACATACTCATTTAGGACATCGTTAAGAAAATACTGAAATGCCGCTGGGGCGTTGCATAGTCCGAACGGCATGATAGTATACTCATATAATCCATACCGAATCTTAAAGGCCGTTTTCCACTCACCCCTCTCCCGGACACGCACCAAATGGTAAGCACCTCTTAAGTCCAATCTAGTGTAGATCTTGGCCTCTCTCACTTGATCAAGCAACACAGAAATAAGATGTAAAGGATATCTGTTCCGCACAGTATTCTTATTCAGCATAGAGTAATCCACACAAGCTCTCAAATCACTGTTTGCCTTGGCTATGAAAAAAAGTGGAGAGGCAGCCGGCGAACGGGAAGGTCTAATGAAACCTATTTCCATGAAGTGATCTAGGTATTCTCTAAAATGTTTTGTTTCAGGCACAGACAAGGCACACACTCTGCATGCAGGGATAGTAACTTCTTCTACCAGACCTAACCGGCAGTCAAACTCTCTGTGAGGGGGTAAGTTCTCTGCCTTAGTATCACTAAAAACATTCCTGAACTGAGAGTACTCCAAAGGCAACACTATCTCCTTTTCAACTGCAGTAGCTACAACAAAAGGATGCAACAGGCGGCTGCCTGCGTGAGGTTGTCTGGGACTAAATGACTCTGGCATTCTTCTGAAAGGAACTGGATTGTTTTGGTTCTCCAATCTATGGTGGGATTATGGTGACACAGCCAAGGCATTCCCGATATAACTTCATATTGAGGTGCCTCAATGATGTTTAATGCCAGTTCATCCCTATGTCTCCCATTCGCAACACTTATAGTCAATAATACCAAGTCCGTTGACTCAACAATTAAACCAGATTTCAGTGGTTTGCCTTCCAGAGCCAATACCTCTTCAGGAGTCTCCCTAGGCACCCGATGCAAATCGAGACTTGTTACCAACCCGCTGTTAATAAAATTCCCTGTGGCCCCAGAGTCCATCATGACCAAAACCTGATGGAACTGTTGATTACACTCAAGGCTCATAGGGACCACGATATGGGACTCAATGTCTTTCAAAGCAGTAGTAGCTAATGAGGGAAGTTTCCAAACTTTGCCTTCTTCCCCCTAACCTACTAAATCTCATGTTTTATTCAATGCAGAACTCATGGTAGACACTGCCACTTTCTTATTCTGCAACCATGCACCAGAGGATTTGGGCTTAGAGGGACATTCTCTTATGTAATGCCCCTTCTCCCACAGTACATGCATCATCCCTGCACTCTTTGACTCTCGTTCTTCTTTCATCAAGGGGGCTCTGACAGCTCCTATTTCCATGGGATCTGCTCCCATCTTATTGTTTGCCACTGTTCTATGAGGGGTTTTGTCAGGTCTAGAATATCCTCTATCCCATCTTCTCCTCTCACCCCCTCTCTCCGACATCCGACCATCCAATCACAATATTAGGTTTATCATTTCTTTACAAGTAGTGGGTTGAGGATCTATCTGACCCATGACATCTTTCATCTCTTCCCTCAGTCCTTGATAAAGCAAAGACATCCTTTTTTCCTCTGGCCATGCGTTTTTTGCCGCTAATCGATTAAAAGTAGTCAGATATGTTACTAGATCGTACCTCCCTTGTTTGAGGTCTAATAATTCTCTATTCGCACTGAATTTAGTAGCCCTTCGGTCAAACACTCTCTCGAACTCAGCACTAAAAGCCGACCAGTCAGACAATACTGCATCATTATTCCTGACTAAAGGAACCGCCCAATTGAGCGCGTCACCCACCAAATATGAAATCGCAAATGCCACCCTTGCATGAGAAATGCAACATTAACTGTGTCAAAAACACCTGAATTTTCTGTGGGTCCCCAGCATACATCTCTGGACTGGCCAACGGGATAGGAGGTGGCACAGTAACTTGTGTCTGTGAAGTAAGAGGTAAAGCATCAAAAGGATTCCTGGACAATTTGTCTACCTTCTCTCTCAATGCGGCTGTTTGCGCTTTAGACGAGGCCAGTTCCTGTTGGACCATAACTAGCACCTGAAGGACATCATCCATGGACGCCATGACTTGAGACACCTAGATCTGGTGGAGCAATATACTTGGGTGCGTAATTCTGTCAGGTTACGCTCTGCGGAATCCAGTTGTAGGAAGAAAGGATTCACCTCCTGATACCACCAACACCCCAATGTACCACAGGGTGTTCGAGTGATCAGACGAGGGAAAGGAGAGGGAAGGAACAGCTGGCACAAAAGGAACCTGTAACAATAAAATAAACAAACTGTAAACAATGCAAGATACCGACATCTCTCTTATAGTCTCACTATGTCCTGTTGGAAACCTTGGAATTCTCACAGACCAAGCACTGGTCCTGAAACAAAGAACTATCCAACATTAATACAGTTTGAGTTAACGCATACCATTAGAGCTGTTTATCCAACATGCATTCCTCATACATACCAGTGTTTAAAAGACAGTGAAATGTAACAGGTCCCTGTGGATGAAAATAAAGTATCCAGAGATACCAGAGTGTAGTCCCCACTCTACATTTCCCTTATTGGTCTTGTAGTTCCAAGGACAGATTCCTGCCCACAATAATGTATAACTAAAACTAAAGCTGTAAATAACTCCTCTCCTATGCGGAAATATGCGGTTGCCTCACCGCCGTATTCCGTGATGTAATGGCTGAAAGTAAAGTTTTAATAGTAGCACCTAAATCCCCATACATGGCAATATGCGGTTGCCTCACCGCAGTATTCAGCTATGGCCTTGCACAAATCCAAGTTCAAGTTTTTAGCATAAAAAACCCATACACTGCAATACACGGTTGCCTCACTGCCGTATTCAGCTATGGCCTTGCACGAATCCAAGTTTAAGTTTTTACCACTAAAAATCCCCATACACGGCAATACGTGGTTTACCTTCACCGCCGTATTCCGCTATGGCATTGCTTAGATCAGTATTCCCGAAGTAGCACGAATATCCTCATATACGGCAATATGCTATATTTTACAGTCCAATATCATATTCCAACGTTATGGTAGCACAGACTCCTCTCTGTGACCCACGATGCGGTACTCACGTTATAACTTAACAGGCAGTAGAGATTCCCGGGTCGAACCTGGAACACGCAACCCTCAGTCCAAGGCGGCATCCATTCTTCCTCAACCGAGAGAAAGAACGGACAAAGACAACAAATTATCCAACATGCATTCCTCATACATACCAGTGTTTCACTGCAGTATTCCGCTATGGCCTTGCACGAATTCAAGTTCAAGTTTTTAGCACAAAAATCCCCATACATAGCAATACCCAGTTTTCCTTCACCGCCGTATTCCGCGATGGCATTGCTTAAATCAGTATTTCCGTAGTTGCACGAATATCATCATATACTGCAATATGCGGTTTCCACACCGCTGTACTCCGCTATGTTATGCAGTCCAGTATCACATTCCAATGCTATGGTAGCACTGACTTCGCTCCGTGACCCACAATGTGGTGCTCATGTTACAGCTTAACAGGCAGTAGAGTTCCCCGGATCGAACCTGGAACACGCTACCCTCAGTCCAATGCAGCATCCATTCTTCACAAGACTCTCTCCCTCAGCCGAGAGAGAAAACGGACAAAGACAACAAATTACACACACCGTCTGGTGTGTCACGCTGCATACATATCCCCTCCCAGTTTACGAGCATCATGGGAGTTGTAGTTCAGGGATGAATATGATATGCGCAGCTACGCTAGTTTCCTGACACATGCTATATAATTATACATTGCCCCCGGGACCTGGCCCACCTGGGGGCTTAATTTCTCAGCAATTACTGGATGGATTTGCACCATTTTTTTAAAAAGCACGCTTTCTGGACAAAGACCTACCTTTTTGCCAAATTTGGTGTAATTCGTTCAGCTGTTCGGGCTGTAGCTGTGTCTAAAGTTTCCTATGGAAATTAACATGGGGAAAACGTGTTGTGGGACCCCTTTTTTCTCAGCCCACTCTTGATGAATTACCCCCAAACTTTGAAGACAGGAGCTGACCTGAGCTGGCCATTAGTTTTAAAAATTTCGCGAACGTTTTTTCAACCGGCGCCAAGGATATTGGAAAAGAAAAAACACTTTTTGAATAGAAACAAGGTCCTAACTATAGCTAAGGTAAATATATATATATATATATATATATATATATATATATATATATATATATATATATATATATATCCAATTACCACTCCGGTGCTAGTACCACCCAAAGGAGAAACACACGAACACGAACATTTCTTTAATCACTGCTGGCTACAATGACTTTTTATTCTGCCAGGTGCGAAATATCTTCAGTCAGGATGACGCGTTTCGACCAACAAGTAGCCTTGCTTACATACCTGAGCTGCTCAAACAAGTGCGTTTAAATACATTGGTGCTTATAGTCATGTGATATCAGAACTACTCAAATAATGGAAAGTGAAAACATACTGCGTGCATAAAAACTACAACCAACATAGTACTGGGCTAGTAACTTTAAACTGTTTTTCTCTCAATAATAAAATAGCATTCATATATATTTTAAATCATTTGTGTACAAATACTACATGTAGTTTTTAAATTTGATGTAGAGTGCCTGCATCTTTCAAAGAAAATAAACCCAATTGGCACATATAACGATACACAAATATGTAGGATATTTAAAATGTCCGCTTGATTGTATGTACAAATACATTAGAATACTTAATGTGTGGTATTCAATTGCTGCATCCTTAGAAAACAAAAATTAATTAACCTTAGGTATATTTCATTTGGTATGCACAAATGCGTGATGTTTTTCTTAATGGAGTCACTTCTCGTGGACTCACGTGTACTGCCTTGGATGTTTAAAAATATTCAGTCCGGCTCTCACCTCCCCATCCTACTTACCAAAGTCATGCAGGTTTATAAATTTGTCTGGGTTGAAAGATGTGTATGCAGTGAACAACGCAATAATGAAAGAATATATGTGATTAAGTGCAAGTGGTTAAATCCCATTGTGTAGTTAAAAAACCCTATGGGTTAATTCATTGTAAGCAAATAGATTGAAAAAAGGCTAGTGTCAGGAATATTATGCACTCTATTCTCAAGTATCGATTCACAGGTATCAAGAATTCCTAGGTGTCCCCTCTGTCAAGGGTTGGAACCCAGATTCTAGGGAGAATATATAAATAAATAAGTGCCGAACCTGTTAGACATGCAGTACGATGATGGCACATTAAATAAATACAGAAATATTATCGTCATCAACCCTTTCATAACCCTTTCATAACATCAATTATCCGACATGGAGGCAGAAGGCAACACTGTACCGAAGGACTGAAAATTGTGTAATCTTTAATAATCCTTAGAGGAAATGGTGTATGTCCTCAAAAATATTCAATCCCCTCGGGGTCTTAGTGTCGAGTTTGAGTATATACTTAGTTTCCAGTTGTCTCAGCCTCCTTTCACAGTCTCCTCCCTGCTTACTCGATGGTACGCTGTCTATAACGAAATATTTTAGCATGTCTAGATTGCTCGCATGCTCTTCGTTTATGTGTCAAGCCACCGGGTATGTGCTGTCTGAATTTACAGCAGCACGTAAGTGCTGTAGGATTCGTTGGTGGACTGGCAGTTTGGTGCTGCCTACATAACGTAGGCCGCAACCACATTGTAGCACGTAAACCGCATAATCAGTGCTGCAGTTGTAGTGACCTTTCAGCTTGATAGGGATTTTGGAGAAGCCTGTTGTGTAGGTTTTGGTATTGATTCCAAATTTGCATGCACGACAAGTGCTGCATTTATGGAATCCTGCACTGGCCGTAAGCCAATCCTTCTTGATATCTAATTCTGGACAGGTTTTTACAAGATCACATCTCATGGAGCGAGCCTTCCTATAGGTATAATTGGGTCTAATGGGAAGTGTCTGCGATAATACGCTGTCAGTGAGTACAATCGGCCATTGGGCATTTATAATGCCTTTAATGGCCTTGGCTTGTCGATTATAGGTGGATATAAATCAACAAGGTAGTTTGTCTCTGACACTAACCTCTGGGTCATGCTCGTTCCTGAGAGGGACTAATGGTTCAGTGTCTTCAATGGCCAGGGTTGTTTTCAAAAGTTCTTTCCTGTCTCTAGCATTGGCTCTGGGTAATGCAGAATCTAATAACTTGGCATGATAGCCACGTTCTAGAAGTCTGTCTCTTGCGGCTTTTTGGGCAGATTCCATGGTTGGCAATGTACTACAGGCTCTCCTTATTCTAAGGAACTCCCCATAAGGCAAGCTGGTAATGGTGTGCTGTGGATGGAAGCTCGTCGCATGCAACAGAGAGTTACCTGCGGTGGGTTTCCGATACAACTGGGTGGTAAGTTTGTTATGCTCAACTCCTACAGTGATGTCAAGAAAGTTTGCCTGGCTACGATCAATTTGGGCAGTGAACTGTAGGTTAAGGTTATTGCAGTTGATAGTGTTGATAAAGGCCTGTGCCTCTGTGCTGTTCCCTTTCCAAACAATAAATATATAATCAATATATCTCCACATATGTATCAGGTGTTTTGCTGCCAGGTCTCCATGTTCTCCCCTGAGTACATGCTCCTCCCACCAGCCCACGTGTAAACACGCGTAGCTGGGGGAGAAGCATGCACCCATGGCGACTCCTTGCAGCTGCCTGAATACCTTCCCATCAAACAAGAAAAGATTGTTATATAAACACCAATGAATCATGGAGAGTAACATTTTGTTATGATTATACAAGGAGATATCCCTCTTGTGTAAAAACAATTCCGTTGCTAATAATCCATCTTGGTGTCTTATACTTGTATACAGGGAACAAATATCAAGAGTCATTAGGAGATAATCATCTGCCCATGTTATAGAGTCTAATTTACAGAGAAAGTCTTTGGTATCTCTTAAGTAGGTGGGTAGAGCCGTCACATGTTCTTGTAAGTAATGATCCACATACTTAGAGGTGTTTTCGAATACACTGTCTCTAGCAGAAATGATAGGGCGTCCGGGTACTGGGGTGATAAGTTTGTGGACTTTGGAAATTAGGTAGAAGGTAGGCAAAGTTGGATGATCCTTATGTAAAAAACAAAATTAATCTTTTGTAATCAACCCTTCTCTTTTCCATGCCATTATTAGGATCTTATAGTCTTTTATAGTCTTTATTTACCTTATTCACCATATGTATATATATATATATATATATATATATATATATATATATATATATATATATATATATATATATATATATATATATATATTGCTTTGATTCCTCTCGTCTCCACGTGTGTAGACAGAAGTCACGGCACCACAGCAGTAGGTAAGTTTAAGTTATTTATTTAATATTTAAAACACCATGTGCAGTTGCAAAAAGGACGGCCTACGCGTTTCGACTATATTTAGTCTTCAACTGGACCATAGAGTCCTCCGTGTCTAGAAAATTTATGGTGTGCTCTGTGCTAAAACCCTCATTAGTTTCCATACAGTTTAAAAACAACTAGACTACCAACCTTGAACACTATTGCATGGCGCATTGTAGTCGCCATTTTGCACTTCATTCTTAATTACATCATCATTATTTCTCGTAAAGTACTACTTTTAAGACATACTAGGAAAGTGCAAAGTGCATAGTGCAAAGAATTCATTCATAGATTTGTAATTTGTTACATTCTAATAAAGTGCAAAGTGCATAGTGCAAGAATTTCAAGGGATAGTCCTTTTTGTTTAAGTTACTTTCACAAAATTGAACTCATTTTTGCTTCCTTCTTTCTTCATTCGAACAATAATTCTGAACATCTATCATGTTACAGTACTACTTCTTTTTTTCCCACTTCATTTGCAACTCTTGTCCATTTTCCTACATTCTTCTTGCTGTTTTCTAGAATGTTTCCATTTCTTATGCACTTTTGTAGGACTTTATTGCTGATGCGATCTTTATCCTATTCTTCTCTGTTTTCCAGTGGGGATGAGTTCATTTATATACATTACATTCTGGGGAATTGGCCTTCCAGTGCTGATGGTAAATCTGTACGAGTTGTTCATTTCTCCAGGTGTACATGTAAATCTGCATCTAAGTTATGGTCATGCGGATATTCGGTTCCCATCCCAAGAATCATTCTACTCTCCATTTTTTTTAATTTCAGAATGCGATCGCCTCCTCTTTCGGATATTTTAGCGAGCTTCAACCCTGAGTATGTCAATTTGGTGCAGTCTCCTTGATGTTGTTCATTGAAGCGTTTCGCCATGGGTAGTTTGGATCGTTGTTTTTTATCGCACGCAGATGCTGGAGGATCCGCAGTTTTAATTTGTTGATGGTGCTCCCAATATAATCTTTTCCACATGGGCATTTGAGTCTATAAATCACATACTTCGATTCACAGGTAATGTGATCTAAGATCTTCTCAGTTTTTGATGATGAGAAAGTCGTGAATGATGGTTATCAGCTTTCACTAAGCAAGACATATTCCAAACGTCTCCAGAATCTAACACAACAACATTTTTCTTGACATCATATATTACAAAAGGACCCATACATTTAGAATGTTCCTTCCTCACAATGCCAGATTTTCTCACAAAAACAGTATCCCCAACACTCCACAAAGTTAGCTTTGTGCAGTGTCTATTATCAAAATTAATTTTGTATTTGTTTTGGTAACTCTTTCTTCGTACAGTCATGTCAGATATAGAAGGTTGAACACGGATAGAATTATCTAATCCTAACCAAACAGGATTTAACTTACAATGAGGTTTTCTTCCTCTGAGCACAGCAAAAGGCTAAACACCTGTAACACTATTAGGTGTTACTCCATGTGCCCACCAAGTTTCTCTTAAAGCCACTTTCAAAGATATTCTATTTTGGATAGCACGTTGAGTATTTTGTTCATGCTCTCTGCCAATCCATTTGCTTGTGGTGAGTAAAGAGCAGTTTTAAAATGGACAATTGCCAAACTAGAAAGAAACTGTTCCATCTCTGAAGACACAAATTGTGTACCATTATCGGTAATGAGAGTCTTAGGAATTCCCTCTCTGGAGAATTCATCCTTAAGAAAATCAATAACAGTTTTAGTGTTAACTATTGGAACACACGTAGTCACAACCCATTTGGAAGTATAATCCACAAGTAGGATCCCAAAACGTTCACTAGGGTACATTAACTCAAATTTTCTTAGACTTATCGTTGTTGGCACACTGCCAACAGTCCTTTACAACACTTTCTACTTCATGGTCCATGCCAGGCCGCCAGTACCACTGACAAAGTCTTGCTTTTGTTTTGTTACAGCCTAAATGACCTTCATGTGCTAGGTTGATTAATTTGGATCTTAAATTAGAAGGAGGAATCAGACGTTTTCCTCTGAAAATCTTTTCACCCAAAAAACTCCTCTCGTACACAAAAATAATTTATAATGGAGGAAGACAACATTTTTTTAACTGGCCAGCCTTTCACAATGCGATCCTTCAAAATTTTCAAATCAGGATCATTCACACAGGAATTAACCCATTCCTTATTTTGTAAAGCTGATTCACAAATCCAATTTATACTTGGAAAATCCATATTGACTGCATCAGAATGAATGGGTAATCTTGACTTACAATCTGCCATGCAATTTTTTGAACCTTGTACAAATTCCACAACAAAATTATAATCGGACAATCCATCTACCCAACAAGAAATTCAAGGAGAAAGATTGTCTAACTGAGGAAAATTAAATTTTGGCCATGTTGTGTTCCCTAGCGCGTACCCCACCGACTCCATGTACCAGCTTAAAGTGCATGAAACTTCCCTCCTGTGCCAGCTATGAAGACGCAAATACATTTGCGTCCACCGTTAACTTGTCCGCTTTCAGATCCACCTTGAATGGATTATGTAGTCCGTTCCTAAGTATGCTATGCCACCGTCTTTTTGTAGTACACTTTTCATGTATTCCTGCTCTAGCAAGAGTAGGCCCTGAATTCCTGCCATCTGAACCTCTTTTGTGGCTCCTGACTCTGCCCAGGCTACCTCTGTACTCGTGAACTCTGTCCTACATTCAGCGCGGCCCCTCGCGCTCAGCTCAAGCCTGCTTTCTGCCAAGACTGACTATAACCTTCGAGTTATCTGTTCCGCTCCCCGAGAATACATTCCTGCCTACTAGATCCTGTAAACATCCTCTCCAGCTGCAGAGCCAAAAGGCCGACCTGTCTTAAATACAAGTAATTCATAGCCTCTGTTGCCATGCTCCCAAGGAAGGCCCCGTGCCCCACGCTTTACATGTAGACACTTAGGCGCTTATACACGCATCCACAGTTAGCGTAGAATAGCTTCTGCCCTAGAGACCTTTCCGCCCAGATAGTATAGTTCCTAAACATCAGATATCAGATATGATAGAAGTACAAGTTGATCTGACATGCCAGACTTCTGTCTCTTTCCGTCAGTGTAAATGTCAAGTCCCCTGCACCCCGTCAATCACACGTCATGCAGCTGCGCGCGCATCCAAGCTTCCGATTTCTGCTGACATTGCAACATTCTGTTAGCACTACCCCTTGGTGCCACCCACTTGCGTCACCTATCAGTGACGTTTCTAGCACACACCTCTAGTTCACGCCTAGTTTACGCCTCCTGATGATGTATTAGTACCACGTGTATACTGTTATCTTGTCTTCTCTCAGCTGTTACGCCTCTTACATTGATTCTCATGGTATAAATCAAGTATATAAGCTATGTATTATGAATAAAATTCAGCGCTCTATCCCTTCTGACACCCCTGTGGTGGTCAGAACATGATATCCTGATTCCTTTATGAGGAATAAAACCCTTAGAAACTCTAACACCACGGACTCTGTTTTCTTTCATTCCGGTTGAGTTATTATTGATTAAGTACTTACCTGTATAGAAATTAAGAGAGTAAATTAATTATTTACGTCATTTTGGCGCCCGAACAGGGACCCCTCCCCCACCTCACGCGCCGGTTGGTGCGTTGCAAACTCTGCCCCCTGCCATCAGTTAGACGGAACACACGTGTACTGGCAGGATTTCCTGCATCTCCCTCTGACCCACGGAGGTGACGAAGACTGCGATCAGTGCCCAGACGAGGCGGTGAGGAGTGTGGAGGATCCCGACCAGAGCCCAGCCGAAAGAAGCAAGGTCCGAGGTGTGAAGAGGCCCACCAGTTTTCCGAAGTTTTCCGAAGTTTTCCGAACTTTTCCGAAGTTCCGAGTCGAGTCCAGTCGAGTTTTCCGAGGCCTTCTGTTTCCGTGCTTCCCGGTGAGTACCATTGCTGGGTCGTATCTAGACGGGTTTGGGTACGCAAGTCCGGTCTGCACTGTTTTTTGGCAGTGTATCTGTACTGTTTAGCAGTATATCAAGTATTCCGAATTTCTGCACTGTTACACCAGTGTATCCGTACTGTTGAGCAGTACATCCAGTATAGGGGGGTAGTCATCTATGTCTTCAATGTTTTTATGTGATTAATGTTGTGGTATGAATGTGACTGTTTAAACGTGTATTATTGTGTTTCTCGTATAATATAGCTGTCAAGAGTATTAAGGAATAAGGATCTAGCATTCAGTAATAAGTAAGCAGGATGCCGTTCTTCAACAAGTTAAAACAGATAGGAACTAGGAAAGGGTTACTGGAGGAAGAAATTCCTATCCCCCCTAGGGACACTCCAGGCAATTTTATGTACCAAAAACACGGCATAGATGCCATATTATATCTAGATTTATGGGCCGATTATACCAAGCACCTAGACGAAAGACACAGATGGCCTGTTACCGGAACGTGGGATGCCGAGTGCATCATGAGGGTAGAAGAAGCATTATGGAAAAAGAAAGCTAGACAATCTCAGAAGGATGCCATAGAATTTTGGCGTAAGGAATCACGTAAGCGTGCTGACAAAGCACTCCGTAGAGAAGACAGACTTAAAGAATCAGATAAAGAGCAAGAAAACGAATTAGTTACTGAAGGGATCCGAGTAAAAACAGAACAAATAGACCGTGCCCGAAATAATCTTGTAAACGGTATGTATCTTGCAGCAGATGGCACATCTGAAACTGAATCAGAGATACCGAAAAACTTACCGACACCATTAGTTCCAACTAAAGTAATGCATAAAACTACTAAAGACATATTCTTAAATTCATATCTAGAGGATGTAGCGCCAGCTTATACCAATTTGCCTGTTCGTGCCCTGCCTACTGACAGGGATGGGGGTGGCACAGCGTCCCCAGATAATGTTCCGCCGGTACCACGACAGACCTCCCCTGTTCCGCCAGCTCCGCCACTTCCCGTACTCAAAACAGACCTACCGAAACCAGTCCTACCTGATCTCACTAAACGACAAATTCCAGTTCAGATCCAGACTCCGCGGAGAGATAATGCTCAAGCATCCGCCTCAGGAGGTGCGACAGCGGGTCTACAGACCCCGCCACCGACACACAGATTGCATTTAAGGGACACGCAGAATCCTTTCCAGTCTCCCTACTCATCCCGGCTTGACGCATTCAAAGATAAGATGTCAGTTTGCAGATATGATCCAGTACCCGGAAAAGACGATTTAATGATATTGGCATCACTACGATTAAGATCTGCCACCGATAACTTGCTATGCTATGTAGGAATGCAGGAAATTCTCGACAGACTATATAAGTTCATACAGACAGGGAAAGACCCCGACAGTGTCAAAGCTGCCATGCATAAACAGAAAGTTGACATTCAAGCACAGATATTACGATTTTTCATAAATTGTGTAATAAGAGAACGAGACAGGCCCGGGACAGATCAAAGTGAGTTAGACGCATTAAACAAGTGGGGTCAAAATATAGCCGACGCAAGGCATGATAAGGGGGCTTGCATAGCCAGTATGTCCCAGAAAATTAGAAAGGCAGTATTGACTGCACACCAGGAAGAGAATGATAAAGCTTCCTCCGAGGAGGAAGATGAACATGAAGCATCAGGAAAATCTACAGATACTATAGCATATGTAGGTAGGGGAGCCTACCTTAGGAAAGGCATCCGTCCGGAGAGCAAGAGAGTTCTTTTCTCTGCTTTAACAAATCCGAATTCTTCTGAACATCAGTTCCAGGAAACTGATAAAAGGCTCCGAGACCGAATGGGGTACCATGTACTCAATTCTATGGATGAACAGGAACTAGCACGGTCAGCTGTGTTATGGGCCGAAAACCCAGACATATATAATGATGACACGTTAGTACAGACATTCTTGAACCTTTCCCCGGAAGAGCAGAAAATAGCAGGTGTATACATGATTCAGCACCTCCTTATCAAGTTCAGAAACCATCATTCTGATCCAGGTCCCTTACACGAGACATTAGAAGCACTACTCATGGATAGATGGAGAGGTTTTAGTACCAAATTAATACAAATAATTCTAGAACAACGACGTAAGTATAACACCTTCCTAAACTCTGAATATGTTCCCGCCCCGCCTCCAGAGAGAAAAACGTACCACATCCAATGCGGTGGTGGCATTGAAAGTCAGAATCCTTTACGAGAAGTACATCCAGTTATGGGTGAGGACCAACGCTTGAAGCGTGTGTATGTTCACACACCACTGACTAAGTTAGAACTGTTAGAAATGAAGAAATTAGTTCCGTGCCATGATAAAGACCCTGCAGGTTTTCATAGAGAGCTTAAAGACATGTTACTGATGGGAGATTACACGTATGATGATATTATGAAAATGTTAAAAGTACTATTGCCCACGGGCATTTACGAGAAATTAAAGGAAAAGGATTGGGAGGTGGGAGAGTCAAAGATAGCATGGACAGAAATAGAAGACGAAGAAAGCAAACGAGTCCCAGGGGTAGGCCTTGGGGATAAGACTAAAGCATTACCAGGTTTAATTGTACAGGTTTTGCCAAGATTATTGACAACAAGAAAGGAAGATTGGGACGCAATCTCCTCCTGTAAACAGAAACAAGATGAAGATACTAGTGACTTTTATTCAAGATTCGAGAAATGTTTCATTATAAATAGTGGCCTAAAAAATTAGCAGTGAATCATATCCACACCTTTTTGTAACAAAATTAGTCGAGAACGCCCTACCATTAGTCAAAAATAGAGTGTACAAAGTTGAAAGTACTTGGCAGGCAAATACGCCATCACAGATGTTACAAATGTTACAATATCACCAGAACAGAATTAGGGAAGAACAAGATCAGGAACAGAAACGTATGAAAGACACGAAAATGAAAATGTTAGTAGCTCAGACGATTCCAGCCGACGGTCATAGAAAAGGTGGGGCCCAGACAAATCATTCTGCCGCTCCCGTTAAAGGGACATGTAATTATTGCAAGCAGCCAGGTCACTACGTACATGAATGTCCAGTCCTGAAACATAACATTGAGACAGGTAAAACTAAAGAAAGACCGCGTCCGCCTAGACATGAACAGGGTCATCAACAGACCTCACAGAACGAACAGCCAATGCAGAATACACAGCCTATGCATGATCAGTCCCATACAGTACAGACAGTAGCAGTACCGCAGCCACAGCATGCTCAGACACAGCCCGCCGCCGCAACTCGGCAAGTTTCACAACAGATGTACCAGTATGCCCAGTCGGCATATCCAGATTATCAGCGTTATACATGAAACAGCCTAGGGAGGGAAAGTGATTTGCCTCTTATTGAAATTCCTGTAGATCAAGAAGGTCCTTATGTACACAGTCACGTATTGGGAAAAGACAGAACGTTTTTAATTGACACAGGGGCAAGTCGCACTACTATCAGTCACAATGAAGTCCCAGGGGCACCCCTCTCAGGCTCACAGAATGTTTCCCTTGGTTTTTCAGGACAGCCTATTGTAAATGAAGTATCGGAACCAGTACCACTAGCTGTGGGTCCATTATCTCGAGTTACAGATTTGTTGCTTACGAAATCATGTCCCGAAAATCTGTTAGGAATTAAAACACTGAAGGCTCTAGGAGCTATAATATGCTGTTCCCCAGAGGGAGTCAGACTCTTTCTACGGGATTTCAAGGGTCATTATGTTCTACGTGACTTTGATGTCAGATTGAAAAATGTACCAGATCACTTATGGGCGAAAGGCCCAGCTGATGTAGGTTGTATGCATATTACTCCATATCGTGTCACACTCAAGACAGGAGTTGTTTTACCCAGAATCAGACAATACAAGTTACCACCCGATGCTGTAGTGGCTTTACTGAAAATCATTGAAGAGCTTATTGCCCAGGGAGTGGTCGTAGAGACCGACTCCAATATCTGTAATTCACCCATCATTCCAATTCTTAAACGTACAGACCGCAATGCACCGCCAGTATATCGGCTGGTGATTGATCTTCGAGAGCTGAATAAATGTATTGTACCACAGTATCCTGTGGTCCCCGATATCTCCTCCCTATTGACTGCTATTGATTCAGAAGCAACGTTCTTTACTGTAATAGATCTCAAGAACGCTTTCTTCAGTGTACCTATTGACCCGGAGAGCCAATATCTCTTCGGATTCAGTTTAAATGGACGAAGTTTCAAATTTTCCCGCGCACCTCAAGGATTTACAGAAAGCCCCAGCATCTATAGTCAAGCACTGAAAAGACAACTAGATTGTATCCAAATGCCAGTTAATACCGCTTTACTGCAATACGTCGATGATCTATTGATCACCGCACGAAGTAAGCCCGAATGTGAACAAGCATCTCTGACAGTTTTGCATTTCCTGGCCGACAAGGGACACAAGGTGTCTCCTTCGAAGCTACAATTCTGTGTTCAGCAAGTTGTGTACTTGGGCCACTTGCTGTCCAAAGTGGGGAGACAGCTCACTCCCGATCGCATTCAGTTAATTGTACATATGCCGCGACCCCAGACACAAAAGGAAGTGCGGGCCTTCATAGGCCTCACCTCGTACTGCAGACAATGGATTCCTCAATATGCATTTCTAGCTAAACCACTCATCCAGTTAACGACGCAGGAGGTAGCAACTTCGACTGTCCTCCCTTGGACTCAGGAACATACACAAGCCTTTGAGGAATTAAAGAAAGCTTTATGCCAAGCACCAGTTTTAGCAACACCATGTTACAGCAAACCGTTTACACTTTTTGTTACAGAACGTGACGGTACAGCGTTGTCTGTCCTCACTCAAGATCAAGCAGGTTCACATAAGCCTTGCGCTTATTTTTCAAGCACATTGGATTCAGTAGCACAGGCACTCCCTGCATGTTTAAAGTCAGTAGCAGCAACAGCGTTAGCAATCAGACAAAGCGACTCAATTGTTTTAGGTCATCAGTTAACAGTACAAGTTCCACATTCTGTAGAGGTTCTGTTAAACAGAACCCAGACTCAGCACTTGACTATAGCACGACTTACAGGTTACGAATTGACATTATTCCAGCCACACATAGAAATCAGACGCTGCAGTATCTTGAACCCAGCAACATTGTTACCTACAGTTATGACAGACCCAGTTCCACATGATTGTATAGAGATTATTAATGCAGTAACAAAGCCCAGACGAGATTTAACAGATGTTCCATTGACAAATCCAGACCTGACACTTTATGTGGATGGTTCATGCATGAGAACAAGTACAGGAGAGTTAGTGGCCGCGTATGCAGTGACCACTGAAACTGAAGTTAAAGAAACACACCGTATTGATACATTGTCTGCTCAAGCGGCAGAGCTCATCGCTCTGACCCGAGCCTGTATTCTAGCCAAGAACAGAAATGTTAACATATACACAGATTCCCGTTATGCGTTCGGAGTCGTACACGACTTCGGTATGCTCTGGCAAGAAAGAGGTTTTCTGACCTCTCATGGTACAAAGATACAGCATGGTCCTCTCATTCAAGCACTATTAGAAGCAATACATCTGCCTTCAGCCATATCAGTCATGAAGTGTAAAGCACATACTAAAGCCACAGATTCTGTTTCCCAGGGTAACGACCTGGCAGATCAGACAGCAAAACATACAGCACTGACCGACACTCAGATAAATGATACGACAAAAATAGCAGATCCGACAAACTGTATGACAGTCAGGGATCCCACACTAGATGTTATTGACATTCAGACACATGCTACTGCAGACGAAATAAAGAAATGGATCGAACTAGGAGGGATCCAGACAGATCAAGGTTGGATGACGAAGGGAAAATCTACATGGTTTCTCCCTGACTCTATGGTTCAAGTCATGATAAATACAGCACATAGTCCTGCCCACCTAGGAGAGAAAGCAATGCTAGACAGTTTGCAAAATCTCTGGAACAATAAACACTTACGAGCAGCCGCAAAACAGAAAGTGCGTACTTGCATGATCTGTTGTCAGTTCAATCCAGGTAAAAGCGTCCCTGTAGAGCAAGGTGGATTTCATCCTCCCGATCACCCTTTTGAAGTCCTCCAGATGGATTATATCCAGATGGACCGTTGTCGAGGATTTAAATATGTTCTCGTAGTTGTCTGTGCTCTGTCCCGCTGGACCGAAGCATACCCAGTCCCAGATTACACTGCTCCGACCACTGACAAACAGTTGGTTCGTGAATTCTTCCCACGATACGGCTTGCCTCGTGTCGTGTACTCAGATAACGGTCAACCATTCTCATCCGAATTAATGAAGCAAGTTTCCTTGTTATTGGGATACCAGTGGAAGTTCCATTGTGTCCGACATCCAGAAGCAGCAGGCCTTGTTGAGAGGCATAACCAGACATTAAAGATCCGCCTTGCTAAAATATGTCAGGAAAAAGGGGTCGACTGGATAGTCGCCCTGCCAGTGGCACTATTCTATATGAGAATGGTCGCCCATTCGAGATCAGGGCTATCTCCGTACGAAGTGGTCTTTGGCAGACCACCGAATATGTGGGGGACGCCCATTCCTAAAAAGATTACTGATGTTGATTCTAATATGTTGACAGATTACCTTGCCTCCTTGATGTCTGCACTCCAATCATGTCGTTCACAGGTTGCCGCAGCCTTCCCTGACAACACTGATGTGAAGCCGCATGACGTCCGTCCCGGGGATGTTGTCCTCGTCCGCAACTTCGACAGAAAAAGTCCGTTGGAGCCCCGCTGGAAGTCTCCGAAGACCGTTCTCCTTACCACAAGGACCGCAGTCAAATTGGAAGGCAGAAAGGGGTGGGTCCACCTAAGCCATATCAAAACATTCCCCGGACTGAAACCGGAACAAGACACACCCACCCCCACCAAAGACTGTGTTACCAAAGACTTTACCGAATCCAAACGAGAAAAAACTCCTCAAGAACAATACCGCATGAAATTACGATCTAGCAAGTCAGACAGTTTAATTGTTTAAGTCCTCCCCTAGGTGAATCGGTTAAATAGTTTCTGACATGTATCCCCTAGATCGAGTTAGAGAGAGAGAAGCAAAGAAAAGTACATATTGCAAATCACTCCGTAGTCACTGCATAGTGACACTAATCATCATGTTTATTCTCAGTGTTTTAATTATTATTGCTAGCATCTTATTACCTATCTACTATCCTATTTTCAAGCGTGAACAATCTGCTTACAATGTCTCCGCTGAACACACTTTTAGTGAGTTACCTCCTCATGAGCTTTCCTACAGACTTGCGCTGCGCAACAATACATTCATTAGTATGTTACATCATTCTCATCAAACTAACAATGCTACAAATTGCTGGATATGTGGCCGACTCCCTCCTTACCAGAATTACAAAGGAGCTCTGCCTCTCTTTCCGTACCCGTTCTCTCACAATGGCTCCTGCGGAGCATGGTTCAAAATAATTAATTCTTTAGATCCCGACATTGCTGTTTTCGATGGGGGTTGGGTTTGGGGAAACCTGAACTTGGTCCTACTAGACGTCTGTTACCCAGATAAGGAGGGACTTCCCACTAGAATAGGAACTGATCTAGAAAATGAAGTATATGGATTAGGTAATTATACAATTAGCCTTATGATTCTTACTGTCGAATCCGAAGACGCACCAGTTCTACCTATTATGTCAGTACTGCCAGTCACTGGTGAATTATGTATCAAGAAGAAAGGTTCAGTACACTTAGGTCATAGTAAATGCACTACTGTGATCGAATTCAGTGATGATGGAAAATCATCTTTCAAAGCTATCAGTCATTCCTACTTTGTTTGTGGTCACACCGCATACATACGTCTACCTCCAGATTGGGATGGTACCTGTTACATTGCATTCCTTCTGCCACCTGTTTTTCTAGCTCCTCCTGATTACCATAGAAATAGCAATCTAGTAAAGAATAGACCCAGAAGAGATGTCCCACTTGTCGACTACACAGAAACGGCATGGGAACAGTACACTGACTTTAATAAAGGATTCTTTTTCTTTCTAGGACCTGTTCAGAATAGTAAATTAATACGCAGATTAACTAGAACACTTGAAGCCGTAGTAAATGAAACTACCTCCGCCTTAGGTAACTTAACAGAAGAGCAGTCCGCTATACGGGTTGTTGTCCTTCAGAATCGTCTTGTAATTGACGTCATCCTGGCAGATAGAGGTGGAGCCTGTAAGGTCATCGGGTCAAGCTGCTGTGTTTTCATTCCACAAAACGCACCATCTGTATATCAAGCTATCACCCGTCTTCATAAAATTGCAAATCAGATACATCAGACTCCAGGCACCTGGACTTGGTCCGGTTGGTTCTGGACAACGTTAACAGCTTGGGGATGGAAGATCCTATCCTTCCTAGGCATTGGCCTAGTCCTAGTATTCAGTTGCTGCCTGTGCCTGCAGTGTGGGCCAGCGATTTGTGGACTGTGTGCCACCTCTTGTATTGAACATTCCAGTTTTCACTCAAAACGTAACCGAAAGAAAGAAGAACAAATGATGTTACAAGAACAGACTGATCGATTCATGAGGATCGATATTTCATGAAGGGTCCGTAGGGAACAAGGAGGGAATGAGGAAAATTAAATTTTGGCCATGTTGTGTTCCCTAGCGCGTACCCCACCGACTCCATGTACCAGCTTAAAGTGCATGAAACTTCCCTCCTGTGCCAGCTATGAAGACGCAAATACATTTGCGTCCACCGTTAACTTGTCCGCTTTCAGATCCACCTTGAATGGATTATGTAGTCCGTTCCTAAGTATGCTATGCCACCGTCTTTTTGTAGTACACTTTTCATGTATTCCTGCTCTAGCAAGAGTAGGCCCTGAATTCCTGCCATCTGAACCTCTTTTGTGGCTCCTGACTCTGCCCAGGCTACCTCTGTACTCGTGAACTCTGTCCTACATTCAGCGCGGCCCCTCGCGCTCAGCTCAAGCCTGCTTTCTGCCAAGACTGACTATAACCTTCGAGTTATCTGTTCCGCTCCCCGAGAATACATTCCTGCCTACTAGATCCTGTAAACATCCTCTCCAGCTGCAGAGCCAAAAGGCCGACCTGTCTTAAATACAAGTAATTCATAGCCTCTGTTGCCATGCTCCCAAGGAAGGCCCCGTGCCCCACGCTTTACATGTAGACACTTAGGCGCTTATACACGCATCCACAGTTAGCGTAGAATAGCTTCTGCCCTAGAGACCTTTCCGCCCAGATAGTATAGTTCCTAAACATCAGATATCAGATATGATAGAAGTACAAGTTGATCTGACATGCCAGACTTCTGTCTCTTTCCGTCAGTGTAAATGTCAAGTCCCCTGCACCCCGTCAATCACACGTCATGCAGCTGCGCGCGCATCCAAGCTTCCGATTTCTGCTGACATTGCAACATTCTGTTAGCACTACCCCTTGGTGCCACCCACTTGCGTCACCTATCAGTGACGTTTCTAGCACACACCTCTAGTTCACGCCTAGTTTACGCCTCCTGATGATGTATTAGTACCACGTGTATACTGTTATCTTGTCTTCTCTCAGCTGTTACGCCTCTTACATTGATTCTCATGGTATAAATCAAGTATATAAGCTATGTATTATGAATAAAATTCAGCGCTCTATCCCTTCTGACACCCCTGTGGTGGTCAGAACATGATATCCTGATTCCTTTATGAGGAATAAAACCCTTAGAAACTCTAACACCACGGACTCTGTTTTCTTTCATTCCGGTTGAGTTATTATTGATTAAGTACTTACCTGTATAGAAATTAAGAGAGTAAATTAATTATTTACGTCATAACTCTCTAGAAGTGAAAATCATTGAAAGTGGTTTATGATCAGGTCTTACAGTGAAAGGTATGCCCCATAAAAAAAATGTAAATGGAGAATTCCCCAAAATACTGCCAATGCCTCCCTTTCCATCACGGAGTACCTTTCTTCAGCTCCCCTCAATGCACGTGAAGCAAAAGCAATTACTTTTAATTTGCCACTAACAATCTGGGAAAGTACTGCACCTAATCCGCATAGACTTGCATCTGTAGACAAAATTGTCTTTTTATTCACATCAACATTTCTTAAAGTTGGTAGTTTCGCAATACTTTTCCTCACAGTACGGAACGCGACGTCACACTCATCTGACCATTCAAACTGAGAACTTTTCTTTAAAAGAGATCTCAATCGTTGAGAGATAGAAGCAAAATGTTGTATACATTTTAAAACAAAATTCTGCCAGTTCAAGAAATGAACGCACTTGATCTTTATTAATGGGTTTAGGAGCCTCCCTTATGCTTTTAGCTAACTCCAATTTAGGACTAACACCCTCACTTGAAATCGTATGTCCAACATATGTTACTGATGTAACTCTAAATTTACATTTCCTCTTTTGAATCATCAATCCTGCAGTCTGTAATCTTTCCAAAACCTGCCACAAAATACCATTCTGTTCCTCAAAATCTTTCCATAAACTAAAATATCATCTTGGAAAAATAGTACTTTGTCTAAACCTTGTAACTCTTGCTTCATTATCCTTTGGAAACATGCCACAGCAGAGGCAAGCCCAAAAGGCATCCTCACAAATTGAAAAGCTCCAATGGGCGTGACAAATGAAGTCAAATGCTTAGACTCTGGATGTAACTTCAGCTGGTGGTAAGCGGAAGACAAATCCATAACACTAAAACATTTTGCAAGTGCTTCATTGATGTTCGGTAAAGGTCATCTATCTACCCAAATGAATTTGTTTAATCCTCTCAAATCCGCACACAAAGTATCTCTTTCCCACCATCCTTAGGTGCTAAAACCACAGGAGCCAACCATTCAGAACTCTCAATCTCTTCAAATACTCCTTTATCTTTGAGTTTCTCGATCTCACGCTTTAATGGCTCCATCAACATGTTTGGGACCTTCCTCACCTTAGCCACAAAAGGTACCACTCCATGTTTCAAAATGATTTTGTGTTCAAAGTTCCTTAAAAGACCAAGATTGGTACTAAAAACCTTCCTTAGTCAACAACAGAACTTTTTGTGTACTATTTGGATTAAGAGTTATTCCCATATCTCTCTGAAGTCTCCAACCAAGAAGATTGTCTCCCCTCTTTGCTATATCAATTTTACCAACAGTCTCACGATCAGAAAATTGAATTTTCTCAACACAATAACCTAAGACATCAATTTTTACACCACCATATCCTACAGGATTGATGTCTGGAGGTAGTAATTCAATATTCTCACATCCAAATGTGGTTTCCCAATTTTTATCACCAATCATTGTGTATGTTGATCCAGAATCTGCCAACACTAATATTTTTTTTCCTCCCTCTAAAATCTCACACTCAGGCATATCAATGGGATCTTCATCCACACTCCCATCCTCACGTATACTGGATACTACTCTTGTTTCATCTACTAATTGATTCACAGGCATAGTGACCTTTCTTGCCACAATTCTTACAAAATGCGAATCTCGCAAAACACCCAGGACAATTTGTCCAGTGACCTTCACTACCACATCTGAAACATTTGGGATTCACAGGCTTGTTATCAGTAGAATTGTATTTCTTTTTCTCAAATTTTTTTTCTGTCTCTTTATTTATTGATAATGTAGTCTTCCCATTATCTTTGTCTCTCTGTTTTTCAATGTTATTGACTGATTCTTCAGTAGTCCTATTTTCTTTACCTCTGCTATCTTTATTTTTCTCATCACGCATTTCACGTACCCACATACTGGTGTTTTCCATCCCTTCTATAATAGCAACAGCACCCTTTAAGTTAGGAGTTTTGCTCAATAACTTCTCTTGTACTTTAACATTATTAGTGCATCTGACAATTTGATCCCTAATCAAGGAATCAGTCAAATGTTCAAATTTGCATGTGCATGCTAATGTTTTAAGGGAAGATACATAACTGGAGATTTTCTCACTTTTCACTTAAACTCTAGAAAATAATTTATGTCTCTCTAAAACCACATTAATGTGTGACCCAAAATGTTTCTCAAGCATTATCCACAGAGATATCATATACATTAATGGGTTCAGCAGCATCATTACCAATCTCAATTACATCTAAACTTTCATAACTACACCTTCCTTCAATACCTACATTGTGTAAAAGAATTGCTTATTTACGACATGCTGAAAACTTCTCAACTCCAATGGCTATGAGGTAAGAATCAATAATTAATTTCCATCTTTTCCACAGTAGGTCAGGCTTACCTTTTTCGGACAAAAAATGGGGAGGTTCAGATGAAGTTGCCATAATATAAAAGAATGTCGGACCGGTGAATAAAAATGAGAATATACACACAAATGTTCATATCTTGCAATGACTATAATGAGAGAAAAAAAAACACGTCCTTATTCTTTTTGACTAAATGTGACTAGAACTGTATAATAATGTTGAAAAGGGAAAACAGAATCAAAACACGCAAAAAATTAATATTTATAATAAAGTGTGCATCACTATGTATGCACATTCAATTGTTATATAATGACAAGGAATTAATATGTATTCCAGTGTCCATCAATAGTGTGTGAATCACTGAGAATGTACATCAAGTTTGTTGTTGAAATTGTTGTCGCCAATAAAACAGAGTGTGTGCATCACTTGAGTTATCATAAGCCCCATTTTGTTGCTCGCCGACAAAATTGAGTGTGTGCATCACTGTATACACTTCAACTATTGTGAACTTGAATCTGTTGCTTCGCAATAAAAACTGACTGTGTGCATTGCTGTATGTACCACATAAATCGTAAGTACAAATAAATAGTCTTTATTATTCTGGTCTTCTGTCGTAATGCCAAATTGTTATATCTTTCCAAAATCAGCAAATTGTAAATATAAGTTACGTTACGTTGAAAACAGCCAACTACACGTAACGGCAACAACTGCGAAGCTGACAAGGAAATAATGTTTCACACAAAATGACTGCTTGCGTCAATACGTCGTGACGCGCTGAACGTGTGCGTTCCAACTTGAATGACGAGCGATGATGGTCTGCGGTCTAGTTTATAACTCCCAGGATTCCGTAGGAGAGACCGTTAATACATCAATATGTCATCATTCTTCCGCTGGATTCATGCCGAGCACTTCAATGCTAAGGATCCGAGGCCAACACCACAGTGCTCCCCTCAAAGCACCATTCACTGACAATCTCACAAAGTACTTGCCGAGATGATGTCTTCTCCTCCACGAGTCATCAGAGTGAATATATCACTGCTAAGTTGTAATCAAGGATGACCAGTAAGACGATATCATAGGCTCACGCGTAAGTTCATTTCAGAATACATATATCATGTGGAGTTGTTTTCTCTTGGTTTTTTACCTCTTCACCAATGTTAAAATTAATTCTATTGTCAATAAAGTTAAAAACTGTAGTTTAATTGGAGCAGTGTGAATATACAACCCTCACGGACCTGGATCCAGCTCCAACTGCCAGATGAGGTTCCAAACAGAATTTAGACAAGAGAATGTAGAACAAACAATACATCATAGGAATGACATTGCAAGAACTCTTAAAAAGACATAACCATAACACAGATTTTAGAGGAATATTTGTAACTTTCAAAAATCGACACTTAGAAACTTTTTCAGTAAAAAGCAGGCAATGATATCCTATGGAAGGAAATTCAAGTTACTGGTAAGTACGGTTAGAATTACTTTTCAGGATCAGTACTGGCCTCAAAGATGCAGCACTGAGGTCTCTCCTAATAACAGGTGAGTAAATCGGAATTCGTAGTTCGGCTGATTTTACTTCGGTCCAGTATATATAGAGCCACTTTCCTTCACCATCCCCTCCCTTCACCACTGTGCAAACATGCCCTGTGGCTCGTTTTAAGTTGGGGAAATAATTCCCTTTCAATCCTGAGGGTCCCTAGGGTCCAACTATCCCACTAGGTACATCCAGTAAGCGCCACAGAGCTGCGTAGCAGAGAGATGTAAAAAGGGACATGGCCTAGACCACCTCTCTGCAAGTCAGTGCATTGGCGCTTACTGAAAGCATCTGATGGACTAGTTGGCCCCCAGGGTCCGTCAGGATTGAAGAGGAATTATTTCCCCAACTTAAAATGCGCCACAGGGAGTGTTTGCACACGTCACCTCAGGCCCTGTCCCCTCCCTTCACCACTGTGTAAACGCGACCTGTGGCCGTTCTAAGTTGGGAGAATAAGCCCCCAAGGGTCCCTAAGGGTTGTAGTATAACGAAATATACTCATATTTTGCAAAGACACTGTACAAACTGATCTCACAAAGTTTAATGAAATAGTTACACTACCTACCTGCACTACCCAAAAAAAGCATCTGTGCATCATAACATCTAACCCTGCCAAGTTGTAACAAATTTAGAATGACGAATTTCGCAATACACAAAGTAAACATATTTATATAAAATACATTGAATTTAAGAACGTTTTGGCATCCTCGCTACAATTACATATTACAATATATATTTTGGTCAAAAAACATTAACATCTTTTGGCACACTTTAACGTTACATTTCGTTTAATGTAAACACTCCACTTTACAACACTCCACTGTCTAACGGATCACTTTACACCAACCCACTGTACACTATACACAGCATGCTACTCCATTTTATGACACTAAAGTATACAATGCTACATTCTACGCTAATCCATCATATGTTACTCCACTCTACTCCACCCAACTGCACTGTATGCCATCTATAATATTTCACTTTACAAGACTGCAATCTCTATCAATCCACTAAAACACACTTCACAGTACATGACTAGACGCTTCTATAATTAACCCAATTGAGATGCACACCACTCTATTCTATGCTACTCTACTATATGGCACTCCACTGTACAGCTAATGCCACTATACTCAACAATATTACACTGAACACTACTAAATTCTACAGTACTCCACTGTATCGCAGTACACTTTATGCTACTCCACTATATGCTATTGCACTGCACCATATCACCGTGTACTCCACTGCAGTTTATGCTATACAGCTAGGCACCACTGCACCTTACAGGACTCCAATATACGCCACTCCATAATACATTATTTAACTTTTCAACACTACACTGTACCACACTCAACTTTACGTAAGCCCACTATACACCACTCAATTGTACTCCACTCCACTGTGCAGCACTCCAGAGTACCAAACTCCAGTGTACACTATTTCAGTGTATGCCACTCGGCTGTACCACACTCCATTGTATGCTATTTCTGTATACAATATTCTAATAAATGCCCCTACACTGTACAACACTCCAGGGTATAGCACTTCACTGTACTCCATCACAGTGTACGCAAATTCACTGTACAATATTTACAGGAGTTAAGTCCACTTTACCACACTCCACTGTATGCTATCCCACTGTATACCACTGCACTGTACACCACTACACTTTATGCCACTCCAATATATGCCAGTCTATTATATACGAGTTTACGGTACAGCACTTCACTGTATGCGACTACACTCTACACAAATCCGCTGTATGCCATTCCACTATACGCTACTCCAGTATACCCTTCTTTCCACTTCACTTCACTATATCACAATATACTGTACCAAGGTACACTTCACAACACTATCTGCCAATATATTGTACCACACTCCATTTAATAACCTTACGCTTCACTAAATTGAACTGGATCAATATTACACAATTATTACTAACAGTATAAAAACCATTGCAGTTCACACATAAAACAAAGGTTAAACATGAATTAAAGTCAGTAAATCCTTATTTATGTTTGTTATGCAACCTAAATTAAACTCCACAAACATTAGAAATTCTAAAGTTATAGATATCTCTTAGTATTATGATTCATTCACCATTCATGCGCTTATTTCTTTCTTATTGGTGCCAATCACAACTTCAAATACACAATCATAGCACATTCTAAACTTATACTTATCTGTTGAAATTATCATTTACAAACCACTTTCCCTTTACTATGTCATACTTATAACTCACATTTATACTTAGGCACCACCTTTAAATTAATATCACTGGTGCACATCCGTACAGAGTCTTGTCACCTCACTCGCCATACTCCATAACTATAACATGTCACTGTACCATGCACTGTGTTCTGGCAAACAATATAACTTCAGATGTCATCATTGTTTTAATTACTGCTCTGATATGACATGCTACAACATAGGTAATATCCAAGCCTCAAGAGCCCCTGGGGTCCCCATCCCCCAGGGCCCTATCTCTACAATTTGAGGAGGCCAAGTGGCCCCCTCCCCAAGCATTTATAGGCCCCGGGAAACCCATCCAGGGGCCAAAACCTAGAAAAAAGTGTAGGCAGGGTGCACATCTCCCTCCCCAAGGCTCTTTAGGCCACATACCCCAGAGTTTTTTTTTTAGTAAAGTGGAGGAGGGCCGCTTGGCCCCCGTGCCTTATTATGCCCTGGGGCCCACTTTCATTAAAAAGGAGGAGGTCATTGCGGTCCCCGTCCCAAAGCCTTATTGGGTCCTGCAAACCCCATCCCCCAGGGCTGTTTTTTTCGATTTAAAGAAGAGGCTGCTGCATACCCCCTCCCTTAACTATAATAGTCCCTAGGGACTCCAAACCACGAGGACATAGATTTTAATAAAGGGGTGATCTAATTGCCCTTTCCCAAGCCTTATTAAGCCCTGGGGACCCCATCCCCCAGTGCAACGTATTTAATTAAAGGGGAAGGGGGCTTGCATGGCCCCTCTTCATGAGCCTTATTAGGCCTGAGAACCCCATTCCCCCAGTGCCATTTTTTATTTAAAGGGGTGGCACTTGGCTCCCTCCCTGAGCCTTTTGAGGCGCTCTGGACCCCATCCCCCAGGGCCACTACTTAAAATAAAGGGGATGGGGGCTGCAAGGCCCTGCTCTCCAAGCCTTGTTATGCCCTGTGAAACACATCTTCCAGGGCATTTTTTTAAATTAAAGGGTAGGTGGCCACATGGCGCCAGTCATGATAGGCCTATAGGACGAGGTGGGGGCCTTGCAATTATTTACAAGAACAAATATCGCACCACACTCGATCCTATAAATTCGGTTAATTGTGAATCAGCGGTTTTTGCTATTAGTATCAATCCCAAGCGGGCACTAAAGGGTATAATACTCTATCGACCCCCTGGCCCCCGTAATTCTTTTCTCTCTACCCTTTCTGACCTGAGTGACAATGTCATCTGTTCAGATAAATACACTATACTGGGAGATTTTAATTTCTATTTGGAAGATCAGGACAACCCTGACACCGCCCAACTTACGACTGACTTTGCCAATTTAGGATTGCACCAATTAGTCAAGGGTATTACACATCAAGCTGGACATTCCCTTGACGGGCTATTTACTAATGATCCTGACATTACTGTGTCAGACATTATTCCAATTACATGGTCAGATCACAGGGCTATTATCTTTCAACTAGATACACGATCCGCTGTCTTTCCACTCCTCAGGCCTCGAACCAGGATGGGTATCCGGGCCTGGAAAACTGCAGATCTCCCTCAGATGTTGCATTCTTTGGCCTCCTCCTGTCCTCAGGGAGGAAATAGCTTGGCACCATCGGCTTCAGAGTTTCAGGACTGGATCCGAAGTGCCGCTGATCTAGTGGCCCCAGAGAAATTCACGCAACCTAATAGAGTATCTCCTTCGGCCCCCTGGTATAATGAAGATCTCCGTCTACATCGCCAACATTGTAGGAATTTAGAAAGGCGTTGGAGGAAAGCTTACTGTCCCATAGCCAGACAAACTTACAAAGATGCCCTTATGATTTATAAAAAGGCGATCTTGGCCCGAAAAACAGTTTTTTACTCAGCACAAATTAAGACCACTGCTAACTCTGCCAGAGAACTTTTCTCCGTCGTCACCACCTTGTCCACCCCCTCCAACGGGCCTGGAGTGGAGCCTTCACAGACTTTCTGCAATGAATTAGCCATCTTTTTTACCACAAAGGTTGCAGATATTTACGCTTAATTTGAAGATGATATCAGAACTGAACATAGAGGTGACAGCAGGAAAGAAGTACTGTCGCACCCTAATCCTGACTCTTTCCCATGTTTTTCACCTGTCTCACATCAGGACGTGATTAAAATCATCTCTACTATTAAATCAGGCTCTCCCTTGGACCCCTGTCCTCCGTCTGTGATGCTGAAGCTCACAGAAGTGATTTCCCTCCCTTTGATGGAAATCTGCAATAATGTATTCCTAACAGGCCAATTTCCTAGTATATGGAAGAAGGCTGTTATTAAACCCCTTTTAAAAAAACCTTCCTTAGATCCTACAGCCGTCGCAAGTTATAGACCGATTGCGTGCCTACCCTTTCCTGCCAAAGTATGCGAATATCTGATGAATAGGCAGCTCTCAGAGTTCGTCGAGACTCACCAACTTCTTGACGAAATGCAGTTTGGGTTCAGGAAAGGGCATGGAACAGAGACTGCCATGATAAAGGCCTCTGATGAGATCAGGACGATTATGGATCAGGGAGGGGCGGCTGTCCTTATCCTTTTGGATCTGTCAGCAGCCTTTGACACGGTCGACCATGTCACTCTTGTCGACCGTGTCACAGCTTTGGGGATCAATGGTCGGGCCAAGGATCTTATTTCATCTTTCCTGGCAAACCGTACCCAGACAGTAAGGCTCGGAGATTTTTATTCTCCCATCTCTGCACTCCCTTGTGGAGTCCCACAAGGCTCCTCGCTAAGTCCTATGCTTTTCAACATCTATGTAGCGGACTTAGCGAGGATAATAAAGGCCTATGGGATACAGTTAACATCGTATGCAGATGATACCCAGCTGGTGCTGGGTATCCACAAGGATGGCCTTACTGTAGCAGCCAACTTCCAGAAAGCTATGCTTGAGGTCAGTACTTGGATGGCCTTGAATTGCCTCAGGCTCAACTAGGACAAGACCGAGATTATGACCTTTGGAAGACTCTCTCCTGAATGGTCTCTCGGTTGGTGGCCAGAAAAGCTTGGCCATCCACCTGTCCCAGTGGAAAAAGCCAGAAATCTGGGAGTGATTTTTGACAACAAGCTGGTTTTTGACCTCCACATTAATAAGGTTGTGTCATCTTCATTTTTCATTTTGAAAAAGATTAAGAAGTTGCTACTTTACCTCCCTCCGTCAGCTGGGAAGACCCTGGTTTCCACCTTAGTCTTCTCAAAAATAGATTATGGGAACGCTCTCTTCCTCCATACTCAGAAGCGTGTCATAACGAAGCTGCAATCCATTCAGAACGCGGCTGCCAGGACTCTTCTCAACATCCCTCGCCGCAAATCTACCACTCTTGGTATTCGTCAGCTTCATTGGCTGAGAGTTGAGAGCCGCGTTAAATTCAAGGCCCTCTGTATTGCTTATAAGGCCATACATGGCATAGGACCCAGGTTCCTGATCGAAGCCTTTCAGCTGTATACTCCCAGAAGTCAATTAAGATCGGCCAATACCAGTCTCCTGCCGGTGCCACGTACAAGATCAGTCACCTGGGGCGACAGGCGTTTTCTCGTGGCCACTCCAAAACTTTGGAACCTCTTGCCAATTGCCATTAAAGCCGCTCCGAATCTGATTAGTTTTCGTAGGCTTTTGAAAACATGGTTGTTTAACCAGTGAGAAGACGGTAGGATGATGAACTTCAGTTGCTCCACAGCGCCGAGACACCCTCGGGTATTTGTCGCGCTATAAAAGTTGCGTAAATAAATAAAATAAATAAATTCCCTCAACCTTTTCCGGCACTGAGAATCCCATTCCCGGAGCGTGCATAATTATCAGTAAGTGTCCTGCTACTTATGCTGCTCCCTCGAGGCAGGAGCAATACTTTGATTTGTTTCCCTGCTTACATCAATTCGGGGAAGGGAAACACATCCAAAGTCTGCTCCAAGCCTTTGGGAGCATTTTTAAAGCTCCTGCCAGCTGGGAGCAGACTTTTGCGTTTGCTTCCACTTGGCTGGAGATTGGAAAATGCTCCTACCAAGTGGGACCAAACACAGGTTGCCCTGCCCGTGCTGGTGTGGGTAGGGAAACCACTATGTCTTGGGAGTGGGCTCCTCGGGGCATAATTAGTGAGCTGGCCCAGGGGGATGGGGTCCCCGGGCCATTAATGGCTCAGGGAGGGGGACTGTACAGTCTTCTCCCTTTTAATTAGCTTAACAACCCCAGGTGACTCGGTCCCGAGGTCTTTGGAGACTCGGAGAGGGAGGACCACATGGCTCCTCTCCTTTTTTAGATGTTTTGGCCCCGTTGGTGGGCTCCCTGGGGGGGCTCAGGGAAGGGGCTGTGTGTCTCTTCTCCCCATATTCAATAATTGTGGCTCAGGGGGTGGGCTCCCAGGGGCCTGTGATGGCCCTCCTCCCAAGATACAAATATTTAGATCTCAGGTGTGAACTACCCAGGGCCGGCGATGCCTTGAGGAGGAGGACAGCGCATACCCCCTCCCCATACATAATCATTTCAACCTCTGGCCTGGAAACACCAGGGGAGGGGAGACGCACTCCCCCTCCAATCAATAAAACTAAGCGACCCAGACCGCCATTCTGTTATTTTTTTCTATTTTTTATCCTGTGGTAGCAATCTTGATTACAATTTTTTTTGTTTTTGGCCCCAGGGAGATCCCACTGGATCCCCCACATGGGGCCTAGGGGACAGGGTATCCCTTCTCTGAAGCCTTTATATATATTTATTTATAAATTCAGTACAGGGGACTAAGGGCCACATGTATGTTGATTTTGTCTGCGAATCAGACCGCCTGCGACCGAGAAAAGCATTTTTCTATATACAAGTACTCATTTTGCTATTCAGTAAATAGTGCCGAATCGCAAAATGGGTTAGTGATTCGGTAGTAGGCAGGGGCATGTTAAGGGCATCCCTTCTTATTAACCACTGGCAGTGGTATGTTTTGAGACCAAAATGAGGTTGCTAAACATTTGCATTTTACCACCAACTTGAAGTTAGCGGTAAGCCATTCCCCTTTGTGAATGTATGTGAAAACATTATTTAAGGGCACATAGTGGTCCCACCGACCACTGCCTACTCTTAAAAAATGAAAAGAAAACTTTTCATTTTTGTTTTTGAAAGGAAAATGGGATGCATTTTTTTTTATGGGTTGCTTTATTTAAAAGGAATCACAGACATGGTGGCCTGCTGTACCCAGCAGACCACCGTCCCTGTGTTTTTAGCGATTCCCAATGGGTCACAAGTTGTGACCTAGCTCATGAATATTAATGAGGTAGGTCAATTGCGACCCCAATAAGAATCGCTAAATGTGTCAAAGACACATTAGTACATTGGTGTTTGCGATTACCGAATAGCGAATCGCAAAAACTTGCTATCAGGTAATCGCAAATTGGAATCTACGTACATGTGGACTTGGTCTCTGAGTTCTGTAATGGCTGCCTGCAACGCTTTTCTTATGTTACTGGCAGGCAATCAGAGTGGTCGCTCCTGCAAGAACGAATTGGTCCAAGGAAAAAGAAAATCTCCCTGGGCCAATCAGAATGCTCTATTTTTTTTAATTGAGTTCTACGGACTCTCACGAGAGTCTCTCAAACCCAACTGTCCATATATCTAAATATTTTTTAACGTTAATATCTCAAAAACTACTAGACAGATTCTTTTTTGATTGATAACAAAGTTAATTTAGACAATAGTCTATAAACCATACATAGAGCAATGGACCACACATAGTGATAAAAAATATTTAAAACCATAATTCATTTTACACATTTACAACACTTGTAAAACCATAAAACATAAAATTGGGATACTCTGTAATTTTTAAACTCTCCCGTCCTCCTTTGTTACCTCCATTATGTATTCTCTTGTCGCTTTCAGAAATTTCCCCAACGCAATTGTAATATCCAAAAATGACATTACTGTAAGGAGGTCAATGGCGTCTGCACGAGAGGTCACCTCATATTTTAAAAAAATTGGACGTAAAAAAGCTTTCCGAATTGCTAAAGTCCATGTACAATCAAACAGTATATGTAAAATATAATTTCTTACTCCTAGACCACATTTACAAGTACCGTCTGTTTGGATCAGGGCCACTCTTATTTTTCTTTCAATCTACCATGGATTTAGGCCCACCCGAACCTTCAAGATTTCATGTCTTAGCCATCTATTGGGCAGTAAATCCAGGTATGGGAACCGGACCTCCTTTTCCCATTCATTCTTTACCCATTTCACCGATTATTTTAGCCTCAGATAGTCCATGTCTTGTGATCTGGAGTATTCGAGCCCTTTGTCTCTAAGCATTTTTTTAGTACAGACTATATTCACATCAAATCACGAAAAGCACAATCTGTGTACCAAGATCTAGTTTCCTGCCAAATTTGGTGTAAATCCTTTTAGCAGTTTTTGCTGTAGCCATGTCTAAAGAGCTCTATGGAAAAGGCATGGGAATTTTGTTTATTGGGAACCCCATTTTTTTCTCGGGTCCTGCTTGATAGAGCATCCCGAAATGTTCAGTGCACAAACTAGTCACTCACAAAATAGCATATTTTAGGAAATATTTGTGGAGATTTGTCAAATGGTGCCAAACTTATTAGCAATAAGACATATTTTTGACAAATGTTTGGCCCCTTAGGTAGGCTCCGTGGGGGCCAGTGATGGCTTAGAGAGGGGGGCTGCGCATCTCTTCTCCCCATAATCAATTATTTTAGTCCAGGGGCGTGGGCTCACCGGGGCCTCTGACGGCCCTCATCCCAAGATACAATTATTTAGGCCCAGGAAGTGGGCTGCCCAGGGCCTGTGATGGCTCAGGGCAGAGGGTCGTCCACCTCAGGTGGGCTCCTCACCATCTGTAAAGGCTAAGGGAGGGGGCCACACTCCCCCTCCCATTAATAAAACAAAGTGTCTGAGGCCACCATTATAGTTTTTTTTATCCAGTGGAAACAATATTCCTATGTAACGGCTGATCTACTTACTATAACTACCCAGTGGTGAGCGTGCACTGGGTTATATAGATATATATATGCACCACCAATTGGTCCCAAGGAAAGCGCACTGTTGCACAGCGGGTGCTGGTGTCGAGGATGGACCAGTCCTCGTGTTAAATTGTTCACCAATTTTCTCTTCACAAGGAAGACACTGCATGCCTGAGAATGCGAGTAATATAATTTTATTGTAACCACCACCAAGTGGTGGTTCGGTGATGATAATTACATGTTTGCAATAAAATTGTATTACTCGCATTCTCAGGCGTGTGGTGTCTTTCCTTAGGAAGAGAAAATTGGTGAACAATATATATGTAAATTGGCGGGGAGGTGGGCACCACTGCATTATAAAAAAAAAGAATATCGTTGGGTCATTGCATGTGAACAAGGGCTTTTTGAGCCCGAAACGCGTCTTGCCCTCTTGCTACCAACTTTTCCTGCAATAAAGACCAACCTGTGAATTGTGAGCTGTGGTCCGTCTCCTGTTTGCTTCGCTAGTCCTGGGTTGCGCTGGGATTGGAAGTGGCGTTCCTTGGAGTCTGCGCATATATATATATATATATATATATATATATATATATATATATATATATATATATATATATATATATATATATATATATATATATATATATATATATATATATATATATATATATATATAGATATATATATGTAGGGCCTCATTTACAAGCCCATTGCACTTGCCTATATTTACAAGGCCACGTGAAGTCACCCTGCATGACTTTTCATGGCCTTGTAAATTTGGGCTCATTTCATGCATTACTCTGCGTGAAAGGCGCATTCAATGGGTGTTGCTGTGGGTGTGCCCATGCAACATACATGGAAACTGACATATTCCCATATTTACAACATTTTGGAAAGGTGGGAATGCTTAGAATCCCATGCCTCATCAGGGGAGGCGTAGGAGTGGCGCAATGAGGAGAAATACTTTTATTTCTCCTTGTTTCTCCCTTTTCTATTCGTGCAGCACACAGCATGCCTAGAAAGTGGAAAATGCCATCAACAATTGCTTTGTGCAGGAAGGTGTCCTGTCCTGCACAAAAACAATTATCCCTGCAACTCTGGCATCCTTGCAGCATGACACAAGGGTACCTGGGCTGTTGCATGGCAGTCAGTTGTGAGCCAGTGCAGAGGATAGCATAGGGATCCATCATATTGTTGTTAATATGACGCATCCATAAGCTTTAAAATGACGCACCTCGGTGCAGAAAAATGGCTTGCGGCGCCGCCTTGCGCCATTTTGTAGTAAATGAGGCCCAATATATATATAAATATTCAATCTAACAAAAAATCAAAGTATGGCATTGAAATCGATCAAAGAAGCCCAAACGATTGTATGTAAGCCCTCGGATAAGGGCAGAAATATTGTGTTGCAGACAAGAGACGAATACAGCAAAGAAGCATATCAGCAACTCTCAGATGAACAGTGCTATAAGTAAGTAGATAGAGCCTTTTATCTGGAAAGTATTGTCAAATATGAGGAAGTAATTAAAATGTGGTATAGCAAACAGATGTTGGATACAGAAGAATTGTTTTTTTTAAGGTGTGCTAGTCCTGTCATTCCTACTTTTTATCACATCCCTAAAACCCACAAAAATGCCTCAAATCCCCCGGGTAGACCTATAGTGTCATCACAGGGAAGTTTAACTGCTCACCTGTCCAATTTTATTGATTATTATCTGCATGATATGGTAAATGAGTTACCCTCATATGTGAAGGATTCTATAGACATTTTATGCCGCATTGAAAAATTACAATGGAGGGAGGAGTATATGATAATTGTGCTTGATATAATTAGCTTATATACATTCATTAATCATATATATGGCCTGCAGGCATTATCCCACTTTCTGACTAAGAGAGCTGTATGAAACAATATTGACAATGAAATGTTGATACAATTTTCAGAATTTTGTTTGAATAATAACATTTTTCTATTTGGTGAAGAGTACTATTGGCAAACATCTGGTACGGCAATGGGCACCTGCTTCGCCCCCAGCTACGCAAATTTATTCGTTGGCTGGTGGGAGGAGCAGGTGTCCAACTCGCCAAATGGAAATCTTTGGATGCAAAAGGTTATAGCTTGGTACCGCTATATAGATGATCTATGTATAGTTTGGAATGACTCAGAGAAGGCTGCAACTGAGTTTATCAGCTATTTAAACAACAACAATGTGAATTACTATTCACAGGAGAAACCAGTAAGAACACTGCCAGTTTTTGGGATTTACAGATCAGTGTAGTGGGAGGCAAACCATGTATGTCTCTTTATCGAAAACCCACAGCGGGTAACTCAATTTTACATGCGGAAAGCAGTCATCCCCCCAGACTGATGAGAAACATCCCCTATGGGGAGCTCTTACGCATTAAAAGAAACAATACCAACTAAAAAGATTTTGATCATGCAGCAGCACAATGCATAGAGCGATTCAAAGTGAGGGGTTACGACAAAAAATTGCTCGAAAATACATTGGCCAGAGTGAATAATATCCCTAGACAAGTTCTGCTACACGAGAAAGAAAAAGATAAAGAAAGGAAGAGTGATAATATATCTAAATTTAGATTTATCACACCATTTTCAAGTAATGCCAATCAACTGTGAAAGATTTTGAAGAAAAATTGGCATATCTTGAAAACTGACAATATAATTGGAGAGGATATACCAACTCAAACACTGATCACCTTTAAAAAAGCTAGATCGATAAGAGACACCATTGTTCATAGTCACATGGAAACAGTGACAAGGACGAGTGGTAAATTAAAAGAAATGAAGTGTTTTTACCCCTGTAGTAAATGTAAGGCCTGTGTGGCAAGTAGAAAAACTGACTTATGACATTCCACGACAAAAAACCCCAATATGCATCAATAAATTCTTAACATGCAACACATCGCATGTAGTTTATTGCCTAATGTGTCCTTGCGGGAAGAAATATATTGGGAGTACTATTAACCCAGTAAAGATTCGAATTCTCGAGCACATGAGAGCAATAGCCAAAAAAGATGCAAATTACCCAGTGGCCCGACATTTTGCTGAATACCATCATAGCAATAGGGATCTTCTGCGTTTCTTTGGATTGGACCACGTACCTGTAAATGTGCGACGGGGTGACAGAACAAAGAAACTAAGAAGATTAGAATCAAGATTTATTATTGATCTGGAGACAAAACTCCCAAAGGGTTGAATAGTGGAGAAGAAATAACAGTACACCTAAGAGATTAATTTGTGTCAGGTTAAGTATGGAAAAAGAAACTGGAGAAAAGTAATTGAGTACCAAGTACAAAGAATCCAATGGTCCATATATTAGCGTAATGCATGTGAAAGTGATTTGAATAAAGTATTGTCTAATGAATTAGCCGATACACAGCAAGATAATCTATTGTATAACAATGACCGATATACGGCTTGATTAAAATATGGATTGGTAAAAGACATGAAAATAGAGGTATGCTGAAAATCCGAAAATGAATATCATATTTCAGGTGAATCAATTGACAATACATGAATTGATGATTGTTGTTTAAACGATTTCTCAGTAGGAAGTGTATTATTGCAATATGGCGGCTTACATTGAAACGTTGTAGTCCACTTACTATGCTGATAATCACGTGATCGGAAAAGCTTTGACAAAAGATGAGTTACGTAAATAAAAATGCAGCTTTTTAGCATGAATGTAAACATTTGAAAAAGGCAGTAGCCAAAACGCGTAATGTTTTGCTGATGATAAAGATTAAAAAGGGATGAACATAAGCTCTGCGAGTGCCTATTTTCTGTTGTCGGACGGAGAGTGAGCGAAAATATATATATGAATAAAAAGAAAACCTTACTCCACGTGGAAGCGATCAGCCACACAATGAATGCTAAAATCCAAGGCATTTTTTATTCCATGGGGCCTCCTCTGACCCGGCAACACAGAGAGATGCGTTTCGGCTGTCCCATCAGCCTTCCTCCATCTGTTCTCCATGCCACTGGAAACAAGCTATCCTGGCTGATGAGGGCTGAAAGCCCGAAACCGGTCCTAGGATCTTAGGATGCTTGTTTCCAGTCCAGGAGGAACCTGGCTTGGCAGTTCGGGATGGACTGTTCCCTTGGGGCACAGGGTCATGACTGATTTGCATATGGCTAGGTTCAAACTGGAATGGCATGGGGAGCAAAAAAGCAATGGATTTAGGCCCAGATCTCTGTACTGGGGTGAATGTATGACATTGTTCTGCATTCTGTCCATCAACTGTTGTTTTTGCATTTGTCACCCCAAGTGGGGCTGGTATGCTCAGAAGTGAGTCCCAGTGCTCTCCAGGTCACTCGAATCAAGCAGGCATGCTCAGAAGAGAGTCCCAGTGCTCTCCATGCCACTGGAATAAAGCTATCCTGGCTTATGAGGGCTGAAAGCCCGAAACCGGTCCTAGGATGCTTGTTTCCAGCCCAGGGAGGACCTGGCTTGGCAATTTGGGCTGTATATATTTATATTACCTACTGGCAGTCGCCAGTAGGTATATATAGTTAGGATTTTTTTGAATAGGGATTTCTGAAAATTCTATGTTGAATAACTTTGGCGTTGATGGACGGAATTGGCTGAAATTTTCAGGAAAATGGCACATTTTGTTTCTGAGCGTCCCCATAAAGTTTGGGGGGGGGTAGTTAAGCGGGGGCCGAGAAAAAAGGGGGGTCCCAAAACATGTTTTTAACATTGAGTTTTCCATAGGGCGGTTGGATTCACTTTTAGCTCGAACGGCTGAATGGATTTCCACAAAACTTGGCAAAATTGTAGGGACTGGTAGCCAGATGTGCCTTTGCTATGTCTCAAGATATATGCTCCAGTGGATTTTACAAAAATTAACTTTGAAAAATATATATTGGGCTACATTGGGTTTCAAGTTTAAGTTTATTATGTTTTTGGCTCTCAAAAGAGGGCCACATAAAACAATCACATAACTATACACCACTACATACAGTAGAAATCACAATAAAAGCCGATTGAAAGGTCACATCATTAACACTGGCCGAACAATCATCGAACAACATCTCTAGGTATCATTAATAAATATCTAAAAATCCTTTAAAAAAGTTAAAAATTTTGAAGCAAAACATTTCATTAGGTGGACAATAAAGGGCTTGAAAGAAAGTATTTACATTAAGGATTCCCAATTGTAGACAAATAGATTTTAACCATTTAGAGCGCAATGGACGTAATGCAGGACAAATAAACCAAACATGATTTCGGTCCTGCACTGCCTTATTACAAAAGTTACATACTGGAGATATCCCATACCACTTTGCTAAAAGTGAATTTAGAGGAAGCAAATCTTGTCTTAAAAGGTACCATAGCCTACGGACTCTATGAGGGATATTCCAGGAAACGTACTGCTGGGCCTGCTTTAATGAGTACGTGCTTAAAAGTAAATCACCACCCTTCTTTTCTTGTAAAGCAGTCACATCCAATTTAAAACAGAGTTCCCAAGATGCGTATTTCAGCTGAGTCTTTAATTGAGAGGGAGAGAGCAAGAACAAAGTACTTGCATCCAACTCTAACATTGTAACCGCTTTTCTAAAGTTTTTTACTATTAGTGAAAACTCGTTTAGATTGCCCAGCAGTTCATTTTTAATATATGCCCGTAAGGAACCCGATTTACCTCTGGCCAAACAGGCCACCCACCTTACCAGGGCAATCAACCCCTGTACCCAACAGCTCCGAAGGCCGAATTCCAGCCTGCATGCAGACACGGAGCAAGCTGAATTAAGGGAAGACATTCTTCTTAGTACCTTTCCTTCCATTAACTGCAAAAAACCCCAATGCCTTAGCTCCACCAATTCTATTCCATAAAGCAGAGTTGCAGGGATATTTGCTCTATATACTTCCAAAAATCGAGCAAAGTGTATTTTTCCTGTAGCAGAATACAAGGAACATAACCCCATACCATGCGTCAATGCTTTACGCGAATTATGTTCAATATGTGGTTTTTCACTTAGGTTTGCCGAGATTATTTTACCTAAAAAGGTGTAAGTTTTAACCACCTCTAGTCTCTGGCCTCCTATAGCCCATCCAAAGTTTTCAGACCTACATTTTTTTCTTCCAGTAATGCACATGATTTTGCTTTTAGAAGCATTAATCTTCATAAAATGTGCTTCTGCAAATAAATGTAATGCTTGCAGGCGGTTCGACAAGCCCTTCGGAGTTAAGTCTAAAATGAGGATATCATCCGCATACATTAAAACTGAAATGGATGAACCTCCAACTACCGGGGCTAACCCACCACATGCAGAAATGGAAGCAGGTAGGTCCGCAATATATAATGAAAACAACATGGGGGCCAATAGACACCCCTGTTTTAATCCATTCAGGGATGGGATAATCTGTGAAAGACCCCTTTCTCCGCCTTGTAGCACCTTACACCAGGTATTCGAGTGAAGGGATCTTACGAGTTCAAGTAGATGGGGTGGCATACCCAATACAGCAAGCTTTCTCCACAGCGTCGGACGGTCCACCTTGTCAAACGCTGTGGAGAAGTCTATAAATGCCGCATATATTCCACCACCTCGCACTCGTACATATTTGTCCACAATCACTTGAAGGGCTGTTAAATTATCAAGTGTACCATGCTCTTTGCGGAACCCAGTTTGTTCCAAATTTAGGATTCCATTTGCCTCCACCCAATCAGTGATTAATATTAGAAGACACTTAGCAAAAACTTTCCCAATGGAATCCAGTAAAGCTATCAAACGGTAGTTCATGGGTTTATCCCGCTCTCCCTTCTTAAATATGGGTATTAGTATACTTCCCCTCCAGGATGTAGGAACTGATCTCATTAAGAAGCAGGCTTTAAACAAAGGAAAAAGAACCCTGCTCCATGAAGTGGCATCCTGCTTCAGTACTGAAATGGGCAACACGTCCGGACCCATTGCTCCGGAGGAGCGCATACTCTTGATCACCGAAGCAATGGCTTTCTCAGAAGGAGGATCCATATAATACCGGCTGTCCAAAACACAGTCACAATCCTTACCCTCTACACCATTTGATGCATACAAATTCGATATAAATGAGATCCAGACATCTTCAGGAATTGAAATGGGAATAGGAGAAGTTCTTGCACCACATCCCTTACCAATTATGGACCAGAATTCTCTAGATTTACCATAGACAGAAGCCTCCCTTAAACTAATCCAGAGTGAGTCTTCTTTTTCTTTTTTTAATTTTGCTCCTAGTCTGGTCCTCCTTCTTTTTAGTAAGGATAACTTATTAGCATTTTCCCTGGATCTAAAAAGAAACTGTTGCCTCACTAGTTTATTTATTTCTTTATTTAAGAGTAATAATAAACTAGGAACAAAAATCACTTTCCTAGGGTATCTAGGCTTCTTTGCAGTCGCAGTAAGCTTCTTCATAAAGTTTTCAAAATTAAGGAATTACATACCCTGCCATTCTTTTAATTCCAGTAAGGTTTGTGCAAGAATGTTTTGCAAATCCTTCATAATAGTAGAATTCCAGAAACATCTACCGGACTTACAAAGAAGAGAAACTCCTCTATTACTTAAAGACCAGGAATCAGTGACCGGAGGTTGTAATGAAAGAGTTATACTGGTCACGTTATGATCACTCATAGAAGTTTGAGAAATCATTATATCCTGAATAAAGGAGAAAGTATAATAGTCCGTAATTACATAGTCAAGGATGGATTCACCCTTAGGGGACCTATGAGTAAATTTAGCAGGTGTATCAGATGGCATCCTACCATTTACAATTAACCCCTCTAGATAGCTAAGTTCTTCTAACATTATCTTTCCTCTTCTACTAGTTTTTATTTTGTTTAGAAAGATAGATTGGGGTATATTATATGCCTCTTCTTTAGACTTATTTCTAAACAAGTCTACGCTTGAGTTAGAAACTTTGCTATTCAGATCACCCACAAGTAGAATATAAGGGGGCTGGTCAAGCTCTAATAATTTTTTAACATAAGAAAACATTTGCTTCAATACAGTATAAAAAACATCTTCAGGCGGAATGTATGCATTAATAATTACCAGGGAATACTGGCTACCTACACTGGCTAGATTATTAATAGTTATTGCTTGAAAAAGGTTACTTGTGTCAACATAATGTGAAAATTGCCATTGTAGTGAATTAGACAGGAGGCAGGCAATTCCACCTTTTGCGTGACCTTTTTTCGATGGCGTAGCTTCAGCCTCAAGCACAAAATAATCTTTCCCCCCGTATAGAATATTTTTACACCAGGTTTCCTGAATGCATATCACATCTGCATTCAGAGAAAATAAGAAATCAAGTTTCTCCGGTCTATTATGTAACTCTGCTGCATTCCAGGATAAGACTTTTAATTGACTGTTAAAGATGTTGGAACAGTCTTGGATTATCCGAGGTATTATTAGATAAAACTCCTGGAAGCCAATTCCACCGATGAGTATCCTCAATTGTAGGAGCAGTCAGGTTCAAGGGGGTAGGTAGTACCTGGGAAACCATACGTTTACCTCTAGAGACCCAGATTTTTAAATCTTTATTGGATGTGGACGGCTCTTCCTGCCTAAAGCCCAACTTTGTGGCCCCCTCTATAGGGTAAATATCCTTTCTAGTATGGAAAAAGGGTAACACATCAATCCCTCTACATTGAAACACTTCCGCCTGTTGTAGTACAAGGTTAGCTATTATTTTAGAGCAGAATTTTACCCGTACACGTAGCCCATTTTCATACCTTACCAAAGAAACCAAGTCAATGTCGCTCGACTAAATAAGTTTTAAACATTCAATATCCTTAAAACAATTAAGCAACCATGACCTGTTTAGGTATAAGTCTGAGTCAAATAAGGGCAAAAAGTCCAGAGTCAGGGTATCCACATAAGATTTAGGAGCTTTAAAATGTACAGAAGGAGAATTTGTGGCGACAACAACCGGCAACCGAAAGATAGGCGCTGATGGGTTAAGTGTCCCTGTTGCAACGGGAATAGTTCTTGTCACCTCTTCGATTGAAACTATGGGCACTAATCCATAATCCTCTTGACAAGGGGCTCCCCCAACATTGGCACGAACATCAAGAGGTCCTTCGACTTCAGAGCCAATAGTACAAACAGCAGCCTTATTAGAAAAAGTATCCAATAAAGGGATATCTTCAATATCTACAACATCATGCACTTCTGTATTTATATGTTTTTGAAAAATAATTTGCCTCTGTCTTTTCTTCTTGTATTTACGAACAGGTTTCCTATTTTTCCCTCTGTTCTTTCTGCTTTTTACTTTTTCTTTTCCATTTACATCAAGATTCACTTCAGGCTCTTTTTTATCTAGGGTAAAAATTGGGAATAACTCATTTCCAACGTTTAAGTCCACATCCGCCAAGCTTTCTTCCTTTAAGGAAGGTTCTGCATCCTTCTTACAATTTAAAACGGATGGAATAGGCATCCCTTAGGACTCATGTTTGTCAACCACTACTGGCGTACCCACGGACGCATTTTTTTCCAATAAATTATTGCTATCCAGGACATTCTGCAAGACAATCTCCGGGGCGGGAGTAGTACCATTTTCTGTGCTTTTTGCCAGTAATACTTTCAATATCTGTGTAACTGAGTCCAAGATGCAATAAGAGCTCCCAACAAATTTGCCCAGTAAAAACAATATGGAAGCCAGTAAATGTTCTAGTGCTATCAGGGAATCAGAGATAGGTTTATCATCTTTGGGGAACCCAGAAGCGGTGAGGGGGCAGATACCAGATAAATTGAGTGATGGAGTCCTACAATCGTTCTGCAGTGAAGGAATGTCATTAGATGTTATAGAGGGAGTACTACTATATAGCAATAATCCTGACGGCGTGGCTCCATTTGGTGTCTTACTAGGGTCAGGGCGTTTCAGATTTCCATCGTCCATATAGCGACCACACAATTCAAGATCGATACTGGACAGAAAAGACTCTCCTTTTATAGCCACATCCGGACTTTCTGCAGCTTTAAGAATGTTAGGCAGAGGGACTTTCGTATCTGCTATCATATTATCAGGATGCTCTCCCCTTACAGTACCTACTGGGAGGTTAGCGGCAATAGTTATTGACAGAGAAGGCAAGTTTTTTACAGAGGCTGACTCAGGGTTGGAGTCTTTCTCCACATCAGGCGGTACATCCACCAAAGGCACCATCTCAGAACCAGCAACTTCCGTAACTGCCAAAGTCTTATCAACAGGTTGTTCCCATAATTTCAGTAACTGCATCTGTCCCTTCAATAACACACTGTTATCATATTTATTCCTCAGGGGGTTAGATCTGGTTTTTATACATGACCTCCCCCCTAGGACTCTTCCAGAGCGTAATTTCTTAGCTGTCATGATAAACGGAAAATTAACCAACCAAGCAGCAGAATAATGTTCAGAAGATATATATATAAATAACTATAACTAGTCCATAGAAATGAATCCTCGGAGAAGTTGACAATAGATACTCGGCCAGTATCCAGAAATATCTCCTTCAAAGAGACACACCTCCAATCACTGAGATAAATAACCAAAAATGAAAATAACAGGGCCCAGCCCAGCCTACCTCGGCCACCGAGGGCCACAGAGGGCCCGCCCTTTGCCCGGGCTTCGCTCGGCGTCCCGCTCGCGTCCCGTGAGGGAGGGAGTACGCCGATGTTATGCGCCTCCTGGCGCTTGTTGGTGCTGCTCGTAGGGCGCAATGCCCGCTAGGGCTTGTGGTTCCCCTGCCCTCCACGCTGGGCAGCTCTCCGGTGTACAGGGAGGCGTGCGACGGGAGGCGGGATGCTGAAAGAATCCTACAGCGGTAGCAAGGCGGCAGGTAGGAACTGCTGGCAGCTTCGTGCAGCAAAACGTGGTTGAGCAACTTTGAACAGGAATGATTCCCCGCTCTGCAGGGAGTACGCCGATTTTATGCACCTCCTGGTGCTTGTTGGTGCTGCTCGTAGGGCGCAATGCCCGCTGGGGCTTGTGGTTCCCCCGCCCTCCACGCTGGGCAGCTCTCCGGTGTTCAGGGAGGCGTGCGACGGGAGGCGGGATGCTGAAAGAATCCTACAGCGGTAGCAAGGCAGCAGGTAGGAACTGCTGGCAGCTCCGTGCAGCAAAACGTGGTTGAGCAACTTTGAACAGGAATGATTCCCCGCTCTGCAGGGAGTACGCCGATTTTATGCGCCTCCTGGCGCTTGTTGGTGCTGCTCGTAGGGCGCAATGCCCGCTGGGGCTTATGGTTCCCCAGCCCTCCACGCTGGGCAGCTCTCCGGTGTTCAGGGAGGCGTGCGACGGGAGGCGGGATGCTGAAAGAATCCTACAGCGGTAGCAAGGCGGCAGCTAGGAACTGCTGGCAGCTTCGTGCAGCAAAACGTGGTTGAGCAACTTTGAACAGGAATGATTCCCCGCTCTGCAGGGAGTACGCCGATTTTATGCGCCTCCTGGCGCTTGTTGGTGCTGCTCGTAGGGCGCAATGCCCGCTGGGGCTTGTGGTTCCCCCGCCCTCCACGCTGGGCAGCTCTCCGGTGTTCAGGGAGGCGTGCGACGGGAGGCGGGATGCTGAAAGAATCCTACAGCGGTAGCAAGGCGGCAGGTAGGAACTGCTGGCAGCTTCGTGCAGCAAAACGTGGTTGAGCAACTTTGAACAGGAATGATGATATATATATGTTAGAGCCCAAATGTAGCCTAATGAAGCCCAATGTAGCCCAAAGATGGCCACCAGAGACAAAAAAAACTAAATGTAACCCAAATATCAGCCAGATGTAGCCCAACTATAGCCCAGTGACAGAATGTCCTAGAGTGTTCTAAAGAACAACTAGAGCGCTAACAGTCTTACTTATGACAAAAGTATGGCACACCTGAAGTCATCTTGATTGGAATAAAGTGTTAACACTTAAAACATTTAATTTGCAAAGGAACACAATGAGGGGTTTCATTTTGCCATAGAAATGTTATATATATATATATTCACTGAAAAATCCATAGGTTATAGACCATATATAGTTAGGAATTAGCATTTACAAAACCTTAATTTACTCGCACAAAACCATTGAAATTCGCATATATAGTTAGTTGCGCTAACTATATATTGCGCACCCGCAATCCACTGCTGATGATGTCACATATTACATCATTCATGACATGGTGTGAGTTACGGCCGCGCAGAGGACTGTACCCTCATGGCCAACTGTAATTTCCCTTGTCTTGTTGGGGGCCCCTCTTTCCGCTCGACGCCATCTTAAAGGTCGTCCGAGCACCCGTGTGAGGTATCTGTAGGAAGGACAGCGTGGACTCCCCCCCCACCCCCACACTCTCTATCACATCCGCCGTCGCGGATATCCGGGCCCCGGGAAATTCGTAGGAGGGGCATATAGCCGCCTCCTCCCCTGGGAGAGGCCTATGGCCGTCTCCCATTAGGCGACCCATCCTTAGTGGGTGCCGCCTCCCAGTGGGAGGGGCCAATGGCCACCTCCCCCCAGGCGCTCCCATCCACAGTGGGTGGCGCCCCCCTCTAGGGACCTTGAAATTACTGCTCACCGATCATGACCTTACCGCCCGACCAAAAATAAATACGACATTTGTTCACCTACTAAGGAAGAAAAATATCAGCATACTTAATTGTATCAAGCTATTTACTCCTAAAAGAAAAACAGACTGACAAAACTCACATTGTCAATCTAGACATTCATTCTCCTGCTATATGGAGGGAAAAGATGTTACAGAGCAAAACTTTATTACAAAACGAACATTGCCATAAGGGGCTGGTGGGTGGGTCAAAAATGGCTCCTTGTTCCGTCGAAGGCTCACGAGCAACGAGTGGGTGCAGCCTTCCAAGCACAAGAACAAGAGGACGCTTCTTCGGAATCCCGCTCTCTTTATTCTTCTTCAGGAGGGCGTGTACCCGCCCCAGGTACGCCTACTGGGCGTGGTCATCGGTGTGAGTGTCTAGGACAACCCCTCTTGGGCAGGAAGAAGGCCCGCCCCGGCTACGCCGCTTCGGGCATACCAGCCGAGACACGCCCCCGCCCAAAATGGTTTCCCGGGAGGATCAGGGCACGCGATCATACGTTCGGGGGGACCGAGTGGTCGCCCCTTTCCATATGCCCGGGATACCCGTCACCCCCTCCCAACACAATCCCCAAGGATGGGAAGACGGACGCAGTTCTGAACGTTTGGAAGGCGGGAGGGAGTCACCCTCCCGGCCGTATTTATTAAAATATGAAACAAAATTAAAACATTAAATAAAAGTTTCATAATCATGTACAATTTTCATTTATTACATTTCGATGAAGACATGTTATTTGGCTAACCTTAACAAATCTCTAATACAAAGGTATCCTAGCCGAGTCTAACATCCTGCAAATTCATACTTTCTAAACTAAAATTGTACATCCTAGCATTAAGGGCCAACGGCAAGGTCTTAACCGGTGTCAGATCCCTACTACCAAAAACTCTCGCCCTCACGGTGTGAGTGACGGCCGCGCAGAGGACTGTACCCTCATGGCCAACTGTAATTTCCCTTGTCTTGTTGGGGGCCCCTCTTTCCACTCGACGCCATCTTAAAGGTCGTCCGAGCACCCGTGTGAGTTATCTGTAGGAAGGACAGCGTGGACTCCCCCCCCACCCCCACACTCTCTATCAAATCCGCCATCGCGGATATCCGGGCCCCAGGAAATTCGTAGGAGGGGCATATAGCCGCCTCCTCCCCTGGGAGAGGCCTATGGCCGTCTCCCCTTAGGCGACCCATCCTTAGTGGGTGCCGCCTCCCAGTGGGAGGGGCCAATGGCCACCTCCCCCCGGGCGCTCCCATCCATAGTGGGTGGCGCCCCCCTCTAGGGACCTTGAAATTACTGCTCACCGATCATGACCTTACCGCCACAGGCCGGATAGTTGACCGGCTATCCGCCCCCCCCCAAACTCCTCCTAAAGGTCATGCTTCCTCAAACCCCTTAGCCATGCTATGAAGTCTCCTATGAGTAAAACATTCCCCTCCCGGGACAGGTGAACCCCATCATTCAGATACATGTGATCCCCCCGAATAAACCCATGCAGAATGCTATGCAACTGCGCCGAGCGAAACAATCTACCAATTTTGTTGCTAACCTTCTTCACCGAATGGTTCAGTGCTGACACCGAAAGGCCCCCCCGCCACACCTTTCTGGGAATCATGTGGGACCAGGCAATCGTGCACCCCGGGATTCTTTTTGCCAACCAGCTAACGGCCGACAACACTTGCTCGAGTAATACTCGTCTACCCAGAGTCACCAAGTTGTTGACCCCCAGGTGTACTATGACTACAGATGGCGGTGACCTCTGCCGTCCTAAGAGACCCTCAATAAACGATTCAAATTGGTCAACACAGAGCCCGCCCCTTCCGTGAAAGGCCACTCTGTACCCGTATTCCCCAGCTGCGCGAGTCGCGTCACCTGCTTTGAATACGTCCCCGGCCCGCCTCACGTATGAGTGGCCCACGACCCAAACCACTCTCTCCTCAGACGGTGTTCCATGACCGCTGGTCCCCTGGTACTGGGTCGACTGCAAATTCCGCTCTGCATGATATGCTCGCGAAACTGTAAATCAAACAGAAGACAAGAAGCGTGAGTGCATGTAACTTGACTTCACAACATGTGCAATCGCACATACCTTTTAAAACAATTCGAGGACCATCGTCCTAACTGTTTCACTTCTTCTGAACTCTGACCCCTGGCTGTAGCCTCAGTAGCAGCCCCAATCCTGAAGGAGTGGGTCCCGAAATCGCACGGGTCCATGCCCGCCGCAGCGATTGTCATTGCTAGTATCCTCTGGAACTGAAACCTCGTCAGTGAGGTGGCATCAATGTGCCTCAGCAGACTCCCCCCCCCCATGTATCCGCCCTTAGTGCCAAGTATTCCTCTATACACATTATCGGGCACGTGGGGGATCCTCGCATGTGCTGGACAACAACACTGTTTCCCATCGCTCCCTGGTCAGTTTTGGACTTAGCTATCGTGACTATCATCGAATCACCCCTAATTAGGATGTGATCCCTGCACAAGCCACCCTCCACATCTTTCTTATTTCTTGCGACCAGTTCGCTCACCCGCATAGCCCCATGGAACGCTAATGCGAAAGCTGCTCGGAACAGCACCGCCTCGAATTGGGAGGAGCATGTCGTGCCTAGTTTTGCCATGAGCAGGGACAACCTTTCTAAGCCAATAGGGCGCCTTACGTCTTGCTTGCGACCCTCGAGGCGCTGCCAGCCGCGAAGGGCTTTTTTCGCCAAAAAGGAACCTGTTGGGTCTCTGATGCCATGCACCTGCGCCATGAATGAGATGGCCGCCCTGTGTCTATTGGCCGTAGCCGCTGATCGGCCCTCTCTGTGCAGTGCTACCAGGAACCCAAGGAAGGAATCCTCCTGACCCCAGTTCTGACTCCCTGTCGGACCCAAAAATGCACAATAGGAACGAAACGCTCCTTCGTATGCTTTCCTCGTCCTGGGGGCTAAGCTTGCTGCCACGAGGTCTTGTAATCCGGGGCACCGATTAGCCAGAGTGCTTCGGGGAATGGTACAGCCACTAGGTCCGCTGTAGGTAGATAAACCCTGAACGCCTGCATATGTGAACGAGAGAGTGCATCAGTACACCCGGCACATGTTTTGCCCTGAACTGTACATTCAGTCTCATGCAAAGCAGCACAATTTCTTTCAACAATCTCAAGATCCATTTGCAGCGTGCTGCCTGTTGGTTGATGCATTCGACAACAGTCATATTATCAGACCAAAATACCACCAAACGGTCTCGGAACTCGTTCGGCCATGCCATTAGAGCAACAAAAATAGGGAATAGCTCGAGGAACCCTATGTTACCTGTGAGGCCGCTGGTGTGCCACCACGTCGGCCATGTTTGCGCCGACCATCGATTACCAAAGATGGCGCCAAATCCCACGCTTCCCGCCGAGTCGGTCCACAAACCCAGCTCGTCCGAGGACGCTGGCGGCTTGTTCCACACCACTCGACCGTTGAAGTCCGCCAAGAATGCCAACCAAATGCGCATGTCCTGGCGAACCTCTGCAGACAGTCTCGTGCGGTGGTGTCCTTCTTTGAGACCAACCATAGCTTGTGCAATAGAGCGTGAGAAGGGGCGGGCCATTGGTATCACTCTCAAGGCAAAGTTAAGCTGACCCACTGCTTGCTGTAACTGGTGCAGGGTCACTTTCGCCTTACTAAGGCAAAGTTCCAGGGAAGCCCTAAATTTAGATACCTTTCCCACTGGCAAACGGAAACATCCCTCCACAGAATCGAGCTCAATTCCCAGAAACTCGAGTGAAGTAGATGGTCCAACCGTCTTACCGGGTGCCAATGGCACTCCAAACTCCCTCATAAGGATGCAAAAGTCGTGTAGCGCCTGCGCACATTCCATGTCGCCGGCTGCTCCCAAGAACAGAAAGTCATCTAGGTAATGCATAACATGCCTATGCCCCGTGGCCTCGGTGAATGCCCACTCTAAGAAACAGCTGAATTTTTCAAAATAGGCACAAGAAATGGAGCAACCCATCGGCATGCATTTATCCATGTAATAACTTCCTTGGAACGCAAAACCTAGCAATCGCTGATCCCTTGGGTGTACCGGGAGTAACCGGAACGCTGATTCGATATCCGATTTCGCCATCAGCCCTCCGGGGCCCAGGCAATTTAGCATGGTGACGGCATCATCGAATGATGCGTACCGCACCAAACAGACTTCTGGGTCAATAGCATCGTTTACTGAGAAGCCCCTTGGAGCAGACAAATTATGGATCAGCCTAAACTCCCCCGGGTCCTTTTTGGGGACCACCCCTAACGGGGAACAGATGAAATCCACTACTTGCGGGAGCCGAAACGGCCCAGCCACTCGGCCTAGTCTCACTTCTTTATCGATTTTTCTTTCCACAACACCTGGATTCTGTTGTGCTGAAAGCTGGTTTTTGCAAAAAGGTTCCCCATGAAAATCCCCCGCCGGGATGTGGAAGCCATATAAGAATCCCTTCCTCAACACCCCAGCGGAGACATAATCCGGGTATTTGTTTAACCAAGGAGTTATAGCCATGAGATCAACGGGAGTAGGCAATTGTACCCAACAATCCACCTCAGTCCTGCTTGGACCCTCCTTTACCTCCCGCCCGCTATTTGTTGATCTGCATGAACTCTCCGTGTGAGAGGGATTCCCACAACCCGCACACACGTGCTTGAACCTACATGTACCTTGCGGTCTGTTGCAATTGCCCCTATTGAAGCCCCAACAGACCCCCCGCTTTCCGCCATTCCCGCCGGATTTCGGCTGGTGATCGTCGCCGGTGCCTGCTCGAAAGGGCACCGCGGACTTCTGGCGGGAAACCCCCAACCCATTCCCACCTGCCGAGGAAGTTTTTGCCGCCCCAGGCAGGAGCTGTTTATGCCAAGAAATGGAGTCGAGGCAATCCCATGTCAGAGAGGCATCAAACTCTTTTGCTTTACGGAACTTCATGTCGTAACCTTTCCATTCACCCCCCTCATACGTTTCATAAAAATCCATTATACGTGCCTGATAACAAGACAGCTCGGGCAATACCTCGGGCTTACGTTCCCCAATAATCGCAGTAAACATTGCAAAGGCCTTAGCCCAATTTGTTATCGTCTCTTCCACCCTGAACTCTGCCATCTTGGCGCGCCAAACGCTCGGGTGCCACAAATCTTTCTGTGTTTTAGCATACTCCATCTCGCGATGGTCAGTTAACAATGAAAACATATTGACATATTTGTCTGCCCAGATCAACTCTTTTGTAGCCAACGGTATATGCTGAACCACCCTCTCCCTCCTTGAGGGTAATTAGCCCTCCCCTGCCACTGGCAAGGCGAGCTTACCTGGTGCGGTCGTTGTTCCCGACGTTTTCTCGAGACCTGCTGCCGGTCCTTCTGGTGTCGCCTGTGGGGAGACAAGAGGGAGATTCGCTTTCGCGGCATCTCGCGACTGCCGCAACTGCTGGATTAGTAATTTGGCCTCTTCGGCCGTGTCTCCTGGCACCGTAGCACCTCCTGCCTTCTTATCGAGCCATGCGGCCAACTGGGTGGCCAATTCAGGAGGCATATCATCCTCGTTAGCGGGCGTAATCACAACCGGAATCGGTTGACCCGCTTCAGGGGTTGGTACCGGGCCGTCGGCTGGTACGGCAGGGCTGACCGGGGGCACTTCCGGGACCGGATCCTCCCTTGCCGCTGCCCTCCTCTTGACCCGTTTCCCTCTACCCTCGGGGACGACACCCGGCAATGCCGAACCTATTACCTTCTTCGGGTTACCAGGCTTGTTCATTGCGGCCAGTTGTTTCTTGATGCCCGCCATATCTCGACCAAGCGTTGGGACCTGCCCGATGCTCCGTTAAATTCTCGTCATCCTGTTCACCAACATGCGAAGAACCGGGTGTGTCTCGGAACCCTTTCCTGCCTTCTTGCCAGACATGGTTTCGATTATCTCCTCCGGGTCGATCGACACGGTCCTGGATCCTTCGCTTCAAAGTCACTGAAAGAGAAACACAAGAATTACAAGTTCTCAAAAATGGCTCCTTGTTCCGTCGAAGGCTCACGAGCAACGATAACAAGAGGACGCTTCTTCGGAATCCCGCTCTCTTTATTCTTCTTCGGGAGGGCGTGTACCCGCCCCAGGTACGCCTACTGGGCGTGGTCATCGGTGTGAGTGTCTAGGACAACCCCTCTTGGGCGGGAAAAAGGCGCGCCCCGGCTACGCCGCTTCGGGCATACCAGCCGAGACACGCCCCCCGCCCAAAATGGTTTCCCGGGAGGATCAGGGCACCCGATCATACGTTCGGGGGGACCGAGTGGTCGCCCCTTTCCATATGTAAAATACGAAGTAATCACTGTATCCTGTTAAACAGAAACTTTAGCATGAAACACACTTGAAAAGGAAGGGAAAGAAATCGAACAAAATCAGTAGGCCACTGATGAGTTTTTGACTTCGCTAGAAATAAGAAACATGAAAGTGGTGAGAGAAGCCAAGCTTGACGTTACGGCAGCCACGAGGTAGCTAGGCTCCGCCACCCCCCCCACTGCTCCAAGCATGTCTGTCCCACCGCCCGCCACGCCCAATAACGGTAACATGAAATAGATACAAATCAGCAGATACCTACCCCCATTCCGGAAACTCCCGAAGTGCAACAGGTTCGCGGCTACGCCCATCCGGAAGACGAGGCCTTCGGCACGTGTAGGGCGGGTCCTGCTGGCAGCCGTCGGCCGGGGAGGTTGTCACGTAAGGTGGGCCAGGAGAGGAGCCGAGGCCAACGGGATCCCTTGTCCCATCCTCTTCTTTCTTCAATAATGGCTGCGACAACGGGGGGGGGATGTCTTGCACATGCCACCGACCCCCCCCCTCCCCTCTTATCTCCTGGTCTGGCCCGGCTTGGTATGAGCTCCCCGTTCAGTCCTGAAGCGGCGCCCTGCAGGCCACGGGGGGGGGATGTCTTGCCTCTGCCTCCGACCCCCACCCCTCTTATCGCCTGGTCCGGACATCACGGATATCAACGCCAGGTGTCGGCGTGGGGTGCGCTGGGAGGGAGAGGCGGCGTGAACGAGTCTCTCCCACCCCCCCAGGTGGGGGCCCCTCAGCTGCACCCCCAACGCTCCACTCACCCAACAAAAGGTCTCGTCCACTATTGCGAGGCAATGATGCTCCGCTCACCCAGCGGGGGTCTCGTCCACTGTTGCGGTGCAACGGCACTTCTGAGTTCAGCTAGAAAATGAGTCCTGCGTCCAGAAATGTTCTCCTCGACTTTGAAGATTCTATAAGAGCCACGGGGGCCCCCGACCCCCGCAGACACACCCGATGGGGAATGACTGCCATGATCACCCACGGAACGACCACGACGTAGCCGCGGGACGTCGGCGCGCTCATGCCGGTGCCGGCCTCAGTCTTGAAATGACCAAAATCCTGCAAGACTACCAACTTGATCAGTTCCGGTGGGACACCAGTATGACCCGGTAGGAGAGATTGTTGCCTCCCACCCCACTTTGACTGATGGTTCATGTCGCCAGTCCCCTCTGCTACCCTTCAACGAAAACTTTTGGACTGCCGAAAGAGGTCCCGGTCCAACCACGAGTTGGTGAAGACATTTTGACTATACTTGGACCTTCCTGACCTCACCCAAAATGGCGCCGGTACAAATGAAACTCTCAACTCCTTGTTGTGCCCCGATTGCTCAGCCTTGATATCATGAGATATGTATGCAGTTTTTAGCACATGAATTGATATGGGATAAGACTGATTATATGTTCGGACAAAGAATTGATCCGGGATGGGTATTGATTATACGTTCGAACAATGAATTGACATGGGACGGGTACTGATTACACGTTTGGACAATGAATTGATATTAAGTTCTAATGCCTAATTGATTACTGTATTTATTGAAAGTTCGAATTGTGGACACTTTTGGTACTTGCTCACAATGAATTATTGATATGATTTTGTTGCACTTGTCGCACTTTTTACTATGAAATCAACGACCAGTGACTCTGTTATGTTTCCCACAAATAAATGCCCCCCCCCCCCCATTTACAGTTCCAGCCTGCTCCGTGGCCGGCCCACGGGGTTGTAGGCCCGTATTTGTGCACCAACATTTTTATGAAAGGTTTTTGAAAAAGCAAACGTAGTTGTAACGCGTAGATTGGTAAGTTTCGAATAAATGGCCATTGTTTCCGATATAAAAAAAAAAAAAAAAAGCAGGTGAAATGAAGCAGCTTGATTAGTTAAGGGTTAAAAAGTATAGTACGCCGAAACATTGCAAATATGAATGGTCCAGGTTTGTTGTACGTGTTTTTCATTTTTGTACAGCATAAAGCAATCAATAAAGATCCTGGTATTTAGCCTCTACTTTATATGCTACCTGTATCAGGGAAGTTGTTTTAAATGCCCCTAAGCCACCCCGAAGGAATGTCACCTGGCCCCCCTAGTACGAACGAAAACGACCCCGTACCACTGTAGGTTATCTCTCTTCCTCAAAGGAGAGCACGAGCTCGCCCCCACTTTACACCGACTGCCCTTTGTTTTGACCCTCCCCTGCACACGATCCATAATGCCACACTTGGGCGACCTATGCTATCCACAGGCCTCCGATAATTATTTCTCCCACATTACCGGTCCCCCCTGGGCTTAAACGCCGAGATGGTAGGGACTGCATCCCGTGGAGATAGGCCGAGTATGTAGTAAGTAAAAGCCTTTTCGGGTTTATGCGCGCTGATGTGTTTTAAACGCTGCCCCCGCCCCTTCTTTTTCCCTCTTTTCTGCAGGTCACTTCGGAACGTCGATTAAAGTACGGAAAAATGGTGACTTAACGGCCGATGGGATGAGAAAAAGGGTTTGAATATGGTGTCTATACACGACGAGCAAACAATGACTATGTCTCTCTCTGAACCCAGCGCTTGGGAGGGCAGCCTGAAGCAGAAACTTGACGGGTTATTACAGGATGACAAAATATGACTTCGCTTGGCACCCCGAATAATACAACCAAGAATGACGTGCACCAATGAATAAATTCCTACGTTTAACTAAATAGGGAAAGTTTAAGGAATATTCCGAGGTGAGGTTTGCCCAAGTACCCCCCGTCTGGAGGACTAGGAATGTTGCCAATGTTTAAGATTTACCACCTCCTTCTCGCACCCTCATAGACATGAAACTCAAAGCTGCCCCATTGTTCTCCCGACTGACACCTACCGTTGCCTCAGCCTGGAAACCCATTCGCTAAAAATGATTCGAAGATCCCCCCTGAGTATTAGCCCGACCAGGTTAGTTCCCGACCAATTGGCAAAGGTGTAAGTATTTGCAACCAAAGCCACCAGCGAAGGCAGCCGACGATAAGAGAGAAGAAAAAGGTAAAAAGAGCTCAGCCACAGATGAATTAAGTAGGATGCTAAGGATGCGCAGCATGCAGGAAGAGATCTTTTTGGCCAGCAACTGTTCTATGTTTTTTCTTGGATTTTTGTATATAATACATGTACTGTCTCCCCCCGCCCGAGTTTGTGTGTATGTATGTATGTTTTGAAATGACAGGCTCTCCTCATGAGAAATAAAACTCTGTTCTTGTGTTCCTGCCTCCAGCGCCCGTCTCTTTATTTGGTAACCGTTCAAGATGGGAACTAAGTGGCGTCTTGTGCCAGCAGGCTGGGCATCGGTTGTAATCTGGGCTGAATTTACCTCAGCACGGGGTGTGATTCTCAGGGAAGAGCAGCGCATATGGGAGGAGGTTTATGGCCCATGCATGAGAGAGAGAGCGTGGGTGACCAGTGCATGGGGGAGATGCTTGCGAGGGTGGGGAGCCATGCTGAGGATCGGCGGCGTGCAGAGAGTGGGTCTGGTCAAGGCATCTAAAATGGCTGCCGTGCACGACAAAAGTGTGGCATTGGAAAAAAAGCAAGATGGCGCAGACAATGTTTATCAATACGGATTAATTTATAACAATTATTTTTAACAATATATTTACTCGCAGTGTCAAAATGGCGGTCAACACTTCCTGATTTCCTTCGAATCGAACGTTAACAGACGTCACGCAGCAAAAAAAAAAAAAAACGCTCACGCGCAGCAGCTGGAAGACAAGTATCAACATATATGAGCCTCCTCAACCACCCTCAGAAAACATAGGGGGTCAGAATACGTCTCCCGTACCCCCTTATAACCATTTCTCACATTATTTTTCCTCCATCTTGTAATTTAATTAAATCGAAACACAAAATGCCGAATTCCCGTTTCGCTACCAGTTCGCGACCCGGTTCGCGAACCAGGAAGCGCTTCTACCGCGAAAAATCTAATTTTTTTTATTTGCCCCACGAGACCCTTTAATAACCCCAACATCATTCCTAGGGGGTCAAGAGGGGTCTACCTTCCCCCTTTCATTAAATTCCCCGTTCGTTTTTCTCCTCCTCTTGTCTCTCGATCCTACCGAGAGACAAGATGGCGGCCGCTCTGGACTGTTTAGAATGTTGACAGACACCGGAGAGCCAATCAGCTTCGCTACGCAAAGTTCCGTAACGCGAAAAGTACGCGAACGGGATCGCTACCAGGGACGCTGTCACAGATATATACATTTTTTTAAACGTTCATTTCTCAAAATTCACTGGAGAACATATATTGAGACCCAGCAAAGGCACATCGGGCTAACACTCCCTACAATTTTGCCAAGTTTCGTGCAAATCCATTCAGCCGTTCGAGCTAAAAGTGAGGCCAAACGCCCTATGGAAAACTCAATGTTAAAAACGCGTTTTGGGACCCCGCTTTTTTCTCGGCCCCCCCTTGACGAACCCCCCCCCAAATTTTCAGGGGCTGCTCAGAAATAAATTGTGCCATTTTCCTGAAAATTTCAGCCGACTCCGTCCACAAACGCCAATTATTAGACATAGAATTTTCAAAAGTTACATAGAGAAAAAATCCTAACTATATATATATATATATATATATATATATATATATATATATATATATATATATATATATATATATATATATATATATATATATATATATATATATATATATATATATATATATATATATATATATATATATATATATATATATATATATATATATTGCCTACTGGCGGTCGCCAGTAGGTATATATAGTTTTTAATAGGGATTTCTGAAAATTCTATGTTGAATAACTTTGGCGTTGATGGACGGAATTGGCTGAATTTTTCAGGAAAATTGCACATTTTGTTTCTGAGCGTCCCCTGAAAGTTTGGGGGGTTTTGTCAAGCGGGGGCCGAGAAAAAAGGAGGGTCCCAAAACGTGTTTTTAACATTGTGTTTTATATATATATATATTAATATTACCTACTGGCGGGGTCGCCAGTAGGTATATATAGTTAGGATTTTTTTGAATAGGGATTTCTGAAAATTCTATGTTGAATAACTTTGGCGTTGATGGACGGAATTGGCTGAAATTTTCAGGAAAATGGCACATTCTGTGTCTGAGCGTCCCCTGAAAGTGTGGGGGGTTTCGTCAAGCAGGGGCCGAGAAAAAAGGGGGTCCCAAAACGTGTTTTTAACATTGAGTTTTCCGTAGGGCGGTTGGACTCACTTTTAGCCCGTACGGCTGAATGGATTTCCACCAAACTTGGCAAAATTGTAGGGACTGGTACCCCGATGTGCCTTTGCTATGTCTCAAGATATATGCTCCAGTGGTTTTTCCAAAAATTAACTTTGAAAAATATATATTGGGCAACATTGGGCTATATATATGTTAGAGCCCAAATGTATCCCAATGTAGCCCAATGTAGCCCAAAGATGGCCACCAGAGACAAAAAAAACAAATGTAGCCCAAATATCAGCCAGATGTAGCCCAAATATAGCCCAATGACAGAATGTCCCAGAGTGTCCTAAAGAACAACTCGAGCGCTAACAGTCTTACTTATGACAAAAGTATGGCACACCTGAAGTCATCTTGATTGGAATAAAGTGTTAACACTTAAAACATTTCATTTGCAAAGGAACAAAATGAGGGGGTTCATTTTGCCATAGAAATTATGATTATTGCTGAAGAAAGAAAAATTAGGGCACATTTTGAGTGACTTCTCAAATCCTCTTGTATTTCATTAAAAAAAATTCTGACATGCAGTCTACCAAGATGGCCACCAGAGACAAAAGAGCCCAAATGTAGCCCAAATATCAGCCAGATGTAGCCCAACTATAGCCCAATGACAGAATGTCCCAGAGTGTTCTAAAGAACAACTAGAACGCTAACAGTCTTACTTATGACAAAAGTATGGCACACCTGAAGTCATCTTGATTGGAATAAAGTGGTAACACTTAATACATTTAATTTGAAAAGGAACAAAATGAGGGGTTTCATTTTGCCATAGAAATATATATATATATATATATATATATATATTCACTGAAAAAACCATAGGTTATAGACCATATATAGTTAGGAATTAGCATTTACAAAACCTTAATTTACTCGCACAAAACCATAGAAATTCGCATATATAGTTAGTTGCAATAACTATATATCGTGCACCCGCAATCCACTGCTGATGATGTCACATATTACATCATTCATGACATGGTCAGTAACATCACTGATGACATCACTGATGACATCATCCAGTGTCTGTGTGTTTCTGTAAAGTTAAAATATGTCTTACATATTGAAGAATGAGTGGATGTATAAGTGTCTGGATGAAGGATTTAGTAGGTGCATGACTGACTGTATGAGAGAGTGATTAAATGTGTCTCACTGAGTGCATTGTTTAGTGACTAAACTGTCTGAATGTGTGCATCAGTATGTCTGTTGTTGTGTAAGATGCTGCATGTGTTAATCAGTACCTATATGAGTAACTATATGGGTTATTGATTGGTTGCCCAAGTATTTGTATGGGAGAGCGAGTGTGTGTGTGTGGGTGTCTGGGAGGTGTGTGACTGTGCATAGATGTGTGAGCAGTTGATTCACTAGATGTATGGGTTCAAAACTGCATGTGGAAACAGCTGTATGGGTGGTTGACTGTGTGCATGAGTGTATTGGTGAGTGAATGGATATCTCAGTGCTACATGTCAAAGTAAGTACATATGTAAAACACAGTACATGGTGAGAGTTGACATATATAAATAACTGTATAAGAGCTAGTGAATGTGTGAGTGGCTGCATGGATCATTGAAAACTTGTATCAGTGATTGTATAAGAGAGTAAATATGTGTTAGAATATGTTTGAATAAGTAAGATGTGTATAACTGTATAGTTGATGAAATGGAGGTGTGATTGATTCTTTGCATGACTGACTAGGTGTATGAGTAACTCCATGGATGAGTGACAATCTGTGAATGTATGTTTACTATGAGTGTATCTAAGGTTATATTAGAGTCTGAAGAGGTTAATCGTATTATCACATGATTGATGTCATCAGTGATGTTGTCTGTGATGTCATTTGAGTTGTCATCAGTGATGTCATCAGTGATGTCATTTGAGATGTCATCAGTGATGTCATCAGTGATGTCACTGACCATGTCATGAATGATGTAATATGTGACATCATCAGCAGTGGATTGCGGGTGCGCGATATATAGTTATTGCAACTAACTATATATGCGAATTTCTATGGTTTTGTGCGAGTAAATTAAGGTTTTGTAAATGCTAATTCCTAACTATATATGGTCTATAACCTATGGTTTTTTCAGTGAATTTCAATGGTTTTTTAATAGCAAATATGAAAAGCTGTAAAATGTCAAGTACATGGTAGGTAAAAACATTTTTGTGTTAATGCACGCTGATGTGCTTTGAATGCTGCCCCCCCCCCCTCCTCTGTTCTTTTAGGAGTATTCTCTCTTTGCAGATAGTGAAGGGTAGGTAACGTAAGCCTTTGCCCCCGTTGTAACCCGTCGTGCCTGTTTCCCTCTACATTTGATTGATTGTTATCCAAGCATTTACTGTTTTAGAATTGGGTGCTCTCATGCTGACGCCAGCTTCAATCTGAAACATCCAGAAACACTGTAGACTACCAATTCAATCAGTTCCGGTGGAGCCCCAACGTGACCCGGTAGAGAAGAACTTGCCCTCCCCTCTTTGACTGATTGTTCTTGTTGTCTGTCCCTTCTCTTGTCATTTAACAGAACTTTTTGGTCTGCTGAAAGGGGTTGTATTCCGACCGCTGGTTCCTGGAGACATTTTGACTATATTCTGGACCTGCGTTGTCGCGTAATGCGTCATATGACGCGCCGCGTTAGCGCACCCGGAAGTGCTCCGGTGCGCAAGGCGCAGCTTCCCGGAAACGATCCAGAGCGCGGCGCGCAGCCCGTAACGTAAGCATAACAGGTCATGTGACTTGTTAATAAAACTTTTCAATGGTTCATTTTACTTTTGTTATTCTAATGATGAAAGGCTTGGTTATATGACCTAAAAATAACGCTTTTCATTGCTTTCGAACATTTTTTTATTCCCAAATGATGAAAGCCCCACCTTTTTTTTCTCACTCTGACTTGTAAAGCAAAGGACCCAGATGCATTTACAGTTTATCACTAACAATGTTCCAGGCTAATGTATTTTCCCGGGAAATTTACAACTGTCCTGCAAGTAAAATGTTCCTTTTTCAAGAAAAAGGGCGTTTCTTTGTCCCATGAGGGAGCCGTTGAGCAAAAGAGGCTCGGCCTGCTGTCTTAATCGCTGATAGGCATGAATATCAGATTCTTATCGATCACTTTATGTTGCAGGAGTAGAAAACACAACAGCCCTTGACCATTTTTCTTTACTGTGTTCCTGCGTATTATACCTTTTAACAGTCATGTAATTGGACTGCTTTTTTTCACTTGCCTTTTACTGATTCGAAAACAGTGGCTATTATTCAAAACTTTACCAATGTAGGTACTACTACCAAGTTTTAAAAAAAATAACTTTATTGTGAAAATGTCAGTATACAAATACGGGCCTATAACCACGTGGGCCGGCCACGGAGCAAACTGGAATCGTATATGATGAGGGCACATTTACACTGTAGAAGAACGTAACGGGCGACCCATTAGATTGCAAGAACTAAGGTGTCTACCATTTGCGGAATCGGTGGACGTACATTTTATAATTAAAGTACGACAGGGCCAGTTACAATAAAATTATCTAGATATACATTTGCGGGCAAGTACCATGGGTGACGTTAATTCGAACTTTCAATAGTACAGTAATCAATAACACATCAGAACTTAATATCAATAGGGATGTCAAAATGTTCAATCAATTCTCGTCCCTGCTCGCCATGTGCTTCAAAACTGCATACGTATCTCGTGATATCAAGGTTGGGCAACCAGTACACAACAAGGAGTTACGAGTCCCATTTATACCGGCGCCATTTTGGGCGCGGCCGGGCAGGTCCAGGATATAGTCAAACATAACAAATGAGGCTGACGTCTCTGAAGCAGTTGACGCACAGCAGGACATAGCAAATAAACATGAAGTCTCTGAAGCTGTTAACTCTCTGTCTATGAAGCAGCTGTCATGTTCACAGAATTGACAAAGAAGTGTGCAGACACCAATGCTATTAAGAAACACAAGGAAATCCCTAACGCATCTGCATTCTCGGAAGAGGTTGACACAGATGACATCTTAAGGAACAAAGAAAGACAAATTAAGGATGAGGAAGTTGTCACTTTAGTTTTTTCATCAGCTAGCGACAGCAACAAACACATTGTAATGGAGATTAGAGAGGCTACGGATGGGTGAATAAATTATCAAAAGAAATGGCGACTCCTCCCTTTAGCAGATTAGCTAAATCTTTGCGTAATTTGGGCATAAAAGTTATATTATTGGAAGTAGATGGTTATAGTTCTGGTTAATTTCCATTCAGAGTGTCCTACACAGCACCACTCTAGGTAAACACTACTTTATGTAAAACCTGGGACATAGCACTCATTGGAATGTTTGTGATCTTTCCTGTTAAGTTGCATCATAAGTTATTTTAACCATTCCATATAAAGTCATGCATAAAAATGAATACACAGACACAAATAACATGTGTATCCAAAAACAAAATATAGATTTCGGCCTTATTTATTGCCTCTAGTTTTCAAAGGCAAATTTCTGTGGAAAACATGCACATTAAGGGTTGCCTTTCCTTAAACCTTTGTTTTTTTTTAAAAATTGGAAGAAACAAAAAGTCTTCCCTTCCATAAATAACCCAAGACTTTTATTTTGTTATGGCAAGGGAACGAAATAGAGAATAAACTATAGTTGGTCACCATGGGGTTTAAAGAAGGGATGGTTCTTCACCAGATTAGATATTTACCCAGACCCTCATTCTCCAATGTGATGAACTAGGCTAAAATTCTTCTGGTGCCTGCACCCTGTCACAGAATATCACCCCAAAACATGGAAGCGTCCAAACACCAGATTGAGTTGAACCCCACAGTAAGCCTTATTTCTTCAGGGCCTCAGAATTTCTTTTGCTGGCTGATGGAAATTGTGGGATATAGGAGAGATAAGGTGTCACCATTAAGAAAGGGTAGTATTTAAATTTGCATATCAATTATGTTTAACCTTTTAGACATATGATATGCTAGCTTGAACTTATGCTTTACATTTGAAGCCGAATTCAACAGCTTAAGTAAGTAGGTTTTCGTAGTTGTAACTTTAAAGGGTGATCTAGCAAGCTGTAAAGATTTTCTAAAACAGTGGAGCGTATTTAGTTTTTTAATGTACATGTTTATGAAACGATTACACAAATGAAACATTTGTGAGTTTTAAATTTCCGGAGAAGTATAATTCACCAATAGTTTTCTCTGTAGATGTTTTTCCATTAACAATCCCAGTTCCATCACCCGCCCAGGATATCACTACTGTTCCTCATGTCATAAACCTTAGGATGTTCAATAACTGAAACAGCCAATATGGGTTTACTTACAGGGGACATCTTTTGTTCTGTTTTGTAAAGTAAAACTATTGTGAACGCAAGTATTATACACAGTAAGTGTTTAATATAGCATTTGTCAGTCATTGGTTAAGCAGCTAGGACCTGTTCACTCTTGACACCCCAGGTGCTGTGTATGTTGCACTATAGTGCTGCATCGGGTACATTGTTCTATTTTTTTCTACTGCACCCTCAGTGCATGAACAACTATAGCAAGAGTAGAAAATATGATCATTGCCTTTTAGTCTAGACTTCATTTTATGTGTTTTGAGTGGGAGAAACTCAGCTGGACACGCCGTCTTTCGGCGCAGCATTGTAGGATGGCCACACCAGTGCAGCAACTTGCTGGACACCACCTCGGTGCCATCCGGATCTCGTCGCGTTGTGCTGCCTTCGGCGTACTGTAGCAGCAAGAGTGACCGCAACTCAGCTGGACACGCTGTCTTTCGGCGCAGCATTGTAGGATGGCCACACCAGTGCGGCAACTTGCTGGACACCACCTCGGTGCCATCCGGATCTTGTCGCGTTGTGCTGCCTTCGGCGTACTGTAGCTGCAAGAGTGACCGCAGCTCAGCTGGACACGCCGTCTTTCGGCGCAGCATTGTAGGATGGCCACACCAGTGCGGCAACTTGCTGGACACCACCTCGGTGCCATCCGGATCTCGGCGCGTTGTGCTGCCTTCGGCCTATTCGCACATCGGTCCGCTACTGACGCCGCCTCATGGGCCAACGGGTTTTGTATGCTTTTTATAACCCAAAGCCGCATAACAGGTCATGTGACTTGTTTATAAAACTTTTCATTGGTTCATTTTACTTTTGGTTTCCTAATGATGGAAGGCTTGATCATATGACCTAAAAATAACACTTTTCATTGGATTAAAACATTTTTTTTTCCCAGACGATGAAAGACCCACCTTCTTTTTTCTCACTTGGCAATCAAAAAAGGTTCCGTTAGATGACAACAGAGGGGACAGGCAACAAGAACCATCACTCAAAAAAGGGGAGGGCAAGTTCTTCCCTACCGGGTCACGTTGGGGCTCCACCGGAACTCATCGAATTGATAGTCTACAGTGTTTCTGGATGTTTCAGACTGAAGCTGGCGTCAGCATGAGAGCACCACCATCTCGTAGCTCCGTCTTGGCCATTCCGCAAGCAATCATGGCAGCCGCTCCCCACCGGAAGCCTGCGGGAGTCGGGGTCCCCCAAGACTTTTGTAGAATCTTCAAGGCTGAGGGGACGCTTTCGAGAATGGGGCCCAAGCCCTAGCAGACAAGCGTCCGAGTTCCAAGGTGTCCCAGGGCCATTTTAGTGGACCAGGCCCAAATCCGAAGAGCCGGCCGCCATTTTAAGAGTCCTGTGGCAGCCGCCTATCGCTGCACCGCAAGAGTGGGAGCAACTCAACTACATGGTGAGCGAGACGCTGTAGCCGCAAGAGCGGGTGGTAAACAGCTGAATGGCGGAAGAGGCACAGTGTAGCAAAAGCAGGCGGAATGGCAACTGAAACGGTAAAGGGGCGCCCCACTACAGCAGACGAGCCTCCACCTGGGGAGGCCCATACACGGTGCCTCCCCCCCCCCCGGGGCGCCCCACGCCATTTTTTCGGAGCAGCGTTGTAGGATACCAAAACCAGTGCGGCAACTTACTGGACATCACCTGGGTGCCGTCCAGATCTCAGCGCGTTCTGCTGCCTTGGGACTATTCGCACAACAGACCGCTACTGACGAGGCACAGTGCAGCAAAAACGGGCGGAAAACCGCTGAATGGCAAGTGAAACACTAGAATAACGCTAGAATAACCTCTGGAATAATTTTCGCTCAGAAGAACAACACACAAAACTCTGTAGTGTCTGAGGAAAGTAAAACAGAGAAGGGCACTGTAGTTTCAGACACACTTAACACTAATGACTTAACAAAGATATCGTCTGTCTATGAAGCAGCTGTCATGTTCACAGAATTGACAAAGAAGTGTGCAGACACCAATGCTATTAAGAAACACAAGGAAATCCCTAACGCATCTGCATTCTCGGAAGAGGTTGACACAGATGACATCTTAAGGAACAAAGAAAGACAAATTAAGGATGAGGAAGTTGTCACTTTAGTTTTTTCATCAGCTAGCGACAGCAACAAACACATTGTAATGGAGATTGGAGAGGCTACGGATGGGTGAATAAATTATCAAAAGAAATGGCGACTCCCCCCTTTAGCAGATTAGCTAAATCTTTGCGTAATTTGGGCATAAAAGTTATATTATTGGAAGTAGATGGTTATAGTTCTGGTTAATTTCCATTCAGAGTGTCCTACACAGCACCACTCTAGGTAAATATGCTGCCTTGGGACTATTTGCACAACAGACCGCCACTGACCATTGTTGCTTCTGTTTTAATAAAAAAAATTGTAAGGTGTTTACTGTTTTTGTTGCGATGTATATATTTATAAGTTATTAAAGTGTTATAATCCTACTACTTTGTTGGAGTGCTATATATTTTTAATGTGACACATAATTGTGAAGACTTTGATGTACAAAAAGGCATCGCTGGAATCTTCCGCTTCAGGCTCGGTCCCACACACCCTCACAGTGAGAATCCCCTCCCCAATCACAATACAGGATGTTTATCAGATAGTAGGAACGCGTGTGGTGTGACGGATCTCATCGGGTGGGGGCCTTGATCTACTGTAACTCCTTTGAAGAGGGGTGATTCTTTGCAGTTGAGGCCATAAACTACATCCGCAGGGCTACGTGATAGCCTGGGACCGGCCTGGACAATCAGACACAAAGTAAGAGGAATGTCAGAGGGTGCGGTAGTGAATAGGATGAAAGGGTGGTGTCGGGCGGGCACAGGGTGTGATTCTCAGGGAAGAGCAGCGCAGATGGGGGGAGGTTTATGGCCCATGCATAAGACAGAGAGCGGGGGTGACCAGTGCGTGGGGGAGATGCTTGCGAGGGTGGGGAGCCATGCTGAGGATCGGCAGCATGCAGAGAGTGGGTCTGGTCAAGGCATCTAAAATGGCTGCTGTGCACGAGAAAAGTGTGACATTGGAAAAAAAGCAAGATGGCGCAGACAATGTTTATCAATACGAATTAATTTATAACAATTATTTTTAACAATATATTTACTCGCAGTGACAAAATGGCGGTCAACACTTCCTGATTTCCTTCGAATCGAATGTTAACAGACGTCACGCAGCAAAGAAAAAAAAAAAAAAACGCTCACGCGCAGCCGCTGGAAGACAAGTATCAACATATATGAGCCTCCTCAGCCACCCTCAGAAAACATAGGGGGTCAGGATACGTCTCCCGTACCCCCTTATACCTTTTTCCTCCATCTTGTAATTTAATTAAATCGAAACACAAAATGGCGAATTCCCGATTCACGTCCCGGTTCGCGAACCGGAAAGCGCTTCTACCGCAAAAAATCAATATTTTTTTATTTGCCCCACGGGACCCTTTAATAACCCCAACATCATTCCTAGGGGGTCAAGAAGGGTCTACCTTGCCCCCTTTCATTAAATTCCCCCTTCGTTTTTCTCCTCCTCTTGTCTCTCGATCCTACCGAGAGACAAGATGGCGGTCGCTCCGGACTGTTTAGAATGTTGACAGACACCGGAGAGCCAATCAGCTTCGCTACGCAAAGTTCCGTAACGCGAAAAGTACGTGAACCAGAACGCTACCCGGGACGCTGTCACAGATATATAAATGTTTTAAAACGTTAATTTTTCAAAATCCACTGGAGCACATATATTGAGACCCAGCAAAGGCACATCGGGCTAACAGTCCCTACAATTTTGCCAAGTTTCGTGCAAATCCATTCAGCCGTTCGAGCTAAAAGTGAGGCCAAAGGCCCTATGGAAAACTCAATGTTAAAAACGCCAAAGTTATTAGACATAGAATTTTCAAAAGTTACATAGAGAAAAAATACTAACTATATATACCTATTAGGCAATATATATATATATATATTGATTGAGCTCGCCCTGCAGGACCGGGGGCCCCCAGCAAAATGGAGGTGTTTTCTTGAAATATATATATATATATATATATATATATATATATATATATATATATATATATATATATATATATAGTGTTTAATAGGGATTTCTGAAAATTCTATGTTGCATAACTTTGGCGTTGATGGACGGAATTGGCTGAAATTTTCAGGAAAATGGAACATTTTGTCTCTGAGCGTCCCCTGAAAGTTTGGGGGGTTTCGTCAAGCGGGGGCCGAGAAAAAGGAGGGTCCCAAAACGTGTTTTTAACATTGTGTTTTCCATAGGGCGGTTGGACTCACTTTTAGCTCGAACGGCTGAATGGATTTCTATGAAACTTGGCAAAATTGTAGAGACTGTTTGCCCGATGTGCCTTTGCTAGGTCTCAAGATATGTGCTCCAGTGGATTTTGAGAAATTAACGTTCAAAAAAATATATATATCTGTGACAGCGTCCCAGTTAGCGCCCCGGTTCGCGTACCAGATGCGTAACGGAACTTCGCGAGGAGAAGCGGATTGCCTCTCCGGTGACTGTCAACATTCTGAACAGTCTGGAGCGGCCGCCATCTTGTCTCTCGGTAGGATCGAGAGACAAGAGGTGGAAATAAACGAAGGGGGAAATGAATGAAAGGGGGCAAGGTAGACCCCTCCTGACCCCCTAGGATTGATGTGGGGGCTATTAAAGGGCCCCGCGGGGTAAAAAAAATGTTTTAATTTTTTTTTCGATTTTTCGCGGTGGAAGCGCTACCCGGTACGCGAACCGGGTAGCTCACCGGTAGCGTAATGGGAGTCCGCCATCTTGTGTTTCAGACAAATTTAGTCACAAGACGGAGGATAAACAATGTTGGGAATGGGTATAAGGGGGCACGGGAGACATATCCTTACCCCCTAGGTTTTCTGAGGGTGGCTGAGGAGGCCCATATATGTAAAAAAAACAGCCTTTTTTTTCAAATTTTTGCACGGTTAGCGCCCGGTCCGCGCACCGGGTAGCGTTCCGGAAAGCGTAACAAGGGGAAAACCAAGGGAAACAGTAAAATAATATTGGTGGGTTATCCTGGAGGTGACGCACCTCAGCAACGCTATAATTGATTGGATGCCACCTCTGCATGTGGCGGTGCATAGTATAGTTTCCAAAACTATACTTTTTGTCTGTGCCTCGGGACAGAACTGCATCGCAATGAGGCATGTCACCAGCCAGGCATTGACCTTTTTTTGCCCTCGAGGGTAAGAAAAAAATTGCCATATAAAATGGTCTAAGCGGTGGGATTGCCGGGGCTCTTCATGCAAGAACTGCCTCGGCTCTACCTCCTCTTCCTCTTCTTCTTCCTCTTCCTCTGGGTTTGGAAGGAACTTTGCAGGTGGTCCTTCCTTCCTAGGTGGTTGTGGTGGTGGTGGTGGTGGGGGTCCACCAGCTGCAGCTACTACAGATGCCATGACTGAACAAGCAGAAACAGGTCTTCCTCTCACAAAGATGAAAGTCAGAGTGAGGAAAAAAGGTGGGGGCTTTCATCATTTGGGAAAAATGTTTTAAACCAATGAAAAGTGTTATTTTCAGGTGACATGACCTGTTCCGCTTACGTTACGCGTCCCACTCCGCGCCCGGAGCGCTTCCGGGGTGCTGCGCTTCGCGCCTCGGGTCGCGCTCTGGAGCACTTCCGAGTGCGCTAACGCGGCGCGTAATAAGACGCATTACGCGGCAACGCGATACGTCGCGCTTACGTGACGCGTCACGATGTTGTTTTCGAATGCGGCAGTTGCGCTAACGTAACGTTTCCCAGAGCGCGGATCGAGTCGCGGCACCAATTTGAGCTAACGGGAAGCTAACCGGTGCGCGGACCGGTAGCGAAAAAAAAATAAAAAAAATGTATATACATAAAAAAATTATATTAAATACATAAAAAATATATTTTTCCTTTAAAAGAAGAATACATGTTACAGATTTTGATATTTTCAATTAAAAAACCATTGAAATTCACTGAAAAAACTATAGGTTATAGACCATATATTGTTAGGAATTAGCATTTACAAAACCTTGAAAATTCACTGAAAAAACCATAGGTTATAGACCATATATAGTTAGGAATTAGCATTTACAAAACCTTATTTTACTCACACAAAACCATTGAAATTCGCATATATAGTTAGTTGCACTAACTATATATCGCGCACCCACAATCCACTGCTGATGATGTCACATATTACATCATTCATGACATGGTCAGTGACATCACTGATGACATCACTGATGACATCTCAAATGACATCACTGATGACATCACTGATGACATCTCAAATTACATCACTGATGACATCACTGATGACATCTCAAAAGACATCACTGATGACATCACTGATGACATCTCATTTGACATTACTGATCACATCACTGATGATATCATTCATGTGATAATACGATGAACCTCTTCAGACTCTAATATAACCTTAGATACAATCAGTGTAAACAGACACTCACAGACTGTCACTCATCCATGGAGTTACTCACACACCTAGTCAGTCATGCAAAGAATCAATCACACCTCCATTTCCTCAACTATACAGTTATACACACCTTACGTATTCAAACATATACTAACACATATTTACTCTCTTATACAATCCCTGATACAAGTTCACAATGATCCATACAGCCACTCACACATTCACTGGCTCTTATGCACAGTTATTTATATATGTCAACTCTCACATGTACTGTGTTTTACATATGTACTTACTTTGACATGTAGCACTGAGATATCCATTCACTCACCAATACACTCATGCACACAATCAACCGCCCATACAGCTGTTTCCACATGCACTTTTGAACCCATACATCTAGTGAATCAACTGCTCACACATCTATGCACAGAGTCATACACCTCCCAGCCACCCACACACACACTCAGTCTCCCATAAAAATACTTAGGCAACCAACCAAAACCCATATAGTTACTCATATAGCTACTGATCAACACATGCAGCAGTTTACAGAACAACAGACATAATGATGCACAAATTATGACAGTTTAGTCACTAACCCATGCACTCAGTGAGACACATTTAATCACTCACTCATACAGTCAGTCATGCACCTACTAAATCCTTCATCCAGACACTTATACATCCACTCATTCTTCAATATGTAAGACATATTTTAACTTTACAGAAACATACAGTCACTGGATGCTGTCATCAGTGATGTCATCAGTGATGTCATCAGTGATGTCACTGACCATGTCATGAATGATGTAATATGTGACATCATCAGCAGTGGATTGCGGGTGCGCGATATATAGTTAGTGCAACTAACTATATATGCGAATTTCAATGGTTTTGTGTGAGTAAAATAAGGTTTTGTAAATGCTAATTCCTAACTATATATGGTCTATAACCTATGGTTTTTTCAGTGAATATATATATATATATATATATTTCTATGGCAAAATGAAACCCCTCATTTGGGCCTACAACAAGCAACATGGGGCGCTGGGGAAAATAGTCTCCAAACATTGGAATTTGGTGAAATGTGACCCGGGGATAGGGGACAGAATATCTAATACCCCGTCCATCACATACAGGAGAGCATTTTCCATGCAGAATGCCCTAGTAAAATCTAGCCCCGAAGTCCTTACCAGCAAAAATTGGTTAGGGAAAAGTAAGGGCTTTAGGAAGTGTTCATCCTGCAAGGCTTGCCAGCACGGATTGAACAAAACGGAATATGCAATCCCTTTCACCTCCATTGCACGTAAGATTAAAAAACAACTTACCTGTAAAAGCGAGTATGTGGTGTATGTGCTGGAGTGTCCGTGTGCCCTGCGATATGTTGGTAGTACCAAACTGCAGGTGCACAAGAGGATACTCCAGCACATTAGGGCCATCAACACAAGTGATCCAGCATACCCGGTGGCCCGCCACTTTAAAGAACACCACAACAATTACAGTTCCCTGTTGCGCTACTATGCCATTGACTGTGTTGGTCCCCCAAAGAGAGGAGGTGATAGAGATGGGGCTTTGAGAAAATTGGAGACCAGATATATACTGGAAATGGACTGTCGAGCACCAGGGGGGTTGAACTCCACGGAAGATTTTTACACGTGTTTATGACACAAGCATACCTCCGTAGTTTGCTATGTTCCTCCCCTGTCTGGCAGTCGATTGCTCTCCATCATATAATCTTATTGTATCTGTCTATCTTTCTATCAAGATGTACTGTCTTAACAGCTTATAGTTTAGAGGTTCGGATGGTTTAAGTGTGTAGTGCAGCCTAGGCTTAGGTTGCACTCGGATGTACTAAGAGCTTTACACCTTAATGCTACAAGAGAACCAGCTAGTAAAGCCCTATAGAGAAAGAGTCGAAAAAAATTTCACAGATTCACATAAAATCTAAAAACTTTCACATAAAAAACGTGCACAGTTTTGCTCTCTTTTCTCTCACCACTCACGTAGGTACATCCATGGCAAGGTAAGGTCCAACCAGGCATTTTCAGAGCTATTTGGAGGTTCGGGGGGCAGAGGCTGCGATGGTCTCCTTTCCTTAGGAGGGGTTAACATCTCCTCTGCTCCCAAACTGTCCAGCTCTGTGCAGACATACGAGTAAACAATACTGTGCGTTAATCATGGGATGCTGCGATCTTAGTGTTATGGCTTAGATGCATTTATGCAGTAATATTCTTCGTGTTCACTATAGATCTCATCCCGTACCAAGAGTGTTGTGTTTACATATATATTTATTGTCAATATACTTGTACAGTCATGGTTTTAACATATATATTTATATATTTATAATACGCTATTTATGGATTTATATTTTTATACATTCCTTCAAAAATTCGTTGTTATACATGATTTTGTACATGAAGTGTGTTGTTTATATTGTATATACCGAGTATTATCTGCATGACACAATCTGCACTTTGCACAATGGCGTTTAATCTGCATTTTCCATCCATTGGATTATCCAGTGACTTCTGTCCTTGTATTGTTTACAAAAATCAAATTGCATTTGCACTTTAATATTACCGAGTGTATTTTTGCAGTAAATGCGCTAATTCAGGGATTATTCCGTGATGTTTGTTGCTCAAAATCTTTTGTCCATGTCTATGATGCAGCGTGACACGTGGCCTTAACCTACCTATGGGAATGTATTTTCACTAAGCACTAGCACTTTAAAAATTGCCTCTTCCCCAGCATGCGTCATGTGATCAAGGCCTCTGTGTAGGCCGAAACGTCATGCTGTGGTGTGCCGCTTCCTCGAGGAAACAATAAAGAAGTATTGCTCACTGCACCTGAGGTCTCCTCTCTTCTTCCTGCGCAGCGGTTTCCAGGACTGGGCTCCGGGCGAGAGGTAGCAGGGATTGTAACATATATATATATATATATATATATATATATATATATATATATATATATATATATATATATATATATATATATATGTATATATATATTACCTATAGGTAGTTATAGTTATGACCTAGTTTCCATAGGAAATCCTCAACATTCTATTTGGAATAACTTTAGCCCTGGTGGATTAATCTTTGCGAATTTCTCAAAGAAGATGGCTCGGTCCGCTGCGCTCCTTCCCTGAAAGTTTGGGGGGGATTGGTCAAGTGGGGGCTGAGATAAAAGGGGGGTCCTAAAACGTGTTTCTCCATGTTATTTTCCATAGGACGTTTAGACACGGCTACAGGTCGAACGGCTGCATGGATTTATAAGAAATTTGGCAAAACTGTAGAGTCCGGTTCGCAGATTACGCTTTTTTTGGAATGGTGTAAGTCCGTTCAGTAGTTGCTGAGAAAATTAAAGTTAAAGTCAATTATATATCTATACGCGCGCACAGGTGTGCGCACCCAAGCGGCTGCGCGTGAGCGGAATTTTATTTTTTGCTGCGTGACGTCTGTTAACGTTTGATTCGAAGGAAATCAGGAAGTGTTGACCGCCATTTTGTCACTGCGAGTAAATATATTGTTCATTTCAAAGCGTTGGAACATGGAGAGGGGAGAAGGTAGAGATTGTCTTGCGGCGTAGGTTTTCTCAGGGTGTAGTAAGGCCCTTAAACGCGAAAATATATATATATTTTTTTTAAGTTGCGGGGTGCGCGCACCCGGTCGCGCACACCTATTTACAAGAGTGTGAAAATGGAGATAAATCAGAAGTTTGAGTGCTTAGATATAAGGTGGCTCTGAAAAGAGCCCTTGTGTTAATTGAGTTTTTTCTGCATTTATAAGTAAGTACCGATGCAGAGCCTGATGTTGCAGAGGAAGATTCTGTTTCCCTCATCCGTGAAATGAACACCGTCTCTCCCATAGACGTCTTGCATGTGGTAACGCAAGTTGTTGTGGTAAATATAACCCATGCTATAATCTCTGAGGAAAGCAGAAACAGATTTATTTACATGTCTCCTTGCTTTCTCAATTTGTGCACAATGTTGACTGGACCAATTCCATTTCTGTCTTTGGCATATATTGGAATATACCAAGGCAGTTCGAGGAAAAAGTGTCATCAATTGTCGAAAGGTGTCTTTTAGAAGCATTTCCAGACCTACCCCAGTCAATATGCCTAGATCGTTCCCACTACAGTGCACATTTATAAGGTCTGGTTCTGGGAGATGCATAAAAGTTTTCACCAATGGTATCAATTGGTGACATTTCAATCCTCTTTGGCCAATCCACGTTATCTGCACATTTGTTAATTCAGGGGTTGGAAATTCGTCTGTTTGCTGCGTATGTTCCACTCCAGTGAATATAGCTGTGTCCTAAAAGCCAAACCTTCATTTTCAAGGGATATGCAGTCGTACTCCGATGGGTCCTGGAAGTGGAATGGTAGTTAGAAGCTGAAAGTCAGGATAAAAAAATGGATGAGGCTTGTTGTGGTTGAAAAACAAAAAATGATTGGTTGATTCTAATACCTCAAGATTGAAGACTACGTTGCATGTTAATGGTATGTAAAAGCAAAAGTACTATTGGGTGTGAAAACAATGATATGTAACAGAGCTGTGGATAGGCAGGTGTTTCTGGAGGGAAAATAGTCTTCTTAGTTTGCTGTAGGACGTTGAGATATGAACTTTTGACCTGTGCCTTCAGCCAGGTGCAGAATGAGGTGTTACCATGGAAACAGCCAGAGATGGCAGTGGGTGAAGGGTGACTTTTATGTGACATTAAAAATATTGTGAGGGAGAACCAACTGAAATGTAAATTTGATTTCAAAATTTTGCGGGACGAAATATGATTGGCTGAAGAGACATATATGAGTCTGTATTGACTGGATATCTGTGCCATTGAATTTTGGTTGCAGTGATAGAAGCTTAATTGAGAGTTCCGTCAAACGAATATCTGTTTTGTGACTGTGACTGTTGTACATCGTACAAAGCATTGGTAAAGGTAAGTCTGTAACAGTTTGTTTTGTCATGTACCGTAAAATATGGTTTAGTCACAAACATTGATTGATTTTGCTCATAGTCTGAAACTAAACTCATTTTTGGCTGTCATAATGTGTTGTATTTCTAAAACTATTTTTCCATTTAAAAGTGAAATATGAAGTATAAAATATGTTTAATATAGAGAGTAATTATTTGTGAGATTTTGAAGCTTTTATATATAATGAGAGGAGTTGTTTATGAAGTGAAAACATGATATTAGCAGAGAGACAGATAATGTGATACCGTCGTCAAAAAATGCTAATGGTTAATGAATTTGTAAACTTTTTGTCAGACGACAAAATTACAGTGCGGTTTCTGGACGCGGCCTGCATTGGTGGGCGTAGGGTGAGAGGGGCAGGTGGTCGAGTGAAATAAAATGAAAAGTTGGTACATTATATGTGATACCGTCTTGAAAAAGTGGTAATGCTTAATGAATTCCTAAAGTTTCTGTCAGATGACAAAATTACACTGTGGTTTGTGGCTGCGGCCTGCACTGGTGGGGGTGGGGTGAGAGGGAAGGGGGAGGGGGCTAAAGTGGTAATGATTAAGGTATTCACAAAGTTTCTGTTAGACAACAAAATTATAGTGCGGTTTCTGGCCGCGGCCTGCATTGGTGGGCGTAGGGTGAGAAGGGCAGGTGGTCGAGTGAAATAAAATGAAAAGTTGGTACATTACATGTGATACCGTCTTGAAAAAGTGGTAATGTTTAATGAATTCTTAAACTTTCTGTAAGACGACAAAATTACACTGTGGTTTGTGGCCGCGGCTTGCACTGGTGGGGTGAGAGGGGGAGGTGGTCGAGTAAAATAAAATGAAAAGTTCTGACCATGAGGTTGTACACAGATTTGTGCAGTAAATGTGTTCGTAAATTGAGGTACCAAACGGAGTATAAAAATATCTCTCTCACTCCTGCTGTTTGACTGCATCTTCATCTCCTTTCTGTTTTCCATCTCCGTTGCCCTGTGTTATCTTATTGTGTGTGTGTCTGTCTGTGTCGGCCTTCAGTCCGGGCTGAGGAACTTTGCTGTGGAGGCACACACAGATAGTCTCATCAAAGTAGTTGGAACGTTTTCTAAAAAATATTTATATAATTGCATTGCTTTTTTGAAGCGCTAGTGAATGTTTTCTTTCACAATTACCGCTCGGTTGCTTCCATAGAGCAGAGGGTATGTCGTATTTCACTACTTAGTGCCTCTGCATCTGCAGTCTGTTCTCTGGTGGCTGTCGGAGAAGTGTTTGTTATTGTGGAGATGAAAGCGTGATAAGGAGTGAAATACGGCATAGCGTCTGGTCTGTAGAAGCGGGGGAGCAGTAATTAAGTCTGAGTCAAGCGGAACTGCGGCGGTGCCTGGTAACAGTAATAAGTTATTTTTTATACAGAGGTACAACTGTCTGCATGGTGCGCGACCTACTAAGAAAGTGTTCACGGGCCGTTATAGGCCTCCGGGTTCTAGTATGAGTAAGTGAGGCCGACAAAAGAAAATATTAAGTTAGTACAGCTGAAGTTATGTGGAACATATGAATACTCTTTCAGTATGCAATCATTTCAGTTGAGATTATGGATTTAAAGAGAGAACGTGTATATTTGAAATGTTTATTCAGAAATGCACTGTTTTCAAGGCAAGTCCCTTATCTAATATGAGTACAGACATTGCAAAAAACAAAGTAATCGGTATAGTCACTAGTACATAGAATACAAGCGGTATAGTTGATGAAAAATGAATGTGGTTTCGCGAAATTAATTGTACACTCTTATGAGGAAGTATATTATATTTTAATAAATGGAAGAAGGTCTCTGGCCTTTCATTTTTGGAACGATACATGAAAATGCTAGTGGTTAGACATCATGTCTTTATCAATCAGCTCTCTACATGCGAAGCACTATCAAGTTTGTGTTATGCTATTGTGTAAGGGATAAAAAACGCGCCAAAAGCTACAAAATGGCGAGAGGTGCATGTATGTAATCTGTTGGATCGTTCGCAAATCAGTGTTGAGAAGAACTACTGTATTGAGATATCTTTTGACGGTTGCAGTATTGCATTTGAAATACAGTACGAAAAACAATGGAAATATTATTGAAAGAATATATTTTTCTCTTATGTATTAAAAAATATTTTACTTTAAGGAAAATTAAAGGAGCAGAGGTGTGTGAGGCGGAAATAAGCAGTTCAAAGGCGAAATGGCGTTTACAGTTATAAAAAACACATTCTATATTTACACATTAATCAGGGCACATGTAGCATATATTAGCGAGTTTTGCTCCGAGTACGTTTGAAATAACATAAGATAAGATATGCAATAGAATTGCTGAGACTAGAGTTTAATAGAAAATACAGTTCAAAATCGAGTAGCTGAAGAAAAAAATTTAGTCCACATAAAAATCCAAAACTTAACCAGCACGAAATCATAATGTCCACTGTTAGTAAAGCCAATAGGTCTGTTCATGTTAAAAAAATATCCAAGAAAACGTGAAAAAGATAGGGAGGCAAAACAAAATGTGGACGTCAATGGCTTGCATAAGAGTCATCCTACCATTGTGTAGGCAAAGTAGGCAGCCACTGCTTCTAACAGGAAGTCACTGTTACCATCCGAAAACATGTCAGCCATCCAATTGAAGAGAGGAAAGCAGCATTCATGATCTGTTATTACCGGAGCCTCTATTACCATCAGAGGGCAGCTCGGTGGGTTTTCAATGTAGCTGTGTGTCAGGAAATCTTGCGCCGCTGCGAATATATTCCAATGACCCAGAACTCCTTGTATCGCTGCAAAGGCCATAATCCCTCCGTTGTAACAAAGCTGTTCATGATCAATTAACGGATTCATGAGATGATTGTAATTCACTTCAGGAGGTACCAAGTTGCAGAGACATAAGTCCAGGGCCCACATGAAATCACAGCTCAGGCAATGAAATATAATATCCACTGTTAGTAAAGCCAATAGGTCTGTTCATGTTAAAAAAATATCCAAGAAAACGTGAAAAAGATAGGGAGGCAAAACGAAATGTGGACGTCAATGGGTTGCATAAGAGTCATCCTACCATTGTGTAGGCAAAGTAGGCAGCCACTGCTTCTAACAGGAAGTCACTGTTACCATCCAAAAACATGTCAGCCATCCAATTGAAGAGAGGAAAGCAGCATTCATGATCTGTTATTACCGGAGCCTCTATTACCATCAGAGGACAGCTCGGTGGGTTTTCAATGTAGCTGTGTGTCAGGAAATCTTGCGCCGCTGCGAATATATTCCAATGACCCAGAACTCCTTGTATCGCTGCAAAGGCCATAATCCCTCCGTTGTAACAAAGCTGTTCATGATCAATTAACGGATTCATGAGATGATTGTAATTCACTTCAGGAGGTACCAAGTTGCAGAGACATAAGTCCAGGGCCCACATGAAATCACAGCTCAGGCAATGAAATACAGGCTGTACACAGTGAAATAGGAATATCGAAATGATAATCGATATGAAGAATTCAAAGTCGAGAGTGCTAAGATGGCGTAATAGTCTAGCATCCTCTGGCGAAATAGTTCTAAGTGTTCCGGCTCGTTTGCGAAGACAGGAGGGACATCTATTTTGAAATAAACGAGATGGGAACACAAACGTCGCAGCACTGCCAGTTCAACAGGAAGTCCACAGAAATAGGTCGGCGACTATGGAGTGAAGAGTAGCAGAATGACTTGATATAAGGTCAGGCAGAGTAGTCACTAAACCATTGCTTAGTAGTTATAAAAAAAATTGTCTCTCTTGAAGTGGAGGATGCGTAAAAAATTAAGGGAGTCACTTCAGCAAATTGTAAAGGAAGGTCACTCTTTCATAACGAATGCTGTTGTCTGTGAATATTAGCTAAGTGAAAGATATGTGTGCAAACAGATGCTATGCAAACTTGTTTTCTGTGACAATAAGGCTGTTGTTCATGTCTTGTGATTCAAGGTCGGTATTCGCTGCCAGATGGAAACATCAAGGTTCACATGCGTGGGGTAGATAAACTACATTCTTAAAGGGAAGCAAATGCAGAGTGATTTTTACCGCGTAAGCTTTGTCATTTAAAAAGTCATAGTGATTTTCATTATATGTAAAAAAAAATATCACTGATGAAGAATGAAAAAAAATCGTTATAATAACAGGCACTGGTGTATTTTTTAAAAGATATGCAACATTACAGGGATTCTAATTAAATGAAAAATGTAATTGAAAGTGTCTGCATGTGGATGAGTAAATACATGTTTGAGTTAAGTTATTTGTAAAAACATTTAGGGGTAGATTAACATGGTCCGTGTGGCACTTTTGCTTCACTTGTCATATGTTAACATTGATGGCAAAGTGGCGTAAAGGGATTGTAAATCTGCCCAACTTTTTTTTGCCGTCTCAAAGGCATTTGTAAGTGAAAGGGAGCGATTTAGTTTTATGACTGTAGGAGGTAGTGAGCCGCTGCTATCCATTTATGTGAAGAAATTTATAGAATATAAAGAGTAAAAAAACAGAAAAGGTACACTAATTAATTTGTGCATTAGTCATGTTGCAGTTGTGGCTTCGGATTCTAAAAAGGGAAAAGTGTTTAGGCGTTTAATATGCAGCTTTGAAAAAAAACGGGTGTATGGTTTAAAAACGAAATGTAAAGGTTTAAAGCAGGAGTTTTCAAAGCGGTCCTGGAGGGCCAGATGCATGGTAGATTAAAAAAATCACTACATGTTTTTCAATGGAGTTATCTAAAAAATATGTTTCTTTATCTACTGTGTAGTTTTTCAGCATGTTGGCTATTCTTTGACTTTTACTATTGCTGTGTCTTATACATTTTCTTGGGGCGGCTCTACGGTCATGGTGGCCCTGGGCAGGGAGCGTAGGTAAGGGGCCCCGTAACAGGGGGTCCGGGCTGGGTGGAGTGCGGAGTTCAGTGAAGAGGGGGGGGGGGGTCAGGGTGTTTGGAAGTGGAACAGAGCCAGAGGACGCCAAATTCCTGGCATGGGCCGCCACGCAAATATGTATCCATCCTCAGAGGATTATTATATTAAGGATATATATTAACATGGTGGCCCCTGGGGTTTGATGGTGCAGTGTAGGTGTACTGCTTGCATATGCCTAAGGCCGGCCCTGTATTTTCTGTCTATGCACTTGTTTTCCGTCACATGGGCTTTTAGTTATGAAGGCCTAGTGTCGCTGGTGCATCAGTTTTAACATGGGAAAAAGTGACATATCTGTGGCGCAACGCTTTCATAAATGAGACATTTTGTATCTTATTCTAATGATAGAGAATCTTGGGGAATTTATCTGTTATGCTTGTTCTTTGCTATAATGGCTGTATGTTGTGTAAGAAATAAGTCTGTAATAAGTTAATTACATTTTATTATTTTCTTTTTTTTAGTGTTTGGTGCTGAAAAGCAACAACCTGCCTTCTGAATTACACAATTTGAGGAATTATATTCTTTTTTTCAGGTGAATTGGTATTTTTGCATAAGCAATTTTTTGGGGTGCACATGAAAATAATAAAGAAGATTTTTTAAAATGTTTGTAAAATTTCATTTTGGAACATGATTTTATCTTGAATTTTTCACATGGGTTGTATCTGTTTATACTAGATATGTATTTTGAGATGCTCTCCACTGACAGTTGAAATTATCTTTTAATGGGTTGGTGCATGTGTTCTTTTTGATGGAGTTCAGATTTACGAATCATTGGAGTATAATTCTTTCAGGTTTCTATTACTTAATTCTTGTGAAGTGCTTATTATTTTTGAAATCTTGTTGCATTATGTTTGGCAGTCTTTCTCCTTTATTTACAGAGAGGTATTATGATATGGTTGTAGGTGTGATGGGCATCTTTCCTGCATATCTGTGATTATACTATGTATAGGCACTGTTTTACATATTAATGCAGATGTTTATTATGAGGTGGTTCTTCATGGTTAGTATGACATTTTGTATATGCTATGACATTTACATGGTGATTATGCTGTTGAAACATAAAAGGAACTGCCTCTGTGGGAAGCAGTAATCTGTTAAGTGAATGCTATGGTTTGTATAGTGTGAGCTTTCTCTTCAGAGTGCATATAGTTTACATAGCACTTTGTACTGGTGAACTCTAAAAATGGGTCTCTAAAAATTAATTGTACAGTTAATTATTATTTCTTATATCTAGAAAATCTAAAAATAAATTTTACAGTAAAATATCTTTTAAGAACAGTAATTATTTAATGGAAAAAAAAAGATCAGTGTTAATGTTTAGGGTTATATTGCCAATTTCTTTTCAAAACAAGAGGAACGTGGTATCTTAAAATATATAGAGTTAATAAGTTAGAAATTATAAAAATATATGTAGTTTAAAAATTAGTAAAGGTACTTTTAAGTTATACATTTATGAAAAAAGATATCATTTAGTCTCTATATTTTTTTAAAAGGATACAGAAGAATAAACTGAGTCTAGTTATGGAGAATTCCTCAGAAGAGAAACAAATTCAACGAAGTGATGGAGGAAATTTTAGATGCGGTCTTTGAAGAGGAAATAGATGAAAATTATGATTTTATGGACATGTCTTTAGACTCAGCTTACTTAGAGATGGTAGAAGGAGATGAGGACTTTGGACTTGAAGAAGTCCCTGATGATCTAATGCTGGAAGTTCTACTAAATTATGAACTTTTGAATAAATAAATAAAAATTTGATAGTAAAGCATTCGTGAAGATAGTTTTCTTGTCCTATTCGTTGATGATCTACTTTATGAGAGTGATAAGACATGTTCTCATGAAGTGTAAAAGAGATTGTAGTAAAAAAGATTAAAACATCTACGATGACCAATAGTTCTTGAAAATAGTGTACTGTTTGTATGCTTTAAAAATTAGAATTAAAAACTGTCTATAATGTTAAAACAGGTATGGAGTGTGATAAATTTAGAACCAACATTCACTACAGGATTTCCTACTCTATTCAGAGACTTTCTGTTATTCTCTTTATTCTACTTAGAAAATGAATCTGTGGTTTTAATTTGTACGTTATATGCTAGTAGTCAACTATAATATTTGTTATGTTTGTGTTTTACAGTTTGACAATTTCATCAAAAATTTAAATTAAGATGCCGACCAGAACTGAAAAAAGAAAGCACTATAAATGGACTTACAATTTGAAGAAGAAAGGAATTGAAGAATTATCACAAGAAGAAAGGACGGATAAAAAGAAGAGTGCTCCTGGTAAGCAAACCAAAAAGTTTTTGAAAGCAATTTTGGGAAGGAAAAATGTTAGTATTGAAGTCCACAAGGATAAAACTATACCAGTATCGAGAAGGAGACATGGAACCAAAGATAAAAATGTTTCTGGAATCAGCAGACAGGAAAAAGTGTACAGTACAACCCGGACGAATCAATTTAGCCAAATCAGGAAGCGTATGTTTTACAACAGAGTAGTTTCTAATTTATTACAAAAGGAGAAAATTTCTAAAAGAAGATCTGCTTTTCTTAAGAAGAAACAATATATTGAGGGTATTGTTGAGCGCGCGTTTGAGACAAAAAGAAAATTATTTATTTTAGTACTTAATAGAATAAATATTCTAAATAAGGCAATACGAGTTTTAAAAGCTAAAAGTAAATGGAAGAGATACATAAATAGGAGTAATTTTTGTAAAGTGTTTTCTGGGAAGTGGATGCATACTTCAACTTCTGAGCCATTTTTTAATGAAGAGAGTTACTTTCAAAGTAACGATCTGTTGCATGCAGTTGACACCAGTGGTGGAGCATATGAGGTAAAAGATGGTTGTGTAATTGAGAAAGAGAAAATTGTGGTTAGAAATGCAGAAGAGGTGATGGCTGGAGAAGCTTTAGAGAGACGTCCTAATGTTCCTGTTTACAGTTGGAATTGTAGTAGCATTTGTAGTGTACGACAGGATTCAATTGATTACGTAAGTACACTAAAGAAAGTGTTAAAAAAAAATTGTACTGTTGCAAGAATTAGATCATTGCAGAGTACGAGAAAAAATAGGTCTGCAAGGTCATTCTCTGGCTTGTCTTTCTAAAAAAATATGCCAGAGTGTGTTTCATCACTTCAGGATGTTAGCAGTGCATCATACTAAAATGAGAAAATTAGTGAGAAAGTTGTATTATGCAAAAAGTCCAGCACTTAAACTTAAACAGTTAAATAGTGCTCTTTTGCATGGATGTGAATTAGATGTTAAGAAGATTTGTGCAGAAATTGAGGTAAGTTATTTTGGTCCAGAGGAAGACAATGCAGAAACTGATATAATTATAGAAGGAAATGTGTTAGAAAATGTTGGACATGTTAATATTGAAAATGTTGAACAGGAAATAATAAAGTTTAAGGTAATTGCAGATGAGAAACCAAATTTTTCTTGTGTTTGTTGTCGATGCATTCATTACAAAAGTCAAACTAGGTTAGTTGATTTATATTGTAAAGTAATGGTCAATGGAAAGATTTTGCAACTTATTTGTTGGTGGAAAACTATTTTGATTTGGGTTTTGAGCAACGTATTTGTAAATATTGTTATAATAAATTAAATGAAAATAAAATGCCTGCTAGAGCTGTTCATAATAATCTAGAGTTGATAAATATTCCATCAGAATTGATGGATTTAAATACTTATGAGACTATTCTGATTCAATGTGTACATCCTTTTCAGGCTATTGTTCGTATGGAGCCTAAGACTGGTAAATTAAATCCTTCAGATTTACAAAGAGGATTAAAGGGTAGAGTTGTATATTTGCCACTTGATTTAAAAAAAAATATGGAAACAATTGGTGTTGAAAATGTAGAAGAGGAACTTTAGTTATTCTAGTTATTGGTGTACCTACAAAGAGTAAGAAAATCTGGCAAGATTTAGTGGATGTTAGAAAAGTCAAAAAGGCAACGTTGTATTTAGTACAAAACAATAAGTACTATAAAGATGTATACGTAGAACAAGAAGATGTAAGTGAAGAAGAGGACAGTGATTTGTCTACTGGACAAATTGAAAAAGTTGACGTATCCAGAAGTGAAGAAATTTATGAACATTACAGTGGTCATCCACTGCATTCCAAAGAAGCAATAGGGAATGCTATTGAATTATTTCAGATGAAAAAGGCGAAAGGAAATCTTATTAGTGTGTGGTAAGAAAGTTGGGAAGGTCGTTGTTTCCCACAGTTATTCCCTACAGGTGAAGGTACACGATATGATGATCGACCTATGCAGATTCCTGCATCTGAATACCGGACAACAAGATTATATGCAGAAGATCCGAGGTTTCGCCAATGCATTCCATATTTGTTTCATCTTCTGTTTGAGAGTGACTTATCTGGTCTGTCTTATGCAGTAAACCATATCTTAAAAAGTGGAGTTCATCTGCAAAATATTTCAGCAAAGGAATTTATGGATAAAGTGCAACAGAAAGATAGCGTTTTGGATTCACACCTAATTAATTTAATGGCTTGTCAGCGTGGTACTAATGAGTATTGGTACCGTCGTCATGGAGATTTGAAGTGCATGCTTAGAAACTTAGGAGCACCAACATGATTTTTAACTCTAAGCTGTGCAGAGTATGCTTGGGAAGATTTACTTGAATTTCTTCGGGAGGCGAATGGAAACATAGAAAATATAAACTACAAGACACCTGGAGAACTGTGTTCATTAGATCCAGTTAATGTTTGCAGATATTTTAATCATAGATTTGAAGCTATGATGTCTTTCATTACAAACAAGAAAAATCCGCCTCTTGGTGAAGTACTGGAATTCTTTCGGAGAAAAGAATATCAAGCAAGAGATGCTCCTCATATTCATATGCTGTTATGGATCAAGGATGCTCCTAAATTTGGAACAGACTCGGATGAGACTGTACTGTCTTTTATTGAACAGTATGCCACTTGTGACATACCTAATAGTACAACTGATAAGGACTTAAGAGGAAAAGTGTTACGTTGTCAAAGTCATCGTTGTGGAAAATATTGTCGGCGAAAATTCAAATCAAAGCGCAAATTCTACACCAAATGTCGTTTTGGATTTGCACGACCGGTACTTTCAAAAGGAAGAGTCAACAATTTGATGTCATGTTTGCGACATAATATCAGAAGAAGGTCACCTAAAAATACGTACAATTTAAGAAGAGGTGAAGAATCTAAATATATAAATGACTATAACCCAGTCATTTTATCCATGTGGAATGCTAACATGGACATACAATATGTTGCAGACAATTCTATTGCTGTGGCTCGATATGTAACGTCTTACATCACGAAATCTGAAAAGACAGAACTGAAGGAGATGTGGGAAGACATTTCTCATGAAAAGAGCCTAAGCAAGAAATTGTATACGTACAGTTTGAAGATGTTGTCTCATCGAGAAATTGGAGCATATGAATGTTGTGACCAATTATCATCAGCAAGTCTTTATGCTAAATCAAGGACTATTCTCTGGGTGAGTTTGGGCCTTGCAGAAACACGAAACCGTGTTCTGAAACCTGTGCAAGAAATTGAATATTTAGCCCAGAAAGAACCAAACAGTACAGACATTCTGAAAACAAATATGTTGGATACATACTATCCAAATAGAAGTACTCTGCATGAAAACATTTGTCTTTATGAAATACTTCTAAACTACACTTTTAAAAGGAATGTTACAGAGAACATTGATGAAGGTGTACACGCCGTAATTGGACATGAAGGATGTCTGGTGAAACAAAGAAAAGGACACTTGATTAATCATCGGAAACTGAGTTGCGAAACACCTGACAAAAGAGAATTTTACTATTTTGCTCTTTTGCAACTCTTTAAACCATGGCGTAGAGAAGAGGAACTACTTGGAGACTTTGATAGTTATGAAGATTCATTCAATGCATCTAAAAGTAGTATTGAATGTCCTGTTTTTAGTAATTATCTCCAAATGTTGAATGATGAAATAGAGCAGGAAGCGACAATTGCAGCGGAGATTGCTAGAGATAGTTCACAAGGTAGTCAAAGTTCGGCTTCATTAAGTCAAGATCCACTGGGACAACCAATTATCCAAAATGAAGCAGCCACTGCTATGGATGAGGTGGAAAGAGCAATGCAGCAAGGTCAAGAGTAAGTAATCAACTTAGAAGAATTAAAGAAGCAGTTTAATGTCGAGCAAAGACAGATATATGATGAAGTGACAGAGCACATTGAGCATGGCTTTCGTCATGAGAGAAAAGATTGCTCATGTATGTCATTTGAACCTATTGGACTATATGTAAGTGGAGAAGCTGGGACTGGTAAAAGTTTCCTAATTAAAGGAATTACTACATATTTACTGCAAAGAACTCAGTTAACGCTGTCGTGTGTTGTTACTGCTCCAACTGGATTGGCCGCACATAATATTAAAGGTATTACTTTACATCGTTTACTGATGCTGCCAGTTGAACATGGAAATAAATTACAATATCACAAGCTATCTGGAGAAGCTTGTTTTGAAGTTTCTAGAGTCCTTAAAAAAATGAAACTTCTTATTATTGATGAAGTAAGCATGGTATCCAATTTAATGCTTGCTTTTGTGCATTTAAGAATGCAACAGATACTTAAGACAGAGTATGATGTGTTATTTGGAGGTAAACATGTCATAGTTTTTGGAGATCTACTGCAGCTAACTCCAGTGAAAGGACAACCTGTATTTGAAACTGTTACGCATGAGGAGACCAGAAAGTGCCTGGGCAGTATTGGAAATGTTAATATATGGTCACATTTCAAATATACTGAACTGATTCAAAATATGCGACAGGCAAAGGATACTAAATATGGAAATATTCTTCAAGATATAAGGATTGGAAAACTAACTGAAGATGCGAAACACACTCTACGAACACGATTACTTTCCAAGCTGTTTCCTAATGAAGATAATGTACCTGAGAAAATATATAGTAAAGAGGTAGCAGATAAGTAAGTGATATGCTTGATGCCAACTCTGAAAGAATGTTCAGTTTTTAATAAGAAAATGTTGAATTTAGAAAATCAAGAAATTAAGAAACTGGAAGCTAAAGATAGAATAGAGCATGAAGGTAGTACTATTGTTTTGTCTGAAAAGTTGAAGTTAAAATTGGATTCTCTTCAAAAAACTATATCTAAAACTGCTGGTTTAGAGAAAAATCTGTATGTATGTTCAAATTGTCGGATAATTTTAAGGAGAAATTTACATGTAGAAAGAGGATTGGTAAATGGAGCAATGGGTAATGTTGTTGGTTTTGTCAATTATACAAATAGAGATGAGATTGAATTTTTAAGAATAAAATTTGATGGAATTGAGGAAGTTCAACAAATTAGTCGCTGTTCAACTCGTTTTTTGCTTGTGAAAGACTTATATGTCCGTCGGAAGCAATTTCCAATTTGTTTGGCATATGCAGTGACTATTCACAAATCTCAAGGTTTAAGTGTAGATTGTGCTTTGGTAAATATTGGAAGCACTGTATTCAAAGAGGGTATGGCGTATGTTGCTTTATCGCGAGTTAGAACTTTATGTGGACTTTATCTAATTGATTATGATGAGACAAAGATTAGTGCAGATTTAAATTGTGTGAAGGAGTATAATAGGTTACGAAGAGAATATGCTCCAAGTTTACCTCAATATCCTTTAATTGAAAGGCGTATGGTTGGTCAGAAAAGGAGAAATGAGGAGAAATGTGCTGAAGTAGTCGAGAAACGACGAAAAAAATATGTCGCTGTTGTTGGTAGGCGTAAGAAAACGGTTAGTATTGAAGAGATTGTTGGATTTAAGTTTGAAAACAGGTCTGGTGTCAACTGCTATGAAAATGTAGTAGTTAATGTTGTTTTCTTTCTGAAAAATGCTAAGGAACAGATTGTAGAAAATCAGGAGCAAACATTTTGCTATTCCTTAAATTCTATATTTGAAAAATGTAGTAGTGGTGATAGTGAAGTAGCAAGTGTTTCAGAACTAAGGAATGTTTTAGACATATGTGCAGGAGTAAATCAATTTTCTCAGAATATTCAGCAAGATTGTCAGGAATTTATCATGTATATGTTTACAGTTTTGGAAGATGAAGGTGTAGATATTGATAGTCTTTTTGGCCTTTCTTATAAATGGGAACATAAGTGTGACAATTGCTCATTTTCAAGCAGTACTGATATACACAGTGAAAGATTTATATATTTAACATTACCAGACTGTAAAGAAGTGTCTTTTAATAAACTAGTTAAAGATGCGCATCAGAACATGGTCTGTTCTCAATGTAAGTCTGAAATGTTATCAACTTTATTTATCCATGAGATATGGACAATATGTAATTTTAATGTTTCAACGATGCAGAGCTGATGGGAGTAAATTGTCAACTTTAATTAAAAATTTTGTGGCTTCTCAAGTATCTATTGCTAGAAGAACATTTGTAACTGTAGCCATTATTTTTCATGAAGGGCCTTCCACATCATCAGGACATTATACAGCTTATTTGAAGTGTGCAAGTGGCTGGACGCTTTGCAATGATAGCCAATTGACTTTTAAGAAACGTTTGCCTTTTGCCTTAACTAACTCCTATCTGCTATTTTTGGAACCCAAATTTCAGTAGAATGACTTGCTGTAGGAAGATGAATACTGTAAAGATATGAAACTTTCTTGTTTACAAATATCATGTGACTGAGGGTGTACAAATCTATAAATGAAATTTGTGTTTGGCATAGTGATAACATCAGGTACAAATTTAGTTAATGTTTGATGGTATAAAACATGTTACAAATTTTAACTGTAAAGGTTCACAAAAGAATACATAAGACTAAGATTAAGAAATTTCAGAAAAAAACTACTTAACTCATAGTATTTGGCCACGTGGAAAAATATGAGAGAAGAAAATGAGTACTTTAGATAATTATTTTAGAAGTTATATGGACGCAAGTTTTTGGGAGAGGTATTTAAAAGATAATGAGTTAACTTATACAATTTGGCCACGCGGAAAGGTATGAGAGAAGAAAATGTGTCCTTAAGATAGATTTTTATAGGAGATACTTGCACAGGGCTTTGTTGAGATATATTGAAAAATAGGTGGTATAGTTGAATTAGTTTGTAACTGTGGAAGATGTAGTGTGCTTACTCAAGAAATTGCGAATTTGAGAAAAACATTTAAGACATGTTTTTTTCAGGTATTCATAATATGTATGGAGATTTTGTATGGGTTTTTTAAACACAATCATTTTGATTGTGGTTTTTTTTCCCCGCTGTTATATGATGATTAATATTGAAATCACTGTTCATAGTGAAAATCAATGTATTCTGAGGACAGCAAAAATAAACCATTTAATATGTTTTTTGAGTTATTTTGTTACATTGCATTTAGAAATATGTATTATAACAGATTTTTTTTACTGTCCTCCACAGATATTATATTTATAAGGTAAGTACAACTAATAACATCCGAGAGTTTTCTCTGCCTCTCTCTTATTGACTCCTACTTTTTTTTCTTTTATGAAATGTACATTATAATCTTATTTTTACTTTTCTTCCACAGGTACTACGTTTTTAAAAGAAATTTACTTTACTTTTTTACTATTTTTTAGGTAAGTATATAAAATAAAGAAACTTTTACATCACTGTGTCATTTCTTTGTCTATCCTGGTTAAAGCAATGTCATGTTTAATATAAGCACTTCCACATAGGATTGGGTGCATTGTTATAAGGCATGCTTTAAAAGTGATTTAATGAAATGAGCGACATTTCACTGAGTGAGTTCAGCAACACTGATATATGAAAACATTGGTGGAAAATGATATTAAATGTTACATGGGGTTCTTTGCAGGAGTTTAAGTCCTTTGTAGCAGTGGCAATTCTGCCTCAGCATTAGGGGGCCAGGGGGCTGAGTGGTACTTGTATGCTCATGATAGAGCTACTCCTTCACGAGCCACGGTTGAGATATATTCATGATACAGTGGTTCTGTCATGGCTCCGCTTAGTCAATAGAACGTGTCATGGAGGCGCAATATTAGTGCTGCGCAAGCACAGCGGCAAGCCCATGACAAAACTGGTCCGTCCTGAGGACAGCTCAGGCGATGCTCGTGACGGAGCGGCTCTGTCATGAGCATGGAAGGATTTAACAGGTGTTAAAAAAACCTGAGGGGTCTCTTCAAAGAGAGTGTTGGTTGTAATTTAAAGGCTACTTTAAAACACATTGTGGCAGCTTTATGTTGACGTTGCGTCTCTTTGTGCCACAATTTCGTCACTTTATTTAGTACAATGACAGTGGAAATAATGTACCATATTTACAACGTTATCGATCTAGGAGATAAGTGATATTCTAAAGCCCTGCACCATAAGGAAGTGTTCCTCTGAAGGAATGCATCTTGAAAGTGGCTGACTGTAATCCATGAGATTTCACTGAGTGACTTTCAGGCCCATGCTGTTTCAAAACTGTGCATGTGCTTGAAGCAGGCGTAGGTATTGACGCAGCATTGTGAATATAGTGCACTGGTGAGCCTTGCTGGAGCTGCATCACACTTGCGATGCAACTCTAGCAATGTATTACTTTTTCAGCACAGATGTGTTACGCATGTATGCTGTTTTTGTACCATGGTGCGCCACATTTTAAATGTGGCACACTATGGGTGAAGGAGCACTAGTATACTGTGGTGCACATTAACTGGTGCATATCTGGGTATGAAGTAGTTAACATAAATCTGCCCTATAGGTTACAAATCTGCGTTTAGTAGAGTGTTCGGCCTTTGTAGTGTTATGTTTATTCTGTTATTCTATGTAGATATGTAATATTGCAAGATTTTTGTCACGAAAAAGAAGCCATGAGTATTGGATTTGTGAATGATTGCAAGATTCTTTAAATAAAAAAGCAACAACCATGGCATTGTTTAATATAGTATTGTAAATACTTATCTTTAACAATGATGAGAGAGTAAAAAAAGGTTAACCTGATGTTTTAAAGTTATTCACAGGCTTCTTTAGAGGAAGTGTTCTATATGATTGTAGCGTGGGTGTTTCACTTTTTTATACGTTACAGAATGCATTTTGTATGCTGTAGCAGGAGGAGTACTACATACTTGAATATTCTTCAGTGCTTATTTTCATTGAGACCGACACAGAACTTCAATGGATCGGAGGGGCTGTTCCTGTGCATCTGGAGGACTGCCAAGCCGCTGCAGCAGTGGGAGTGAGGCCTCTCAGAGGGGCGCAGCGCAGCTCCTTTTGATGCTTACAATTGCAGATAACAGGGTAGAGATGTCCGTGGAATTTATGGATGGTTAGTCACACTAGAGTGTGCGTGGCGCCCCTGGCACCTCATTACGGCACACAGGGGAGCCGCGTTGCACAGTTTGAGAATCAGAGACTTAGGAGATAAACCTTCATAATAGCAAGGCTTCTAAGCGATAAAAATCACCGGTGCTCGGCGTTAAAAATATCACCGCTATCGGTGGTATTTTCCACGGTGTTAGTGCTTCAACATCAATGGGAGCACATATGTGATAGAAAATCCGATAACAGGCTCAGTATTTCACATTATCGCGTGAAAACAAAAGTTGTTTTCACACAGTAATGTGTCCCTTGTAATTAAGGGACGGGGTGGATTTAGTTTTATTTACTACACTGTTATGTTAACGATGTCGAATGTTTGATTAGAGGAGGCTTTAACAGTTTTGCGATACACTTTTTCTCCAGGGAAGTGGGTGGAGTGTTCCGTGGAAATTGCAGAATAGAAACTACTAAGAACCAATTGGAAGTGTTGTTTTCAAGTCACATGACTTCCTATGCGCGTCTCAGGACGTGTACGCGGTGACAGTATCTAGTCACGTACCTCATTTGGAAGTAGCGGTCTAATTCAGCGCAGTTACAAAACGTGAAAAGGAGTAAATCGAAACACATCCGGATTTTATATATCTTCTGAGCTCGATTCAAGCATATAATTGTTAAACTATAAAACCTTTTATATTTTTAAAAAAAATATCAAGGTGTGTACATTCGGTCACGCACAAAAGTTTAAAAACACATTCGGCTCCATTTGATGAAAATTTTCAAAATAATAAAAAAAAAGCCTAGGTTTAGTCTCTTTGACGTACTATAAGTTCTTTGATGGGTCTATGATGAAATTCAATACGTTCAAATTGCAAAGTTTTCACGAAATATATGGGCGGGTGCGCGCACTCGGTCGCGCATGAAAGAAAGCCAAAAAGGCGGAGATAAACACCCTTTATAATATGCTCCTGGAGCTTTTTTGGTACAATGAGTTAGTTCTGAAAAGAACTTTTTTTTTCTTTTTTTTTACAACAAGTGTTATGCTGTTTTTGATTTTTTAAACTTGCAACGACATTTTCAAGTGTAACACAGGATCAAAATGAAATGAAGAAATTTATCTTTTCTTGGGGCATTTATGACTCTCAATTTTTAGTTTAATAAGAATGAGGCTCTGCTCTCCGTACAGAAGAATTTCTCCACACTCGTTGCATTTCATGTGCACCTTCGCAAGATATGGTCTCAAGTCCATCTCAGCACTCGATGGAGATACAGGTCGTCCACCAGAAGATGTGCTGGCCACTTCTGATGGTAATAGCGTGGCCAGGGCTCTTGTCGATGCCTTTGCAAATTCCACAGGATGCACTTGTTTGACATGCCGCACCATGGTATGTATGGAAAAGGAATATTTTTTTGTTGGATTTCCTCTTGAGAGAACCGATTTGCATATCATGCAGGTTACTTTTGGCGCATTCACTTTCTTTTGTTCTTCAGGATAAGTGAAAAATTGCCAAATAAAAGATTCCTTTTTTCTTTTTAAAGGTAGTCGCTCATTTCCTTCAGATTCGGAAGATGAATGCGGAACGGCAGCCATTTCAGCAAAGTCTTCTGAAAGATGTTGGACGTTGTGCTCTCTTGAGAGTAGAAAAGATAGTGAGAGAAGTGGGTGGAGTGCTCCGTGTAAATTCCAGAATAGAAACTACTAAGAACCAATTGGAAGTGTTGTTTTCAAGTCACATGACTTAACATGCGCGTCTCAGGACGTGTATGCGGTGACAGTATCTAGTCACGTACGTCATTTGGAAGTAGTGGTCTAATTCAGCGAAGTTTCAAAACGTGAAAAGGAGTAAATTCAAACACATCCAGAGTTTATATATCTTCTGAGCTCGATTCAAGTATACAATTGTTAAACTATAAAACCTTTAATATTTTTTTAAAAAATATCAAGGTGTGTACATTCAGTCACGCACGAAAGTTTAAAAACACATTCGGCTCCATTTAATGAAAATTTTCATAATAATAAAAAATAAGCCTAGGTTTAGTCTCTTTCACGTACTATAAGTTCTTTGATGGGTATATGAAGAAATTCAATAAGTTCAAATTGCAGAGTTTTCACGAAATATATAGGCGGGTGCGCGCACCCGGTCGCGCACGAAAGAAAGCCAAAAAAGCGGAGATATACCCCCTTTATAATATGCTCCTGGAGCTCTTTTTGGTACAAAGAGTTAGTTCTGAAAATAACTTTTTTTTTTTTTTTTAAACAAGTGTTATGTTGTTTTTGATTTTTTGAACTTGCAACGACATTTTTAAGTATGACACACGATCAAAATGAAATGAAGAAATGTATCTTTTCTCGGGGCATTTATGACTCTCAATTTTTAGTTTAATAAGAATGAGGCTCTGCTCTCCGTACAGAAGAATTTCTCCACACTCGTTGCATTTCATGTGCACCTTCGCAAGATATGGTCTCAAGTCCATCTCAGCACTCGATGGAGATACAGGTCGTCCACCAGAAGATGTGCTGGCCACTTCTGATGGTAATAGCGTGGCCAGGGCTCTTGTCGATGCCTTTGCAAATTCCACAGGGTGCACTTGTTTGACATGCCACACCATGGTATGTCTGGAAAAGGAATATTTTTTTGTTGGATTTCCTCTTGAGAGAACCGATTTGCATATCATGCAGGTTACTTTTGGCGCATTCACTTTCTTTTGTTCTTCAGGATAAGTGAAAAATTGCCAAATAAAAGATTCCTTTTTTCTTTTTAAAGGTAGTCGCTCATTTTCTTCAGATTCGGAAGATGAATGCGGAACCGCAGCCATTTCAGCAAAGTCTTCCGAAAGATGTTGGACGTTGTTCTCTCTTAAGAGTAGAAAAGATAGTGAGGGAAGTGGGTGGAGTGCTCCGTGTAAATTCCAGAATAGAAACTACTAAGAACCAATTGGAAGTGTTGTTTTCAAGTCACATGACTTCACATGCGCGTCTCAGGACGTGTACGCGATGATAGTATCTAGTCACGTACGTTATTTTGAAGTAGCGGTCTAATTCAGCGAAGTTTCAAAACGTGAAAAGGAGTAAATCCTAACAAATCCGGATTTTGTATATCTTCTAAGCTCGATTCAAGCATACAATTATTAAACTATAAAATCTTTTATATTTCTTAAAAAAATACCAAGGTGTGTACATCCGGTCACGCACGAAAGTTTAAAAAGACATTCGGCTCCATTTAATGAAAAGCTTCATAACAATAAAAAAGAAGCCTAGGTTCAGTCTCTTTGATGTACTATAAGTTCTTTGATGGGTCTATGAAGAAATTCAATAAGTGCAAATTGCAAAGTTTTTACGAAATATATAGACGGGTGCGCGCACCCGGTCGCGCACGAAAGCCTAGTAAGGCGATATCCATTTTAGTTATATCCGTTATAGTTAGGGAGTAGCATTCAAAAAACCTATGAAATTCACTGAAAAAACCATAGGTTTTACACACGTTATAGTTAGGAAGTAGCATTTAAAAAACCTATGAAATTCACTGAAAAAACCATAGGTTTTACACACGTTATAGTTAGGAAGTAGCATTTAAAAAACCTATGAAATTCACTGAAAAAACCATAGGTTTGACACATGTTATAGTTAGCTGGACATTTCATTCATATAACACCAATGAAATTCCCCGTTATAGTTACTTCAGCTAACTATAACTCGCGCGCCCGCAATGCACTGCTGATGACGTTACATATTACATCACTCATCACATGGTTAGTGACATCACTCTTGACATCACTGATAACATCTAATATCTCACATATGCTGCCTACAACATATAGGAATAGTAACAAACAATCGGTAACCCAGGTCAAAAGGGTGCTCTGCAAGTAAGGGAGTAGTATAAATTTCCAAAATATCTTATTGGTGCTCCTAAGGAAGGGTGTGGTCACCAAAACCCCACACAACCTATCCAGTAGGTCTCCAAAACAAATCGATTCATTTATATAACATGGGAACGAACCCACTACATGATGGCGCTTTATGAATAAGAATACTAGCAAGAGTCCAATATGGCGCCCAGATAGGACGCCGACCAGAAAATATGTTCGCGCACTAACTTACTAAGCCACTACAAGATGGCGTGTGATTTGGGGGGATATAAATAGGAACTCCAATATGGCGCTGGTGCAGAACGCCAGACCGAGGAACGCGTTCGTGGATAGACGAACAGGAATCTAGATACAGGTATGTACGAGGAGCAGCTTACCTGTGAAAACTATTAGCGAAAACTGAATAGTTTTAAATAAATACATATTTATAAAAATACAGAAGTTATTAATCTTACACCCGATCATTATTACAGATCGTGAGTGTGGTAACTCAATTACATTGGAAGATATGTGAGGACTCCTGTTCAGAATATACTTAAAGTGTGGGGAAAGTTTCTGATGGAGAACTATGGGTGTTATAGGTTGGTTTAAAAGTTATCGTGAGATATATTTTTTTCTAATTGAAGTTTTTGGGGTTGCCTAAATTACAGGGTCCTTTGACTTTATATTGAGAGTACGAAGTGACTGATTATCTCAACAGGGAATTTATCGATACATGTGGATTACGGTAAAGAACTTTTAATTTCTTGGAATATTGTGTTGAAGCACCCGAGTTGACTCTTGCTCTGGGTGGTGATTATGAGTGTATAATTACTCCAAAATATGAGATAGAATAATACGCGATAAGTAGTTTTAAATAGGACATTACTCATGATGGGGCAGATCATCTCAAATATATAAAAATATGAGATAGTAGATCCCTTGTGGGGCATTATTTAGGGTAACTCAACCAGTAAATGTTTTTTTCGAACCAAGGAAGAGGACTTTTAGGTTACATATATTATAATCTTTTGGATTGAATGCTTGAAACGTAATTATAATAATTGGTGGTGGCCTAATGAGGACGTGCACGTATCGGGTGTATGTTTTTCTTGGTTTTTTCTTACCGAGTTCTTTTCTGCTCATCACGGGATTCTTCAAATTATTAGATTTATATGTTATCTCATGAATTATAGTGATGTTTATTTGTATTATGATTTCAGCCCTGATGAAGTCGATGTGTAAATAATTAACATGACGAAACACGTGTTGGCTGAATAATCCAATGACTGTACATGGAATTTGGAGAATTTGAATCCAGAAAAGAGGAAAATAAAACATTATCCGTGATTTGAAGGACTTTTCGTTGATGATTTATTTTGGATTACCAACCTGGAACTGCTTCAGATAAATTCAGTGGGACTTTAATTTGGATATTTAATTGTACATTTTGAGTGCTCAGGATAATCGATTTATATAGGAATAGTATGTCACTGATTCTTGCATGTATGCAATATGTAAAATCTCCTAATGTAGCATATTAACACTTAGATACTGAGACACTCTTGGTAATAATAAAGAAACAATAAACTATATAGATATAATGTATCAGTGATATAGCTACTCATCAATACATTCAACCACTAAAATAGAAACTGATAGACTGACACAGATATGTATATATTTAAATTACTCAGTAACCCATGTATTCATTAAGAAATATTTAATCACTCAGTTATAGAATCTATTTTTCACCAAAAAACTAACCGTTTATACACTTATATACGACATTTTTGTTCAACCAACTTTCAGATCTACATATATAAAATATATGTAATTTTAAAACAAACTCATTTAATAGATGATGTCATGAGTGATGTGATGTGTGACATCATCAGCAGTGCATTGCGGGCGCGCGAGTTATAGTTAACATGTCAAACCTATGGTTTTTTCAGAGAATATATATATATATATATATATATACATATATATATATATATATGTATATATATGCAACCAATGCCCACTCAATTATGAATGAGCCCGACATATGCTGACTTGCCAACAGGATTTATTTGAGCAAATTAAGCAGAGTTCTGGAAACGCCAAGAAAAAATTGACAGAGTTCTGAAAACGCCAAGCAGACGCGTTTCAAGCGGAGATGTGCGCTTTCATCAGTGCCGGTTCTCGTTTCCCTCTCTTCAGAGCCTCGCACCTGGGGGTAATTAAAGTGTCCTGAGCAGTCTCTAGCCACTCCTTTGTTGGTTCCTCCCCGCCTCTGTTTGATGTTGTGCTGCCTCCCGTGCACGTGATGTACCCAGAGGAATGCTGGTGCTGCGAGTCCAATGTGCCAGCCCATCCAGTGAATGGCTGACAAATGCACAGTGGCCTCACTCACCGCGCTGCACTCCTCCGTTTTCTGCACACAGGGAGAGTAGTTTGCCATACCTGCTGGGGCCTCTGCAGACACGCTGCAGCCTCCTTCCCCGAAATTAAAGTCCCAAAATAATACCATGAGACTTCTCGGGGGGGTGAGCGCGCTGTATTTTCGTACCCAGTCCAAAGTTTTGCTGACTTGGCGCCTCACACCAGACCAGGAGGGCATGCCGGTAACGCCAGTGAAACAGCATACCTGCCATAGACATGCAACCAATGCCCACTCAATTATGAATGAACCCGACATATGCTGACTTGCCAACAGGATTTATTTGAGCAAATTAAGCAGAGTTCTGGAAACGCCAAGAAAAAATTGACAGAGTTCTGGAAACGCCAAGCAGACGCGTTTCAAGCGGAGATGTGCGCTTTCATCAGTGCCGGTTCTCGTTTCCCTCTCTTCAGAGCCTTGCACCTGGGGGTAATTAAAGTGTCCTGAGCAGTCTCTGGCCACTCCTTTGTTGGTTCCTCCCCGCCTCTGTTTGATGTTGTGCTGTCTCCCGTGCACGTGATGTACCCAGAGGAATGCTGGTGCTGCGAGTCCAATGTGCCAGCCCATCCAGTGAATGGCTGACAAATGCACAGTGGCCTCACTCACCGCGCTGCACTCCTCTGTTTTCTGCACACAGGGAGAGTAGTTTGCCATACCTGCTGGGGCCTCTGCAGACACGCTGCAGCCTCCTTCCCCGAAATTAAAGTCCCAAAATAATACCATGACACTTCTCGGGGGGGGGGGTGAGCGCGCTGTATTTTCGTACCCAGTCCAAAGTTTTGCTGACTTGGCGCCTCACACCAGACCAGGAGGGCATGCCGGTAACGCCAGTGTAACAGCATACTGGCCATAGACATGCAACCAATGCCCACTCAATTATGAATGAGCCCGACATATGCTGACTTGCCAACAGGATTTATTTGAGCAAATTAAGCAGAGTTCTGGAAACGCCAAGAAAAAATTGACAGAGTTCTGGAAACGCCAAGCAGACGCGTATCAAGCGGAGATGTGCGCTTTCATCAGTGCCGGTTCTCGTTTCCCTCTCTTCAGAGCCTCGCACCTGGGGGTAATTAAAGTGTCCTGAGCAGTCTCTGGCCACTCCTTTGTTGGTTCCTCCCCGCCTCTGTTTGATGTTGTGCTGCCTCCCGTGCACGTGATGTACCCAGAGGAATGCTGGTGCTGCGAGTCCAATGTGCCAGCCCATCCAGTGAATGGCTGACAAATGCACAGTGGCCTGACTCACCGCGCTGCACTCCTCCGTTTTCTGCACGCAGGGAGAGTAGTTTGCCATACCTGCTGGGGCCTCTGCAGACACGCTGCAGCCTCCTTCCCCGAAATTAAAGTCCCAAAATAATACCATGAGACTTCTTGGGGGGGGTGAGCGCGCTGTATTTTCGTACCCATTCCAAAGTTTTGCTGACTTGGCACCACACACCAGACCAGGAGGGCATGCCGGTAACGCCAGTGAAACAGCATACTGGCCATAGACATGCAACCAATGCCCACTCAATTATGAATGAGCCCGACATATGCTGACTTGCCAACAGGATTTATTTGAGCAAATTAAGCAGAGTTCTGGAAACGGCAAGAAAAAATTGACAGAGTTCTGGAAACGCCAAGCAGACGCGTTTCAAGCGGAGATGTGCGCTTTCATCAGTGCCGGTTCTCGTTTCCCTCTCTTCAGAGCCTCGCTCCTGGGGGTAATTAAAGTGTCCTGAGCAGTCTCTGGCCACTCCTTTGTTGGTTCCTCCCCGCCTCTGTTTGATGTTGTGCTGCCTCCCGTGCACGTGATGTACCCAGAGGAATGCTGGTGCTGCGAGTCCAATGTGCCAGCCCATCCAGTGAATGGCTGACAAATGCACAGTGGCCTCACTCACCGCTCTGCACTCCTCCGTTTTCTGCACACAGGGAGAGTAGTTTGCCATACCTGCTGGGGCCTCTGCAGACACGCTGCAGCCTCCTTCCCCGAAATTAAAGTCCCAAAATAATACCATGAGACTTCTCGGGGGGTGAGCGCGCTGTATTTTCGTACCCAGTCCAAAGTTTTGCTGACTTGGCGCCTCACACCAGACCAGGAGGGCATGCCGGTAACGCCAGTGAAACAGCATACTGGCCATAGACATGCAACCAATGCCCACTCAATTATGAATGAGCCCGACATATGCTGACTTGCCAAAAGGATTTATTTGAGCAAATTAAGCAGAGTTCTGGAAACGCCAAGAAAAAATTGACAGAGTTCTGGAAACGCCAAGCAGACACGTTTCAAGCGGAGATGTGCGCTTTCATCAGTGCCGGTTCTCGTTTCCCTCTCTTCAGAGCCTCGCACCTGGGGGTAATTAAAGTGTCCTGAGCAGTCTCTGGCCACTCCTTTGTTGGTTCCTCCCCGCCTCTGTTTGATGTTGTGCTGCCTCCCGTGCACGTGATGTACCCAGAGGAATGCTGGTGCTGCGAGTCCAATGTGCCAGCCCATCCAGTGAATGGCTGACAAATGCACAGTGGCCTGACTCACCGCGCTGCACTCCTCCGTTTTCTGCACACAGGGAGAGTAGTTTGCCATACCTGCTGGGGCCTCTGCAGACACGCTGCAGCCTCTTTCCCCGAAATTAAAGTCCCAAAATAATACCATGAGACTTCTCGGGGGGTGAGCGCGCTGTATTTTCGTACCCAGTCCAAAGTTTTGCTGACTTGGCGCCTCACACCAGACCATATATATATATATGTATATATATAGTATTTGGCAGAAATGCATTAGGTAACGGAGCCTTAGGAAAGAAATAAAATCGGATTCCAAACCTACTGTGATGTGTGCGACTCGTGCTTTCCTTACCTCCTGGGGAGAGGCTCTCTGAAAAATATTTGTGGCTTGGTCCTGCCACGGAATCATGCACCACTACGAAAGTGCGCCATACTGCCCGGAATGGACCCGTTTCTGTTCACCCGAAAGGAATCAGGGCAGCGGCAGCCACCAGGGACTGGCCCCTGGTAGTAGTCCCTACAAGCATAAAAGTGGCCTGCAGGGAATCACGGCGGAAACACAGTTAAGGAATCCAATCACCATCACCCACTGAAGGGAAAGATTTGGCATGCTGCGAGCAGACTACGAGAACCAGAATGCCCCGCACGCAGTCCATCACGGCACCCACCTGAGGGAAATCACCTGGAGAAAAAATAAAGAGCAAGCAGTTGGTCCGAGAATGTTTGCAACAGCCGCCAAACGTGTAGCTCCTCCTCTGAAAAAGGCTATAGTATTTGGCAGAAATGCATTAGGTAACGGAGCCTTAGGAAAGAAATAAAATCGGATTCCAAACCTACCGTGATGTGTGCGACGCGTGCTTTCCTTTCCTCCTGGCGAGAGCTTCTCTGAAAAAAAAATTTCAAAAAATAAAATATATATATATATATATATAAATATATATATATAATATATATATATATATGTATATATACATATTTATAAATACATATATAGTTAATAGCTATATCTATACATGCCTATCTATCTAGATATCTCTCTTTACCAAACCTACCTCATCCCCCGCCACACAATGTCCTATATCTTTGAACTGCTCTGCTCATTTCCTCGCTACAGGCCTCGCCCTTTGAAGTGTGTGTGTGTGGGGGGGTGTTAAACCCCCACTAAATCAGAGACGTTTTAAGGCATGGGCAAAGTGGGCTCTGGCCCAGGACCCCAACCTGTCAGGGGGCCCCTTGATAGAGCCAGCTCTGTTCTGCAGAGAGTCCCACCCTGATGACCTTGACCTAATTCTTGAACAGATTGTTTTAAGTACTGTTTTCCTTTAATTTACGTTTTTTATAACAACTGTTTTTATTACGTTTTTTCTTCATAATAAACACATACCAGGCACACATTGGATCGTTAAGCTGCAATACGCAACGATAACTGACAAAAAAAAGGAACGACATTTCTGATACTCACGTCATTTACATCTTTCTGTGTCCAATGAATAGTTTAAAGTTTCACAGCAAATTATACCACTTATATGACATCTTTTATATCTTGCGTGGCGTCAGGCACATTCTCTTGGGAATATGTCTGTGGTGTCAGTGATGATAATCCTAATACGTCTTACGCTGTGCAACTGCACTGTTCCTGCGTTTGTCAAGATGTGCTCCGTAACTATTTTATTTATTTATTTATTTAAAACATTTATAAAGCGCAGCTGTCGCCTGGCAGGCATCCTGGCGCTAGGGTGGCTACTCCTAAAATAGAAATAGTGGAAGATTGTTTAGTAGTGACGGAGGGACTCTAGGGAAAAAGCCAAGTCTTTATTAGTTTTCGAAAAGGCAGGAGCTGTGAAGTATGGCGGATGTCGGCGGGCAGACTGTTCCAGAGCTTTGCAGCCGCCACTCGGAATGATCTTCCCCCGATCCTAGCTCTCTTAAATCTGGGTACTGTTACAAGTCGAGCGGTGGCGGATCGAAGAGCTCTGGTTGGTGTATACCAGGTGAACATCCGTTGTAAAGGGATAGGTCCTAGCCCATGTAATGCCTTGAAGACCAAGCAAAGAGACTTGAAGGCAATACGTTGCTTCAAGGGAAGCCAGTGCAGCTCGGCTAGAGCAGCCTTGGTTGAGGATCTTCTGGTCCATCCAAGGGCCAGTTTGGCTGCTGCTGATTGGACACGATGGAGTCGGTCCAGTAGTACCAAGGGAGAGTCAAGCAGGAGAGCATTACAATAGTCAATGCGACTAAGAATGGCACACCTGACTATCTGCGCTCTAGCGGATAGTGGAAGTAGTGGCAGGATTTTGCGTAGTGATCGCATAAGGGCAGAGCAGGTGGCAACTGTTCTCGAAACCTGTGTTTCCATGCTCAGCTTGTTATTAAGCATGACGCCCAAATTCCGAACACTGGCCACAGGTGACGGATTGTCCGAGTTTTCTGGAAGCCAGAAACCAGCAGGCAAAGGGCGAGGTATGCGGCTGGCTGGGCAAAACAGAACCTCGGTTTTAGAGGAGTTAAATTGGAGGGAATTATGGTGTAACCAGCCAGCAGTATCTCTCAGGCAGTCGTGGAATGCTTCTAAAGTAATAGAGTCTTCACCCTCCCAGGAAAAAATAAGCTGGGTGTCGTCTGCGTAGTTTACTGTGGTAATGTTGTGTGATTTAATGAGAGAGACCAGTGGTAGTAAATAAACATTAAAGAGAATCGGGCTGATAGAAGAACCCTGGGGTACACCGTGAGGGACTGGGGAGAAGGCAGATTGATAAGGGGGGAGGGATACAGCCTGTTTCCTGTCGCTGAGAAAAGAGTGGAACCAAATCAGGGCTGAGCCATCAACCCCAGCCGCTCTCAGACTCTCTAGCAGGATCACGTGGTTGACGGTGTCGAATGCGGCAGACAGGTCCAACAGGATCAAGGCCACCGCCTGGCCCCTGTCTGCACGCACTCGAAGTTCTTCCATGGCCGTAAGTACAGCTGTTTCGGTGCCATGGACTGGACGAAATCCAAATTGGAAATCGTCCAGAACGTGATTCTGCTCGAGGTGAGATGACAGGCAGGTGCTGACCCATCGCTCCACCACTTTCGCTGGAAAGGGCAGAAGCGATATGGGGCGAAAATTGGAGAGGCATTCTGGATTCAGGGATGGTTTTTTCAGAAGCGGGGTGATCAACGCTTGCTTCCAGGGGTTTGGAACCACTCCACTGCGGAGAGATTGATTACAAATCCTCCGCAGCGTGTGGAATAGCTCGTGCCCGTAAGCCTTCCAGATTTTTGGGGGCAGTGGGTCAAGGGGGGACCCAGAGGTAATGCTCAGTGCCAGTCTTTCAAAATCTGCTTCGGGAATCTGGGGGAGGGCCAGGAGACTTTCCCTGGGCAGACCGACTGGCCTGGCGGTGTAATTTGTGGGGCAGGTTGCATGAGAGGTAGGTGGGTATTGGGATTGAGAAGATCCCAGGTTGTTAATGATTCTCGTGATTTTATCCAGAAAGAACTCCGCGAGATTATCACAGAGCGTCTGGGATGGGGGAATAGTTTTCTTCGTACAGTCTGGATGTATGAGATTCTCTAAGATCTGAAAAATGTTTTTTGAGCTGTTAGCTGCATTGACAATTGAGGAGCAATAGTAGGTCGATTTGCTCACTCTAATGGCCGCTTTATATTCAATAAGTTTGTTTTTCCAAAGGGTTTTATTAATGTCACAGTAGCCGTTCCTCTCGGCCTGCTTACAGGCTGACTTGAGGGTTTTCAGAGCATCAGTAAACCAGGGAGCGGATCCTCGCACTGTGGAGGAGGGGTGTTAACAAAACTGTGGCAAAATAATACTTAACGGTTAGGGATCTCAACTGTGAGGCCGACGCTTAGGTACCCTGGGAGAACCTATCTTGGCGTTAATGTCTGTCATTTGTGCTCTGGCGCTGGCGGCTAGCTTAGCATAGGGCATGTTCATGGTTGCACTTTTTCGGTGGGTTGGAATTCTTTACCGCACTCCTTTCCGCTTATCCTCCCCGCGTGCTCTCCTCTATGGTATGCGCTCTTGAGGTGTATCATCTTCAGGAGTCTGAGAGGGCCTGGCATTCCCTTGTGTGTGGGTCAGTGCGGTTAGGATTACATCCCAATTTACAGCAAGGGGGATCTTGCGGATCCCAAGCATGTCATCGCATCTGAGTGCAGTGCTTTCTGCTTTGGCCCAGTTTAGCACAGAGCGTCTCCACATTATTATGAGGGCCAGGTCAGGGTCCTTCCATCTTTTTGTGATTAGCCTTTTTTCTGCTGCCAACTCCAGGTCTAAAAATCTAGACATGGTTTTATTGTTGCGGCTTCTATGATATAATTGCAGAAGATATACATGCCATTCACACAAGAGTGTGCGACCTGTGCAGTGCGCCAGCGCGTCTGCTACTGCAGAACAATATTCTGTTAATTTGGGACACTCCCATAGCATATGTAGCAAGTTTGCTTCTAAATGCATACATCTGGAGCATTTGGTGTCTTGTTGTCTAAAGTATTGATTGATCTTTGCTGGCATGAGGTACTCTCTATGGGTGATATAGAATTGTATTTCTCGCAGGCGCGCATTCCTTGAAACCTGAGTTGAGCTCGCCAATACCGAGGCCCATTCTATGTCTGTGAACTGCCGTCCTTTGACTGCCTCCCAGTGCTGGCAGAGGACCAATAGGTTTGCTACTGTGTGATGCCTGAGGGATGCTGCAAACCATTTGACAAGGTGTCCACCTTAACCTATAATGTGTAGGTATTGTATGGTGAGGTGTGTCTCTGGTTCGGTAGTCACGTCTTCCCATTTAGCTGTTATCGACGCTAGTAGGGAGTGAAGCAGTAGAAATTGGCCGGGTTGAAAATTGTCTTCCTCCATTAGATTTGTATATGGGACTAGTGTGCCCTCTCAATATAGATCCCCCATGTCCAGAATAACGGCAGTGTGCCAGCTTCTGAGTTCGGCTGCTGTGGTTACTGTGTGACCTCTGGGTGTTCCCTCCAGAGGTAGGGCCCGAGCGTATGGTGTGGTTTTGCGGGTGATATACAGTGCTCTACGGAAGCTCTTGTAGGCCACTTTCAGCAGTAGTGAGTCCCGCCGCTTGACTTTTGAACATGGGTGGAATATCACCGCTAGCTCCGCGATCTGTAGGGAGGTTTTTGTGGTTGCTGTGTCTCCACTATGGCGGTCATCAAACCATCTGGTAACCCATTGTATTTGGGCTGCTAAGTTGTACTGTTCCAAGTGTACAACTGCCAGGCCACCCTTGTCCACTGGTAAGTAGAGTCTGCTGATTGCCACCCTGTGTCTAGATTTTTCCCTTATGAAATATTTTACTAATCTTTCGAGGGGCCAGAAGAAGGACAAAGGGATGTAGTGTGGGAGATTTGTGAAAAAATACAAAAACCTGGGCAGTATTACCATCTTAACTATGGCCACTTTCCCTGTCACTGATAGTTGGAGCATGTCCCATAACGCCATCTGGGAGCGGACTGCGGTCAGTGCTCTGCCCAGGTTGTCATCTTACAAGTCTTTTGGGCTTCTGTATATGTGAATGCCCAGGTAGCGGAATGTGTATGAGCACCAACGGGCACGTGTTCCATCGAGCGCATACTCTGGGTCATCGCATTGTTTGCTGAAGGGATATAGGAAGGATTTAGTGACGTTTACTCGTAGTCCTGATATAAAAGCAAAGTTTTCTAAAATGGTTGCTAATCTCTGTGGGATGCAGTGGATGTCTCTTATGTATAGCAGACGATTGTCCACATACAAAGATATTGTGGGTGTGCTGTCTCCTAGCGCAATGCCGTCTGGTATCTCCGTGCGTATTGCTTCAGCTTGTGGCTCAATTGCCAGTGCGAAGAGCAATGGAGACAGAGGGCAGCCCTGCCTAGTCCCTCGGTGCGCTTCCATGATGCCGGATATGTAGGGGTCTGTTTTAACCCTTGCAGTACAGGCACTATACAGTAGCTTCACCATGTTGAGAAAAGACTCCCTTAGATGATATTTGTCGGCAAATAGGAATCCCCACTCCAGGACATCAAATGCCGTCTCCAGGTCTAAAACGAGGTAGCCTGCTCTTGGCCATTGGGTTTGCGAATACGTGGCAATCCTAAAGAAGCACCGAAGGTTTAAGGAGGTGCTTCTCGACGGTACAAACCCATTTTGGTCACGGTGATCCACGGAGGGGAACACCTGGGCCAGTCTATCTGCCAAAAGCTTTTCTAGTACTTTGAATCTACGTTAAGTAGGGCGAGCAGCCTTTCCTTTCATTTACTTTTAATGTGGGTGATGTGTGAGTCTATTACAGACATTTTGCCGAGAAATTATGGGGCATATTATCAAGATGTGCGTTAAAAAACGCACATCGCACATTTCACTATCGCTGGATTTTTTCGCCGTGTTAGTACGTTATTATCAACGCGCAACACGTAAGCAATAGTAAATCCTGCGATAGCCGGCGATAGTGAACATTAGCGCGTGAAAACAAGCGTTGTTTTCACGCGCTAATGTGTGCCTTGATGATATGGGGGGGTGGATTCAGCTTTATGATCCACACCCCCATGTTATCAATCCCTAACGCCTGGTCAGAGCAGGCGTTGGGAGACCTGCGATAAACGAGTTTATCGCAGGTCTTTTCCTCCCAATGCCTGCTTTGGTGATAGGGTGTTCCCACCTCCAACCACATTTTACATGTGGTTGGACGTGGGAACACCCACTTTGCATGTCATTAGCGATGTTTCTCGCTGACATGCAAAGTGGGCTTGAGGCAGGCGTTGCAATGCCCTTGTTAATAGGGCGCTGGAAGTATCGCCGCTTTCTCTGCGAATTGTGCCGAGAAAGCGGCGATACTTCAGCTTGTTAACCCCTTGTATCCTTGTGACGGAACCGCTCCGTCACAAGCCACGGGTGAGCTGTGCTTGTGACGGAACGGTTCCGTCACGGCCCGCTCGGCGCGCCTACGCGGCGCTGATTTCGTGCCTGCGCGGCGCGTTCCATTGAGCGGGCGCGTTCGTGACGGAACCGTTCCGTCACAAGCACAGCTCACCCGCGAGCCGTGACGGAGCGGTTCCGTCACAAGCACGTGACTACCGCGTGGCCGCCCTACCCCCTTAGCGCTGCGGCGGAATAGCCGCCGCAGCGAAGGGATTAATATGCTCCTCTGTGTATTAAGTTTCATGCAGCGTTCATATAAAAGTGTCTTTTAGATCAAAACAGGACCTCACATATGAGAAATGGGAGAGCGTCACCGTGATTATTTCCAGTAATATTAGTGAGCTGCTGCTGTATTACAAAATTGAAAAAACATATCACTATCGCTGAATATTTATTAGGTGTAACATATTTAGAATTTGGACGGGAGTGCCTGTGCACTTGCAGTGACTTGGCCAAAGAGGGCATGAAAGAGCTGAAATTGGATCATGAATTCAAAATTGTCCCCAAACAGGGGTCCCCAAAACACGTTTGCCCCAGGGCCCCACAATCCTTCAGATGTCCCTGCACTAAATAGCTACTGTGTTGATGTTTTTCGTGTTCACATCATTTCATCTCATTTTCGCTAAACCACCACAGGCATTTGTCCGATAACGAATGACGATTGCCCACCTCTACCATTCTAAATCGAGCCTCAACTTTTTCTACTTCTGTGTACATTATCGAGGTTCTGCAGTCGTATTTGACCGCTCTTAAGTGTGTCCGTCACCTGTTTTGAAACATTACTTAGCAATGCCTACAAACATGCGGAAGTAACTCATAACGCATTTAAAAGGTCTTGTGAGTCGCTCTGGCATGCCTCGGACATCTGTTTTTACTGCATCCGTTCTTTGTTAGCTTTTTTATGCGCCACAGAATTGTGCGCTGTTGATGCGTGCCATAATTAGAGCTTTTTAAATTGTATAGTAAATGCCGTGCTTGCGGCACCTTTTTGGAGCAGGCATGGTAAACTGGTAAACGTCAATTTTTTTAATCAATTTAACAATCGTGAATTTTAGTTTTGTTTCCACAGCGAACGTCAGGTATTCAATGAATGTGTTTATAGGCCGATTACATCATCTCAGAGCTCGTACGCTCCGTTTACGGTGCGGCATTGCATTGTTTACAATCCGGTGCCAGATATTGCTGCATGAAAATGATTAGTGTTGGTTTAAATACTTCTTTCCCACAGTTCCCTACAAATAAATTGCTTCCATGTGCAGCTGTTGCTAAGTGAATTGAGATCCTTTAATTGTGCCAAAGTTATTTCATCTGAAACATAAAATCGTTATGTTGTATTGCTGTTCTTGTCAAAAGAAATTGTGCAAGGCTTTCCAGTCCCAAAGCACCCTCATACCATTCATTTTACAAACTCAAGCCTGTGCGATAATGAAGCAAGTAATTTATGCTTTATATCAGCAGACGTTCCATACAAATACAACTCCATGCCCTGCATCTAAAGTGTGGCGTGCCATGCCTGCCTGGAATGATTACTTGAGGGACCCTTGAATGTTATGCCAAAAACGCCACTGGATTAATGGCCCCAGTGCCACTTTCTCGCGTTAGCGATCATGGTTATTCCCCATTCCCTATTGATAGCATCCATGGTAAGCCTCACAAGTAGTCTGAGTCTCAAGAGTCCACTCTGATTAAAAGTCAATGTATTCTAGCACAAACACCCTCAAATTAGCAGCAGGTTCCCCCTGCACCGTCAGGCCCCAACAAGTCATACCCACATCAGCAGGTGTGGAGTGTCCCAAGTTCTAGAGTGCGCCTTGTCCGGGGGCGTTCCAGAAGCTGCAGCCAAGTTCAGGTAAGTCAGCCGCATACGGCACAGGCAGCTGAACTTAGAGGGTGCAGATTCTCTCACTGGTGGCTGCGCTTCTGAGGTGATGGTGGCGTCCTGCCTCTCCTCCAGTGGGGTAAGTGTTCCTTTGGCTCCCGAAGGAGAGGGTAACTATGACGATCCTGACCCAAGCAAAGATGCACGGGTTCTCTCACAGCGTCCTCAGTTTTCCAGCAGGGGGAAAATAACAAGTCGTAGTCCTTGTTGCTCCAGGTGACCCCCTTTAACATATGGGGTCACTGCAACTTACTGTGCATAGGCTTCAGCCCTTACCACACAGCAGTCTTTTTGTCAGTGGCCCCTCCTGGCATACGGGGAAACTGCACCAATAGGACAATAGGCTTCTATCTTTACTGCACAACATTCTTTCACACAGCTATCTTCACGGTGGTACCCACCAGGCATAGGGAGGTCTCTGAGTAAGTCATGCACATGGACAACAAGATCGGTGCAACAGCTGTTTCCTAACACCTCACACCGGGAGCCCACTCAACAGGGCACCCCACTGGACCTCTTTCTCTCAAACGCTTTCCACCTCCTCACAGGGCACTCAGGTCTTGGCAAGCAGGCACTGGTTCTCCAGGCTCCAGGACAGGTGCTCTTGGATTCCCTGGGTGATGTCCCCACACCCAGAAGGAAGACTAGCAGGCCTTCACCCCCAGGTGGTCACAGGCAGAAGTCTTGCAGAACTTCCCTTCCTCACGCAGCTCAGAAATTTTGGGGTCTCAACCTCCCCTTCTTATAGTCCATTTTCAGACACCAAATGCGATTTAGGGTATGATTCGTTGAAGTTTTAATTTGGTGTTCTGCTTCTTTTGAAACACATACTCCTGTGCTCCCTCTTGAAAAGCAATCTGCCACAACAGGTATATCTCAAAAGATAATAGTCCCAGAACACATGCCGTGAGAGAGACTAGAGTTCACACCTGGATGTCAACCACAGTGATAACACCCAAAGGGTTAGCCAGGCCCCAAGCCCTACTCTTTATGATTCTCTTATTAGCCCCATCTCCTTCTTGATATGTTCCTTGTGACCTCTCACTGAATCGAAGAGCACCCATTGAAGTGTACGGGGGAGACCTGGTCCTCCCCTCCCAAGTGTGTGTTCCACCCAGCTTACAAGAATGCAACAATCCCGAAATCTTTCTAAGAGGAATTCTCTCCACGTCCTCTCCATGTTTCATCATGCAGACACAGGTTTCCCAAAATGGAACTCAGGGCCCTCCATGGATTCTACCATTCACAGGCACACATACACCCAGTGGATATAAACAGAATACACACACTGGACAGTACTGTATCTTTCATATATTGTACCACTCATAGAAACACATAAATCCAGCAAATGCAATTATTAAAAAGCATTTTATGATCTTTGCCCAATTTTAAGGGGATTGTTCGTGGAGGTTTCGGTTGTAGTGCTTGAAAGAGTTAGGGATTCTGTGTGAGGGGTGGAGGGATTCTCCGGTCTTGGCGCTGCAGACTTGGTCCAGCAGGTCCTGGGGATTAGAACCTTAACCTTCTCATGCACATCTTTCATACTCATTATTTTGATGTTTGAGAAGGGTATGATGCTTCTTAGAACCTTTTCTAGTACCTGGCAAGTGCCTGGTTGCAGGTGGTGGCAATTAGAGTTTTATATGGGTGGGGTGTTTGTGTCTTCATTGCTCTTTTGAATTAGATTAGGTTTGTGAACTTTCAAATTCAAGTCAGGAGTTTGATCGAGAGTTTAGAGGTCTGTAACAAAATATTGCATTGATCATGCTAGTCTTTTGCTATCTGTGAATGTTAATTATTCTAGTTTATTTGAGGCTAGTTCCAATTTTAGCGATAGGATAAAACCTGAGTTGTAGGAAGATTGGTCTTGCACTGTGGATTGTCCAATGGGCAATGCAGAGGGCCTAGAAAAAGATGTGTTTAGCCACAAGGATTCAGTGTAGGGCTGGAAGTCCGGTGTGATATGTCCGAATGTTCAAAGGCACAATTGAAGTTTGGCAGTAATGTCCTGGGTCTATTACTGCCTTCATAGCAAGTCGGCTGCAACACCAGGCCTGTACTATTACTGTAGTCAAGCTGGGAGGCTTTGAGTGGAATGGTGACTTGAACCTTTTGCAAGAAGCCTAGGAAGAAAAAATCATCTCATACTCCTCTAGGCATATATAAAGAGGATGTGATTACCAGAGTTGCCTGACCTAGTAAACATTGCTCTGAGTCTATGATGAATATGGCTCTTTCTCTGACCCATTCCCCTCATTTTTTGTTTAGCAATGGAAGTTGATGTTATCAACCCTATTTTCAATGCTCTCTTTATTTTTTCTTTGACCACTTCCATGGTCCCCAACTTCTGTAAGCTAGCACAGGTGGTTCCGCTCCTCAAGAAGCCCTCATTAGATCCTACCTCTCTTACCAACGATAAGCCTATCTTATTTTTCCTGACTGCCTCCAAGATATTGGAGACACTTATTGATAAACAACTATCTGACTATGTGGAACAACATGATTTCCTCTATCTCTCACAGCAGGGCTTTACACCTAGGCACAGCACAGAAAAGACACTGATGCAAGTTACAGAATGTATTACATCAAGCCTAGAGCAGGGAAAGTGTGCTGCATTGATATTGTTAGACCCATTAGTGGCATTTAACGTACTGTCCCACACCAAACTACTCCAGTTGCTGGCGTAGATTGTCATCTGTGACTTGGCCTTGAGATGGCTATAATCCTATGTAAGTTATAGAGGACAATCAGTGGTGCTCTCTACCTTCTCCTCCAATCAAAATCATGTACGTGTAGGGACCCACAAGGATCTACTCCAAGCTTGATGCAATTTAATTTACACTTGACCCCTCTTGCATCCAACATTCAAGAGCATGGCACGAGCAAAGTCTGCTATGCAGATGACATGCAGCTTGTTTAGTCATCTAGGGGCAGATTTACAATTACTGGCGCATCCCTGCATATTATCAGGGATGCGTCAGTAATTGTGCGCCGCAGCTCCGCCACCCTGGATTGTGCACCGCATTGTAAATGCGGCGCACCATGGGGCAAAATGGCACAGATGCGTCACACCTATGTGCAGTGAAAGCGGCGCATTGCTGGAGTTGTGTCGCAAGCGCGACGCAGCTCCAGCAATGGTCTAGGGGGCTCTATCTCCACAATGCTGCGTCAATCCTTACGCCTGCTTCAAGCAGGCGCAGGGTTTTGACGCAGCATGGGCCCAAAAGTGACTGAGTGAAATCTTGTAGATTTCACTCAGCCACTTTTGGGAGGCGTTCCTGCGCCGGAATGCCTCCCCCTACAATGGAACGCCTCCTTCTGGCGCCGGGATTTACAACGTGACGCATCTGGGAGATGCGTCACGTTGTAAATACCCGCACCATGGCGCATCTTTTGCGCCGCCGCATGCGCAAGGGGCTTGTAAATTTGACCCCCTAGTACTTTGACTTTGATTTTCTGATGGTTTTCTGTATGCGAGGAATGAAGCTGTAGCGCATTGTTTCAGCTTAGTCATGCACTTTTTTTGCATCTTCTATCTAGAGCTCGATTCTTTATTTTGCTGCTTTGAGCTTTTTCGTGAACTAGCGGGAGATACACTGTCTTCTAGAGTCCTTTTTATAAAAAACATTTTTTATTTGCATTTTCATTAATTGGTACATATTATTACACAATAACAGATATAGATACATGATGATACATTGACTAGACATGTAGCGATTGATTATATGTATATACTCATTCTTAGCAATCCTCCCTCCAATTCAATTCAGTGCATTTATGTAGATGTTGAGAGTTCCACAGTGTCTCGTTCTGCACTGATATCTGACGAGTAATCATCTAGAGGCGGATGGCAAATGTTTCCTCTGAAAGCATTTAATTGTCCCCACACCCTCGTCCACTTCTTAGGGCATCCCCTGTGTATATATATAGTTTTTTCTTCTAACATTGCTCCATTTATGTCACAACACCACTGACGGTAAGAGGGAATACGTCTTGCTCCCCAGTATTGAGCTATGTTTCGCTTTACTGTCATTATACCCACTGTTGCCCAGCCCTGGGTCATTTGGTTTAGGTCTGTCGGTTTCAGATATTTAAAAGACATCTCTTGGGCTCCGGCTCAACGGTTGCTCCGGCCACCCTCGAGACGGTATGCATGACAACCTCCCTGCATCGTTTGATCTCAGGGCAGTCCCAAATGATATAGTAAAAGGTACCTAGCCCCCCGCACTGCCTCAAACATAGTTGTGTGTCAGTGCGACCTATGCGGTGCATAGTAGATTCGGTGAAGGATTTTTAGTTGCACTAACTTTAGTTTAGAGGGTATGGCCACTTTTCTCGGGGAAGCAAGTGCCTCCTGCCAATCTGTCTCATCCAACTCCCCAATGTCGGTCTGCCACCGGTCCCTAAAGGTTGTTGTGGGGTCCGGTTGGTTATTTATACTAGAGGACTTTTTTGGTAAATATCAGACATTCGTGAATTGACGCAGACTGTTTCTCCAATAATTCTGCCAATAATATAGGTTCTTTAGTCTTGGTCCCATTAAGGCATTTCATTCCATGAATTATAGTTTTTCACATACAACTTGATGTTTGGATTTGAGAGCAGAGTGGGTCTAGGTGGGTTGGTGTTCAGGAAGATAGCAAGGTAGTTGCACCAGTTGACATTTAGATTTCTGATGAATATTGTTATTTTGCCTGTGGCAAAGATGATGTTAATGGTGTGTCTGACAGTTTGCATAGATCAATATACTATCTGGTGCATATCCAGTGTTTCTAGGTTCGAGAATATTTTTTTCCTGAGCTAGTGAGGCTTATCAAAGTATGCAGCTGTTATTGTGTTCCATGGCAACAGTCACTATTGTATCTAAAAAATACTTCCACACAGACTGCTGTACAGTGGATGTCTGTTGATCAGCAAAATTGTTAACAAAAATGCAGCCTTTAGGGTTCTTCTGACTAAAAATTATGCTGAGAACTGCAGGAAGTGTGCAGTGGCAATGGCGTTATTGTAGACAATGTCTCCTTCCATCTTCTTGAATGTTCAGATCTGGCTTTTGATCTTATATCCTGGAGGGAGCGCCACATGGAGGGTTTTGTCATACTTCAGTGATGATGAGAAGGTCCATACTGGCATTGGCAATCAAGTAGAATAAGGGCATGGTTGGCAGATGTAGGCAATGTGTTAGGGAATATTTCAATGAGGGAGGTGGAGTCTGGAGGGCGAGAGGAAGGAGAATGGCACTAGGATGGTGGGTCTGGAACAAATAGTCTACAGTAGGCTTTAACTGGGCAAATTGGAAGGCTTGACAGGTGGAATGAGAGGGTCCTTGTGTGGGCTGGGGCATGTCCAATGCTTTTCACATGGAGTAAGAAAGTTCTAAGAGATGGAAAGTGAAGGGAAGATGGACAGATGACAGTGAAACAGGCATGGAAGAGTGGATTACAAAATAATAGAGATTAATAATGTAAGAAGTGCCTTAGGTACACAGCAAGGGCAAGTTGAAGGAAGACTGCCCAAGTTCTGCTTAGAGATGGCATTCCCAGAGAGGGAGGATTGCAAAGAGGTGGGAGTAATGGGGGTGAAAAACTGGTAGGCTAGGAGCCTCTAATGTAGGGATTTTAGGCTGGGCTGGAAGTAAGACAGGAATGAGAATTAGGATAGTAAAAAAGGGAGGCACGAGACTAGGATGAGGACATGGCTGGTAAGCAAAGGGGAAGAGGGTGGAAATTACACAGAATCTAGTGCTGATGCTGGGTGAGACGTTGGATTTGTTTGTGGGTGTGTGTGGAAAAGCTTCATCGGAGATGGCAGCTAGAGAGGGTCAAAACAGGAGATTTTAGGTGTACAGGCTAGTTACAGAAGGACATACGACAGTGTGAGTGCCAGAAAATGTAGGAACGAGGGGTGTTGAGATTTTGGTAAAGGAGAGCCTAGAAGTAGGAGTAGTGTTTATCACAAGGAATTTAACTGGGAATAATGTGCAGAATTGTGATTGTTCGTCGTTGCCTGGGACTTCAACCCAAAGACATCTTAATTTATCTAGAAGACTATTACAGTATCAGTAGTTGCCCAGCGATAGTCCATTCTAGGTCTACAGCTTCTTTGGCAAAACCTAAAATTGACCAGGAAGATACATAGATTTATTAACCCAGTTGCAGCAGTAATACGTAAACACTATTTGGTCTTCAAAGGGCAGGCTAATGGGATAAACTGAAGATGAGTATTCCCACGACCAGAGAAGTAAATTGAAATCAAGGGAAATTGGGGAGAGGATGTGGTCCGTCAGCTATACTGCCGACTTTGGTGCTGGAAACGGGGGTTCGAGTCTCTGGGTCGCGTCCACATCCTGTGATTCTGGGCAAATCACTTAATCTCCCCGTGCCTGAATGTGTAAGTAACCGGTGCTCATGTAAAGCGCTCCAATACCTTCAGGTCGAGTTCACGCTATACAACATCTGCAACAACAACAAAAAACCTTGGAGGCTAAGAAGGACAGCTGTGCCAGAAATTTCACAGCGTGCGACTGACTGCTCAACCCTCCCAGCCTCCACGACACTGACCCCAGATAGCACTGTGCATCAGCTCTGCAATGGGTAACCAGATTTGAATAGAAACACTGAATGCTTCGGATAATATGAGGCATATTTCCCTGAAATTACATATTTTACAAAAAGTGCCTCTGGCTGAGAAATATCCAAGCCACAAAGAGGAACCACTCAAACCATCACATGCGCACAGGTGACACACATCTCTGCAAACAAACAATGAAATCCTTGGAGGAGAGAAGACACACCACTCGAGACATACTGCTACAGCGGGACTCCAAAAATAAATTCTAAATCAACATGGCCATTTCTCTGAATCCTCGGAACACACATTCATTCAACAGTGGGGCCCATTACACTGCACACTTACTCTGTTCATTTAAACTCGTCTTTAAAGATTTGGCCAACAACCAGGAGTCCTACTATAACATTGGCGGAGTGTCTAAACCTATTTAACTATTTATTATTTACACCTGCAATTTAAAGTGATTTACCATGGTTTCATTTAAACACCATTTATTTCAGACACACCACCATAATAGCAATGGATCTGCTAGAATGAAAACTAGGCGTAGGAAAAATCAAAGACCAGCTTCTACTTCTCCATTAATCTAATTTTTATTCAAAGCAAACTTTTAGTATGTCCGACATTTAGGCGTTTATTGAATCTTTATTCAGTGAGAATCTTTTAACTTTATTTCAAAAATGATCATCTATTTAAAAGCTCAGAAAAAGACCTTTATTTAAAAGTTCAGTAAGAAGTTTAGCAAAGAATAGATAGTTCCAAATTCACTCTCTCCTAACATCCCTAGCTAACACCCTCATCTTATCCTAACAGTCCTGCAAAGAAAAATAAACAGTCAGTAAGAAATTCTTACATCCAGAAATCGATCTTCAGTCCAGCATCATCTCCAGAGGAAATCGAAAAGAGCGATGCCTCTAAGCAAAATCAGGGGTTTTTATACACTAATTTCCTAACTTAATCTATCTAAAAAGTAACTAACATCACCAATTCGAGTTCTGATTAGACAAATTTGGGGTAGATGAGCGTCTCCTTATCATTACAGCATGTTTTTCATAATGCATCAGCAGAAAAATAAAGGGTCTTTGTTTAGGACAGTCCATGGCCTAGGCGCTTCCTTGACTTGCAACTCTGGGAAATATTCCCATGATCAGAACATTATTTCGTCCATGTTTGGCACCCATCCTAGGTTCCGGGGCAAGGTGGCCTTGAACCTCCCATCCGAGCACAGTCAGCTCACTCGCGCTTGTAGGCTTTGGATGCACATGCGCAGTCTAATATTCACTCGCAGTTCATCAGAACGGCCATTTTCTTAGTAGGTCTCAAAGGCCACTTTTGGAACTATCGTAGAAACAAACACAAATTCATGTTAAGTATGGAACTAAGGCCCTTCTGTTTACCTCCCACCATACTAATGTTTCCCCATTAGTTGTTACCTAGCAAATAAGCCACATAAATGTGTTTCATACTTACATATCCGACGACTTTATGGCACAAAAACACATACAATAAGCATATTTAAACCGCATATATTTATATTAAGCTATGCATTAATTCACATCACAATTACAACACATATTAGTTATTTTTATTGCACCATGCAAGCAAGATTAGTGCTCCTGTGTATGAAAAGTGTATGCATCTTATACTATGGTTGATTAATTCATAATACACAGTCTATGGCGTGGAAGGAGACTCCCTCCTACAGATGAGTGCGCTCAATTTTCAATGAAACACTCGGGTTTCTTCACCACATTTTTAAATTTCATCTGAATTTATTTCCAATGTTTTCAAATCAACAATCCATTTGGTAATCCATTAACTTCTTATTTTATAACACAGTTCATTGTAGGTTATCTTGCCAATAGTCAATACATTTTTTGCACCCAATGCATTTCGGGTCCAGAGGAATAGACCCTTCGTCAGGGGCCTATAAAATGAAAAGAAACAGGACCAATTAATTCACTGTCCAATAATCATAATGTCAATAAAGTTACAACAGTGTAAAACTAATAACGCCAAAAAATGTGTCCAGTCAATTTGTCGATACAATCATATTCAACTCAATTGCTAAGGTACATATAAAGTTCCTACTGAAAAAACTATCTACTATATAACACGCTACCCCACGGTGACAACTGTACAAATCGTACACTTCAAGATCGCTTAGCTATAAGTACGCAGTTAAACAGCGGTTCTACTCACTTGCGACCAACGGGTCTGCTGCACGAAATGTACTGGCTGTAGTCGTATTGGCGTTCTCAAAGTTACGCGCCAAATGTTACTAAGTAAGCGGAAGCCTAATAGTTCCGGTCACGTGATCGGAAATCCTTCCAATCACGGGGATGCTGAGCTCTAGTCACGTGGCTAGGTCTACTCTGGCTTCAGGGAAGTAAACATACTAGAGGTGAACAATGTGCTATGCTTAACGGTGAAACGTATATGTGGTAACACTGCTAAAAACAGCTATTGACAACATATGTACATGAACCAAATACAATAATAGAAAATATGTTATTCACAAGTAACCAGAATCAATTGTAGGGTCTCGGATATAATACAAGCCTGCTGTTGGATAAATTTACAAAAAACATGAGTGTTCAATTCGATCATTGAGCCCAATAGGGTGGGCAGAGTTAAGTTTTTTGATCCAAAAATATTCACATCTGAGTCTCTGTTTAGAGGGATCCAGGTCTCTGCGTGGTGAGATTCTCTCTAAAACCGTGAAACGTAGTTGAGAGATTTGGTGTCGAGCATCCAGCCAGTGGCATGCAACGGTGGATTTCGAATTCATGAGTCTTATATTACTCTTGTGTTCAGTTATACGTGTTTTAACTTTTCTTTCGGTCTGACCCACATATGTCTTTCCACAAGGACATTTAATTGCATATATACAGTTCATGGTGTCACATGTGCTATTATGTTTCAGTTCAATTTGGTGTCCTTTAGTGGGGTGAGTAAATTGATTTCCCACTATAACATTTCCGCAGTGGGTACAATTTTGACATTTTTGCATGCCTCGATAGGTCACTGTGGATTTCATTGGAGTATTCAAAAGTTCTTTAATGTTTTTAGACCTTTGGAACGCAAAAGTTATTTTGTCATTGTGTAAATCTTTTAAATCAGGTTCCTGTTGAATTAATCTCCAATGTTTATTGATCATTTTTTTGATTTTAGGTGCATCCGTGGAAAATTTCAATACACACACAGTTTTAGCTTCTTGGGTTTTAGTTGACTCTTTTAACATGCTGGTTCGAGATTGGTTAGCCACTTTTTTTAAGGATGTTTGCAACACATCCTCTGGGTATCCTCTTGATTGGTATTTGATTACTTGTTCTTGCAAAACACTAGTCAGCTCTTCCTCATTGGAGGTAATTCTTTTCATTCTGATAAATTGTGAAGTTGGTAGATGTTTTTTCAGAGACATAGGCTGAAAACTTTGAAACAATAGAGAGGAGTTTTTATCTGTTTTCTTTATGTGGACGCTCGTGCTGATGGTATTGTTTGTAATTGCCACTTTTACGTCAAGAAATGTGATTGCTTGTTCATCTATGGTGTGCGTGAATTTAATCCGTTCATTACATGAATTAAGTGCCATGATGTTGTTTTCCAAGTCTTGTCTTGCACCTCTCCATATTATAAATAGATCATCAATGTACCTTTTGTACATAACCAAATGTTCTACCCATGAAGGATTTCCAAGGATGTAATCAGTTTCAAATTTGTTCATGAAAATATTGGCGTATGAGGACGCCCCCCCAAAGCCCATAGATGTGCCACTACTTTGATTATAGAATTTGCCTTCCCATTCAAAATAACTGCAATATAATGCAAATTGCATGAGTTCTATGATGAACAATTTTTGTTCCTCCTCAAGATCACTGTTTATAAGGCTCCATTCTAATGCCTCTATACCCTCGTTGTGGGGGATAGAGGTATAGAGGGCCGTGATGTCGATGGTACACAGTAAATATGTTTCATTCATGTCAAGTACAATGGTTTTCAACAAGTTCAGAAATGCGGTCGTATCTTTAATGTATGTAGAAGAGTTTTGTACAATAGGTTGCAAGAACTTGTCCACAAATTTCCCTATGGGTTCAGAGATTGACCCACACGCAGAAACGATGGGTCTGAATGGCGGGTTGTGCAGATTCTTGTGTATTTTTGGCGTCATGTACAACTTCGGTCGTCTAGGGTATTTCATTTCAAAATATTGTTTGGTTTTTTCATTGATCCACTTCATGTCATGGGCATGATTGATGATTTTTTGTAGAATCAGTTGGTATTCCTGGGTAGGATCAGATTCTAGAGGAAGATATATGTCGGAGTTGTTGACATGATCATTCACATTTTTTGTATGGAAATCCGTATCCATAACTACTAAGGCACCTCCTTTGTCTGCCTTTTGGAATGTGAGACGTTTGTTGTTGTTCAAGTTTTTCAAGGTGTTCCATTCGCTGGGTGAGAGGTTGCTTTTTTTAGGTTTGGTGTAAGTGATTTGTTGAACGTCTGTGAGGACCGACCGCTCAAAGGCTTCAATGGTTTTGTGCGTGAATGGTGCGCAAAACAAACTTTTAGGTCTGAATTCTTTCTCCCAAGTTTTTCCAGATTGTACTTCAATGGAATCTTTAAAGAAGTGTCTCAACTTCAACGATCTGAAGAATTTGAATAGTGCAATATCTGTTTCGGCTGGATTAGAACGATATGTGGGTACAAATGTCATCCCTTTATTTAGAATTTTAGTTTCAGCTGCTGTAAGTTGTTTGGATGAGATGTTAACGATCAATTGGTTTTCGTTTTTTGACTCCTTGTCCTTTCTGCTATACTTTTTTCTGTTTCCACGCCCTCTTCTTGTGATTCTGGAGTTGTTGGTGGAGCGTTTGCAGCTGGGCTGATCTCTAAAAAACTCACTTGAGGGGTCACATTGCTAGTCGAAGGTTTTTCTCCTATATTATCTGTTGGAATTGTAGATTTGGTAATGGGTCTTCTTGTAGATGCTATATCTGAGTCAGATACAACGCTTTCTTGAGATGATGATGTTGTGGTCTTTTTTGATTGCTGTTGTTGAGGTTGCCATTTCCATTGATTATAAATGTCGGCCCAGGTGTAAACCTCTTCAAGTTTATAATCCAAGGTGTCTCTACGATATTTACGGATTTTTCGTTCATTCACTTCTTTTGCGTACTCAAGTTTGCTGTTAACCTCTAATGTTTTTTGCAGATCTGGAATTGTACTGATTTCAGATTTTAAAGTTTTGATTTCTTCCTCAATTTCTGTCAGTGCTTTCGAAAGCTCTTCCACAATTAGCAGAATCAAGTCCAGTGAACATTTGTTTAAAATTTGGTACCAACGTTCAACACATTTTTTACTATTTTTACACAACATAGGCTTGAGGGCTATCCGAAGGCCTCTCGGTATTCGTTTATTTTTATGATAGTGTATTAGCGTGGTGGCATGCATCCTCTGGTTAATGTCTTTTTTGCTCATATATTCAAATTGACGCATTAATTGTGCAGTAGTGGTTTTCTGAGAAGTGAATTGTCTGGTCTCCTGAATCAAATCATAAATTTCCTGAGCTGCTTCTGGAGTGAAACCTAAAGTTTCAGCTTTATTTGTAGTGATTTGTGCTATCTCGTCTAGTTGCATGTTTATGAGTTGGTGCAGCCAAGGATCGATAGGGCTGAAAGTGAATAACTTGAAAATTGTTATCCTTGTGCACTCGACTTAGTTTGAAGATTTAAACAAAATGTACTTAAGTTAACTGTTGGCGCGACTCATGTCACAAGGCGTCCTGCCCTTGTCTTGCAAAACACCGTGGGGTAGCGTGTTATATAGTAGATAGTTTTTTCAGTAGGAACTTTATATGTACCTTAGCAATTGAGTTGAATATGATTGTATCGACAAATTGACGGAACACATTTTTGGGCATTATTAGTTTTACACTGTTGTAACTTTATTGACATTATGATTATTGGACAGTGAATTAATTGGTCCTGTTTCTTTTCATTTTATAGTCCCCTGACGAAGGGTCTATTCCTCTGGACCCGAAATGCATTGGGTGCAAAAAATGTATTGACTATTGGCAAGATAACCTACAATGAACTGTGTTATAAAATAAGAAGTTAATGGATTACCAAATGGATTGTTGATTTGAAAACATTGGAAATAAATTCAGATGAAATTAAAAAATGTGGTGAAGAAACCCGAGTGTTTCATTGAAAATTGTGCGCACTCATCTGTAGGAGGGAGTCTCCTTCCACGCCATAGACTGTGTTTTGCAAGAGAAGGGCAGGACGCATTGTGACATGAGTCGCGCCAACAGTTAACTTAAGTACATTTTGTTTAAATCTTCAAAGTAAGTCGAGTGCACAAGGATAACAATTTTCAAGTGATTAATTCATAATAACATGCCATTAGTAAATATTAACGTTATGGAACATTGATTTCGAGGGGGGTGCACAAAATTTTGTTTTACCACCTCGCTCCATCAATACCACTGTGACACACACCACATACGTAAAAATGACGGCAGAGACACAAACACACACCACAGTCCGGGACACCCGCCTCTTCCAGGCACACCTTCCAGGCACATGTCACCAATCCACACCCTCCCCATGTCGTACGGCTCCCAGAGGAGCAGCACTAACAGCACATTTCTCATTATTTAATTGTACCCCCCCCCCCAGCTCCCCCTCCCGATTTTATCATTTGTCTCCTGATTTTAACACAACCCTCATGAACTTTAAAAGTCAACGGTGGGTGGATGCACTTCTGAAATCTCATCCCCACCCCCCCCCCCCACCAATGCATTTTGAGAACAGAAAACAGGCAGCCTGAGGCCAACACTGTTTTTGCATTTCCACATTGAATGGAACGTATTTTACATTTCCAAAAATAGCTTGTGCTTCAAACAGCCAACCCTTTGGATTTTTTCAGCATTTTCTCATAATGTCTTTTAGCCATGTAGGAGGTATGCATGTTGGTGATGTACCACCTTGACATGTTGTAAAGCAAAAGGCTTCTTAAAAGAAAATGGATTATTACCCAATAGTAGACAACAGGCAGGTAAATACGAAAGACTGGGTCAATCTAACTCGATATTATATTTATGGCCAGCAGATTACACAAACATCTGCAGCATGAGCTCGACCTACTGCATCAGCTTGTCAGATAGAGAAAGCCAAATAACAATTCACTTCAAAAAACAGAAAGAATAAAATTGTAAATGTTTCGACAGTGAAATTATTCGTCTGGGGGGAGAGTTAGAAGTGAATGAGTGCAGAAGGTTTATGCTCACAGTAGCTCCCGCAAAACCCTCGCACAAAAAAAAGCATTTACAGTGCAATATGTCTCACATCTACGAGACTTTGAGCTGTTGGCATTGTAAATGTCAATAGCTTAAAGATCCGCAAATGCGAGACCTATTGATTTGCAAATAGTTTTTTTTGTTTCCAAGCGCCCCATGCAGCGCTTACACTTAATAGACTCCCCCCCCTTTCTTTAGATGAGCTGTGTATAAAGAAAGGGGCGTGTCTACCATTAAAGTGAAAAATAAGTGGCCACCATTGTCCCGGCTGCTTGGAAAGCACTTCATGCCTGCAGTAGGACAAAACTCACTAAAGAAAATAGTGCTTACAGACTAAATAACACAGACCGTGTATCAACAGTAAAAGGGCCAGTCCTCATGGGAGGTTACAAATGAAGACAAGTCGGTACTAAGGAGGGATTAAAGGTTGATAAGCGAATCAGAAGCAAGCATTTACAAAGGACAAAGACACAAGCCAATGAAAGATATGGGCGGGGGAGTGGACGGAGTTTCAAGTCCATACTCTAACACACCAGGCTTGACCTAAAAATATAAAGACAAATTGAAATATGGAAGAAAGTAAGAAAATAAATATGGCAACCATCAAAAGGCGTGTGGAGCTTGCTTGCATGACTCACTTAATGCTATTTTGGATATGGTTCAAAAGTGAGGGGGGTGGGTAATTTACTTTTCTGGCCACTTCCTTGCTTCTCCAAAAATAATATTACCTAGAGTCTGTGAATTTAGTGAAGGAGTCGTGTAGAGGCACAAAATGAAGATAGAGCTTACCTGGAAAATCACAATAATACCCTGAAACTACAAATCCAACCCATGGGTGACATGGATACACCCAAGGAGGATGCTCTTTTCCGAAACTCACTTACAACAGTATTACATGGAGAGCTGTGGATGCAACCAGCCACGGCATGGGTGCATTTCATGGATAGCACAGCTTGTTAAACGAACAACAGTCTTAATGAGAGACTGAGCCCATTCATGTTCAAGCAGATGCAACCAAGGGAAGGCACAGCTATCCATGCAAACCATCTTATAGCATTCAGCTACGATCAGCCTCAGTGTGTGCAAACAAAGGAAAGTTTCCCAAGCCCTACTGCAAAAGCAACATTCTTCAAGAATTGACAAGAGTGTGTGAAGACCATGTACGCTTATGCCTGAAACTTGTAAAGGAAATCTGAATTCCCCATGCACCAATGAACTAGCAACCTGCCTGGACATGAGAACACTCTGAGATTGTTCAATATTAAGAAGGGATTGGGGTTTTCAACAGCGACTTTGGGATGGTTTTTGTCTCTTGTCATGCAGTCATCATGTGTGATGGTTCACCAGGGTGATTCTATCAGCACCTAGAACAGGACAAGGACACAAAGTTACTGACAACACAACTAATGGTGCTATTGGTAACAATACTGGTGAACCTCCCTGCAGGATCAAGCCCAGAGAGACATGAGCATGATTCATAACCCATTTGAGATTGACTATCTATAAAACAAGAGTAGAGTTAGACACTGTGGAGCAAATTTACGAAAAAGTGGTGCAGCGCAGCAAATCACATTGTTGCCTGCGCCACTGGGAAAGGGCAGGAATGTGCTGTATTTAAGGCAAACAGTGCATTCCTGACTTTTCCCCATGGTGTAAGGGTGCCTGTGTTGCATGCAGGATTGTTTTTTGCAAGAAAGGGCACCTTCCTGCACAAAAACAATCCCGAGAGTCTTTTTCCTCTTTTAATTTATGCTGCAGAATGCAGAACACAGAGAAAGAGGAAGTAACAAAGAGAAAGAAAGATATTTCTCCACCTTATGCCTCTTCCTGGGAAGTGTATCCTTTTGGTGCATTCCCAGGTTTACAAGGTCTTATACATCTGGGAATGCACCAAAAACCATGGGCGGTGCGCAGGAACACCTATGCAATGCCCATGGAACGCTTTCCCAGGGCAGAGTTACGTAATGTAGCTATTTGCACTGCGTTGCGTTACTCCATATTTTTGGAGCCACACAAAGTGTTGTGGTTATCAAGCTGATGTCCTATGTTTTGCTTTTAAATATATGTTTTATCGAAATAAACCCTTTTACTACTACTATTTTACACTGTATGTCAGTTAACTCCAACACAGGCTATGGGAATTATTCTTGACCCCTATATTGGACCAGGCAACTAACCATGTACTACCCTACTAATTCATGCAGTCTGCAAATCCTTGGCGCAAGAACACCCATATAGCACTTAAGTGCAAAATTCATTAACTAGGAAATAAGGGCTGGGGACAGGAAGATGTGCTAACTGGGCTCAAACCAATAAACCCTGCCAGAAACACTGGAAATTCATGATCTCAAATATAGATGGAAATAGGTATGAAGTAAATTTAAGAACCTCTAAACATCAGATCATAACCCAGGATTATGATGCTTGCCACTAGATTAGCACATAATGTAGAAGCACTGCAATGAATCCTCTCCATCTAGTCACCCCTTGACACCCACAAGAGGTCTGTCAGAAATCAAATTGCATCGGACAAACCATAAGTAACATAGGGTTATGCAGAGTGCACAAAAACCGAATCCCTACTGCCAATCACCACCCACAGGCAACCCATTACACACTAGACATTCACGAGTTGGGATGTAAGATAGCAAGAACTGCCCCACCCTCTCCTTATAGAACACCTCCATAAATATAACTCAAACCCTTCAAACCACCCACCAACATCAATCAGTGAATCACACAAGAATCTCGATGTGGAGAAAACCCACTGGATGAATCTCAGCCACAGACTTAATTTTCTATAAGGTGGCAAGATGCCAAAAAGTTGCTAAAGATGTGCCATACAATTGTTATGTTATGTTATGTTATTGAAATTTATTACGCGCACAGCTGCTCCAGCAAAGGAGCGTCCTGGTGCATGACAAGGTAACAACATAACACAGCTAAAAGAGGCAGCAGACTGCGAAGTGAAACAATTTAAGAGAATAAAAAGGTCTTAATGGCCCTACGAAATGAGAAAAGATCATCAAGGGCACGGATCTTTGGAGGAAGGGAGTTCCACAAGGCCGCAGCACGTACTCGAAATGAGCGGCCACCAGCCCGACTACGCTTGAACCGGGGGACTACTGCAAGTTCAAGGCCCAACGAACGTAAAGAGCGGGCAGGAACATAGGGAGACAAGAGATTCAAGAGAATCTGGGCAGGGGAGCCCTTAAGGATCTTATGAGAAAGACAGAGCACTTTAAATTGAATTCTCTGCTTAACCGGCAGCCAATGAAGGGAGCGCAGAGTATTGGCAGCGGAACAGAACCTGGGCAGACCCGCCACTGCTCTAGCTGCCGCATTTTGCACACATTGTAGACGAGTGATTTCAGCCTGGTTTATCCCTACCAAGAGGGAGCAGGCATAATAAAGCCGAGAAATCACAGTCGCCTGCACCACGAGCTGCCTGGTCGAAGCATCAAAGAATTTTAGCACTGGTCTTAAGCCACGCAGGATGCCGAAACAGCATGCAGCGGTTCTCTTTGTGTGGCAGACAAAGCTAAGGGCAGGATCTAACCACACCCCGAGATTTTTTATCTCCGAAACCGGAGTCGGGGTGGGACCGAGCTCTGGAGGCCACCACATATCGCCCCAGAGTTCCGCCTGCTTGCCGATAATTATGATCTCTGTCTTTTTTGCGTTCAACTGGAGACAGTTGGAGTTCATCCAGCTGGCAACCGCCCGAAGTCCATTCTGGAATCTTGGGGCATCCGAACAAGAGTCCCCGCTGAGTGTGACCGCCAGCTGGGTGTCGTCAGCGTATGACATCATAGTCATACCCCACTGCTTGACGACATCAGCCAGCGGCCTCACGTAGAGATTGAACAACGTGGGGCTCAGCGAAGATCCCTGAGGGACCCCAAGATCCAGAGGATGAGATTTTGACTGGTGGGGCGGAATGGCCACGCAAAAAGATCGATCGGCAAGAAAAAAGCGGAACCACTGAAGAGCAGGACCAACGACGCCAGCTTCCTCCAAGCGCTGAAGAAGAATCCTGTGCGAGACGGTGTCAAAGGCGGCACTAAGATCTAATAAAACAAGCGCCGCCATTTGACCCGAATCTAGCACAGTGCGCTGGTGTTCCACCATGAAGAGGAGGGCTGTCTCCGTGCTGTGCCCGGCTCAGAAGCTGTTCTGCGTGGTGTCCAGGATGTTGGCCCGCAAGAGATGGTCTGAGAAACATAACATAAACATTTGGTCTTTACCTCCTGGTATAGTTTCAATTTTTACAAACCATCTTAGTTGCACGAAAGAGCTACAACAAGGTTTGCAGCAATATACAGTGAAGTTTGCAGTCAGGACAAATTCATCTGCACCCTTTGAAAGTGTACTTAACATAGATATCCATGCACATCTTGTGAAAATGTACTGTTCTGGCGCAGCCCTGGTCAGTCAACATGCCCTGGTCAACTTCAATTCAAGATTTTGCCAAGACATGCTGAGTTTACTAAATTTACGGTATAATATACTTATAGGGACTGTCAGCCAACCCTCTACATCCTTTTCTGTGCTATTGAGCCATTCACATTTTTCTTCCACCCACTACAGCACACAGTATTGGGCAAAGGTTCATTTAATTTCAGCCATTGTCTTACTTCACAGTGAGTGATGGCATTTCCCCTTTCACAAGGAGCACACTCGCACACAAAGTAGTTCTCTTTCTTTGCAAGGACTACTATGCCAATGTGTGATTTAGACCAAAAAGCAATTTTATGTTTTGCCAATGTTTTTTTTAAAGATTGATGAAGACCTGGTAACTTCCCCTACAATAAAGTTTCGCGAAAACCATGATACATTTAAACAGCCATAAATGAGGGCCCTTCTGTATACTGCAAAGGGCAGTGGCCCACTTTTAGCGCAAGCCGTCTCGGTACACTCTTTTTTTTCCAATTCTTCAAAACAACATTTTCAAGAAATTTCCACCATCCTGATTGATAACATCATATTTGAAAACGGAAGTTGAACTGCACTAGTGATAGAAATTGACCATGCATAAAGAAATGGTGTATAAGCCATCGAGTTGAGCAAGCTGAAGTAGGAGAAAGGCCTCTGGAACTGAAGGAATACAATAAAAACATCTCTGACACGTCTCTTTGTGGGCCTATTCCAGTGATCTGCAAGCATTAACGTTTTAAGAAATGCGTTTAATTGCTGATGTTGAGGAGTACACGAATTCATGAGTGTGTAGACATTCCTGGGCTGATTCTGTTCCTTGTCAGTGCTCGTGTTCCCAGTCATCCTGGCAGGCCCAGAGACCTTGACAGCTCTTCTAAACATTCCGCTGGCACGCCAGTGTGAGTTTTGTGTATCGACCCATTAAGATGCGCCTTCACAACCCCATGGTGCCTGCCTTCTCGCTGGTATGGTCTAAACATTCCAACGCCTAGAGTGCTTTGCAAAGAAAAATGATTATCTAAAATATGAGTTAAAGGAAAGCTGGCCATTCTCAGGTCTTGTCTTGTTTACTTTCATATCAACCTTCTGGTATAGCTGGTGTAAAAAGGTCCCACAGTTAGCCAGCAACTAGCCATTGTTGCAATGTCTTTGTATTTTCGTAAATTGTTTTTAAAAGTGGGTTTACCCAGTATTATATTGTATCTTTTTCTCACTGTAGGACAGGCAACAGAACAATCCATTATATTATTCACCCATCGTCACACCTGTTATTTGTATTCAGTGATACTGCCATGTTTCCTGGCTGGTTTTGCTTTGGGTGATGGGTGCAGAGGAACGAGCAACACTGAAAGAACAGCATATACAAATATCTGATATGCAAAGGATAGATTGCGAGTAAAGTGTCTAGAAGCAGGAAGGTTTTAAGCGCTTAGGGAATTTGCCATTCAATGAAACATTTAATGGTACATGATTAATCATAAAACAGTGGACCAGATAAATAACAAGCATTTGCAATGCAATAGGTCTCGCATTAGGAGAGTGTGAGCTATTGGTATTGTAAATGACAATTTATTTTAATATGTGTTGGCTTTCAGAATATATAAATTATTAGCATCGTTATTCACAAAGCCAATAGCTTACACTTTCCTAATGCGAGTCCTATTGGCTATGGCAATGCTTGTTGGTAGCAAGCAAGGACAGTTCTGTTGTGGTGCTGAGTGATGATGTGGTTGGGCTGAGTGATGTGGTGGTGTATTAGAGTGATGTGGTGGTGTCCCAGAGTGATGTGGTGGTGTCCCCGAGTGATGTGGTGGTGTCCCCGAGTGATGTGGTTGTGTCCCCGAGTGATGTGGTGGTGTCCCTGAGTGATGTGGTGGTGTATTAGAGTGATGTGGTGGTGTCCCAGAGTGATGTGTTGGTGTCCCCGAGTGATGTGGTGGTGTCCGCAAGTGATATGGTGGTGTCCCTGAGTGATGTGGTGGTGTCCCCCAGTGATATGGTGGTGTCCCTGAGTGATGTGGTGGTGTCCTCCAGTGATATGGTGGTGTCCCTGAGTGATGTGGTGGTGTCCCCCAGTGATGTGGTGGTGTTCCCAGAGTGCTATGGTGGTGTCCCCGAGTGATGTGGTGGTGTCCACGAGTGATGTGGTGGTGCCCCTGAGTGGTGCCCCTGAGTGATGTGGTGGTGTCCCCGAGTAATGTGGTGGTGTTCCCGAGTGATGTGGTGGTGTCCCAGAATGATGTTGCAGTGTCCCCGAGTGATGTGGTGGTGTCCCCGAGTGATGTGGTGGTGTTCCTGAGTGATGTGGTGGTGTTCCTGAGTGATGTGGTGGTGTCCCTGATTGATGTGGTGGTATCCCTGAGTGATGTGGTGGTGTTCCTGAGTGATGTGGTTGTGTCCCCAGGTGATGTGGTGGTGTCCCTGAGGGATGTGGTGGTGTCCCCGAGTCATGTGGTGGTGTTCCCGAGTCATGTGGTGGTGTCCCCGAGTGATGTGGTGGTGTCCCCGAGTGATGTGGTGGTGTTCCCGAGTGATGTGGCGGTGTTCCCGAGTGATGTGGTGGTGTCCCCGAGTGATGTGGTGGTGTCCCCGAGTGATGTGGGCGTGCCCCTGAGTGGTGCCCCACAGTGATGTGGTGGTGTCCCTGAGTGATGTGGTGGTGTTCCTGAGTGATGTGGTGGTGTTCCTGAGTGATGTGGTGGTGTCCCTGAGTGATGTGGTGGTGCCCCTGAGTAATGTGGTGGTACCCCTGAGTAATGTGGTGGTGCCCCTGATTGGTGCCCCTGAGTGATGTGGTGGTGCCCCTGAATGATGTGGTGGTGTCCCTGAGTGATGTGGTGGTGTTCCTGAGTTATGGAGGGTGGAGTTGGAGGGTGGAGTTAGAGGGTGGATTTGGAGGGTGGAGTTGGAGTTGGAGGGTGGAGGGTGGAGTTGGAGGGTGGAGTTGGAGGGTGGAGATGGAGGGTGGAGTTGGAGGGTGGAGTTGGAGGGTGGAGTTGGAGGGTGGAGTCGGAGGTGGAGTTGGAGTTGGAGGGTGGAATTGGACGGTGGAGTTGGAGTTGGAGGGTGGAGTTGGAGGGTGGAGTTGGAGGGTAGATTTGGAGTTGGAGGGTGGAGTTGGAGGGTTGAGTTGGAGTTGGAGGGTGGAGTTGGAGGGTGGAGTTGGAGTTGGAGGGTGGAGTTGCAGGGTGGTGTTGGAGTTGGAGGGTGGAGTTGGAGGATGGAATTGAAGGGATGAGTGGGAGGGTGGAGTTGGAGTGGGAGGGTGGAGTTGGAAGTTTTAGGGTGGAGATGGAGGGTGGCATTGGAGTTGGAGGGTGGAGTTGGAGGGTGGAGTTGGAAGGTGGGGTTGGAGTTGGCGGGTGGAGTTGGAGGGTGGAGTTGGAGGGTGGAGTTGGAGTTGGAGTTGGAGGGTGGAGTTGGAGTTGGAGGGTGGGGTTGGAGGGTAGAGTTGGAGTTGGAGGGTGGATTTGGTGTTGGAGGGTGGAGTTGGAGTTTGAGGGTGGAGTTTGAGGGTGAAGTTAGAGTGTGGAATTGGAGGATGGAGTTGGAGTGTGGAGTTGGAGTGTGGAGTTGGGAGTTGGAGTTGGAGGGTGGAGTTGGAGTTGGAGGGTGAAGTTGGATGGTGGAGTTGGAGTTGGAGGGTGGAGTTGGAGGGTGGAGTTGGAGGGTGGAGTTTGAGGGTGGAGTTTGAGGGTGGTGTTGGAGTTGGAGGGTGGAGTTGGAGGGTGGAGTTAGAGGGTGGATTTGGAGGGTGGAGTTGGAGTTGGAGGGTGGAGGGTGGAGTTGGAGGGTGGAGTTGGAGGGTGGAGATGGAGGGTGGAGTTGGACGGTGGAGTTGGAGGGTGGAGTTGGAGGGTGGAGTCGGAGGTGGAGTTGGAGTTGGAGGGTGGAATTGGACGGTGGAGTTGGAGTTGGAGGGTGGAGTTGGAGGGTGGAGTTGGAGGGTAGATTTGGAGTTGGAGGGTGGAGTTGGAGGGTTGAGTTGGAGGGTGGAGTTGGAGGGTGGAGTTGGAGGGTGGAGTTGGAGGGTGGAGTTGCAGGGTGGTGTTGGAGTTGGAGGGTGGAGTTGGAGGATGGAATTGAAGGGATGAGTGGGAGGGTGGAGTTGGAGTGGGAGGGTGGAGTTGGAAGTTTTAGGGTGGAGATGGAGGGTGGCATTGGAGTTGGAGGGTGGAGTTGGAGGGTGGAGTTGGAAGGTGGGGTTGGAGTTGGCGGGTGGAGTTGGAGGGTGGAGTTGGAGGGTGGAGTTGGAGTTGGAGGGTGGAGTTGGAGTTGGAGGGTGGGGTTGGAGGGTAGAGTTGGAGTTGGAGGGTGGATTTGGTGTTGGAGGGTGGAGTTGGAGTTTGAGGGTGGAGTTTGAGGGTGGAGTTAGAGTGTGGAGTTGGAGGATGGAGTTGGAGTGTGGAGTTGGGAGTTGGAGTTGGAGGGTGGAGTTGGAGTTGGAGGGTGGAGTTGGCTGGTGGAGTTGGAGTTGGAGGGTGTAGTTGGAGGGTGGAGTTGGAGGGTGGAGTTTGAGGGTGGAGTTTGAGGGTGGAGTTGGAGTTGGAGGGTGGAGTTGGAGGGTGGAGTTGGAGGGTGGAGTTGGTGGGTGGAGTTGGAGGGTGGAGTTGGTGGGTGGAGTTGGAGGGTGGAGTTGGAGGGTGGAGTTGGAGGGTGGAGTTGGAGGGTAGATTTGGAGTTGGAGGGTGGAGTTGGAGTTGGAGGGTGGAGTTGGAAGATGGAGTTGAACAGATGAGTGGGAGGGTGGAGTTGGAGTTGGAGGGTGGAGTTGGAAGTTTTAGGGTGGAGTTGGAGGGTGGCGTTGGAGTTGGAGGGTGGAGTTGGAGGGTGGAGTTGGAGTTGGAGGGTGGAGTTGGAGGTTGGAGTTGGAGGGTGGAGTTGGAGTTGGAGTTGGAGGGTGGAGTTGGAGTTGGAGGGTGGGGTTGGAGGGTAGAGTTGGAGTTGGAGGGTGGATTTGGTGTTGGAGGGTGGATTTGGTGTTGGAGGGTGGAGTTGGAGTTTGAGGGTGGAGTTTGAGGGTGGAGTTGGAGTGTGGAGTTGGAGGATGGAGTTGGAGTGTGGAGTTGGGAGTTGGAGTTGGAGGGTGGAGTTGGAGGGTGGAGTTGGAGGGCGGAGTTTGAGGGTGGAGTTGGAGGGTGGAGTTTGAGTGTGGAGTTGGAGTTGGAGTTGGAGTTGGAGGGTGGAGTTGGAGTTGGAGGTTGGAGTTGGAGGGTGGAGTTGGAGGGTGGAGGGTGGAGTTGGAGGGAGAGAAAGGAGTAACAGGAAGAGCGTGGGTGCGACAGTGAGAAAGAGACATAGAGAGAGGGGTAGGAGGAGAAAAAAATAACACACGAGTGGTGCGCACGTAGAAAGGGCAAAAAATTGAGTAAAAAACACCTGGCTACTGCTTATATTTTTCAATATTCAGCATTGAAAGGGAAAGTAGGTTAGCGAGAGGGATGTTATGGGGTGAGTGAGGGAGAGCGCGAGAATGAGCGAGAACTGCAGGGGAGGAATAGAGATAAAGAGAGCAAGGAGTAACAGAAAGAGCGTGGATACGAGGGCGAAAAAGAGACATGAGGAGAGGAGCTTTTAGTGAGGAGCAAAAGGCCCACTGGTGAGCTTTAGCTTATGCATGGCGAGTGTAGGACTAAAAGAACAAGATATCGGGGAGTGCATTCCTTTCAAGTCTGATGGGAGGGGTGGGGGAGCGGCAGCCTTTGAAGTCTGATGGGGGGGCGGGGAAGCAAATGGTGAGGCACATGCACTGGCCATAATCCGCCTTCCAAAACCCTCTGGCATCAAAGGAAGGGTGGGAGGGAACAAGCATATGGGGTGTGAGCGATAATGAAAGTGAGAGGGGGAGCAGGAAGTGAGCCCGAGCGCTTGCTGGCGAAAGCAGTCCAGATACCTGCTTCGTGCTTGAATGCTTCACATGCACTGGTCATAAACCGCATTCCAAAGCCCTCTTGTTAGGCTTTCCTGGTGCCCCTACATAATTTATCGCAGAAGCAATGCGCAAGCGCAGTGGCTACAGCGAGACCTAAAAATAGGCTTAGCCCTGTTACACTCTGGTGAATGCAAAGCCGCCAAGAAGCAAAGAAGCAACAGCTTATGTGCAGGGCCAATGAAAAATGCACAGTCAACAGTCCCCTTATAAGAGACAAAGAGAAACAAGGATTGGAAATGCAATAGGTCTCAGATTTATTTGAGTTAGAGCTAATGGCATTGTAAATGCCAATGTCTTTTAGCTATGTGTTATGGAGTGTATGCATGTGGTGTGTAGTGACAACTGATGTGTGCACTGAAGGCTGTTGGTGTGTGTGCCTGTATAAATTGTGCACCGATGGCTGGTGGTGTGTGTGCCTGGTGGAAGTGTGTGCTGCTGGCTGGAGGTGTGTGTGCCTGGTGGAAGCGTGCACTGATGGCTGGTGGTGTGTGTGCCTGGTGAAAGCATGCACAGATATGTGTCTGGGGGGTTGTGTGTGGGGGGTTTTGTGTGTGGGGGTGTGTGTGTCGGGGGTGTGTGGGTGGTGTGGGTGGGGTTGTGTGTGTGGTGGGTTGTGCTCACCTTACACACTCACACACTGCTCACCCTGCACACTCACACACTGCTCACCCTACACACTAACACACTGATCACCCTATACACTCTCACACTGCTCACCCTGTAATCTCACACACTGCTCACCCTGCACACCTTACACAACGCTCGCCCTGCACACCCACACACTGCTAGCCTTGGACACCCGCACACTGCTCACCCTGCACACTTACATACTGCTAGCTGTGCACACTCACACACTGCTCACCCTACACACTCACACACTGCTCACCCTACACACTCACACACTGCCCCTACACACTCACACACTGCTCACCCTACACACTCACACAATGTTACCCTGCACGCTCACACACTGCTCACCCTGCACACTCACACACTGCTCACCCTACACTCTCACACTGCCCCTACACACTCACACACTGCTCACCCTACACACTCACACAATGTTCAACCTGCACACTCACACACTGCTCACCCTGCACGCTCACACACTGCTCACACTGCACGCTCACACACTGCCCACTCTGCCCACTCTGCATGCTCACACATGGCTCACCCTGCACACCCACACACTGCTCACCCTGCACACTCCTCACCCTACACACTCACACACTGCTTACACTACACTCTCACACTGCCCCTACATACTCACACACTGCTCACCCTACACACTCACACAATGTCCACCCTGCACACTCACACACTGGTCACCCTGGACGCTCACACATTGCTCACCCTGCATGCTCACACACTGCCAGCCCTGGACACCCACACACTTCTCACCCTGCACACTTACACACTGCTAGCCCTGCACACTCACACACTGCTCACCCTACATGCTCACACACTGCTCACCCTACACACACACACACACTGCTCACCCTACACACTCTCACACTGCTCACCTTGCACGCTCACACACTGCTCACCCTGCACGCTCACACACTGCCCACTCTGTATGCTCACACATGGCTCACCCTGCACACCCACACACTGCTCACCCTGCACACTCCTCACCCTACACACTCACACACTACTTACCCTACACTCTCACACTGCCCCACATACTCACACACTGCTCACCCTACACACTCACACAATGTTCACCCTGCACACTCACACACTGCTCACCTTGCACGCTCACACACTGCTCACCCTGCACGCTCACACACTGCCCACTCTGCATGCTCACACACGGCTCACCCTGCACACCCACACCCTGCTCACCCTGCACACTCACACACTGCTCACCTTACACACTCCTCACACTACACACTCACACACTGCTCACCCTACACACTCTCACACTACTCACCCTGCACACTCACACACTGCTCACCCTGCACACTTACACACTGCTAGCCCTGGACACCCACACACTGCTCACCCTGCACACTTACACACTGCTAGCCCTGCACACTCACACACTGCTCACCCTACATGCTCACACACTGCTCACCCTACACACTCACACACTGCTCACCCTACACACTCTCACACTGCTCACCCTGCACACTCACACACTGCTCACTCTGCACACTTACACACTGCTAGCCCTGGACACCCACACACTGCTCACCCCGAACACTTACACACTGCTAGCCCTGCACACTCACACACTGCTCACCCTACACGCTCACACACTGCTCACCCTGCACACTCACACACTGCTCACCTTACACACACTCACACTACTCACCCTGCATACTCTCACACTGCTCACCCTACACACTTACACAATGTTCACCCTGCACACTCACACACTGCTCACCCTACACACACACACACACACACACACACACACACACACACACACACACACACACACATTTTTGGCCAGACTCAATGGCAAGAGAGGCTCCTTGCAGCCGTAGCACTCTGATCCCAGCTCAGAAGAACACCACACACATGGGTTTCAACTTAGAACTGCTTTGGGCTTGGGAAGAGTTACTCTAAATCCGACAACGCTGTGTGCGCCGTGACTGCTAGACTAGTCAGTCACAATCAAGTCTGTACATGCACAAACCACATTCCATCATGAGGTGCGCCTGCTTGATATACTCCAAACTCGCAAAATGAAGTGCGATTTGCCGTTTATAGCGGAAATGTCATACCAAAAAATACCTAATCAACGAGTCCTAAGCATGTGCCCAAAAACGAAGATTATCGCAGTCCTTAACCCCCAAAACACGGCGACAAATGCAGACTTCACCCAGGTCCCCCAGCCAATTCTAACAGAGCTGCCAACCATCTGTACAGATTAAGTGGTTTACAGAATGTGCGGTAATCGGTTAGCATGGACATAAAAAGGGCTAGAAAGGCATCTGCCTTTAATTTAGTGTTGTTTAAATCAGTCGATTATTTTCGAAATAATGGTGCGCGCGCTTTAGTTTTAGTTTGCATTGATGATCTCACCTGTTTTTTCTCCTACCTTATAAGGGCTCGAAGCTGTGATTTTAGCAATCAATATACAGCACAATAACTACTGAACCACCAGTAACATAATATGAAAAGCGAGCATTATTTTTACATGTAATAACACTCTATTTCCAGATATTCATGCAGGCAGTTCGGTGACCAAATCTTTAGCTTCTTAAAGATGGCCGCAATTTGAAAGCCCGCGAGTGGCGCGCGCGTGCGCCACTGCGAGCATATGTCTTCAATTATCGCGGCCGTGACGGCAGCGATAATTGAAGACATGTGGCCTCTGGTGCGCGTAACAGACACCAATAGGCCATGGGCGGAGCTACACAACCAACCACGGCCTATTGCATTTTCTGTTTTAAAAGTACACGCATGCATAGGCCAATGAAAATGGACCTAGGAAATAACACACACGAGCCTAGGTCCATTTTCAAAACCCAGAGAAAAGGACTCTGTCTGCGCGACACTGCTGGGCAGTGTACGCTAGGCCCGAGACCTAAAAAGGAAAAGGCATTCTCAGAGAGCCTGTATGTTCAAATAGGAATGGTATAAAAAGAAAAAGAAAACCCAATGCTCAATCTTAAATTCCTCCTCTGGTTCTGTGTGATTGTTTCAGCCATCACTACCCCTTGGAGTGAATTGACTTATCCATTCTTTGGTAATGACTGACTTGATAATCATTCTCCAGTAGATCAAGTGAGTTTACTTCTCTTTTTTTCCTCTGCGCATACCTCTATCTTCCAGTAGGCTCTAGTATACTTCAGGAGTGCTTCTACCCGTCTTTGGAAAAAGCTGAAGATGCACCAGCTACCCCTCCGATCGCTCATTGACTGTCTCTTTGACCATGAGCCCTCTGCTGTTTCCTCAGCTTGGTGCGTTCTATACAAAATCACATACAGATGTACAGGTAGACGTGCATGGTAAATAGATCAGTTTTCAGCCTTTTAGCCATGGATGTTTAGATTCCTTCATTAATTACTCCAGCAAGATGGCTTCGATAGATCACCAAACTGAATATGATACAAACACGTGCCATAAGCAACATAAGCAGAAGCAAGCATTCCATATCTCAAAAACAACACCCACATTTCTACACACCTATCAAATCAGTGGTCAGTGCACTGCATTGTGATGAGATTTTGCTTGGTTAAGTTACTCCCTGCAGAATTCACCTCAATGGCAATCAAAGCTTGTGATAGCTTCTCACATTAAGTTTGCGCCCACACATTGTTTAGCAAATGAAGTTTTTTGATATGTTATCACAAAGTGCTCTAATATATCTTGTCTCTGCATCAAGTCTGTCCATTGAATCACCCTTCAGAAAGATTGCACCTTGGGCATTCCATAATTGGCAAGTTCCGTGTGTGACTTTCTGCACCTCTACAAACAATTTGAAATATCAGTTATTCAGAATGTGACTCAACAATAATATCATAAATAATTGCAGGTACGGTTTTAAAAAAAAAGAAACAAACAAATTCAGAGACATGGTTGGTCATCAGAGTGATTTGTAATTTTTCGACATACCTCATGAATATTAATGAGGTAATTTGGATTGCCACCCACTCTGATTCAGAATTTTATGAACAAATCTATTAGTGCATAGGTTTATTTGCAAATTCCACACTAGTCGCACAAATACTGGTCGCAGATTTCAACCAGTATAACTGGCTCCTAATACTCTGAGTATAAACAAGTTGTGGCACTCTTTCCCCCTTGCACCAGGACAATGCGGTCTCTAAAGCAGAAGTCCTCATGCAGCCTGAGACCTTTGTGAGGCTTGCCCTGTGACCATGCACCCCTGAGGCTGAAGGGAGTCTCAGCGACGCTGTGTGCGTGTGCCCTGCTGCAGCCTGAGATCTTCATTATTGTCATCTGCCTGGAATCAACCAAATTTGCATCGGAGGCCCAAGTCGCTAAAGGCGGAGAGGAGAGTGAGGTCGCACCCCTCAGTTAAAGTGTGTTGGCACCTGGGGTAGAGTGCGGGCTCAGAGAAAGATGCTCTTGGCCTCTCCCCTTCTGGTAGCGTGAGCCTCTGTTCCAGCTCGTATCGCGGCCCGTGCGTGCCAAGAAGTGGCAGTACCTGGGCCAGAGAGTGGAGCTACACTGAGGTTTACACCAGATCCGTGTTGGGGGCATATGGTGACCGCGAATCAGTACGAGGGAGGGCGAGACCGTCTGAAGCACAGTCATCGGTGTTGGAGTGTATTACACATTGCATTATTTCTGGATTACGAACTACCTGATTGTTGTATTACGCATTGCATTAATTCTGCATTATGAACTACCTGATTGTTGTATTACGCATTGCATTAGTTTGCAGAACGAGCTATCTGATTGTTGCATTGCATTATTTCTGCATAACGAACAGCCTGACGGTTGTATTACGCATTGCATTAGTTTGCATCACGAACTGCCTGATGGTTGTGTTACGGACTGTGTTACCGATTGCATTAGTTTGCATCACGAACTGCATTATTTTTACATTGCCAAGTGGCTGATTCTTGCATTACGAACTGCATAGCCATGCATTAGGACTGCATAGGATCACCTAGAATTGCTCATTAATACCGCCAGATCTTACAAGAGCTGGCTGACCTAATAATTGGCCAGGAGGTATATTACAAGTAAGCATATGTTGGATTTTTATTGTGTGGTCTCATCGTATATCTTTTTATATAAACTTATGTTTGTTTTTATATGTAACTTGTGTGGGGTCCTTTTGTGATGTCACCATTGGGTCACTGGGAACGATGTTGTAAATACTTTACACATTTGCCTTGAAGCTAAGCCTGTCTGCTCGTGCCAAGCTACCAACGGGGTGAGCAGGGTTATCTGACAAGGTGTCCTTCCTTGCCCTGACGTGGAAGTGAGGGTCCCTACTTGACCTAAGGTACCTACCTCAGCCAACCAGGGATCACGGTTCTAACATTGGAGGCAGTGGTTGAGACCTACTGTTGATGGTCATTGGGTTTGGAATTGAACGTGTCTTTACAAATTCACTTACAGTGATTGGTGTACATCAATAGGTTAGCGCAGACCAAGACGTAACCACATATTGTGTTTTGATTTTTTGGTTCTATTTTTGAGCGACCTTTGAGCCACACATCATGTCTCAGAGGAGTCAAGTGGCCAGTAAGGCTGCAGAATAAGAGTTCCACATTGAGGCATTGCTTACCTACAAAGTTGATCAATTGAGGCAATTCTGCAGAGCTTTGGGATGTCCAATGAAAAAAAGCGCCAAGAAGGAGGAGCTGCAAATGGCCTTGAGGGCCTGGTGGGAAGCTAAAGAGGCTCAGGAGACAGGTGATGTTGAGGTGGATGAGGATGACCGAGGGAATGGATTTGATCCACAGGATTTGCCAGTGGAGGGACCAGTCTCAGGGGCTGGTAGTAGCCATTCAGGCAGGGGTTTTTCACCAGATGAGCTGGAGGAAAAAAGGGTCAGAGAGCATGAGTTGGAGAAGTTCAATCAATCAATCAATCAGTCAATTTATATAGCGCGCTACTCACCCGCTAGGGTCTCAAGGCGCTGGGGGGGGGGGGGGGTCTGTTACTGCTCGAAAAGCCAGGTCTTGAGTTGCTTCCTGAAGGAGAGATGGTCCTGGGTCAGCCGTAGGTGGATGGGGTGGGAGGTCCATGTCTTGGCCGCCAGGTAAGAGAAGGATCTTCCTCCGGCTGTGGCTCTGCGAATGCGTGGTACGGTGGCGAGGGCGAGGCTGGTCGATCGCAGCCAGCGGGTGGGCGTGTCGAAAGTGAGGCGGAACATGGGGCCCAGGTTGTGGAGAGCTTTGTGTGCGTGGGTGACGAGTCTGAACGTGATCCTCTTGCTGACGGGGAGCCAGTGCAGGTCTCTCAGGTGGGCAGAGATGTGGTTGTGGCGGGGGATGTCCAGGACGAGTTGTGCGGAGGCGTTCTGTATGCGCTGGAATCTTTTCTGTAGTTTGGCTGTGGTTCCCGCGTAGAGGGTGTTCCCGCAGTCGAGTCAGCTGGTGACGAGTGCCTGGGTGACCGTCTTCCTGGTTTCGGTGGGGATCCATCGGAAGATCTTTTGGAGCATGCGCAGGGTGTTGAAACAGGATGACGAGACGGCATTGACTTGTTTGGTCATCGAGAGGGAGGAGTCCAGGATGAAGCCCAGGTTTCGTGCGTGGTCCATTGGCTTGGGGGTGGTGCCCAGGCAGGGAGCCACCAGGAGTCGTCCCAGGCGGAGGGGGATGGTCCCAGGATGAGGACTTCCGTCTTGTCTGAGTTCAGTTTCAGGCAGCTGTTCTTCAGCCACTCGGCGACGTCTTTCATTCCTTCGTGTAGGCTGGCTCTGGCGGTGGCGGGGTCTTTGGTGAGGGAGAGGATCAGCTGGGTGTTGTCTGCATAGGAAATGATGTTGAGGTTGTGTTGGCGTGCGATGGCTGCGAGGGGGCTCATGTAGACGTTGAAGAGGGTGGGGCTGAGCGTGGATCCAGATGACTTCGGTGGCTGCGGATCGGAACGGGGGAGGCAGACTCATGCGCCAGGACGCCCCTTAGCTGGGGCAGTTGCGCGCAATACAAAAGACTGTAACATAACATAACATAACTCTCTGGGTTCTTCCGGCGAGGAACGAGATGATCCACTCCAGTGCCTTCTCTTGGATTCCGGTGTTGCTGAGGCGCTGTATTAGGGTGCGGTGGCAAACTGTGTCGAACGCTGCAGAGAGGTCCAGGAGGATGAGGGCAGTTGTTTCCCCTTTGTCGAGCAGGGCTCTGATGTCGTCGGTGGCTGCAATGAGGGCGGTCTCGGTGCTGTGGTTGGCTCGGAAACCGGACTGTGAGGGGTCGAGGGATCCGTTCGTCTCGAGGAAGGCAGCGAGCTGTTTGTTGACGGTCTTCTCGATGACTTTGGCAGGAAAAGGGAGGAGCAAGATGGGGCAGAAGTTCTTGAGGTCGGTGGGGTCCGCTATTGGTTTCTTCAGGAGGGCGCTGAGCTCGGCATGCTTCCAGCTCTCCAGGAAGGTGGCGGTGGCGAAGGAGATGTTGATGATGTCCCGGAATTGGGGTGCGATGATGGAGTTGGCCTTGTTGAAGACGTGGTGGGGCAGGGGTCCGTGGGGGCGATGGTTCGGTGGTTGGGTGCATGGTCTGTGCGCCGAAGCTGTTGTGTATGTCAGCGATCTTGCGGTGGAAGAATGAGGTGAGTGAGTCGCAGAGGTCTTGCGAGGGTGTGATGTCGTTGTTTCCGGCCTTAAGTTAAAACTTAAGGCTCTAACAGAAGATAAGAAGCTGCTCGTTGAAAGTGAAAAGTGAGCAGGAGAGCAGGAACGCTCTCGCCTTGGAAGAGAAGAAGAATCTCTTAGCTCATGAGTTAAGCATGAGGAAACTGGACATTAAGGTTAAACAGATGAAGTCCAGTTTGAATTGTGGCAGCGCACAGCCAGTGTCAAGTGTGGTTGAGTACAAGCGTGCACTGGATGATTGGGTGTTGGTTAGCATGGCAAATGATTTGAAGGGTTGCTAATTTGGCCCCAAGGGAGCCTAGGCTCAGTAATTGTTTTGCAGGAATGCGCCAACCTGTGTTAGGGTGCCAGCTCTTTGATTCCCAGGAGCTGGCACAAGAGATCAACCCCTGGTCATGGGTCCAAGGGTCCGAGGAGGCCTTAGAGAGGGAAGAGAGGTGAAGTAGAGTAGAGAGGTCCCAGAGTAGTAGGGGGAGCATGCGGGCTAGTGCCCTGTCTCAAAGGAGAGGGAGGAAGTGTGAGCAGCGTCCCCAGGGGTTCACCAACCCAACCCAGAGACTGGAGGGTTCCTTAGAGAAGCACTCGGTGGGAGGCCTAGTACCTACTTGCCAGCTGTGCGAGGAAGAACACCTAGCATCAGGCGGATGTGGGGTGTCTGTAACTAGTGCTCCAGCGGTTCTGAAATTTGTGGGTGCCATTCCTAAATGGCAGGCACAGAAATCTAAATGGAAGGTTAAAAGAGGGAAGTGTTCCCCCGTGGGAAAACTTGTGAGACAGTGCCCAGCCAGTAGGGCCTGGTCCCCTAGAAGTGACCATGGTAAACCCACTTCTAACCTGGAGGGCAGGATGACTGGAGACAGTATCCTGACCGATGGGTCTTCCAGGAGTACCGCTCTAGGTGGGGTTGGAAAAGGAACCGCACCCCTAGAGAGGCCCCAATTGAAAGGAAGTACCCATGGAGTGGTATTGTTGGCCCAGGGAGTAGTGACCAAAAGAACCCCTTGGTGTCAAGAAGGCATACAACAGGAGGGTGTCCCTGTCTATCGCCCCAAGCAGTGAGGTCCATCGAGGTAGTTGATTCGTCTGCCCTGTATTTCGGCTGGGAGGGGGTTGTGTTGGACTTGGCCCTTTTTGGCTAAAGTTCCATAAACTTTTAGCTTTTTGCTTTTTTTGACATGGTGTTACCAACTTTGCTGCTTTGGGCTCTTTGCCACTGCTGATCAGTGTCAAAGTGCAAGTGCTCCCTGTGTAAAGTATAATGATAATTGATTGTCCACGATTGGTATGTTTGTCTTACTAGTAAAGTCCCTAGTAAAGTGCACTATGTTTGCCAGGGCTAGTAATGCAAATGCTACTAGTGGGCTTGCAGCACTAATTGTCCCACCCACACAAGTGGCCTTTAAAAAGAGAACGCAGGCCTGCCACTACAGTGCATGTGTGCAGTTTGTTAAACTGCCATGTTGTCCTGACAAGTGCACCCACTTGCCAGGCCTTACTCTTTCTATGCACATAAGACACCCCCTTGGTAGGTCCAGGGTGCCCCCCTCGCCAGGGTGCAGTGCATGTGAAAGGTAGTGCATGTCCTGAGGGGTGTACCATGTCCTGACAGTGAAATAATCTCCATTTCGGTTTTCACTGTTGAAAGGCCATCTTGCCCATAGGACAAATGAGATTGGCTGTGTAATATATTTCCAGCCTATCTTCACAAAGGCTTAAGATGGAGAAGTGAAGTTTAGTATGCCTGAACTCACAATTCAATAACACTTCTTTAGTTGGTTTTTGCATTGTGTGTTTAGAAAACACTCCTTTAGAAGTGGCTGGGTGTTTGTGCTCTAACATTTCTGTGTGTCTCTGCCTGGTTGTGGATTGATTTCTGGATCTGAAAGTGATAGGATCTGGGGAATGTCTTGAGCCAGGTGAGGAGGTGAGACAGCAACTTGCTGACCTGCATCTGGAGTGTAGAGGGGAGGAGTAGCCCCTAGATGTGAAGAGGCCTGGGCTGCAGCCATAAAACAATGGCTCCATCCCCTGCTGAGTGATTAAGGATCCAGACACCCACTATCAAAGGAAGAAGGTGTCACAGGCAGGGAGGCACCCAGAACTGGTTTGGACAGGGATCAGTGCCCACCTAAACACACATATTTCAAAGACATTGAGGGGTATAACTATGAGAGCTGAACCCCTTGAACTTTGGAATTGGATTGTTCATGACTGAAAAGGATTGAAACTACTTTCTGGTCAAGAGGAAGCTCTGCCAAGGAAGAAACAGCTGAAGAGACTGAAGGAAAGGACTGACCCTTGCTGTGTGTTCAGGGAATGGCCTGCAGTTTGCTATTATTTTAAGTTTAGAATGCTTTATTGAGAATATATAACAATGTAAAACATCAGTACAAAGTCTAATAATAACAGGAAATTTGATAACGTGGAGCATGAAAGAAAAGCAATGTTAATTGATATCCTTATGAACTAAAACTGTACTAAGTGAAGATGCATTTTTAGAAAAATTTAACGTGAGAAGAGAGGATAGAAAGAGAAGAAAAGAAGAAGATGAAGAAGAGAAGGGCGAGGAAAAAAGGGGGGAGGAAAAGAAAAGAGAGAAAAGTTCTGAAAGAGAAAGTGAGATAGAGAAATAAACATATTATGGGCCATATTTGGATTACAGTAAATAACATTGCAATATTGTAACAGGAAAAGTTAAGTTGACTTTCTAGATAAAAAGTTAGTTAAAGGTAACCATAATAAATCTCTTTTAATCAGCAAGGAAGTGGAAGTGGTGTATGCTCTATCCATTCTGTGATGATGACATAATAAATTCCACCATGCTTGGTAGGAGATTTTTGAAGTGTCCTTCCAATTAACAGTAATAACCTGAAAAGTAATAGCTAAGAAAAAATTGATAAAATTACCTACGTCTTTATGGTTAATAAGCACGGGGAGAGATTACCAAGGAAAACATGTTCAATGTGAAAGGGAATATCTAACAGGAGAATATCGTTTAGTTTAGTCCAAATGCTGGACCATAAGCTTTCAATTACGGGACATTGGAAATACATATGAAGACGATCCCCCTTAGCATGAGGACATGACCAACACTTAGGAGAGTCAAGAAATTTAAATCTACAGAGGTCACTAGGGGTAAGTAATAATCTGTTGTAAAAATAATATAAGGTCTGCGTTGTGCTGGCTGAGCTGGAAGTGGTGTGAACCTTGGACCAAAGAAGATCCCAGGTACACACAGGAAGATCAAGGCCTAAGTCTTTTTCCCATAGTAGTTACAAGGGGTACTTAATTCTGATTGCAGGAGGGTGGGATAGTAACATATAAATGGTGGCAGCTTTAAATTGGGTGGAGAAATCAATAGGGTTAGAGGGGGAGATAAGTGCTCGGGAAAAGTAATAGGATTAGGGTTTGCAGTGGAATAGTAACAAGTGAGGGTATCTTTGAGTATAGTTTAATGGGTGGCGTGTTGCGGGGAGATGTTATATAGAGATTGAAGTTCAGACAAAGGTAAGAAAGTTCTATCTTTCATCAGTTGTTGGGGGGTAATGACACCTTTATCAATCCACTCCTTCCAAAATAAGGCGTGATTAGTAATCTTAACATTTTTGTTGTACCAAAGAGGGATATCTAGTGAATGGTTTTTGATAGAGAAGTGCACACCAAGGCGAGGAAAGAACTAGAGCCTTAGAATGAACGAGAGTGGGGAAGAACATGCATTTTGGAGGTAAAGTGACCTGAATGGCTGAAAGAAGAGAAAAAAGAGAATATTGGGCCTGTCCTAAGGCACTCCATGCCATACATGACGAGGTAGTAGAGTCAGACAGAAAGGTCCAAATTTGTTTCAAGGTAAAAGCTGAGTGTTATTGTCTAAGATTAGGAAAATTAATTCCGCCTAAGTCTTTAGGGAGTTGAAGACGGGCCAGTGAGATTCTAGGTTTGCGATTATTCCAGAGAAACTTGATGAGTAAACTATTAGTGGTACGAAAGAAAGTATTAGGGAGAGAAATAGGAAGCATAGAGAGATAAAAATTAATAATTGGGAGAAGCAACATCTTAATCGTAGCTAATCTACCCTACCAAGAAAGGATAAGAGGAGACCAACTGTCAATAAGGACCGAAATTTTCTTAGGAATGGCCGTATGGTTGATTTTGACAAGATCTTTAAGATTGTTGCATTATAAAATACCAATACATTTGATATGAGAAGAGGTCCATTCAAAACCAGAATCAGTGAACATAGAGGGGAGACAAAATGTATTGAAAGGCTAGATTTCTGATAATGCTTTTTCGGCATCTAAAGTGATAGCTGCGATAGGGGATTCAGATTTCGAGGCTAAGTGTATAATGTTAAGAAGGATACGTGAATTATCTGTAATTGAACGACCTTTCACGAAACCAGATTGATATATGTTGACTACGTTGGGTATGACCTTGTTAATGCGGAGGGTGAGAAGTTTTGCATAGATTTTACAATCAGTGTTTATTAAGGAGATTGGTCTATAATTCTTGCACAAAGAGGGATCTTTGTCCTTTTTGGGTATTAGACAAAGCATTGCTTGTGTAAAAGAGCCCTGTGATTCTCCAGCGAGCAAAAAGGAAGTTATCATTGACAAGAGATGGGGGGTCAAAAATGTTTTGAAATGTAGAAAAAAATCGAACAGTAAAGCCCTGGTGTTTTGTCTTTGGGTAGCAGGGCCATCGCCTCTATAAGTTCCATAGCAGAGATGGGGACGTCGAGGGAAGTAAGATCGGGCATTTTCAGGAGATTTAGGGATGCTTTGGAAAAAGGAGTCGATAAGATCAGAAGACGGGTAAGTCTCGGGTGTATAGAGAGAGGAATAATATTTAGAGAAGCATTCAAGTATGGTAGAATCTGAAAAGTGTAAAGTTCCTGATTCGTCCTTAATGGCTACGATTTTAGACTTTTGTTTCTTAATCTTAAGGTAATTTGCTAAAGATCTACATGCCTTTATTGCGACCGCCATACATTTTAGCATTACATTTGAGAAGGGTATTGCTGGCCGAGTCCCAAGAAAGTTTATTTTATTGCATTTAGGATTGAACAAGAAGAGGTAAAGTATTGTGGCAGTTAGTGGTAAATATTTATGCTCCAAAGCTTTGATTTGCTTTAGAAGCGATATTGAATGTGAAGAGTTTTCTTTTTTTTCCGGGATGCGAAGTCAATGATAAATCCCCTGCCAGAGGCTTTGAAATCATCCCAGACAACGTAAAATTGTGAGACAGAGGAAAGATTCTGTTGAAAAAATTCCTGGGCAAATGAGAGAAACTGTTCAGAGAATTGTGTGTCTAGATGGAGGGAATAATTAAAGCGCCATCTTTTGGAGGCAGGAGAAAGAAAAGGGATAGTCCATATCAAGAATAACAGGGGCATGATCAGATATAACTATAGAACCAATTTCAACCTTATTCATAAATTGGAAGGCTGGTTGTGTAAGGAAAATATAGTCAATCGTGAATGTGATTTGTGAACAGGGGAAAAGAATGAAAATTCTAGAGTATCAGGATGAGAAGTGCACCAGGTGTCTATTAATCCCCTATTGGTAATGGTTTTAAAAAAGCCTTTCTGGGAGGAGCCAAGATGGCGACCTGAACGGACGTGTGGTCGCTCGGCTCCGCCGGCTCTGGAGACCCGCACCTACATCCTGCCTGTTATCCTGCGGATCCTTTTGCCTGAAACGTGCGGGAAAAGGAGCTGATTCTAACGGTGTCCCTCTGACCTCTCCGCTTGCCCTGAGTCGGAAGTTCCTGAACGGATCGCCTCTGCCCTGGGTCTCCGCCCGCTCCTCGGCGCCTACCGGACCTCGTCTGCCCCGAGGTGATTGTACTGCTGCGGTGGCTGATTACAACACGGGGGTGCTTTCGCCCGACTGCTGCTTGGCTGATACCTGCCTTCGCTGCCCTGCCGAGAGCACACGGAGCTGCACCGGGACGAATGTGAGAGGGCTTGCCTGAGGCTCCTTTGTTCGTGGCCGCCATGTTGCTGGTCGGCTCTTCCCGTTGTTGTGCCTATTACCGGTGAGCTCCTCACAGTCCTGTCCGCCTACCTCGCAACCGGCTGTCCTCTGATTACATGGCATACAGGAGGGGATACAGTCTGCTACAGGGACAACAACTGCTTCCTGATCGGGTCCCACGGCCCCCGTTTCTCTCCCCCCCAGCACCCCGTGGACAAGATGGCGGTGCCTGATCTCCGGCGCTGTGGGGATGACACGGTGCCTTCCTTTTGGGAAGGCGAGTACACCTTCGTGCAGGGGGCCGGATCTGATTTTTCCTCCGGGAGTGAAGAGTTAAGTGACCTACAGCCGGATTGGACCTACAGGGATGTGATGACGATCCTGGGTGAGGTACGATCGGAGATGCTACATAACTATCAAGTACTGAGTGTGACACTTGATGCATGTGCCCATGATATGAGCCGAGCGCAGGGGGTTTACCCCCGACAAGGTCTGGAATTGACTTTGCCACAGTCTGCCGGCCCATCGCCGCCTCCTGGTGCTACTGTAGCGATTGAGGGAACTACTACTGAGGCTTCTGGAGATTTGTTGCCACCCGTCAGAACTGCTGCTGCAACATTGTCTCCCCTTTGTTCTTGGACTGGATGTCTGCCTCGTGTAACAGTCTCGCTGCTTTGTTCACTGTTAGCCTGCTCTCCTGCCTTGTCCCCTGCTCCTTCCTTGAAAAGTTTGATTTCCCCATCTCGTGACTTTTGTCGCCTGTATGCCTCGGAGGAGCGTTTTAGTAGGGGAATACTACCTACGGGGGACAGGTGATGCTCTCTCAGCGACTGTGCACCTCCCCCATCCTCGGAGCGGCCATGTTTCTTTGTTGACTTGGACTGCATCGGACTGCCACGTAGGGTGGGTGGTAGAATGGATCCTAGGTCGGGCCAGGGCTAGGCGATCCCCTCGCTGCATTGATATACTGGCGGGTGGAGGCTACGAGGGACCCGACTTTTGCATATGACATAGTGTACTGTTTGTTGACTCTCCCTAATGGTTAGACCTCTGGTGAAGCTATCTGCTACCGATACTGGGGTAGAGAATGTTTAATGAGCCGGCGGCGTCCGAGCGTGTATGATGTGGCCCTCCTCCCCGTTGTTCTTTCATGGGAGTCCAGGGATAGATTTCTTTCCTTGCTCCCTATATCACTGGTGAAAATTTTTCTTCCTTTCCTCTTTCTTTTCCTCTCTCTACTACTCTTTTCTTCCTAAATTTCGGGTTTTTTGGGGCGACAGACACTCTGCTGGGGGGGGGGCAGGCCGTAACCTCTGCATGTGTGTAGGGTGGGGGGTTATATTTAGTTTTAGTTAGTTTCTATGGTGCCTATGTATGATCTTCTTTTATGATTTTCTCTTTCTTTCTGTTCTGAGTCTGCGATAGGGGTTTAGTAAGAAGTGGGTAGCACTGTGGGTGGTGCGTAAATGTGAACTGGCTCTCCTGCTGCTTTGTACTGTACTGCCGATTTGATGGGGGGTTCCTCACTACTGTTTTTACTTCTTGATGCTGCCTGCCCGTGTGGTGAAGTTAATATACGGACTCAGTCCTCCTTGGTTTTACTCTTCACTGATTATTTTTAGACTAAAAATTTAAAAATTTTAACCTTCAATGCTCCTTCTCCCTAGCGACATGATTCCGTTCAGTGTAATTGCTGTTAATTGATGCTATATTGCCTGATGGCGCTGGGGGATCGTATAGTTTGCCTTCGTGCATAAAAGTATTGTGGCCGGCCTGACGGTTGTAGGCCCGTATTTGTACCATTCTTCTTGCACAATAAAGGTTTTCAAAAATTTAAAAAAAAAAAAAAAAGCCTTTCTGCATCCCATTTGGGATATATCTGTTCTGGGATTTCCGATCAAGGAATGGATCCATGAGTTGATTACAGTCTCCACCCAAGATTAAGTGCTCAGCAGAACGTGAGGAAAGAAAGGTGGAAAGGTCACTCCAAAAAGATACATCCACACCATTTGGACCATAAACATTGCAAAAAGAAAATTGGTGTTTGTTAACATTAACATCTAAATATAACCATCTACCATTAGCATCTGCAAATTCATTTTCTAATAAAACATTTCACGATTTATGAAATAAGATAATCACACCATTCTTATTATTAACAGCAGGTGAGCAAAAGATTTCACCAACCCAGTGTTTACGTAACATAGATAAGTCTTGGATCCTGAGGTTTGATTTTTGCAACATTGCAATTTGACAATTCATTCTAGCAAGGTGCGATAGCACCCGTTGTCTTTTAATGGGATTCCAGGGTTCCCTAAATTCATTTTGTAATAAAACATTTAACGATTTATGAAATAAGATAATCACACCATTCTTATTATTAACAGCAGGTGAGCAAAAGATTTCACCAACCCAGTGTTTACGTAACATAGATACGTCTTGGAGCCTGAGGTTTGATTCTTGCAACATTGCAATTTGACAATTCATTCTAGCAAGGTGCGCTAGCACCCGTTGTCTTTTAATGGGATTGCGCAATCCCTTAACATTCTACGTTATAATGCGTATTCCTTTCATGAGTAAGAGGTATAAAAAGATAGGGAATTGAAAAGAAAATTAAATTGAAGGAAACCAGTAACTATGGGTGACTTAAAACTAATTAAAGAATAGTTAGAAAGTGCGAACGGATGATTAAGAAAATATAAAAAAAAGAAAATGGAAAGAAATTGAGGAGTCATACAGCGACGAAAAAGGGAGTGTAGGGAGAAAAAAATTCAAAGATTATGAAGTGAACAAAGCAATAAATGATGGAGGAAAGCATAATGAAGAAGTTAAAAGAAAAAAAGACAGAGAGGTCCAATTAGTGGAAGAACGCATGAGAACCCAGAAAAGGAGAAGAAAGGAAGAGGAGAGAAGAAAGGAGCGAATGCCAGAAAAAGAGGTGGTGGAGGAAAGGACTCCACCCAAGTAGATATCCAGAAGTAGATGACAAAAAGTCCACAAACTTTAGCCATAAAACGCTTCAAGGAGAAGACATTGAAAAGGGGAGGGGGCAGCGAAAGGCAAGACAGCCACACAGAAGAGGAACATTGAGAAGAAAGAAGTGATAGAGTGGGACAAAAAAGAGAAAGATATGTATTTTGATTATGAAGTAGAAGGGTAAAGGAAGTTGCTGTAAAAGGAAATTAAAGTAAGGTAAAATTAAGGGAGCTTACCATACACTGGGGTAAAGCGGGGCCATGAAGTAATACAGCACACACATTATGTACATGAGGGCAACGAATGGAAGGAAAATCATCTGTCACAATAGAGGAGATGGACCCAGAGAATACAAAAGGGAATAAAGAGGAGTATATTAAAAATGTATGAAGAACTTAACGAACAAAGAGCAAAACACAGTTGAGGAACAGTGAGTTATTATCATGGCTTGCTAAGTCGCATTAATTCTCCTTTGTGAGAGCGGATAAACTTTCGGAGGTCAGCTGGGTTCTCAAAACTCAGAGTTCTGTCTTTATAAGTAACTTTGAAGAAACAAGGATGAATTAATCCATAGCCTGCATTCATTGATCACAATGCAGGTCTCAGATCAAGGAATTCCTTCCGTCGATTGGCGGTCGACTTTGCGACATCTTGACTGAAGAAGATTCTGTGCCCAGACCAGAAGAGTTGTTTATGTTGTTTTTCAGCACTAAGAATTGCCATGAGGTCTGAATAAAGAAGGAAATAGGCAATGATACCTCTTGGCTTAGAGGAAGTAGCAGCACTCTGAGGCCCGAGTCTAAGCGCCCTTTGAATATTGAAGTCCATAGTCTTTGGAAGACCAACAAGTTGAAAAACTTAAGTTTTCAAGAACGTAATCATGTCAGTACCTTCAGAATTCTCCAGAATACCATAAATGTGTAAATTATTATGTCTGTTGCGGTTTTCCAAATCCTCTGTGGTCTTGCTCAATTGATTTACTTCTTTTGTAAGACTTTAGGTCGCCGTATTTAATTATGCGGATGACCTCCAGCTTGTCTTCAACCTGTCCTCTTCCCCCTCTTCTGTTCTAAACTTCCAATCTGTCATGCTCCACATCCGGGACTGGATGAACCACAATCACCTGAAACTCAACCCCGATAAGACCGAGCTGGTGTTGACGGGTGGTTCATCCAGCCCCTGGTCCTCTCTTTTCTGGCCCCCTTCCCTTGGCCCCTCTCCTGTACCCACTACCTCTGTTAAAACCCTAGGCATAAAACTCAATTCTCAAATCACCCTTCACTCCCAGGTTAGCTCTGTGGTATCTTCTTCCTTCCTCTCACTGCGCACTATACGCAGGGTGTCCCGTTTCTTTACTTTCTCTGCCCTCAAACTTATCATCTTGGCCATGGTGGTGTCCCGCCTGGATTACGGCAACGCCCTATATGCAGGTATTCCTGCATATAGCCTACGGCGTTTGCAGCAGATACAAAACCAGGCGGCTCGCCTGGTCTTCAATCTTCCGAAATTCCACCACTCCTCCCCCCTCTTGAAATCTCTACACTGCCTCCCTGTGCGAGCTCGGGTCCAATTCAAGCTCGCCTCCATCACCTTCTTGGCTCGACTGGGCTTGGCACCGGCGTTCATCTCCTCGGAGATCACCCCCTACGTTCCCACCAGGGAACTACGCTCGTCCTCCCAGTCCCTCCTCACCATCCCACGCTACCGGAGAAAGAAGTGGGGAGGCTCGAAATTTGCCACCCTTGCCCCGATCCTTTGGAACTCCCTTCCCCTTGAACTCCGAACCATCACTCTATACCCACAATTTCGTAAACACCTCAAGGCCCACCTGTTCACAAAGTCCTTTGACTAAATCCCTAACAGCTTCCCCTGCCTTCTAGCCCCGGCTCTTGTTAGTTGTAGCGCCAAGAAACCGCTGGTGTATGTGCGCTTTACAAGTAATTTTAAACTCAAACTCAAACTTTCGACTTTGGTTGCAACATCTTGGGCATTCTGACCTTCTGCTCGACGTCTAAAAAGTCTGGAATCAAGACCCGTCCATTTGTCTTCGATGCGTTGAAGGGTGGCAGCAGTGTCAGTCATGAAAGGCCTAATAAGGTGCAATTCCTCCATGATATCCTCCAGCATAAGAGGAAGTGGTATTTTGGAGGGAGAAGGCGGGTCCTTTTTAAGGCGTTTACCTGGTCCAGCATTAGTATCTTTGCGTTTACAGATGAGGGACCCTGAGATTTGTGTGGATGATCCATCTACGTGTAGAAGCTGGAGTAGTAAGATAGTAAATAACTGTAAGATTATTATCAAGAGAGAACCAGTTGAAGTTGCATCCAAAACCGCAATTTTTAAAAAGGGAACAATGGGCTTTTCTAGAGAAACTATTGAAAAAGTCACTGAGAGCGGTGCATTAAGACAGTATAACAACCACCATAATGAGGCAGGAGGTGATATTTCAGTCAACGTGGGAAATTCCTTAATAACGTTGGTATAGGGAGAAAAGGAGAAATGAAATGAAATGAAATGAAAAAGAAATTTCTAAAGCGCACTGCGGCCAAGCGGCTTCCTGGCGCTAAGGAGCACATCAGAATCTACAGAGGGTCCCAAGGGGATTAGCCGGGGAATGCCTGAAGAAAAAGAAAAGTTTTAAGGGCTTTACGAAAGTGGGAGAAAATAGGGATAGAGCGAATGGAAAGAGGGAGATTGTTCCAAATCTGGGGGGCCCGCACAGAGAATCGGGTGCCCCCGGTGCGGGATTTGCGGAAGCGGGGGACGTGAAGAAGAGAAAGAGAGGAAGAGCGGAGAGAACGACTGGGGGCGTGAGAAGAGATTAGAGAGTTAATGAAAAGCGGGGCAGAGCGAGCGTGCGCCCGGAAGGCCAAGCAAGCTAGTTTGAACTGAGACCTGAAGTGAACCGGGAGCCAATGGAAGGTTTTGAGGGCCGGGGTGATGTGGGAGGATTTGGGAAGACGAAGGATAAGGCGGGCCGCCTGGTTTTGGATGGCCTGGAGACGGCGAGTTTCGTAGGCAGGAATACCTACGTAAAAGCCGTTTCCATAATCCAGGCGGGATGTAATGAGGGCCGTGATAATGGTTTTGAGAGCGTCAACAGAAAAGAACCGGGAGATCTTACGAATTAGACGGAGGGAGGAAAAACAAGAAGACACAACGGAACTGATTTGGGCATGCATGGACAGATCATTGCTGATCTTGATGCCCAAGGTCCGGACAGAGGAGACTGGGGAGGGCCAAAAGAAAGGGGCCAGTGAGCTGAGGACCAGGGATTAGACGAGCCACCAGTGAGGACGAGCTCTGTCTTGTCGGGATTGAGCTTCAAATGATTGAAGCTCATCCACTGGGAAATGAAAACAAGAGTGGAACAAAACTTAGGGAGAGAGTCAGCTGGGGATGAAAGATCAAAGACGAGCTGGAGGTCATCTGCGTAGTTGTACACAGAGACCCCCAGCTCGAGAAGAGAGGAGATGAGGGGGCGGATGTAAAGGTTGAAGAGAAGGGGGGAAAGGGAAGAACCTTGAGGAACCCCACAGGTTACCGGAAGAGGGGGAGCAGAAAAGTCAGAGAGGTGAACTGCCTGTGATCTGCCTTGAAGGAAGGACGCGATCCAGGAGAAGGCAGTGCCTTGGATGCCCGCTGCGCTGACACGGTCGAGAAGGATGGCATGATCGACCGTGTCAAACGCAGCGGACAAATCCAAAGGACCAAGGCCTGGGGGAGGTTGCTATCGGCCTTCCCCTTAAGTTCATCCAGGACCGCGAGGACCACACCCTCAGTGGAGTGACCGGGACGAAAGCCCGCCTGGTGGGAGGCCAAGAGATGGTTCTCCTCAATGTAGGTGGAAAGGCAGGATGTCACGTAGCTTTCGAGAATCTTCCCTAGGTAGGGGAGAAGGGAAATCGGCCTGAAATTAGATGGAAGAGAGGGGTCCAGGCCGGCTTTTTTCAAGATAGGAAAAACAATAGCAGATTTAAAGGAGGAGGGAACACAACCCGAGGCCAAGGAGGTGTTGAGAAAAGTAAGGGGGGGGATGGGACAGCTAGTGTAGAGAGTTCTGAGGATCCGTGCGGGAGCACAGTCCGCAGGGGAGCCGGACTTGACCTTGACAAGCAGGTCGAATAAGAGCTCAGATGAAATTGGTTTGAAATGATCCAGAACACTAGGTCCAGGAGACTAAAGCATCCATCTTGCGCTCCAAAAACAATGTATTCAGGCAGTTTTAAAGTGGGGAAGTGATTGAGGGAAGAAAATGCGGCTTAGTAGCCTCGCGCTAGCGAGAATTGCAGCGCCGGAAAGAAAGAAGCTAAAATAGCAGCCGCAAGGTCTCATGGAAAACGAAAATGGAATAAAAAGTCATTCAGACCCTATCAAGGTCTGGTACTTGCACAAAACTGCCCCCATGTGTTCCGGCACCGGAATCATTCATCGGAGCGGAGCAGCAAGTCCCATAGGAGGTTCCTTTTCGTTTGAGCGCTGCTCGATGTGACGGGGCTCTTCAGGTGGTGGCCATCTTGCTTCGCCGCGCCGTCTCCGCAGTTTGCTGTTTTAACCAAGGAAGAGGCTAAAGGGATTTTGCTGTGTGCTATGTCCCCCTGCTTGAAAGGACTTTGCTGTGCTGTGTCCTGAAGTAACTTAACCCCAAGGGACTGAGGTGAGCTTGCTCCCTGTTATGGAAACGCAGGAACACAAAAGTTTCCAGACGTCTCTCAGCAACGCTGTGTGCGTGAGCTTTTTGCAGCATGAGACCTTCGTAAGTCATGCCCTGTGATCATGGGCACCTGGAGTACAAGCGAGTCTCAGCGACGCTGTGTGTGTGTGCTTCATGCAGCCTGAGACCTTCGTGAGGATTGCTATGTGACCATGCACACCAAAAGTTCAAGTGTGTCTCAGCGATGCTGTGTGCATGTGCTTTTTGCAGCCTGAGACCTTCGTAAGAATTACCCTGTGATCATGGGCACCAGAAGTACAAGTGTGTCTCAGCGACGCTGTGTGCATGGGCTTTTTGCAGCCTGAGACCCTCAGAAGAATTGCCCTGTGATCGGGGGCGCCAGGAGTCCAAGTGAGTCCCAGCGACGCTGTGTGCATGTGCTTCGCGCAGCCTGAGACCTTCGTGCGGATTGCCCTGGGACCATGCGCACCTGAGGTTCAAGGGAGTCTCAGCGACGCTGTGTGCGTGTGCTTCATGCAGCTGAGACCTCCATGAGGATTACCCTGTGACCGTGCACCCTCGAGGCTCAAGGGAGTCTCAGCAACACTGTGTGTGTGTGCCCTGTTGCAGCCTGAGATCTTCGTTATCGTCATCAGTCCGGGATCAACCAAAGTCGCATCAGACGCCCATGTCACGAGAGGCAGAGAGGAGAGTGAGGTCTCATCCCCCAGGTAATGTGTGTCAGTGCCTGGGGTGGGGTGCGGGCTCGTAGAGAGAGAGACGCTCTCGGCCTCTCCCCTTCTGGTAGTGCAAGCCTCTGTTCCAGCTCGTATCGTGGCCCGTACATGCCAAGGAGTGGCAGTACCGGGGCCGGAGCGTGGAGCTGGACTGTGGTTTACACCAGATCCGTGTTGGGGGCATATGGTGACGGAAACTGACAGCTAGTCACTACGAGGTGCGGAGAGACCGTCTGAAGCATCTTTATTGGTGCTTGAGTGTATTTCGCAGAGCATTAGTTCTGCATTACGAACTACCTGATTGTTGTATCACGCTTTGCATTAATTCTGCATTACAAACTATCTGATTGTTGTATTACACATTGCATTAGTTGGCAGAATGTACTACCTGATTGTTGTATTAAGCATTGCATTAGTTTGCAGAACAAACTACCTTATTGTTGCATTACGCATCACATTATTTCTGCATAACAAACTGCCTGATGGTTGTATTACGCATTGCATTAGCTTGCATCACGAACTGCCTGATGGTTGTATTACGCATTGCATTAATTTGCATCATGAACTACATTATTTTCACGTTGCCAAGTGACTGATTCTTGCATTACAAACTGGATAGCCTTGTATTAGGACTTCATAGGATCACCTAGAATTACTCATTAATACTGCCATATCTTACAAGAGCTGGCTGACCTAATATCTGTCCAGGAGGTATATTACAAATACGCATGTGTTGGATTTTTATTGTGTGGTCTCATGGTATATCTTTTTATATAAACTTATATTTGTTTTTCTATGAAACTCATGTGGAGTCCTTTTGTGGTGTCACCATTGGGTCACTGGGAGCGTGGTTGCAAATACTTTACCCATTTGCCTAGAAGATGAGCCTGGGTGCTCGTGCTAAGCTACCAAGGTGGTGAGCCGGGGTTTTTATGAGAAGGTTTCCTTCCTTTCCCTGACTTGCAAGCGAGGGTCCCGACTTGGCCTAAGGTACCTATCTCAGCCAACCAGGAATCCCGGTTCTAACAGGGGATGCTACTCCACTGTCTATGCCTTTTTTTTGGCTGAGGTGCAGAAATATACTTTGGGCAAAGTGATGGATCTGTACTATGATGTGTGAAGATTATGTACCTGGTTGTCTCAAGCCTTACTAAAGTAGCAATCAAGATACAGGGCCAGTTTGAAAGCCTAGTGGACTTCTGTGTTTATTGGAAATGTTATGAGGAAGTCCACTAACTGGAGTTCCCCACACATTCCTGGGTTGTGACTACTTGAACGGAGGAAAAGTGGCACAGGATAGGGTTAAGGGGAATTTGACAGGTCAATGGAGATTGACAGTGTAGAGGTTAGAAGGGATCATGACAGTTGTGGCCGACACTGATTTAGAGGGGGAGGGCGGGTGGAGGGGGAAGATGGGTGCGGGGGAGCATGCAGGGGAAGCGTGCGGTGGGGTGAATAATTCAAAATAATTTTTAAAACGTACCTGGTGCTGCCGACCTCTTCACGCTCCTCTGCTCCCACTTCCTGGTCCAAGCAGTCCCTGGACCAGCATCACAGACTCCCCATCCAATCCCTGCACTGCTCTCAAACAAGAGAGCAGCATGGGGATTGGCCCGAGCGGGCTGGGTCAAAACCCGCTCAGGCACAGGGAGTCTATGCTGCTCTGTTCCCTGACCTGTTAAGTAATCTTTTTTAGGGAGTCGCCTTGTTAATCCAAGTCTATGCTGTTTCTCCAGCTGTGCAATACAGCAGGGGTGGAGAAGCCTAAGTGTGCATGTCAGTGTAGCTGGCCTGGCTAAACTGACATGCACCCTTAATTGTCTACCACTCCTTGTCCTCGCACACGCTGGCTCAGCCAGCAGCTGAAAAATAAAACTATATTTTACATTGTTTCTCGTTTTATTATTCAGCTGCTGGCTCTTAGACAGTGAGGCGACGAGGAGCCACTCATGTGGAGGGGAGTAGGAGTAGAGAGGGGATAGTGGGTAGTCATGGGTTACAATGCTAGGCATTCAGGTCATAGGAAAAAATCATCCTGGGCGAGGTAGGCGTGGTGCGGAGTGGATAGGATGAGGATCAGGAAATGAATCCAAAGTGTAGGGCACTCATTTCAGCTCATCGTGTAGATTTAGTGGCAAGAAGAGATTCACAAATCGCAAGTCCATTTTGTTCTGCTATTTTGCTCGGCACGTCATGGTATTCACAACGGGCAACAGTGAAACACTGTGAATCCAACAAGAGAATGCATTTTAAAACAGATAAGAGCCATCACTCAGCCTCACGCAGATAGGCCCAGGCAGGCATTAGGCAGGCATCAGACCAACGCGATAATTACATAAAGCTTTGCTCCGGTTTCTTTAAGATAAGTCGAGTGTTTAAACTTTGGAGAATGTTGATCGCCTGTAAAGCGGTTTCGAGAAAGCACGAGGTCTGGATATTCTTACTAACTGAAAAGCTTGTGAACTTATACTGTCCATGCAATCTTGCTGAAAGGACATTTCTGTGAGATGTGGTTAAATTTTTACACTGTTGCTTAAAACATTGACGATGATAATCTACACTGTCAGAGCCCAGGCCCGGCTCCAGGAATTTTTATTTGGGTGGGCCAAGGGTGCACTTGAGTGGACCACTGCGTGCTCGATTTGTCGCATATATGTCTAGGCAGGCCTGCTTCAGGGCCCTCCTTTATCTATTCTTAGTCTTGCAAGGCCCAGTAAAACGCACTCTTTTCCAAACCTCTTTCTAAATATTATCACTCTCAAAAAGTGTTTTTTTCCATGTAATGTTCCTTTGATGGGAAGAGGAAGTTTCTGAGGTGGGAGTATCAGGCAAGTGACACTTCACAGGCTCTCTCTGTGCGAGCCTTCAGGGAGAATCCCTCTTCATGACTACCTCTACCAGACCCTGGACTCTGCAACACACTCCCTTACAGGCATGATTATCCACTCCTCCTCTCCAGTGCACCTTATCCCACAGCTGACCTTTGGCCCCAGCCCCATATCTGGCACCATCGGGCTCTACTTTCATTTTTCCTGGTAAAAACATTAGTAAAATCACCTTCAAACGTAAAACATTGAATATAGCAGTAAATATAATTAGCACGCACTTTAAAGTATGTATGTAGCCCTTATGACCCGACTGCTAATTAAATTAACAAAACCAGAAAAGCCATGACAGAGTCGGCTTCAGCACTGATGCGAAAGTCTTTTTTGGCGTGGCACCAATACCCTCTTTCTTCGTAAATACCTTTACTACCACCTTCCAAAAGTGACCCTCATCCCTCCATGGCTCCCCTGTTGACCTCCTCCTTGTATTCCCTCATTGCCACATGCCACAAGTGCCCCTCATCTCCCCATAGCCCCTCCCCCTTATGACCTCCACCTCGGATTCCCTCACTACCACCCTCCACTAGTGCCCCTCATCTCCCTGTAGCCCCTCTCCCTCATGACCTCCTCCTCAGACTCCCTCACCTACCACCCTCCACCAGTGCCCCTCATCACTCCCTAGCTCCCCCTCCACCCAATGACCTCTTCCTTGGATTCCCTCACTGCCACCCTCCAACAGTGCCCCTCATCTTTACGTAGCCCCTCTCTCATATGCATTTCATTTGTTGTATAGCGCTACTCATATCAGTGTAGTGTGTTTCAGTACTTTACAACACGCACACATTATACAGAGACAATGAATCGAACAAGTATGTAAATCAGTCTACAGAGAATGTCACATTAGCCAATGAGGATTACAAGGTGTAGGAATCACATGTCATCCATACTGGTGGGCAGTATATTTGAAATGGGGTGGGTCTGGTAAAACACAACCTTAGGATTTAAACAGAATTCCATGGAAGTCAGCTTTACTGATAAAAATGTATATATGCTCAAACATAATCATTTTAGAAACATTAGAATAATGAAAGACTGAGGAAGTTCTAACTATATCACAAAACAAAAAAAGTGAAGTTCTAACTATACCATTTATGTTTGTATGCAGCTCTTTGGTGACAGTTCATTGGTCACCAGTAGCGGTCGGTGGTGGGAGTGCTGCCGGGCGGTGAGGTGGGGAAGGGGCAGGGTGGGGGTAGTAAACTATGGAATAAAGACAAATACAGGTAAGTAAACATAAAAATAAATAAAATGAATTTGGTTGCGCGCACTGCATTGCATTTGGCGATGCAGTGCGCGCAACGAAATTCATTTTTATTTATTTTTATGTTTACTTACCTCTATTTGTACTTATTCCGTAGTTTACTACCACCCACCCTGCCCCTCCCCGTCTCCATGTCACTGCCCGGCAGCACTCCCACCAGTGACCGCTACTGTTGTTCACTGTCCTATGTTAGGATTGTAACTTTTGAACTGCAAGTAACACAAGGATCTCTGTGACAAAGGTAGTAACCCACTGAGCTTGTTCATAAAATACAGTTCATCTGCATTTAAAAAATACTAACAGACAAATGATTGCTCTCCAGCAGGATCATTAATCACCAGCGTTATCTGGACATTTTGTATTGTCTTATTGTTGTCCTGCATCATCCATAATAATGATAAAAACAGTTTAAATGAAGCGCACACGCAGTATGTGACGTGCTGGGCCTGTGGAGATTAAAAAAAAATAAATAGTAACACATTTCTTACCTACTACTCCATTAGTCAAACTTTGTGTCACAGCCTGGTGTGATAAGCAGCTGTAAGGGTCAGGAAAGGTGAATAGTAATAAATAAACTTCTTTTCTCCTGTGCTGCATAGAAAAAGAAATGTCCACGCAGCAGAACAGTAGGCAAAGGTTACGCTTGTCAAATAAAGGATTTGTCGCCTTTCGCCATGTGGACGGGTGAAATAATAAACAAAGCCTATTTAACATGTAAATGGTCTTTTAAAGACCTGTGAAGTACTTGGGTGCGGCTGCGAGAATCTCAAAGACTGTCTGTGAGTGTGTCCGCCCGGGAAGCTGTCTCCCAGCCCGGGCGTACACACACACAGACAGCCCTTTGAGCCCAATGTAGTTGCGCGCCTGCCTTCAAACCCTCACTGCGAGGGTCAAGGCTCCTGTTTGGGTGGGCCAGGCTCATGTTTGGGTGGGCCTGGCCCACCCGCTAGAACCGGGCCTTTCAGAACCATGTGTATTCATTGCTTCCTAGTCGTTGGCAGTACAAATACATGGACCGGTTCCAGCTGTTGTCTACATTAAAATCAATCTTCTTCCTTCCCATCGTTGGGAATTTTAACACTGAGTTCAGAAAAAAAAATCTTGTGGGGCTCCTCTCCAGGGGCACATTTAAAGCAATGCACCAAATTGTTAAATGTGCGGTTATCACACAATTAACATTTTCCCCCTATGTGGAGAGCAATGAGGTATTCCAGCAACTCTGAAATCCTGCAATCTCAGAGTACTTATTAAAACAAGCATTGGCATAGCCAATAGGTCTCGCCTTTGGGACCTTTTAAGTGTTTAGCCATGCAACAGTTGTTGTTGCACCAACAATATTGTACTGCATAACTAAATACTTAGAAGGTCCCAAAAGCGAGACCTATTGGCTAGGCAAATGCTTGTTATTTTACCTGTTCAGGTAACTCTCTAAATTACAATAGTCAAGCCACTTTTCGAAATGCAACCAGTTTTTTTCTATCCCACTTAAAGCCATGAGGGAGAGCATTTTCCATAATGCTCTTTTTAAAAGAACGACCGGTTTCTAAAAGGATATGGGTAAACTTTAGAAAGGTGAGAAAAGAGTCAAGAGTGGATGGTTTAAATTCCTCAAAGAGAACAGGGCATATTACATGGGATGGATCAGTTATTGAGAAATGCTCTTACCTGCTGATGTGGGTCGCGTTGGCTCCCTGGCCTGAGCGAACGATGTTGTTGAGGGAACGGCAGGGATCGGGCGCGGCCATGCAGTTTGTGGGGGCAGTAGTAGCAGTGGGGGGTGCACGCTGTAAAAGGGGTTAAAGTACGAAGCCCCAAAGGCGCTGCTCTGAGGAGGCCAACCTATGGAACCGCAGTTACTGGGAGACCCGATCCCACACCCACATCCCCCATAGCACCAACTGCTGTCATTGCCAGAAGACAACAAGACCAAGTACGCGGATCACGCCATAGAAAGGGAAAAGGGGCAAAGTGACAGCACAACATTTGCCATGGTCACCTTAGAAAGACTGTAGCGACGGAGCTATTTGTGTGTGGTTACTTTGACTCATATTGCTTTAGTGATCATAAGAATTAGTAGAAAACGAATTTATAACTAATAAGTAAGTGCATTCTTAGAAAAACATCTATCAGTTTATAATAGCATTGTTTAATGTGATCATGTGTTTAATTCTTGGGTACAAGCTTCAATCGATAACAATACACTAAAAGCAATTGAAATATATTTTAATTATATTCCACATTCTAAATGTCTTTAATTAAACTGTAAGTAGTCTATTCCAAAATGGCCACAGAATTATCTGACAAGAACAGGCCCATACTAGCCTCGTCCTTTTTTGGTTTCTAAACAAACAAGCATGAGCCACGCAACCGTAAAAGTAACGCAGCGCGGCAATAAAAAAAAAGCGAGTGGTGCACACGCGTGGCGGGAAAAAGTGCTGTGCACGTCACGCGCGTTCTAGCAAGCTGGTGGCCGGCAAGGTAGCGCTTTTTGAAGCAGCTACTAAATGTCTCACAAGAGCAGCACATGCGCTGACTCTAGCGAGTCCTAAAAAGGGTAACAGCTATCACCACCAAAAATTGGTGGTTAACTACTTAGCATATACATGTGGAAAACCTGCAGTAAACATGATTGTCATCAGTTCTTTGTCATTAATGTGCAGAAATCCCAATGAAGAGGCAAGTTACAGTGGTAGAGCAGTGTGTGTTGGCAATGTGGCTCTGTTGGTGGTGGTGAGGTGGTTGTGTAGTTGGTGGTGATGTAGTGGAAGGTAATAATACAGTCAAGTGGTAGTGAGGTTTGTAATATCTAAGGGTTAAGTGGTTTTTAATGCTGTGAGGTGGTGAGCTCGTGAGATTATAGTGCATTGCTGCAGGAGATAGTGTAACATTGCTGCAGGAGATAGTGTAGCTGTGGGGTTTCATATGGTGGTGCATGATGGTAACTCAGCTACGGGTGTGTGAGTGTTTGGCGGCAGTGTACCTTAGCGTTGCATTCTTGGAGTATTTTAGTGCAGTGGTGACCTTGACCCCACTCTGGGCCGGTCGCTCCACGCACTGCACGGCTCCCCGTGAGTGTGCCCAAGTCCTCACCGCTGCTGCCGCGAGTTCGCCGCTGCTCCTGCAGCTGAGTATCCTCTGATTATTGTATTGTGTGCCCGTGATTGTCACTGTGATATTGTTATTGTGCTTGCTCCCTCGCCGCCCTTCTCGGGACCGTTTATCGCCTTGTGCTCCCCCCACTCCCCGTTCCCCGACGCTGCTCCCCTGTGGCCTGCCCCTTTTTTCTTCTGTACCCGCTCCCCTTTCCCATTCGCTGCCCTGCTCCCGCCTCCCAGCTGCTCCTCCCTCCCACTTGGCCATTTATGGCGGGGACCGTGCAGTGCTGAGCTGTGACCTTGACCCCACTCTGGGCCGGTCGCTCAGCGCACTGCACGGCTCCCCGTGAGTGTGCCCAAGTCCTCACCGCTGCTGCCGCGAGTTTGCCGCTGCTCCTGCAGCTGAGTATCCTCTGATTATTGTATTGTGTGCCCGTGATTGTCACTGTGATATTGTGATTGTGCTTTGCTCCCTCGCCGCCTTTCTCGGGACCGTTTTCCCGCCTTGTGCTACCCCCGCCTGTATTCTGTGCCCGTGATTGTCACTGTAATATTGTTATTGTACTTGCTCCCTCGCCGCCCTTCTCGGGACCGTTTCCCGCCTTGTGCTCCCCCCCCGCTCCCCGCCGCTACTCCTCTGCGGCCCGCCCCTTTTTTCTTCTGTTCCCGCTCCCCTTTCCCATTCGCCGCCCCGCTCCCGCCTCCCAGGTGCTCCTCGCTCCCACTTCGCATTTTATGGCGGGGAGCACGCGAACGCGCAGCGGCCACGCGCCGATTGTGCGCTGAAGGCACGCCAAAGGCAAGCCCGTCTACTCCCGTCCACGTCTGGACCGCGCCCAGCGCCAGAACCCCTGGACCTCGCGGATCCAGACCAACCGACTGAGATACGACCCCGCCACCCTCAGCACACTCAACACCGGACGACCGCCCGCCTGCTATCAAGCCACCCCCAAGCGCACCAACGGACCCTTCACCTGTCGAGCCTGCAAATTCACCTGCCTCCAAAACCGCTCCATGCCTGACAAACCAGGCAGCAACAACCACCTCAAGTGCATCCTCCTCAACACCCGCTCCGTACACAAGCACGCCATCGACCTCTGGGACCTCCTCGACTCAACAGCACCAGACGTCGCCTTCCTCACGGAAACCTGGATGAACGCCTCCTCAGTCCCCGACATCGCCATAGCCATCCCTGACGGCTACAAAACCACAAATCACCACATCAACAAATCAGGAGGAGGGATCGCCATCATCTACAGAAACACCATCAGCTTCACGACCAACACCGAAGACACCATCCCCACTGCCGAACACCTATACTTCCAGATCCACACCGACCCCCAGACTACCCTCAGAGGAACGCTCATCTACAGACCCCCGGGCCCACGCGCGCAATTCAGCGTAACCATCACCGACCTCATCAGCCCGCACGCCCTAACCTCACCAGATTACATCCTCCTAGGAGACCTGAACTTTCACCTAGAAAACAACAACGACAGCGCCACCGCCACACTACTCGACAACCTCGCCAGCCTCGGCCTCAAGCAACTAGTGGACTCCCCCACTCACCTCGCCGGCCACACCCTCAACGCCATCTTCTCAGCCAGCAACCACATCGCCTTCAACCATGCCACAGGACTACACTGGACCGACCACAGCTGCGTACACTTCACATTCAAGAGGACCACATCTCACCACCACACGCTTCGGGTCCCCCGCAGATGCAGGAGCAAAATCACCATGGACCAGCTTACCACATCACTGAGCCAGAACCCACCTGCTGACACCAACATCCCCGACACCAACACCGCAGCGCTCAACCTCGCACATTAGATCACCAGCTGCGCCGACGACCTTGCCCCACTCAAGAACACCCACAGTAAGACCACCACCAGAAAACCCTCATGGTTCACGGACAATCTAAAAACTGTAAAGAAAGCCTGCCGAACCCTCGAAAAGACCTGGCGCAAAGAACGGACTACGGAAAACATGACAGCCCTCAAATCCGCCACCCGCGAATACCATCAGCAGATCCGGAACACCAAGAGGACTTCGCTCAAGGAACGACTAGACAACAACACCCACAACAGCAAAGAACTCTTCAGCATTGTCAAAGAGTTCTCGAACCCGGACGCCAGCAACAACGACATCACCCCTTCGCAAGACCTCTGCAACTCCCTCGCCACGTTCTTCCACCGCAAGATTGCAGACATACACGTCAGCTTCGGACCCCCACTCCCACCCCTGGACACCAGCCCAACGACCCCCACCACTACCATCAACTCCTGGACCCCCATCAGCAGCGAAGACACCATCCACGTCATGAACACCATCCACTCCGGCTCCCCCTCCGACCCATGCCCCCTTCACATATTCAACGAGGCCGAAACCATCATCGCACCCCACCTACGGAACGTCATAAACAGCTCCTTCACGTCAGCTACCTTCCCAGAGAGCTGGAAGCACGCTGAGATCAACTCCCTCCTGAAAAAACCCACCGCAGACCCCAGGGAACTCAAGAACTCCCGGCCAATCTCACTTCTCCCCTTCCCGGCTAAAGTCATCGAGAAGACCGTCAACAAACAGCTCACCGCGGTCCTCGAGCACAACAACTCGCTTGACCCTTCCCAGTCCGGATTTCGAGCAAACCACAGCACCGAGACCGCCTTCATCGCAGCCACAGACGACATCAAAACCATGATGGACGCCGGAGAAACAGCAGCCCTCATCCTCCTGGACCTCTCAGCAGCCTTTGACACCGTGTGCCACCACACCTGAGTACACCACCTCAACAATACAGGTATCCAGGGGAAGGCCCTGGAATGGATCACCTCATTCCTCAGCGGCAGAACCCAGAGAGTCCGCCTCCCCCCTTTCCGCTCCTCGACAACTGAACTCATCTGCGGCGTACACCAAGGTTCCTCACTCAGCCCAACGCTCTTCAATATCTACATGAGCCCCCTCGCCACCATCGCACGAAAACACAACATCAACATCAGCTCCTATGCCGACGATACCCAGCTGATACTCTCTCTCACCAAGGACCCAGCCACCTCCAAATCAAACTTCCAGGAAGGAATGAAAGACGTAGCAGACTGGATGAAGCACAGCTGTCTCAAACTCAACTCGGACAAGATGGAGGTCCTCATCCTCGGACAATCCCCCTCGGCCTGGGACAACTTTTGGTGGCCCTCGGCGCTAGGAACCGCACCGACACCCACGTACCACGCACGCAACCCAGGCTTCATCCTGGACTCCTCGCTCCCGATGACCAAACAAGTCAATGCCGTCTCATCCTCATGCTTCAACACCCTACGCATGCTCTGGAAGATCTTCCGATGGATCCCCACCGAAACCAGAAGAACAGTCACCCAGGCCCTCGTCACCAGCCGACTGGACTACGGGAACGCCCTCTACGCTGGAACAACCGGCAAACTCCAGAACCGTCTCCAGCGCATACAAAACGCCTCCGCACGACTCATCCTCGACATTCCCCGCCACATCTCAACCCACCTGAGGAACCTCCACTGGCTCCCCGTCAGCAAAAGGATCACTTTCAGACTGCTCACCCACGCACACAAAGCACTCCACAACATGGGATTGGAATACCTCAACAGCCAACTCACGTTCCACACCCCCACCCGCCAGCTCCGCTCCACCAACCTCGCCCTCGACATCATTCTACGGATCCACAGAGCCACCACCGGAGGAAGATCTTTCTCCTACCTGGCAGCAAAGACCTGGAACGCCCTACTCACCCACCTACGACTGACCCAGGACCACCTCAGCTTCAGGAAAAACCTCAAGACCTGGCTCTTCGAGTAGTAGCAGCACCCCTCTCCCCCCAGCGTCATGAGACCCTATCGGGTGAGTAGCGCGCTTTATAAATCTCTGATTGATTGATTGATTGATTTGTGAATTTAGAGCAGGGTGGAAGAAGTGTTAATGTGATGGTAGATTTGACAGGGTTGTGTTGGGTGGATGTGCTGTGGTGGAGTTGCCCTTTGCTGCAGAAGGTTCTAAAAATAGTTGGGTAGGTGGTAGTGATTTATTATGTGATGCTACTGTAGTGTGCGTTCGCAGAGGTGGTAGTATGGTGATGTGAGGTTGCATTACTTTAGTGATGAGTCAGAGTGTACTCAGATGAAAGTGTGGTGATTGGGTGATTGTGAGTAGTTGGGTGGTTGTGCTATGTTGCAGGTTTGTAGCGTGCTGCTTGAGGAAGATAGCACAGTAACAGTGGATCAGTAGTATTAAGTATTAGTATCACAGAGTGAGGTAATAATTTGGTAGGAGAAGGATAATGGTGCAGTGGGTAGAATAAGAGCATAATTTTAAGATTGTTATTGTGAAAGGTGGAGATAATAATGTTATGATATGGGTGGTATTTGTGTGAGATGGTACTACTGTGGTGTTGTATGGTAGAATCATGCGATGGTTGTACGGTGAAGGGGTTGGTAATGAGATGATGCTGTGATTGGAAAGTGCTGTTGAATATTGGTGTTACAACTATATTGTAATGATTCTGACAGTCATGCTGCAAAGTGGTGAGGTTCTGAGGTTCATAGTGAAGTGTTGTTTAGTGGTAGTACAGTCCTGAGGGTTAGTACCTTAGTTCTAGTAACTGGTAGTGCAATGACGGTAGTGTGATGGTATACAGTGGCATTTTGGCACTATGGGACCACATTGAAGTAATAGGGGAAATGAGTGCTGTGTTCAGGTTTGTAATGTTGTATTATGATCTAGGTGTTCTGTTGGACAGTAGTGTTGCACCAGAGAGAGAGGGGTCATGGCTCGTCTATAGCAGTGATGGAGGACAGTGTGGTGCACAAGGATAGTTGTTCAGGGTTGTGGTGGTAGCAAAATGTTGTGGCATTGTATGTTACCAGTGCAATGGTGGACGTACCAGTGCAGGGGTGGGAAATAAAAGAAAAATCCAGGCACATATCCCAAATGATAATAGTAGTTGATTGAAGTCTATGGTGGTAATTTAGAGTTTGGTCGATGTGAAGCATCTGCCAAAAAATCTCAGGTGCCTCATACGCCAAAATGTTTCCCTATTCCATCTAGAGTTGGGGGAACTGCATGAATCCCGATTTTGGTGCCTAACTTGTATCCAAAGTCGAAAAATTTGAATTGACAACCAGTTTGCCACTGGGCTGCCAGGTCATTGTGATGGCCCTCCCTGCCTTTTTTAGGATGAATATCACTAGATTTCATCACTTATAAACTGCTTGCTAGGCATGGCGGTCCAGGGCAGGAACTCAATTAATGGCCCCAAAGTGCAGGTAGAAAACTGTTTCCTTTGGAAATTTGAAAATGAAAAACAAAAACCTTTTGTTGAGTGTGTGAAACAAAGATGATGCCTGCTTGCCAATGTTTTCGACCTACAGTGGAACCACTGCACTGGTAGCTGGACTGAAGTCTTTAAAGATCCCTACACTTAGGTGAGGATCACTAAATTGTATGACCGCTCATCCACCTGGGAAGTCAAAGCCATAGCATCTGTTGACTTGGCAGGCCTGAAGATTATGTGTTACTGTCAGACCAACAGTACAATTTCAGACCAAGCAGAAGCACAGATTAAGCCATCATATCCATCTGAGATGATCTAAACCTCACTGTCTTATTACTTCTGGATTTATCAGCTGCATTTGACACTGTCCACCACTACCCTCACATGGAAAGACTTCACAATATAGGAATCTGTGTAAATGCTTTAAAATAGATTGCTTCATATCTCACAGATAACCACTTTCTTATCACCTCTTCACACACAACTCTGTGGCGTTCCGCAGCCGACAATCATATTCCGTCTATTATTCAACATCTACCTAATCCCCTGACAAAATCCTCCACAAAACCTCCCAAGGATAAGGAGCACTATACCTACAGGTTAAATTCAAGCAATACAAACCAAACAGAACACTGCACTCCAGGCTTCCACCAGAAATCCGTAGGAGACACTGCTTTCTCAGTGCAAGCTGCCAAGCTCTGGAACTCACAACCAGCCAGCATTAGAAGCACCCACGAGCATGAACAGTTTCAAAGACAGTTGAAAACTGCACCACCTGCAACAGAGTCGAGAAAATAGTTGCACCCTCGAGTGCAATCCTCAGCTTACAACTCATCTCAACCAGCAAATGGCTTTCATTATGAAGGTAAGCAAGAAAGGGCTGACCTGCAGTTCACCATTGTAATGTATACTTATGGCCCATAATAACACTAAAAGCCTTATATGCATTGGTCAGGAACACACTGTAACTTCTACCTATAGAATTCACATAAGACATATTAGCTATGAGGGTTGTCCGTCGCCAGTACTGTACAGCAAGTCCGGTTGCTGCATGTCCCTTTTTTCTTCTGTTCCCGCTCCCCTTTCCCATTCGCCGCCCCGCTCCCAGGTGCTCCTCGCTCCCACTTCGCATTTTATGGCGGGGAGCACGCGAACGCGCAGCGGCCACGCGCCGATTGTGCGCTGAAGGCACGCCAAAGGCAAGCCCGTCTACTCCCGTCCACATCTGGACCGCGCCCAGCGCCAGAACCCCTGGACCTCGCGGATCCAGACCAACCGACTGAGATACGACCCCGCCACCCTCAGCACACTCAACACCGGACGACCGCCCGCCTGCTATCAAGCCACCCCCAAGCGCACCAACGGACCCTTCACCTGTCGAGCCTGCAAATTCACCTGCCTCCAAAACCGCTCCATGCCTGACAAACCAGGCAGCAACAACCACCTCAAGTGCATCCTCCTCAACACCCGCTCCGTACACAAGCACGCCATCGACCTCTGGGACCTCCTCGACTCAACAGCACCAGACGTCGCCTTCCTCACGGAAACCTGGATGAACGCCTCCTCAGTCCCCGACATCGCCATAGCCATCCCTGACGGCTACAAAACGACAAATCACCACATCAACAAATCAGGAGGAGGGATCGCCATCATCTACAGAAACACCATCAGCTTCACGACCAACACCGAAGACACCATCCCCACTGCCGAACACCTATACTTCCAGATCCACACCGACCCCCAGACTACCCTCAGAGGAACGCTCATCTACAGACCCCCGGGCCCACGTGCGCAATTCAGCGTAACCATCACCGACCTCATCAGCCCGCACGCCCTAACCTCACCAGATTACATCCTCCTAGGAGACCTGAACTTTCACCTAGAAAACAACAACAACAGCGCCACCGCCACACTACTCGACAACCTCGCCAGCCTCGGACTCAAGCAACTAGTGGACTCCCCCACTCACCTCGCCGGCCACACCCTCAACGCCATCTTCTCAGCCAGCAACCACATCGCCTTCAACCTTGCCACAGGACTACACTGGACCGACCACAGCTGCGTACACTTCACATTCAAGAGGACCACATCTCACCACCACACGCTTCGGGTCCCCCGCAGATGCAGGAGCAAAATCACCATGGACCAGCTTACCACATCACTGAGCCAGAACCCACCTGCTGACACCAACATCCCCGACACCAACACCGCAGCGCTCAACCTTGCACATTAGATCACCAGCTGCGCCGACGACCTTGCCCCACTCAAGAACACCCACAGCAAGACCACCACCAGAAAACCCTCATGGTTCATGGACAATCTAAAAACTGCAAAGAAAGCCTGCCGAACCCTCGAAAAGACCTGGCGCAAAGAACGGACTACGGAAAACATGACAGCCCTCAAATCCGCCACCCGCGAATACCATCAGCAGATCCGGAACACCAAGAGGACTTCGCTCAAGGAACGACTAGACAACAACACCCACAACAGCAAAGAACTCTTCAGCATCGTCAAAGAGTTCTCGAACCCGGACGCCAGCAACAACGACATCACCCCTTCGCAAGACCTCTGCAACTCCCTCGCCACGTTCTTCCACCGCAAGATTGCAGACATACACGTCAGCTTCGGACCCCCACTCCCACCCCTGGACACCAGCCCAACGACCCCCACCACTACCATCAACTCCTGGACCCCCATCAGCAGCGAAGACACCATCCACGTCATGAACACCATCCACTCCGGCTCCCCCTCCGACCCATGCCCCCTTCACATATTCAACGAGGCCGAAACCATCATCGCACCCCACCTACGGAACGTCATAAACAGCTCCTTCACGTCAGCTACCTTCCCAGAGAGCTGGAAGCACGCTGAGATCAACTCCCTCCTGAAAAAACCCACCGCAGACCCCAGGGAACTCAAGAACTCCCGGCCAATCTCACTTCTCCCCTTCCCGGCTAAAGTCATCGAGAAGACCGTCAACAAACAGCTCACCGCGGTCCTCGAGCACAACAACTCGCTTGACCCTTCCCAGTCCGGATTTCGAGCAAACCACAGCACCGAGACCGCCTTCATCGCAGCCACAGACGACATCAAAACCATGATGGACGCCGGAGAAACAGCAGCCCTCATCCTCCTGGACCTCTCAGCAGCCTTTGACACCGTGTGCCACCACACCCGAGTACACCACCTCAACAATACGGGTATCCAGGGGAAGGCCCTGGAATGGATCACCTCATTCCTCAGCGGCAGAACCCAGAGAGTCTGCCTCCCCCCTTTCCGCTCCTCGACAACTGAACTCATCTGCGGCGTACACCAAGGTTCCTCACTCAGCCCAACGCTCTTCAATATCTACATGAGCCCCCTCACCACCATCGCACGAAAACACAACATCAACATCAGCTCCTATGCCGCCCATACCCAGCTGATACTCTCTCTCACCAAGGACCCAGCCACCTCCAAATCAAACTTCCAGGAAGGAATGAAAGACGTAGCAGACTGGATGAAGCACAGCTGTCTCAAACTCAACTCGGACAAGATGGAGGTCCTCATCCTCGGACAATCCCCCTCGGCCTGGGACAACTTTTGGTGGCCCTCGGCGCTAGGAACCGCACCGACACCCACGGACCACGCACGCAACCCAGGCTTCATCCTGGACTCCTCGCTCCCGATGACCAAACAAGTCAATGCCGTCTCATCCTCATGCTTCAACACCCTACGCATGCTCTGGAAGATCTTCCGATGGATCCCCACCGAAACCAGAAGAACAGTCACCCAGGCCCTCGTCACCAGCCGACTGGACTACGGGAACGCCCTCTACGCTGGAACAACCGGCAAACTCCAGAACCGTCTCCAGCGCATACAAAACGCCTCCGCACGACTCATCCTCGACATTCGCCGCCACATCTCAACCCACCTGAGGAACCTCCACTGGCTCCCCGTCAGCAAAAGGATCACTTTCAGACTGCTCACCCACGCACACAAAGCACTCCACAACATGGGCTTGGAATACCTCAACAGCCAACTCACGTTCCACACCCCCACCCGCCAGCTCCGCTCCACCAACCTCGCCCTCGACATCATTCTACGGATCCACAGAGCCACCACCGGAGGAAGATCTTTCTCCTACCTGGCAGCAAAGACCTGGAACGCCCTACTCACCCACCTACGACTGACCCAGGACCACCTCAGCTTCAGGAAAAAGCTCAAGACCTGGCTCTTCGAGTAGTAGCAGCACCCCTCTCCCCCCAGCGCCATGAGACCCTATCGGGTGAGTAGCGCGCTTTATAAATCTCTGATTGATTGATTGATTGATTTGTGAATTTAGAGCAGGGTGGTGGAAGTGTTAATGTGATGGTAGATTTGACAGGGTTGTGTTGGGTGGATGTGCTGTGGTGGAGTTGCCCTTTGCTGCAGAAGGTTCTAAAAATAGTTGGGTAGGTGGTAGTGATTTATTATGTGATGCTACTGTAGTGTGCGTTCGCAGAGGTGGTAGTATGGTGATGTGAGGTTGCATTACTTTAGTGATGAGTCAGAGTGTACTCAGATGAAAGTGTGGTGATTGGGTGATTGTGAGTAGTTGGGTGGTTGTGCTATGTTGCAGGTTTGTAGCGTGCTGCTTGAGGAAGATAGCACAGTAACAGTGGATCAGTAGTATTAAGTATTAGTATCACAGAGTGAGGTAATAATTTGGTAGGAGAAGGATAATGGTGCAGTGGGTAGAATAAGAGCATAATTTTAAGATTGTTATTGTGGAGATAATAATGTTATGATATGGGTGGTATTTGTGTGAGATGGTACTACTGTGGTGTTGTATGGTAGAATCATGCGATGGTTGTACGGTGAAGGGGTTGGTAATGAGATGATGCTGTGATTGGAAAGTGCTGTTGAATATTGGTGTTACAACTATATTGTAATGATTCTGACAGTCATGCTGCAAAGTGGTGAGGTTCTGAGGTTCATAGTGAAGTGTTGTTTAGTGGTAGTACAGTCCTGAGGGTTAGTACCTTAGTTCTAGTAACTGGTAGTGCAATGACGGTAGTGTGATGGTATACAGTGGCATTTTGGCACTATGGGACCACATTGAAGTAATAGGGGAAATGAGTGCTGTGTTCAGGTTTGTAATGTTGTATTATGATCTAGGTGTTCTGTTGGACAGTAGTGTTGCACCAGAGAGAGAGGGGTCATGGCTCGTCTATAGCAGTGATGGAGGACAGTGTGGTGCACAAGGATAGTTGTTCAGGGTTGTGGTGGTAGCAAAATGTTGTGGCATTGTATGTTACCAGTGCAATGGTGGAAGTACCAGTGCAGGGGTGGGAAATAAAAGAAAAATCCAGGCACATATCCCAAATCATAATAGTAGTTGATTGAAGTCTATGGTGGTAATTTAGAGTTTGGTCGATGTGAAGCATCTGCCAAAAAATCTCAGGTGCCTCATACGCTAAAATGTTTCCCTATTCCATCTAGAGTTGGGGGAACTGCATGAATCCCGATTTTGGTGCCTAACTTGTATCCAAAGTCGAAAAATTTGAATTGACAACCAGTTTGCCACTGGGCTGCCAGGTCATTGTGATGGCCCTCCCTGCCTTTTTTAGGATGAATATAACTAGATTTCATCACTTATAAACTGCTTGCTAGGCATGGCGGTCCAGGGCAGGAACTCAATTAATGGCCCCAAAGTGCAGGTAGAAAACTGTTTCCTTTGGAAATTTGAAAATGAAAAACAAAAACCTTTTGTTGAGTGTGTGAAACAAAGATGATGCCTGCTTGCCAATGTTTTCGACCTACAGTGGAACCACTGCACTGGTAGCTGGACTGAAGTCTTTAAAGATCCCTACACTTAGGTGAGGATCACTAAATTGTATGACCGCTCATCCACCTGGGAAGTCAAAGCCATAGCATCTGTTGACTTGGCAGGCCTGAAGATTATGTGTTACTGTCAGACCAACAGTACAATTTCAGACCAAGCAGAAGCACAGATTAAGCCATCATATCCATCTGAGATGATCTAAACCTCACTGTCTTATTACTTCTGGATTTATCAGCTGCATTTGACACTGTCCACCACTACCCTCACATGGAAAGACTTCACAATATAGGAATCTGTGTAAATGCTTTAAAATAGATTGCTTCATATCTCACAGATAACCACTTTCTTATCACCTCTTCACACACAACTCTGTGGCGTTCCGCAGCCGACAATCATATTCCGTCTATTATTCAACATCTACCTAATCCCCTGACAAAATCCTCCACAAAACCTCCCAAGGATAAGGAGCACTATACCTACAGGTTAAATTCAAGCAATACAAACCAAACAGAACACTGCACTCCAGGCTTCCACCAGAAATCCGTAGGAGACACTGCTTTCTCAGTGCAAGCTGCCAAGCTCTGGAACTCACAACCAGCCAGCATTAGAAGCACCCACGAGCATGAACAGTTTCAAAGACAGTTGAAAACTGCACCACCTGCAACAGAGTCGAGAAAATAGTTGCACCCTCGAGTGCAATCCTCAGCTTACAACTCATCTCAACCAGCAAATGGCTTTCATTATGAAGGTAAGCAAGAAAGGGCTGACCTGTAGTTCACCATTGTAATGTATACTTATGGCCCATAATAACACTAAAAGCCGTATATGCATTGGTCAGGAACACACTGTAACTTCTACCTATTGAATTCACATAAGACATATTAGCTATGAGGGTTGTCCGTCGCCAGTACTGTACAGCAAGTCCGGTTGCTGCATGTCCCAAATATATACACAATCTGACCACTTATTTACATCTCACATAGATATTCCTATATGGGATGATAATAATAAATGTCCACCCTAACAGATTTCTCCACTTTTCCATCTCTCGAACCATGTCATGTCAGGACCTCAACTATAGACAAAATCTCAGATTGGACAGTGCAGTGCAGAAAACAGCTAAGAGCACAATATCATATGAAATACCATAAAGGGACCTGCAGAGTTGTTCCAAGCTACGATCATGCTGAATACCATAAAACTGTGCATCTGTTTCTCATACTTTATCACTGAACACACTACTATGCGCTGCATCCCATAACACGATTACCGCACCTCGTTTTCATCACGCGCAACAAGATAACACTTCCCACATAGGATCAAAATAAAAGCAACATCCTTCCAACGCTACATGGTGTAGAGTGCTACTCATGCAGGCAAGTACTTCAGCACCCCACTTAGTAGTATTAAGCGCTCTATAAATGCTGCAATACAGTACAATCCTTTAAAGGACTTATATGGCTTTAATTTTTCCTGTTTGCTTTGCTTATAATCATCTCAAGACTGCATTTCTAAAGAAAGACCCTCCATCACTGGTCCTTAACATTGTCCTGATATTGCCAGCAAAGCATAATCATACACCAAAGTGGCAATATGGCTATGAGTTTAAATGGATGAAGAGCCTAACTAACTGGCAATACAGTAAAATATCACACCGAAACATTCAACATAGGGCATTCAATGACAATGTGGAACAGAGAACCCTACTGAATAAATCGATTGTATGTAGACACATTTTCACATTAAATTAGATGTGAAATGTGGGAAAATATGCCATTGTTAAACACTTATTAAACAAGCCGTAAGCAACCAGTTGCACATACTCATCGAAGTCTGAGAGAAAAATATCAGAACTTAAACCTTTTATAGCTACCTCCATTTAACAAGAACAATTCTCTAATCTAGAAGAGATTGCACACCATCTCCACACAATACCCTAAATTATCCTAAATTATATTGTGATATACGTGCATGATCAATCAGTTGAATTGCCCCGTATTCCTCTGTCTACCCACTTTTAAGACATTGGAAAATGGACGCAAGCTCTTACATTGAAATAATTGAGAAAATTACATTTAAAACACAACATCTAGAGATAGATGTACCAAGCACTTTTGCTATCATAAACTCTGCACTTCACAAAATCACAGGGTTTGCAACTGCAAAATAACTTTTTTCTACATGCAAACCCCGTTTTGTGAGTCAGAAAAGCCTTTCAGACTCTCAAAATGTGTTTTGGAATACTTTTTTTAATTCCGAGTGGGCCAGGGAGTAAGTACATACAAGATAAATCAATCAATCAATCAATCATAACACTTATAAAGCGCGCTACTCACCCGGAAGGGTCTCAAGGCGCTTGGGGGAGGGGGGCCGCTCCTGCTCGAAAAGCCAGGTCTTGAGTTGTCTCCTGAAGGCGAGGTGGTCCTGGGTCAGCCGAAGGTGGATGGGGAGGGAGTTCCATGTCTTGGCCGCCAGGTAGGAGAAGGATCTGCCTCCTGCGGTGGCTCTTCGGATGCGTGGTACGGCGGCGAGGGCGAGGCTAGCGGATCGTAGCTGGCGGGTGGTCGTGTGGAAGGTCAGGCGGTTGTTGAGGTACTTGGGGCCCAGGTTGTGGAGAGACTTGTGTGCGTGGGTGAGGAGCCTGAACGTGACTCTCTTGTTGACGGGGAGCCAGTGCAGGTTCCTCAGGTGGCCGGAGATGTGGCTGGGTCGAGGAATGTCCAGGATGAGTCGGGCGGTGGCGTTCTGGATGCGTTGCAGTCTTTTCTGTAGTTTAGCTGTGGTTCCGGCGTGGAGGGTGTTTCCGTAGTCCAGCCGGCTGGTGACGAGGGCCTGGGTGACCGTCTTCCTGGTTTCGATCGGGATCCAACGGAAGATCTTGCGGAGCATGCGGAGGGTGTGAAAGCATGAAGAGGAGACGGCGTTGAATTGTCTGGTCATCGAGAGGGAGGAGTCCAGGATGAAGCCCAGGTTGCATGCGTGGTCTGTCGGCTTGGGGGCGGTGCCCAGGGCTGGGGGCCACCAGGAGTCGTCCCAGGCGGAGGGTGATGGTCCAAGGATGAGGACTTCCGTCTTGTCTGAGTTCAGTTTCAAGTGGCTGGTCTTCATCCACTCGGCGACGTCTTTCATCCCTTCATGGAGGCTGGTTCTGGCGGTGTCGGGGTCTCTGGTGAGGGAGAGGATCAGCTGGGTGTCGTTGGCATAGGAGATGATGTTGAGGTTGTGTTGGCGTGCGATGGCTACTAGAGGTCTCATGTAGACGTTGAAGAGGGTGGGGCTGAGTGATGATCCTTGCGGGATGCCCCAGATGACCTCGGTGGCTTCGAAACGAAACGGGGGGAGGCGGACTCTCTGTGTTCTTCCAGCGAGGAACGAGCTGATCCACTTCAGTGCCTTCTCTTGGATGCCGGTGTTGCTGAGGCGTTGGACTAGAGTGCGGTGGCAGACAGTGTCGAACGCGGCGGAGAGGTCCAGGAGGATGAGTGCCGCTGTTTCCCCGTTGTCGAGAAGGGCTCGGATGTCGGTGGTGGCTGCGATGAGGGCGGTCTCGGTGCTGTGGTTGGCTCTGAAGCCGGACTGCGAGGGGTCGAGGGATCCATTCGTCTCGAGGAAGGCGGCAAGCTGTCTGTTGGCGATCTTCTCGATGACTTTGGCAGGAAAAGGGAGGAGCGAGATGGGGCGGAAGTTTTTGAGGTCGGTGGGGTCCGCTGTTGGTTTCTTCAGTAGGGCGCTGAGCTCGGCGTGCTTCCAGCTCTCCGGGAAGGTGGCGGTGTCGAAGGAGGTGTTGATGACGTCTCGGAGTTGGGGTGCGATGGTGGAGTCGGTCTTGTTGAAGACGTGGTGGGGGCAGGGGTCAATCGGAGATCCGGAGTGGATGGTGTTCATCGTGCGGGTTGTGTCTTCAGTGGTCACTGCGGTCCAGGTGCGGAGGATGGCGGTGGAGTGCGTTGGTTCGACGGTTGGGTGCAAGGATGGTGTGCCGAAGCTGTTGTGGATGTCGGCAATCTTGCGGTGGAAGAACGAGGCGAGGGAGTTGCAGAGATCTTGTGAATGGGTGATATCATTGTTGCCGGTGCTGGGGTTGGAGAACTCCTTGGCGATGCGAAAGAGTTCCTTGCTGTCATGGGCGTTGTTGTCCAGTCGATCCTTCAGAGATTTCTTCTTGGTGGTGCAGATGAGCTGGTGGTGCTTGCGGGTCGCATGTTTGAGGGCGGTCATGTTGTCAGTGGTCCGCTCGAGGAGCCAGGCTTTCTCGAGGGTGCGGCAGGTCTGCTTGGAGTCCTTGAGTTCGTCGGTGAACCAGGGGGCTTTCTTGCTTCTGGGTTTGCTGGGAGGGTTCTTCAGAGGTGCGAGGTCATCGGGCAGGCGGTCAGCCACTGCGTGAAGTTGCGGGCTGCTTCGTTGGGGTCCGGTGTGCTGGCAGGTGGGTTCTGGCTGAGGGAGGCAGTGAGCTGGTCGGCGGTGATCTTGCTCCAGCTTCTGTGAGGAACCTGTTGCGGGTGGTGGTGGGTAGTGTTTTTTTCTGAAGCTGAAGTGGACGCAGCTGTGGTCGGTCCAGTGAAGTCCGGTGGAGTGGCTGAAGGCGATGTGCTTGCTGGATGAGAAGACGGGGTCAAGCGTGTGGCCGGCGTAGTGGGTGGGGGTGTTGACCAGTTGCTTGAGTCCGAGATTGGCGAGGTTGTCCAGTAGGGTGACGGTGTTGCGGTCCTTGTTGTTCTCCAGGTGGAAGTTGAGGTCCCCTAGGAGGATGTAGTCGGCGGAGCGGAGGGCGTGCGGGCTGACGAAGTCCGTGATGTCTTCGCTGAATTGTGTGCGTGGTCCCAGGGGTCTGTAGATGAGGGTGCCTCTGAGGGTCGTCTTCGGGTCGGTGTGGATCTGGAAGTGGAGGTGTTCGGCGGCGGCGAAGGTGTCTTCGGCGTTGGTCGTGATGCGGATGGTGTTCTTGTGGACGATGGCGATGCCTCCTCTGGTCTGGTTGACGCGGTCCCTCCTGATGATCTTGTATCAATCCGGGATGGCGATGGCGATGTCGGGGGCTGAGGAGGCGTTCATCCATGTTTCGGTGAGGAACGCGACGTCTGGTGATGTTGTGTCAAGCAGGTTCCAGAGTTCGATGGCGTGTCTGTGGACGGAGCGGGTGTTGAACAGGATGCACTTGAGGTCGCTGCTGGGGTTTGGCTTGGCGGGCGCGGTGCATGTTCGGATGCAGGAGAACTTGCAGGTTGTGCAGGTGAAGGGTCCGTGGAAGCATTTCGGGGCGGCCCGGCAGCAGGCGGGGTTCCGGCCGGTATTGAGTGCGGTGAGGGCGGCGGCGTCGTAGGTCTGTCGGGTCGTCTTGCGTCAGTGGAGGCCAGGTGTCCTGGCGCTGGGCGCGGCCCAGGCGCAGACGGGCGCAGACGGGCTTACCTTTGGCGCGCCTTCGGCGCACAATCGGCGCTCCCGCTGCGCGTGACCGCTGCGCGTACGCGCGGTCGCCATTTATGGCGAAGTGGGAGGGAGGGAGGAGCAGCTGGGAGGCGGGAGCGGGGAGGGTCCAGAATGAAAATCAGTAAATCATTCAGTTATCCCAGTACACAACCAGCTTTCTAAAAATTGATAAGCACACGTTGTCTCTTTAAAAAAAAAGGCCCAGATAATCCTGAATAAGAAGAATTGTCATCCGTCATTTTTTTCTCCTCCTTCCTCCTTTCTCCCGTGACACCAAAGGATTCTTAATCCCTGACAACATTTTGGGACTTTAACCAATTGCTTAGGTGGTACTGTACATAAAGTAAGCACATATATGATTCAAATTTTATCAGACTGGTATCCAGCACAAGGGTAGTGAATCCTGTTGAAATCTTCAACTCCCATGGGACTCCATAACCTCATCAATTTTATAGTGTGATGTAGAAACTGGACCCATGGTGAATGGACAATGAGACAAACTAAAAAAGTTAAATATTGTGTCTCAGATCTTAAACAAGCATTTGCAATGCAATAGGTCTCGCATCAGGAAAGTTTGAGCTATTGGTATTGTAAATGACAAATGTTTTACTTATGTGTTGGTTTTGAACATAGCGAAATTAATAGCTTTGTCATTTACAATGCCAATAGTTTTAACTTTCGCAAATGTGACACCTATACCATTTGTAATGCAATATGTGTTGTATTTAAGTGACTTAGATGTATTGATATTACAAATAACAATGGCGTTTACTTTTTTTAAATAATTAATACTTAAATAAAAGGTATTGTAATTTATAATGGCAATAGCTTAATAGCTTAAACTTTTGTAAATAACTTTTGTGAAGATTATGTTCAGTGTATTTTATTGTGACAAAATCCAAGAACAGAAGTGAAATATCAACATCTTTTTGTGACATTTTTAATAAAGCTTGAAACATTGAGAGAACATATTTGAATCAGTTGTTGTTGAATGGTCGAACAGATTGATGATGTGGTGGCTCTGAATGATGTTGTGGCGGCGACGAGTGATGCTGTGGTAGCGCATAGTGATGTTGTGGTGCCCTTGAGTGATGCTGTGGTGGTGCCGAGTGATGCTGTGGTGTTGCGATAGATAGTGAGGGCGATAGATAGATAGAGGGAGGGTGATAGATAGATAGAGGGAGGGGGAAAGATAGATAGAGGGAGGGCGAGAGATAGAGGGAGGGCGAGAGATAGATAGAGGGGGAGAGAGAGATAGAGGGAGGGCGAGAGAGAGATAGAGGGAGGGTGAGAGATAGAGGGATGGCGAGGGATAGAGGGTGGGCGAGGGATGGAGTGTGGGTGAGGGATGGAGTGTGGGGCAAGGGATGGAGTGTGGGGCGAGGGATGGAGTGTGGGGCGAGGGATGGAGTGTGGGGTGAGGGATGGAGTGTGGGGCGAGGGATGGAGTGTGGGGCGAGGGATGGATGGAGTGTGGGGCGGGGGAGGGATGGAGTGTGGGGCGAGGGATGGATGGAGTGTGGTGCGGGGGAGGGATGGAGTGTGGGGCGGGGGAGGGATGGAGTGTGGGGCGGGGGAGGATGTAGTGTGGGGCGGGGGAGGATGTAGTGTGGGGCGGGGGAGGGATGGAGTGTGGGGCGGGGGAGGGATGGAGTGTGGTGCGGGGGAGGGATGGATGGATGGAGTCGGGGAATGGATGGATGGATGGAGTGGGGGATGGATGGATGGATGGAGTGGGATGGATGGATGGATGGAGTGGGATGGATGAATGGATGGATGGATGGAGTGGGGGGATGGATGGATGGATGGAGTGGGATGGATGGAATGGGGGGATGGAGTGGGGGGATGGATGGATGGAGTGGGGGGATGGAGTGGGAGGATGGATGGATGGAGTGGGGGATGGGTGGATGGATGGATGGATGGATGGATGGATGGATGGATGGATGGATGGATGGATGGAGTGGGGGATGGATGGATGGAGTGGGGGGAATGGATGGATGGATGGAGGAGTGGGAATGAATGGATGGATGGAGTGGGATGGATGGATGGATGGATGGAGTGGGATGGATGGATGGAGTGGGGGATGGATGGATGGAGTGGGATGGATGGATGGAGTGGGATGGATGGAGTGGGATGGATGGAGTGGGGGGGGTGGAGTGGGGGGATGGATGGCTGGATGGAGTGGATGTACTGCATGTACCCTTGAAGGCGTTTACTGTTCACAGATAGTGTTGAGTGCCGTGCAGGGGTGTAACGCAAATCCCTGCAGCCCCTACGTCGCAGGAGAGACCCCAAGCTTTCAGGGGGGCCCAACCGTCAGAGGGCCCATATTCACCCCGAGGCCAATGAACATCTGTCTGTGAGATGCAGTAGACTAGGGGGTTCCCGCTCACCTTCTGCACGGGCTCACGCGTGCGTCATGCTGCTGCTTGGTGTTTGCATCTTTACTAGTGCTACTATATTGACCGTTTACAGGTGTGTATCCTAATATAAATATAATTGCATCCACTGAGATACCCCAAATATACCTGCAAATGGTATGTGGTGAGTACCTCTACATTGCACATAATAAGAGCTGCGAGGATCATTATAGACGGAGTAGCGTGGCTATTCCTGGTAAAGAGTGCTCGGTGCAAGATTTAATAGCACCATTTTTATGGAGTGATATACCCTAAGTACCACGCACAGATCAGTGTAGAGGTTATGTAAACTGCAGAGATGGTGCCGCGTGCAATTATCTTCCGGGGCTACCATGTACCCTGAGCTAACGGAGCTGGCACATAAAGGATATACCCATGCCATGGGTGCAAGCGCTATCCAGAAAGTCTGCAGGCCCAGCCTCTGCTCTTCCCGGTGCCCTGACGTCAATTGACGTCACCGAGGGGCGGTGCCGGGTGCAGGCCCCGCCCCCCGGCCGAGGCTGAGCTCTGCCGCCGGAGCTGAGCTGCTCGCGCCGCTTCCCCGGGCTCGCGCACCCAGGTGCCGGCTCTGCTGCTCCCCGGCCCCAGCATGGTCATGGCCGAGCCCCTGGAGCATCCCAGCGCGGCCCCGGGCAGGTGGGCTTCTACGACATCAAGCGCACGCTGGGGAAGCGCAACTTCGCCGTTGTGAAGCTAGCGAGGCACCGCATCACCAAGAGCGAGGTGAGTGCCTGTGAGGACCAAGAGAGGGATTCCTATAGATGATGCACATTCATCCGTAGACACAGATACATGCAAGCCGGGACCCTGGATCACCGAGAGGGAGGCGAGTACACGTGGGGAGCGAAACAAACAAAAACAAAAGCAGAGACTTTGGGGGAAATTAAGAAACATGTGTGAAAGTTGCGGGAGGTGTGTGTGCGGGCGTGTTTGTGAGTGTGTGTGTGTGTGTGTGCGCATGTCTGTGTGTGTGTGTCTGTGTGCATGCATGTGCGATAGGCTGACTTGCTGGGAATGTGGACAGGAGATGTGCACGGCGCAGGGCTGGACGTGCGCGCCCACGAGGTGAAATCGCCAAGGGCTTGCGCGTGCACATCCCCTGTCTCAGATTCCCAGGAAGTGGGCAACAATAGATACTTCGCTGGACGCAATGCTTCGCATTGCTACACCAACTCGACCTAAAAAAGAATTAAAACATTTCTAATAACATCACAGCACCAATTTCTATTTCTGTTGGTCCTCTCATATCGTACATTCAGTAATTTCAGCCAGAGGTTTTAGTCAATGTTGTTATGATATTCATTGATTAAGGGTAGACTAATAACCTTGAAATTTTCTTTTAGTCTTGTGAAATTTCTCTGGTCACCATACTCTCATAGACAGTTGTAACTCAGCATAACATTGACAAAATATAATCTAGGATAAATATTGTGTCCTAAATATAATTTACAAAAATTCCATCACATTATGTGCATATTTGTTTTGTTATGTTATTATTAATTTATATAGCGCGCGTCTACCCGTAGGTGTCTTGGCACTTCCGGAACTCCATACTGTGTTTCAGACCAATAGTACTATAAGAGCCATGTCTTCAGTTGCTTTCTAAACTCAAGGAGCATTGGAATTTCCCTCAGATATTGAGGGAAAGAGTAACACTCCTTTGAAGTATTATAGCTGAAGTTCCTCCCTCCCCAGTTCACCTTTCTAATTCTAGCCGTAGGCATCAAATGGGTGTTTGCAGAGCTCAAGGATCTGTTTGGGGCATACCATTTAAAAAGTTCCGCTAAAAATGTTGGGCCTTCTTTATGGAGGGCTTTATGAGCTATGCACAAGGCTTTAAATTTTACCCTCTGGGCAACTGGCAGCCAATGAAGGTCCTGAATCCCTATTCTAACAGATTGATATTTAAGTATGTCCAAAACAAGTCTTGCAGCAGCATTTTGCACTGTTTGCAATTTTTTGAGCAGCGTAGATTGGATGTTGGTATAAAGGTCATTGCAATAATCTAGTTTAGGTAAGACTAATGAAGTAACCACCGTCTTTCATGATTTTAAAGGAATAAAAGGACATATTTCCCTAACAATTTTTAACATAAAATAGGCTGAGGACACCACTTTAGATACTTGAGTTTTAAGAGTCAATTTATCATCTACAATGACTCCCAGATTTTTAACTTTGGTCACAGGTATAGGAGGGGGCCGAGATTGTCCGGCCACCACTTAGGGGACCAGGGTGGGAAGAGATTCCCAAACATGATCACCTCCGTCTTGGTAGAGCTTAATTTCAGGCAGTGATCACTCATCCAGATACTGAGTTGGGGCATACAGTCATGGAGCTTAGTAGAATAGTTGATGTCCTTGTCTACTGTCGAGATAACCAGTTGGGTATCATCGGCATAGGAGGTTGGAATCAAATTGAAGCTCCTTATTAAAGGGGCCAATTCTGCTACATAGATATTAAAAAGCGTAGGGCTCAACGAGGAGTCCTGCGGGACCCCACAAGGCAGTGTAAACTATGTTGATTTAAAATTGCCCGGATGAACAGATTGGGTTCTATTTGCTATTAATAATAAAAATTAGCAACATGTTTGTAAGACATATTTAGGTTGTGGTAGTTTTCTTCAAACATTTAGTCCACAATAATCCTTTACCATCCCTTGTCAAACAAGAATATGAATCCTTAAATTGTGTCCAGCATCTTGTGCTAAAACTCAAAAAAGTCTGCAGCTAACCAATTCTTGGATTGCACTCATGCTTTTCATACATAAATTATGTTTCCAAGGTGTTTATTTAGATGTATCTAATAATGAAATTCACTTTCAGATATTAGCATTTTAATTACATTTTTGCTCCACTTGTGAGTACAGGTCTAATAATTACCTAGATAGCAATGGAACATTTTAAAGTGAAATAAGTTCTAAATTTTGAGGGAAATTCACCATAGAAATTGCCACCATTGTGGACATGAAGGGATCCCTTATCGAGCTGAGATCTCCAATGCTCCTGGTAAAATGTTGTGACATTAACATTGTTGTGGTGACATGGCTAACTAGAAGAGATGCATTAAAGTACCAAGTCATGACCATTGTAGATGCACGCACACAGCAGAGAGGAATTGGTGGAATATTTGGGTCAGCAGACATGCCTCACTGATGAATCCCAGTGGTCTGAATTCCCTGATGTGGCTTGGTGGGCGCATTGTAGTTTTGTCACCAGGGGATGTTGGTCAACAACAGCTGTGAAAAGCTGCATATAGACACTTGTCATCATCACAGAATAGTACTTACAATTGTTTTAGGTATATGTAATTGGATCTTATCCAAAGTACCTTCCTAAAATGTGATGTAAGTGCTAGACAGTGCAACAGTGTGGCCTTTGGATGCCTGTGTTGAAAAGTAATGGCACCTTTGTATTTGAGTTCACATCAGAAATTTTAGATAAAAGTCAGCACAGACTAGATGTCAAGTAGAGAGACAGGTTGGCAGTTGTGTTTGGCCATTCTTACGGTACATATCAAGGTAGTCTGTGTCACATTGTGGAGAAGCTGTTAGACAAATACTGGTAAGTCGAGGCTAGGGGTTCATCACAACCATGGTGAAAACATCAAGAGTGTATGTGGTGTGTTAAGGTAGTAAACATTGGACATGTTCATGAAGCTATACAATGGATTACAGATACATGCTTCACCTTTGACTCTGTGTGATAAACTGATGTTTGCTGTACCTCTCTACTCAATGTGCATAATGAGAAAATAATTGACGTTATGGTATTTGTGGACAATGACTTACCAGAATCTGTAATATGACCAATGTGAGTGTAGAGACTATATGGTTCTGCAAGCAACGCAACGTAACAAGCAAATCACAATAAAAATCAAACATGAATTTGAGTATGTTCCATACAACTTACCGTTAATTGAAAAACAGGTCCTAGAATCTCTAAAAACTTTGAATCGTGATTTGGTCCTCAAATGTACACATAAAGAAGATGGACTTGCTACTATGGACTCTGAAAAATATAGCACTAAAATACTGAGACAACGGCAGAAAGAGGCAAGATGGCGCCCACGCGAGTGGTCGCATAGGCTGACCGCTCCTCAACTCACCTGCAAGCCCGGGAAGTCACGTGGAGAGACGCGGCGAGACAGACGAAGTGCTGGGTACTAAAAAGGCTTCTATAGTAATACGCTGATTAGAGCTGCGGTCATCAGGAATACGTCGGTTTTGGTTGCAGCGGCTGGCAGGATCTTGCATTTGGCATTTACCGTTTTGGCGTTTGTCGGCGGTGTGGCTGACTGCTGCACCCGAGTGCAGCGCGGTCCCGGTGAAGGGAACCGAGAGACTTGAGAAGCTTGGAAAAGCTTGGACTGAAAGAGCAGATAGCCGGCGAGCGGCTGTTGACACACCTGGTCGGGCACCTGAGACCGGACAACTGGCGGACGAGCAGTGCGGGTGTGCTGCAGTGCCGGGGCAGGCTGTGGAGAGAGTCGCGCATTGTCGGCGGTGAGTAGCCTCGGAGCAAGGCCCTTCTCTTAAAACAGCACACCTGGTTCAGAGCAGAGCGCTGTGTGGTGGCACGTGGGTAGGCAGATAGGTGCTTTTCAGTTACATCGGAGAAAAGCAAGGAGAAGCTGCCGCCATGCCGCCCAAAGGTACAAGGGGGAAGCTGCGGATTCCTGAGGAACAGGGGGAGAGTGGTGCCCCCAGTGAGGTGTGCAAGATTGTAACTGGCAAAAACTCTAAAATACCGCCTAAAATACTACCGGAGCCAGTAAAAACAAAGGGAGTGCAGCCAAACGCAAATGCAATGGGAGTGGGGGCAGACAAAAATATAGTGATCCTTTCAATGTTCGCTGCCGCAGCATTAGGGAAAGACAAATTAAAGGGGGTACCTGCAAAAGGATTAACAGAGGTGCCCTCCCCTAATCCTAAATCTAATGCTGGCAAAATTCTACAAATTGGGGAGAACCCTCTTGATGGCAACGGTGTACCCCCGGTATTAGGAGCCAGTGGAGGGGATGAAGAGTTGTATCTACAACAGGATGGTGAGTCAGGGGACTTTTATTCAATGTCGGAAATGTCTTTACCCTCATCCATACGACAATTTAGTTGCACAATATGCCCAGCATATGAGTATGGAAGGAGGGAGCCGAGCAATTAGCCTGTGTTTGGACGACTCTACAGATATTACGGAGGACAGTCCCTCTACTGTCCGTAATTTTGCGACTGAATCCTCAGTCCACATAGGTGAAGACGGCACTGCATGTCAATCTCAGGACGACTCTCCAACGGTAGCAAACAGTGATATTTCATTGGCCCTGATTTACGAGTCCATAATGTCGCTGCGCAATAAGACAAGGGAGGAGAGCCAAAGGGTACAAACCTTATGCCGTAAGCTCCAGAACTCAGAGCGGAGGATTGCGAAGTCACAGGCAGATTCTGTAACCAGGTTTAATGAGGCTGAGACCCGCATTTCCAACCTTGAATATGTAGTCGAGCAGCAAAAAGGAGTGACAGAGGTATTGCAGGGCGTAAAGGAGGACACTCTGTGGAAACTTGCCGATTTTGAAAACAGGGCTCGTCGAAATAACATGAGGGTTCTCCAAGTCCATGAAGGCAAAGAGGGCCAGGATCCACGCAGGTTTGTAGTAGACCTGTTTAAGGGTGCCTTTCCGGAGTTAACCAAATGGATTGGGACAGGGAGATCGAAAGAGCGCACCGTTTTCCATTCAATATGCGGGGGCCTGCCGGATATGCAATTGGTAATTCAGCTGAGAGAAATTTGGGCAGACCTACGGTCTTGCTAATCTCCTTCAATAGTTTTTTAGCTCGGGAGGACGTTTTCATACTTGCAAGACCAGATAAGCGGCGACCTGGCCCAGGCTTGGAGTTTTTGTCACCCCTGACTTTTGTAAATTCACTATGGACAATCGCTGGCAGCTTCGACAATTAATCACCCCGCTACAGGCCAAGGGAGCACAAGCGTTTCTTCTTAACCCTGCAAAACTGAAGATTATATACAAAGAACGTACACAATTTTTCGCTAATGTAGGGCTGGCCAAGGAATTTTTGAATAAGATTTAGAAATATAGTATTTGGGGTTGAATATGGGAAAGCTTGTCTGCAGTTTAACCCAAGAGCTATGTCTAACCTATTGCTTGAGTTTTTCTAATTTTCTTTGTGTATTAGGTTTGCTTCCATGTAGTTGGATTTATTCGGCAAATGCAGTATCTCTCGTTTATATATAGTCTCTCTCGTTAGGGAGGAGGTTTTTTCTTTCCCTTTGAACTGATTAGTGCAGTAGAGGTCTTGTGGGTGGGTATGAGGAAACTGTCAGGTGACATCTACAGGACCATAAGTCCTAATGCCTCATTATTAGGAAGGGTGGGGGGGGACAGGGGGGATGTGGGGGGAATGGGTGCTAGGGGGGTTCTGGAGGTGGGGTTAAAGGGTGGAAAAAAATTCACACTTTCAGTCAAAAATGATAATAAATTGAAAAGAGAGTTAATAAAAAGTATGTTATGCAGTGGGACAGAAGGTTTTTGTGTTAATTTGTGTTAAACTTCGGTGGGGAAATTCAGTCGAGACTAACCCTGGGCTAAGTACTTCGCTACGCCCACTTCTTGGGCGTAGTGTTGCCTACTTCGCCCTTTGCGAAGTAGGCGTAGCAGGCAACACTACACCCACTCTGTGGGCGTAGTGAAGTTGACCGCCACCCGCCTCCCTCCCGCCATCCCTATATACTTAAATTACCTCTTAAAAATTAATAAAAACCACTTACCTTGTCCGCTGCGTCCCCGGGGCTCCCTCTTGTAATTGCGCCGCCGTCTCGGATACTAATGTGCATGCGCGGCTGCCCGCGCATGCGCATTTCTCACGAGAAATGCGCATGGGGCTCGCGAAGTGCGTAGGTGGGCGTAGTTTCTCGCCCACTTCACGTAGCTTCGCGTAGCCCCACTACGCCTACTACGCCCAGGGTTAGTCAAGACATATGGCTGCTGCTAGAGACATTCGAATATGCTCCTTAAATGTTTCAGGGTTAAATAATTTCAATAAACGGAGAAGAATAGCAGCTGAGTTACGTTATGTGTCCCCGGATATGGTGTGTATTCAAGAAACCCACCTCCCATGGAATAAGCACCAGGCACTAGTAGAATTGGGTTTTTTATGTCCTAGTTTGCTCTCAACAAGCAGGAACAATTCGTGGGGTGGCTATGTTAGCAAAAAAGAACTTGGTTACTTCGTGACGGAAATTAACAGACAAAACTGGTCGATGGGATATAGCTGAATGTGTGGGGCGACAGGGGAACTTTACTGTATGTAATATTTATGGTTCCAATCTAGATGAACCTGTGGTGTTGGAAGAGCTCCATATAGAGTTCGCAACTTGGGCTACCCCCTTAATTATTTGCGGGGATATGAATATTAATTTAACCGGCCAGGATATTGCTGGGGGGGTAAAGGGTTATAAAGGCCGGAAACCACAGGTATACAGGGCGCTCCTTAATTTACTAAAAGAATATGGCTTGGCGGATGTTTGGAGAACTCTGTTCCCGACAGACCGTGGATACACCTTTTATTCTCACTCCTATAAAAAGAAAGTGAGGTTGGATTACTTTTTTATGGATTTGCCCCACTTAGTTAAAGTCAAAATGCAGATCTATCCGAGAATTGCATCAGACCATTCACCCATTGTCTTAAGACTACTTGGATGGGGGGCACTGGGTACTTTAAGGAAATTTACCTTTGAGCGAAAATTGTGTTTGAATGACAAGTTTATAGCACATATGACAAGGTGGTTAAGGGAATTGTTTAATATCAACAGGTACTCTGCCCAAATTAAAATTGTTTGGGATACTTTTAAAGCCTGCTTTAGGGGAGAGGTTTTAAGTTTTGGGCTCGCTCGGCAAAAAAAAGTAAAATTAGAGATGGAGTTGCTCTATCAGGAACTACAGGTCGCCGAGGAGAAGCTAACGTGGGGGATAGCCACTCGGGGTAACATAGATACTTTAGAGGTTGAGGTGGCAAAGAAAAGGGCAAACATTTTGGGAGTATGGGACAGTGAGAATGCGAGAAAATATCTGGCACAGCGGAAAATGTGTGATGAGTATGGGGAAGCAGTAGGAGGACCTTTAGCTTTAAAGCTACGTATGAACAAAGCTAGCTGTAATATACCAGCTTTGAAAGATAACTCCGGGGCTTTTCAGACGGACCCTTAAGACATTTTGGCCATCTTCCATGAATTTTATTCTACTTTATATTAGACGGAGCAAAGCACTATGGAGGAATTACATTTTACTGCATTAGGGGAGTTAGTTAAACTAGAACCACTAGCAGCTGACTTGTTGGACGCCCCGATATCAATGGACGAGCTAACCAATGCAGTAAAAATGTTGGCAATGGGGTAAGCATCAGGCCCTGATTAACTACCAGGGGAGATCTACAAAGTGTTTTTTGAAGAGTTAAAAGAGGTGATGTTGGATATGTTTAGGGCAGCTCAAACCGGGCTAGCGCCAAAGCCATGGAATGAGGCTACTATTGTAGTCTTCAGTAAGAAGGGTAAAGAGACTGAACTCCCGGGGTCATATCGACCCATTTCACTTTTAAATTGCGATGGGAAGATATATTCCAAGATCTTGGCTAATCGTCTTTCTAAAGTAATAGCTTCTCTAGTATCTCCTGACCACCACAGCTTTATTCCCGGCCGAGGAACGGTGGCACATATAAACAAAGTTATTACTTTATTTGATATCGTGGAGGTAGTGAAACGCAATATGGGGTTGATTCTGCTTGACGCAGAAAAAGCGTTCGATTGCGTGGAATGGAAATATCTATGACTACTAATGGAGAGTATGGGATTTCACCCCTATTGCAAAAACAATTTCTTTGAATTGTTTATCATGTGTCTGGAAGTGTGGAATTAAAAAAAAAAACTGAGACAACTCTCTAATACTGACCAATACCGCTCGTTATCTTCTGATCCCTTATCCGAGATCAAATCATGAATCAAGAGGGTAACTTCAGAATAAGGCATTATCATGGAAAAGGAACATTGTTTTCTTAACAATACCCATACCCACACTCCTGTTATGTATGCCCTGCCCAAAATACACAAAGACGTAGAAAATCCCCTGGTACTCCCCATTGTCTCCTGGTGTGGCTCAGTTCCTGAACCTTTGGCAAAACATATTGATGCTATAATAAAGGAATTTGTTCCTCTCACAGAAACATACATCAGAGACAGTATGGATCCAATATGTCAAATTAAAGATAAAGATTTTAAACTCGATGCTGACTTGATGGTAGGCTTTGCTAAAGAATTGTGATATATCCACATCCCCTAACTTAAGAGTATAGCAGTGATCTGTATCTTGCTGAACTCACAACTCAGTCCTACAAGGATACTAACGGACTTCATAATTCAACTCCTACAGATTATACTTATAAATAAATATTTTACGTGCAGGAATACATTTTACAAGCCGAAGAAGGGTGACTCAATGGGAGCATGCTTTGCCCCAAACTTTGCCATCCTCTATGTCCATAACCAGGAAAAAACTAATATCCTTACACATGACAATCCTTTTCATGTCCAGATTTCTTTCTAGAGGTGTTATATTGATGACATCACACTTTGTTGTATGGCGTTTAGATTCCGAATGGATTTTCCCGATTCATGCCCTTATATAGGTACAATTCACGTTACCCTTATAAAGACATAGAACTCAAGCCCTTATTTAGGCATAGCCCATGCAACCCAAATACAGGCATGGCTACTTCCATCCGTTCACCAAACGTCACAACGATTTCTTGAAAAACCAGCTTAATCCGTTAGGGACTTCCCCATGCTTGAATATTGATTTCTCCAAGAACTCAGTTAGTTTTACAAGGAACATCTACTCCTTAGGGGTTCATTCATGACGTTCATATGCCCGACTTTATGTCAAACATGCCATTCCTAAACACCTTCAAGGTGTAAATACACCTTCACTTGCTATAGGAAGGCACGGTGGTTCGGAGCAGTTTGGCGGCCTACTTGCCCGACGCAGCTCGCTACAGCAAGTGCCGAAGGAAGCCAACTCTCCAGCTGACGCACTGATCAGGAAGCTGCCCTTCTCTGCCGAGAATCCAGCTCCAGTGTTTCTGACTCCCCTCGCGGGGTGTTGCGAAATTGAGTCCCGAGATAGAGATACCAGATCTCCTTCATTCTAAGGTATGGAGCTGATTAGAACCTAGAGATACCTTTGGTAGATTCTTGGCAAAAACTAAACCTATGCGAAAGACCATACTTACTTCTTCCCACGTACTAGACCTAGGTTAGGTACATTGGGGTAAGCGTATTTTAGAAGCGCTAGTTGAGTATTTTAGTCTATGTTATTTATGTATGTATTTTTATATGGCTTAGAAACCATACAATGCTATTACAGTATTATTTTATAATACTATTATCGCTGCACGCATTATACTTTGCATTCTGTATAACAATTGTAGCAGTTCACCTCTCTTGCATGAGAAAGAAGACTGTTCAATAAACCTTTTATTGAAAACGCCCGTCTCACTATTACTCTGCAACTCTGTAGAAACGAAGCATGCACGATTGACTAAGTAAAATAGTTATCTATTGTTTCCATGACTCTGTGAGATATATTCTTATTCTTGGGGAAATAAAGTTGTCATGTTTATGTGGTTGTCAGAAACTAATCCCTTCTTGTGAATTCGAGAAAGTTTCTAGTGACCTCTGAGCTATTTGGCACTCAATATTAAGTTTAGTATATTCGATAGAGACCTATTGACTTAAGTTCTAAGTCATATCTATAGGATATATTATTCCAATGCGCAAAGCCTATTGGGAATATAGGAACTACACTACAACTTCACTTATCTGGCATGAGAAACCAGATTCTTTAAACGTCTTTGTTAATTGGCTTAACTCAGCACAAGTACATTTTAGATTTACATTTGAGGCAAAAAACAACAAACTACCTTTCTTAGACCTCATGCTTCAAGTACATGATGACAAAATAGTGACCTCTCTATTCAGAAAACCTACCAGAACAAAAACACTTCTACTGTACACGAGCAATCCCCCAAGTGGTCTATGTGACGGCTTACCTTACGGGCAATTCTTCCGTATTCAGAAGAGCTGCAAATAGAAGAAAGATTACTTCCGAGAGGCAGCCTCTCTAATAGACACACTGATATCCAGAGTTTATCCACGTCACTTAGTCTCCTGCCCAATAAAACATACTTGGTATTGCCCGAGGGAAACCCTATGTGCCCCTAAAGCAAGAGCGCAGAACAAATGCATACCATTTGTGTCTATCTCCTACTCCTCAATCAACAAAGTGATCAAAGTGATAAAGAAAAATTGGGACATACTTTGCACCCAGGCTCTCTCTTCAAAGAACCCCCCTTGTTTATCTACAAAACAGGTACCAATCGAGGGGACCATCTGCTACATGCTATAACATGGACACCCAAGACAAACACTAACCAATTGATTACGATATCATGGGGACTTTCACCTGTTGTAGGACATTTCAAGTGTCAAAACTGTCCCGTATGTCCCCAAACATTCAACAAGAAACTTTAGAATTAGCGAGGTGTTCGTGCTCCCGGCTTCCGCCTCAGGAGGATCAAATACAATAGTCCCCAACACCCTTCCCGGAATGGTCTACGGTCTACTTTTTTTGAGGACAAATGCCCCGTGGTGTATTCAAACACTCAACCCGGTAAACCTGCGGGCAATTGCTTTATGTCCCTGCTTCAACTCAAGCCTCTGCCTGGAGGAAACTTCAGTTTCTACAGGTGAGTGCATTCAAGCTCAAACACCTTTGCCCCTGCTGCCACACTTGTGCAGCACCTCATTTATTGGCTTTTCATCTTCCACCCTTAGTGTGTACTGTTAACCACGGTTAATTGGTCTGGGTTCCCTCCCTTCCTTGTGAACTTTAGCACATCGAGCCACTTTCTTGACTGTGGTGTAGCAGTCTAGTTGCTACCATCACGTCACAAGAGCCAGGCATGTCGGGAAGGGGCGGCGATTAGGCGGTTTACAGACCGTGTGAAATCACTGGCGCCCCAGCACTTCCCCTCCAATAATAAACGAACGTATGCATTCCGCCTGTCTCCTGCATCTTCCTTCACGGGTCAGGAGGCATCGATACAAACTAGCGACGAGGTGGCGCACCTCGATCCTACGCGGCAATTCAGCCCTGCTGGTGCCGACACTTGCAGCAGTGGTCGCGCGTCCATGCAACATTCCACACCAGGAGGGGGAATGCGGCGGCGGGACGCCAATCGGGTTGAAGCTCTTCCTGCCCTGGATAAGTGCAGAGCGCTTGCCGCAACGACTGATGCATGGGCAGTTTCACCCTGCTGCCCCACGCTAAGAAAGTGCTGCATACGGAATCCTCCAAGTCAGTGCCTGCAAGCGGTCCCATGCATGCTGCATATGCCAGACTGTCTCCAGAGCCTCCATTTCCACCCAGTAGCCCAGCAGAGCCTTCAGTCTTCTTCTCCTACCAACACAGTGGGGCATCTGTCTACCACCACAGGGGTGTGCCAGTTCCCTCACCTCACAGCCTCCAGGTGGAGGATCCAGGGCACTCTGTGATGTCCTTAAGCCGCCCTAGCCCAGAAACTAGAAAGCGCAGCATAAGGTTCCTACAAGCCCCTACCGGCTGCACAGTGCCACTTTTGCATACTGCTACCTCCTGCCTGCTACCGGTGGTGTGTACCGCCATAGACCGGTATAATTTCTTCCAGAGGAAACAAAATGACACTGAGTCAGTGGAGAACTATGTAGCTGAGCTGAAGAGACTAGCAGTGACTTGCAAATTCGGCCCCCTTCACGATGAGTTAGTGCGGGATCAGATTGTAATACTAGCATCCAAGAGAAATTGTGGGTTAGTGGGTATGCTCCCCTCAATGAGCTAATTGCCATAGTGAAAAAGGCAGGACTGTCCAAAAGGTGCGCAGCTGCAGCCAAAAGAGACATTGAGAAGAAACCCACCATATGCAGAGTGAGTGATCCTAAAGCACCTATAGACCGACCTCCACCCACAGCGGGGACACGAACCTTCAAGAAACCAGCACCAAAATCTACGGGTCCCAACAAGTCACCTAGCGACCACAAAGGAAGTTGCTACAGGTGTGGGAGCCATTCACACATGGCTAACGATAGACGCTGACTAGCCTTCCGAGTTAAATGCTCCTTTTGTGGCGTTATGGGTCACTTTGAAAAAGAATGTAGAAGGAAGCCCAGCCACACATCTGTTAAATGTGTTGATTATGTATGATTTGGATGCAGAGGGGGCGGAGGGAGCTGCCAATGAGGACAGCGTCTTATGCATTAATGACCAGATCCTAGGTATTGATTGTAACAGCAGCAGAAATCCATCATGTTTGTTAACCATTGGGGGAGTCCAAGTTTCCATGGTATCTGACTCAGGTTCCCCATGCACCATCATTCAAAACGACATTTGGGAAAGGGACTTCGTTCACACTTTAGGCATGCACCTTCACCCCTCTGACATCTACCCAATCACCTTTACTGGTGAAAAAATTCCCATGGTAGGGTTTCACCCATTTCACTTTGAATTGAAAGGGAGGACTTCCATGGGCAAACTGTACGTGGCAGAAAAAGGCCCTCTGTGTTAGGGTGGGCAGACCAAGGGGCCTTGGGGATCCAACTCAACCCCGGTGGTGACACACAAGTGCTCATGACAGACAATCCACCAGCGCCAGGAAGTATGAAACTCAAAGACGACTTTCCCTTAGTCTTCGGCTGCACCATAGGCAAACTCTCAAAATTCACGCATAGAATTTGCCTAAATGAAGGAGCCACACCGGTCTGCCACAAAGTAAGGAAGGTCTCGTTCAATTGCAGGGATTCAGTGCAGTTGGAATTACAGTGCCTGGAAGACAACAGGGTGATTGAAGCCATTGATAGTGCTGAATGGTTGGCGACGTTGGTGGTGGCATGCAAACCAAATGGGAAGGTGTGCCTTTGCATTGACCTCAGGGAACTCAACAAGAACATCGTAGTTTATAAGTTTCCTCTCCCAAAAATCAGCGAAATGCTAGCCCAGACCAAAGGGATCAGGTGGTTCTCCACTATTGACCTTACGGCAGTATATCCCCAAATAGCACTCCAACCCGCCTGCAGGAAATTGACGTCCTTTATCGCGCCCTTCGGGTGTTACAGATTTCAGCGCATGCCCTTTGGCCTAGCATCCGTGGCTGCGGTTTTTCATAAACGTATGCACAAACTTCTCAAAGACATCAGCGGTGTCCTATATTTTCAGAACGACATTCTGATCATGGGGACTACAAAACAGGATCATGACACCAAACTGACGGCTGTGCTGCAAACCCTGTCCACCAACGGCCTCTCCACAGAGAGGGAGAAATGCAAGTTTGGCCTACGCTCCGTCACATATTTGGGGCATTAAATAAGCGACAGCGGCATTACCCCAAAGAAAGCTAATATTGATGCAATTCTGTCTGCACCCACTCCACGAAACAAAGAGGAAGTTTGCTCATTTCTAGGGTTGGCCGAATTCTATAGCAAGTTTGTACGAAACTTCGCCACAAAAACGCACCACCTATGACAACTCTTGAAAGAGAAGAATGCCTTCAGCTGGTCAGACGAAGCCAATGCTGACTTTGACAGAATACAGACGTATATCTGCGACGCCATTCCACTACACGGCTTTGACGTCTCCGCCGCCTCCATCTTGACCACCGATGCCAGCAACAAAGGCTTGTGGCGGTCCTGTCACTGTTGTCAATGGATGGCATGGAAATAACCATTAGCTTTGCCTCGCGTTCCCCTGCCCCCAACAAGGAAAAAATCAGCGTAATTGAGAAGGAGATGCTGGCCGCCGTGGCATCACTACAATGACTTAGCGCATTTTCCAAGCACCTTCCATGATTCACCAAGCCCAATTAGGCCCCTCCTGCAGCTTGATTACACATGCAAGCCTGCAGACCAGGATACCTACACTCACCGTTGGGTGAGTATCTGTTTATAGTGATGCCCACCAAGAACCCTGCGCTGTGTTGAAGCAGTATCAATATCATGCCATTACATTGTTTCAGAGTTCCTCTTTCCTGATCATGTGACCGGCTGGCACACTTAACACCATTACCTCCTCATCCTGTTTTCCAGTCCCATTCCTGAACAGTGAGCAGATAGTCTGCTCCCCACAAACCTAAAACCTAGCAGAGCTTTCAGCACTTCCCCCTTTATGGCGCCACCAATCCGGGGAGGATAAAGGGGGAATGGCATAACATCACATCCTGTTTGTTGTTTTCGGACTCTCGTCAGTTTCCTGTTGCCTAGGGGAGCTGTTGGTCGGGTGAGTACTGTCTCTGTGTTTTATGTTTTTTATTGGTGGCCTGCTGTAGCAGCCGTTTTTGTCTTATGTGTGGTGGGGGCTCATGCTTGCATTGTGCTGCATTTTGGCGACCTGCTCTCGAGGCCGCTTGTGCTTTTTCATGTTCTTCCTCACTCACTTGTGCGCAGCCTGCCTTAGCGGCCGCTCCTTTTCTGTGTGATCCCATCGCGCCCTGCTTTAGCGGGCAGGGTTCCTCTGTGATCTTCCCTGTGGCGCTTAGCGTCCTTTATGATTTCTGCATCCCCTGGGGTTTTTTGGGCGGCTGGATGATTCTTTATGGGTCTGCCCCCTTGTCTGATAGCTCAAAAGGTCAAGACTTTGTTTAATTGAAAACGGGTCGGTTTTCTGTTGGTTCCCGCCTCTGCTGGTTGTGTTTGGTGCCTATTTCACTTTTTCTGCGCTGCCATGGACAAGGGTACTTCTGGTGCTGCAGCTCCTTCTTTGGATGCCCTGCATCTCCTGATTGATGAGGCGGTTGCTAATGCTTTCCTGGCTCGGGAAGCGGCCAGCCCTCCGGCCAAGGTGCCTTGTGGGTCTTTTGTTCGGCCTGACCCTTCAGCTGTCGGCGTGGGTCCGAGGAGGATGATTGTGTGCGTGGTCGCTTTGTTCAGGATGCGGAGCTCTCTGATTTCTTTGACCATTTGTGTGGCAATTTGGGTTTCGCTCCTCCTGTGCATGATGTCCTGGAGGATGACTTTTTTTACTCAATATCGCCAGCCGGATCCTGAGTCCTTACCCTTGCATGGCGCTGTGTGCAAGGTACTTGCACATGAGTGGAAGGATGTGGATAAGTCCGTCTTCCCTCACTTTTTAGGTAAGCGATATCCTTTGGAGGGGTTTGCTACTGCGTTCCCTCAGTCTGTCAAGGTGAACAATTTGATGGCTGGTCTTTCCACGTAGGGTTTGGTTCTGTCTGATGATGCCCTTCCTTCTGACGCTGTAGATAAGCGGGTGGAGGGGGCGGGGAAGAGTTCCTACGCTGCCTCCAACTTTACGGTCAGGGCAACGACCTACTCCAACTACGTGGTCCATTCCCTGCTGAAAGATTTTCATGACCTGGCTCTTCTTTTGCAGGATGGGGAAGATGCCTCCTCTCTCTTGGCCCTCATGGAGCTCCAGGTGCGCTCTTTGTCAGATATTTCTTTTGACAATTTGGGTGCTGCAGCGGCTGCTTCTGGTGCTTTGATTGCTGCTAGGCTTCATATCTGGATGTGTTCTTGGAAGGCTGAGTCCTCCCAGAAGTTGGTCCTGCTTAAGTTGCCCTTTGTGGGGTCCACGGTGTTCGGGCCCCAGCTGGAGGATCTGGTCAAGCAGTCGGCGTAGAACCACAACCTTGTGACTCCTGTTCGCCCTCCTTTTCTGGGGCGGGGGTTGGGCTACCGCTGTGATTTTGGTTTTTCTTCTACACGGGGTGCTCCACAGCCCTTTCGTGGCAGGGGTCGTGGCCGGGGGGCCCTGGTGGTGGCAAGTCTCTGACCCCCACCGTTAGTGCTGTCCCCGCCCCTTATCATGCGCAATGACTGTCTGCCTTTTCCGGTTGGGGGACGCCTTTGCTTTATTCTACATCAGTGGTTGTCTCCTCCCGAAGCCTGGGCGGTGCAATCTGTGTGGGCAGGTTATCAGATCAAGTTCTCTTCTCCTCCCCTGCCATTCTTTCGGGAGACTCCCCTGCTCCGTCACCCTGTGCTGGACGGTGTGCGCCTTCAGTTGGAATAAGCCGCTATTGTGGAGGTTACTCCTCTGGAGTGGGGCAGGGGTTGTTATTCGATCCTCTTCCTGGTCTCCAAGAAAGATACTATGGATCTGCGCCTTGTCTTGGATCTGAAGAGGGTCATTCTCTACGTTGCCAAGCATACTTTCAAGATGGTGACTTTGCTGTCTGTCCTGCATCTGGTGCTGCCAGGGTGTTTCCTTGCTTCCCTGGATCTCAAGGATGCTTATCTTCATGTCTTTATCCATACTGCGGTTCAGTGATATCTCCGCTTTGCTGTGGACTCCCGGCATTTTCAGTTCCAAGTGCTTTCTTTCTCCTTTCATCAGAGCCAAGGTTTTCACGAAGCTCTTGGCCCCTCTGGTGGGTATTCTCCATTCCAGGGGTCTTCAGGTTTCCTCCTACCTGGATGATTGGTTGATTGCCTCTCCTTCTTTCTCTCAGGCTCTGTCGAATGTGGACCAGGTGTGTCGTCTTCTGGAGTCCTTTGGGTTCCTCATCAATCACCGGTGGTCCTCCCTGCTGCCCTCCCAGACTCTGAAGTTCCTGTGGGCTCTCTTTTGCATGGATCTGGGGATGGTGTTCCTCTCCCAGGAGAGGCAATTGAATTTGTTCCATCACCTTTCGTGGGTTCTGTCCCAGTCCCATGTGTCTGCCCAGTTCTGGTTGCAGAATCAAGGGGAGATGGCTTCCACTTTGCATCTCCTCCCTTGGGCCCATCTGAATTTGTATCTATCCCCTCCTGCATCACATCCTGGCCCACTGGGATCCTGCCTTTTAGGATTAGGACGCCCCTATTTCCGTCACGCCGGGGATTCGGGCTGCTCTCCAATGGTGGTTGTCCCCTCAGTTTCTTTCCCGGGGGTTCGACCTTCTTCCCCCTCCGGCTGTGGTTGTGTTGTACGTCGATGCCAGTGCCATGGGTTGGGGTGCTCCCAAGGCTCATGGTCGTTGGTCCTGGTTCGAGTCTCTCCAGTCCTCGAACTCGAAGGAGCTGCGGGCTGTTTGATTGGCTTTGCTGTGGTTTGCTCCTCTCCTGGGCCGTGCTGCCTCTGTTCAGACCGACAACTAGGTTGTGTGGGCGTATGTGGATCGTAAGGGGGCAAGTGCCGGTCACTGTTTCTCCTTAGCAGGAAGATCAGTGGGCGGAGCGGAGTCTCTTGTCTCTGACGGCTGTCTATCTTCTGGGGAGGGAGAATAGGCCTGCGGACTCCCTGAGCAGGGTGTTCCCTTCCTTTGTGACCATGTGTCTGTCCCCGGCCCCAGATCTGTTTGATCAGATTGTCCTCCGGTTCCAGCTTCCCTGGCTGGATCTGTATGCCTCAGAGGAGTCGGCCCTTCTTCCTTATTTTTGCTGCCTCGATCCGTCTCGGCTCGCCTGGGCGATCAACACTTTCTCCGTTCCGTGGTCACTGGGTCTCCTGTTTGCATTCCCACCGTTTGCAAGGGCTTTGCTCACTCTACCACTGGATTCAAGATAGCCTGGCTGATAAGGATTATTAATCCGAAACCGATCCCAGGATGCTTGTTTCCGGTCCTGGAAAGACATGGCTTGGCAGTTCGTGCTGGACTGTTCCCAAGAGGCACAGGGTCAGACTGATTTGCATATGGCCATGTCTGAACTGGGGTGATGGAGTAAGCTAAAGAATGGTGATGGATTAAACCCAGATCAGTTGACTGGAGGTGAGTGTTTGATTTGCTCAAACGCTCCGTCCATAATCCCCTTTGGTATCGCTTTCCAATTCAGCTCTGGCATGCCGCTCTGACATACACAGAATGTGAGCGTAAACCTCTCCTCACGCAGGCAACGTTCCTTCCACGCTCAAGCTAATCTCAGCCATGTCTCTCCTTTTTTTTCTCTCTATCCTAGGTTCCTGGATACATGTCAGGTGCCAACAATTGGCCTTTTTTTTAAGGCACTGTTATAATCTGGAAAAAGAACAATTGATTGACAGAATGCGGAAACAATGACAAGCATTCACCCCCTCCCTAGACCGGAAACAAGCATCCTGGGACCGGTTTCAGGGTGTCACCTAGCTGGTCCAGGGAGGACCTGGCCTGGCAGTTCGGGTTTGTCTGTTCCCATCAGGAGCAGGGTCAAGACTGATTTGCATTTGGCTGGGTCTAAACTGGGGTGGCTTTGTGAGCAAAAGAACGATTGATTTAACCCAGAACTCTTGACTGGGGAAAATTGTGATTTCTTCCGCATTCCGTCCGTCATTTACGTGTCTTTTACTGTTTAAATCTGGCCCTTCTTTTAATTCCCTGTCTTTCTCTACCCTTCAGGCAGCAATCATTTATACATGTGCAATATCTGATGATGACCTCTCAATAATGAAGGTCGAAAGGCCATCGACACATGTCAAAGAATTCAAGGTTTCTGACTTACGGCATGATTTTGAAAAAGCAAACAATTGCTATTTCGTGTTTTAATATCAGTTAAATGAATGCCCGTTCACTGCCTTTTCACCTTTTCACGTGCACCACTCACTGTTTTTTCACGAGCAATATGTGTTCACTATATACTTAATGCACAGTGTTTGAGTAAGGTTGATGCTGCTTTTGAGTTATTGTTTTTCATCTCTGAAAAAAATAACCCCATAATTCAATCATTGGTGCTACTATTTTTCCTTATAATTTAATATACTTTATGAATTATTTGTGCAACTGTTACTTGGGGAGACATTGTTGTATGTTACCAAATATAACCCAGGTCTGACCTGGGTATACGGGTTTCTCCTGCTGTATATTTCACCTCCTAAAAATGACCATCATATGTTTGCAATATTGTATTTAATTTAAAAACCAGGCACTGAAAAGGCTGCATTTACTAATGATTTTTGTTTTAAATGTAGTCTTTTTAATTTCCCAATGCATATATTATTATTCATTATTATTAGAGACAAGAATAAATCACTACGTACAAAGCACGTAAAATTCATGCAGTTGCTATGCTATAATATCACTTGGCCTATAACAGCAGCTTTCAAACTAAATGGAAAATAAATCGCCATATCACTGATTACCCGAATTACAGGCACAATAAGTAGTCAATATTTAAAGTTGTTATTAAAAAAAACGAAAAACCCCCCACTTCGAACCAGCTTTGCAACAGAAAAGAAAGGGTCTATTTTTAGGTAGATGTGAACAACACTGAAAGTGAAAGGAGCCAGTCTGTAAGTGGGCTAACCCACTGCCTCATACTCTATGCTGTAGTGGGTGCAAGCAAAAAGTGAATGACAATTCAAGCGACCAATGCATGAAGCAGTTTACCAAAAGCCCCTCTGTGGCTATATTACATTTGAGTTTTTTTGAAAAGCAATAGCCTGTCAAGACGGCTAAAGTTGCCTCATGGAATAGATCTAAAAATAATAGCAAAATGCATGGCCCAACTCAAAGAATTGTTGTTGTTTTTTTAAATTACTAGTTAACAGCCATAACTGACTTTTTTTGTCACAGTACTGTTTTTATTGCAAGCGTATGGTGTATGGTCACATTAGGTTGCAGAGTATTTTCTATTTTATGTTTGTGGCATATCCTTGCAATGAAAATGCCATTGCTTCTAAACATATGATTACACCTACTTGTTAAAGCCAGATGTATTGGCTGTGCCAACGCTTAATTGTCATTTGGTGGTTTGTACATTTTCTGACGAAAGCACTTTTTGGCTCACTCTGCCGTTCACTTATTTGTAACATGTATTGTACTGCCCTCTGGTGGCCACTTGTTATTTGTCACGTTTCTTTATGATCCCTTGCATTCACTAATATGGCAATAGGTTGACACTGATGGAGGGACTTATTTTCCGTTCATCAATCTTTCAAAAACAGCGCTGCTTTGGGTTTCTGCGTGTGGCCATTGGGGTAATTCAAGTTCATTTTCAACATCTTGCATTCAATTTTCTGTTTGCCTGTGACCATCTGCCACTGCCCCCGCCCATCTCAACAAATAAGGAAGTACCCCGTCATTGCATAGGGAGGGAGTCCCTCACTTATCATTGCCTATTTGTGTCTGGAGCCGTCTAATGCTCGTCACTGCATCCATGGGGCTCAGTCTTAAGTATCCTTCCTCCCTTGGGAAAGCGCAGGCCTGGGCCCTCCATTAGAGATAAGGCCTCCCTCCACCCATATGCTACAACATATTCAGCCAACAGTGAAGTTCATCTGACAGACTCAAAGGGAGTAATTTAAAATGCTGACACAAGTAAAATGTCACTCTGCGCAAAAACTAAAGCAAATATCCTCTGAAATCATTGCAGCGGTATCAATAATGCGTGGTTCTCGCTGCGCTGAGTTTGCGTAGCACTGCTTATCCCAGGGTTTGCAGTTTGTCCTGCCAGTAAAGGATCTGCATTGAGTGTGTTTTTAAATCCATTAGGTATATTTCTAAAGTATGTATTAACCATTTAAGCATTAACTTTCTTTTTTAAATTCTTTTTTTTAAACTGCTGCTCAGTAAACAGGAAGTATGAATACATATTACATCCATTGAAATGTCTGCATTGTAAAACAAAACATACAAGTCAAGTTTCAAGCTTTATTCGACAGCATTGTCATAAAAGCATTTACACCCTAATCTAGACATGAATAAATACTATACTAAATTACAACAATTTAAAATACACATTAAATACAAAGTGCTGACGAATTCATGTTTTAAAATAAAATTTTACATCTAAAAATACAAAATCATTGTGCCTTTGTTATCGATAATAAGACCATCTAAAAACAGAGAAACTTATCATTAATCACTTTTCATTAAGGTTAAAGTGCGGGTGCGAATAATCCATGCCCAGCCCAAATATTTAGCTAGAGGAATTGCAAGATAAGGGGAGCAATTTGATCTTAAGATTCTAAGTGCTTCATGACATCTTCTTATCCCCAGGTTCTTGCAAGCAGGTCTTAACTATCTACTTCTTGGTGCGGCATAAAGGGGACATACAAACAGAAAGTGTGGGATGTCCTCAACATGGACCTTGCAATGGCAACACGTATTAACATTATCAGGTGACCATTTTACAGTAAAAGCGTTTAGAGGTAGGCAACCAACTCTGAACTGAAAATACAGCTTTCTGTCCAAGGGTTTTGTGATCGAATTACAGTATTGTTCACATGGTGGGGCTAATTTAATCTCCAGGTACTGGGATGTCAGCATGGAGGGATGGTTAGAAGTCAAAGCAGAGTGATGTGCCATGTCCCAATACATTTTCTTTAACAGTATCTTAGATGGAAAGGCTGTAGGGTTAGTGGCAGACCATAGGTGGTCTAGATGCAGTTTTTGCAACAAGTTCCTGATTTCATTAAGCCAAGTTATTTTGTGGAACCGGTCTGAACTGATAATGTCCATGAGAGCGGATGCATAATGGCCCAGTTCTGATGTTGTCTTTATGCGCCTCCAAAATAGCAGTGGACGAAACCGAGCCAGATCCTCAATCTTTTTCCTCCCTAGATCATATAGGAGTGGGATCAATGGAGTGCTCTGCGGGACTCCTATCAGCCGGCGTAAGAATTTATTCTCCGCAGTTGACAACACACTAACATTAGCGAAACCCCACAGTTCTGCTCCATAAAGGCATGCACCCAGCACTTTCATACCATAAATCTCCAGAACAGGATGGATGGGTTTAGTTAGAGAAGATTTATGTTTCAGTGCTATGGCTCCAGATAGCTGATGGAACTTTAAGACCACAGAATCAATGTGAGATTTCCACTTCATGTTGCCCTGTAAAGAAATACCAAGGTACGTGAAGGCATCCACCTCTTCTACCGCAGCCCCATTAAAATTTATTTTGCCCTTAAATTGTTTCGCAGGATTCATATTCATGAACTTGGTCTTTGTCTTATTTAGTTCTAGGCCCCGAATCCGACAGAAATCCCCAAATGCATCGATTGTCTTTTGTAAGCCACTAGGGGTTCGCGAGACCAGCAGCGTGTCATCAGCGAACATTAATACTGGGACCCGCGCCCCTCCAAGTATTGGAGCGTCAGTTGGGGATTTCTTGAGATAGTCCACTACTCCGTTAATGTACAGGGAGAATAAGGTGGGGGCCAGGACACATCCCTGTCTCACCCCACGCTCTACGGGGAAAGAATCAGTGACCTCGCCCTGGGTCCCCCACCGAATCCTGGCGTAGTTGCTTTCGTGCATACGGACTAGCAAAGTCAATAATTCGGGGCTGATGCCAAGCTCGCTAAGGACAGACCATAGTTTTTGTCGAGGCACTAGGTCAAATGCTGACCTTAGGTCGACAAAAACAGCATACAATGGGCCGTTTGCCAAGGTCACATTTTTCCAGTAAAGAGTTAAAAAATGAAATACTTGGTCACTAGAGCTGGTTAGGGGCGGAAACCAGCTTGGTAGGGGGAAAGGACATCCTTATCATCTATCCAGGCTTGTATTTTATTTTGTATCATTCTACCCATCAGTTTTTGTGCTGAATCAATAAAGCTGATGGGTCTATAATTACTTGGTAAGGCCTTATCCCCTTTTTTAAAAACTGGGATGATCTCCGCTCCCTTCCACGAGGCAGGTATTATGGCTCCTTGTGCTATAGAATTTGCAAGCCAGGCAAAATATTGGCACCAATTTTCCCGGTCACTTAGGAATACATCAGCCGGTATTCCATCAATGCCTGGGGCCCTTCCTCTTGTCACCCCATCCAATGCTACGTTTACATCCCCTGGTGTAAATACTTCCTCTTTATAAAATACCATGGGGGAGGAGGGTGAGACCCGAGGGAAGGGCTGCAAGAATATTGCGGATTGAAGAAGTCAATCCAAGATTCCTTTGCCACGTGGTTTTTTGGGCATTCCGCTAATCCACCCCTATCCCATTTTATAATTGCCCAAAACTCTTTTTGCTGTTTGGCTGCGCAAGCATATTTTAGATCCAGCCACTGATTTTCATCCCATAGCCTTTTTGCCCTAGCTTGAGCTTTTCTATAGTCATCCCTGGCCTTCAGGACTTCTTCTCTGTTTTTACTCCTCAGCACCAAGCTTAGTTTCTGACGTGCTCTTCTACAGGATTGATCATACCATCCTTTCTTTATTAGGGGATGTGCACCCTTTCTTTGGTTACCTTGCTTTAAGAAAAACCCCTGTAGTTTTAAGAAAAACTTGGGGTGTGACTCTTCTATTTGTTTGTTAAAATTAGGCTCATTACAATGATCCTGCAAACTACTAACCTCGCTTGCCACAGCCACCATTAAATCTTGCATTTTCTCTGGCTTATCAAGTAGTTTTTCCCACTTAACAAGGCGTTGGTTATTAGAAGAGATAATGTCCAGGGTCGTGATGTCCTTTCCCGAGTTTGGCGCTATTACTCCTTGGTTTAATTGGAAGAGCAAGCACAACGGGTTGTGATCACTCTCCAGTCTAGGTGCGACCCTCATGTCTACTAGCATATGCCAGTCTCTGACATGTACAAGGATGTAATCAATCCGACTACTTGCCCTTGTATTGTCAAAAGTATGGGCCCCCCGCTGGTCAGACGGGGTACGTCCATTTGTTGCCCTCAGACCCCTGGCCAGACACATACTCTTTAGCTGTACTGCCACCTCGGTCCATTTCTTTACCGGGGGCAAATCTAGTTGAGGAACTCCCCATTTTGCATCCTCCTCTTGGGACATTTCGCTGTCCACCTGGCCCAATGGTTCGAATGTAGTGTTCATATCTCCCCCCACAACAATTGTAATATGCGGTGAGAGGAGTTCCAGATCATTATCTAGTGCAGCTACCACCTCTGAGGCTTTACCCCCCGCTACACCCCTGGCATATATGTTGAAGAGGGCCATCTCGTGGCCATCAGCCCAAGTGATCACAATTGGCAGTATATCACAGCTATTAACGGATCTCACTCTTATGGTACATTGCAATGATTGACGTACCCATATATTTAGCCCCCCTGAAGGCCGCCCTTTGGGATTCTTTTTTGCAGGGGTAAAGAAATTTAGGAACCCTTGCCGATAGACAGGGAGCACTGCCCAAGTTTCCTGCAGCATGATTACATCATGGAGCTCAATAAATTCGCACCATTCTGGGGACTCTACCTTGTTTGAAATTCCAGCCAGATTCCATGATAGGAGCTTAAGGCCCTCCTTAACTGAACCCACCCTCTCTTGTGTGAGCAATACATTTTGACTATGGGGAGGTTGGGCCAGATTAGGTGAGGGGCTGGCTGCCCAACTATTATCAAGGTGGCATGTAGTAGGAGCCGGGAACCCTACTGTGCTAGGCTCACTCCTATTCTGAGAGTATATACTCCCATCGTGAGATTCGATAACAGCAAGCGAACTCTGTTTAATAACTCCCTTCTCCGCAATGTCTATCTCGCCAGATAGCATGCCGCCTTTTTGATCTTGGGCAGCAACCTCCATCCCATTCAGTCAATCACACTCATCTAGGTCCGATAGGGCAGAGAATCTGTTTTCCAAGGGCATACCCCAGTTACTTTTTATGCCAAAGGACTTTCCCCTCCTTGCCGCAGTATTCCATTTTGTTCTCAATACTGTGGGATTAAGAGCATTACCTTTTCTAGCATAGAAAAAGTCTAATGTTAAAGGAACTATCTCAGTGGATCTACGCTGGGGAGGATACATGTTAGCCAAAATATTTGGCAGCACTTCGGGGTCAGAGAGGTGTAACACCACACAGTCCCCTCTAAATTTGTTATTACCACCCCCGATCCATTCTACTCTTCTTGCCTTTACTACCTCTTGTGCCAGCTGATCCATGCCCCCTGGAGCGAAGGCCATATTACGTGAAAGCCAATGCAGTGATTTGTTTATCAGGGAAGATGTATTCTCTCTTTGGCCAGATTCCAAGTGAGGGACATTAGCGCGGACCAATACTACAGGAGAAGCCTCTACAATTAATTCTACTGGTCCCTTCTCAACGTTGCAGTCTATGGGCCTGTCCCTTTGCCCCAGCCCTTCATAAGCCCCACTGTTTACACCCTGTCCCCCAGTAGCCTCTCCTCCCAGATCATTGCTCGACGTGGAAGTAGGGGGAGTATTAACCATAGGTTCTAACCTATGCGCTGTCTGAGTTTCTTTTGTCTCAACTCTGAGCGTCTCTTGTTTCGGGATATTTGCCACTTCCTGTAATGTTTTATGCAGGAGTCCCCCTAACCTATTCACCTCTTCAGTCAGATGGTCAATTTTAGTCAGAAGGGGTTTGGTTATGTTCTTAATTTTGGTGTCTAGGGCGTTTACTAATCTCTTAAATTGGTCTTCGTCCAGTAATAACCTCCCTCCAGACATACCCCTCTCATCTTCTCCACCCCTTTTAGGTGGAGAAGTGTCAAGGCGTTTTTTTCCTGAACGGAGCCCACCCCGTTTTGGGAGACTCTTATCCCCCCCTTAGCTGCTCTAGGGGCTGGTACCGGTGGTGGGAGCTCATCTTCTAGTAGTACTATTTCCTCATCGGGAACATTATCAACATCTGACTCAGCTAATGCTACTATTAGCTGAGTTAATGAGTTACTCTCATGAGTGGACTGCTGAAAAACCTCATTGCTAGTATCAAAAACAGGTGTATCAGAAGGCACATTTTCAATAATGGTAATGGAGGGGAGAGGCTCAAGCCCAATGAGGATCGCCTATCATTATTTATTTTCGCAACAACCTGAACTAGGTAATTATCAAGGGTGTTAACCGCTTGAGGTGTTTTAGATTTAGACATTTTGAGTAAATATGCGACTAATTTTCCCCAAATGGTACCATAAGATATAACAGTTAAATAGCGTGTTATAAGTAAGGATTAGGCAGAAATAAATATCTATGATTACAGCGGAGGGTTTGATCAAAGGTGGGAACTCACAGATAATATATTGAGCAGCGTTCCTGGCCCAGTCCAGTGCCGGCCAGTCCCGGACTGTCACAGACTGTCCGCCCTTTGTCCGGGCTTCGTCCGGGCGTCCCACTCGCGTCCCGCGGTACGCGGCACTGGTGCCGAATTTCACCCAGCTGAGGGCGAAGAGGCGGGGAGGTGCTCCTGGCTCAGGTGTCCTATGGGCGTTTGAGTTCCTGCCTCCTGTGATGCAGCCTGGCCCCCTGCTACGAGCGTTTCCCGTGAAGCGGGAAATGCGAGAGGTGGTGTAAAGCGCTACCAGCTAGCGCTACGGGGCTCTAGGCACTCCAGGACGCAAAGCGCTTCTCCTTTTTTAAATTGCAGCAAAACGGCGATACGAGCCTCTCCTCAGGACAAGTGATTCTTTGAGGAGTTCCGCAGTCCCCAGCGCTGGTGCCGAATTTCACCCAGCTGAGGGGGGCGTGGCGGGGAGGTGCTCCTGGCCCAGGTGTCCTATAGGCGTTTGAGTTCCTGCCTCCTGTGATGCAGCCTGGCCCCCTGCTACGAGCGTTTCTCGTGAAGCGGGAAATGCGAGAGGTGGTGTAAAGCGCTACCAGCTAGCGCTACGGGGCTCCAGGCACTCCAGCACACAAAGCGCTTCTCCTTTTTTAAATTGCAGCAAAACGGCGATACAAGCCTCTCCTCAGGACAAGTGATTCTTTGAGGAATTACATACTAGAGACGACTTTCACACCGTGGAACATGAAGAAACATTGTGCAAATGGGATCATACCTGCACATAGAAAAGGAATTCTTGAGTCTCAAAATCTCAAGTAATAAACCCAAACCAATCTCCCCCACCCCCACCCCCGCCCTATCCCTTAAACGGCTCTCTATATCTGCACCAATTGTCCCATACGTTCTCCCATTTCTTTGGGCAGCCCCAACTCTGGTAGTCCACCTGCTCCGGTCTTTGGCACCAATCTACATCTGCCTCCCAGTCTACGGCCTGCGGCGTTCCCTCTGCTCCCCATGCTCATGCTATGTCTCTTTTAGGGACACCAGATGCTAACTTAAGCCTGCTTCCCCGCATCCCCTAATGCAGAGAGCGTTTTCGCCCCTTCCCAAGTGATGAAGTAAAAGTAATATTCTAGAACAGTACGACCTATGAAGTATGCATAACTGGATAAGGTAGAACCGGGATCGTATTACCAACTCTCTGGGGCTTTGTATTGCTTTGGCTCAATCTTCATCTTCTATCAGGCCCAGGTCTCTCCACCCCCCCCCCCCCCACTGTGCCTTCAGCTTTACCAATGGATCTGGAGAATTATTCATGAGTTTCACATACGTTAAGGAAACTGCCTTTTCTGGTATGGGATCTAATAACAAACGGTCCTCACTCGGCACTGCATCGGTGAGTGTCTCCCCTTCCCGTATATGACACCTCAGCACTTTGCTGAGCTGTAAGTATTTAAAGCATCCAGGGTCCACCATCTCAATCTTCTTCTGCAGAGTCTCGAATGTAAAATGGGCTTGCCCCTCTACAAATGCCCAATCACTCAATTCCTTAGGCATTAGCTTTTGATTGGTCTCCTCTTATTTTTTCACACTTCAAATTCAGCGTTAGCCTTCACCCTTACACAAACATCTCCATCTCACTGGGCCAAGACCCTTCTTGGCAAAGGATACAAAATCCTGAAGAGTGACAAGGGGATCATCTTCTTCTCTCCCCACTCAATTTGTTACAATCAACATAAAAAATTTCACATAAAAGCTTGTCCACCAACTGGACCAGTCCCAGTAACCAAGGCAGAATATTAACCAGACCGACCTGCACACCACAAATAACTAAGGGGTAGATGTACATAGGAATGATTTCCAATTAGTGAATTTTCTGCGATTCACTATTTGGTAATCGTAAAACACCAGTGTGCAAATGTTTGTTTAACACAGTTTGTGATTCCCAGAGGATCACAAATAGACCTACCTCATTAATATTAGGCCTTCGCAAAGTTTGCAGAGTTCTACTCCGTGGTACTCCACAAAGTGCCCACAAATCTCTGCCACGCTCTGTGGAGTACTGCGAGTGGCGGAGTATGGTAAGTCTCACTGCTCGCACTGATTTTTAGCGCTGGGAGTTTGTACCGTGCTGTAAAATGACAGCAAAAGGCACTAAGCATCATGCCAGAGGGTGCTGCTTCTTTCTGCCGCTCGAGTAGATATTCTACTCAAGCGGCAGCTTCCACAAGGTGAGTGGCAGATTTCTCAGCATGAGCAGTCATGGCCTGCCGCGACCACAACCATTGAGAAATCTCACCGGGAGGAGGTCCAGAGTGTGATTTTACTAGCTCACCAAATTAACTTTAGCAAACCGCGAGAGAGAAAAAAAACCTCTGCTCTGCATCATTTTGCAAAGTTTTGCAGAACTCCGTGCTCCGCACAGAGTGCGGAATAGGAGAAACTCTGCTAACACCGCCGACGGAGTGGAATTCTTCATTTTCATGCGGTAGATCTCGGTTTGCGACCCATTAGAAATCGCAAAAATAACGTCTGTCAAAGCAGTCATGAGCACTTAGAGAGTGCCACCACTCTGCACTGCCTAGCCCAGCCCCGCTCCACCCCACCCCGCCAATCTGCCTCAGCATGGAAAAATAAAATGATAATAACCTTAGGTTATTATCATTTTATTTTTCCTTTTTTATAAGGGTGAAAGGCAGTGGGGCAACGCTCCTCCGCCTTAGCTGAGAAACATCTCCTGCTTTGACCTCCAATGTTTATGCTTCAAGTATCCTCAGCGCCAATCTGCATCTCAGAGTGCCAGAAATGGTATTCTGACACTAACCAATGATTACAGAATCATAGGTTAGGCCTCACACAACCAAGGTGGATTCTTCAAAGGACATTCAAGTTGCATGTCACAATTATTCAGTCGCAATCTTTCCTACAGTGTAAAAGTTCCTTTTTAGGTCTCGCCCTGCGATTGCAGGCCAAAGGCCTGCTGTCGCAGAGCGAGACTATTGCTATCCTTCCGGTTTTCAGGGACTCAAGGGGAGAGGACAACAGACTGTTACGCGCACGCAGCATCAGCCTGCCGGGATCAGGTCGCGCGCGTCAACACGCGCTCCGATTCCGGCAGGCTGTTAACAACATGTGCAAACACACATACAGCCCCCCCCCGCATACACACACACACACGCACGCACACACATACACAGAGAACCCCCCCCTTACACACACATCACCTACCTTGTCTCGGCGTCTTCGCGCTCCCTTACCCCCGCTCCTCTGGTGCGCGCGCACCACTGGTTTCGATTCCCGAGTCGGCTCCTCTCTGGTGCGCGCGCACCACAGGTTTCTATTCAGTGTTTATTTCAACAGCCAATCAGGAGGCAGAACTCCTTGAAGATATGCTCCCTCTCTGGTCCGCCATCATTTGAACTGCACGGTGCGTCGTGCACCCCAGCAAAAACGGCAGCATGGGCCAATCACCTTTGTTGCTTTGCTTATTATGTCCGTAGGCAGCTTTTGGTTATGCAGCCCGCGTCACATACAAAGACACCCATGCGAGTACTTTAAACGTGACTTGTTGTACCAAGCTTTCAACTTCTTTTGTAATCATATGCATTATTTGCAGCTGCTAAGCAATTTATCATGACTTTTGTGGTGTACTTGTAAATATGGCTATTTCTAAATGGGGTCCCTTGACCTACCTGTAAAAGCTATAATTTCTTGCGAGTTTATTTGCAAAATCGTGCCTTAAAATGCATAATTTTCATACTTTTTCCCTTTCAATTACTGTTGGTAGTTAATATCAGCTGCTCCGCTTCAACCGTAATTTCCACGTGGTGTTCTTCACTTGTGAAGCACAATGCTGCAGGACTGATCTGATTTTTGCCACGGCTGCGTAGGATTCCCAGTTTAACCCCAAAAGTCCTGCCAGCCTTTATTGCCCCCAGAGGCAGGTGACTGTTACCGCACAATGAGAGTTGGCAAGAGACTTTAACTGCAGCCAGTACTAATTCAGTGGAATCTGTGGAAATCACCAGGGTGTTGCATGTGCATATAGAGCACCCAAATCTGACATTTGGTTTATTGCTGCACCCAAGGAACATTTACAACACCCAGAGATGTATCCGAGATATTCGAATATTGGAATGGGGAGTTCGTAGTAAGGGCATAGAGTGGGAAAGGACCAATAGGGACTTCTGGCCTCTGATTCACCATTCCAATGTTTGTCCTTCAGTTGTTTTTTTGCTAATTTAGAACATTCCTCCCTCTGAGTGGCCTGGTCTGATAGCACTATTATCACTATAGCCCACCTGGCTGGAGATATGTTTGTTGTTCGATGCCCTATCCCGTAGTAGACCTTTGCCTTCGGCTTGAGCCTATAACTTGGAGAGGGTATTTAACAACCAGTATACACCCAATACCAAGAGAATTGTGGGATGTTTTTAGTTGGGTGGCTTATAACCTGTCCCAACATAACACAGAACATATTCAAATTACAATATCCAATCAGTCCATAATCTGTATGCTGGTAACCCTCATGTCCTATATAATAGAATTGCCAACAGTGACCACCTATTGGTCAAATATGTTCTCTCAATGTTTCAAGCTTTATTACAAATGTAACAAAAACATGTTAATATTTCACTTCTGTTTTAGGACTTTTGTAACAATAAAACACACAAAACATAATCTTCACAAGTTATTTACAAAAGTTTAAGCTATTGCCATTATAAATTACAATACCTTTTATTTAAGTATTAATTATGTAAAAAAAAATTCAAAGCCATTGTTATTTGTAATATCAATACATGTAAGTCACGTAAATACAACACATATTGCATTACAAGTGCTATATGTGTCACATTTGCGAAAATTATAACTATTGGCATTGTAAATGACAAAACTATTAATTTTGCTATTTTCAAAAAAAAAAACCTAAGTAAAAACTTTGTCATTTACAATTCCAATAGCTCAAACTTTCCTAATGCGAGACCTATTGCATTGCAAATGCTTGTTTACATAAGGCCTCCAGAGGTTTTTTAACCATGAGTTTTGGAAGATTCATGAGGATAATATGTCTACTGCTAGTAGGGACTTGACCGTTTTGAATTTAAACTTTGGGTGCTGCCCACATTTGCTTTTAGATTATATTTTGGATCGAAAACTGGGCCCCTGGGTTTACGACAATTTCATTTACTGCAGTTCCCATTGGTTAGTTTGTTAAATGAAGTTCAGGTTTGTTCCCTTTTGTATCGAAAGGAGCGATGGGAGATGTACATAGGATTGGTTTTGCTGTTATATGTCACCTGCTGGCTGTTTACTTTGCTCCCAAAGTCATAATCCTAACTTCTCTCCCTTGGTTGATTGTTATTTTTTTGAAGCTGTGGATTTAGTCAAAATAGTTTGAATACTACAGTGTTCTAACTTATTCTTGGACCAAATTAATTTTGGGTGGTGTCCCCTTCCCAAAGTTGCCTGCCTGCAATCTCATGGCATCTTCCTTTTGCAACTCAATGGTCACTAAAAGCTGTGCATTTGTAGACACGTTCAATGCATTCATTAAGCCCCTACCCTTACTGTCTCTGTACTCTGATCCTGCGCAAGTGGATGCTTTGAGGGATGATTAATAATTGTTTGGAAGTTTGCCCAGAGAGTTCTGATCCCACCAACCCAGTAACAGCTTTATGAGCTTTAAGCAGGATAGTATTTGGACCCACTGTATTGAAGGATCTGGCTGAAAACCAGGACTGTGAAAAGAGTAACTATTCATTATTAGGGTCCGCTTTTGTCCCAGGAGAGTTTTGAGACGATATGTACAAAGCTTTTTGGGAGGTCACGAACATTTGCAACTGCAAAAAAGCATTTTTTAATGAACAAAGCCCCAATTTGCGAATCGGTAACCTATTGCCAAATAGAAAATTGGGGTTGAGATTCAGTATTAGGAAGCGGTGTGTTTAGGGCGTCCCTTACTAATGCCGAATTGCAGTGTGGTATGTAGGAATGTTTTGCGACTGAAATGCGGTCACAAAACATTCAATTTTACCACCTACTTCAAATAGATGGTAACCCATTCGCAAAAGGGAAGGGGTCACCAAAAGATCCCTTCCCATTATATATGTGAATGTGTATATGAATTTCACCGGATACAGTTATCTCAAGTAACAGTAACTTGTGCCCTAAAGTAACTATAACTCATGCCCCCACCATGCACATGGCGTTCATTTTAGATGTTCTAGTGATGCTATAAAACCTGTCACAGAACATGTAGTAGGTGATGTAATATCGGAGGTATTTAGCTGTCTATTCAGCAGACCTCCCCAGCAGGCCCAAGGGGGCAGGGTATCCCTACCCTGCCATCCTAAACGTTTAAAATATATTTTTTTCTAGAATACCAGACTGAGTCACTGTGACGGAGTCCCGGCGTCCCCCCCCCCAGGATTCTTTCCCCCTGTGCCTTTACCTCATCCCGGGGACGTCCACACGAACTCTGGCCGGCCAATCCCTCGGGTCCGCCCCCGAGCCGGAAAAATAACATTGGCCCACAGTTCCCCGTCTCTCTCTTCAATACAGGAGCCAATCACGGACCTGCAAGCACCGAAAGCACTACGCCGTGAACCCGGAAGTCCCGCCTCGGAGATAGCGTCGGAACCGGTGAAAAGCAACCCGAACAGTGGAAGCAGCGTCGGAGAATCGTGGCAGGATACTCAGGCTGGAGCTGGAGACAGAGGAGAGGAGCCAACCGAAGCAGATGAGTGGTCGGAGGAGTGGTGGAACCCTTAAGGAGGAAGCTGAAGAGCGGCCGTAGCTCACCTGGAGAGCTACGGCAGACCGCGTGAGTACCTTTAACCGCCCCTGGAGCGCGCTAGGTGCTCTCTGTACATAGTGTAAATAATCTCTATCCTCGTAGGCACTAATCACTTAGAGTAAACACTGTAAACGTATTGTAAAGCATTACCACCGTGCACGGCCCGATCCCCCATCACGTCCTGAACACCCTTGCTGATTCACTATCTTTGTCCTTGCCTATCGTCCCTCTTCCCCGTTCCCTCCTTCCCTCACCAGCTTCCGCTCCGCCCTTTCACCTCCCGGTGTTGGTAGTGGCATACTTGCCAAATCGCGGTTCGGACTAACGGTCCCTTTCTCTCTTCTTGCCCTCCGAGGTCTCTCCACGCCCAACGACGACCTACTACCCGGCAAGGACCATCCGAAGGGAGCTACACCCCAGAGACGCCGGATCCGAACATCAGGAGTCCCCTGTATTCACCTCTTGCATGACTGTTGTACTGCGAATAAACTACCTTAACTATAGCACACTATCTCCGGCCTCCTTGCCTGATTTACCGGCCCGCGGACACCCCACGACCACATCTGGTGTCAGAAGTGGGATCAGCCGGTAGCGTGGAGGCTGTTATGAAGAGGATGGCCGAATCCCAGGAGCAGCTGGGTAAACTCATGGAACAATTCTTGAAAACTGCCGAAGACGACAGGAGTCAGCTCCATGACGTCCTGAAAGGACATGGAACAGTGCAGGAACAAGCATTGGGGAAATTGACTGATGTCCTGGGACAACCCAGACCCATGACCTCTCTACCTTCCGTGGTGTTACAGAAATATGTCCCCGGTGAAGACCCCGATTATTTTTTTACCAATTTTGAGAGATTGTCCCAAGCAGCGAACTGGCCTGTGGATCGATGGGGCCAGTATTTGGGTCCCCTGCTTACAGGAGACCTACAGGCCGCATACCAGCAGGCCAACATCCAAGGCACCACCCCGTATCCTGACATAAAGAAGTGCATCCTTGAACGTCTGGGCGTAGACAATGATACGTATAGGATGAAGCTCAGGCAGACCAAGGAAGGGCCCCAAGAAAATCCTCGAGCTCTGTCCTTCCGGATCAGAGATCTTGTCAACCGGTGGCTCAAACCGGAGGCTTCAACAAAAGAGGACATCATTGAAAAGATCTGTCTTGAACAGTTCCTAAACTCCCTTCATCCCGCCACGCAGAGATGGGTACGGCAACATACCCGGCTCACCCTGGAGACGGCTGTGGAAATCGCCTGTGTGTATGGACGGGCACAAGACCTACAACGTGGTAAGGATGAAGCCACCCACAGGCCACACCCCTCCAACACCAACCGATTCCCCAGGCCTCCTCAACCCCGAAGACAAGAACCGGCTCCTCTCTTGCCCTCCCCGATCCTATACCGTCCTCCCAACCCTGGACCACAATGCTATCATTGTGGGAACTACGGACACATAGCCCGCATGTGTCCCCAAAAGGAGGTACCAATGGAAATCGGAATGGTACGGAATTACGTCTGCAACACCCCCGGGGCTGCTCCCCCTCCGTTTCATTGTCCCGTGGACATAGACGGACAAGAGGTTCTGGCCCTCGCAGACTACGGGTGCCGACAAAGCGTCCTCCGTCCACAGGACTTGGGTCTCCACCAGAAGACCCCAACAGGAGCAGTGGCCATCCAGTGCGTGCACGGCGACACGAAACGTTACCCCACCACGCGGGTTCGGGTGCAGCATCCCGGTGATACAGGAACCGACCTCACGGTTGGACTCATACCAGCTTTACCGGAACAGGCAATCCTGGGGAGCGATTACCCAGGTCTCCCGACGTTACTCCAGGACACAACGGACTCCCTTGCCCAGTGGTGGAAGGAGGCCCCCTACCCTCAGACTCCGACCGGAACCCCTGCGGAACCGAAACCCCACAAAAGCAAGAGACAGAAAAGACAGGAGAAGATGTCATACGCCTCTGCGTATCCAGTTGAGGTGGAGGAACACCCATGGCAGACGGACCAGGAGTTCCGCGGGGCTCAACAGGAGGATCCGCTCCTACAGGAAGCCTGGGGAAGGGCCCTAGAAAACGAAGACCCTACACAAGTAGGTCCATATTTCTTTAAGAAAAGGGGTTTGCTGTACAGAAAGGGTGGCCCACAACAACCTCCTCAATTGTTGATTCCTAGCCCCTTCAGGGACAAAGTCCTTTTCCTGGCCCACAGTCACCTATTGGGAGGACATTTCGGGGATGAAAAGACTAGCCAAACGGTCCTTGACCGTTTTTACTGGCCGGGGATTCATCAGCACATAAAAACCTATTGCCGTGAGTGCGCTATTTGTCAAAAGAACAGTCGGTACAGACCTCCTAGGGTACCCCTGTGTCCCTTGCCTCTCATCGACATACCGTTTAGCCGGGTGGGAATGGACATTATAGGGCCCCTGTTGCCCTCCCGAAGCGGTTGCCGATATGCTCTTGTCATCGTGGACTATGCCACGCGCTTCCCGGAAGCCTTTCCGCTACGCCAGCCCACAGCCCAAAACATCGCCAAGGCGCTTATCACTCTATTTTCCCGTGTAGGCTTCCCCCGTGAGATCCTTACGGATCAGGGCACCCCCTTCGTTTCAGCCCTGATGAAGCAGGTCTGCTCAAGGCTAGGGATCAAACAAATCAGGACCTCAGCCTACCACCCCCAAACAGATGGCTTAGTCGAACGCTACAATGCCACCTTAAAGCAGACCCTAAAGAAGATGTTGGGACTGGAGGCTAAGCGGTGGGAGGAGCTCCTCCCGCTAGCCCTTTTTGCCATCCGGTGTAAACCCCAGAGCAGTACTGGCTACTCCCCATACGAGTTGCTGTATGGAAGACCCCCTCGTACCCTGCTGGAGATGGCACAGGAAGCCTGGGAGGCTGACCCGGACCGCACACGCCCTTTACCTGAGTATGTCAACAACTTAAAGACCCATCTAGCCCAGATCCGAGACATAGTAAAAAAAAACATGGAAAAAGCCCAAGACAACCAGAAAAGGCAGTACGATAAGGGCACCAAGAATAGGACGTTTTCCGTTGGAGACCTGGTCCTCCTAATGATGCCCTCTTCCGACCACAAACTCCTGGGACAGTGGCAAGGACCCTACGCCGTCCTGCGGCAGGTGACCCCGGTCACTTATGAGATCGAGCTCGACCCCACTAAAAACACGGCCCAGATCTACCACGTGAACCATCTGAAGAAATGGGAGGGACCCCGTCCTGTCCTGGTGGGACACAGTCTCCCGGTTCCCTTTTCCTTTGCTCCCTCTCTAGACCCTGCCCTGACCCCGGGGCAAATCCATGCACTCCACAAAGCCCTGTCCCCCGTACAGAAGGTGTTCTCTTCATACCCCGGAAGAACCACCGTCACCAAACACGCAATAGACACTGAACCAGGGAAAGTGGTACGGTTGCGTCCTTACCGTGTCCCTGAAGCACGAAGGGCTGTCATAAGAAGAGAAATCGAGGACATGTTAAAGATGGGAATCATCGAACCATCGATCAGTGAGTGGAACTCCCCGATAGTTCTGGTGCCGAAACCTGACGGGTCTGTCAGGTTCTGTATAGACTTCCGCGAAGTGAACAAAGTGTCCAGATTCGACACATACCCCTTGCCGAGAGTCGACGAAATGGTCGAACGGATAGGGAAAGCCAAATTTATCTCCACCCTCGACCTCTGCAAGGGTTATTGGCAGATTCCCCTCCGAGACCAAGATAAGAAAAAGACAGCCTTCTCCACCCCGGAGGGGCTGTTCCAATTCATTGTCATGCCTTTTGGACTCCACGGGGCCCCAGCCACCTTCCAGCGTGCGATGAACCAGGTCCTGCGGCCACACACGGAGTATGCAGGAGCCTATCTCGATGACATCGTCATCTACAGCGACAGCTGGGAACAACACCTGGTCCACTTACATGACGTTGTCTCTTCCTTGGGCTCCTTTGGCTTTTCCATTAACCCCGCCAAAACCACCCTAGCTGCCCAAACCGTCCAGTACCTGGGGTTCCTGTTGGGCGAAGGTATGATCAGACCCCAGAAATCCAAAACCGAAGCCATAGAGAACCTTCCCTTTCCGAGAACGAAAAAGGATCTCCGTGCATTTCTCGGGCTCCTCGGTTATTACAGGAGGTTCGTGCCCAACTTCTCTCAGAGAGCTGCACCTCTTACAGATCTTCTCAAAAAGGCTACCCACACCGAGCACGCCCTGAAGCATCCTAACCCCCTCATATGGCAGGCGTTCTCTGACCTGAAGGGAGCCCTAACCTCCAGTCCTGTTCTGGTGAGCCCTGACTACACACGGCCCTTCATTCTCCAGACAGACGCCTCCGACCAAGGATTAGGGGCTGTTCTGTCACAAAAGGACGAGCAAGGGAATGAGAAACCCATTCTTTATCTTAGCCGAAAACTGTTCCCCAGGGAACTTAACTATGCGGTAGTTGAGAAAGAGGCCCTTGCCATCAAGTGGGCTATCGAAACCTTGAGATACTACCTGGAGGGTCGTGACTTCACGATTTATACCGACCATGCCCCCTTAGAGTGGATGGCCCGGAACAAAGGACACAACGACCGGGTCCTCAGCTGGTTCCTTTCTTTCCAGCCCTTTCACTTCCGTACCCAACATCGAAAAGGGTCCGAACAAGGCAACGCTGATTTTTTGTCCCGGTACCCCCTCTCGCCCTCTCCTGCCCGTACAAGAAGGACAGCTAGGGGAAGGGGATGTGACGGAGTCCCGGCGTCCCCCCCCCCCCAAGATTCTTTCCCCCTGTGCCTTTACCTCATCCCGGGGACGTCCACACGAACTCTGGCCGGCCAATCCCTCGGGTCCGCCCCCGAGCCGGAAAAATAACATTGACCCACAGTTCCCCGTCTCTCTCTTCAATACAGGAGCCAATCACGGACCTGCAAGCACCGGAAGCACTACGCCGTGAACCCGGAAGTCCCGCCTCGGAGATAGCGTCGGAACCGGTGAAAAGCAACCCGAACAGTGGAAGCAGCGTCGGAGAATCGTGGCAGGATACTCAGGCTGGAGCTGGAGACAGAGGAGAGGAGCCAACCGAAGCAGACGAGTGGTCGGAGGAGTGGTGGAACCCTTAAGGAGGAAGCTGAAGAGCGGCCGTAGCTCACCTGGAGAGCTACGGCAGACCGCGTGAGTACCTTTAACCGCCCCTGGAGCGCGCTAGGTGCTCTCTGTACATAGTGTAAATAATCTCTATCCTCGTAGACACTAATCACTTAGAGTAAACACTGTAAACGTATTGTAAAGCATTACCACCGTGCACGGCCCGATCCCCCATCACGTCCTGAACACCCTTGCTGATTCACTATCTTTGTCCTTGCCTATCGTCCCTCTTCCCCGTTCCCTCCTTCCCTCACCAGCTTCCGCTCTGCCTTTTCACCTCCCGGTGTTGGTAGTGGCATACTTGCCAAATCGCGGTTCGGACTAACGGTCCCTTTCTCTCTTCTTGCCCTTCGAGGTCTCTTCACGCCCAACGACGACCTACTACCCGGCAAGGACCTTCCGAAGGGAGCTACACCCCAGAGACGCCGGATCCGAACATCAGGAGTCCCCTGTATTCACCTCTTGCATGACTGTTGTACTGCGAATAAACTACCTTAACTATAGCACACTATCTCCGGCCTCCTTGCCTGATTTACCGGCCCGCGGACACCCCACGACCACAGTCACCAAGTCCTAAAATGGCTGCTGCCACATTTTTGTTGATGTGGTGGCTGCCAATCATATCGTCTGGCTCCACAGATCCACTGCGGCATGTAATATACACATTTTTTGAACCTGTGGATGAGACTTTGAAAAGTTTCATGAAGATTCCGCAAATGGCACAAAAGTTATTAGCAAACCAGAGAATGCATTTCCTATAGAAATGTGGTTGTAACTATAACTACCCAGCGGTGGCTGGTACTGTGTAGTATATAAACACACACACAATCACAAGTATGATGTAGTGAGGAATATGCATTACTTTTTTTATTTTTCTAAGTATATTTAATCAATATTTGTGTATGATATTTCTGTTCTATTCTTTTTATGTTGTTTGAAACTTGATATTTATGATTTCTATATTTTAGTTGCCAATATCCTTATATTCATAATTCATATTTATTTATAATATATTTATAGTATATTTTTATTTTCAATATTTGTTTAATTTGCATATGGTGTTTAAAAAGTAGATATTTTGATAGTCACTGTTTAGGCAATGATATTTAAGCAATGATATATTTTTATCACAATATTTTTGTAACTTACATCTTGCGAGCTGAGGAAATCCTTCATAGTAAGTGTTTCGGTAGGGGGCTTGACGGCATAGGTTAAAGATAGAACTCCCCAGTAAGTGTCCCAGAAACAGAACAGGTGTTTGTGCCTACTTCTTGCACCCTGTGCCATGTTAAATTTGCAAAAGGGGCCCCAGTTGCTTGCACAACCCCTTCTGTAATGATGATCTCCTGGCACACATTTTCGCTGGTGCAATCATGAGAGGCAAAGGAAACCCTTTGCCTCTGTGTTTGCACTTGTTGCAGAAATGATGCTCAGAGGATGTCAAGAGGCTTCTTGTCTGTGAGCCACATAAAGGAGGTGCACAGTCAGTGCACCCTCCAATAGCACTCCTCGGAAAAGGAGTGACGTGGGACCCATGTGGCGCACAATGCATGTTTAACCTTCCAGAAAGGACATAGCATGTGATGCAGCTAAATATGTTAAACACCACGTGTGGGCTGCAGAACTTGTTGTGCAATACACTAGGCTACCAAAGAAGACATGACTTCAGGCCTACCTGTATACCCTGACTATTACATCTTTTAAGACTGCAAGTGAATCCATCAAAATAACCCTTTTAAATATTAGTACTTTAAAAAATGAAATGGGTCAGCCATACATACCCCACAACTAAAAGTATCTAGCATTTAAAAGTTGTACTTGCAAGAATTTGGGTCTGATTTAGAGTTTGACAAATGGGTGCTCAATCACAAATATGACAGATATTTCTTCCACCTTATGACAAGTGCATTAGGCCACAATCTACTTGTAATAAGGCAGGCAGGATATCCGTCATGTTGTCATGGAGTAACCAGGCTGCCAATCTTTAAATTAGGATCTTGGTGTAGGCATGTGCAGTGAATAGCCCCCAAATGGTATTTTCACTGCATAGGGCTGTAGAGGTTTCTATAAGAAACATGAAGATAAAATACTACTTCTATCAATGAGTGTTTGAGATAAGTTACAGAGATGAACAGCCATTGCTTTTAATACTTATTAAAAATGAAAACATTAGTGCTCTGGTGAAGTTAGATTTTTTTTAAATAAAAATGTAGGAAAAGTAACTTTAAAAAAGTTAAACATGACTGCCGAACATCCTGATGCATAATTAGCATTAGCCTGCCAGCTGCTACCCCCTATCAGTGCTTCCCACTGAGGTGTGGAAACTGCACAAGAGCTTTTTGTCAGGAAGACCTGAGTGAAAAGTATGAGACTCATCTAGCTCACATATGGCAGCTTGGAATGCTGAGGAACTTCATTAACTTGAATGGGCCGGGGTGAAGTTTCCTCGTTGGTAGTTAAGTGTAAAGGCAGACCTGGGAAAGAGAAGCCTATGTTCCCTGGGTCAACTGTAGCCAGATTGGCAACAGCTCGGTGGGAGGGAGGACTGGTTCCAGTACCAGTATGATGTGGTTGAGCAGGAGGAAACTGCTCCTTTCCCTAGGCACACGCTTGACTGGCACACAAACCAACTCCAAGGGCTGAAGGGTTCTGACGTTGGATTTTACTCAGAATAGTGTATTCTGGGATATTTTGTTTTAAGGCATTGAGGATGTCCTGCAAAATTGGAAGGATTTCCCCTGGGAATGTTTTTCTCAAAGTTCAGGGAGTGTTACTCAGTCACCCCACCCCTGGCTTGTGAATCCTGCAAAAGTAGCACCTCACCTGCAACTCATCAGTACATATCTGGACCTGTGAAGAGGACTGGAATTGGTGTCTGTGATCTATTTGGACACCTGAGAGGCTGGACCTACTCCCACTTCTGCCTAGGACTGAGAAATGGGCTTCAAGGATCAGATTGCCTGCATGGCTACAGGGATAAAACAAGATGCAAGAGGCCTTTTTCTTGAAGTAACCAGATGACCATCCGTAATTAGAACTCAATCGAACCCTGTTGGGAGCCTCTTCTCAAATTAGTCTTGGCCCCTAAGTGCTGTTTCTGATGCCCTGGAAACCTTTCAAGAGACCAAGAGGAACTGCTCCTGAAAATTTGAAATTTCGCAACTTGGAAAATGCTTGGATTTCCAAGAACTTCAGAGCATCAGCAACACTTTGCAGCAAAGATGTCCTTTTTGAAGAGGACTTTGTCAGATACTTAACTTCAAGCTTGTCTTGCTAGATGATTTAAAGTTCCAAAACAAAGACTCTGGCCCAGATTTACGAAGGTTCTGTGTCAGGTTTGCGTTCGGTTTTTAACACAGAAAAGAGGCAATATCATTTTTGGAGCTTAAAAAACAAGGCCAATTGGTATTTGTGTTGGTTTGCAAGAACAAGTAACAGAAACCTGTGTTGCTTTGCATTACTCTGTGTCAAGGGTGATTTCCATAGGTTGTACATGGGTGTTCCTGTGCTGCCACCTATGGTTTTTGATGCAAACCCTATCTACTAACAATAGATTGAAACATAAACTTTCAAAGTACAAGGTGTTATAGCTGCATAAATGCAATATTTTTATAAAATGTACATCAGCTGTATGGTTTCATATGATCAGTTTCACGGCACACTATAATAGAACAAGCACTGACAAATCCAATCAGTTTAACATTTGTATTGTGCAAGAACACACAGACATGCAACATTAACACCCAGATTGACACCGATGAACAAATTCAGATGAGCACACTTTGGAGATCAGAGAGCACAGCTTCAGATGAGATGGGGAAGGTAGAGGCGGGGAAGGCAGAGAGGTAAGTAGGGGTGGGAAATAGAAGACAAGGTTTTTTATTACCTTTATTAGGGGAGACCATTTTATGTATGGCTTCCCTGCTACTCCTCTGCCTTTGAGTCAATGTGAAATCAGGTCACCTGGATTTTGGGGAGGGGAATAAATAACATGAAATTAAAGGTGCGTAAAAAAAGAGAAATAGGGTTAATATCCAGCTATAATTCTTTGTGCTTTATATAATGCCAGGCAATGAGACTTGCACATTTATGTAAATAATGCATCATTCACTACTTGTGGTGCTTGGCAAGTGGCTGAAATCTTGAGGAGTATGCTTTCCATAAGAACCCATTAGTGTGAATAACTCATTCAAAATCTAGTAATTCCCTGCTGTGATGTCACTTAGGGAATGGTCTTCCATCACCTTGCCTGTGACTTCTGAGGCCCAGGGGAACTAAAGGAAGGGTAGTTTGTTGCCTTCTGCAGTGGTGGTAGAATTACTGATGGTGTTCTTTCACCCCGCCCTCACGTCCTTCCACCTTTCCGTGAGTATCTGAACACCAGAAGGAGGCAGTGTGTTGTGGGTGATGATCCAGTGTTGCTGTCATGATTTCTCCCATCAGCTGTAGGTCTAATTAAGGCACATACTTACCTGACATGCTATATCTCTCTGTTGTGATAGTGCCTCTTAGAGAGCAACTGTCAGACCAGCTTGGCACTACACTAACTGTCTCATTGAGAGCAGCGAGCACAACTCTACTCGTTTGTTCACCAAACTCTAAATCATGCCCTTAAATTGTGCAAATAACTTGTTAGTAAAATCGAGGAGCAGAATGGACCAGCAACTTGTGTTTCTTTATCTTACTCTCATAGCATAACTCCAGCAGCATGACTTGCGCCATCAGTCTGCAAACAACAACCTCTCTGGTGAAAACAAAATGGTATAAGACTAACCTGCTCCACACCCTACATTTTTGGTGAGGTCAGTGCTGGAATGTAGGGGGATCTCGCCAGATTAGGGATCCGTAAGCTATAATTGAGCTGGATCGGAGATCCATCTGGCCCATGTGAAATATGATGAATATGTCCCAGTGTCATTTGCCAAACCCAGGACACAATCCAGGAGGGGCCGCAGATTGTCTGCTTTATGTTAACTCCTTCGATGCTGATGACAGAACGGTTCCGTCATCAGCATCGGCTGAGCTGTGCTGATGACGGAACCGTTCCGTCATGACTCCGCCCGCGCAAGGCGGAGTCAGCATGGGCGGGGAATTTGCGCCGCACGGATGCGGTTAAGAACAGCCATGCGCATCCAGTGAGTTGGGCTTTGTTATCTTAGATTACAGCTGGGCCTAAACAGAAGCCGAATTTAAGGGGCCATCAGCCCTCCTTAACTAGACACCAATGCAATGGAGGGGAAACAAAACCACATAGCTTGCAATCCTTTCACAAGTATGTAAGAAAAAAGTACAATTTGGAGCCAAGTGTTTAACTTTCTTCAACCCCCCATACAAGAGATATGCATGCACTGTAAGAATGTCAGATGCATGTATAAGTGCTTACATAAATAACAATTTAAAATCCCTGCCAAATTATTTTCATTCTTTTATAGAGCTACTCGTTCCAGTGTAGCATATCAGAGCACTTTACCTCTCACACACACAGGCACACATACACACACACACACACACACTATACATTGACAATAAGTCATAGAAGGGTGTAAATCTGTGTATAGGATGTGACTTAAGATAATGAGAGTTTCAGGGCATAAATATAAGACATCATCTTTACTGGTAGGGATTATGTGCCCTCGCAAGTTTTAGTCCCAGCTGCCAAAGCTCCCAATGGCACTCAACTCTACAAGACTGTTAACTTTGTTCTTTATGCGTTCCGTTTTCTACCTATTGTATCCTTCCTAAAGTATTTAACTGTAAAATGCTCTGATACCCTCGGTGGCCATGTTCACGCTATAGAAAACTTTCTAAAAAAATAAAATGCGATGTCGGGCGGAAAACCATCCAACAGCTAGTCAGAAGCTTTTGGCCTGACATTGAGGGTTTCCCTCCCACCGCCGTATTACAATACTGGTGGTCGGAGGGAAACCCACAGGGGGATTCCACTGCTCTGAGCCCATCGGAGCACCGGCAGGACTGATAATCCTCAAATACAGGCACGTGCTCAGGATTATGATGTCGGTTTCCCACAGCTTTTCCATGTAGCCTTTTCCAAACCTGGAAAGGCTGTCAGAAAGTTACATTGGAGGCCCCTAGCAGAGCCCCCGCCCCCCTGCTGCCTACGCCATGAGGCCTGGGGGCACCTATGGTGCCCCCCAAAACATCCATCGTTCTTGCCACAATGTGCAGGGATGTTTTTTAAAGTGTATATCTTCTATTGAGGCTGTGCTGCAGCCCCAGTACAAACTTCAATAGAAAATATACACTTTGCGACCGCCGTGAAGGCAGTCGCATCCTAACTGTGGAAGCAGATCGCCGGCTTCTTGTTTGGCAGTCCGTTTCCACTACGATGTGAGTCGGACACTCGTCTGACCTACATTGTAATTAGGCCCTATATGTTAAAGAGTTCATGGCCGGGAGAAACACAGTCAAGATTTAAAGCATAACACAGTTGTCTTTACTAATAAGACTTCATTACTAAACAAAGAAACCCTTTTTAGCAGCCTTACAATACAACAGGTAGAGAAAAAAATAAAAAGGTTCTCAAGCCATGCCTTGCAGATTGCATGCAGGTTCTTGACGCTGGTTCATAACTCACTGTACTTGATTAGAAAGATTGCAATTTATGAATTACAAGTAATAAAAGGTTCTATGTGTAAAAAGCAGTAACCTACTTACCCATCTACATAAAATAAAAATCTGCTGTCTGCATGTTACACAAAGAGTTTTGAAAGAGAGGCATTAACGCTCCATGCTACTTTATGAGTCAAAACCGTGACTAGACAACACACATATCTCTGCAGCAGGTGAAATAACCGGGGAAACGCTAGCTAATTTGGCAAACACTTACCGGCGGCAGTAGCAGCAGAGGGGGACACGCGGTGGAGGAGAACCACGCTCCCCATAAGCCAGCAGGGCTGCGAGACGCCCCTCGTAGACACGCCCTGTCCTGTATTTAACCAGTCCCCCATCCCCGCTTCGCGGGACCAGCCGGGCGAAGCCCGGGCCAAGGGTTGGCCTGTTTAAGTACAGGACGGGCCACTCCCCTAACATCAGCTACAGCAACCAAGGTTAGTGAGCTATAGTATCCCAGTTTTGATGTGTCATAGTTGTTTCGGGCTGCAATCGTGATTTAGGAGTAGAAGGTGGCTAGACTCTCTCTTAAAAAGCATGGCAACTTCACCAATTTCTGGGGGGAATGGTAGAAAATCCACTGGAGGAACGCTAATGGGTACCTTTGACAACTTTCTGGTCAGAGTATCAACAGCTTTGGCAAAAGATATAGAACTTACAGGACAGAAACTATCTCTCAAAACCCCCTTTGATAAGAGATCCTCATTGGGAAGTCTGGCAAGGGCTAGGTCACCAGTTCTCCAGCAGGTCGTTTACCAGGACATGCTGGATGAGAGAAGCAACATATTACAGCCAGTGGGTATTTTGGAGACAAGCTCTAATTTCTCAAAGGACATGGGTAACCACAATATTGGAAGGAGAGTGCCTTCTCCTAATATTAAGTCTCGTTCAGCCAGTCATGCCAAAACAGGACCTGTACAGCAGGTGACGGGGGTGACAGCAAAAAGGAAACGTACGGGGGCACAAATGCAAGCAGGGGTAGGAAAAGCAAAAATTGGCAAAACGCATGTGTCTAATGAGGACTCTATCGTAAGGACATTTACTAGTCCCACACAATCGTCATTACTTGCTAAAGAGGGGGTAAGTCATCAAGTATGTGGGGGGGTGAGGCATCAGTTGACTTGTGCCCGTCGTTCTGGAAAAGACTGGAAGGTACTTTCAAGAAGATATGTCATCCAATTTACGATCGGTTGGATTCCATTGAGAATAGACTGGTGTGCCTTGAACTTTCACTTGCATCAGTTCAGACACAGGTGGGAAACCTGAACAGTGCTCCAATTTGCATGCAGAAAAATGTTACAGGGCAATGTATTGCTAAAACTAATACCGCTGTTACATCAAAAGGTGGTATTAGTACTGCACAGAAATATCCTTCGTGCCCTGTGATGCATCTCTAACTATTAATTCGACAGGGGTTAGACATATAGCCCAAAGGGACAGGCCACACCAAGCAGTTGGTAGTAGACCTGTTGTTGAAGATCAAACACTCCCCAAATTGCCCTTTGCACATAGCACAGCCACTCTATCCAACATAGATCTCCCTCCAGAATCAACCCCTTATGTGGTAGTCCTGGTGGGGGTTCCACCATTGGACCAGGGAAAAAGGGAGTCATATATCGACCTTAAGAATAACTGTACCTTCTGGCTTAACGTTAATCGACCACTGCCAACTAACACGTGTGCAGAAATTTTGTTAGCCAGGAGAGTGAATGGGGTGGATAGGGGACCTAAGCCTGTGGTGGGGGACTGTGTTATTATTAATTTTAGGGATTGGAGGTGTGTCAAATACATTTGCAATTGGCCCCAAAATGAATTATTGCCCTTGATCCAAACACTACCCTTGTCTAATTTTTATGCATTCCCGCAGCCTCCACAGAGGGATATTTTTCCATCGGGAGAGGCGCCGAACCATTGTGCCTTAGGGAATATAAGGCTCTTTAACAGATTCGATGCTCTATCAGGGCTGGGGGACTGTGATTGACGGCAAGTGTCGGTCTGTTGCACTAGGGATAGTATAACATTAGGAATTGAGATGAAGTGGGCAGTAGTATAGGCCAAGTGAGTGATCATGGCAGTACCCATGGAGGGACTGTAAGGCATAGGTAACATAATGAATGTGTAGATCCCACCCAGATTAGTAGATTAGATCCACTGTTGAAGGAGCTGAGCATTGTAAACTCGGTCCCTTCTTCTCCTATACTGGGGGCTGAGAGTGCTGGCAGTTGCGAGATTTCAGCATATAGTTTAAGGCGTCTGCAGTTGATCCAGAACCAGGCGGCACGCCTGGTGTTCAATCTCCCAAAATCACATCACGTAACACCCCTTCTCAAATCCCTACACTGGCTCCCTGTTCGTGAACGCGTCCAGTTTGAGCTTGCTTCCATCATCTTTCAAGCACGACTGAGCACGGCTCCAGCTTTCATTACATCAGAGATCGTTCCCTATGTTCCTACTAGGGAACTACGCTCATCTACGCAATCCCTCCTGACAGTCTCTCGTTTCCGGAGGAAGAAATGGGGAGGATCGAAGTTCGCGACCCTTGCACCAGTCCTATGGAATTCCCTGCCTTTAGAGCTTAGATCCTTACCTCTCTACCCTCAATTCCGAAAAAAGCTCAAAGCCTATCTATTTGCTAAATCTTTTAACTAGATCATTTGCTGTTTTTGTCTTCCTTTCCATTTAATTTCTGTTATTCCCACCCAAGGGGTCTGTCTGTTGCAGCGCCATGAAACCGCTGGTGAAAGTGCGCTATACAAATATTTTTAAACTCAAACTCAGTGTGTCTGACAACATTCATATCCTGGAACCTGGCGGTGTGGGTCCCAAAATAGTTTCTCCATGTTGGTTGGATTTTATCGACAAATTTGATATTTGCCTTTTCCAGGAGACCTGGTCGGTTGACCCTGTGTTTAGATTAGGTTATTTGAATTTTTATGTCCCCGCTGTTAAAAGACAAATAGGTCGCCCGCTAGGTGGACTAGTGATATGGGTTAGGCAGAACCTAAAATGCAAAATCCAACTTCTCCCGGTGTCAAACTGTGACATTCTTGCTGTGAGATCTAGCTTAAAAATTGATATTTTTAATGTTTATGCCAGGGGCTTACCAGGTGGGAGAAAATCTGATGTTGTAACTGCCCTGGAAGCTTTGACTGAGGCCGTGCCAGATAATGTACTCCCATTGATTGCAGGATATATTAATACAACTTTCGAGCCACTTGGACTCGATGATCTGAACCTAACAGAGGAGGAGGACTCTAGGTGGGAAGTTCCGCAACTGGAGTTAAATCCTATTAGTAAACGGACAGAGGCCGCAATGCACTTGAAGGGTCTTTGTATGGGGAATCAGCTGAGGGCTGCCAATGGCCGAACACTGTCAGACAGGATGGGTAATAAAACTTATGATAACGGCATTAGAGCAAGTAACATAGATTATTTACTTGTCCATCTTAAGATGTGGCACTCTCTTGTGGATATGGAGGTAATACCTTGTATCGAGAGTGATCATAACCCCCTGACTGCACTGTTTAGACTGGGTTTAGATGAAACGGCTAGAGGGACCCAGTGGTCTATACCCCCAGAAACTGTCATAACGAACGATGAGCGTCACCTTAAGTGGTGCCAAGTTGCTGAGCACCCTAATACTTTGATTGATATTGAGACGGATCTAAACGGGGTACTGGCAACTATGGAGACAGGTGTAACGTATGGGTTATTGTTTACTCTGGATATGGAAGCCCATGCTAACTTTTTTACTAAACTTAAAATTTCTTTTTGCAAACCTAGCTTAGTTAGGCGAGATCGAATGAGTAAACCGGAGAGCTGGTATAATGATACTTGTAGGCAAGCCCGGGCAGAGCTGGGCCTAGCATTAAAAACTAAGGATCCCAGCAAAGTAAAAGTGGCCCAATGTAATTATAGGCATAGACAGTTTGTTGCAAAAATGGCTTGGGAAGAATGTAAGTGGAAGGATCTTAAGGCGGTGTGTGCGTCTAAAAACCCGAAATCATTTTAGGATATTTTTAAATGGGGTAGGAGTGGGTGTCACGATAGTCCAGAAAATAATGTCTCCCAAAGCTCATGGATCAATTATTTTAAGCCACAGTACTCCAAAGGAGTAAAGGTCGGAAGTGAGGGCATTTTTGTCCTAAAATTCTACAAGGACGCCGCCTTCAGCTTAAGGGATGCTGACAGGGCGCTAGACTCAGTAACTGAGGGATGCGCCCCAGGTATGGATTGCGTCCCTGCTGACTTATTTTTAAATGACAAGAAAAGATGGCGACTGTATATCACATATCTAGCAAACGCCATAGCCCAAGGGATGGCTGTCCCCCACTCCTGAAAAGAAGCTGAAATTGTGCCTGTAAACAAAAAGGGGGACAAGTCACCAGCAGGCTATTATAGGCCTATTAACCTGATCGATTCCATCCAGAAAATTATGGGCCGACTGGTTTTGGGGAAAATTCAGACCTGGATGGAAGAAGGGAACATCTTGAGTTACCTACAGGCTGGCTTTCGCCCCAAGATCAGTACGATAGATCAGGTTTTTCGGTTTATTATTCTTTATTGGCGGTCTGTGATTTTGGAGAAAGGGACATTATATGCCGTATTTGTTGATTTCAGGGCGGCCTTTGATCTGGTGCCACGCAATAAGCTATGGCGAGTCCTGGATGAGCTGGGGATGGCCCCTGAGTTGTTGAGTTTGATCGTTCGCTTGCATGAGGACACCTTTGCTCGGGTTCGGTGGGGACGACAGAGTAAGGTAACGGAAACCTTCCCCGTTAAGCGGGAAATGCGGCAGGGTTGCGTCTTGGCGCCTACCCTGTTCTCGCTCTTTGTAAACGGGGTGGCAGACTTCATTTCCCTGGTCCCGACCGATGCCCCTGTGATGGTTGGCAAGCGAGTGCCCATCCTCATGTTCAAAGCCTCATTGTTGAAACCAATTAGCCCACTTTTGGAGATTTACGGGATGAAGGTGATAAGCTCGACCCTTTATGGGTCTGAAACTTGGGGGTTTGAAAATCTAAAAAGCTTGACATTATCGGAAAATGAGTTTTTGAGAAAAGCGACTAGTGTCCCGCAAAGTACCCCCTTGACACCTCTGTTGTGGGACCTGGGTAGGAAAGCTGTTCATGATCTAGCTTCTCTACGACCATTATTGTATTGGCGTAGGATATGGACAACTGAGGAACTTCAGCATTACGCCTAAGGCCTAAAGGAAATAATTGAAAAATATTCCTTCCATAAAATATATTAGCAGAAGGCAATTAGATCCCTGCTAGTAAGCTTGGGTATGGGGGAATTGTGGGATGACCCTACAAATGCAATATTTCCATCTAAAAAAATCATGAAGGCCAAGTACTGGGAGATGGTTAATTCAAAAGCACGTGCAAAGGGCATTTCCTCTCACCTAACAGGTCGTTTTCTTGATTTTAAGGAACAACCGAAGTTGGAACTGTACTGGGATGCCATAGAGAAACAGTATGATCGTAAGCTCTATTTTCAACTTAGAGTGGGCACCCTTCCAACTAAGTTATTTACAGCGAAATGGGTGGGAGTAACTGACGTCAAATGCCCGAGGTGCAGGGATCAACAAGAATCCATAAGTCATCTTTTGTTCTTTTTTCCCTTATACGCAGTACCTCGATCAATGTGGGTGAAACCTATTTGCGAAGTAATTGGCACCCGCAGACACAACGAGGCTTTAAGAATGCTATGTACAGATCCCAGTCCCCCAATTGCTATAGCCATGGCCAAATTTCTAAAATGGGCTAGGGTAATTCGATTGAAACAGCTACAGCAGTAAAATGAGTTTTAATTTATTTAGTCCCTCTAAAATTAACTGAAACATGAGGGGGGTGCATTTCAATTCGCTTAACTGAGCTTTGAGCAAATATTTCTTGGACTGTATATATTGAAATTTGTATTTTTAAACAATGTTTTTTTAATTGACTTTTAAGTAAATAATATATACGGCTAAAAGTCCTCTAGAGTTTAATCTTGTTTTAAATATTTATATAAACTCAAATGGTAATGCAATTTTTATACTGCAACGATGCGTATTTTATGTATCACTTTTATGACTTAATTGTTGAATAAAGTTTATTACAACTAAGAATTAACCGCCCAACTTATCTTACATTTATTATTAATTGCTGAGAATTACTAGGGACACAAAGCTCTCTGCAGCAGGTGCCTTAGCCCCATAATATATTTAAAAATGCAGCCTTTGCAAGCAATTATGCCATAAAACATTTACTTTAACGTTTCTCCTTGTTTCAATTTCTTTGTTGACAGTCAGATTGCTTTTCATGACTCCCCACCTCGTGACTCCACCCTCCTTTTTTTTTGCCACCCGTTGACCCCCAATGTAGGGTTCTCTCGGTAATGTTTTTTCATTTACAACACTGGGTAAGATAATCAGAGTGTATAATATTTTTGAGGTAATCTACCTAGTTATAGTCTGTCTTTCTTGTGCCACACGATGCCGTTGCAGTTTTGAAAGAAACCCAAATCCCCAATTATTTTCTCATCAATGAATTATGCTTTTATTTCTCCTTCTTGACTTTTTACTGAAGTCCTAATAAGTACACCAACCAAACGAATTCCACATTTCCTGAAATGGCCGCCAGAGAGCAGCATGCACCAAACATTGTCTTCCAGGCTATAGACTAGCGAGAACAAAGATTCCTTAACACCCTATTGTTACAATAAATGTGGTAGCTTCGAAGGCTATTCAGTAAAAGATATTCGGTAGAACAACTTTGGTTTATTTCCACAAACACATTTCTTCGATCAGAAAAAAAGGGCGATGAAACTGATTTTGCATGGAAAATCGGATATTACGAATGCTTCTGAACGTGGTCTGGCGGAAAATCTCATACGGATTGTAGGTAGGTACGCATTTCAAACCTCTGATAAATAAGCATTGAGATAGGTTCTTGTGAAACAAGCTGATAAAACCCCTGGTTGCAGTGCATGTCCAATTGTGTAACACAGTGAGGATGTGCAAAGCAGAAGAGGCTGAAGCGAGAACTCAAATTGTATATTTCTGTGGTGCCTAAGGGTGACCCTCAAGAACATTCTAGAGCTTGTTAGATCTAACAAGAGCCCTACAGATGTATATGGAAGGGGCCTCTGCAGGGAAGCAAGAAAGAACCGTAGGCTAGGTGAACAAGCATTTGCAATGCAATCGATCTCGCTTTTGGGACCTTATATGTATGAAGCTATGCAGCACATTAGCCTGGGTGCTGAAACATCTACTGTGGAGGGAAAGTAAGCACCAAACTGCGTGACACTCCAGGTATGGGAACACATGGAGAGAAATATTGCCTTTCAGCGGGAAATGGTATAGTCCAAAGCTCTATTCTTAATATAAAATCAGGGCCTTCGGTGGTCATATCACTGAAAATAAAAGATTTGGAAAAAATATTATTGTCTATGGGACAATTTCTATGGATTGGAATCTAAAGAATGCTACAGTGATTCTGGTATTTTACGGACCTCTGCTGGTCGTTTTCTATCAAGAAAGTTAAATAGAGGCAGTTGCCAGAAAAAAAAGTCCCTTCAGCAGAAAGCAGTTCATGTATTTTACTGACTTCTACTGGCCGTTTTCTATCAAGACAGTTAAATAGAGGCAGTTGTACAAGCAGAAAGCAATTCGGGTATTTTACTGACCTCTCCTGGTCGTTTTCTACCAAGACAGTTAAATAGAGACAGTTGAACAGAAAAAAGGTCCCTAAGCGGAAGCAGACAAGTCCTAAGACTGATCTCCAGAGCCCACAAAGTACATACATATATAAGTATATACTAAAGTTTATACAAGAGGTCTTGAATGCTCGACCTAAAAAGGTGTGAGTGGATGACTGTCGGCAGCATTTAAAGCTTGCATGGCCTTTTGTGGCAGAAACTGCCCAGCACAGTGGGGTGTATACTCTGCCTGAGGAAAACTCACTCCCGCCACATTTGTATGATGGACCATCCCCATGAGAATAAAGGGGCAATGGTATCAAGATTGGGAACTGCGATTACCAAATAGTGAATCTTACCTAATCACTATTTAGAAATCGCAATTTACAATGTACCATAGTAAGCAGCATCGATTTTGTGATTCCTTAGGATTCACAATCGTAATTTAGTGATTACTAAACAGCTATTACCGAAATAGGAAATCGCAATTAGGTAATCACAAAATTGCGAATGTGGCTTTCAGGAGCAGCATGATGATATCATGATGAGGAAGCGAGTCATTCCATGCTGTTTCCAGAACCCAGGTCCAGAGGAGAAGGCAGACTGTGGCAGAAGAGCAGCTGGGAGCTTCTGTGGGGGTGTTTTTTGAGCAATCTGACCTCCCTGGCCACTGATGAAAATCTGCAGTGAGGCAAGAGAGTGCAAAAGAAAGCTTAAATTCATTGAGCAAGAACTGGAGGTGCTCACAGAGCAGTGTGTGAACCATCATGATAAGCTGTTAGGCAAAAGCTCACTTCAGGTTCCAGAGAGTGAGAAGCACAAACTTTGGAAGGACATCCAGTCGAAGAACTGTGTGGTTGGTGTTACGCAGTGCTCATTTGAGTAAATGCGCAAGTGCTGGTATGATCTGTGCACACAAACCAATTAAAAGGTTGCAAGCAGGCATGCCGAGGCACAGCTAATAGGCAAAGGACCATCCACTCTGCCACCACCTAGCTCTCTGGAGGATATGATTGAGGGGATGTTGCAGCCCGAAGCCATTGTTGGGGTCACTGACATTGACATCTCTGCCACACCCAGTAGCAGCAAAGGTAAGAAATGCATTTTTCTACATATAAAAATGTGTTTTGTAAAAAGGTAACCAATTGGGAAATCACAGTTACCTACTAACAAAAACCACTCCAGGCCACATTTTATCATTAGCTCAACAATGCATTACAAGATTTGGAGATTGAATTCCAATTGTGAAAAAAAGTCCAATACTTTTGCATTTTGAAGTCCCTTCTATAAACACCGTGTAAGTTCTAGAACTGTATTTGTAACAGTTTTTGAGAACTGATACACAGAACAACATATATTAATTTAAATCAGTCATATCACAGAACTGCCTGCATCAATTGCAGGAGAAAATGACCAGGAGGAAACTCAGGACACTTGGCCACAGATACAGCTTGAAAATATTGTGCCTTCAACACCCACAACACCTGCACCAGCTAGACACAGAAAAATAGTGTCTCCATTCCCTGTTTTTGTAGAAGAAGTGGATATTATCACAGTATACAAGCCTACACCTCCATCTGACTTGAGATCCTTCCAAAGATGTTGAGTCCTATATTATGCACCAAAAATGCCCTAAGAAAGCGTAGATGTGTTGTAAGACGTGCTTCAGAGGAAGGTGACATTGCAGCTGCATGTGTTGGTCAGGAGGCATCAATGTTAAAGGTGCAGCACCTGAAAATCAAGGATATGAAGTCATTACAAACACAGTTGGTGTCTCTGAATGAAAACGTGTCACATCAAAGATGGCATTAAGCAGCTGAACACAACAGTGGAGGAGGGTCAAAAAGAAGCTGTGGCCAATCACACAGAGCTAATAAATGCCATAAAGGAATTTTACACAGTCGTTCAGCATCATCATGTTGCACACCGTAGGCCCCATCACCATCTAATGGGCAGACTGGATGGGTTACCAGATCGGTCCATCGCCTTGTAAATGCTACTGCATTATTGTCTCGTTGCGCTTTCACCATGCAAGAGGAGATGGCTCATTGTAGTGCAGACGTAGGTTTATCTCAAATCACTATTGCAAATGAACACATGCAGACAGCCCAGGTCACAGAAAACAGTGACTTAGGTGGAGGGGAAAGTGAGGAGCTCTCCAGCCTCAGTAGTATTACAGCATCCATAATGGAAAATAGGCATCATAGTTCCAGACAAAGTGCAGCTACAGAGGCCCCACCAAGGCAAAGTACAGAGCACACAGTACGGCTAAGTGGAGTGTGTGGGAGAAAAAAGAAGTTAGGCCATGTTTGTCTGTTTAAGTTTGTTGTTTAGGAACATTTGTTCACATTTGTAATGACTGATGTGACAATTGAGGTTTTGCACAAGTTTTGCATTTCATCTTAAGTTGAGATGTAATTGGATTTCTACCTGAAGTTAAAGTAATAAACATCCAAATTGGCAAAAACAATCTGAAATGCATGTTTTTCCATTACTTACCATAGAAATAATTGTGGTAGCCTCTGCATGTCTTACTCTGCTGTCTACTGCCTTTAATCCATCTGCAGGTCACTGTGATGGAACTGGCTGTTCATCGTCATACAACTCTGAATCTGACAGGGTCAGGGGTATACCTCTAGATGGGGCAGGGGATTGCACTGGCTGACATCACTGCCCAAACCACAGCTGAGAATAGGACAACGACACGCATGTACGTGACCAGGTCACAAGCAGAGAAATGGACAGACGCTAGGGAAACTATTAGGGACATCCAAATGGCTAGCTCACAACACAAATTAACTGAATGGGCGCGGGTGGGACTGAAAGACGATGAAGGCTGCTGGCGAACAAAAGACACGAACAAATGGTTGCTACCCGACTCATACCTGATCCCCATACTGACCATGGCACACTCCCCTGCACACATAGGATCAACCCCCATGACCGAGCTTGTCTCCAGAGTTTGGCACAATGACAAGATCGCAGACTCCGCCAAACGTTTGGTCCAACAATGCTTGATATGTTTGCAACACAACCCTGGGAAAGGAACTGTAGTACCCCGGGGAGGGTTTGGGGTTCCCAGTCATCCGTTTGAAGTCCTGCAGATGGACTACATCCAACTAGAAAGATGCCAAGGCCTGAAGTATGTACTTGTCATGGGTGCGCATTTAGCAAGTGGGTGGAAGCCTATCCAACCCGTGACAACACTGCCATGGCCACCGCAAAGGTACTACTAAAGGAATTCTTCCCTCGTTACGGCCTTTGTCGAATTTTGTGGAGCGACAATGACCCCCACTTCGTAGCCGAAGTTATCCAACTCATTTTGAAGGGGTTGGGTGTAAAACAAAAGTTCCACGCAGTCTTCCACCCCCAATCTGCTGGACTAGTTGAACGACATAACGCCACCTTAAAACTCAAGTTAGCTAAAATAGTGGCTACCACAGGACTGAAATGGCCAGATGCTCTCCCACTGGCATTGCTATCAATGCGTTCCACCCCCACCAAACACCACTTGACACCCTACGAGGTTGTTTTTTGGCCGGCCCATGAGCATCTGGTCTGCACCAAAACCGACATCCATTCATGACGTCCCGGACGTCCTAATGTCTGATAACTTGTACCAGTTGACTAAAACACTGTCTGTTATCCACCAACAGGTGCTGCATGCTATTCCCGATGCTTCCAGGGGCCCCGGACACAACTTGCAACCCGGGGATTTCGTGTTAATCCGGAACTTCCAGTGTGCAAAGAGTCTGGAACCCCCGTGGACGGGCCCCTGGCAAGTCCTGATCACCACCCGAACAGCACTTCGAGTGGAAGGCAAACGCCATTGGGTACATGCACACCACACTAAGAAAATCTCCCCGACTCTGACGATGACCGAAGACGTGACCACCCAGGAAGAGCTCCTGAACAAAGACCGGCCATCCTTGAACTGTTATCCTGATACAGAGACACTCGAATTGGCAAAAAATCCCGACCCCACTGTGCCATCCAGAGAAGGGTATAACCTGCGATGAAAGGAGGGAGCTTCGGCTAAGCAGACCACTGACTAAGTCGTAATTCTCAGAGCGGTGGCCTAACACTACAAAGGCTGTCAGGAGAAAAAGCTAGACAAAGTTTGTGGTTCTGCCCGCTACCGAGCTCCCTTGAAGATGATGGAAGCGCCCGATAAGAAGATGATGGAAGAGCCCAATAAGAAGATGATGGAAGCAACCGGACCTCCGAAGATTCGCTACAGAAATCCAAAGACTGACAAAATCCACAGTTCAAAGACTATTGCACTTTTTATCGCCCTTCTCTTTTGCCTCCTCCTCATGACCACCCTCTGGATTGTGGAAGAGAGCGCACCAGCTCGTGAGACATTCCTGACCACTGCACAGCCTACCACAATGAAGGAACATTGTCTGATTTCTCTTTCACCCCAACTCCGAGAAAGACGAAAGGAGTTTTGGAACAACTCCTTCGTACAACTGCTGCACCAGCACAATCTTGCTACCAATGCCACCAACTGCTGGATCTGTGGGTTGCTACTCCACGCCACTGGACATTCTATACCCTTCATCCCTTCACCCTTCTCAATTCACGGCTCCTGCCTTGCTTGGCTGATCCTCTTGCAAGAGAGCTATAGGGATAATGCCACCTCCAGCAGAACTATGACACATTTCTTTCATGAGGTTTGGCAGAATAAAACGAAGAAAACTGCTGCACACTTCTGCCCACAGACCTCCACCTGGACATCCCTGTCAAAGAACAGATTGAAATGCAGGTGTTTAACAATCCGACCAGACCCACCTTTTCCTACCTCCGGAAACAAACAACTGCCACCCTGACTGTGGCCCTATCCGTCATCAACGTCACAGGCCTTATGTGCATCAAAGGGCTTGGGACAGAACTGGTAGGCACCTGTTACATTGCCTTCATCCTTCCTCCGACCTATGAGGCTCCAGCGAATCACCACAGACAAAAACGAGCCAAGGACATTGAACAAGCCGACTCCACCGGAGCACAGTTCCTCGATGCAATGAAGGGACTTGTTCCACTCTGGGGCCCGATGGCGAACAGCCGTGCCATCCGACATTTGACCCAGGCAGTTGAAACAACGATGAACATTACAGCTGGCATCCTCACGAACAATACAGCCGAGCTTCAAGCGGTCCGCCTGGTGGCTCTCCAGAACCGCCTTGTTCTAGACGTGGTTCTAGCGGATTGTGGAGGAGCATGCCGCATCATTGGGTCCAGCTGCTGCACATATATACCGGACAATTCACCCTCAGTGTACAAAGCCATCGAACATCTCCACAGACTTTCCTCAGAAGTTCACCAGGAACAAGAAGAATGGTCGCTTGGTGGATGGTTCTGGAGTACTGTAAAGGACTGGGGGTGGAGATTATTTACAATTATACTGATACCTGTTGTTGTGATATGTGGGTTCTGCCTAGGAATCCAATGCCTGCCACCTCTGTGTTCACTATGTGCAAACTGTATCTGTCCTAAGACTTTGGACTTCGAAAAAGAACGCATGAGAGCATTGTACGATGTCGAGGTTAGGAACTTGATGAAGATAGATGTCGATTAAGGCAAGCTGGCTAGATATGTTGAAAAGGGAGGACTGTTAAAATCTAGTTTGCGACATCAACATTATCGGCGCCATCTTGTCCCTTTTTAGGCCCATTCATGCGCGTAAGTGGCAGCCATTTTGAAAGCCATGGCCTCTCTGCCCACTGCCGGTAGCCAGCGCGTCTCTCCCTCTCTCTCCTAACCTCGCAGGCATCCCCCGCGCGCTGACAGCCCCCACTCTCACATGCTTGGGCCATAAACCCCTCTCCAGCGCAACCCTGCCTCGGAACCCCATCCTGTTCCCAGCTCAACACCTCCCTCCATTCCTTTCATGATCCCGTATCCTTTGATAAAACCCCCTTTCCCTCTGTGCCCGATTGTCCTGCTTGTTCCCAGGCCACCACCTGGCCCTGCGGATGCTGTTTATTGCCCCCATACAGTAGGAAGCTCCCCCATCAAAGGATCCACAACTGATCAAAGCCCCCACCCCATGAGATCCGATCAACCACATGCATTCCGGGAATCAGCGGAATGCCCAGCTGCGTGACAATCATCACCTGTTGTGACCGGGGTGGGGACTTCTACTGTAAATGTGTGTGGGAACGGGCTTGAAGCGGGGATTCCGAGGATGTCTTTCCGTACATCAAAGTGTTGACAGAGATGTGTTTTATGCAATAAAGCAATAAACTTGTGTATAAGAGGCCAGGCCTCAGAGATGCGGTTAGAGCACCTCAAGAAGATACCCTGTTGTCTGAGTTGACGTGTTCTGCTCCGTCGGAATAAAACTTCTGTTTCCTGCCTTCCAGTCTCCAGCGCCTGCCTCTTTGTTTGAAAGATTTGAGTGGTATGAGAGGCGGTTAGCGCCGGGCAATACTGAAAAAGGTTCTCGATCGACATCAGCCCTACCTTTTTCCACAGAGAGAGAAAGGCTACTTTCCCAGGGGGGCCTGTGGAAGGTGGGTACCCCAGGCAATTGCCCACTTGCCCATGCCTTAAAATGTCTGAGGCTCTGAGAGGAGTCTTTGAAAGGGCTTGCCATCAAGACTGTCACAAGACCATGGCAAGGATACCACACTGGAAACTCCTACAAGTGCATGTAGCACTTTCAATTCAGTCATGCACATGTGGCTGCGCCCTCGCAGTGTTCCTCTCACTTTTTCATGAGATAGACAGTCTGAAGTTTAGCTAGGGGCTCTCGGACATCAGCTTGCCTTTTTCCTCATGAGAAATCTAGGGGAGTTGGAGTGAGCGCTTCTATAAACAGGATAAGAGGATAACAAAGAAGATCCACATTCCCACTTTCTCTGGGTTCCCAATCACTGTGATGTAAAAGGCCAAACAAGCTGGGCAGGTGTGCATTTATATGGTTCTGCGTTTACTTAATTAAGCGTCCGAAGCCAGAAGGTTTCACTGTTGGATCCTTCCTCAGGACAGGCGGTCATCACCAGGTTAGAGAATATATAGACCACCAAGACATTCTTTGAGAAAACAACATAGACCAATGACCCACACTAAAGAGTTGTGATGCTGTGCAGTTTCTTGAACACATCACCATTCACTGTTGGGTCACCCCCAGTCGATTTCAGGCCAGTAGTGCAACATTGGAGATACCTGTATATCCTCAATTTATGTCATCAAGGTTGTCACTGAGCAAACAACAAGCCTTATATTGACACTCCCCTTCTGCTTGTGACACTTTCATTCCATCCCATGCTCCTCAACCAAGGAGTCCGCAGCTATGGCCTGACCTCGGGTTTCATGGTGTCTTCCTTCTGAGACTTGTAAGTCACTTGCACATCCATCTTAGGCCTGAAATTTACAACAAGTACATTTTGGGTTTGAGAGTCTTAGCAGCTACTTGTAAGTTCGAAGCTCAGACCGACATCTACATTAGGCACACCAATTTGTGTTCGCATGTTTAAAAAAAAACAATTCAGGAATGCCTTTTCAGTTGCAGGAAACCTATGTTGGTGGAAACAACTGACATTGCAAAAAGTGTTGAATGTTCAATGGTTTTAAGCAAGGTGATTCATAGCGAGCACAATGTAAACGCGTTAAAAGTAGAGGAGGAACTCACTGATTCAGTTTGTGCTGTGAACGAATACGAGGGTGGTGAACAACCTCGTAAGAACGGAAATTTGAGTTGTTATAAGTGTGGCTCAAAATCTAATCTTGGCAACAACGCCAACTGCCCTGCTGTTCGGAGGAGACGTGCTTCATGCGAGAAAATTTGTAATTGATTCACTCATGTCAGCTCCGTCGCCATCTCTGAATCAGTAAATGTGTGTACTGAAAAACTAGACAATGTCATAATTATCATTGAGTGTAATGCTGTATTGGGAGTGAACTGAGTCAAAGGACCATGGGGCACTACAATAATTAAGGAGATTCAAATCCTAGTCATGGCTGGTCTGGTGTTCGTCTTATTGCAGCGGCACCCAAGTACTTTACGGGTCTTTAAAATACCATTTACTTGTTAATGAGGATTTGTTGTTTTTCACCCTTACTTAGAGACCCTGCATCTCCACTCTGCCAATTGGTGGAAGAATTAGCCCCACCCAAAATGTTTATTAGCCCCCAAAATTTAACTTTAGTTGTGTCTTTTCTATGTTACAATTGGGAGAAGTGTGGCTCAATGGTTAGAGCGGCAGACCCTGATGCAGAGGTTTAGCCGGGGAACAGGGTTCAATTCCCCGCCTCGGCGGGTCTTGGGCTCAAAATTCCACAAACCTGATAATTCTCGCCTCGGTGCATATTCAAATCATAGAGTCCCACTCTGCAACTCTGGGCAATAGTTTGCTTAATCTCCACAACGGCCCCCACAATGCTAAGGATGCCTGGCCTGGGGGTGCCCAGGAGTGGACACCTCACAGGGAAAGCCAGGATGGGTTCCACAGCGGTATTCGTACAAGCGCCTTGAGACCCTTGCGGGTGAGTAGTGCGCTATACAAGTATCAATTTACATGGTCTTACAATTAAGGGGCGCAACATCATTGGTTGGCAGGATCTAGTGAAGGGCTTGTCCCTGGTACAAGTTGCTGAGAACCAAATCGCTTTAGGTGACATTCCTGCTGGTTACCAAACGGAGGACCTTCATGCAGTATGTGTGAAAGCTACCTCATGTTCTTTGGAGGTTGAGACCCTTCTGAAACAGTTTCCGGAGTTACTCACAGACAAACTAGGGTCAGTCAAATGCTTTGAACATTGAATTTTCCTAAGATCCGATGCTCAACCAATTGTCCATAAAGTATGTCCACTTCCATTAAGTGTGAGAGATGAGATTACAACTGTTTTAAAGGATTTGTGTGCTGAGGGGGTAATAGTGCCTTTTGACTCTTTGGAGTGCATTTCTCCCATTGTGGTGGCAAGAAAGAAAACTGGAGAGGTCAGGCTTTGCGCTGACTTGTACTCCTTGAATAAGAACATTTTGGTGGACTGCCATCCCCTCCCCAAGATACAGGAGTTGCTAGCCAAGCTCGATAGAGCAAAATGTTTTCGATCTTAGATTTGCACTCAGCTTATCACCAGATACAGCTTACAGCAGACTTCCAAGAACTGACCACATTTGTTACCCTTTTTTGGTGGTATTCAAGTACCCCAATTTGACTTTTGGGCTAGCTTCTGCAGCTAGCGACTTTCCAGAAACTGATGGACAATCTGTTGGAAGACATCCATGGGGTAAAGGCTTACCAAGAGGGTATTTTGGTTTTGCTGATGATTGGGAGGCACATAATGTGTCTGTACTCAAGGTGTTGTCTGTTTTGGTCAAAGTGGATATAACTATCCTAACGACAAGTGCAATTTTTGTACACAACAGTTAGAATATTGAGGGCACATGATTTCACCTAAAGGCATCAAACCCACATTTTCCCTAATTAAGGCTATTCAAGAGCAGCTTCTCCCAAAGGCAGGATAGGGATGTGCGGTGATCTTCCCTGAGTCTAGCGGAATAGTATACCCAATTTGTTTGTGGTTATGCACAGGTGGTGGAATCTTTGCATTCTCTGTTGAGGAAGGGGGCAAAGTTTGCATGGTCTGAGGAGCTGTCATTGGTTTTTGAGAAAGTTAAAGGTTTGAATAAACTTGGGATGGATTTCTCAGATCCATACGAAGTTCTACCTAATAGCATTGGTGATTTAAATTTGCTAATAGATTACCATTCCAAATGGTTGTATTAGATGTTTTGTGATGCTCCGTGCACTGGAGCAGGTGTTTGTAGTCGAGTGCTTGCCCAGAACTATAGTCACAGACTACTGAACACAATTCTTGTCTCAAAAGATGCGTACGTTTTTGGAACTTAATGATGTTCATCATCTCAAAGTCACTTTGTACTCTCCAACCTCGAAAGATTTAGTGGAGAGGGCAGACAGAAAAGCAAAGAAAGGAATTCAGACAGTATTTTCATCTGGACTGGATGTTGAAGAGGTTGTGAAAAATAAAATTTGGGGTTACACTGTCACACTGCATAGTACCACTGGTGTTGCTCCCTTCACATTGTTGAGAGGAAGAGAGATGCATACTAGTTTGTACCATGAGTGGTTGTGACCAAAGAACACTTTAGGTGATGGTGGACCGGTATTTGCTTCAGTGAATGCCCATGTACAACAAACTGCCATGAAGGAATGTGTGGACGCGGATAGGAGCTTTACCTACATGAATCTTCACATAGATGATTAGGTATTGATAAAGATCCCAAGAAGGGTTATGAAAGGTTTGTCAAGATTTTCATTACCTATACAGGACACAAGACTGACCAAGGGGTGACAAGGGGTGGCGGAATGAGAAAAGCCTTGTTCGCCTCTCTGATACTCAGGCGATCACCTTAAGGAAGCTATCTGAGAACAAATTAGACTGATGTTATTGGTCTGGGTGGTTGCATGATCCACAGGAGGTGTCAGACACATCTCCTTTTTCTTCTTATTCTTCAAGATCTCCAGGCTTACCCTCTTTGGGAAGGGCAGACACCTGTCCAGAGAAGGCTGGTGTGGGGGACATTGTTGGTACCATGGATCGACATTTTGTTGGTGTGTCGCTAAATAACAACACCTAGCTGGTTCAGTGACTATGTGTTATTCTGATGATTTTGTACTCACTTCTATACAGCTATCACTGATGTATTCATGCTTTTACTCCACTTTAGGGATATATTCTATAGTTATAGTTAGTTCTGCTAACTATAACTCGCGCACCCGCAATGCGCTGATGATGTCACATATTACATAATTCATGACATGGTCAGTGACATCACTGATGCCATCACTGATGACATCACAAATGACATCACTGATGACACCATCCAGTGAATGTGGTTTAGTTTGAAATTTAAATATGTATTACATATATACCAATCTGTATTGAAGATTGAGGTGATATATAACTGTCTGGATCGAGGATTTAGTAGCTGTCTGACTGTCTGTTTAAATGAGTAATTAAAAGTGTCTCCCTTAATACATGGATTAGTAACTAAACTATGTGAATGTGTGCATCACTGTCTCTGTTGCAGTATAACATGCTGCATCAGTTGGTCACTAACTACATGAGTGTGTATATTAGTTATTGATTAGTTGGGTGAGTATTTGTGTGGGACACTGAGTTTGTATGTGGTTGGATGGGGTGTGTGTAACTCTATGCATAGATGTGTGAATGGTTGATTGACTAGGTGTATAGGTTTAAGAGTGCATGTGGAAACAGTGGTTTGGGTGACTGAGTGTATTTATTTCTGTGTTGATGAGAGAATATATGTTTTAGTTGTACATCTTCAACAAAGTAAAAAAATAAAAGGTATTGTATGTGAGAGTTGGTGTATATAAATAAGTATATGTAAGAGTCAGTGATTGTGAGAGTAACCATATGGATGAGTGTATAATTGTAATGGTGATTTTTTTTACATATTAACTATGAGTTACTATGTGTTTGAATAAATGAGGTGTTGTGTGATAATTGTGTAAGTGAGTAAATGTAAGTGCGATTAATTTTTTTAATGAGTCAGTAGGATGACTGCATAACCGACTAAGATGACTGCTGATGTGTCAATGTCTATATATGTGTATAAGTGTATTTGATAGTGTTCTATTAATTAGTGACTGCATGTATAAGTGATTCTGTTGTTGAATGGGTAGTTGTGTGTGTAGACTTAAGTATAAGTGAGTGGGTATGTAGTAACTGGTATTGGTGTGTCAATGGTTTCAAATATGGCACTCTGGATTTTACAGTGAGTGATGAAAGGTTATACTAGTGTATGAAGAGGTGTATCAGATTGTCACGTGGATGATGTCATCAGTGATGTCATTTGAGATGTCATCAGTGACGTCATCTGTGATGTCACTGACCATGTTATGAATGATCTAATATGTGACATCATCAGCAGTGCATTGTGGGTGCGCAAGTTATGGTTAGCAGAACTAACCATAACGGAGGAATTTCTATGGTTTTGTACAAGTGAAATGTCCAGTTAACTATAACACCCTGAAACCTATGTTTTTTTCTGTGAATTGCTAAGGTTTTTTAATTGCTCATTTCTAATTATAACGTCTCTGAAACCTATGGTTTTTTCAGTGCAATTCAAAGCTTTTTGAAATGCTAATTTCTAACTATAACGTCTCTGAAACCTATGTTTTTTTCAGTGAATTTCAAAGGTTTTTTAAATGCTAATTTTTAAGTGTAATTGTAGTTATACCTATTTTTTTGTACTGATTTTCCAGGTTTTTTAACTGTTTATTTATAAATATTTTATTCATTAAATAACATTATCTATTTTTCAGAAAATTGCACACACAAAAAAGAAATTCGAACTGAAATATTGTTTTTTTTTTTTTGTTTTATATTTTAATTTTAATATATTTATATGATTTTCTTTTTTTCCAATTTTTTTTCGGAGTCGCGCACCCAAAGCATACACATCACGGTGGGTGCGCGGATTCTAGCTGCCCTTTTAAAAAAGTCATGAAGGACCCGCATACGGTGTGCGACGGCTGCGTGTTTTTCAGTTACGTTATATACATTTAATATTACGTGATGTGTGCGATTGGTATAAGACCAGTCCGCGACTCCTGTTCTCCAGCATTCGCAATAAATTCGCATTACGGTACGCAACGCTTGGCCGGTGCTGGTCTCGCGTGACGTCATATACATGCTGGGGCGCGATGGGTGCGCGACTCCCACAAAAAAAATGTAGGTTCTAAAATGATATGTATGTGTCTTTAATATACATATTAGGGCAAGAGATTATCTAAGATATTCATAAAAATAATATATTTGTACTTATAATAAACGTATATTATTTTTAAATATATTTTCGCAAAGTCGCGTCGGGTGCGTGCTTCGTGAGTGCAGAGTGCGCGGATCCCATGTGACCTCAAAAAAAAAGATTTAATTGGTTCATAACATTTCCCACTGTAACTATTGAAGGACCCCACCCATTTTAATCATTCTTGTGGGAGCATCTTTAGAGAGACATCTCTTTTCCTACAAGAACCCTTTTTGCTTGTTTTTTTTGGTGTTTTAAAAAAAATATCAAACAAAATGGCATCTGGACAGCAGCAGCAGCAGGAGGAAGTATCTTCTGAAGAAGAGTTCTTGCAGGAGGCACCAGGTCCACAGAGGCCGGAATCTGTTGTGTGGAAATTTTTCACTTTTCCACCTGGAGAGAAGAAAGCAAATGTGAGAAAGATGACGTGCAAAATTTGTGACTGAGTCCTGTCAACAGCAGTGAAAAAAAATACTCTTGTGGCACTGCTTCCATATACAAGCATCTCTGGACCACACATCCTCTCAATCTTGCTCGGGAGGAAATGAGGTGAGCTGCTTTGAACCACTCACCTGCTGTTGCAAGTACGTCTGAAGCATCCTCAGGAACACCTGCAATGGACATTAGGCCAGAATTCGCCTTTCTCGAGCAACACTGCCTGAAGTGTAAGAAACCTATATGCTTCGGTGGATGCAGTTTGTGCTACGCGACACAACCAACGTTGTTCATTTTTGTTGTTGTTTTTGGAATGATAAGTAATTCCAAAAGTTTCCTGTTTTTTTCGTTCTTTTTTTTGTTTGTTTTTAAAAAAAACACCCTTTAAAAGTTCAAAATTGTTAAAAAAAAAAGAAAAATACAAAAGAAAAAAGAAGAAAAACAAAGTTCATATCCGAACTACCTTATCTGGTTAAAGAAAACACTATAATTGCAAGGTAATGTGTGAAACTTTGGTTGAATACATCTATACAGCATATTTGACTGAAAGAATGCAGTAGTAGTGTATGGTGAATTTATAGGTGAAGATTTATGAGGAAGTACTGCAGCGTGACACTTCAAGCTCTTTAGCTGCACTGCACTGTGGCACTTACGAAGCACAGGGATGTGACATATGTGCATGGATATGTTGCAACTCAGTGTTTCCATCTGCACTGCGCACAAACTGCAGCCATGCGGTGACACAGGCACCCTTGCACCATGGTGCAAGGATGTCTGTGTCGTGCGGAGATTGTTTTTGTGCAGGAAGGCTAACCTTCCTGCACAAAAACAATCAGTAAAGGCATTTTCCTCCTTCAATGTATGCTGTGGAATGCAGCATGCATTGAAAGAGGAAAAAATGAGGAGAAATGAAAACAATTCTCCTTGTTGCACCTTTCTACACCAACTCTAGGATGGCGCAGAATTCACACATCTCCAGATTTACGATTTCTCAAAAATCTGGAGATGTGTCTTGTTCTTTGGGTGTTGCGTGGGAACACCCACAGCAACACCTATTGAACGCCCCTTCAACGCAAAGTTCTGTGTATGAAGGGGTTGTATTTACAAGGAGAGGAAAGACCATGCAGGGTGGCTTTTCCTTTCCTTGTAAATATGAAGGAGTGCCTGGCGCCATCACTATATTACAAAAGTGACGTACTGGTGGAACAGGGTGCTTGTAAATCGGCCCCATAAGTGCTTAGGTATTGGCAGACTGAAACAATAAGAACATAGTGCTGGATAGGTGACTGAAGAATTGCATGAGACTGACAGGAGGTATCCTACGCTGCATGGGTACTACTTCAGTATTTAATGTAGTAGACCAAAAGTATGTATCTGCTTAGAGATTTGTAGGGATTATGCACAGAATATTTTATGAGGACTTGTGTGGGTGCCTAACTCATTTTATAAGAATACCACTAGTAACTGTAATGATGACAGTGCTGCAAACAGCGCGAACACATAATTTATAAGTGCTTACGCATTGGTGGGGTGACAAGATAAGTAGATAGTGGTAGATAAGTGATTAAACAAGTGTATGGGACAGACTGGACGATTCCTACACTGCATGAGTACTAACTGGGTATTTATAAGAGTGTATCAATAGTATGTAGCTAGTTAGAGGTCTGCTTGGATAGTGTACAAAATATTGTACCTGCACATGTGTTAGTGACTACGCCATTCCTTAAGTATACAACTAATAACTGGAGTAATTTCAGTGTTGCAAAGAAAGTGTGTGCTGACTTTATATGTGCTTAGGTATTGGTGGAGTGATAGGATACGTAGATAGTGCTGGATGGGTGAATGGAGAAGTGCATGGGACAGACAGAAGGATTCCTAGACTGCATAGGTACTAACTGGGTATTTAGAAGAGCGTATCAATAGTATGTAGCTGGTTAGAGGCCTGCATGCTTTGTGCCAGAATATTTTAGCTGTACTAGTATTGGTGCGTCTATGGTTTCGAGAATGGTAGTCTGTATTTTAGAGTGTGAGGAGGTGCATCAGATGATCACGTGGATGATGTCATCAGTGATGTCATTTGAGATGTCATCAGTGATGTCACTGACCATGTCATGAGTTATGCTATATGTAACATCATCAGCAGTGCATTGCGGGGCGTGTGTTATAGTTAGCACAACTAACTATAACGGCCACATTTCTCTTGTTTTGTACGAGTGAAATGTCCAACTAACTATGACGTCCATGAAACCTGTGGTTTTTTCAGTGAATTTCTGAGGTTTTTTTAAATGCTAATTTCTAACTATAATGTCCCTGAAACTTGTGGTTGTTTCAGTGAAATTTATATATATGTATTTAATCTTCTCTCACTCTTACAAGGGAGGAATCAGCACTCAGGTTGTAGTTTGGAAGTATTTAATCTGCAAAGGACGTGATCCACGCGTTTCGGCTCGTCCGAACCTTGATAACGATACAAGACGTCATTGTGGCATACATATTTAAATGTACCAATGCCTAAAGTTGCCAACATTAACAAAGGACTAGATATTACTGTAATCCAAAAAGCTGGCGGCCATATTGGCCTAGTCACGATGTGAAAATTCATGAATTGATACAATAAAGAAAAGAAAACAAGTGTTAATTTCACACAATGTCATTTCAGCATATCTTTCCCCTTGACCGCCATACCTGTATGTTCGTCAACGTGACTTATTCATAATAAACATACTTAGGATTGCAAACATCAACATAAACAATGGACTACACATTACTTTAAAGTGAAAGGCTATCGGCCATATTAATCTGGCACGTTGCGTATTGTAATGGTTCTTACACAAAGAAAAGAAAAAAAGGGGTGTTAATATACACACACTATTCCTAAATAAAGTTCTAGGGATTATAGTTCCATTCTATTCACAGCTCATTTGAGATGTCATGAGTGATGTAACTGACCACGTCATAAATGACGTAATGTCTGAGGTCATTAGCAGTAAATTGAGGGGGAGTATGTTATAGTTGGCTCAGGTAACTATAACTGCAGAATTTCACTGGTTGTGTATGAGTGAAATCTGAGTCTAACTATACCGTCCCTGTAATCTTTGTTTTTATCAGCAAATTTCTAGTTTTATTTAACCTTAAGTAAGATGCATATCACAATGGATGGTGGGGGGGTTGGAAGCAGGGCCTGGTATTGTGCTGCCCCCACCAAGCTTGCTGCTCATACCTTCCCTCCTCCTAGCCATCCATTGTCGATGTCCATGCCCCTGCTCCCTTATTACAGCCCTGTGTGGCCGTTGTTCTGCCACTGGCCTTCCCACCTTCTCTGAACAGGTAGCTTGCTGCCCCATCCACCTCCTCCCTATCCTCTGCTGTCTGAATCCATGGACTAGCCTCCTCCCTCCTGCCATGCATGGTCTGATATGCTACCACTGCCCTCCATTTAGCGATGTACCAGTCCACTCCTCCTGCCCTCCGTTGCCCAATTCTATGCCCCATCATTGACCTCCTGCTTAGCTTCTGTGCTTAGCTTGCTGCCCCTATTATCCTTCCCCCTGCCTTCCAATGTGTGCATGTCCCTGCTCCATCCTTTTTGCCCACCAGGTTCCATGGACCTGCCACCCCTATCTACTCTGAATGTTCTGTTGAGCTGCCACTTCCCTCCCACCTGCCTAGCATTGTCAGATGACTGTAACCTTTCCCTGCCACCTCCACCCTGCCTGTCCACATTCCATGCCCCTATCCCCTTCCTCCTGTCCCCCATGGTCCATTTTACTGCCACACCCTTCTGCCCTCCCTGGTCTGTTGTGCTGCAACTGCTCCTCTTGCCTGCCCCACGTGGTCTGTTGTGAGGCCCCTTCCCCTGAACTCTCTTGTCTGTGCCCAGGTCCTGACCCTCCCTTCTATCCTCCATGGTCCTTTGTGCATGCCCCTGCACCCTCCTTCTTGCCCATCATAGCCACTGTGCTGGCACTAACTCTCCCGCTTGCCATGCATGGTCTTCTGTGCTGCCATGGCCCCTCCCACCTTCCCTGTATGGTCAGCTAGCTGCCCCTGACTCCCTCCCACCTTCCCTCCATAGTCTGTGTGTATGCCATTATAGTCTCACTGTTGCTCTTCATGGTGTACCTTGCTTCTAGTGCCCATCCTGTCTGACCTCCATGGTCATCTTGCTGCTCCTGCCCTGCCCCCTTGCCCCCAGCCCCCTGTTTCCACATGCAGACCCCTATTCCCTCCCTCCTGGCTTGTCTGTTCCATTGTAATGCCCCTGATCCTTCCCTCCTGCCCTTTATCGTCCGTTATGCTGCAGCTTTCTCTCCTGTTTGTCCATTGTGGTTAGCTAGCTACCATTGCCTCTTTCCCCTCTGTTCTCTATGTGCATGGTCCTGTCCCCTCCCTATTGCTTTTTATGGATTTTTGTGCTGCACTCCCGTCCCGCATTCCCTTTGTGATGTATTGTGCTGCTGCAAACCCTGATGCCTGCCCTGTAGGGTCAGTTCGGTGCACCTCTCCATGTCCCTCCTGTCCTCTGTTATCCGAGTCCATGTCCCTACCCCAATTCCTCCTGCCTTTCATGATCCAATGTACCATACTTGCTAACATTTTGAACTTGGTAAGAGGGAGATTTTGAAAAAAAACTGGGATATTGATTTTCCCCTTTGACTTACATTGAAAAAGAGGATATTGTAGACAGGAGACAGATCAAATAAAACCCATTTGGGCTTAAAAACATTTGACGTATGCTGTCTGAATCGGGTCTGTTGGCATGTATGGTTATACTACCTCTGCCTCTTCCTTCTGCCCACAATAGTCTATTATATTGCCACCACCTCTCTTGCCAGTCCTGTATTGTTGGTTTGTTGCCCCTGCCCCCTTTCCACTGCTCTCCATAGTCTATTGTGCTGCCACTGCCCTTCCTGCCTGACCAGTGTGGTCAAATTGTTGCCTTTGCACCCTCCTACCTGCCTTTAATTTTCAGAGTCCGTGCCCCTGGCCTCTGCCTCTCAACAGTATACTAACGAACAACTAGATTGCTAACATCTATATTTATTACAAAAGTGTGGAATGCCTGACGTCATCTTGATGTAATCAAAACTGCAATGCTTAGAGCATTTCCTTTAGAAATTACATTTATGAAAAGGTCTTATTTGCATCAAAATTATGGTTAGTGCTCTAAAAAAGTAAAATGAGGACATATTTTCTGAGTTTTCAAATAGCAACAAAGCACTTTTAAATTATTTGTTATCGTTATGTTTTTTATCCAGTTGACCACTTGATTAAATGTTGCACTTAGGGGAGAGGGTGTGGTGTTACTTCCAGAGCGGCAGACTTTTCAACTGGGGAACCAGGTTGGAGTTTCTGCTTCAGCTCGACATTCTGTGATTCTGGTCAAATCGCTTAATTTCCCTATGTCTAAAACCAAAATGAATTTGTTCTAGTGTAATGTAGCCAATGCTCACGTAAAGTACTCCAAATACCTGACAAGTCTGCACTATATAAAATTGCAAAAACACAAAAAATAAATAGGTGTTTTGCACACTTCTGTCATTGGGCTACATGTGGGCTACATCTGGGTGATATTTGTGCTACATTTGGGCTCTTTTGTCTCTGGTGGCCATCTTGGGAGATTTATTTGTTATGAAGTTTCCTAATTTCCTCATTTACTGCAGTCTCCTCAGTTGGAAATGCATTCAGTTTTTGACTTTGATTCCATTAAGAAGGTATTCAGATATGTCACACATTTGCCATAAATTCTGAATGTTAGAGCTCTAGTAGCTCATTAGATCACTGTAGTAAAGCTACTGCTCACCACGGAAGTCTGCTGTTGGAAGTAAAAGTGGATGTTTCAGTCTGCATGTCAGAAGTTTTTTAATGAAATAGAAGAGGATTTGAGACGTCACCCAAAATGTGCCCTAATTTTTCTTTCCTCAGCACTAATCATAATTTCTATAGCAATATGAACCCCCTCAATGTGTTCCTTTTTAAATTAAATGTTTTAAGTGTTACCAGTTTATTCCAATCAAGATGGTTTCAGGTGTGCCATACTTTTGTCATAAGAAGACAGTAAGCGCTCTAGTTGTTCTTAAGAACACTCTGGGACATTCTGTCATTGAGCTATACGTGGGCTACATCTGGATGATATTTGTGCTATATTTGGGCTCTTTTGTCTCAGGTGGACACCTTGGGAGGCTTATTTGTTATGAAGTTTCCTAATTTCCTCATTTATTGCAGTCTCCTCAGTAGGAAATACTTTCAGCATTTTACTTTGGTTCCATCAAGAAGACATTCAGATGTGTCACACATTTGCCACAAATTCTGAATGTTTGCACTTTAGTTGCTCATTAGATCACTGTAGTAAAGCTACTGCTCACCAGGGAAGTCTGCTGCTATATTCAAAGTGCATGTTTCAGTCTGCATTTCAGAATTGTTTTAATGAAATAGAAGAAGATTTGAGAAGTCAAAATGTGCCCTCTTTCTGCAGCACTAATCATAATTTTGATGGCAAAATGAACTCCCTCATTTTGTTCCTTTGCAAATTAAATGTTTTAAGTGTTACCACTTTATTCGAATCAAGATGGTTTCAGGTGTGCCATACATTTGTCATAAGTAAGACTGTTAGCGCTCTAGTTGTTCTTTAGAACACTTTGGGACATTCTGCGTTGGGCTACACTTGGGCTACATCTGGGTGATATTTGTGCTACATTTGGGCTCTTTTGTCTCTGGTGGCCATCTTGGGAGATTTATTTGTTATGAAGTTTCCTAATTTCCTCATTTACTGCAGTCTCCTCAGTTGGAAATGCATTCAGTTTTTGACTTTGATTCCATTAAGAAGGTATTCAGATATGTCACACATTTGCCATAAATTCTGAATGTTAGAGCTCTAGTAGCTCATTAGATCACTGTAGTAAAGCTACTGCTCACCACGGAAGTCTGCTGTTGGAAGTAAAAGTGGATGTTTCAGTCTGCATGTCAGAAGTTTTTTAATGAAATAGAAGAGGATTTGAGACGTCACCCAAAATGTGCCCTAATTTTTCTTTCCTCAGCACTAATCATAATTTCTATAGCAATATGAACCCCCTCAATGTGTTCCTTTTTAAATTAAATGTTTTAAGTGTTACCAGTTTATTCCAATCAAGATGGTTTCAGGTGTGCCATACTTTTGTCATAAGAAGACAGTAAGCGCTCTAGTTGTTCTTAAGAACACTCTGGGACATTCTGTCATTGAGCTATACGTGGGCTACATCTGGATGATATTTGTGCTATATTTGGGCTCTTTTGTCTCAGGTGGACACCTTGGGAGGCTTATTTGTTATGAAGTTTCCTAATTTCCTCATTTATTGCAGTCTCCTCAGTAGGAAATACTTTCAGCATTTTACTTTGGTTCCATCAAGAAGACATTCAGATGTGTCACACATTTGCCACAAATTCTGAATGTTTGCACTTTAGTTGCTCATTAGATCACTGTAGTAAAGCTACTGCTCACCAGGGAAGTCTGCTGCTATATTCAAAGTGCATGTTTCAGTCTGCATTTCAGAATTGTTTTAATGAAATAGAAGAAGATTTGAGAAGTCAAAATGTGCCCTCTTTCTGCAGCACTAATCATAATTTTGATGGCAAAATGAACTCCCTCATTTTGTTCCTTTGCAAATTAAATGTTTTAAGTGTTACCACTTTATTCGAATCAAGATGGTTTCAGGTGTGCCATACATTTGTCATAAGTAAGACTGTTAGCGCTCTAGTTGTTCTTTAGAACACTTTGGGACATTCTGCGTTGGGCTACACTTGGGCTACATCTGGGTGATATTTGTGCTACATTTGGGCTTTTTTGTCCTGTTGGCCATCTTGGAAGACTTATTTGTTATGAAGTTTCCTAATTTCCTCATTTACTACAGTCTCCTCAGTAGGAAATACATTCAGTTTTTTACTTTGATTGCATCAAGAAGGCATTCAGATGTGTCACACATTTGCCGTAAATTCAGAATGTTAGCACTCTAGTTGCTTATTAGATCACTGTAGTAAAGCCACTGCTCACCAGGGAAGTCTGCTGCTGGTATTGAAAGTGCATGTTTCAGTCTGCATGTCAGAATGTTTTAATGAAATAGAAGAGGATTTGAGAAGTCACTCAAAATGTGCCCTAATTTTTCTTTCTGCAGCACTAATCATACTTTCTATGGCAAAATGAATCGACTCATTTTGTTCCTTTTTAAATTAAATGTTTTAAGAGTTACCACTTTATTCCAATCAAGATGGCTTCAGGTGTGCAATACGTTTGTCATAAGAAGGACTGTTAGCGCTCTAGTTGTTCTTTAGAACACTCTGGGAAGCTGCAGTAGAACTCAAAGGAATCAACGGACAGTCTCTGCCCTTGTTGGATGTACATGTTTTACTGAGAATGTCAGACTTCATTCTCACATGACTGAGAAAGATAATGTGAATTTACAGAAAATATGCTCTCAGTTTAGTTTATATATCACCTTCCAAACCTCTGTGGCAAAAACATGAGAAAATAGCTTTCTCTCAAACATGATTCATGTTATCCCAGGAGAAGGCTTTTTCACATCGTAAAATCACCTTAGAACACACCACAATTACTAAAATGAGTATAGTACCACCAACAAATGGTTTATAATGTAACTAAAGTCTTAAAACCTTCTATTAACTGCAATTCTTTTTAATGAGGTGCTATCATGTATATTGGTCCCAAGATGGCTGCCAACACTTCTTGGATGAAGTGCTGACAGCCAATCAGATCTCACGATAAGATGTGTGGTTAGGCTCCACCCAGATATATATTTCTTTTTCCATTAATATTTAAAAAACTACTGAACGGATTTACACCATTTAACAAAAAGGCCTCTTTCTGAACCAAGGGCTACCTTTTTGCCACATTTGGTGTAATTCCATTCAGCAGTTCGGGCTGTAGCCGTGTCTAAAGTTTCCTATTGAAAATTGCATGGAGAAAACATGTTTTGGGACCCCCTTTTTTCTCGGCCCCGCTTGCCGAATCACGCCGAAACTTTCAAGATGGGAGTGGACCGAAGTGGGCCATAAGTTTTGAAAAATTTGCTGAGATTAGTTAATCAGCGCCAAAGTTATTGGAAATAGAATGTTGCGATTTTCCTATGTAACTAGGTCCTAACTATAATTACCTACTGGCGACCGCCAGTAGGGAATGTATATATATATATATATATATATATATATATATATATATATATATATATATATATATATATATATATATATATATATATATATATATATATATATATATATATATATATATATATATATATATATATATATATATATATATATATATATATATATATATATATATATATATATATATATATATATATATATATATATATATATATATATATATATATATTCACAGAAAAAACCATAGGTTATAGACCATATATAGTTAGGAATTTGCATTTACAAAACCTTGAAAATTCACTGAAAAAACCATAGGTTATAGACCATATATAGTTAGGGATTAGCATTTAAAAAACCTTATTTTATTTGCACAAAACCATTGAAATTCCATATATAGTTAGTTGCACTAACTATATATCGCGGACCCGCAATCCACTGCTAATGATGTCACATATTACATCATTCATGACATGGTCAGTGACATCACTGATGACATCACTGATGACATCTCAAATGACATCACTGATGACATCACTGATGACATCTCAAATGACATCACTGATGACATCACTGACATCTCATTTGACATTACTGATTACATCACTGATGATATCATTTATGTGATAATACATCTTCAGACTCTAATATAACCTTTGATACACTCAGTGTAAACAGGCACTCACAGACTGTCACACATCCATGGAGTTACTCACACACCTATTCAGTCATGCAAAGAATCAATCACATCTCCATTTCCTTAACTATACAGTTATACACACCTTACTTATTCAAACATATACTAACACATATTTACTCTCTTATACAATCCTTGATACAAGTTCACAATGATTCATACAGCCACTCTCACATTCACTGACTCTTATGTTCAGTTATTTATATATGTCAACTCTCACATGGAGTGTGCTTTACATATGTACTTACTTTGACATGTAGAACTGAGATATCCATTCACTCACCAATATACTCATGCACACAGTCAACTGTCCATACAGCTGTTTCTACATGCACTTTTGAACCCATACACCTAGGGAATCAACCGCTCACACATCTATGCACAGAGTTATACACCTCCCAGCCACCCACACACACACTCAGTCTCCCATACAAATACTTGGGCAACCATTCAATAACCCATATAGTTACTGATATAGCTACTGATTTAAACATGCAGCAGTTTACAGAAGAACATAAATATTGATTGCCAAATTAAGACACTTTAATCACTAACCCATGCACTCAGTGAGACACATTTAATCATTCTCTCATACAGTCAGTCATGCACCTACTAAATCCTTCATCCAGACACTTATACATCCACTCATTCTTCAATATGTAAGACATATTTTAACTTTACAGAAACATACAGTCACTGGGTGTTGTCATCAGTGATGTCATCAGTGATGTCACTGACCATGTCATGAATGATGTAATATGTGACATCATTAGCAGTGGATTGCGGGTCCGCGATATATAGTTAGTGCAACTAACTATATATGGAATTTCAATGGTTTTGTGCAAATAAAATAAGGTTTTTTAAATGCTAATCCCTAACTATATATGGTCTATAACCTATGGTTTTTTCAGTGAATTTTCAAGGTTTTGTAAATGCAAATTCCTAACTATATATGGTCTATAACCTATGGTTTTTTCTGTGAATTTCATTGGTTTTTTAAAAGCTAATATCTATAGCTGTAAAATATATTCTTTATTAAGTGACGTATCACGTAGCCCGTGAGACGCCTCATGATGCATCGCATAACCGTGACGTATCGTCTCTGCAGCGCAAACCAAACCCAAAACGTAAGCGCGCCAGAACACGCTTAAAGATATATATATATTTTTTAACCTTAATTAGACAAAATCCACACGTGCACATATCACAAACGTTCAAAAAACACAATATGTCGGACTCCCGTTACGCTGCCGGTTAGCTGCCCGGTTAACGTACCAGGAAGCACCTTTACCGCGAAAATCGCAAATTTTTTTTTTTCACCCCCCAGGGAACTTTAATAGCCCCCTCATCAATCCTAGGGGTTCAGGAGGGGTCTGCCTTACCCCTTTCATTCATTTACACCTTTTTTTTTCCCACCTCTTGTCTCTCGATCCCACAGAGAGACAAGATGGCGGCCGCTCCAGACTGTTTACAATGATAACAGCCAATCAGCTTCTCCTCAGACTCCCGTTACACTGCCGATTAGCTTCCCGGTAGCTTCCCGGTAGCTGCCCGGTTAGCTGCCCAGTTCGCGTACCAAGACGCGTCTCTACGGCGAAAAAATCGGATTTTTTTGTTTGTTTTTTTTTGGCCCCACGTGGTTTTATAATATCCCCCTCATAAATCCTAGGGGGTCAGAAGGGGTCTACCTTGCCCTCTTTCCTTCATTTCCCCCTTTGTTTTGGCCTCCTCTTGTCTCTCGATCCTACCGAGAGACAAGATGGCGGCCGCTCCGGACTGTTTACAATATTGACAGCCAATCAGCTACTCCTCAGACTCCCGTTACACTGCCGGTTAGCTTCCCGGTTAGCTGCCCGGTTAGCTGCCCGGTTCGCGTACCAAGACGCGTCTCTACGGCGAAAAAATCTGATTTTTTTTTTGGGTTACACTGCCGGTTAGCTTCCCGGTTAGCTGCCCGGTTAGCTGCCCGGTTCGCGAACCAAGACGCGTCTCTACGGCGAAAAAATCGGATTTTTTTTTTTTTTTTTGGTTACACTGACGGTTAGCTTCCCGGTTAGCTGCCCGGTTAGCTGCCCGGTTCGCGAACCAAGACGCGTCTCTACGGCGAAAAAATCGGATGTTTTTTTTTTTTTTTTTGGGCCCGGCGTGGCTCTATAATATCCCCCTCATCAATCCCAGGGGGTCAGGAGGGGTCTACCTTGCCCCCTTTCCTTCATTTCCCCCTTTGTTTTGGCCTCCTCTTGTCTCTCGATCCTACCGAGAGACAAGATGGCGGCCGCACCGGACTGTTTAGAATGTTGACAGACACCGGAGAGCCAATCAGCTTCGCTTTGCAAAGTTCCGATACGCGAAAAGTTCGCGAACCGGAGCGCTGCCCGGAGCGCTGTTACAGATATATATCTTGATTTAAACGTTAATTTCTCAAAATCCACTGAAGCACATATATTGAGACCTAGCAAAGGCACATCGGGCTAACAGTCCCTACAATTTTGCCAAGTTTCGTGGAAATCCATTCAGCCGTTCGGGCTAAAAGTGAGTCCAACCGCCCTATGGAAATTAACATGGGAAAAACGCGTTTTGGGACCCCCCTTTTTTCTCGGCCCCCCCTTGACGAACCCCCCCCAAATTTTCAGGAGCTGCTCAGAAACAAAATGTGCCATTTTCCTGAAAATTTCAGCCGATTCCGTCCACAAACGCCAAAGTTATTAGACATAGAATTTTCAAAAGTCTCATAGGAAAAAAATCCTAACTATATATACCTACTGGCTATCGCCAGTAGGTAATATATATATATATATATATATATATATATATATATATATATATATATATATATATATATATATATATATATATATATATATATATATATACATATTTGTCAGGTACTGGATCCCACCAATTTCGAAGGACACAGAGACGGCACACCAGGAAATCTTGCACAAATCCTTTATTGTGCACTCTTAAACCAAGGACGACGCGTTTCGGCGTAAGCCTTTTTCACTTGAAAAAGGCTTACGCCGAAACGCGTCGTCCTTGGTTTAAGAGTGCACAATAAAGGATTTGTGCAAGATTTCCTGGTGTGCCGTCTCTGTGTCCTTCGAAATTGGTGGGATCCAGTACCTGACAAATATCGAGGTAGCGGCTGCTACTACCGACGGCATCAGCGTTGGTTGGTCGAGGTTCGTTCAAGCAGCATTGTGGACGTCACATATATATATATATATATATATATATATATGTATATATATATATATATATATATATCGCGCTCTAGTACACCGAGGAAGGCGCGTCACTCCATGGGTGGGTGCATCGATGCGGCGATGCTCCGCACAAAATACAAGCACTAAAAACCCTTTCCACTTTAGGACGGATACCAGCACTTGCGGGGTTTTCTTACACAGCAGTGGTTTTATTTAATGCAACAGACGCGTTTTGGAAGTGCACCTTCTTCAGTGTTTCACCGTGAACACTGGGAGACACCATCTTTTTACGTCATCTGCTCTAAGATTGAAACAAACGAGGGGCAGAGGAGCGCACATATCGTAAGCGCCATCTTCTAGTGTTATGCATCACGGTTATTGTACACATTTGTTTATGCAAATGCTCTGCATTCTAAATATGTAAACACATACAAGCAATTCATTAGTGCACAGATCATAAGTGTCACCATTCCGTGCTTGAAAGCCGCATGTTAACATTCCCCATATCCAATTGATATGACCGGCTACTTGTTATATACTGTACAGGATAAAAGACAGTCACGTCTGTTACTAGCCTGTTGATGGTAGAGATGGCACTATAATTTATATTTGTGAATAATTATTATTATTATTTAATTGTTTTGTAAGGCACTGGTTTGTAAAAGATCACCACTTCTTGCACAGTTGATGACGCGCCAATGGCAGCCCTAGAACACTTATCAATCATTAAGAAACGTAGTTTCTAAACATGGAGGGTTCAGAGCACCTAAGATTAAGGTCCTCATTTCGATGTCGGTGGGACTACCACCGACAGGCTGTCGGTAGCAGTCCCACCATTAAACATCCTTTCGGTCCGACCTCTACAGTACAATACTGGCGGTTGGACCCTTGTCGGACGGGGGACGAACTGTTGCCTTCAACAGGATCTTATGACCTCGATGGCTCAGTGATCCGAATTGCTGTCCCCAATGATGTTGGTGCCGAGGCAGGCACTGCTGTCGGGATTACGATGTCCCTTTCCAACAGTCTTTTCATGGCAGTCCAAACACCATGAAAAGGCTGACAGAAATGGACTTTGGGAGCCCAAACACTGCCCCTTTCCCCTGTTGGCCACTGTAAAGTGGCCATGGGAGCACATGTAATGCCCCCATACACATGCATGCACTGTGTAACATACACTACAAGGTGCATGGCACAAAGTGCATGAATGCTCAGAAAGTGCTATGTTTGCACTGTGGCTTGTGCTGCAGCCCTTTTTCTAGGCTGCAGGATAGGCTGCTGTGTAAACATACCACTTTCCAACCGCCAGTGCAGTGGTCCCATCATAATTCAGCAATCGAACCACCGTCTGCTTGTTGAGCGGTCCCGTCTGCTTGTCGAGCGCTCTCCTGACCTCCGTGATAGCAGTTGGTTATCCGATCACTGACATTAAAATAAGCCACTAGGGGCCATATGTATCATAGTTCCGTTTTGCGAATTCCAAATAGCGAATTTTAAGGAATCGCTATTTGGAATTCGCAAAACGGTATGTGTGTACAAAATCGCTTTTTTATAGCGATTCCTTACCATTCCTAATTTGCGATTAGCAAATTGCTAATCGCAAATTACCCATTCATTTCTATGGGCCAGGAGGCCCATAGGAATGAAGGGGCAATTTGCGATTAGCAATTAGCTAATCGCAAATTAGGAATTTTTTCTAGGGTGCATGGGTGTCTCAAGAACACCCTGCTGCACCCCTGAAAAAGACATTTGGGGGTATATGGCGCACATACATGCCCTAAGGGCATGTATGGGCGTCATATGGCACCTTTGCTTTGTTTGAAAAAAGCATTATTAAAAAAATTCGCAACTTACCGCCAACTAGAAGTTGGTGGTAATTTGCAATTCCTTAATGGCATTTTTTGCATTTTTTTTCTTTGATACATTGCATTTAAGGAATCGCAAAATTTGCGATTCCTTAAGTGCAATCGCAAAATAAGGAATAGCGGCCCACATGCATCATCCCGGGATTTTGCGAGTTCTAAAGTGCGAAAAATAGCGATTCGCATTTTAGAATTCGCAAAACTGGATGCATGAATATTTTCGCAAATTATTTGCGATTCGGTAGAAATCGCAATTTCTACCAAATCGCAAATATTATGCGATTTTCAAAGTGCGAATTCGCAATTCACATTGATCCTATGGGCCAAAAGGCCCATAGGGATCAATGGGAATTGCGAATTCCCACTTTGAAAATCGCAAATCCTGATTGCATTTCAAGGGTGGTGAGGGGGTTTCAAATGAACCCCCCTGCACCTATGAAATGTTGTTTTCGCATCATGTTGCACACACATGTCCTAAGGACATGTGTGTCCGTAACATGAATGTTTAAAAAATGCATTTGCTGCGTTTTTAACACTTTTTGCAAATTTACCGAGTGGTTCAACCACTCGGTAAATTTGGCACCCTAATTGCGAATTCGCAATTTTAAAACTAATCATGCATTGCTTTTAAGAAATCGCAAATTTGCGATTTCTTGAAAGCAATCGCATTTTTTGAAATCGCAAAAATGTTGCGATTTCTGAAAATGTATGATGCATTCCAAAAATGGAATTTGGAATCGCAAACGGCCGATTTTAAGGAATCGCACCGTTTGCGACTCCAAAAACCCTTGATGCATGTGGGCCATTAATTTTTGCAAATCCTTATTTTGATGCAAAAATGTTTCATACATACCATTTAGGTATTTAGCATTCGCAAAGGCCGAAATTCGCAGAATTTCGGCCTTTGCGAATGCTAAATAGCTTGATACATATGGCCCTAAGTTTCAGAATCACTTTTCAACTCAAACTGTTTGTAAAGAGGCCCTGTCATTTCGGAGAGGGTCTGTGAGGGGATATTAAGTGGTATACTGATTGGCCGCAAAGGCGTCTTTTAACATGCTTATTTTTAATTGCTTTCAAATATTTCTTGAAAGTTGTGCGGTTTGGTGCATTCTTCAATTTGGAGACATAATGCGCTACAACTGGGCTTCCTCCACACGGGTGACTTCCTGCCAAATGTCTTTGGGTGACCCGAACGTGATTAAACAGATTTGCAACAGGTTGCACTTCGGACAGAAGTTCAGGAACAGTGACTGAAGATATGGTGGAGAATGGCCTGCCTTAGCATAAATATATAAGTTTAAATTATGAAAGGTTGATTTCAAAAGTATATATCAATTGTAATTTATGTGGCACTTTCTGCCAAATGACTAATATTGTGTCTTTATAACATGTAGGACATAAATGATGTGTGCATAATGTATATAGGTAATTTAAAAAGAAGCTACAGTGTCAATTGCCCCCAATTCTTCCTAAAAGTTGGAGTCTTTATTTTGAGAGGCGAATAAAGGGAGGCAAAAGGAGGAAAGTGCACTATTTAAATGTGCAGTCAAAATAAGCTGAAACCATGGTCATCCATGCTTGACTATGTATAAACTATGGATAACAATGGCTTGTCCAGTCTGGTGAAAGGGAGAGGAAGGAGGTGAGTCATTGTATTGAAATTATGAGAGACTGCAAAATATCGTCATTTATTAAAGTATTTAAAAGCAGATTGAAGTAAAGGCTATGAGAACATTGGAACAAGTGGAAAACATCAACATTTTGAGATTAGCAAAACGTTTGTTGTAAGATATTGCCAGGAATCAAAAAAGCAGTGGAATAACTCCCTTGGTTAAGGGTTGTGCTTTTATGAAATGATCAAAAGCATGTCCTGGTTTTGTTTAATTTTTATTCTTTATTGTCAAACATACATAACATAAAAACATGCAAGTATATATTTAAAAAAGTATTTTATTACGTGAAAAAAATGAGAAGATATTTTGTTAAATAGCCGCTTCAAATGGTAATTTAATGCTGGTGATTTCCCACAGGCAGTCTTGTATACTTGTTTTTACTTCGGACTGCAAAAGAAGCCAGCCCTCGGCTACAGTCCCATTCAACCTCCTCCTATGGAAAGAAGGGAGCTCATGCTGTTATGAGACTTCCCTCTCCGACCCTCACAACATCCTCCGCGTTCCTCAACCTCACAACATCCCCACATTTACCACCTATTCTCTATTCCTCTCTTGAAATGAGTCACTTGAAGAAATATAATTCAAGGATTCTGATCCTGTAACCCAGCCACCAATATGTACCTTCCGGTTATTAAAGGCCTTCCCATTCAGGCTAATAATGTTTAAGCTCTGAAAATCAGCCTGTGAGAACTTGGGTCACTAGTTGGGGTGGGGGAGAGGGAGGGTTATGAAACCCTACTCAGGCAGGAACCACAGTCCTTGTCAGGGTGAGGAACAAGCATACGCCCTACTAACCTGTGCTCAACCCTCTGGTAGCTTGGCACAGCGCAGCCATGCTTAACCTAGAGGCAATGTGTAAATTATGCAAACATGTCAAACAGCAACTCAAAAGAAATCCCACACCAATTTAGAAAAATAGAGTAAATTGTAACAACTTCTGACCAAAATGGCAAAAAAAAAACCGTAGAACCGAAGATATGCAAGTTAAAAACTTTCAGTGGATATAGCGCAAAAAGCACAAAGCGCCATCTCTGGATATCTGGTCACGCCAGACCAGGGCAAAGTCACACATTCAGGCTGACCTCAAGGAAGCGCAGGCCTGCTACAGTGACCCAGTTAGGCCGGCTGAACAAGTGTACCATAAATCTGGCTTGTGAAGAATTGCAAGGTCCCGCATCATGGATGCATCACACAGCTGAGGTGATGCATTGGTTCCGATGGGCTGCAATGAGAGGTCCTATGTCATCGTCGAGGAACCCATTGACATACACTTGTGATGCAAAGTACAGCATCCAGGATCTACTGTGGAGTTTAGGCAGTGCATCGGTTCCAAGGAGTTGCAAGGATCTAATGCAAGAACCTGGTTCGGCATCGAGGCTGCAGTCGGCAAGAGATTTGCAGTGAAAGGGATTGCGTTAGTGAAGCTTTGCACAGCAGTGGTTCTGATGCAGGCTGCCAGGTCAAAGCAGAGTCCTTACACTCAGAGAATCCTCGCAGCAGAGGCGATGTCTCTAGAATGGACTCCTATATTAAAAGGCCTGTTCACATCCATATACATAGAATGTTTCAGTGGTCTGCTCTGCATTGTACCAACAACATTGGAGTAAAGACAACATCAATATCCATATTTATAAAGATAGAACCAATCAAGAATCAACTAAAAAGGGCGACGGAAGTGGAGGCTCAGTGTTTCGGACAGGTTTCCGGATACAGTTTGAATAGAAGTAAAACACAGATATTGAGAACAGCTACTTGGACTGTAATGACGATAGGGTTGTTGACTCAGCAATATACTTGGGGGTGGCAATATCAGCAAATTTGGATCGGGTGGTGGGAAATAATATGACCCCCTTAATGATGCAAGTAAAAGCGGATTTGGAGAGGATGAATAATCTGCATTTATCACTGGTGGGGTGTATCAATGTAATTAAAATGATAATCCTTCCCAAGTTTCTTTATTTTTTTAGATCAATCCCTTTATTTTTTTAGGCTAGTTGGTTCAACACTCTGGAGGCCATTTGTAATAGGTTCATCTGGGCACAGGGTAAGACACGCAGGGCTTATAGGTTTATGACCCTACCTAGAGAGAGGGGCGGGTGGGGTGCCCCGGATTTCAGACTTTATTATATGGCAGCCGCCCTGCAATATATGCAGGGGTTGATAGGCGGAAAGGATTGTGATCCAAGAGTTAACAGCTTTTTCACAAAAATATATACAGCGGTAGTAGGGTTGGATGTCGGAAACTGTTTTTTAAATTGCATAGACTATGGATATTTGAAAAGAACGAGGTTCAAGACAATTTTGGCTGCTGTTAAAGTATGGAATGTTTTTTTGAAAAAGTCCAAACTGGGGTTAGACTGTATAAAAACAGGTCATTCCCTCTGGAAATATTTGGAGATCAAATTATGTTGGACTGGGCAGAAAGAGGTATTGTACAAATTGGAGATATTCTGAAATCGAAGGGGATGGTGCAATTTATGGATCTTAGAAATAAATATGATCTGAGCTATCGAGATTTTTTTAAGTACCTCCAGATCAGGAGTTTTCTAGTCAATAAACAAGGAGGACCAGCAGGATTTAATAAGAATGACATTTTGGAAAAAATAAGAATAGCAGGGGATCGATCGATTCGTTCTTTTTATGCAAGCCTGGTAAAGGAGAAAACCGATGATTTAGAAAAATACAACAATAGGTGGGCGGAGAAAACAGGTGGGGAAATAGGTTGGTTTCAGGAATCATTAGATTTAGGTCGAACGATATTGTGTGCATCCCCCTTCAATCTCAGCACTACAAAACCATATATTCACTTTATTTTACTCCAGCCAGGATAGCACAATGGGGAGGTACCACGGGAACTACCTGTTCAAGATGTAATGCCACTGAAGCTGATAATATACATATATTTGCCACCTGTCCGCAACTTCATACGTTGCTTAGAGACATTGAGGGGTTTCTGGGTAGAGCATTAGGGATCTGAATTAAGCTTACCCCGTCTTGGATATTATTAGGGGTTGGCAGGGATAATGATGGTGTACAGCGGGAATTTATATTTGTGGCAATGGCGGTATATAGACTAATAATAGCTAGGGCCTGGCTGGATAAGAACCCCCCGACAATGCAAAGCTGGCTCGCTAATTTATTAGCATCATATAATATGGAGAAGAATATATATGCCCGGAAAGGAAGGAGAGGGAAAATGATGGGTTTGAGAATATGGGATCCTATAAGGAGATGGAAGAAGGGATTAGGTTGAAAGTGGAGTTGAAATTGGTAGGGGTAAGGTCGTCTTTGTATATAATTATAAACAAGATAGCGAAATGTATTGGATACTGTATATCTGTATATCTGTGATTGACATGAATTAATGAAAATTTAATTAATGATGAATAATGTACAATGTTTAAAATGTGCGTAAATTGAAAAATAAAAAATATATATAAAAAAAAGAATCAACTAAAATAAATTGACTCTTTGACTACTACGTGAATTCTATTATGTGTTATATATGTGGATACAAAAAAAAACAACAGGAGGGAGGTAGAGTATAGAGATAGGATTCTTACTCCACGGGCACTGTTACATAAACAAAAGGAATCCTACTCACAGTGGAAGGGGAAACGTGTCTACCACATGTGTGGGGACACGCAGTGTTTTGTAAAATACCCCTCACACACCAACAGGCCCCTTAGTGTCATGCTTCATCATAGGGGTCTTCGCACCCCTCTAACGGGATGCGGCGTGCTGCGACCTACGACTACGCGGGAGCACTGAAAGTTGGACTATGTGTGGTGTGTGTGGTGGAAGTGGTAGGGGTACTTAAATGTGAGTGGTGGGATATGGTGAAGGTTTAAAAAGTACCTGGCTCGTAGGTGTATAGGAAAAAACTTTATTCACAACTCCGGGCAGGTACTGTTAAAAGAAGTGCAGTGTGAGGTAATTAACTGTCGTGATTATGGACAGTACCTCTGGTGTGCGTCGACATGTTTCAGAGCATATGCTCCTTCTTCAGGACGGGGGAACAACTTCCCCACCTTACTCACGTATCTCTATAGTTTATGTAAATAACCAAAAGTGCAGGACTATTTACAGTGTCTTAATACTAAATAAAGGCTATAATGTGCCTACAGCGGTTTATGACCATGCATTTGCATGACTCATTGTCATAAGATGTCTTGCTTCATGAGCATTCAAGAACGTCTGGGGTTGATTGCTAATTTTGCAATAGACTCAGGACGAGTTTACCTCCGTGCTACCCCACAGCGGACGTGTGGGGTAGCACGGAGGTAAACTCGTCCCGAGTCTATTGCAAAATTAGCAATCAACCCCAGACGTTCTTGAATGCTCGTGAAGCAAGACATCTTATGACAATGAGTCATGCAAATGCATGGTCATAAACCGCTGTAGGCACATTATAGCCTTTATTTAGTATTAAGACACTGTAAATAGTCCTGCACTTTTGGTTATTTCCATAAACTATAGAGATATGTGAGTAAGGTGGGGAAGTTGTGCCCCCGTCCTGAAGAAGGAGCATATGCTCCGAAACATGTCGACGCACACCAGAGGTACTATCCATAATCACGACAGTTATTACCTCATACTGCACTTCTTTTAACAGTACCAGCCCGGGGTTGTGAATAAAGTTTTTTCCTATACATCCACGAGCCAGGTACTTTTCAAACCATCACCATATCCCACCACTCACATTTAAGTACCCCTACCACTTCCACCACACACACCACACATAGTGCAACTTTCAGTGCTCCCGCGTAGTCGTAGGTCGCAGCACGCCGCATCCCGTTAGAGGGGTGCGAAGACCCCTATGATGAAGCATGACACCAAGGGGCCTGTTGGAGTGTGAGGGGTATTTTACAAAACACTGCGTGTCCCCACACATGTGGTAGACACGTATATATGTGGATACTACATTCAATTATGTCCTAACACCAACCATGCTCATGACAAGCTCAGCTCGTCATGAGCCACGGTTCCCGTGTGCTCATGACGAGCTGAGCTCGTCATGACCGTTGGAACGCTCGCACGCGGGTCTAATTCCCCTGCTGTGCTGAGCGTTCTATTAAACGGACGTGGTCGTGACGAGCTCAGCTCGTCATGAGCACACGAGAACCGTGGCTCATGATGAGCTGAGCTCGTCATGAGCACCAGGGCGCTGTGCGCGTGCCCCCACTCCCCCCAGCACAGCAGGGGAATGTGCCCCACAGACAAGAGGTTAAATATGTGCATACTACATACTCCCAACTTAGATGTGCTCAAATTTAATACCAATAAGCAGCAGGGTCTCCCTATGTTCCAGCACTGTATCTCGAAAATACTAACAATGAGCCTGATTCACAAAGGTAACCTACTCTTTTGAGTGAATTACACTTTTTAGTAATATTACTACTTTTTGGCTAGTCATTAAATATGAGTATAAATCTACTACAAAGTGTAACTTACATGTCACCACCCCCTCAGTTGAGAGGGTGTAGTTTAAATAGTAGTAATGTAACTTATAACCATATTTAATGTCTGGCAGCGACTCCATACACTGGACAGAGATGCCACATTGTAGTGAACAGGAGACCTCCACATCACAATGAAAGGAAAAATGATAGAACGTTTTCTTAAAATAACCCTCACCCAACGAGAATCCCCTTGGTGGCATGCTTCATCATCAGGTTCTTCACGTCCCCCTGCGGAACAGGGTGTGCTGCGACCAACAGAGACGTGGGAGCACTTTTGGTCACATACTATGAAGAGTTTGGTGGTATAAGAGTGGGAGGGTCTTGTCTAGAGTTAAAAATATTGTGAACTAGGAACAATTTTTTTTTATTATGACCTCTTGCTGGTATGGTTGAAAGGGTACATTTGAGAGACATAAGTTAATGTGTATGTATCACAAGGTCTACATGTTTCAAGCGAATACCCCAAGGCTTTTCGTCACAACCACAAAGATGATCCCTGTAACCAGTCCTAGTTCTGAGCGACTCAAAAACCTGGGGGCAGATTTACAAGGAACTGCGCCAAATATCCATGCGCCACCATGGATGAGCTGTATTTACAATACAGTGCTCCATGGTGCAAGGATTAATAGATGCGTCAGAAATTCTGACGTATCTGTTGGCCCAAAAGTGACGCATTGCTGGAGTTGCTCATGAAAGTGACGCAACTCCAGCAAAAGGCCACAACAGATAGGTGAATCTCGTTCAAAAAGCCCTATATCATTCCTTACGCCAGGTCTGAGCAGTTGTATGGATTTTGACTCAGTGAAGGCATATAGTTACACAGTGAAACAATTGTAAATTTCACTTGTCAGTTCTACTTGGCTTTTTCCGTGGGAATGCCCACCCTACATCTATTACAACAGCCGTACAACCACAAAATAGGCAAGGCAGATGTCGAGCAAACTCGGCTAACCTTTTGAGCTAAAAAGGGAGGCCTTATGCAGCAAGAAGACCCTGACCAGACAATTGAAAAGCAGGCACATGGATCAGCACCATCACAAGCCGGCGACTTGAGAACCCTCCTCCTTGAAATGCGCCAGAGCCTTACTTCAATCACAGAGAAAATGGATGCCATGAGCATGGGGATGGATGCTATCGTTCACAAGTTGGATGGTCACGACAAACGCATCAAGTGTCGCTTCTCGGACGCGGAAGATGCCACATCCCACATTAAGACACAGGTGTCACAAATGGATAAACTCCTCAAATTGATCGCTGCCAAAAACGAAGGCCTCGAGGCACGCAGTAGGAGGAACAACATCCGAGTCATAGGAATTCCAGAAAGCACCAACACAGGCTGGATGGAATAGTTTATTGAGAGACTATTACGCAAAACAATTGGCATAGAAGCTTTCTTCTCTCAATTCATTGTTGAAAGAGAGCTCTGCTCTCTTGGCCCTCGGCCTCCTCCGGTTTGTGCACTGCACCCTATCATTGTGAGGTTGTTAAATTACGGTGACCAAGATGTGGCCCTCAAAACAGCACGAGAAAAGTGGCGACTCACATTCGAAGGTAACGCATTCACCATTTACCCTGATTTTACTGCCACTGTTCAAGAGGAACGGCGCAAGTTTCTACCAGCCGAACAAAAGCTTCGCCAGGCACAAATCGATTATGCTCTCATTTATCCTTCCCGTCTTTGGGTAACCCACCAGGGCAAACAATACTTCTTCACTAACCCACAACAAGTTGAAGACTTCCTGAAGTGTATTAAACGTCACAACAGGTCTCACTCAACACACGACTCATCATCAAGACCGCCCTCCCCGGCTGGTACATAATTGGAACTTTATGAGGAACACCGACTTTCTTCAGAACTGTTGGGTACCTATGCTCCTGCCACGATAAATGTACAGCATGGCACAGAACTGATGAAGAGCGAGATCTGCAACTGCATACCAGATAAGTGACTTCCTAGTGCTGTATGATATTTGGAACCGAGCACCCCCACCCTCGCAGAGTTTGAACACTTTACCAACTCGCAACTCTGAGGGAGGGGTATAATCATGGCTGAACCTAGGAGTTCCCCCTGAGAGCACTCCCCCGCCTTCTTTACTGCAGACCAGAGTGCAGATTGTTTATGTTCTGTCGGGGACTTGGGTAGTGGGAGGGAATGTTCTCTCTGGCATGTTTGGGATGGTACAGTGGGAGGGGGCTGGAAAGGGATTGTTCTTGGAATGTATCACGGCATCTACAGGAGAATACAAAAGGCAGAAGCATCACAGTTCTATTGCTCACTTCACACGCACAGTGCACATACTGCTTTGTATCTTGATTACCACCTTGCTGCATGACAGGTCCAGCACCTAGGCATAGCTTACGTATCCTTACAAGGAACGTCAGGGGATTAAACGATCCATGGAAACAACGGCAGATTCTAGCATACCTTGACAGACACTAAGTCCACATCGCAATGCTCCAAGAGACACACTTAAATCCCATGCATGATGGCACTTTTGCAAATAAATGGGCGAGTCATAGAATATTTTCATCCTACTCCTCTTATTCTAGAGGCACAACAATAATTCTTAAAAACTGCACTACATCCATTCTAGCTGGTTCAATGCATTCTGTCCATCAACTGAGGTTTTTGCATTTGTCAGTCCGAGTGGAATGGGTATGCTCAGACGTGAATCCCATGCACTCCACACCACTGGATTCAAGCAAGCCGGGTTGAAGACGGCTGGAATGCCAGAAACCGGTCCTCGGAAGCTTGTTTCCGGTCCAGGGAAGGCATGGCTTGGCAGTTCGGGCTGGACTGTTCCCATGAGGCACAGGGTCAGACTGATTTGCATATGGCCATGTCTGAACTGGGGTGGTGTGGAGTGCAAAAAAACGATGGATTTAGGCCCAGATCTCTGTACTGGGGTGAATGTATGACATTGTTCTGCATTCTGTCCATCAACTGTGGTTTTTGCATTTGTCACTCCGAGTGGGATGGGTATGCTCAGACGTGAGTCCCATGCACTCCACACCACTGGATTCAAGCAAGCCGGGCTGAAGACGGCTGGAATGCCAGAAACTGGTCCTCGGAAGCTTGTTTCCGGTCCAGGGAAGGCATGGCTTGGCAGTTCGGGCTGAACTGTTCCCATGAGGCACAGGGTCAGACTGATTTGCATATGGCCATGTCTGAACTGGGGTGGTGTGGAGTGCAAAAAAACGATGGATTTAGGCCCAGATCTCTTTACTGGGGTGAATGTATGACATTGTTCTGCATTCTGTCCATCAACTGTGGTTTTTGCATCAATGCAGGATCAATACAGGTGCTACTGCCTGGGTTGGGGCAGGCTGGGAACAGATTTGGTCACCTTGGTGTGTAAATATGGACCCAATATAGATACCCCAAAATTCTTCTCTATGCTCTGGGGAAAATTATGGAGATAGGTTCTACTCACATTATCGGAGGTGAGATTTCTATACCACTCTCAACCCTGTCATGGACAGATCTAACCCTGCACCGTACCACTACACTAGATTACACATAGTACTACAAGATATAGTGTCTGCTAATAGTTTGTTAGATACATGCCACCATGTACATCCAGATCTCACCGAGGGCACACACTACACAGCCATGCACGCATCTTGGACCCGATTGGATTACTGTCTAGTATCACATGGCCTAGGCCCTTCAATCATTGCTGTAGCACATTTAGCAAAGACATATTCATATCATTCACCAGCAAGGCTGATGCTCACTCCTCCGGGATAAAGGGTCCCGCTGACTGCTTGGAGATTATCGCCCCTCGCATTACTTGACGAAGCATTCCACCGTGAATTAGAACAGGAAAGCACAGACTTCTTCCAAAGGAACATGGGGTCCTGGAAGACATCCAGGGAACAGTAACGAGATTGGAAACGGAACTCAAGAGTCTGGAGACTCTATTATCCATAGGCACAGATGGGAAGACTCAACACAAATTCCGTGAAAAGCTTTCACACTACACAGCAACTGCTGCCCGTGAGATCAAATTCAGTGGAAAATACTGGGTGGCCCGCCAATACGGTGAGGGTGAATGCCCTGGCAGGGACAATTCGGAAGCCTCACTTCGCTAACTATGTCTTTGAAATTGTGGGTCCTGACAGGAAAGTACACAGGGACACTTCTGACATATTAGACACATTTACCATTCACTATTCTGCGTTGTACACTTCCGGCGGACGCTACTCTCTCAATCTAACTCCCTATTTGGAGGATGTGGCATTGGGTTGGCTAGCGGACTCACAAACAGAGTTCCTTTGTGCTCCCTTTGAGCTGGATGGGATACGGGAAGCGATCATGCACATGAAGTCCGGTAAAACCCCCGGTTTAGACGGTCTCCCTATCGACTTCTACAAAGCTTACATTGACCAGTTGGCTCCTATCCTTAAAGAAGTGTTTGAAGATTCCCTAGAGACTGGAATACTTCCATCCTCAATGAAGTAGGCACTCATTACCTCCCTCCTGAATCCCGGGAAACCAGCAAATCAATGTGATTCTTATAGGCCATTATCTCTCATCAGCACTGATGCTAAAGTACCAGCCAAGATCCTAGCCAATAGGTTACATTCATTAATGGAAAAACTCGTTCTTCCAGATCAAGCTGGTTTTATTCCAGGTCGTGCAACCATGCATAACTAACGTACCTTTTTTTTACCATATTGCACAATGTAGATCCCGACTTAGCACTAGTAGCAGTTTTTTTAGACACCACTAAGACGTTTGACTCCCTCGAATGGGACTATCTCCTAGGGGTTTTAAAACAAATGGGCTTCCCTCCACTGTTTCTCTCCTGGATAAATCTATTATATCGGATTCTTACAGCCAGGGTCCTGATGAATGGGCAAAAGTCTACAGCCTTCCCCATCACCAGGGACACTAGGCAAGGATGCCCACCTTCCCTCTTGCTTTTTGCCCTGGCGGTTGAGCCCTTAGCAGCTCAGCTGTGACAACATCACCAGGACAAAGCACTGTGTTGCAAAATGCGACAGATACTTATATCCCTCTACGCGGAGGACATTACTCCGTATGTTAGGGATCCACAGCACAACCTAAACCCCTTGCTGCGAGAATTATTTGTTTTTGGGAAACTATACGGGATTCAAATAAACTGGGGGAAATTACAAATATTCTCCCTCACATCTGCTACCACGCAATTCCCACTGGATTAGCCAATAGACTGGTGCCACACTGATATGTAATATCTGGGCATACGCATCTCCAGAGATCGGGAGGAGCTACTACGCTTCAATTATGGGAGGACCCTAGATCATATGTCTGGGTGCATCACCCAATGGATCTCATTGCCACTTTCCATGGCGGTACATGCTTCACTAATAAAAATGGTGATTCTCCCACAACTACTGTACTTATTCCAAAATATTCCAAATCACCCGGGTGGGCACTTTTTTAAAGCAATGCATTCAGAGACGATCTGGTTAATCTGGGGCGGAAAGCAACTGCGTCTACAATGGAATATACTCCCTAGACTGTTTTCTCTGGCAGGGTTTGAGGTACCTAACTTCGAACTATACATGTGCCCAAGCGCATTATGCTTATTATTGGTTCCACCCACCTACTTATATTCCGCAAGTCGCAGTGGAACAGTGGCAGGGGTACCCTGTCCCCCTCACAGGCGTGTTATATACTACTCCCCAATGTAGAGACAAAGACTCCACATCAACCGCGTGTACGGTCGTGTCCTGGTGGCGCATTTTGAACCTGTTAAAAACCCCAATGCTTTACTCCCCACTACTTCCGTTGCTCTATCATCCCCAAATGCAACTACTCCAAGAGGTGGTATTTCGTAGGGTTGAGGACCGGACAAACATCTCAACTTGGGGTGACCTGTACCGTGACGGGACTTTCCTCTCACAGTGACAGATGCTCCATGAGGCTGCCTCCTCTCCATTGGATGTCTTTCTATATGTTCAACTCCGACAGGGTATACGACATAATACTCCTGCTTTCCTGCTAGAGCCCCCGATACTGGCTCCTCTGCATCTCCTGCTGAAGGCTACTTCGCCAGGGCACATGGTCTCCCTACTCTACCACACAATATGTACTCAACAGGCAGTAACCGGGTGCTCTTCTCGTGCACACTGGGAAGCAGAGTTAGTTCACAAACTCACTGATAAAAAGTGGACATATTGTTGTGTGAAAACAGAGCAAATTTCAGCAAGCAGTAGACTCCGCATCATGCACTTTCAATTTCTACATCGCTTGTATTATACGCTGGTTAAAATGCACAAATATAAACTTAAAGACTTTTGATGCAACAGATGCAGCATGGGCGGGGCTGACTTCCGCCACCTAGCGTGGGAATGTCCATGGGTACACGATTACTCGGGTCTGGTTTTTGAGGCTCTGGCGACGATGACAACAACTACTTTAGCACCCACACATCTAATGGCCTTACTGAGCTATACTGAATTAAAATACAAACCCTACCATTGTTATCTCACAACAGCTCTATTAATGGCTAAGCGACGCATAGCTTGCAGATGGGGCAGAGAGAGGGCACCCAAATTCAAAGATTGGCTCACTGATTTAATATACTGTCAAGAACGGCTACATAACTATTGTGAGCTACTTCCCCCGAAGTTACGACCCAAAGACATATGGGACCCCTTAAAAAACTATTTATTGAGTCATCCTCTGGATGCCCCCGGGCACAAATGCTGAAATACAGCAGATGTCTTTTCCATGTCATTGTATTCATTACGCTGCCTAGTGCTTATGTTCTGTTAATTGATTGTTGATATTTAACCACGTAAGATATTGCAAACAGTCAAGCATATACTGAATGATACTGTCTTGCCCTGCTAGTACCCTCGCAGTTTTGACTCGCGCATTGATATAGCGCAACAGTGTTATCGTACCTGTTAGTTCCACTCTATGCCATTCAATGTTTATGCCTGGAACATGTCAATCCGTGGGTATGTGAATTTGTGTATGTATGATTGCCGGACTATTTCATTGAAGTACATCGTCTTTGAAAATCAATAAACACATTTAAAAAAAAAAAGAACAAAGAGAAGTATTTACAAAGTAAGTATCCATTTTAACTATTGGAAGACACCGAACGAAAGGTCATGGGCATAGCTAGACAGTCATTACTTCAACAACAACCGAAAAAAGAATGAAAAAGAACAGTAGTTGTTGCCAAATATTCCACACGGTCAAAAAGCATCAAAATAATTGTAAATCAGAGATGGGAACTTATACAACACAAACGGGATTTTAAGGGTATCTTTAAAATAAAGTCATATTTGCTTATACGAGAAGGAATTATTTGAAGGAAAGATTTAAATTCTCCAAGACAGCACCAAAAACAAATGTGACAGGCATGCGACGATGTTACAATTGCATGCACTGTATGAATGTGATAATTGGAGATAGCATTATAGACCCCAGATCAGGCAAGGTCATCAAATTACAACATTCCACTACTTGCAATACACACAATGTAATATACAGCATAACATTTCCATGTGGCTTGTTATATATTAGCAAGACAGAACGGAAAATGAAAATTCGTATCACTGAGCATAAGAGCATGATATGTACCTAGAATGTTAACCCCAATCTAGTGGTACATTGGTTGGACTTCAAACACATGCTCTCACAATTGAGGTTCCAAATTATTGTAGCTTTAGAGTCATATACTGGTTGTAACAATTCCCAGGTGTTTTCTCAATGAGAAATATATTGGCTAAAATGCCTTGATACAATCGTGCCTAAAGGCCTTCATGATACGATCGATATGAGTTGCTTTCTATAAAGTAAAATACTTTGAGGTGAGCAGAGCGACATATGAAAGATTTTCTCCATTAACCGTTACCATTCTTTATTCCTTCATTAATAGTGCAATAATCTTTATAATGTATATTGTTTTTTAACAGACATGTACACTCAACTAACCCATTGAGCAATAATATCTAACGGCATAAGAATAGGTCGCAGCATAGTGTTTTTTTCAATTTGCATTGATATAATCACAGGAAAAGGCACTGTTATTCATCTAGTCCATTTTTGCTATTATTTTCAGGAAAGTGTCCATCATATAGCCAGCACAAAGGACCCTAATAGTAATTTCACAAATACTAATTGCGATATCACATGGGCATCTTTCTTTAGTGTTTGGTAACATGTGGAAAGCCAGCATAATGCGTCCACACATGATAGTTAATGCTGTTACATACTTATTGTGGTATTCAGCTGACAGTAAAGGTCACGAAGTAGAAGAAATATTATAGTCACACAGGGATCATGGCAGCAACAGAGTTAACAGGAAACAATATAATTTTTTTCAATTCTAAATATGGTCTGTTTGATTAATGATCAGCATATTGGAAGTATTGTCCATTTCAATATGGCAACCATACAAGTTAAAGATCGATCTTGTGTTAGGTCAGTTTGAGTCCTATTTTTATGTTTAGGTTAAGGTGGTTTAAATGGAGGTGCGGTAAGACCAGGGGTGTAACACAGGCCCCTGCAGCCCCAGTGGTGCAGGGGGCCCTCACCCTCCAGGAGGCCCCGAAAGCACCGCACTTCTACTGGGGAGCTCTAGATTGAGTCTGGAGGGGGCCCCCCTGGAGGGGGCCCCTTCACGTACCCGGCAGGGGGGCCCCCTCAAGGTTCGTTACGCCACTGGGTAAGATTCTCCGACACGGAAGAGTTTTTGGTTTTTGGACGGACTCCATGAGAGCAGAGGTATTTATGGAATGGGCGTCTTAAAGTTCAACTTAGAAATTGACAGCTTCATTCATGGAAGTAATCATGGTGCTAATGTAGTATTCTTTCGTTGCATATTAGGGTGAGCATATTCCATGACGAGCTTTGAGAAGATTAATCAGTTAACCGGTCCCGGGAACAAGTGAATTTTGAGTCTAACCTCGAATAGGCTATATTACAGTAGCAATGCTTGACAGTGTTAACATAATCGTTATCATGATAAGACAATTTAATGGTATTGACGGGTCTTTGTTTCGTGCAGGCACTGACAGTATAGGGTGCTTGCAGGGTTTAAGTAATTGGTAAGCGTAAATGTACAATATTGTGTGGTTCTCATGAATCAGTAGGTGTGAACAGGACATGCTTGCAGGGCTATCAGTAAGGGCACTTAGGAGACACAAGAGAGCAAACAATTTAAGTTTAAAAGAGATACGATTGATTATAAACTCAACAAAACATATATATGGGCTGAGGTTTATGCTCAAAAGAGAAAGTTCAAAAGAACAACTAATACTTCCTCAGAGGAGAGTATTATATCAGACAAAGATACAGATCCATCAAGAGTGCAGTTAACAAGTATCCAGCAGCAAAAGACAATAACAACGTCAGGGAACATTGAAACAGCATCCTCTTCCACAAAGCCTTCTTTTGTGTCCTCCAGACATGACTCAGGACAACTACAATACACAGCGACATTAACAAAAACAACCACCACAAAAGAAAACACATAGAGGAAAAAGACAAACAAAGAAATAATTTACGGAGTCAAGACAAAGTTTAGTCATCAATATTTCATCAGCAACATTGACATAGGAACATTTGAAGGTATTAGAAAAAGGAACATCGTTTGTAAGCACATACAACACCAATGTGTTAGAAAGTAAGGTTTCTCTCTTCAGGTTCATGAGAACATTGATGTTAAGGCATTTCTTTACCAAGTGCACCTTAAATCAGACCGAATTCCTAGAATTCAAACCCAGAAGTATGTTTCAGGCTCCAACATCACATAAATGATTGGATACTTTTGAATTACTGGTGAGAAATGATCTGCCTAAACTGGAATTTAGACCTAAATGCAAGCAGAATCTAACTACCAAAGAGAAAAACACATTGGGAGAATTAGCGGTCCCGCAGCGCCGCAGAGGGAAATAGCGAGGAGGCATTTTCCACTCCTGGGGGAGCCAATACCGCCAGACAGTACCGCACGGGACTCCACTGTCCAGGAGCCCGTGCGCGACGACAGCAGACCAGAGGCACGCCCACCCGCCCTACGGTGTAGAAAACACCTCGCCGGACCCGCTGGCGCGGGTCCCGCAGCGCCGCAGAGGGCAATAGCGAGGAGGCATTTTCCGCTCCTGGGGGAGCCAATACCGCCAGACAGCACCGCACGGGACTCCACAGTCCAGGAGCCCGTGCACGACGACAGCAGACCAGAGGCACGCCCACCCGCCCTACGGTGTAGAAAACACCTCGCCGGACCCGCTGGCGAGTTCCCGCAGCGCCGCAGAGGGCAATAGCGAGGAGGCATTTTCTGCTCCTGGGGGAGCCAATACCGCCAGACAGCACTGCATGGGACTCCACTGTCCAGGAGCCCGTGCGCGACGACAGCAGACCAGAGGCAGTGTAGAAAACAACGTTAGGCTGACGCAGCGCGGGACTAACGCCGGACGAAGCCCGGGCAAAGGGCGGGCCCTCTAAGGCCCTCATAGGACAGAGGTGGACGGGACGGGCCACCCCTCTTGGTACCGCAACTAGGGGAAGTACATCGTTTGAATTATACCCATATCACTTCTTGGTCAGTGTATCTTTTTCTAGAAAGCGATCCTATTGTCATTATATTACTTCATTATACTATGTCACGCAAGGGGACCAATAAGAAATCTTCTTTAATACTTGACCCAGGCCAGGGGACCCTGAACTTTACTGTGACCAATCGAACACTGCCCACTTCCTGTGAAGACGGGAACGAGTTGCGACAATCGTTAGACACCAGGCAATCTCCCCCACTGAACCCTGTTAGCTCGCAGAACTTGTCTTTTTGGGAGGAAATAAATTCTCTATGTGGCACTAAGTATGCCCCAGTGGCATCCCCATCACCCGTAAAAAGCTCTAGCATTTTTACTCCAACTGGGAAACCATGTGACTCATTCCAACCATCTCTACTAGACAATACCCATGGTGTTGCCTTGTTTCAGTGCCCAAATGATAAAAGGAAGCATGATGAGACTATTGGAAGCGGGAACCATCTAAACACACCAAAACTGTGCGCTGGTCCTACATCGCCAGTCACCAACCCCCCCTTAACTACGGTAGAGAGTGGAACCTACGTAGACCAAGTACTTTTACTGTCTCAGATAGAGATATTGTTTAATTCTATCGTATCACCACTGGTAGAAAAAATCAATGCCCTGGGTGATAGAATAACGGGTATCGAGAGAATCATTCTAGCCAACTCCCCACCACTTATTAATGATCCATCTAACGGGGGAAGAGCCCTTCCGGCTATCTCCATAACAAAAGAGATAAATACTACAATTTATTCTCCTTGCACCCCTAAGAAGGCTATAGCCAATGGTTCTGACTTATTTACTGCCACAAATGTTCCATTGCCTATTAACCTAAGCAAACACGCCCAAACTTCAGCACAGCTTCCTAAAAAAAACTGTTATAACCAAAGTCGCTCCTAAATCTGGGTTTAATAAGTACACTGCTGCCAGAGCGGATCCAAGTAGAGTAGCAAGTTGAGCAGCATCCATACACTTGCCCCCTGAAGCCGCTCCATTTGTTCTTGTTCTATCAGGAATACCGGCACCCTGCCATGGGAATTTTGAAAGCAGACAGGAACTTTTAAACAAAGTCATATTCTGGCTTTCCAAAAACAGACCACTCGCACCCAATCATGACGGTGGTATTCTGAGTGTTAGAAGGGTGGGCTGGCTAGGGTCGCTAACCAAAGACATTAGTGGGGATCTGGTCCTAGTGAAATTCAGAAACAGGAGCATTGTCCCCCTTCTACGATCTTACCTGCCTCAAAAAGGAGACGACCCCATATCCGTCTGGGACTTACATGACTTCTACCCAAAGTATAATATATATCCGGTCAAAAAGGCCAAAGGCGGATTGTACCCAGTTGTTGGGAAGAGGTCTCTATGCAGTTCAATGTGTTCTTAAAAACTTTTGTATCCGCAGCCAGTTTTCCTTAACTGTAAAGTTATATTTATGTACATTATGTATCGCTTTTCTGTTGATGTTGCTTTTATGATTTTTTAATCCTACAAAAATCGAATAAAGCTTAAATCTATCTATCTATCTATCTATCGACATAGGAACATTTGAAGGTATTAGAAAAAGGAACATCGTTTGTAAGCACATACAACACCAATGTGTTAGAAAGTAAGGTTTCTCTCTTCAGGTTCATGAGAACATTGATGTTAAGGCATTTCTTTACCAAGTGCACCTTAAATCACACCGAATTCCCAGAATTCAAACCCAGAAGTATGTTTCAGGCTCCAACATCACATAAATGATTGGATACTTTTGAATTACTGGTGAGAAATGATCTGACTAAACTGGAATTTAGACCTAAATGCAAGCAGAATCTAACTACCAAAGAGAAAAACACATTGGGAGAATTATCGACCAACACTGATCTAGTGTTTCAACCGGAAAACAAGGGAGGAGGACTTGTACTGATAGACCAATCTTTTTATGCATTAAAGGTGGGGGAACCCGTTAATGACATGTTAACATATATGCAACTGGATACAGATCTCATCTTAGAAATGTCATAAGTTCTGACAGTGATATTACAGAAAGCAGAAGGTTCGGGATAGATTTAATATACCACAAGATCTTTTCTTACTACCTCTTTTCCAAGGAGGCCACACCTATATGTGCTACCCAAAGTTCACAACACTATGCTTAATCCACCTTTTAGACCAATAGTTTAGGGATGTAATTCAGTGTTTCAACCACTAGGCAAATATTTGGACACATTTTTACAACAATTTGATCAAACATGGAGTACCTACATCAAGGCTACTATGTACTTTCTAAACAAACTTGGTGTATTGTCAACGAGGGCTTGCAATAATTGGATACTTTGTACAATCAAAGTAACTTCATTGTACACATCAATTCCCCACCAAATGTATTGGATAAAACGCCTTGATAGAATGGTGCCTAAAGGCCTTAATGATAAGATCGATATGAGTTGCTTTCTATAATGTAAAATACTATGGGGTGAGCAGAGCAAAATACGAAAAATGTTCTCCATTAATCTTTACCATTGCTTATTCCATCACTACTAGTGCAATCATCTTTTTACTTTGTATTGTTTTTTAACAGACTTGTATACTCAACTAACCCAATGAGCAATAATATCAAACAGCATAAGAATAGGTCATGGCATAGTTGTTTTAAATTTGAATTGTTATTCATCTAGTCTGTTTTTGCTATTTTATTTTCAGGATAGTGTCTATCAGATCTGCAGCATAAATGGCTGATAGTAATTTCACAAATACTAACTCACAATATCACATATGGGCCGGGATGCCCGCCACCCCTCTCAACCCCAATACCCCATGGGAGGAGACAGACACAGGTTTAAACTTTTGGAAGGCGGGGGGGCCTCACGACCCCCCCGGCCGTATTTATTAAAATATGAAACAAAATTTAAAACTTTAAATAAAAACGTTTCACGAATCATGTACAAATTCAACTTCAATTACATTTTGATGTAGACAGGTTTTTGGGCTAACCTTAACAAATCTCTAATACAAAGGTTTCCTAGCTGAGTCTAGCATCCTGAAAAATGCATTACATTCTAGAATTTGTACAACCTAGCATTAAGGGCCAACGGCAAGGTCTTAACCGGTGTCAGATCCCTATCACCAACTTCCCGCCCTCACGGTGTGAGTGGCGCATGCGCAGAGGACTTTACCCTCGCAGCCAACTGTAACTTCCCTTGTCGTGGGGGCCCCCTTTCACTCGACGCCATCTTAAGGTCGTCCGAGTTCCCGTGTGAGGTATCCGTAAGAAGGACAGCATGGACTCCCCCACTTCCCCACACTCTCTTCCGCCGGAGCGGATATCCCTAGGACACTCCCGCGCCACACGGCCACCAGCTGCTGCGTGTGCCTCCCCCTCCAGTGTGCCTCGCTGCCTGACTGCCGCTTCGTGACCACGCCCCCTCCTTCGAGCGGCGTGGTCCGTGTTTAGCGCTCTTCCCCCTGTGCCCCTGGTGCTGCTTGTACTGTTGCTAGTTGTCATTGTGGATTTGTAATTGTATGCATTTGTGTATGCCTTAACTGTCGTTTTTCCGCCGTATTGCCCGTTTTTACCCGCCCTCCGTCTTCCCTCCCCGCTCCCCGCTTCCCGCCATCTCCGCTGACCCCACCCCTTTTTTCCTTCTGTTCCCTCCCCGCTCCCGCCTCCCAGCTGCTCCGCCCACCCGCGCACTTCGCCATATATGGCGACCGTGCGAACGCGCAGCGGTCACGTGCAGCGGTCACGCGCAGCGGGTGCGCCGATTGTGCGCCGAAGGCGCGCCAAAGGTAAGCCCGTCTGCGCCCGTCCGCGACCGGATCGCGCCCAGCGCCAGGACCCCTGGCCCACGAAGACCCCGACCGACCCGCCTGACGTACTCCGCCGCCACCCTCATCGCACTCAACACCGGCCGATTCCCAGGATGCCACCAAGCCACACCACGACGCACCCACGGACCCTTCAGCTGCCACGCCTGCAAGTTCACCTGCATCCGGACCTGCCTCGCACCAGCACCCGCCAAGTCGAACACCAGCAGCACCCACCTCAAGTGCATCCTGCTCAACACCCGCTCCGTCCACAGACACGCCATCGAACTCTGGAACCTCCTCGACACCACAGCCCCTGACGTTGCCTTCCTCACGGAGACCTGGATGAACGCCTCCTCAGCTCCCGACATTGCCATCGCCATCCCAGAGGGCTACAAGATCACCCGGAGGGATCGCACCGCCAACCAGATGGGAGGAGGCATCGCCATCATCCACAGGAACACCATCAGTCTCACGACCAGCACCGACAACACCCTGACCACCGCCGAACACCTGCATTTCCAGATCCACACCGACCCGAACACCACCCTCAGAGGCACCCTGATCTACCGACCTCCGGGACCGCGCACACAATTCAGCGAGGACATCGCCGACTTCGTCAGCCCGCATGCCCTCCCCTCCCCTCCGCTGACTACATCCTCCTGGGGGACCTCAACTTCCACCTGGAGAACAACAACGACCGCAACACCAGCACCCTGCTGGACAACCTCGCCAATCTTGGACTCAAGCAGCTGGTGTCCACCCCCACCCACCTCGCCGGACACACACTCGACGCAGTCTTCTCATCCAGCACAGACATCGACTTCAGCCACGCCACAGAGCTTCAATGGACGGACCACAGCTGCGTCCACTTCACCTTCAAGAGAACGACGACCCACCACCACCAGCAACAGGCTGCCCGCAGAAGCTGGAACAAGATCACAGCAGACCAGCTCACCACCTCCCTGAGCCAGCACCCTCCTGCCAGCTCAGCGAACCCCAGCCAGTCCGCCGACAACCTCACAAAGTGGATCAGCAACTGCGCGGAGGAGCTCGCCCCGCTGAGGACCCCGCCCAGCAGACCCGGCAGCAAGAAAGCCCAGTGGTTCACCGACGAACTCAAGAGCTCCAAGAAGAACTGCCGAGCCCTCGAGACATTCTGGAGAAGGGAACCTACACCGGACAACAGGACCACCTTCAAGCTGGTCACCCGGAAGCACCACCAGCTGATCCGCGCCGCCAAGAAAACTGCATTCAAGGACCGGCTGGACAACAACGCACACAACTGCAAGGAACTCTTCAACATCGTGAAAGAGCTATCCAACCCCAGCGCAGGAAACAATGACATCACCCCATCGCAAGACCTCTGCAACGCCCTTGCCTCATACTTCCACAACAAGATCGCGGACATACACAACAGCTTCAACAACCAACCAACGCACACCAAGACCGAACAACCACCCCCCACCACCACCCTCCACGCCTGGAACCCGATCAGCACCGAAGACACCATCCGCACGATGAACTCCATCCACTCCGGATCACCGACCGACCCCTGCCCTCACCACGTCTTCAACAAGGCCGACGCTGTCATCGCACCCCACCTGCGAGACATCATCAACACATCCTTCGACACCGCCACCTTCCCTGAGAGCTGGAAGCACGCCGAACTCAGCGCTCTACTCAAGAAACCCACATCGGACCCCACCGAACTCAAGAATTACCGCCCCATCTCGCTCCTCCCGTTTCCAGCCAAAGTCATCAAGAAGACCGTCAACAAGCAGATGGCCGCCTTCCTCGAGACGAATGGATCCCTCGACCCCTCATAGTCTGGCTTCCGAGCCAACCACAGCACCGAGACCGCCCTCATCGCCGCCACCGACGACATCCGAGCCCTGATGGACAACGGAGAAACAGCGGCCCTCATCCTCCTAGACCTCTCCACGGCCTTCGACACTGTCTGCCACCGCACCCTAGTGCAACGTCTCAGCAACGTCGGAATCCGGGACAAGGCGCTGGAATGGATCATCTCCTTCCTCGACGGAAGAACACAGAGAGTCCGCCTACCACCGTACAAGTCAGAGGCCACCGAAGTAATCTGTGGCGTCCCTCAAGGTTCCTCACTGAGCCCCACCCTCTTCAATGTCTACATGAGCCCCCTCGCGGCCATCGCACGCCAACACAACCTCAGCATAATCTCCTACGCCGACGACACCCAGCTGATCCTCTCCCTGACCAACGACCCCGCCGCCGCCAGAGCCAACCTGCACGAAGGGATGAAAGAGGTAGCCGAGTGGATGACGACCAGCCGCCTGAAACTGAACTCAGACAAGACGGAGGTCCTCATCCTGGGCTCTTCACCCTCCGCCTGGGACAACTCTTGGTGGCCTCCCGCCCTGGGCACCGCACCCAAACCGACAGACCATGCACGCAACCTGGGCTTCATCCTGGACTCCTCCCTCTCCATGACCAGGCAAGTCAACAACGTCTCCTCGGCGTGCTTCAATATCCTACGCATGCTACGGAAGATCTTCTGGTGGATCTCCACCGAGACCAGGAAGACCGTCACCCAGGCCCTCGTCACTAGCCGACTGGACTACGGCAACGCCCTCTACGCCGGTACCACCGCCAAGCTCCAGAAGAGACTCCAGCGGATCCAGAACGCCTCAGCCAGACTCATCCTCGACATCCCACGAACCAGCCACATCTCCGGACATCTGAGAGACCTACACTGGCTCCCCGTCAACAAAAGAATCACCTTCCGCCTCCTCACCCACGCACACAAAGCCCTACACGACCAAGGCCCGAGCTACCTCAACAGCCGAATCAACTTCTACGCTCCCAAACGCCACCTCCGATCAGCCAACCACGCCCTTGCCGCCGTCCCCCGCATCCGAAGAGCGACTACAGGAGGAAGGTCCTTCTCCTACCTGGCCGCCAAGACCTGGAACTCCCTCCCGACCGACCTGCGCCTGACCCAAGACCACCTCTCCTTCAGGAAGAAGCTGAAGACCTGGCTGTTCGAGCAGTAGCGGCACCCCCCCACCCCAGCGCCTTGAGACCCTACGGGTATGTAGTGCGCTCTATAAATGTCATTGATTGATTGATATCCGGCCCCCGGGAATTTCGTGGGAGGGGCATATAGCCGTCTCCCCCTGGGAGGGGCCTATGGCCGTCTCCCCCTGGGCGACCCATCCGTAGTGGGTGCCGCCCCCCGTGGGAGGGGCCAATGGCCGCCTCCCCCCGGGCGCTCCCATTCATAATGGGTGGCGCCCCCTCTAGGGACCTTGAAATCACTGCTCATCGATCATGACCATACCGCCCGACCAAAAAAGAAATACGACAATTGTTTTACCTACTAAGGAAAGAAAATTATGCCTAATTCTGTAACAGTTTGACAATTCGCCGACTTTAACATTGCTACAAAGGGAGAAAGTCCTAAAGCAAAACACAATCTTTAATGAATCCATTCCTTTACGTTTCTACAAAGGAAAAAAGGCCTACAAGCAAGTATTCAATTATATGCATACATTCATGATGCAAAAAATGACTGTATCTTTTTATTACATCCAAATAACCATCGAGAAAATTACGTTATTACACAAACATTTGCAACAGGGGGCTGGTGGGTGGGTCAAAAAAGTGCAGCTTGTTCCCTTGAGGGCTCACGAGCGACGAGTGGTGCAGCCTTCAGAGCACAGGAACAAGAGGAAGCTTTGTTGGATTCCCGCTCTATTTATCCATCTGCGGGAGGGCGGGGGCCCGCCCCAGGTACGCCCATCCGTGCACGGACTTCCGGGCGGGTGTCTAGGCCAACCTCTTCTGGGCGGTGGGGTGTGCCCCGGCTACGCCGCTTTGGGCATACCAGCCGGAACACGCCCCCCGCCCACAATGGTTTCCCGGGGGGATCGGGGCACCCATCCATACGTTCGGGGGGACCGAGTGGTCTCCCCTTTCCATATGGGCCGGGATGCCCGCCACCCCTCTCAACACCAATACCCCATGGAAGGAGACAGACACAGGTTTAAACTTTTGGAAGGCGGGGGGGCCTCATGACCCCCCCCGGCCGTATTTATTTAAATATGAAACAAAATTTAAAACTTTAAATAAAAACGTTTCATGAATCATGTACAAATTCAACTTCAATTACATTTTGATGTAGACAGGTTTTTGGGCTAACCTTAACAAATCTCTATTACAAAGGTTTCCTAGCCGAGTCTAGTATCCTGAAAAATGCATTACATTATAGAATTTGTACAACCTAGCATTAAGGGCCAACGGCAAGGTCTTAACCGGTGTCAGATCCCTATCACCAACTTCCCGCCCTCACGGTGTGAGTGGCGCATGCGCAGAGGACTTTACCCTCGCAGCCAACTGTAACTTCCCTTGTCGTGGGGGCCCCCTTTCACTCGACGCCATCTTAAGGTCTTCCGAGTTCCCGTGCGAGGTATCCGTAAGAAGGACAGCGTGGACTCCCCCCTTCCCCACACTCTCTTCCGCCGGAGCAGATATCCGGCCCCCGGGAGATTCGTGGGAGGGGCATATAGCCGTCTCCCCCTGGGAGGGGCCTATGGCCGTCTCCCCCTGGGTGACCCATCCATAGTGGGTGCCGCCCCCCCGTGGGAGGGGCCAATGGCCGCCTCCCCCCGGGCGCTCCCATCCATAATGGGTGGCGCCCCCCCTAGGGACCTTGAAATCACTGCTCACCGATCATGACCTTACCGCCACAGGCCGGATAGTTGACCGACTATCCGGCCCCCCCACACCTCCTAAAGGTCATGTCTCCTCAAACCCACTAGCCAAGCTACGAAGTCTCCTATGAGTAAGTAATTCCCAGCCCTGGACAGATGCACCCCATCATTCAGATAATAGTGATCCCCCCTTATACGCCCATGGGGAATGCTTTGTAGATGAGCGGAGCGAAACAGTTTCTCAATCTTGTTGTTGACCCTCTTTACCGAGTGGTTCAACGCTGACATCGACAAACCCCCCCCGCCATATTCTCCTGGGAATCATGTGGGACCAGGCGATCATACACCCAGGGAGCCTCTTGGCCAATCAGCTAACTGCAGACAATATGTGCTCAACTAACAACCGTCTTCCCAGTCTCACCAAGTCATTGCCTCCCACATGCACTATGATTACAGATGGCGGTGACCTGTGCCGCCCTAAAAGTTCCTCCACAAAATTTAGCAATTGGTCAATACAGAGGCCTCCCTTCCCATGGAAGGTCACTCTGAACCCATATTCTTCAGATGCGTGGATCGCGTCACCTGCTTTGAATATGTCCCCGGCACGCCTCACGTATGAGTGGCCCACGACCCAGACCACTTGATCTCCATTCGGTGATCCCTTCCCGATGGTCAGCTGATGTTGGGCCGATCCCAATTTCCGCCCCGCGTAACAAGCTTGCGAAACTGTAATCCAAACAAAAGACAACAAGCGTGAGTGCATTTCATCAGTCTTTTACAACATGTGCAGGCGCACATACCTCTTGAAACAATTTGAGGACCAACGGCCTAACTGTTTCACCTCCTCTGTCTGTAGACCCCGAGCCGTAGCTTCTGTAGCGGCCCCTATTCTGAATGAGTGGGTCCCAAAATCACGCGGGTTCAAGCCCGCCGCTGCAATCGTAATTGCCAGCACCCTCCGAAATTGAAATCTTGTCAACGGGGTGCCGTTCTCGTGTCTCAGCAGGGCCCCCCCATGTTGTCACCCTCTGTTTCATGTAGGCCTCCACATGCCCTACTGGACAACAGGGGTTCCCCCGAGTGCGCTGCAACACAACACTACTCCCCAACGCCTCCTGGTCTGTTTTTGACCTGGCTATCGAGATCAGCATAGAATAGCCCCTTACTTGGACGTGATCCCTGCGTAGACCTCCCTCCACATCCTTCTTATTCCCTGCCACCAGTTCACTTACCCGCATGGCCCAATAAATGCCAATGCGAAAGCTGCTTGGAACAGTAGTACCTCACTAGGCGAGGAGCATGTCTCATCCAGTTTCGCTAATAATGTGGACAATCTATCCAACCCAATCGGGTGTCTGTTATCCTGCCTGCGACCCTCCAGGCGCTGCCAGCCGCGGAGAGCCTCCCTGACTAAGAAGGAATTTGTCGGGTCCCGTATCCCGTGGAGCTGTGCCATAAATGATATGGCGGCCCTATACCTGTTGGCGGTCGCCGCCGACCGGCCTTCCTTGTGAAGTGCCACCATAAATTGGAGCAAGGACTCTTCCAGCCCCCATCTATGCTCCCCTACCGGCCCCAGCAAGGCGCAGTATGAACGGAACGCCCCTTCATAGGCTTTCCTCGTCCTGGGCGCTAAACTGGCTGCCACGAGGTCTTGTAGTCCGGGGCACCGATCTGCCATAGTGCTTCGGGGAAAGGTGCCGCCACTAGTTCCGCTGTGGGTAGATAGCCCCTGAAAGCCTGCATGTTTGAACGAGAGAGTGCATCAGCTGCATTATTCAGTACACCCGGAACATGCCTTGCCCTGAACTGTACATTCAATCTCATGCATCGCAATACAATTTCTTTCAACAGTCGTAAGATCCATTTGCAGCGTGCCGCCTGGTGATTAATGCACTCGACCACTGTCATGTTATCTGACCAAAACACTACTGAGCTGTCCTTAAAGTCTTCTGGCCATGCCATCAGAGCCACCCAGATGGGGAATAGCTCCAAGAAACCATTGTTACCTGTTAGGCCGCTTGTGTGCCACCACGCCGGACATGTTTGTGCCGACCAGCAGTTTCCAAAGATTGCGCCAAACCCTACGCTCCCCGCCGAGTCGGTCCACAATCCTAGTTCGTCCGACGAGGCTGGGGGTTTGTTCCACACCACTCGACCGTTGAAATCCGCCAGAAATGCCAACCAAATGAGCATGTCCTGGCGAACCTCGGCCGACAGTCTAGTGCGGTGGTGTCCTTCTTTAAGGCCCACCATAGCCTGTGCTATGGAACGCGAGAAAGGGCGAGCCATCGGCATCACTCTTAAGGCAAAATTAAGCTGACCCACTGTCTGTTGCAACTGGTGTAGGGTCACCTTTTCTTTTCGGAGACATTGTACCAAGGAAGCCTTAAACTTGGCCACCTTCTCCACCGGCAGACGGAAACACCCCTCCTCCGAGTCTACTTCAATACCCAGAAACTTGAGTGAGGTAGATGGCCCCACCGTCTTACCTGGCGCCAATGGGACCCCAAAACCCCGCATGAGCGTGCAGAAGTCCTGCAACGCCTGCGCACAGTCCTGAGAGCCCGCTGGGCCCAGGAAGAGGAAATCATCCAAATAGTGCATCACCTGTCTATGCCCTGTGGCCTCGGTGAACACCCATTTTAAAAAGGAGCTAAACGTTTCAAAATAGGCACATGAAATCGAACAACCCATGGGCATGCATTTATCCATGTAGAATTTCCCCTGAAACGTGAATCCCAGCAGGCGCTGGTCTTGAGGGTGTACCGGGAGTAACCTGAATGCAGATTCAATGTCTGATTTAGCCAACAATGCACCGGGGCCCAGGCGATTTAACAGTACGACTGCGTCATCGAATGATGCATACCTCACTGAACATACCTCGGGGTCAATAGCTTCATTTACCGAGGCCCCCCTAGGGGCCTATAGATTGTGGATAAGTCTATACTCCCCCGGGTCTTTCTTCGGAACCACTCCTAAAGGAGAACACACAAATTCCGCAACTGGTGGGCCGCCAAATGGACCTGCCACTCGCCCCAAGCTAACTTCTTTCGCTATCTTTCTGGCGGCCACCGCAGGGTTGTGCTGAATAGACAGCTGGTTTTTACAGGAAGAGCTCCCCCGAAAACTGCCCGCCGGGATCCTGAAGCCATATAAAAAGCCATCCCTCAAAGTCCCGGCAGACGCATGATCAGTGTATCGGTTCAGCCAAGGGGTCAAAGCCAAGATATCAACGGGCGAAGATGTTTGCTTCCGAGGCACCGCATCAATCCTGCTTGGATCCCCCCTTTCCTCCCGCGCTATTGGCTTTAGATCGGCAACTGGTTTCCGGGTGTGAGGAATTCCCACAGCCCGAACATGCGTGCGAAACCTACACGTTCCCTGAGGCCTGGTACAGGTTCCTTTGTTAAATCCCCAACAAACCCCTCACTTGGCTCCATTCCCGTCTGACCTGGGCTGGGAATCCCCCCCGGCGCTTGCCCGAAAGGGCTGTGACGGCTTCTGATGGAATGCCCCAGAGCCACTCGTGCTTGGTACCGAAGTACGCGCCCGTCCCGGCAAGACCTGAGCATGCCATGACACTGTATCCAAACAATCCCATGTCAAGGCCTGATTAAACTCCTTTGCTTTCCTAAAGGCAACATCATTCCATTCATTTCCCCCATACATCGCATGGAAATTCATGATCCTGTTCTGATAACATGCTAAGTCAGTCAACACTTCTGGTTTACGCTCCCCGATAATTGCCGTGAAAATAGAAAAGGCCCTGACCCAGTTCACCATGGTCTCATCGACCCTGAATTCCGCCATCTTGACCCGCCATACGCTGGGGTGCCATAGATTTTTTTGGGTCTTTGCGTATTCTAACTCACGATGGTCAGTCAAAAGCGAAAACATGTTAATATACTTGTCTCCCCACACCATTTCTTTTGTAACCATGGGAATATGTTGCGACAAACTTTCCCGCCTTGAGGGTACTGGGCCCTCCCCCACCAATGGCAACGCTCTCTTACCGGCTTCAGCCGAACTCCCAGCTGTGTCCGTTGTCTTCACCCGACTGTCAGCCGTGACCCCCGTCGCCATCCGCGGGGAAATAGAAGGTACATTCGCTGTCCCGGCATCCCTTGACTGCCGCAACTGCTCAATAATTAATCTGGCTTCTTCAGCCGGGTCTCCCGCAGCCGCTGATCCCCCTGCTCCCTTCTTCAGCCATGGTAATACCGCTGCTAACTGAAGTGCTAATTCTGGGGGCATCTGGTCATCCCCCAGTGGCGTGATCACCACGGGAATTGGTAAACCCCCATCCGGTCCTGGTACCGGGCCGGCCGCCGGCGCGACGGGAATGTCCGCGCCGGGACTCGGCGGAGTTACTACTGGGACTGGGACCTCACTAGGACCTGCCCTCCCCTTCTTTTTCTTACCCTTATCCCCCGAGGCGACGTTTGGCAAGGCCGGTCCTATGACCCTTTTAGGCCGCCCCGAGGGAGCATTCTGGGCCTCCATCTGCTTCCTGACGGCCGCTAAGCCACGACCGAGCTGGTCAACTTTACCCAACTTTGGTCCATCACCGCCACTTGGTTCACCAATGTGCGCAGCATTCTTTCCATCTCAGAGCTCTTTCCAGATTTCTTGCCAGGCATGACTTCGATCACTCCGTCCGACTTGACTCGCAAGGTGACTCGATCTTCCACACGCCTGATACTGAAAGAGAAAGACAAAGATTACAAGTTCTCAAAAAAGTGCAGCTTGTTCCCTTGAGGGCTCACGAGCGACGAGTGGTGCAGCCTTCAGAGCACAGGAACAAGAGGAAGCTTTGTTGGATTCCCGCTCTATTTATCCATCTGCAGGAGGGTGGGGGTCCGCCCCAGGTAAGCCCATCCGTGCACGGACTTCCGGGCGGGTGTCTAGGCCAACCTCTTCTGGGCGGTAGGGGCGTGCCCCGGCTACGCTGCTTTGGGCATACCAGCCGGAACACGCCCCCCGCCCACAATGGTTTCCCGGGGGATCGGGGCACCCATCCATACGTTCGGGGGGACCGAGTGGTCTCCCCTTTCCATGGGCATCTTGTATTAATATATCGTAACATGTGGAAAGTCAGCATAATGCATCCACGCATGATACTTAATGCTGTTACATACTTATTGTGGTATTCAGCAGACAGTAAAGGGCACGAAGTAGAGGAAATATTATAGTCACACAGCGATCAAGGCATTGACAGAGTGAATAGGAAACAATATAATTTAATTTAATTCAGAATATGGTCTGTTAGATTAATGATCAGCATGTTGGAAGTATTGTTCATTTCAATATGGCACCCATACATGTAAAGATAGTTCTGGTATTAGGTCAGTTTGAGTCATATTTTTGTGTTTAGGTCAAGGTGGTTTAAATGGAGGTGTGTCACAACATGGTAAGTTTCTCCGAAATTGAAGAGTTTTTGGTTTTTGGACGGGCTCCATGAGAGCAGAGGTATTTATGGAATTGATGTCTTATGGTTCAACGCACAAATTTACAGCTTTATTTGTGGTGCTTATGCAGTATTCCTTTGTTGCATATTAGGGTGAGTGTATTTCATGATGAGCATTGAGAACATTAATCAGTTAATGTGTCCCAGGAACCAGTGGATTTTGAGTCTAAACTCAAACGGGTAGGTTATATTATTATAGTAGCAACGCTAGACCGTCTTCTTAACAACATTATCATGGTGAGACATTTTAATGGTTATCGCTGGGTCTTTGTTTCGTGCAGGCACTGACAGTATAGAGATCTTGCAAGATTTAATTAATCGGTGGGCGTAAATCTACAATATTATGTGGTTATCACGAAACACTGGGTGTGAACAGGACATGTTTGCAGGTTATTCATACTTGTCATATACAGGACAGTTGATCGACATGTAAGAAGGTGGTTTTCCTCAAAGATGCAGTGGGATTTGGCTTATCTTTAATATGGATTCCAATAATTTATTGTATGTCTCAGGAAATCTCTCTCTCTTTTTTCGATTGTCTTTAAAGCAACTAATTTTCTCTATCATTTTCTCTATGATATATAATATTTATGTAATCAAACAACTAAAATGCCCAGCAGCTGCTTGTTACGTCGGCAGTGGACCTACTTGCTAATTTATGTTTGTTTATGTTTGTTTTGTTCTAGTTAAATCATCGGCCCCTGAAGAAGGGAGTGCATCCCTATATGCATTGGGCAATTCAATTTGGTAACAATTGTAATAACAACAATATATGATATATCGTATAAAGCAATATGATATATCTAGGAATCAGATTTAAAAAAAGGAAACATGTTTCGTCCTACACGGACATCATCAGGGGTCCAGTTAGTGCAATAGTCTGCTGTCATAATACTTTTTCTACAAGCGTCTGTTATCATTCAACCGAGCTAAGTTCCTGTGTGATCTTGATGTGGTCCTAACACGCGGGATTTATCAGGCCCGCAGAGTGTGAACACACGGATGTGACGATATGACGTTTAGAATGAAATTGAACTAAAACGAGACAGAGAGAGGAAGATGTGGATTAAAACTATGATTTGACCCAAATATAGGCAAGTGAATTAGGAAGGAAAGAGTAAACACTACAGGCGTGTTAGGACCATATCAAGATCAAGATCACACAGGAACATAGCTCGGTTGAATGATAACAGACACTTGTATCACTAAGTGAAGCCCTGATGATGTCCGTGTTGGACAAAATGTGTTAGCTGACATTGATTGAGAATTGAGCAGCTTGAAAAGATTGTTTATGGATATATAATAATGAAGAAGAACTTTGCTTTGAACCTACTGCCTGAGGACTGTTCATTCAAAAGACTCCAATAATGTGTTGGGATACAAATAGACATTTGTGGTGCTCCTTTTCTTTATAGTATAGTTTTCTGGTAAGGTGGATATTGTGCGGTGGACCAAGAGGAGTGAGCACCAAGTTAATTTGAACACACTTGTTTTCTGATAATTATTAAATCAACTTGTGCGCGGGTTGTGGCAAGCCCTCACCGCGGTAACTGGACAAAAGCTGTTGACTACAGGACTGGTCTGTGTACTGTACTGTAGTTCCTATATTCCCAATAGGCTCTGCGCATTGGAATAATATATCCTATAGATTAGACATAGGACTGAGGTCGACAAGGTCTCTATCAAACATTTTAGACTTAATTGTGAGTGCCAGCTAGCTCAGAGGTCACTAGAAACTTTCTCGAATTCACAAGAAGGGATTAGTTTTTGACAACCACATAAACATGACAATTTTGTTTCCCAAGAATAAGAAATGTATCTCTAGAGTCGCGGAAACAATAGATTGTTATTTTACTCAGTCAATCGTGCATGCTTCGTTTCACTAGAGAACTAGAGAGACGGGCGTTTTTCAATAAAAAGTATTTATTGAATATTGGTTGCAAAGTACAATGCGTACAGTACGAAGAGTAATATAAAATAAATAATAATTTAAATAAATAATAAAATAATGCTGTAAAACCATGATATGTTTCTAAGCCATTAAATACATATAATACATACATTAATAAATAAAGACTAAAAGTACTCAACTGGTGCTTCTAAAATACGCCTACCCCAGTGTACCTAACCTAGGTCTAGTACCTGGGAAGAAGTAAGTGAGGTGTTGGTTAGTTTCAGTATTCTTTGCCAAGAATCTATCCAAGAATTCTCTAAGGGTCTAATCAGCTCCGTACCTTGGTTTAGAATGAAGGAGGTCTGGTATCTCTCTCTCAGGACTCGATTTCCCAACGAACCGCAAGGGTAGCTTGGAAACACTGGAGCTGGATTTCTTGGCAAGAGAAAAGACAGCGTCTCTCTCAGTGCGTCTGCTGGAGGGTCGGCTTCCTTCGGTACTTGCTACAGCGTGGTACGTCGAGCAAGTAGATAGTCGAACTGCTCCAAACCACCGTGTGTTTGTCTGGGCAAGTGTGGCCATCTTTATACCTTGAAGGTGCCTAGTTTGACGTAAGGTTGGACATAATAACGTCATCAGAGACTCAGTTCTGTGAAAACTTCATGAGTTTTTGGATCAATCAATATTCAAGCAAGGGGAAGTCCCTGACTGCTGAAGGCGGGTTTTTCCAAGAAATCGTCGTGGATTTTCGGAACTAGTGGAAGTAGCCATGCCGTATTTGGACTGCATAGGCTTAGTCTAAATATGGTTATGATTTCTATGCCTATATAAGGATAGAGTGATTTATACCTATGTATGGGCATGAATCGGGAAAATTACACTAGGGTCCTAAATTCATATACAACACCCACTCCACTTTATTATGTTTAACATTACTAAATTATAAGCATGTGTTTACAATCCCACCCAAAATAAACAAAATTCATTTCAAAATAGTTCCACACGAAAAAATTTGCATTTGTACAGTACGCATTTAGGAATAGGGTTTTCATACGAAGTATATAGCATCAAAGTAATAATACTAATTACATAAATAGCGGAAAGTACATTTAAATAGCTCTTAATTACAGAAAAAAGGTCGAGACCATAGCAGAAATAATATACTGTTTTGGTTTTGAGGACAAGGTAAAATATTGCCTCTAGGAAGTGTTCGAAAAAGAATGTCCTGTTCTCTAAGAACAGTTCTACTTTAAGCAGATTACTTTGTGCCCAAAAAATGTTTTCAAGTTTTTGGGAAAAAGTCAAAATGAGTCGTAGAAAAATTGAGTTTCCAAAGTTTTAGAAGGATTGTTATGAAAAGTGAAGGCCAAATGGAACACTGTGTGCAGATTTCAAAAGTTATTCTTGGTGTCAGGAGAAAACATCAAATCGTCGAGCTGGCAAAGAAATCGTCTACCACAGTAGGTGAAAGTGGAACTACTTCATCAAGTAGATCAATTGTGCACAGATGAGAAGCATCGCTGTCAGCATCATTCGCATTAGCAATGTTCTCAGTAGATGGTACCTGTGTGCCTATTGTTCCACGTACCTCACCATTAGCTGTGGTTGCTGGTGAGATCTCTACGAATGCCGTCATCAGGATTGGAAGCCCTTGGGGGCAACACGATGCATAAGCCGTTACCGGACCTAGCAAAGCATCAACATCCGTTGGCAGTGCTGATGGAAGTGTAAGACAATCGTCCGACACGCATTCTTCTCCCAAAAGCAGGATTAGACGAACAGGTAAGATGCAATCTTGCCAGATTGGTCTGAACAAAAGAAACCATGTGGTATTCAGATCTCTTAAACGAGCCAAGCCAAGAATCTGTGTAATTCTGTCACGGTACCGCTTGGCAAGGAGAGCGTTCTCCATGGTAGTCTGGGTATCGCTGGTGAATGGACTTGCAATATCAGAGCGGAAGAAACAAAAATAGAATTCCTGCTACGAGTCCCAAAATGAGAGGAAGGCCGCCAAACACAGAGTGCACGAAATTTGGAAAAGTGCCTAGGACTGCTTCAAAGGGTGCTAACAGTCCCGAAAAAACTGTCTTAAATACATGTGCAATACCACTCGTATCAGACATGTTTGAGATACGACCTAACATTTCTGCGAAATGTATTGGGCAGTTTGTTGATAATAAGTTATGTATCTTTGCAGAAGTCCTTGCAACTTGCAGATCATACGTTTCTCTGGATGAGGTCAGTGGCACAGTTTTTTGCAAAAGAATGGCTTTCATTCTGCGTAAAGTATCATTTCGTATAGAAGGGATATTCAGTAAAGGCCATAACACTGACTCCCTGTCTGTCTTGCTTTTTGGAAACAATACTTGCATACAACAAGTGACGATGGCTGACATACTAACTAGATAGGCTTTTCCTAGCAACATGCCACAACAGCTGTGATCATTCAACATTATGTTGCTATCATTGGATAGCTGCCTAAAAACTGGATCTATCACTGCTGCTGGTGAACCGTGCAGGTGGCAAGAAAGGTTATTTGAGGAACCCTTGCAGGCTCCGTGTAAATTAATACCTTGACACAAAAGTGTACCGCTTAGTGAGTTCTTACAATTTTGTCCACTAGGAAATACCTCCTTTCCCCCACTCCAACATTTGTGTGTGTGTGGTAAATTCCAGGTCGACTTAATGTGCTCTTTACCCAACCTTTCATACATGCCTGCTGGTATGTGTCTTAAGCAATACTGAAACTGAAAAATCGTCACTGGTATTGTGATGGTGCCATGTATTATCCATTCCATGACTGGCTTCTCAGAAACAGTTAATGGTAATATTTCCAGTTTTTTTATGCTCAGCACCGTATAGTCTGCTCCTCTTTGTGCCAAAGAGATTTGTTTATCTGTAAGGTAAACAATGATGGTGTTGATTAGACGCCATGGCACATAGCCCGAACGGAGATTTTGTAACGTCCAGCCTAGCAGCATTATAGAACGTAATTGAGGCTGGCCATGTTGTAACATTAGCAAGTCCTGTTCTATTATGTCAATGGCAGAGGATACAATGCTATCCAAAGAATAGATTCTGGAGGACAGAGTCGTTAGCCCATTGTCCACTACAGAGAGAGCTTTATCTAAATTAATACAATCAATTTCTCGTATTCTTTCTGCAGTTTCCATTTGCATGATTTTCCATGCTTCATTGCAAGCAGAGTATATACCGGCATATATGAAACGTTTTTGACGTGGTTTACGAGGTCCAAGTAAGAAGTCTGTCAAATCAACGCCATCTTTAAGTAAAGTTAAGTGTTGTTTAATTTCTGGAAGTGTGGATTTCTGTAGCCACTCAAGGCATAGTTTTCCTACACTGTATTTTTTCCAATCAGGATTAGTTCTGTTCTGTTCTTTTGTAAAATCTGTTTTACGTCTACCTTCTCATCTGCAGTGCTATTACTGTCAGGTGTGGGCTTAGGTATGAACGGTTTGTTTAAATCTTTTATCTTAGCCAAGACAAGACAAGATGTTTGTTGAACAGTGTCATTTAAAAACATTATTTGTCCAGGGATAATGCAGGCTCTGAATAAGGCTTCTAAACCTTGCACCTGCCAGTCTTTTGTGCCCCAGACAGTTTTTGTCTCAATGGTGTCTTTCCAAAAGTTAAAACCTAATGTAGACAGCTGAGCATAAAAGTTTGCATAATACATTTGTTTAGTATTAGTCAACATGTTTTTCATTCCTGTCTTATTTATATGTTTGAAATAAAACGTTTCTGGATTTGTGACATTAAACCCTGAGAAGTAAGGAAACTTTTCATAAAATGTTTTCAAGCTGCCTTTTGGCAGTGTTGGACAATGTTCCAATTGATTATAAGTAAAAACATTTCTAGGATTTGCTGATTTGTGCAAATAATGGTGACCATAATGATTAAAACAATACACTTGTTCCTAATCTGATGAACCTTCTAAGTATTCATGTTTTGTGAATTTACTGACATTTCTAAATCTGTCATCATGTTATTAACAGTTTCAAAGTCCCAATCATCAGAAAATGTGCTGGGTGAAACAAAATCACTCAAAGAAACCTTAAATTGGTGTAGAATTTTCAACAGTTCCACCGGGCCATAAATGTCATAATCAGTAGTGTCCCATGCTATACCACCAGGTATAGGAATGGCTGTGATGTTCACTGATGACAGGTCTCTTCCCTCACAATGAGATGATTTGTGAGGTTTCAGGAGCAAGTTGATGTTCTTACTTGCTGTGTCCATTGTACTGTATTTTCCATCTATCATCTTTCCCAAACTTAAAACAAGAATGAGCCAAAGTAGGAGAAAAAGTACACCTAACACAATCCAAAATTCAACCCATGGTGAGACCAGATATGTATTTTCAAGTTGATGAAAGAGTTCTGTTATTTTTTCTTTGAAAGTTTTATTAGCTGGCATGGTTTCAGGTTCACTGGGATCCTCAGAAAATGTATCAAAGTTGATGAATAGCCAGAGGCAGTTCTGTCAATTGTTGGAATTGCATCAGGATTGTTTGGAATCGTTGGAGCTGCTTCTTCCTTTGTCATATTTTTATAGTCAGAGGCCATGTCATTGTAGACGGGATCTTCTTGACAAACTGTTATTTGGGTCTCACGAGGCACAAGTTCCATGGATTTGTTGCATAGTCCTTCTTTTCTCACTGGAGGCTTATTAAAGGTGATGAGTCTTTCAGTTTGAACCTCTTGGATTGTAGCAAGATTTCGTTGTCTGCTACATCTCGGGAGTCCACTGGGCCTACTACTTATTATCGGCCATCGGTCGATGGATACGGACCTGTTCTCCTTTTTTCAAGCAAGGAGCGGCAGTAACACTGTTCTTGATTCGTGGATTGCTAGTACAGGTACTGGTTTTCTGTAAGAAGGCCCAAATTCCTTCTTCACTGCGATCTTTTCCCTGACTAGATCCCCAATCTTTGGAATCTAGACAGGTCTTGCTGGGACAGGTGGTTTTTCTTCAGTGGTCTTTGGCTTCTGTATTATGTTACTGAGACTTCTTCTTGTTTCATTTAAGTCCTGCAAAACAGCGAAACGGTCTTTGATTTCAAAGGGTTTTTGTTCCACCACTGAAGTTTGACAATCGAGGTCTTGGACAATCATTCTTGTACCAAAAAGTATTTCATATGAAGTCATTCCACCCAGAGAATTTCTTGGCAGATCATTAAGACTACGTTGGACACTTATTAGATGTTTGACCCACCCTTCACCCGAACCTAATACCCTAGCTGTTATAGATTTCTTTATGTCACGTTTTTTTCTTTCCACTACCGCATTTCCCTCAGGATGGAATGGACTTGAGTACCGCAGTGCAATGCCCAAGCTGGCCATGGCCTCCTTGTAAGCTCAGGAGCTAAAAGCAGGACCCTGGTCAGAATGTAGCGTGCCGATTGCGTATGTGCCGATAAAGACTCGCAAATCTTTTATAACAGTTCAGGCGTCAGCCAAGAGCTGAGACAACATACAAATGAATCTTGAGCAGGAATCCACTGCTACCATGATATATGTATAGTTGCCATCCCTCTGTAAGGGACCACAGTGGTCCAGGTAAATGCACGCTAGTGGTTTATCTGAGATTAGAAGGGGCGTCTGAGCAGGACGTTTTACAGTAGAGACTTTCATCTTCTGGCAGATTTCACATTCTAGAACATAGTTTCTAGTTTGTTTCGTCATGCGCGGCCACCAATATCTCTGTTTTAATAATGATACTGTGGCGGAAACTCCTGCGTGTGCAGATGCTAGTCCTTCATTTGTTGATAAGATTAGTCCTAATCTATGTTCCATGTTTTAAATTGCCCTTTCTCCCACTCCAGTGATTAGAGCAAAAAGATGCATTATTTACATCATTTATATATGAGTACTTCACTGGAAAGCCTTTCGGGATTGTTTTACCACTGTCTTTTAATGAAGCGGTGACAGCTTGCATTATTTCGCTGTCTATTTTTTTTTTTGATTTTTGAACAAGTGATTGCAGCTACGGAAGCCGTTGGCATAGCTGCCTTTGCAGCTTCATCAGCCAATGAATTCCCTGCAAAGTGAACGCCATCATGCTGATGACTCAGTGTATGGACACGTGAGTCTTTTGTAGTTCTTTCTGTAATAGAACTACTTGTTCCCAAAGCATTTTATGCTTAATTGTGCCACCTTTTGCATCTTTCAAACTGTTTTGAACCAAGTTCTGCAGATATTCATTGTAAGACTGGATGCAGTAATACAAATCGCACACTATGAGTGTGGGGAATTCGCGATCAATATTTTCAAGCGCCATCTTGAAAGCCTGTAGTTCAGCTCGCTGAGCTGTAGAGTCTCCGAGAGATTGAGTTTTAGTGACAATAGGTGGAAATTTACCTTCGAGCCAGCGACCTTTAACAATGGCGCACGAGGTGTGGAGTCTGAATATCGAGTTTTTTTTATCAACTGGACAGAATATCGACTGGACAGAATATCGACATGGCAGTAATATCGAGGTAAGTAATATCGATGTCAATTTTATCGATTTAAGTGTATTTAAAAATATCGAAGTATAGAATATCGAGTAGTTTTTATTGAGTGTAGAAAATATAGAGTTTTTGTATATGTAAAAAATATCGAATGTCAAAATATAGACTGTCAGAATATCTAAAGAGAAAATATAGACTGTTAGAATATCGATTTGTGGAATGTATAATGTTAAAAATGTTGTACTTTCAATTTATTTTTGTAAAATTTTGTTTATGTCTGTTATTTAATGTAATAAAATATGTAAGTAATTTAAAAAAATAAAAATAAATATGTAGTAAAAAAATAATAAAAAATTTTAGGAGCGGGTTGTGGGTTTTTAGGGGAATAGGGTGGGAAGTGTTTTAAAATATATAGAAATTAATTAAAATAAATGTATAATAATTGTAAAATGTAGTAAACATGTATGTATTAGTAGCAGGTTGTGGGTTATTAGGGGAATCGGATGGGAAGTGTTTTAAAATAGTTATAAATTAAATTTCCAATAGAATTTTAAAATATTTATTTGAAATTAGAAATTTATTTGAAATTGTTTGCAAACCTATTGTGAAATTATTTATTGAAATTTAGAAATTAATTTGAAATTAATTTCGAAATTATTTTAAAATTAATAATTTAAATTTAGAGAATTATGTGAGAATAATTTCTAAATTTATGTGAAAATGTTTATTTAAATGTAGAAAATAATTAGAATTTAATTTTGATAATAAATAGATATATTGATAAACATTTGGATATTTATTTGAAAATATTTAGGAGTTACAATGTAAATTTTTTCTTCAAATTTAGATATTTGTTTGAAAATAAAATAGAAAATAAATCTAAATTATTATTTTAAATATGAATATTTTTTTGAAATTAATTTTTAAATTATTTTAAAATTTTTGATGTAAATTTAGATAATTTTTTGTTATTATTTTCAAAATTTATGTGAAATTATTTATTTCAATTTATAAAATAAAATTAAAATAATTTAGAAATTAATTAAATAAATGTTAATTAGTTTTAACATTTTAAATGTTATATTGTATAACATTTTAACAATAATGTGAGTGTTTTGTAGATTTTTTTTTACGGTATATGGTTTTAGTGTCCAGTATCTTTAATGAGTTTTTATTTGGTGGAGTGGGATTTGTAATTTGTAAGGAGTGAATGTCTAGTATCTTTTCTTATTTTATACTTTGTGGAGTGGGAATAGTAATTTATATGGGTTTACTGACCAGCACTTTCCTTGAGTTAATACTTTGTGGAGTGGGAATAGTAATTTATATGGGTTTAATGTCCAGCACCTTCCCTGACTTTATAATTGGTGGAGTGGGAATAGTAATTTATATGGGTTTACTGTCCAGCATTTTCCTTGAGTTTATACTTGGTGGAGTGGGAATAGTAATTTATATGGGTTTAATGTCCAGCACTTTCCCAGACTTTAACCTTGGTGGAGTGTGAATAGTAATTTATATGGGTTAAATGTCCAGCACCTTCTTTGAGTTTATACTTGGTGGAGTGGGAATAGTAATTTATATGGGTTTACTGTCCAGCACCTTCTCTGAAGTTATACTTGGTGGAGTGGGAATAGTAATTTATATGGCTTTACTGTCCAGCACCTTTCTTGGGTTTATACTTGGTGGAGTGGGAATAGTAATGTATATGGGTTTAATGTACAGCACCTTCCCAGACTTTATACTTGGTGGAGTGGGAGTAGTAATTTATATGGGTTGAATGTCCAGCACCTTCTTTGAGTTTATACTCAGTGGAGTGGGAATAGTAATTGATATGGGTTTACTGTCCAGCACCTTCTCTGAATTTATATTTGGTGGAGTGGGAATAGTAATTTATATGGGTTTACTGTCCAGCACCTTCCTTGACTTTATAATTGGTGGAGTGGGAATAGTAATTTATATGGGTTTACTGTCCAGCACCTTCCCAGACTTTATACTTGGTGGAGTGGGAATAGTAATTTATATGGGTTGAACGTCCAGCATAACAATACAAAAAGGACTGTCAATGGTCTGTACAACTAATGGGGGCAAAGAAAAGGAAAATGTGACAGACTCTGTGTCTACCTGTAAGGTGTGTACAACAAAAAGGAAATGAATCCCATCAGCCCACCCATATGGCAGAGCTTCATCATCTGGGATAGAACCAAAGATGGTCCGGTTAAGGAGCCACACACCTGTTGCAATTATGTGCTTCTCCAAACCCAAGGAACCACCAGTGATGGATCGTACCAAAAATCAAAACAGTTTGAGATGGTGTGGGATATTAAATTGCAGTGAAAAAAGAATCAGAAAGTGAGATGTAAAATTGGCTACCATGATTTAAGGAAATGTTTATTAGGGAAAATCATGGTGTCAAGATTAAAATGAGTGTGAGACAGTTTGAAATAATAACTGTCTGTTAAGGATGGTATTTGGTCAACATGTTTCAGCCATTGTAGGAAAATTTAAGCCTACCCGGCTTTCGTCAGGACCTCTTGAACACTACTGCAATAAAGCATGACCTAAGCTTAGTGAAAAAAGCAAAAATTAACACAAATTAATGATACAAAACACCCTACCCTGCAATGGATTTTCCAGACGGGGGATGTCTGTTTCATAAAGTATTTAGGATTCTTTCCTAAAAAGGGAGATACACAACAACAAATAGGTAGAACACAGACACACATTTTTACTGTTTTTGTGCCATATATTTCTTTATGCCAATAGGTCATTCTCCAAAACGATAGAGATATGTTTTTTTATTTATTTTTACTCACCCAAAAACGCTTGGGAGAAAGCCTCACCTCTTCCTGGCCACTGCTCAGGGTTGGAAGCCCCGCTCTAATTTGTGAAATAGAATAGTGGGTGTCTGGTTAGATCACATCCATACTAATGATTCACTGGCACAAAGTGCCAAAAACCTAGGCATTGTTTCTGAGTACATGACAGACAGCAAATGCAAGGGCTGGCGTGAGAGTGAGACACAGTTAGTAACAGATCTCTGATTCTAACAGTATATCAATGTAAGAGCAGTAAAAAAGCTCTTCAAGGCTAGCTGGTAGCGAGCCTAGTTCATTTAGTAACAATAATACATAAGGAGCTCATCAAACTCCGCTATATAATTGTAATCCAACAGCCTGTATGTTGATATCCAGAGCGCTCTCCTAAACGCTCTCTTAAGAATAAAAACGCTTCGCTGTGTAAAGCAGGAAAATGAGCGCTCTCCTAAGTATAAAGTAGGAAAGTGCTTCGCTTTAGAGAGCTGCATGAGCTAGGCTTGAGTCGGTACCCCTGGACTGATCCTGAGCCGAGGGGGAGGTATCGACTGGAATAGGGAGGAAGTTAATATATGTTACATGGGCCAATGGGGATGCTCCATAGCTGTAGGACCAGAATAGAAACTGCAGTATCAGCCAATGGAATCGTTTTTACTGAAACAGGAAATGAAAACTGCATTATCAGCCAATGGAATCGTTTTTTCTTGGCTGGAACTGGGAGAAAGTTAATATGTGTTACATGGGCCAATGAGGATGCTCCATAGCTGTAGGACCAGAGTGGAAACTGCAGTATCAGCCAATGGAATCGTTTATACAAGAAAAGGAAGTGGCTGCTTCTCAAAGGAAGTACGCCACAGTACTTGGACCAGCCCACACTCAGGGTAGCTATAGGACCATAGTGGAAACTGCAGTATTAGCCAATTATAAAGTATTTATTTGCTTATGAGTAGTTTCATAGGTAGACCTGCACACACTGACTAAAAGGGATCACCTATGTTGGTGGGTACAAACCCAAGTTCTTTATTAAAAATGTGTTCCTCGAGGTCACTGAGGGTACAAGAGCTAATATTCACTATGAGACTCTCCCCTCTATGCTGGGTACTGCTTGTTGTGGTTGCTGCAGATGGCCCTTCCTGCTTCGGGTGTTGGGAAAAGATGGTTCGTCTTCCCAATGAACCTGGGGCTGGCCTCTCCTTCTACCTCTGCTCCATCCACGGCCCTGTCCGGAAACAGCCTGGTCATTAAACCATTGTGGTGGAGGCTGAAAATTGGGCATTGGTTGCGGGAATTGTGGCTGATGATATCCCCAAGCTGCCAGAGGCCACCAGGGACCTGGTTGGTAAAAATTACCTCCTTGTCTAAATAGTAATTTATATGGGTTTACTGTCCAGCACCTTCCCAGACTTCATACTTGGTGGAGTGGGAATAGTAATTTATATGGGTTCAATGTCCAGCACCTTCCCTGAGTTTAAACTTGGTGGAGTGGGAATAGTAATTTATATGGGTTTACTGTCCAGCACCGTCCCAGAGTTTATACTTGGTGGAGTGGGAATAGTAATTTATATGGGTTGAATGCCCAGCACCTTCCCTGAGTTTATACTTGGTGGAGTGTGAATAGTAATTTATATGGGTTTACTCTCCAGCACCTTCCCTGAATTTATACTTGGTGGAGTGGGAATAGTAATTTTTATGGGTTTACTGTCCAGCACCTTCCCTGAGTTTTTACTTGGTGGAGTGGGAATAGTAATTTATATGGGTTTACTGTCCAGCACCTTCCCAGAGTTTATACTTGGTGGAGTGGGAATAGTAATTTATATGGGTTTACTGTTCAGCACCTTCCCTGAATTTATACTTGGTGGAGTGGGAATAGTAATTTATATGGGTTTACTGTCCAGCACCTTCCCTCACTTTATACTTGGTGGAGTTGGAATAGTAATTTATATGGGTTTACTGTCCAGCACCTTCCCAGACTTTATACTTGGTGGAGTGGGAATAGTAATTTATATGGGTTAAATGTCCAGCACCTTTCCTGACTTTATACTTGGTGGAGTGGACATAGTAATTTATATGGGTTTATTGTCCAGCACCTTCCTTGACTTTATATTTGGTGGAGTGGGAATAGCAAAAACTTTTTATAGATATAAATTTTGGTTGGTAGAATATTACAATTATTATTTATTTGTAAATTTATTAACTATAGTAGTACTTTTAATTATTGGTAAATTAGTAGTAGATTGATAAAGAACTCACAATTTTTAAAATTTAATAAAAATAATTATTAAATAATTTAAAATATATTTGCATTATATTTTATTTAGAAAATTAAAAAAGGAGACACCCACATGTTTAAGTGAAAACATTTACCAACTGTTTATTAAGATGTAAAAAAATGGGAATTAGAGGAAAAGTTTTTATTTGTAGTTTAATTTTGTAAGTGAATAGATTAAAAAAACAAAAATAAATTGCAAGTAAATATTTGTTTATAATAAATATTAATAAATTGCAATGAAACAATTTTTATGTAAATTCACATATATTGCAAATGTCAATTTTTAATACAAATATCATTACATAGTGTACAATTTATTTCTTAACACCTTAGCTGCTATGGACCGTCCAGCTCCAGTGCTGAATGTTCCATTGCGCAGGTGCAGTTGGAACGTCCAATGGCCGACGGCAGCACTCCCGAGGTAGTGGTGCCGTCGGCCATTGAACCGGCGCAGCACTTATGAGGTTAAGAATTATTTTAAATCACATACAAAATAGAAATATTTTAATAGTAAACATGTTGAAAATAATTGTTATATTTGTTGTACATACATTTTTTAGTCTTTTATAGTACAAATTATTGATAGATACATTTTTTACAGATCTAAAAATAGTAACATTTTTGTTGGTTACAAAATGATAATATTTATTTTATAAATTAATAAAATTAACATTGAAAATATTAATAATATTAATTTTTACAAAAGAAAATAATGAGAAAATAATTTTAAATTGTACATACATTTTATAATCACATTAACATATTTATAAGCATAAGGTTTAGGAAAAGGTGAATGATAAAAGTAATTTCCACATTATAATTAATTACAAATTGTACATATAAATAATATTTTCTTTTTCATACTTTATTAAATAATGTTGTAAATAAATTTTTTAAATAAATATATATTTAAAAAAATTATTAGGAGAAATAATATATAATGTAAGACTATATTTTTAATTTTTAAGTGTAAGAAAATAGAAAATAAATAGGCTTCTCAGTTATACAGGGACTATTTTTTAACCGTGTAATGGTATTTTGTTTGATTTGATACTGGAACAGCTCGCGGTTGGATGCTGCGTCGCGTTGGAGAGGGTAAGTTTGTTTTTGTTGTATTTTATAAGCTAGGAAATTTAATTTAAGTGTATGTGTGGTGTATTTAGGTTGAGTAGGATTGTAATATATATCGTATATTGTTTTTTAGGTGTTAGCTCGAGTGTACGATATTTAGGGGCACATTAGGATGGCGGGCGGGCTTTGCCTGCCCGCCACCCTAGCGGAACTCGGGACCGCCCGCCTAAAGGGCGGGGGTCCCGACATTGCCATTAGGATGCGCCCGCCACAGTGGCGGGCGCATTCCTCAATTTAACATTGTGGCGGGCGGTGCTCACTGCTCCGCCGCCACAATGTTAAAAACAAAAGCACGCTTTTGCACAATCGAAGCGGCAGGCACCGCGCGGTGCCTGCCTCTTCGATTATGCAAAGGCAGGGGGGTACCACAGGTACCCCCCCGTGTGCCACCCCCCTTTGGCCTTCACTCTGGGGGCCCACAGGGGGCCCCCAGAGTGAACACCGCATGCCTTTCCGTGGCGGCATTGCCGCCACGGAAAGGCATTGAAAAAAGCCCATTGTAATATTGCGGGCGGTGTCTGAGAGACACCGCCTGCATGTTACTCGTTTTCCGCCCCGGCCGCAAGGCGACCGGGGCGGAAAACAGGCGGGCGGTATTTTGTGCCGCCACCTTCCTCTCTGCCATCCTAATATGGCGGGGGGATTTGGGCTTGCGATGTCGGGCGGTTTGCCTCCCCCAGGCCGCGGTGGCCACCGCCAGCCTGGCGGTGGCAAACAGCCCGACATTGTAATGGACCCCTTAGTGTTTATCGTGTTTTAGTACTAGGTGTGTGAAAGATATTTATATGTTTAAATGCTACTAAATGCTTATGTTCATAGTATAAAAATGTATTTTTATATGTGTATGGGTGTATTTGTGTGGGTGGGTATGTGTTTTTTCTATTTTTAGGTTGTCGTCGCCCTTTTAAATTTTGGAGGAGGTCCGTTTTTTTTCTAAAGTAGTGTGACGAGTATTATATACACACATACTTTGTTTTTCGGGTTTTCCAGGAGCGTTTATTTTTTTAAATTACTATTTTCGGGTTTTGAAGGGTATACTCTGTGGATTACATTTGAGAGGAGTCTCCATGGATTTCCTTGTATTTTTTCATTTTTTGGGGGGCTTCCTTGGATTATATGGACATTTTGGATTATTTCGTATGGATTTTTTTACATTGGATTATTTTTGAAGAAGCGACGAAAACTGTAAGTATATAACAAAATGTTTTTGGGTGGGAAATCTGTTTAAATGAGTTTGTAATTTATTTGATAATTTATTTACAATTTGTTACATATGGTAATGGTAGAAAATTGTGTATTTATAAATGGCTAATGTTTGTATAGTTGTTATATATTTTATAGAATCGTTTTAGCTATCATTGACAGATATTCTAGTCCTCTGGTACTTGGATAGAGGGTAACTTGGCTTTGGAGTGTGTTATACTTTTTTTTGGTTTGTTTAGTTAATTTTGGTCCTATCAGGGTTACTGATTGCTCCATTCGGAGCTCTTGGTAATTCTGTTCTTTTTGTAAGGATTGAATTAATTTGTAAATTTGTTAATTTGTAAAGAGTAGGTGTTCCTCTGCCTGTGGTTGCTTGGAAGGCGTTGTGCCATCCCTTAACTGCGTTGTTTGTTTTTGCTTCCTTATTTAGGGTGCTAAGGTAGACATTCCACCAGGCTATTTGATATTTAGGTTGTCTTCTATGACCTGATCGGTGTAGCCTTCCTACCCATGTATCTTCGAAGTAGTCAAGCTTGGGCTTAATCTTTCTTTGTTTCTTTTATAGTAGGGGCTGTCTATTAATAGGTTGTAGTGCTCTGCAACGTCTGTTACAGGAACATAGGCTAGAGAGATACATTTTTAATTTGATAAGCAAAGGTGCTATCTGTGGCGTATTGGACACTTAGGGCTCGATTCCGATCCGGTAAAAAAAATCCCCCATACGATTCGTATTCGTAGCTGTTTCCGTACGACTCGTAAACACACCGTACGACCCGGCGAGTACGATCCGGACCGGGTGATCAGGACGCTATTCGTACGGTCGGCATCAGGTAAGGGCGATTTGTACGGAAAAGCGCTCAATCACATACACACCGTACGCCGCGTACCCCCCATGATCGCCGGGGTACGCGCCGTACCCCTGCGATCATGTGGGGTACGCGGCGTACACCCAGCGTACATGGGGTGCGCACCGTACACCCACCGTACATGGGGTACGGTGCGTACCCCATGTACGCTGGGTGTACGCCGTGTACCCCACATGATCGCAGGGGTACGGCACGTACCCCGGCGATCATGGGGGGTACGCGGCGTCCCCGGAGGGGGGCGTTCTGTACTTGTTTCGGCGCGAACTATGCGTTTACGGCTGTTTCCAGCTCCCGTAAAAAAAAGGGTTGTACGTTGCGTACCCGACACGAATCGTACTTGCTGGGTCGTAAAAAAACAGCCGCGAACCGTAGCGATGTCACGTACAGCGGGTTCCGAGTGAGACTCGTACGGATATTTTAGTCGTACGGAGTCCTGTACGACTCGTACGGTCTTTGGCTCCTGGTACTTATCGTACTTCGTCGTACGTGTGGGGACGTGTACGGGTACGATTCGTACGGGGAAAATTGCTCCGTACGACGATTCGGAGCGCATTTTACCGGATCGGAATCGAGCCCTAATGTAGATTTCTGTAGATGTCGCCATATACATTGATTAAAATGATAATAGCAACCTTGTATTGCTGTGTGTGGGTATAGTTTTAGGATACTGTTTATCATTGCTTTTTCGAAATCAATGATAATTTTTTGTGGGAAAGAGTCATTAGTTAGTTGTTTGACTTTGGTTAGGATTTCTTGGTAGGTAGATTGTTGTTTGCTTGGTAGGAGGGCATATAGGAATGGAATATTAGCATTTTGGAAATGACTATGGATAGTGTACAATTGGTAAAAAGGTTTAGGACATACTGCAAAAGTACCATCTATCATCCAAGTTTGGCATTGGTTTAGTTTAGTTGTGTTGTCTGCAGTGGCAAACAGTATTATTCTTTTATCTTTTGAGTTGTTGTCATATCGTATAAATGGTTCATTATTTTGAGTTACACAGAGTTCAGGGGGAAATCGAACTTCTTCAAAAGTGTTAGGTGTGGGAGGAGTAGTTGCTGTAGCTCTTTTTTGTCTAGCTATGGTTCTTTTAAGGGAATCTATACTTGGTAGTTGGCTAGAGGCATGTTGGGGTGGAGCACTTAATTGTTGTTTTAGAATATAAGTTGTTGGTATATCACTAGTAGTGCTAGCTTCTTTAAGGGAATCAAGCACTTCTCTAATCTCAATTTCTGTAACATTGGGTGGGTGGTTATGTTCCTTAGTATAAGTTAGAGTAGTTTCCTGAGTTATAGCTCTCCCATAACATTTGTTAGAATAGTATTTGGTGCATTTCCAAAAAACTTTCATATCTTTCTGTTTCTCTTGAGTGTATACATATCCCATGTAACACAGAAGCATTTTGCCTTTTTGAGAATACACAAATTTAGCTCCTTCAGTCATATTTGCTTTTTAGTGCTAGGAGAAATTAAACAATACATTATTAGAAAAGTTTTTAAATCATGTAGTTAGTATTATAATAACATTGATTTGCACGTTAATTATTTACCAGTTTATTTCTTTGTTGAATGCAGTTGTTGGTTTTCTTCGAAGTTTTCTTTTTGCTGTATTTTTTCTGTACCTGTTAAGATGGAGAAGATGTGTTAGAAGAATGTATATTTCTTAATGTTTCTTTGGTTTTGATCAGCTACCTAGTTTGTCCTTAGTTTTCTATTTATTAAGTTTTTTTGTCATTTTTTAGATTAGATACCTTTGATATATTTTTTCTTTGAAGTGTTGATGTTGTGCAGTTCTTCTATAATTTCTTTTTGTCTGTAGAAAATAGAGTAGGAATAAATGAGATGTTTCAGTTATTTGTCTTCTAAATACTGGTTAGAAGTTTTAGTTTTATGTTTTATAAAGATATAAAGGTGGTAGTATTTACTTTAGATAGGTGTAGCAGCTTTCTGGTAGAAGTAAATCCGTTTTCTTTCAGCAAAGTGGCAGAGTTTCTCCTTCCTTTTTTTTGGTGTTTTAGATTGCGATTTTAGCAGGTGTAATTTTTTTTCTATAGGGTGTGTTAAATTGTTTCTGAAAGTTTATTGGTTATCCACTTTGATACCTTGTTCTTATTGGTTTATTTGAATTTTTTTACTTGTTTTGGTAATTGTTTTCCTTAAATGGTGGACGCCAATTAATGTTTTTTTATGGGTAAAGCAATTTTTTTCAATGTTTAATGGCGTTTTTTATATTTAAAGAGAAAGAATATTTATTATGTGTATTAAGCAATGTTTAATTATTTGCAATGTTTTATATGTATTCTAAAATGTATATATTTTTTTAATTTTAGAAATGTTTATTATATGTAGTATCATTTTTAAAATATATATTATGTATATTTGTGATGTGTATAATATTTTGTTTTAATTAGAAAGCGTATTTTGTATGTATTTTGTAAAGTCGATAATATTTATTTTTCGATATTATAGTATGCTACATAGTGATGGTCGATATTTTGACGGTGCTTAATGTTAAGGATTGCTGGTCGATTTTACATGCGATAATATACATGGTCGATAATGTTGTAGTCAATAATTTTTTCATTGATATTGTTGTTTCGATATATTTGTTATTTCTTGTTTAAGTATTGGGAGTCGATATTTTTGTAGTCGATAATTTGTCATTGATATTTTGTCTAGTCGATATCGGTCTGTCGGGGTTATGTCAGTGATTCAGCACACGCAGCACTATATGCTTGTTTACCCCCAATTGCGGGCTGTGCTGATCCGTCTGTATAAATTATACAGCCGTAATGTAATAGAGGCAGAATCTCAGTAGGCAGAGGATATTCGTGTTCATATTGTAGAAACTCTTGTGTCTTCAAGTGGGGGTCAAAAATGTATTCAACGTCTGTTGCAGCAAGAGAATTAACCCATTGTATCTATCTTGGATGTAAAGGTTTAGCATTTGGAATGCTCGCTTTTGTCACTGCCTCAAAGGCAGGTATAGGTGTAACATTCATTATGCGTTTACCCTGTGCGAGGGTTCTCTCTTTTGCTACTGCAGTTTGAACCGCTGTCAGAATTTTTTCTGTAGAAGTGAATTTCATTTTAGCTTGTGTGTACAAGTGTGATTTGTATGCTATTGGTACCTTTTCACCTTCATTAAAGGTTAGGTATGTGAATCCGCATCTCCCTGGGATGATTTGGATCACAAGATTGCGCACGTCGCATGTCTGTAACTGTGTTTTTGTTAACATGTCTGTTTGCACTGAACGCAAATTTCTGTGTGTTTTTTAGTCCAATTAGTTGGTTTGAAATCAGGTTTGATTAGTTCGTAGAGAGGTTTAACCCTTTCTATGTAATTTAGAACATAAGTTCTTCCGAAATTCAGGAAACCTAGAATTGACTGTAAGTTTTTCAGTGTTTTTGGAGGTTGGAGCAGCGCATATTTATCTAGAAAGTTAGCTGCTAGGCTTTTGCTTTCCCTTGATAACTCGTAGCCTAAGAACAGGACATTGAGGCGGGCTATTTGTGATTTTTTTTAATTGAATTTATACCCTACAGAAGCAAACATAAGTGTAATGGTGTTCACTCTTTTCAAGTGTATGTCCAAATCATCGTCTGTAAGATAGATGTCATCGACATAAGATAATGCCTCATCATCATACGTTTGTAGTAACTCTGTTACTCTGGCTGAAAATAACCCTGGACTATTCTTGAATCCCTGGGGGAGATGGCAAAATTGTCGCTGTGTCCCCATAATTGAGAAAGCGGTCAAATGCCTGCTTTCTAGTGCAATGTTTTGACAGAAGAAACCATTTGAAATATCTAATGTCGTTTTATATTTTTTCCGCACAAAGTTATTCATCAGTGCTGCACTGTCTGCATTTTGTACAGCAAAGGTTTTGCAACCAGAGTTTAACCCCTTCGACGCGGATGACAAAGCCAGCTCGTCATGGGCGTTACCTGCGCTGCGCGGATGACGAGCTGGCTTTGTCACGTAACGCGCGATTTTTAAAAATGCCGCGCACAGCGGGAAAAGCCGCCGCGGCGAAGCGGTTAAGTGTCTGTAGTCCAAAACTAGACGATATGTATTGTCTGGCTTGGAGACAGGAAACAAAGGATTGTCATAGATGAGGTGCATGTTTCAATCACCCCTTGGTATTCAAGTTGATCTAAGATCTCCCTGACCTTTTTTTTTAACTACTTGCTTACCTGGATACTGCCTCTGTGCAATAGGTTGATTTTTTAACTGGATTTTATGATGAGGAGAGTCCTCATCCCATCATATGTGATTTTTGTATAATGCTGGAGCCAGAGCTACTGCCCGTTTCCTGGCATATGTGTATTTTTTATGAATTGGAATGTGATTTGAGAAGGCTAGCATAATTATCTCTTCGCCACGTGGGCACTCCCTGTAAAATTCAGGTGGCCAGTCTTGTTCAGCTAGAAGAATGTCATAATCTTTAGATAGCTTCTCCCAAAAGAGTGCTTTTGTTTTTCTAGGTATGTCCCCCTCCATCCGGAGCGTTACTTCATATAACTTATGGGGTACACTAACCCTGGTGTCGGAAGTTTCAACTTGGATGCATTCATTCAAGTCCACTGTCTTCAGATGATCCTTCAAGATGTTGCAAACTATGGTGATTTCTGCTGCGCTGTCCAGCATTGTCTGGGCCCACTCCCCGTTCTTGAGCTGTGTCCTCAAGATCCTCTGCATGTCTGATCTTTAGACTTGCTACCTTTTTTTTGGTGAATTGGGTCTTCTTATTTTTCGGAATGTGCTGTTCGTCTTTGGACTTCATGCGTTCTTCCTTTTGTCCTGATCGTCCTCTTCTTTCGTATTTCTGCGAGGAAGTCTGAAAGATACGAGAGGAACGTGTATCAGTATCTTGATATCGATCAGGTTTTCTCAAATTATCCCCATTTCTGAGATTATACCTCTTTTCAGAGGGCTCCTCTTGAGGAGACCTTCCTTTGGACTCAGAACTCTTCTCTTTAGGAAGTGGCTGTTACTGGTTTTCCACCCAAACTATCTCTACCTAGTTCTTCATATGATTTTTCAATAATTCTTGCAAGTTCATATGGTTGCTCTGTTATATCAGTTTCTTTTAGTTTTTGGCGGATTGCCACGGATGCTGCTTCATCTTTGATGTTCGCTAATAGTATAGCTGAGACCTGTTTGAAATCTTTTAGTAACTTCATACCAAGATTTAAGGTAGGTTCTGGTCCGTATTAATTTTGAATCTGTCTTAGGACATCTGGTATTACCGCCATAGACGGAACGCCATGTGCTTTGGTGTAGATTGCAGCAAAGACTCTACCCCATGTGTCACAGACCTCCACGTGTGGTGTGTTTCTCATGAGGTGTACTATCAGGGAATACTTAGTGTATGTAACAAGGACCCCCTGAAAGATAAATTCTTTGAATTCCTAGGTCATGGAGAAAACAATATATGAGAAATAACAACCTAGGCAATTCATATTAACTTTGTCTGTACAATGACTTGAAAGAGAGGTAACACATTAACAACTAAGGTTATGCTTTTTATTGACATAGTTATTTATAAAATACATGTTGCATTAAAAGATTTGTGTCAAAAGACCATTTAGACCAAATCACATTAATATATGAAAAAACAATATCGCAAATTTATAAAGCAAATACAAAAAGTGGCATAACAATAATTGTTTCTCATATACTATCAGGGAATACTGCCTCAATTTGAGTAATTTTTTGAGCAAACCAGAACGGAATTTGTTCCCTTTTTGCGGGCAATTTACCAATGACTGATTGTATAGTCTGTGGTGTAATTTTGTTTGTGTTCCCCTGGTGAGGGGTGTGCTGTGGAATCCTTATTGCAGGTTGGACTGTTAAAGTCCGCGTGACATATTGAACCAATTGTCTATGTATTTTAATTAACTGTTTCAGCTGATCTAACAGTTCTGGACCTGTCATTCTTTCAATGTCAGGATGTGATGTATAGCTGGCAAGTACCGGCCATGTTGCTCCTGGTCTACCTAGTGGACCGAGCATGGAAATGTTATTTTAATGTTGTAGGGCGCCTTTAAACCATAGCTGATGCTCTTGGTAAGTTAGTGGAATTTCAACATCCTCGAAAGGAATGTATTACGCTGGAGGTTCCTCTACTTTGTAGTAGTGGAACTCGTGTGTTACTGGATTTGCTGCAGGAAACAGAACCCATGAATAGAATACCTCTGTCTGCCGATATTCATGTGCCTCTATAACAAATATTACTTTACCACCTCTCGATGATACTCCATTATTTATAAGCTTTATAGTGATTGTTTTCCTTATATTTACCGGCATGAGTATAGCATCCCGGTCATTCTGTTGGAGACTTGTGTCGTCTAAAACTGCCTGAGCTGCTGCTGCAGCTCTCTCCCTTTCATCGTCACTCTCCGACATTTTGTTGACCGAAAGTTTGCAGAGCAAGTTTGAAGGAAACAAAGATAAGGTGAACAATATTTTTGGAACACTGTATCCTTCACCGTTGAACAAACCAAAAACTAATACATAGGATTTTCGTCCTACTCAGTTTTGGTGGATATTATCCTTTTACCCGCTCCAGACGTCTATTGGAGTATTTTACAGGGAAAAGGGGTCTGTGTGAAATGCACGACTGAGTTACTCTAGTATCTAGCGTTAAATGATCGCCTTACCAAGTGTTGGGCGCAATATAGTGTAGTTCCTATATTCCCAATAGACTCTGCGCATTGGAATAATATATCTTATAGATTAGACGTAGGACTGAGGTCGACTAGGTCTCTATCGAACATATTAGACTTAATTGTGAGTGCCAGCTAGCTCAGAGGTCACTAGAAACTTTCTCGAATTCACAAGAAGGGATTAGTTTCTGACAACCGCATAAACATGACAACTTTGTTTCCCAAGAATAAGAAATGTTTCTCTAGAGTCGCGGAAACAATAGATAGTTATTTCACTCAGTCAATCGTGCATGCTTCGTTTTACCAGAGGTGCAGAGAACTAGAGAGACAGGCGTTTTTCAGTAAGAAGTATTTATTGAATAGTCTTCCTTATCATGCAGAAGAAATGAACTGCTACAATTGTAATACTGGTTGCAAAGTACAATGCGTACAGTGCGAAGAGTATTATAAAATAATACTGTAAAAGCATGATATGGTTTCTAAGCCATAAAATACATAGAATACATACATTATTAAATAAAGACTAAAAGTACTCAACTGGTGCTTCTAAAATACGCTTACCCCGGTGTACCTAACCTAGGTCTAGTACAAGGAAAGAAGTAAGTGAGGTGTAGCTTAGTTTCAGTATTCTTTGCCAAGAATCTATTTAAGAATTCTCTAAGGGTCTAATCAGCTCCGTATCTTGATTTAGAATGAAGGAGGTCTGGTATCTCTCTCGCAGGACTCGATTTCCCAACGACCCGCAAGGGTAGCTTGGAAACACTGGAACTGGATTTCTCGGCAAGAGAAAAGACAGCATCTCTCTCAGTGCATCTGCTGGAGGGTCAGCTTCCTTCGGTACTTGCTGCAGCGAGGTACGTCGAGCAAGTAGATAGTTGAACTGCTTCAAACCACTGTGTGTTTGTCTGGGCAAGTGTGGGCATCTTTATACCTTGAAGGTGCCTAGTTTGACGTAAGGTTGGACATAATAACGTCATCAGAGACTCAGTTCTGTAAAAACTTCATGAGTTCTTGGATAAATCCATATTCAAGCAAGGTGAAGTCCCTGACTACTGAAGACAGGTTTTTCCAAGAAATCGTTGTGGATTTTCGGAACTAGTGGAAGTAGCCATGCCGTATTTGGTTATGATTTCTATGCCTATATAAGGATAGGATGATTTATACCTATATATGGGCATGAATCGGGAAGATTACACTAGGGTCCTAAATTCATATACAACAGTACTAGAGCAGAAAATTTTAGTTGTCTCATGATTAGAGATTTTGAAATAAATAATTCATAAAGGAGATTAATGTTCTGTAATTATTTTGTGATATATTCTTTTACGGTGCTTGTGGTGTCCAAAGAATCAACATTTTTGGCAGTATTAACTTTTAGAAATTTGCCATTTTCCTACCTTAACAATTTAGCACTTGCGGTCTCTGGATCACATGACTTGGTGTAGTTGACAGTTGGGATTTGTGTTTCCCTCCTAACCAGCCACACACAATAGACAGCTTTGGTGTTCCGGGATGGGAGGACGGAGCTGGGCACAGCCCTACTTACACTTGAATAGACTGTGCCCTGTCTCCACACAAAGGATTGCATACCCCTTGTAGTTACTTTGGAGCCAGGACACGAAACATGTACACTTTAAAGGGAAAACTCTAGAAGCTTCTCCCACTTCAAAGGAAGGCCCAATTATAAATATGGGAAAATAGAAACCAACTCTTCAGTACACATCTGGACATGTGGAGACTCTGCCCAGAATAAAGACTGCTGTGCTGCTAAAAGGACTGCCACTGTGCTGGACAGCTGCTCTGAAAGACTGCTGCCCTGCTTGGAATGCTGACCTGCTGTCCTCTTGCCTGGGTGAGAATGACTGTAATGCATCTGTTGAACCCAAGACCCCAGAGTGGCACCAAGGGCTAGTAGGCTGGCCTCCTCACTAGAGCCTCAGGAACAGAAGGCGCCAACAACCTTGAACCAAGCAACTGGAATCTCTCATCTGTGAGTCCTACCTTACCAAGTGGTGCCACCTGGACTATTGGATGTGGACCTGAAGGGGCTCTGCCAGCCCATCTGTGTATCTAGCAGAACGGATGCATCACCTCTGGTGTGCAGCACATACCTGAGCAAAACAGCCACATCGCCTCTGCTGCTCCACCTATACAGATTCTTGCATCTCAAATCTCTTGTTGATAGCAGCCTTGATGACTACGCAGGTTCTCGCATCACAGCCCCCAGCTCCTTGGAAGCAATGCATCACATTGTCTGTGTAACACATGCTTGACAGGTATTGATGATGACGCAGGCAGCTTCATATGCTCCTTGGAATTGATGCATCACCTTGGCTGTATGACACATCTTCAGCACAGGATCTCGCAACGCTACTTGATGGACTCAACATTATCTCCTATGCCAGCCACACCCTGCTCATCGTTGTGCTGTCAGAAGACCCCTCCCCCACCAGAGCCAACTTCCACAGATGTACGATGAACATCGCTGGCTGGAGTAAGGACAACTGTCTCAAGTTCAACAATGAGTAGAATGAAGTCCTCATCTTTGGAAACAATATCTCACCCTGGAACGACGCAGGGTGGCCTGCTGAACTCGGCCTGTCCCCCTCCCTGACAAACCACGTCCACAACTTTGGCATCATTTTGGACAGCAAGCTATTGATGAAGAAAAAAAAAAGGTGCAGTCTCTTCTGCCTGATTCAACACCCTACACATGCCCTGCAAGATCTTCAGATGACTGCCAGTCAACACCAGAAGGACCGTCAGACAGGCCCTTGTCACCAGCAGGCTGGACTATGAGAACACACTCTACATAGAAATCACCAAATTCCTCCGCAAAAGACTACAGGCAATACTAATTTCAGCGGCAAGACTATTCCTTGACCCCTCCAGTTACAGATGTACCCACATCACACTGTACCTCAAGAAGCCACACTGGCTTCCGATCCAGAAAAGATGACAGTTCAAGATGTTGACCCATGCATACGTAGCCCTGCACAATGAAGGACCAGCATACATCAAAAAAATGAATGACCTTTCACCAACTGGCCAGACACCTATGATCCACCTCCCTCTTCCACGCCCCCCCCCCAGATCCTCTTAGGCAACAGCTGTGGATGCTCTTTCTCAAGCCATGCAGCCAAAGGTTGGAACAACCTTCCCCTGTACCTCAGGACCCCCTCATTGTTCTGGGAATTCAGGAAAGGACTCAAGACCTGGCTTTTTTAAGGACCAGTATCACCACTAAGCAGGTTGCAACTCCAGCGCCTTGGGCCCCTCACAGGTGATTTGCCACGCTTTACAGATCCTTCTTTAATTGAACCAGAGTGTCCGGTACTCTTGGTCATTGGGCCTTACTCGATCTCTGTGTTTGGCCCGTGCTCCATTGTAGTCAGCCTGAACTTGTGAATTAGTCCCTGTGCAGTGTAACTGGATATCCACAGTTGGCACATGGGGCTTTTTGGCGCTATATTCACAGAAATCTTTAAATTTGCATATCTCTGATTCTATTGAATGGATTTTTAAAATTTGTGTGGGATTTTTCTTGTGCTGTGTTTTCACTCTACTACTGTTTGTGTCGCAGGGATTCTGCAGGAAAACAGAACTGTGGCTTAGGATAACAGGAAGTCTGAATGTAGTGACTGAGTCTCTCTACCACATCATTAACTGTAGGCCTAAATCTGACTAGCTCACATTGCCTCACTTGAAATACTAACATTCCTGAAGTAACAGGTGATTTGGCAACCTAAAACATGACCATCTAGTCCCTAAAGGAACCATGGAAACAAACCATTACCTGTTGCTTCCGACTCATGCATGTCCATAATAAACAAAGACACAACAAAAGTTTACAATATTTATTGAAACTATCATAGTCTATTGTGAAGCACTTGTGCTGTGATTAGAAAACTGTTGCATCCAAGGAAAACAAAGTAGAATGATGTATAAAAAAGAAGATTTATTCTTCAGTAAAAGTACAGCACTCAAATCCAACAGAGTGTTTCTTCTCTCAGCTCCAGCATCCAGCTGAACACATATACAACATATACAACTAAACAGAGTATTCAACATTACTAGCCAAATGTAACAATGAATAGCCTTACAATGGCAAATAATGTACCTGTGTAGGCCTACCCTCACTATGTAAGTTTAGGGATATGTCAGTGATCTCTGGGGTTGGTACCAGAACCCCTACCTGGTATTTGTAGTTAGGTGGTCTGCATTACGAGTGTAAACTCAGTTTACTCAAGGCAGGTGAACCTGTTTTATTTATTTATTTACTTATAGAGCGCAACACTCATCCCAAGGAATATCAAGGCGCTGGTAGCAGAAAAAACAAGGCCTGGCTGCTGAGAGGGGATGCAAGCAATTGTTAATATTTAGGGAATAGGTGAGTTTTTAGTTTTTTCGGAATGTCAAGTAGCTAGGAGTAAGCCGTAGGTCGGGGGGAACCTCATTCCATTTCCTAGCTGCCAGATATGAGAAGGAGCGCCCTTCAGTCCTCACCTTCTTGATACGCATTGTTCGGGCTAATGCTTGATGTAATGACCGGAGGCTCCTTGTGGGGACATAAAACTCAATTTTCTCCTGGAGTATCTTCGGGCGGCTTAAATACAAGGCTCTGTGTGCATGACTGAGCAGTTTAAATACTGCTCTTTGACGCATGGGTAGCCAGTGAAGATTTTTTATGCACATTGATGCAGAGCTTAATCTGTTTTTATTGCACACCAGTTTGGCTGCGGCATTTTGAAGCACCTGCAGCCGTGTGAAAAGGTACTCATTCATGCCCACAAATTGGCTGTTTCCGTAATCAAGCTGACTTATGAGCAGGGCTTGCGTAACTGTTCTTCTGCAATCCAAAGGAACCCAGGGGAAGAGCCTGGATAGCAGATTCAGGATCGTGAAACCCTTACCACAAAGGGCCCGTACATGGTCCTTCATGGAAAGAGCATCCTCGATAAGAATGCCCAGGTTTCTAACACATTGCTTAGGGATAGGAGCAGCTCCGAGTGTCTGTGGCCACCAAGTGGCGTCCCAAATTAGCTTGGCACCTCCAAAGAGCAGGATCTCCGATTTCCCTGCGTTCAGTTTCAAACAGTGCTCATGCATTCACTGTGCCATCTCCGAAAGACAGTTGTTGAGTTTTATTTTCGTAACTCACTTTCCCCCAGGGCTACCATCAGCTGTGTGTCATCTGATTAGGTGCAAATACTGATTCCCCACTTCCTGCAGATTTTGGCCAGGGATGTTACGTAGGCATTAAATAAGATGGGGCTCAGCGATGCTCCCTGCGGGACACCACAGCTAATGGCGCTCGATCTGGATTGTAACTGACCTAGTTGGACTATTTGCGTTCGATTACTTAAAAATGAACTGAACCATTGGGCTTTAGAGTGAATTCCTTTTTCATGAAGGGTTTCCAGAAGCTTGTTGTGGGAGACCGTGTCGAACGCTGCCACCAGGTCTCAAAGTATCAGTGCTACAGCTCCTCCCTGGTCAGTGCATGATCTGATGTTATCTATCACTGCCAGCAGCGTAGCCTCTGTACTATTGTTGGCCCTGAAGCCAGTCTGTGATGGGTCCAGTACATCATTCGTTTCTAGGTAGTTCGAAAGTTGTCTGTTTACCAATTTCTCCAAGACCTTGGAGAGGTATGGCAATTGGGAAATTGGGCGGTAGTTTTCTGGATTGAGGACATCTGATCCTGCTTTTTTCAGCAAAGGAATTACTATTGCCTGTTTCCAAGTATCGGGAAAGGTGGCGGTATTGAGGGAGTGGTTAAGAAGCTGGGTAATGTATGGGCAAAGGATCCGTGCAATCTGGGCAAAAATAAAATAGGGACAAGTGTCAAGGGGGGATCCTGACTTTACTTCACCCATTGTTTTTAAGACCTCTGCCTCTGTAAAGGGAGTGAAATTACTTAATGCTGGTGATACTTCTGAAAATGGGGTTTGAAATTTCTGACTAGTTATATCTGTTTTTATAGTAGGGCTAAAAGTAGAATAGGTTTTACTAATCTTATTCGAAAAGAAGTTGCTGATTTTCTCAAAAACTTCTGCTGAGGGAGGTAAGGTTTGGAACATGCTAGCTGGTTTGCTTAGTTCTTTCACTATATTATATAGCTCATTTGCTGAATAGCAGTTTTCGTTAAAAAGTTGTGCATAGTAAGTCTTCTTTGCACTCCTTATGGCATGATTCTAGGTTTTGAGTTTGGACTTATACCGTAACTTGTCTGTTTCCAGTTTGGACAGTCTCCATTGATGTTCAATATTCTGACATTCCCTTTTGAATATCTTGAGTTGGGGTGTATACCACTTCTCCATGGGGGATCTTAGCGGTCGCTTAGGTTTTTGTCTAGGAGCAATTTGATTCAGTGTCACCCCAATTTCTATCTCAAGATTGGCTGCACCTGTGCTAGCTGGGGTGTCAGTCATGAACTGGGTGTTCGGAGGGTGTAAGTGAGATTGAAACAATGTCTCAGTGACTAGTTTCCAGGCTCTGTTAATTGTTGATTGGGGCTTACAGATTTTGGTTTGTTTGGCCGGTAGTCCCAAAGAAAATACTATAAGTGAGTGGTCTGTCCATAGCAATGGTCGCACCTCTTGGATGAGTGTGGCCTCAATGTTGGAGAATAGTAGGTCAAGGGTGTATCCTGCTATGTTACTGGGTCCCTTAATTAATTGCCTGAGTTCAAGGATCTGCATGTCGCTCTGTACATGGGAAGCAGCTGGATTGTCAGATTTCTCGTAGTGAACGTTAAAACCCCTACGACTATATAATTCTTGTGCTTCAAGCAAACAGGGAGGAGCTGGGTAAGTAGTCTTGCTCCAAGCTCAGCTTGGCAACCTGGGGGATTATAGGTCACATCTCCGCCTAATATAATAATGCCAGCGTAAAGTAGGTGGAACAGTAGAATTTCATGTTCCTCCTGTTGTACCGGTTGGCATATCAGATGGTCTTTAAATATTATCGCAACACCCACTCCCTTTCAACCCTGCCTATCTTGTTTGATAATTTTATATGTGGCTGGTAGAGCGTTTGCAATGTCCGAAGCTTTATTTTCATCCAACCACATTTCCATCAGGAAGACAAGATCAGGATTCTTCTTGTTAATAACGTCCCAGATATCAAGGGAATGTTTCGGTATTGATCTTGCATTAAAGTAAATGCAGGACAATTTATGTAGGTCAGATACAGTCTGCCTGCTTGTCTGAGTTTGCTTCAGACTGCACCACAGGAAAAGCAGGAGAAAGGACCATTCGTGGGGCCTGGGTAGGCTCTTATACATCGTGTGTGAACATTGCCTAGGTTATAAGAGAGAGCAAGTAGTTTATCTCTCGTATATCTGCAGATAGTACCTGAGGTTACGGTGACTTGGGCATGGGTTCTGGCCCCTGGCCCCAGCCGGCCACGGATGGGCGCAGACGGGCTTTGCCCCTAAGCGGTCGCTGGCACATAGGATTAATGTAGTGGAAAGTGCGAGAGTCTAGCTCTGCCCTCCCTCGGCCCGGGATTGCCTAGTGATTGGTCCTGCTGCTTCCTGTAACGCCCTCCACTCAAACGGCACACAGCCACGGTGGACCGGGCGGGGAAGCCAGCAGGGAGCAGGAAGGTGACCAGCAGTGCAAATTAGGCAAGTAAAAGTACTTTAAAATAATAGAGCGTTACAATTTAATTAAAAAGGTATTGCTGACAAGACTGGTCAGCAACCCAACAGCCTTGTGCCACTACAGTGCGCGGTCGAGCAAAAGTGAGCAGATGCGGGTCAGTAAAAATGACTCAGAAGTCGAGAAATCTGATTAAAAGAGTAGCGCTAGGTAGCGAGACAGCAGCCTTACCAGAGTTAATGCTGCGTGGTCGCTGGCACATAGGACTGATGTAGTGGAGAGCGCGGGACCCTAGCTCCGCCCTCCATCGGCCCGGAAATGTCTAGCGATTGGTCCTGCTGCTTCCTGTAACGCCCTCCACTCAAACGACACACAGCCGTGGTGGACCGGGGCGGGGAAGCCAGCAGGGAGCAGGAAGGTGACCAACAGTGCAAATTAGGCAAGTAAAAGTACTTTAAAATAATAGAGCGTTACAATTTAATTAAGAAGGTATTGCTGACGCGACTGGTCAGCAACCCAACAGCCTTGTGTCACTACAGTGCGTGGTCGGGCAAAAGTCAGCAGAGGGAGTCAGTAAAAATGCCTCAAGATTCGAGGAATCTGATTAAAAGAGTAGCGCTAGGTAGCGATACAGCAGCCTTACCAGAGTTTATCCTGCTCCAAGACCTGGTCCCTCTTCATGGTATTCTCCTCTCTGTTTTTCAAGGGGGTAAAACAGAGATTATTTGATAAGAACTACTGTGTTGGAAAGCAGCTGTGCTATTGTGTTGTGTCTAAAACATTAGGAGATGTTACTGCAGGAGCACAAGAAAACAGTACACCAGGGTGTTTGACCTTGTACAAAATGTTCAGACTAATTCCAGAGAAGAATAACTGAATAACAAATAGCATGTGCAGTGGGTTTCAAAAATTCTTTCATGTCACAAAAACAATATATTACATGTGTCTGTGAAAAGCAAAGGCATCCTAAACTGTGTAAACTGAAGAAGAACCAAAGTGGGCACAAAAGGAAGCTTATTTCACATCCTCCTTGGTCAGGAAAGTAACTTTGCGACTAACAAAATAATTAAAGACACAAGCTAAGCAAATTCAATGCAATGAAATGCTAATAAGCACAGTATCAAAAATGCAATATTACAATTTCGAAAACATGGTCAAATTAAGTAGATCCGGCGGCATCCAAGATTTATTCCACAAGGTCAATGGTTAGTGAAACCAGAATGGATTCTGTCTCCCCAGATGATGATTCCGCAATTGCCCCATTGAAAAGAGCTAAAGAACCGACATTATCTTCATTATATGCCAATGCTAAGGAAGTAGCCTGCTGCCCCGCATCTGTGTTATTAGAGCCAGAGTTTGGTAATCCAGGTGTTGAAGCACCCATCTCCCATGGAGGGAGTGGCTAATACCATGCATATAGAAGATTGGTGGGAACCAAAGTGGGCCCAAAAAGGAACTTACTAGATCAAGAAGAGATGTCAGTTCAAGATGTTGACCCATGCATACAAAGCCCTGCACAACAAAGGATCAGCATACATCAAAAAACGAATGACCTTCCACCAACTAACCAGACCTCTATGGTACGCTTCCACGTTCCTCATAGACACCCATTGGATCTGCTGAGGCAACAGTGGAGGATGCTCTTTCTTACACTTGGCGGCCACCGCATAGAACAACCTACCCCTGCACCTCAGGACCAACTCGTCGTTCAGGGGATTCAGGAAAGGACTTAAGACCTGGATGTTTGAACGAACAAGATCACTAAGAAGCAGCTAGCAACTCCAGTGACTCATAATTCCTTGATTGATTGAACCAGGATTTAAGGTACTCCTCTGCAGCAGGCCTAACTGGGTACCTGTAGCTGGACCACACTCCATCGCAGTCGGCCTGAACCTGTGACTTCGTCCCATTCTGCACAACTGGATATCCACAGTTGGCACTTTGTGCTTTTTGGTGCAATATTCACTGACATCTTTAAAATTGCATCCCTCCAGTTCTACCAATTGGATTTTTTGCTCTTTTGTTTTGTTTATTTAAAGATCATCTATTTTCAAAATTGGGGTGGGATTTTTCTTCTGCTATGTTTTCCCTCTATTACTGTTTGAAGTGCTGCCTAAATACTTCACACATTGCTTTTAAGTTAAGCCTGACTGCTCTGTGCCACGCTACCAGACGGTTGAGCGTACGTTAATTTGGGCACCTCACCTTGACAATAATTGTGGTGGCTGCTCGAATAGGGTTTCGCTGCCCCTCAACCTGTAAACCACTTTCTTACAGATGTCGATCACAATTTAGGTGCACTGACGGAGTTGTGCATTAAGACTGAAGTGATTTGGCAGTTTATTCTTTTGTTATGTGCCGGAAAGAAAAGACTTTGTGGTGGTTGCTCTGCAGTCGGGCCGCAACCCTGGCTTCCTACCAGTATGAGCAGTGCAGGAGTGGATGGAGAGGGCAGGCAGTGAGCACTCTCTCAGGCTCTCCATGAAAGCCTATTACTAACAGGGGCCAGATGAACCCAAAATGATATCTGTATTCAAGACAGTTGCAGGCCTGGGGGTCAGAAAGGGCCAGCTGACAAAGAAATACAGGCTTGACTGGCATTCGTAAGATAGTAACAAATATACATTGTTAATATTGCAATTTTTTAAATATCTTTTCCAATTATTGCATATATGTCGTTAAAGGTTCAGTACATTCTTTGAATACCACTATCGAACTACTTTCCAGTGGAGTTTATTCACCAACATCCCCTGAGTAGTAAAGTGCCATTCTGCACCAATTGACGCCCTGGTGACGTTGCACTATAACCGAGTATCTGAAGTACAATCCTCGTGGAAAGGATTGCTCAGCTGTCCCTGAGTTCCTTTTGGCCCAGAGAACTGGTCTGATACATCTCGAATACATTTTTCATATTTGGATTGTCTGCTTAGCCCCACTGTGGTTTGTTTGTGCAAATGTTCATTGTCTATAGGCCAGATGTATTCCTTATGCATGTACTAACTCATTTATCACATCTCAGAAGGTGAATGTTAGCTAATAAAGACGGTGACATGCTCACTCTATAAACCATTTTGAAGAAATTAGGCAGTATAGTAGTACGTCATTATTGAAACAAAGGTTGAAGCTAAGGTGGATATATTTAACGAATTCTATATGGCACGATTTATTTCATTAATTAATGTAAATGTACTTTTGCTTAATCGTTAAGTTAACGGTGATAAGTCATTTTGTTTTTCTCTGTCCTGAAAATATTTCAAAGTTCTCAATGTAAACAATTATCTCAGTGCTACCCAGCCACACCAATATGCCTCAAAAATACCTTTCAGCAAGTACAGGCAGCAAGCCTACGCAAGCATGAAGAACTATTATACGCTTGATGTATGCCTTTCTTGTGAAATTAGCCTTTCTAATTAGGTCAGACAAGGAAAGTACATCAGGGCGGGCAGGCCTGTGCTGGCTATCACATTAATGGATTGGCTAGAGGGCTTCCGTACAGACAAAGCATCTATTTATGAGCTTCGACTTGGCTAGAGAGGAGCAATGCTGTGTGAAATTAAATATATGTGTGCTGTTTCCATTTCTTGTGGCTCACAGCCACATTAAGTGTTTAATTTTGGAATGGTACTTTTCTTGGAAATTAAAATTTCCCAAATTAGATAATTAAAGACATTGTACCTAGGGGCACGAGTCATTGTGCTGAGAACTGTCAAATTACTTTTGCGACCAAATAAATGGAACACAGCAAATTAATAGTTTCTTATTTGTAGATATTCACAGCATCTTTGACGTTATAAGTCATAGCATTCACATAATGTTCAAATGTTGCTTCAAATCGGAATGAGCATTGTGACTGCAGTCCATTTTATTAGGAAATCTTTGTTTATTTACCTACAGCAACTAACATCTAGAATAGACTAATGCACACCCAACAAACCGTGCCCGCAGAGCGCATTCCAGACACACAAACTTATGAAGTGATTAAAAACTTTCGCCAAATCAGATAGCTCATTTTTTTTCACAGGAGCCACTTTTCTTCATCTAGCATCTCATGTTTCATGTACTGCTCTCCTCGTATTGTTAAACATTTTCTCTTGCATCCTTCCAGATTCGGGAGGCCTATACGTGACAATGTTTGCCTTTTTTCCCTCTTAGTCTAGTAAATGTCGTATTTATTATGTGGGTCTGGCGGTAAGGTCATAATCGGTGAGCACCAATTTAAGGTCCTTAGGGGGTGGTCCCATTCACGAAAGGGGCCGCTCAGGGGGAGGGGCCACTGGTCTCTCCCAGAACTTCAGGGGCAGGATATCCATCGCTTAGAAGGGTGCGGGGGAGGGTGTCTATGCTTTCCTCAGGCTGGTAGCCACCCCTCACATACACTATGACGTCATCAAGGTGCGCGAGTGTAAGGGCCCTCGTGTTATGGTTAAATGGAGTTCAGGGAGCGCACGCGGGTAAATGGGCCCTGGTTGCGCATGCGCATCTCGGACGTGAGAGCGTAGCTGGTAAAAGGATCTGACAGCGGTTAGCAACCTTGCCGTAGGACCAGAAATTATTAGAATGCAAATTTAATTCAGGATGTTAGATTCGGTTAGGAACCACGCTGTATTAGATACTTGTTAAGGTTAGCCCATCATATCCTGTCAAAATGGATGTAAATCTAATGTTCTGAAGTTTGCATTTAATAATTCTGTAAATGTTGTTTCATATTTTAATAAATACGGCCGGGGGATCTCGGGCTCGAAACCCCCAGCCTTCCAAAGAATTCTGTTGTTGGTCTGTTAAATGTGTAACTGTAGTCTGCGTGTAAGGGGGGGTGGCCGGCAGTCACAGACCATGACACAGTAACGTGTTTTGCACGAGGAACGGCCCTGAAAAACTCAGACCGAGGAAATGTTCTTTGTATCTCAATTATTAACACACATGTATTACTTATTTGATGACCTGAGCAGAAAGACCTCTGCTTTATATTGCAAAACCTATATTATAGGAAAGCCGAGTCCCCACAGCAGGCAGTACGAGTGACCAAAAGCTGTTTTAAAAAAAACAACACATATAGACAAAGACACCTGCAAACCTTCATGTGCAGCCTACACAACGTGACACGACTCAGAGATAATTGAGTGCATTGCAATGGAAACACTTCTGTAGAGGTAGAATGAGACAACAAACAGCCAACCACATGAGCAGACATAAGTATACTCCTCTGGGCGGATTCAAGGTGTGATTAGCCACCTTGAAGCAATTGCTGAAAGGGACTGAGCCAGCTAAGCCTATTGCTGAAGGAGGGTAACCCAAGCCTACTATCTGTTTACTGGGAACAATAGGTCTTGCAGGCACACTGCTATTAAGTCAGATTTAAAAAACAGAAAAGCAAAGTCTATGAAATCTGAAGCTTTTTAAGGCTTTTACATCTACTGTATGGCGCAGCAAGTCAGAAAGCTGAAATTCCCTCGTAATTTTTTTCTTCTTTCAGTCTCCTTTACCTCCTGCAAATGTTGGCGGGTGCTGAGATGGTGTTACAAAATCTGGTAACACACTTCCTTTTGCTAAAAGTCTATCATGGACTCCATCTTGCTGCACGTGCGTGTTCATGCATGTTCATTAAGCCTGCATGAGGAAAGAGCACATGTTCACTGATAGGTTTTCTGGAGAAGTAACAGTGTGGCAAAGCATTTTGCGCCAGAACCACCTGTTGTGTCGTGCAAGCAGTACAGATGACACCGACTCAATCAATTAATCAATCAGAACATTTGTAAAGCGCACTACTAACCCGTGAGGGTCTGGAGGCGCTGGGGGGGAGGGCGGGGGTGCTGCTACTGCTCGAATTGCCAGGTCTTGAGGAGTCTCCTGAAAGTTAGCACGTCCTGGGTCTGGCGTAGGAGGAGGGGAGGATATTCCAGGTCTTGGCGGCGAGGTGGAAGAACAATCTGCCGCCGCAGGTCGCTCTTCGGATGCGGGGTACTGTGGCGAGGGCAAGGTCAGCGGAGCTCAGTGTAAGTAAATGCACTGGAGCTTCATTGTTGTACCTCTTCTTCCTCCTAACTCTATAACTCTATTCCCCTAACTGTTGTCCCTAGCTCCTCCCTTTCCTCCCCTTCCGCCTTCCACCTTTCCTTTTCCCTTTTCCGCAGGTCCAAGCGCCTCTACATGTATTTTGCACAACATTACATCTATCCCCTTCTTACACAATTTAAACCAACTTGAACAACTACAACAGGGCAAAACAAGAAACAAACAAACATAGTTAAAGTTCTTCAATGAGGGGGGGTAGGCCTTCAATGGATGCGCTGTGCCCGGTGGGCTACCTCTTGAGTAAATCTCTCCCTCTCAACACAAGGGATGGGAAACTGGTGCTCACTTCGCATCAAGTGAGTATCGTCCTTCATTGTACTTTCTGGCGCAGCCAATGTCTCTCTTGTGGGTGGTTTGCCTCTATGAAAGTGCACCACGTTCCTTGTTATTCTTTTGTCATCTGAGGCGGCTGTGATCATAGTCCCCTTTTGTTTAGTTACCAGCAGTGGGTGAGGCTGATATGGACAGTCAGATTTTCTTTGTTGTTCTTGCCGGACAAGTACCCAGTCTCCTTCCTGAATGGACGATGGTTTCGCTTTCTGATGACTGTCTTCATATTCCGATTCAGAAAAGGGGGTGGTAATGGACAGAGTTTCTGAATTAAGCAGAATACTCCTACCCAGTCAACAGATCAGGGCTTGATCCATCACCGTTATTTAGCTCACTGCACCATCCCAGCTCAGAACCTGGCTACATGCAAATTAGTCTGTCCCTGTCCCAGTGCATAATGGGAACAGGGCAAACCAAACTACCAAGCCAATTCTTTTACTGGGAAGGAAACAAGCTTCCGGGGACCGGTTTCTGGCATTACAGCCGTCATCGGCCCGGCTTGCGTGAATCCTGATGGTGCAATGAGCAAGGGACTCACATCTGAGTATACCCTTCCACGCTTATGGTGGACAAAACGATTCAGAAAAGGGGGTGGTAATGGACAGAGTTTCTGAATTAAGCAGAATACTCCTACCCAGTCAACAGATCAGGGCTTGATCCATCACCGTTTTTTAGCTCACTGCACCATCCCAGCTCAGAACCTGGCTACATGCAAATTAGTCTGTCCCTGTCCCAGTGCATCATGGGAACAGGGCAAACCAAACTACCAAGCCAATTCTTTTACTGGGAAGGAAACAAGCTTCCGCGGACCGGTTTCTGGCATTACAGCCGTCATCGGCCCGGCTTGCTTGAATCCTGATGTTGCAATGAGCAAGGGACTCACATCTGAGTATACCCTTCCACGCTTATGGTGGACAAAACGATTCAGAAAAGGGGGTGGTAATGGACAGAGTTTCTGAATTAAGCAGAATACTCCTACCCAGTCAACAGATCAGGGCTTGATCCATCACCGTTTTTTAGCTCACTGCACCATCCCAGCTCAGAAGCTGGCTACATGCAAATTAGTCTGTCCCTGTCCCAGTGCATCATGGGAACAGGGCAAACCAAACTACCAAGCCAATTCTTTTACTGGGAAGGAAACAAGCTTCCGGCAAAACAAGAAACAAACAAACATAGTTAAAGTTCTTCAATGAGGGGGGGTAGGCCTTCAATGGATGCGCTGTGCCCGGTGGGCTACCTCTTGAGTAAATCTCTCCCTCTCAACACAAGGGATGGGAAACTGGTGCTCACTTCGCATCAAGTGAGTATCGTCCTTCATTGTACTTTCTGGTGCAGCCAATGTCTCTCTTGTGGGTGGTTTGCCTCTATGAAAGTGCACCACATTCCTTGTTATTCTTTTGTCATCTGAGGCGGCTGTGATCATAGTCCCCTTTTGTTTAGTTACCAGCAGTGGGTGAGGCTGATATGGACAGTCAGATTTTCTTTGTTGTTCTTGCCGGACAAGTACCCAGTCTCCTTCCTGAATGGATGATGGTTTCGCTTTCTGATGACTGTCTTTATATTCCTGCATCTTGGCTTTCTTAAATCCGTCTATCACTGCTAACTCTTCATGATCTGTGTCCTGATAAGTACGGGCAGTTGAGTCTTCCAAGGCCGGTATTCTTGTGCGCACTGTGCGGCCCAACATCAAGGTTGCTGGACACCTGTCCCTGCTATTGTGTGGTGTGGTTCGATACGCTTATAACACCTCATTAGTACCATTTGAACGTCCCGTCTTGACAGTTCAGCTTGCTGTATGGTCTTCTTCAGAGTGACCATGAATCTTTCTGCCATTCCATTGGCCTGTGGCCACATGTGAGTGATCTTTCGATCTCTGAAGTTGAGATGGTTAGCGAATGCAGCAAACTCTTATCCATTGAATGGCGGGCCATTGTCTGTTTTGACTACTTTCGGTATACCCCAGGCTGCAAAGACATCATCCAACACGGGTATAGTGATGGCTGCTTTAGTTGATAATATGAGGTGAGCAATTGGGAAGCAGGAGTATTCATCCATTATGGCGAGAATGTATTTTCTTGACTGCAACGGGCCGAAGAAGTCTACTGCGACATGTTGCCAGACGCCCTCCGGCAGTTCTGACATGTGTAGAGGTGAAGGTGGCTCTTCTCGACTAACTAATTGACACTGAGGACCGTCTTCCAGTGTGGACCCGACCATCTGATCAAGAGAAGGGAACCAGACCCATTCACGCAACGCTCTCTTTGTGGCTACGACACCTCAGTGCCTTTCATGTGCCAAATTGACAGCTACTTGACACAGCGACTTTGGAATGATAATCCTTTTGTCTCTTAGCAAGAGTACCATCTGAGATAATGGACACCCTTTACATGGCGAAAAGAGGTCAGTACCTGGATGTTGACATGTTTATTATGTCCGGACTCTTCTGGATGTCTCCAGCTGTTTGTCTGGATGCAGTGTTTCACATTTTGCAGGGTGGCATCCACGGGGGTGGCTTCAAGAATAGCCTCAGGAGGGACTGCATTGGTTTTGCTTGAGCCACAACAAAGTGCATGTACTCCTCCACTAACTACGGGTTGGACCAGGAGGATGTCTTAGGGTGTCCTGACATGTAGTCAGCTGGATTCGCTGCTTTTCCAGGTTTGTGTACAATTGTGTAAGTGTATTCTTGAAGATGAATACCACAGCGGTCTATTCTGGGTGACATTTTGGCCCGAGGGTTTCCGAATATGGTTATCAGAGCCTGATGGTCCATGATGAGCATAAAGTTTTTCCCCTAGATAAATATGTCAAAGTGCTCACAGGCCCAGACCACGGCCAGACTTTCCTTCTCAGGCTAGAAGTAAGCTCTCTCTGTGTCAGTTAGGCTACGACTGGCATTTGCTTTGATATGACGTTGATCACCTTCCTTGTCATATTGGGCCAATATAGCTCCATGTCCCACAGGGCTGGCCACAGCGATTTCAGTCTTTTGACGAGGGTTGAAGTAAGCCAGATTGTTGGCCGACTCAACTGATGCTTTGATCAAGTGAAACTCTTGATCGCATGTAGTTGTCAATTGGAATATGTGACCTTGTTTGGTTAGTTTTCGGGATAGCTGATGGTGGCATAATCATTGACATAGCGTTCACAGTAGCTTGCCATTCCTAGAAACGAACGCACATCCCCACCATCTCGAGGTCGAGGTGTATTGTTCAATGCTGTGATAGGGTCTTATTCCCGGGCCTTAGAAAATGTGACCATAGAATTTCAATGTTGGTTTGTGGAATTCACATTTACCTTTATTGAGTGTTAGGTTTGCTTCCAGGAGGGCGTGACATACCCGGTCTAGAGCCTTGTCATGTTCTTGTACTGTTGCTCCGTTCACAAGAATATCATCGCTGTAGTTGAGGGTGGTAGGAATGTGATGAATGCCCCTTAAAATCGCCTCTTGGAAGATCTCAGCCCAGAAGAAACTCGGAAGCTGATCCATTTGTATCTAAACAGGCCTTGATGAGTCGAGAAAGTAGTGATATATCTCGATTTTTCATGAAGTTCAAGCTGGTGATAGCCCTTGTTAAGATCCAGCTTGGAAAATATTTGTGCCCCATTCAACGAGGTGATCATGTCACTAATGTGAGGTCCAGGTTGCCTCTCCATTTCGATGTCAGTATTTGGTGCTCTCATGTCAACACAGAGGTGTACCTTGCCTTCTGGTCCTTTTTTGGGTACTATGGCCACTGGAGATACCCAGGGAGTAGGTCCCGATGTTTTCTCAATGATGTCTGCCCGGAGGAGATCTTGCAGTTCCTCCTCCATGGACTGTTGAAGATGGAACAGTATTTTCCTGTAATGTTGGGCTATGGGTGTCACACGTTCATAGATGTGCAGGCAAACTTGAAAGTAAGCCATTTTCCCGACCACTGTGTAAACTCGCATAGCAGCTTTGTGCAGGTGAGGTTGTGGATTAATTTTGTTGTACTCTGCAACCGAAATGTAATTGAGAGATGCCCCACTGTCCAGCACAAACTTGGCCAGGTGCTTGCCCATTTGAAGATGTAGTCACAGGTATTACTTAACCTAACTGGATCTGTAACCATAATCTTCGCTGTCTTGCGTTATGGGCGAGAGTGACCTTGATTCCCGAGATTCGGAGCGTCAAGACTTGTAGGTGATATGAGAATGGAGACTCGATCATGACGAGCTGGTGGAAGTATCCCTGTGATCCCATACCACCTTGGCATGATGGCGAGAACTGGATTGGCTCAACTGTCTGTGAGTGTTTTTGTGTATCGCTCTGCATACTTTCTTAAAGTGATTTTCCCTGCCACACCTCCTGCATCTCTGACCTAATGTGGGACACGTCTCAGTGTGGGGGAAGTCTTGTCCACAGCGAAAACATTTAAGTTGGCACTCCTATCTCTTATCAGTCCGGTTGGGACTGCCACAAGGACTTGGTCATTGGGGATGATCCTTGGACCTGGATGATCTTTGACCTGCAGATGACTGTCTGTCCATGTGGCAAGATTGGAGCTGAAAAGCCTGTTCCTGTTTTTCAACTTTACCAGTTTCCATTTTTTTTGCATGTTCTTCAGCTTGATCATTGACTGTAGTCATTGCTTCAATTTAATTCAGGGAGTAACTTTTCTTTAGAAGGCATCTGCGTAGAGACTCTGATTGACATCCTTTGTTCCTACAAACTGGAAAGGAGCCATGGTGAAAGCCCTACTTAAGAAACCTAATTTGGATCCGGAATATTTGGGCAAATACCGCTCCACTGACTCAGTGTAAGTAAATGCACTGGAGCTTTATTGTTGTACCTCTTTTTTCTCCTAACTCTATTCCCCTAACTTTTGTCCCTAGCTCCTCCCTTTCCTCTCCTTCTGCATCCCACCTTTCTTTTTCCCTTGTCCGCAGGTCCTAGCACCCCTGCATGTATTTTCCACAACATTACACCACCGACCTTACTCAAACTCCTTTTATAATGTCAAACTGATTCCTTACTGTGCTAATATATTGCAACACATTATTTGAGCCATACAAGTTTGTTAATTCCCACAAATAAGATGCACCCTAATTATCATCCTGAATGCTCTCTTGTTCGATTTTGCACCCTGCAATATCTTCATTGCAATGCACACTGTTAGTCAGTGGGGTCAGGCTGCTTGGGCACAATCAGGCACAATTGGACGATCAATGAATCAAAACCAAGGATGAGACGTAAAAGATTAGATGCACTTCATTTCTCCAGTGTACCATTTTAAGTAATGTTTCATTTCAGTTGATGATCTCTGCCTTCAAGGGTCAAAAATTTCAGGTTTGTGGCTGTGATTATCACATTTGCCCATTCAATGCTCTTGATCGGTGTCAGAAATGGGAGTCTCTACTTGGCAGTGGTATGCACCCTGTCCAAGTAGGGAAAGGTCCTTCTAGGGAGGGCAAGGGAGTTTCATACCCAAGAAAGCCCCTGCTCACCCCCATGGTAGCTTGGCACGAGCAGTCAGGCTTATATTAGAGGCAATGTAGAAAGCATTTATACAAAACACACACAGTAACACAGTGAAAACCTTACAAAGGGAGAACACACCAGTTTAGAAAAAATAACCAATATTGATCTAAACAAATAAAGACCAAAATGACTAAAATCCAACTAACATAACTCAAAATAGCGATGCATTGAAATCCAAAGACAGTTCTGGTCTGCGGGTGGCACAGTGGAAAACTTTGCGCACATGTGCAATGCATGAAAATCCAGTTGTGCTGGGAGTCGAGGGGGCGGCAGCAAACAGGCGCTGCATCCATCCTTTCAGCTGTGGACCGGTGATGCATCGATTCTTTCAGCTGCACAGCAGGGCCCGCATCGGAGGCAGTGTGGTGGTCTCGGACATCGGTGACATGACGAACTGGATCAGGCCGTGAACAGGTGCTGCATCAATTTCTTCAACCGCACGGCAGCAGTGCGTGAAAACCTCTTCCACACAGCGGTGCTGCATCGGAAAAACAGGCACTGGAAGGGCGAAGCGTGAATTTTGCAGCAGGTTCAATCTCCTCAGCTTGCCAGCATGATCACATACTGAGAGAATTTTGCCAAATACTAACGCAGAAAGGACTTGTCCTTAGTGCTGACAAATTTCAATTATATTGTTCAAAAGTGGACTACTTTGGTCATACCATTTCAGTAGAAAGTGTGACATCCAAAGTTTCTTTAGTGGAAATTATGAGTGAATCTCCTACTCCAGATGACCATTAAAAGTTGAGATCCTTTGCTCGAATATTATTGGAAACTCATCAAGAACTTTGCTTCTCAAATGGAACCCCTTCATAAGCTTTTATGAATGATGTTGAATTTGTGTTGGGAAAAGAATGAGCTGCTTTTAACTCTATAAAGCATCTGATTGTGAACACTCCTACCTTGCAACCACATTTCAGTGGAAAACATCATCATCACAGTTGATGCCAGTACCTATGGTCTTGGTGCCATTCTTAGAAATAGACTGTGGTATTTGGGTCCAAAACCCTTACAGAAGTTAAAGGCGATACTCAGTTATTGAAAAAAAAGTTAATTGCATATGTTTGGGCTGTTGAGTATTTCTGCCATTTTATGTGGGGCATCAGGTTTAATATTCAGAAAGATCATAAACCTTTAGTAACCAGTCTATCCAAAGGGTGGGTCAGCTTCTTAAGCCGTATTGCTACATCATACATAATGTTTGCAAGAGTATAACTTTGATGTGATACATATTTTAGGGAAATTTAATCAACCAGCTGATTTCTTGTCCAGATTGTCGTAACGAAGATGCGTGTGTAAAAGTGTATGGTGATGTGTGTGCTGTCAGCTGATGGAACATGAGTGAAGAGGTTTTGGTCCTCAAGAGCAAGTAAAGGTAAAGATTTGTGCCAAGTAAAGGAATATATCAAAGGGGTTTGCCTGAGCTTAAATCATTAAAGGGCAATCTCCCTTCTTTCCATCAAGTATCCTCAGAGCTGTCCATCAATAGTGGGTTGGTGTTCCATGTAGACAAATGCATTCCACATTGGGACAATGAGTTTTGATTAACCAAGGCCATTAAAGCCACTCAGGAAGGTCTTCTCTGAAAAATGTATTAAGATAATATTTCTGGTGGCCCTCCATGAATGCTGAGAAAGAAGGGTGGGTGAGAGAGTTTGAAATCTGTTCCAACTCAGAGTTGCAGAACAATGTACATGTATGCAGAGTGTATCTTTGCCCTCTTGTGCTTGGCAGAAGATCAGCCTAGATACTGCTGGACCTGTCAAATGCTTACCCAGCAATATGCACTATGCAATTTTTTTTTAATACATTTTTTTATTGAAGTACTTTGGAATCAAAATATCCAAAACATACATAAGGCCAATCAACAGAAAACAAATAAGGTGATATCAAGAATTCTAGATAACAGATACAAGGAGAAATCATAATATGCTTTTTAGACACCAAACATAAAAGTACAATTAATCAAAAACTGATTTCCAGATTTTGTCGAACTTTCTAATCCCTCAAATTTGTTGTGCATATAAAAACTCAGTCTTTCTGACTCTTTTCATTTTATGTAACCATTCCTGGAACAAGGGAACTTGTATTGACTGCCAGTTCTGTAGTATCAGAGATCTTGCTACAGCTGAGACTATATACAGCAGTTTAACCAAATGATCTGCCAAGCCAAGATCAGGGTCATAGCCATAAAGTGTTAATTGAAGGGTGTGAGCAATCCTAATATTGTAGTCGGTACCGAGGAAATCAAAAATTTCATTCCAGAATGTCAGGATTTTCGGGCACAGTGCGATTATATGGGACCAATTGGCAGGAGCAAAATGCCTACATCTAAAGCAAGAAGCAGACGTATTAACGTACATTTTAGCGATGAGTGTGATATAGTAATCATTTCTTAAAAAAGAGCATTCTGCGCCAGTTGGACCCTCTCAATACACAGAAGTTTAATTTATTTAAGGTTTTCCAAGTATTAAGAGATATATTATGATTCTCATGTTCCTGCCATTTTTTGATTGCTTTTATACTAAGGTCTTTCTCAATGCTCTGAGCAAGACAACGTTTCCATGCTCCTGGCTTTCTAACCAGTGAGGCTACAAAAAGATCATTCCATATCTGATTAGGGGTGCTAATATGTTCTGTTATGGTGGGCTCAGTTGTGGTGCAACGTGGGACCAGACAAGGGTGTCCCCTGTCTCCTATTCTTTTTGCTTTTTTTATTGAACCATTGGCCACTGCAATTAGGAATTCCATGATCATTACGCCTCCGATTACCCCTATGTCCAAAATTAAATTGTATGCGGATGACATTATGTTATTAATCCAACCTGACCTGCAATCCCAGACCCAGGTTTTACAGATTTCTGAAGAATTCGAAGCCCTAGGAGGTTATCGGATATATAAGAAAAAAAACAAAATTCTGGTCTGCAGGGGTGCAGATCCAGAGTTACACCCAGATCTAGTTAGCTGTATTAATCCTAGGCCTAAAAGGTAATAAGGAGTTCTGTTTTCCGTGTTTGTTTCGGATCTATATGTGCTTAACTTTGACCCACTTCTTCAGAGGGTTCACTCCATGTTTATTAGATGAAACTCGCTCCCATTATCCATTTTGGGCCGAGTCGCTCTGAATAAAATGTCTATTCTCCCACTTTTTTATTTTCAACAATTCCTTGTTTTCTTCCAGGCTCTTTTTTCTTAAAAATAGAGTCTTTGTTTTCTGGTTTTATATGGGGTAAGAAGACTCCTCGTATAGCAATTGGGACACTATATGCGGATACAGAGCAACGAGGCCTTGCCTTACCAAACATTAAAGATTACTATAAGGCATATTTGGCACAATACCTAAATAGATTTAAACCTGAAACACAAGGCCCAGATTTATTTCTCAATTTCTTTGTGGATTTAATTTGTTTTGAAGCTCAAATTCCCTCCCCGTTATTAGTGCCTAGATCTCCGAAACTCGTCAGATATAAGACTATGAACTGGTTCCTTAAAAGAAGAGATGGCATGCTTAAAAGATACTCTCTTCCACAGTTTAACCTTACGACTCCTTTAAGACACGTTTTTGTACGTACTGAGATAAAAATCAGCTCGCAAATTGTAGGTAACTGGCATCGTGCAGGGTTCCATATATTAGCAGACTTTTGCAGAGATGACAGGTGGATAACCCCGGTACAGATGTCACGACTGATTCAAGGAAACTTCCTGTTAAGTGGCTTACGTATTAGGTTTTACAAAATGCTGAATCTACTTTATTTTAAACATATGCACTATGCAATTGTCGAGATTGATTATGACTCTAAACGGCGTGAAGTTTTGATGACTGAGAATGTTAATCTATCAGTGGTTTTAGAATTCCTAATGAAAGTGTTTAATCCGAAGGGTTTCCCCGTAGTAAATTGTCATCAGTATTGGAGCTCAGTTTACATCCATGGAGATATCTCAGTTTCTTTTATACTTACAAAATCAAACACATTAGAATAGCACTCTATGATCCCCAATGCAATGGACAGGTAGAGAGATTTAATAAGTATCTGAAGTATGGTATTCATTTGGCAACTGTCAGTAAAATGCATCCCGCCTTGGCCACTAGGCAACATTTGTAGGCATGCTCAACAAAAAGGGGGGACTCGGGGTCAGTTTAACGAGGTCCAACGTACATACCCCAAGGGAATGTATAACAAAGAAAGATACGTAGTTCCTCTCAAGAGATTGGTAAGTATTTATGAAGAATCATTAAGGGGAGGTGCCAATTGTGTGTGTATGAAGGAGGAAAAGGAGGGGAGTTCTCCTTTCGGAACTAGGGCTCTCACAAACCCAGCAAGCTAGGTGTCATGCTTCATCATTTGAGCCTGCCCCTCGTCAGGTCGGCGCTGCAATACCTGACGGGCACCCGAAACCGGGGCTCTTTGTCGGGGATCTTCTGTTCCTGCCGGTGGGTGCAGTGGGTTTGAGGGGCCTAGTGAGTGTAGATGTAGGGGTGAGTGAATTAAAATAGGTCAGTTAGTCCTAACCAAATTTTATTCCGTAGGTAAACGGCCTAGTTAAAAAGGTGGAGAGAGGCCAAACCTAGTCGCAATGTGTCTAGTTGCGAGGGCCTACTCTCAAATGATCAACATGTTTCGTGTCATATAAAGTCTAAAATTATCTGGACACTTCTTCAGGATCAATCAGTCATACTATCTACACTGGTAGGTAAATGTGAAACTACATAACTCATTGTTTTCTTAGTAGACCTGTAGGTGGTATAAAAATAATAATAAACAAAACACAAAAACCATATATAAGCTGCAAAAGACATTGGTAGTGATCCTCTGCTAACTGGTCATAGTTATAATGGTGTTTCATAACGGTGATAATATAAGACACTCCTTCATACTTGAACCTTAATTAGTGTTAGATTCCTTAAAATCCTTAAAACATCCGATTGTTCCAATGTAGCCTGGCTAGAGGGCGAATGCATATGTAAAAAAAGGAAAAGAAGCTTTTTAAACATTTTTAGCATTTTAAAACCAGTAGTCAGGACATAGATCATGGTGGAACTCACCTACACTGTTAACAACATTGTGTGCAACAGTAGCCAGCGGTAAAAGGACACCGAATGGGTCCTAATCATAGGGAAATAAAATAAATGAGTTGGGTTGTACTAGTCATTAGCAGCGACCCTCTAATTAACGGTGCACATGATGGTGGCATAGAGCGTGGTTCATACAGTTGTGCACCTCTCAAAATGCTGGCCACAACAGTGCGAACTGCCAAAACTTAAAGTCTAAAATCGACGGAAATTACAGAAATCAACACACCATCAGCTGTCTGTGTAATCAGAGGGCATATGCCAGCGCAGTCCTATTTGGCTGATCTACATTGCCAAAGATCCACAGACAGATCCTCGCGGTCAGGCGGGGGCTTTGTTAGGTTGGTGTTTCCAAATCACCATCAATTCAAGACCCCAATGATGGGCTGAAATGCAGGGCGTACTCAACATCCAAGAGGGCAGCCCTGCAATCACTCACCTTGCCTCTGTAACCTCAACAGGACTCACCAGCGATCCGGTCGCTTCACGGAAAATCACCTACCCTGCCGCCGACACCGGGATGGTGAAGTTGTGTCGGCAGGCCGGGAGTGAAATAGCGTGAGCTTCCTGGTCCCGTGGTCGGGTCCGCGTTGCGTCAGTGAAACTGGGGGCGGGTTGTTTTTAGTCAGTAACTCGCGTTCAGTGGTGGCGGCCATCTTGTAGTAGGTCAGCGTAAAGAATGAAACGCATACTACTCAAAAGGTGTAGACATTTAGTGCAGTAGGTACATTGTTAATCTAGTAAATGATTAATCATTAACTGGAAATGATAACAGCTGGTCAGAAAGTGTAATGTGATCAATTACATAACCAGTGGCGGTTCCGTCCATGTATATTAGTAAAGTATTTGACATAAAAATAGGTCACACATTATCAAAATCAGGGGTGATATCTTATGACCAAGGCACTTGCTTATTAGTTGGTGTGAAATAGTAGTGAGTGGGTTCATGTCCAGTAAAGACATATATCTAAGTAGGGTGAGGGAAACCATTCTATTATGGTGGTGATGGTGTGTATCCACAATGGCTAAGAGTCATGTATGTACGGGGCTTGGTTAAGGCGGTGTACAGTTGATGTGAGATCTCATGATTGGTGACTTGGTAAAAGTAGGTACCAGAACCAAATCTAGAGATGGAAGCTCGAAAACCTTTTTAAGAAGGAGTTGATTTAATTCAGCGAGCCCCAAGGTATGTCGTCATTCAGACCCACACTGTGTGTTGATAATCTGTGTACCCATCTCTGTTCAATCCTGAAGAGGGCTGTCTTTGTGATACATGGAAACGATTCTAGTATCGTCCAGTTAAGATCGTCCGCAGTGTGTGGTGTGACTCTATAATGAGTGTACATTCTAGTTGTCACTCTTTGACAGCGGATGTTACTCCTGTGTTCGGAGATTCTTGTCTTGATAGGGCGCATTGTCATGCCTATGTATATGGTTCGGGATGCCCGCCACCCCCTCCCAACACCAATTCCCAATGGGAGTAGACAGACACAGGTTTGAACTTTTGGAAGGCGGGGGGGAGTTACCCCCCCGGCCGTATTTATTAAAATATGAAACAAAATTTAAAACATTAAATAAAAGTTTCATGAATTATGTACAATTTTACATTTATTACATTTCGATGAAGACATGTTCTTTGGCTAACCTTAACAGATCTCTAATACAAAGGTTTCCTAGCCAAGTCCAGCATCCTGAAAATGCATACATTCTAAATTAAAATTGTACATCCTAGCATTAAGGGCCAACGGCAAGGTCTTAACCGGTGTCAGATCCCTACTACCAAAATCCCGCACTCACGGTGTGAGTGGCGCATGCGCAGAGGACTTTACCCTCATTGCCAACTGTAACTTCCCTTGTCGTGGGGGCCCCCTTTTCACTCGACGCCATCTTAAAGGTCGTCCAAGTTCCCGTGTGAGGTATCTGTAGGAAGGACAGCGTGGACTCCCCCCCCCCATCCCCACACTCTCTATCCGCCATCGCGGATATCCGGCCCCCGTGAAATTCGTAGGAGGGGCATCTAGCCGCCTCGCCCCTGGGAGGGGCCTATGGCCGTCTCCCCCTAGGCGACCCATCCTTAGTGGGTGCCGCCTCCCCGTGGAAGGGGCCAATGGCCGCCTCCCCCGGGCGCTCCCATCCATTCTGGGTGGCGCCCCCCTCTAGGGACCTTGAAATTACTGCACACCGATCATGACCTTACCGCCCGACCAAAAAATAAATACGACAGTTGTTTTACCTACTAAGGGAAGAAAAATTCTGACATAGCCTTGATGAGTCATCAACTTCAATTTTCCTACAAAGGGAAACATTATCCTAAAAGCAGAAGCCACATCATTATATGACACATTCCCTTACTTCTCTACAAAGGAAAAAAGGCCTATACATTTCTATCTAATCAAACTTTATTTAAACAAACATTGCCATAAGGGGCTGGTGGGTGGGTCAAAATTGCCGCTTGTTCCGTCGAGGGCTCACGAGCAACGAGTTGGTGCAGCCTTCAGAGCACAGGAACAAGAGGACGCTTCTTCGGATTCCCGCTCTATTTATTCATCTGCGGGAGGGCGGGGACCCTACTCCGGTACTCCTACTGGGTGTGGTCTTCCGTGCGGGTGTCTAGGACAACCCCTCCTGGGCGGGAAAGGGCGCGCCCCGGCTACGCCACTTCGGGCATACCAGCCGAGCCACGCCTCCCGCCCAAAATGGTTTCCCGGGGGGATCGGGGCACCCAATCATACGTTCGGGGGGACCGAGTGGTCGCCCCTTTCCATATGGCCGGGATGCCCGCCACCCCCTCCCAACACCAATTCCCAATGGGAGTAGACAGACACAGGTTTGAACTTTTGGAAGGCGGGGGGGGGGGTTACCCCCCCGGCCGTATTTATTAAAATATGAAACAAAATTTAAAACATTAAATAAAAGTTTCATGAATTATGTACAATTTTACATTTATTACATTTCGATGAAGACATGTTCTTTGGATAACCTTAACAGATCTCTAATACAAAGGTTTCCTAGCCGAGTCTAGCATCCTGAAAATGCATACATTCTAAATTAAAATTGTACATCCTAGCATTAAGGGCCAACGACAAGGTCTTAACCGGTGTCAGATCCCTACTACCAAAATCCCGCCCTCACGGTGTGAGTGGCGCATGCGCAGAGGACTTTACCCTCATTGCCAACTGTAACTTCCCTTGTCGTGGGGGCCCCCTTTTCACTCGACGCCATCTTAAAGGTCGTCCAAGTTCCCGTGTGAGGTATCTGTAGGAAGGACAGCGTGGACTCCCCCCCATCCCCACACTCTCTATCCGCCATCGCGGATATCCGGCCCCCGGGAAATTCGTAGGAGGGGCATCTAGCCGCCTCCCCCCTGGGAGGGGCCTGTGGCCGTCTCCCCCTAGGCGACCCATCCTTAGTGGGTGCCGCCTCCCCGTGGAAGGGGCCAATGGCAGCCTCCCCCCGGGCGCTCCCATCCATTCTGGGTGGTGCCCCCCTCTAGGGACCTTGAAATTACTGCTCACCGATCATGACCTTACCGCCACAGGCCGGATAGTTGACCGACTATCCGGCCCCCCCACTCCTCCTAAAGGTCATGCATCCTCAAACCCCTTAGCCATGCTATGAAGTCTCCTATGAGTAAATCATTTCCCTCCCTGGACAGGTGAACCCCATCATTCAGATACATGTGATCACCCCGAATACACCCGTGAGGAATGCTATGCAACTGCGCTGAGCGAAACAATTTCCCTATTTTACTGTTAACCCTTTTCACAGAGTGGTTCAACGCTGACACTGAAATGCCCCCCGCCAACTCTTCCTGGGGATCATGTGGGACCAGGCAATCGTGCACCCCGGGAGATTCTTAGCCAGCCAGCTAACTGCCGACAGGATGTGTTCTAATAACACTCGTGTTCCCAGCTTCACTAAGTCATTGCCTCCCAGGTGTACTATGACTACAGATGGCGGTGACCTTTGCCGCCCTAAAAGACCCTCAAAGAACGTTTGAAATTGGTCAAAACAGAGCCCGCCCTTCCCATGGAAGGTCACTCTGTACCCGTATTCCCCAGATGCGTGAGTCGCGTCATCTGCCTTGAATACGTCCCCGGCGCGCCTCACATATGAGTGGCCCACGACCCATACCGCTCTCTCTCCAGTCGGTGATCCTCGACCGCTGGTCTCCTGATGCTGGGTCGACTTCCAATTCCGCCCCGCGTGACAGGCTCGCGAAACTGCAATTCAAACAAAAGACAAGAAGCGTGAGTGCATGTCAATTGATCTTTACAACATGTGCAATCGCACATACCTTTTGAAGCAATTCGAGGACCAACGGCCCAGCTGCTTTACTTCCTCCGCACTCTGACCCCGGGCTGTAGCCTCAGTAGCAGCCCCTATCCTAAATGAGTGGGTCCCAAAATCGCACGGGTCCATGCCCACGGCAGCGATTGACAGTGCTAGCACCCTCTGAAACTGAAATCTCGTCAGTGGGGTGCCATCCTTGTGCCTCAGCAAGCTCCCCCCCATGTAGCCGTCCTCAATGCCAAGTATTCCTCTACGCATTTTATCGGACAAGTGGGGGACCCTTGTGCGCGCTGCACGATAACACTATCACCCATAGCTCCCTGGTCAGTCTTGGACCTGCTATCGAGATTACCATCGAATCACCCCTTATTTGGACGTGATCCCTGCCCAGGCCTCCCTCTATATCCTTCTTGTTCCTTGCGGCCAGTTCGCTCACCCGCATAGCCCCATGGAATGCCAAGGCGAAAGCTGCCCGGAACAGAACTGCTTCGTAAAGGGAGGAGCACGTCTCATCTAGCTTTGCTAAAAGTAGAGACAATCTGTCTAAACCAATCGGGCGCCTCGTATCCTGCTTGCGACCCTCGAGGCGTTGCCAGCCGCGGAGTGCCTTCCTAACCAAAAAGGAATCCGTCGTGTCTCTTATGCCATGCACCTGTGCCATGAACGAAATGGCCGCCCTATGTATATTGGCCGTTGCCGCTGATCGGCCTCCTCTGTGCAGCGCAACCAGGAACCCCAGGAAGGAGCCCTCCTGACCCCAGCTCTGTCTCCCTGATGGACCCAAAAATGTGCAGTAGGAACGAAACGCTCCTTCGTATGCCTTCCTTGTTCTGGGCGCTAAGCTGGCTGCCACGAGGTCTTGTAATCCGGGGCACCGATTAGCGATAGTGCTTCGGGGAACGGTGCCGCCACTAGGTCCGCTGTGGGTAAATAGCCCCTGAAAGCCTGCATGTGTGAACGAGAGAGTGCATCAGCTGCATAATTCAGTACGCCTGGCACATGTTTTGCCCTGAACTGTACATTCAATCTCATGCAACGTAATACGATTTCTTTCAATAATCTCAAGATCCACTCGCAGCGGGCTGCCTGCTGGTTAATGCACTCAACCACAGTCATATTATCAGACCAAAACACCACCGAGCGGTCCCTGAAGTCGTCTGGCCATGCCATCAGAGCAACCCAAATGGGGAATAGCTCCAAGAACCCAATGTTACCTGTCAGACCGCTGGAGTGCCACCACGTCGGCCATACTTGCGCCGACCATCGGTTACCAAAAATGGCGCCAAATCCCACGCTCCCAGCTGAGTCAGTCCACAAACCTAGTTCATCCGAAGACGCTGGTGGCTTGTTCCACACAACTCGACCGTTGAAGTCCGCCAGAAATGCCAACCAAATGCGCATATCCTGGCGAACCTCTGCCGACAGTCTCGTACGGTGGTGTCCCTCCTTGAGACCAACCATAGCTTGTGCAATAGAGCGTGAGAAGGGGCGGGCCACTGGTATCACCCTCAAGGCAAAGTTAAGCTGACCCACTGTTTGCTGTAACTGGTGCAGGGTCACTTTCTCCTTGCCCAGGCATTGTGTCAAGGAAGCCCTAAACTTGGCCACCTTTTCCATCGGTAAACGGAAACATCCTTCCACAGAATCGAGCTCAATTCCCAGAAACTCCAGTGAAGTAGATGGTCCGACCGTCTTACCTGGTGCCAGTGGGACTCCGAACTCCCGCATGAGGATGCAGAAGTCCCGTAGCGCCTGCGCACATTTCGTATCGCCGGCTGCACCCAAAAACAAGAAGTCATCCAGATAGTGCATAACATGCCTATGCCCTGTGGCCTCGGTAAATGCCCACTCTAAAAAACAGCTGAACATTTCAAAATAGGCACAAGAAATGGAGCAACCCATAGGCATGCATTTATCCATGTAATAACTCCCCTGAAATGCAAAACCTAGCAAGCGCTGATCTCGCGGGTGTACCGGGAGCAACCGGAATGCCGATTCGATGTCCGATTTCACCATCAGCGCTCCGGGTCCATCAGGATTCAAGCAAGCCGGGCCGAAGAAGGCTGAAATGCCAGAAACCGGTCCCCGGTAGCTTGTCTCCTTTCTGGTGAAGAATTGGCTTGGTAGTTTAGTCTGCCCTGTTCCCATGATGCACTGGGCCAGGGACAGACTGATTTGCATATAGCCAGGTTCTGAGCTGGGATGGGGCAGTGAGATAAATAACGGTGATGATCAAGCCCTGATCTTTGGACTGGGTAAGAGTGGTCTGTTTAACTCAGACACTCTGTTCATCACCACCCCCTTTTCTAAATCATTTTTGGCCACTATAGGTGTGGCAGGGTATACTCAGACATGAGTCCCTTTCTCACTGCTCCATCAGGATTCAAGCAAGCCGGGCCGAAGAAGGCTGAAATGCCAGAAACCGGTCCCCGGTAGCTTGTCTCCTTTCTGGTGAAGAATTGGCTTGGTAGTTTAGTCTGCCCTGTTCCCATGATGCACTGGGCCAGGGACAGACTGATTTGCATATAGCCAGGTTCTGAGCTGGGATGGGGCAGTGAGATAAATAACGGTGATGGATCAAGCCCTGATCTTTGGACTGGGTAAGAGTGGTCTGTTTAACTCAGACACTCTGTTCATCACCACCCCCTTTTCTAAATCATTTTTGGCCACTATAGGTGTGGCAGGGTATACTCAGACATGAGTCCCTTTCTCACTGCTCCATCAGGATTCAAGCAAGCCGGGCCGAAGAAGGCTGAAATGCCAGAAACCGGTCCCCGGTAGCTTGTCTCCTTTCTGGTGAAGAATTGGCTTGGTAGTTTAGTCTGCCCTGTTCCCATGATGCACTGGGCCAGGGACAGACTGATTTGCATATAGCCAGGTTCTGAGCTGGGATGGGGCAGTGAGATAAATAACGGTGATGGATCAAGCCCTGATCTTTGGACTGGGTAAGAGTGGTCTGTTTAACTCAGACACTCTGATCATCACCACCCCCTTTTCTAGAACATTTCAAAATAGGCACAAGAAATGGAGCAACCCATAGGCATGCATTTATCCATGTAATAACTCCCCTGAAATGCAAAACCTAGCAAGCGCTGATCTCGCGGGTGTACCGGGAGCAACCGGAATGCCGATTCGATGTCCGATTTCACCATCAGCGCTCCGGGGCCCAGGTGATTTAACATGGCCACGGCATCATCGAACGATGCGTACCGCACCGAACAAATATCCGGGTCAATGGCTTCGTTCACCGAAGAACCCCTTGGGGCAGACAAGTTGTGAATGAGTCTAAACTCCCCAGGGTCTTTCTTCGGGACCACCCCTAATGGGGAACACACGTAATCCGCCACCGGCGGGCGATGAAAAGGCCCCGCCACCCGCCCCAAGCTGACTTCTTTGGAAATTTTCTTTGCAGCTACGCTTGGGTTGTGTTGGACAGATACCTGATTTTTACAAAAGGAGTCCCCCCGAAAATCCCCCGCCGGGATGTTGAAGCCATATAGGAATCCATTCCTCAAAACCCCGGTGGATACATGATCAGGGTAGTTGTTCAACCAAGGAATCAAAGCCATGATATCGACAGGTGTAGGCAATCGGTTCCCAAGCATGACCTCACTCTTGCTTAGACCCCCCTTTTCCTCCCGTTCCGCTGTTCTTTGATCTACAGCTACTCTCCGGGTGTGAGGAATTCCCACAGCCCGCACACGCATGCCTGAACCTACATGCTCCCTGGGGCCTGTTACAGTTGCCTCTATTGAAGCCCCAACAAACCCCCCGTTTGCCGCCATTTCCGCCGGTCTTGGGCTGAAATTCCCCACCGGCGCTTGCTCGAAAGGGCAACGCAGGCTTTTGGCGAACGGACCCCGGCCCGCTCCCGCCCAGCGAGGACATACCCGCTGCACCAGGCAAGAGCTGCTTGTGCCATGACACCGAGTCGAGGCAGTCCCAGGTCAAAGTTGCATCAAACTCTTTCGCTTTTCGGAATTTCATGTCATAACCTTTCCACTCGTCCCCCTCATACATGGTATAAAAATCCATAATCCTATTCTGGTAACAGGACAACTCGGTCATCACTTCCGGCTTTCGTTCACCCATGACTGTCGTAAATATCGAAAAGGCCTTTACCCAGTTCGCTACGGTCTCATCGACCCTAAATTCCGCCATCTTGGCCCGCCATACACTGGGGTGCCATAAATCTTTCTGGGATTTTGCATATTCCATCTCGCGATGGTCAGTCAACAATGAAAACATATTCACATATTTATCCCCCCCTATCATTTCCTTTGTGGCCGCAGGGATGTGCTGGGCCACCCTTTCGCACCTTGAAGGTAATGAACCTTCCCCCGCCATTGGCAATGAGTGCTTACCGGGTTCAACCGTTGTGTCTGCTGCCTTTTCCCAGCTAACCGTAGGTACTCCTGGCGTCACCTGTGGGGGAAGAAAAGGAACATTCGCCGTCCCGGCTTCTCTCGACTGCCGTAACTGCTCGATTATTAGTCTAGCCTCCTCGGCCGGGTCCCCCCCGGCCACTGCCCCCCCCGCTGTCTTCTTGAGCCAGGGTAACACTGCCGCTAACTGGATGGCCAGTTCCGGGGGCATCTGATCATTATTAACAGGGGTAATTACAACCGGGATTGGTAGACCCATATCCGGACTCGGTACCGGGCTGTCTGCCGGTGTGATGGGGGCGGCTGGGGGCACCTCAGGAACCGGATCCTCCCCGGAAACCGCCCTATTCTTAATGCGCTTCCCCCTACCCTCAGGGACGACTCCCGGCAAGGCCGGGCCTATTACCTTCTTAGGACGGCCTGAGGGGTTGTTTTGGGCCGCTAACTGCTTTTTAACCTCGGCCAAACCTCGACCGATCGAATCAACTTTACCGAGTTTTCGGTCCATGATTGCCATTTGGTTCGACAAGGTGCGCAGTACCTTCTCAAGCTCGGAGCGCTTTCCCGCTTTTTTGCCAGCCATAGCTTCGTTCACTCCGCTCTAGTCGATCAACGAAGTCCCAGATCCTTCGCACTCCAGATAACTGAAAGAGAAACAACAAGATTACAAGTTCTCAAAATTGCCGCTTGTTCCGTCGAGGGCTCACGAGCAACGAGTTGGTGCAGCCTTCAGAGCACAGGAACAAGAGGACGCTTCTTCGGAGTCCCACTCTATTTATTCATCTGCGGGAGGGTGGGGACCCTCCTCCGGTACGCCTACTGGGCGTGGTCTTCCGTGCGGGTGTCTAGGACAACCCCTCCTGGGCGGGAAAGGGCGCGCCCCGGCTATGCCACTTCGGGCATACCAGCCGAGCCACGCCTCCCGCCCAAAATGGTTTCCCCGGGGGGATCGGGGCACCCAATCATACGTTCGGGGGGACCGAGTGGTCGCCCCTTTCCATTGTAATCCACATGGACATGTCAACATGTAGATACACTGTTTGGTGTTGCAATTCGTGTGTCTTTTTTTGTGTCCACTTAAGGTTTTGTGGCAGGGATAGCTGCTTAGTTGCCTTAGTGAACGGGCATATCACGCATGAGCCACAAGGGTGGTGTCCGGTTACAGGTGGTAGACCCCATAGAGTTTTTTGTGGGTCTGATCGTATTGTGCATGGTCGGGTGTGTACTAACGCATCTTTGAGATTGGGTGTTCTCTTGTATGCGAATCTGGGTTTGGGTAATTGTAACTCTTCAGCGTTCAGGATCTGCTAATTTTTAAGGATTATCTTTTTGATCCTAACTGAGTCGGGAGTAAATGAGGTAACACATGTGAGGTTATCAGTTGGAGTCTTAGTGTGTGTTTCTAACAGTGCCTCTCTAGGGTTGTTCCTTGCCCTTTTCATGGAGTCTCTGACTTGTCTCTCCGGGTAGCCTCTTGCCTTGAGGTTAGATGCAAGAGTTTTGGCTTCAGTCTGGTAGTCAGTGATTGAGGTGCAGTTGCGTCTAATTCGCAAGAATTGGCCTACCGGGAGGTTATCTCTCAAAGATTTGGGGTGGTGACTGGTGTAAAGAAGCAAACTGTTCCGGTCGGTAGGCTTTTTATACAGAGATGTTGTGAGATTCTCTGTCGTCAAGGTGATTTCTATGTCAAGGAATGGGATTGATGTATCAGAAATTGTGTGGGTGAATCATAAGTATTCGTTAAGTCCATTGATCCATCGCACAAATTCTTCACATTCACTCATAGTTCCATGCCAAAATACCAAGACATCATCAATAAACATTTTCCACAGTTTCAGATTGTTATGATATGGGTTGGTAGTATTGAAGATATTTCTCTGTTCAAATTCTGACATGTAGATACAGGCTAGGCTAGGAGCAAATGTGCTTCTCATAGAAGTACCCTGGCTCTGATGGAACAACTGTTGTTTGAACTCAAAACAGTTCTCTGTCAGAGCCAGGGTAGCACACTCCATTATGAATGAAATAGGGGTAGGTGATAATCAGTCTTGTTGTCCAAGGGCTGTCTCGACTGCTGTTAGTGTAGCTCTCTGCGGGATATTAGTATAAAGGGCCTCCACGTCAAGAGTGACGAGGAGGTCAATGTCTTGTGTGTTGGACATGTCACCAATAATTTTCAAAATATCTGTGGTGTCTCTCACAAATGATGGAGTTTTGCTGACCACTGGTTGTAGAAAATGGTCGCAAAAGATGGATAACGGCTCTAGAATGGAACCTATCCCTGAAACAATCGGTCTGCCAGGAACCGGGGTGACCCCTTTGTGAATTTTCAGTAGAGTGTAAAAGTATGGCACCCTCGGTTCCTTAGCAATCAGGAAATTTGCCTCCTTTTTGCTGATCCATCCATTGGACTCTGCCTCATGAACCATGGTGGAAATTGCAGTAGCCAGTCTGGATGTAGGATCAACAGTGATAGGAGTATAGCATTGGGTATTGGACAGTTGTCGGATGCATTCTGTTTCGTATTCGATGGTTGACTGTATTACTGTGTTGCCCTGCCCTTGTCAGTCTGTTTTATGGTGATAGTTAGGTCTTCAGCTAGGGACTTAACTGCATCCTTTTCCAAAGTGGAAAGGTTATGGAAGGGTGCTTGTCTTGGTGGTAGATTCAAATCTTTGAGGACCGCTTTTTCAAAAGTTAGCACCTCTGTTGGGACCATTGTGTCATATGGCGTAAATGATGACGGATTTCTTAATCCTGAGTCATCTGACTCATTTAAGGGATTATCTTTAAAATAGGATCTTAGTCTTATAGTACGAAACCACTTCTGTATCTCACAATGTGTCTTGAACTTATCAGGTTGAGGGCATGCCACATTGCAGCACATTCTGTTACTAGCCTTTCCCCATTTTTATTATTGAAGGGGAAAAAGTCCACCTCTGCCATTTGCCCATGGTGCCTCAAAAACAAATTGCCATTTTCTAGAACCGGAGGTGCAACAGTTCACACACATAGTACTTGCATTACAGTAGAAAGACATCATCATAAACTCAAAGCCTATTATGATGTTTCCCATAAGGTCAAATGTCTTGACATTAAGATAGGAGAGTTTGTAGGAATTCATAATTCTAGGAGAGTGGAAAAAGGTAAGAACGAATTCCTTAGCCCCATAAGAGTGATAAAGATCAACAAAGGAAGTGTTATCAGGCAAGACGGAAAGTGTTGGAATCTTAAATTGGTGTCTAAATGTGTATATTCTGATAACCTATTACAAGACCATAGATGTGTGAAGAGAATGTTGAAGATCATGACCAGATGTTTCATTTAGGTAACACTACCTCTCACAGCAAGGACAATGGACCAGTTTTTGATGGAGAGGGTAGTACCTTGAGCCACAGAGAAGACGATCATGACACAATAAATGCTCAGCAAGAGAATTCTGAGTCCATTACAGAAGGGGTTAGGATTTTTCCTCGCTCAAGGGTGCCCTCTTGGAAACTAATGCAGGGTTTAAAAGTCATGTTTTATTTAAATAAAAAGAGATGTGTCATGTTTTAAATGGTTGAACCTACTAAGATGAGTCAAGTTACACCATTTTCTCATTTCCTTCCTCTTTGTTGCCTCCTTTCTTTACACTGATTTAACCCCTTCTCACATGGAACTTTGGTACATCCCTTGAATGTTGGCTGTGACAGGCTTCAGAATAAGGCAGTTATGGGCATTCTCTGTGAGGATTGTCTGGTGGCCGACGGGAATAATAAATGTTGTTTCATTCACCTTCATTCTCCGTGTTTTGATACATGCGGCAATGTAAAGAAATGTCCCAATTGCATAAGGATGCTCCTTTTCAAGATTCCCTGAAAAAAGGAGCATGTACATCTGAATTTTATCAGACTTTGGAGATTCTATAATGTCAAATGTAATATACCAGGGTCCTACAGACCTCCTGGTGTTTATCAAACTGAACAGCAGGTGGCAGAAATGATGAAGTTCCGAGAATGTGTTCACATCTGCATATTGTTAGTATTGCCTTACTTAAAAAAAACATTCTTTGCAAAGCCGTATGCTTGCATTATGTTGCTGCATTGCTGCATATTATAGTTCCTGTATTTCCATGGCTATCACATCAAACCATACATGACCATCAATCCACACCATTCCGAAAATTGCCATATGAAATCTGTTGCAGATGGGTTCCAGACATTCAGATAGATTTTTTTCTTTTTGGATCACCCAGTTTCAGACTTTTTACTGGGCTGTGGGTGAGTCTCACTACGTATCTCACTCACGGTAATCACATGGCAAATGTACCAAAGCATATCAAACAGCATGAGGAATTAAGAAAACACTCCCAGTCCAGTTCACATCACCCACACTTGATCTTCTGTTGAGTAAACGAACAACTTCAGATGCAAGTCTGCCTGCCCGGCGTAGTGAGAGGGCAGGTAAATGGCAAACCCAAAGCTATGCAAAAACTGCATAACAGGGACTTGGGGCAGGAAATCGGCAGTGTTTACTCCAGGATAATTGAAAAACCTTTTCTTTAACCTGAATCACTGATCACGCTCATTGTTCATTTACATGTATAGTGTTTGCAGTTGTATTGAGGCAATATTGGTCAACAGAGATTTATAAGTTTAATTAGAAAATGTTAAACATGAAAGATGCACACTAGCTCAGTGCACACATCAATAGCAAGGTGGCTGTATAGTGTAGAATCCCTCCCCCCCCCCCACACACCCCTCAGTCCCTAGTACCCCCAGATCTCGCGGGACCCAACTGTGCCAGCCAATCATGGAGGTCTCAGGCCGGTGAAGTAATCGCCCTCTCTGATCTGATGAGCTGAGGCTCGAGGTGGTCTCGCAGACAGTTCTCTTGCTGGACGTAAATGGTGATTTGTAGTTTCCACGACAGGCCAAGCATTGAGCGGGAACATCGCCTTAAAAGGGCACGAAGCTTCCAGCAGTAGCAAGCTAAACAGTAGCTTCCAAAGCCATCCTGTGCCTCATTTTCCACAGCTTGCATAATAACTCTTCTGGCTTCTTTTAAAGCAAAAGCAGGAATCTTGTAATAAACGAGCTGCGAGACAAAACCTAAGTATACCAACCAGCAGCTGCTTTGTGTCCCTGTTCCTAACTGCAGCACAGATCTGAGCAGAGGCAGATAAAGATGTATCATAACAGCAGCCAGGCGGATGAATGTGAACCAAAGCCATCTGCTTCAAGGCAAAAAGCCTAAGGGAGATTAATGTGCAATCCCATTTGATACTGTTCCTCCTGCCTGACTGATCTGCGCACTTACAAAAAGTACAATTAAGTCCGCGTCGACCCTTTCCCACTGCCTGCTGCAGCAGCTAGCCTCGGTGGTGTGCCAGAAAGAGAAATACTCCGAATCCGAATAATAATCACACACTGTCGCACTTCCCTTTATGGATTAAACCTTAAGCACATAAAATTCGATATCACATGAGTCTTTGCAGCCTGGGGCTGTGGAGGGAGTACAGAGAGGTGAAACATTTTAAATTCAGGCAGATTTACGCATGGTTTAATACTAACAGTAACAAGCACTGGCAAAGCCAATAAGTGTGACCTTAGGAAGTGTGAGGGTTATGTTTTTTATATTTTTGGGGGATTGCAATGCCGCAAAAAGAAAATATGCCTTCAACTAAATGTGGCTGCCTCATGCTTGCAATACAAATTATAAAATTAAAGCTTTTATTAGAGAAGTTTTTAAACAACAAACCTTTCTGTTGTGCTATGCATTCTAATATTATTAATTGTGACGTCTTCCTCTCTTTATTAGATAAACTTTGAAACAGGACGAAGGCAAAATAAACAGCCAGTAATATAATACATACATAACATTAATAAAAAAAACACTTTGACTCAGCTTTGGAACTGAAGAGACAGGATCTTTATTTTTTAGGTGGATCTGTACAATGTGCACAGGGTTAGTGCTTTCAATAAATGTGAAAGGGAACAAATTGCTACAGTGGTTTTGTCCATTGCCCCATGCTGCGATTGGTTGAATGCCCCAATACTGTATGTTGTGATGCATGGAAGCAAAATGTGATTGACAACTTAACAGTTCAATGGATGAAACCTGCTGTTTAAAAGCCCCTCTACATAAGTACATTAGGTATGATTGTGTATGATATTTGGGGTAAACAATAGTCTGGCAAGGCAGCTAAAACTATCTCAAAGGCCAGATAAAAAAAATCTCTTTGAGTATCTTGTTGCCCGTCCAGAACAAACAATGCAGTAAACATTCTCTGGGTAGTTATCTTTCCTAATTAAAATCATAACCGATGATTGCTGCACCATTTTAGCCCATAGTCTTCACATCTGTTGAGAATTTGTGTGCGAGTGAGAGGGTGTATATACTTCATGGGGTGGCACAATTGCAATGCACATATATGTAATAATTGTGTTAAATGGCATCCTGAATTGCTGCCAATAATCTAAGGGGCATATTATCAAGCCTGGGCGATGAAATTATCACCGCTTTATTGGCAGGAAACTGCCGATAAAGTGGCTATAATGGGCTTGATAATATGCTCTATGGAATTCCAATCGAAGCTCATGTTAAATGTGAAGGACATCTAACATGAGCTTCGATTGGAATTCCATAGAGCATATTATTAAGCCCATTATCGTCACTTTATCAGCAGTTTCCTGCCAATAAAGCGGCGATAATTTTATCGCCCAGGCTTGATAATATGCCCCCAAATTTTTATGAATTTTATATGACACCGTACCCCATCTGTTCCTTCCTGTTTTCAGTCACCCGCGGCCTTGCCATGATTCTATTCAAACTCCCTACTTCTTGGTCTATGGACTACCATTTCCACTTACACCTACAAATCTGGCCTCAAGAACTACTATCTCCTGATAAAGACATCCCTTGCCTGTCCGTCTTCCCCAATTGTCTCTCATCATCGCACCTACAACAGCTGAATTGGCTGGGTTGTGCCAAACTGTATTCCCCAGTAACCTGTGGGGCTGCTTATAGTGCTAGATGGGCTGTCCATTAAATCTCGAAAGCAGCCCTAAATGAGAGTTCTAGCTTAGCCTGCGTCCTAGCCTACTGCACGACAATCAGCCCACTACTTCTCCATGCAATGCGGCACTTAGATAATACAGACTATGTGTGAATCCCTGCTACTTCCTTAGCAGAGCATGGGCTTGTGCATGATGAGCTGTACAATGGACGAAAGGCCAGACGATCCACCAGCAAAGCCCAGAAAAACACATATGTGGGCTGTGTTCTGTGGCTGGCAGCCGGGGTGAGCAAAGTGGCATGCAGCACGGCTATGCATCACGGTGATGGGATGGTAAGTACAAGAAGGAGATGAGGCATGTGGAATGGAAGGCCATAGGATCTTTTCATACGCAGGTGCATAGTCCAAGCATGTAGATCATACCATGTGACCTCATTAGCAGCCTAGTAGAATAATGATCAGCCCTGGACTATTTAAAAAGGAGTCATCACCACAGGCATGCTGGCATAGCTATGGCATATATGAGCATCATCGATGGCAAGCTGGTACATTTACATCATATGAAAGCAAGAAAGAAAGCGAAAAAGAAAGATGGAAGCAAAGAAAGGAAGAAGGCAAGAAAGAAAGCAAGAAGGACGAAAGCAGGAGAGAATAAGTAAGAAAGAATAAAAAAATGAAATAAAGGAAAGAAAGATGGGAAGAAAAACTAAAGAAAGCAGGTAGGCAGTAAATAAGAAATAAAATATGGAAAAAAGAAAGAAGGAAAGATAGGAAGAAAGAAAAACAAAGGAAAAAAAGAAGGAAGGAGAACTTAAAAAGAAGAGAAGGCAAAAAAAGAAAGGAAAGAGGGAACAAAGGAAAGAAATAAAAGAAGGAAGGGTAGAAGGACAGAAAGCAGGAAAGAAGGTAAATAAGAAAGAAAAAAGAAAGCTGGAAAGAAAGAATGAAGGTAAAATGAAAAAAGAGAAGAAGGAAAGACCTATGGAAAGAATGAAAGATGAAAAGAAAGAAATAAAAAGAAGAAATTGAAAGAAAGAAGGAAAGAAAGTAGGAAAACGCAAGAAAGAAGTAAGGGAAAGAAGGCAAAAAAGATGGAGAAAGAGAAGGAAGGAAAGCTTGAAAGAAAGAAGGAGACAAGATGAGGAAGAAAGATAAAAGAAAGAAAGAGACAAGGAAGGAAAGAATGGAAGAAAGAAAGTTAAAAGAAAGAAGACAAGAGAGAAAGTAAGCAAGAACGAGGGAAAGAAACAAAGGAAGAAGGAAAGAAACAAAGATACAAAAATGCATTTGCAATGCAATCAGTCTCGCTTTTGGGACCTTATGAGTTTTTGGCTATGGAGACAAAGAAAACAAAGAGTATAAATTCTATATTTTAGAATGCCAATGGACGCCATAACTGGTTCAGTGCGATTATGATAATTTAGTCTTAGATATTACGCGGCCTCAAACACCATGATGCTATTACAACAAGCACAGAGAAGCAGTACATCTTTCAATTGTCCTTAGTAATATGCAACTAACAGCCATTGAGAAAGCCAATAGTCCTGGCTTGTTGTAGGTGAATGTTACTTCTTGTATCAAATAAATGGATGCTGGCAGAACCAGCAAAATACCAGTAGCATGGCACACAATGCTAAGTACAGATATCTAGCTTACGTGTTTAAAGCCACGCCCATTATTAGATTGGCCATGTCCTTTGAGAGACCTCCCCCAGTTTCTTCATCTCACTAGTCAGAAGTGGGCTGAGTAAAATACATTAATGACAAGCTACCTGACATTTTTCCACAACACACCAGTAAACAAAGATCTCCGGGATTTTTATTTTCTCCCACTGCTCCCCACCCTGTGCTACCCCCTCCACCCTTCTTGTGAAAACCCCCCCGAAGAACACCCCTTTACCTCCTCCATGGCCACTACCTAGGCCTTTGGGGCACCTCTTCTTAGGTGAGGAGCTTATTTACTATTCACTTATACTTTTACAAACACCTGTAGCCTGAGTGCTACTGTTTTTCCATTCCTTGTTCTCCTGAGATGGAATGCAAAAAAGACTCAGCCTCTTCAACTCTCCTGAAGACCTTCATGCTGTTGTTATGCATTACTTTCAGAAAGGCTGGGAATTTTAATTGTGCAGTAGCCCCCAAATTTTTCAACGGTTCCAGTAATTTGCCCAATTTCCATTGCCTTGAGGCCGTCATAGCCGAGACATCTGCTCTAATCTGGAACGTGATGTCGTCTACTAACAGAGAGTTTAATTTGAGCGCTTTATTAAGTATTTCCTCTTTCAAGTTATATGTCAAAAATGCACAAAAAATTTTCTTGGCCTTGTTTTGTTAGGGTTCAGCCTGAATGGATCCCAGTGAACTCTCTGCCTGTCTGCTATTAGAGCCTCCTCTGAGCACTCGACTTGAGTGGCCAGCTTTATCAATTTTGCTACGTACTCTTTTATCTTAGTCCCTTCTACTCCTTCTGGTACTTTGAGCAAACGTATATAATTCCTCATCTGAGAATTTTCCAATGACTCCAGCTTGTGGTTATTGAAATGGGAATGATGTGCTGTTGCGGTGTTACTATCTCACCTTGCTATTATTTCTAAAATGTGCCAATTACATACAGTTATTCCCAAAATAAAATTTTCCAGATGTAAATAAAGCAGGAAAGGGTGCTAGGAACAATATATTGATGCTTCTGTCCTTTCTACTAAATTTACTACCCAGTTCTTAGGGCTTAACTGTTGACTCTGACAATCACTACTAACAGACACAAAATGTGTCTTTTTTCCACTGAGGTCAATTGGATACAAGCTGTGTTCTCTTAATCTTTTGTTCTGAGCGGAAACAAGCTCTTCAATTGACCTTCCTTCTGTCGCTGACACTGATAGTCCCTTTACATCATTTGTATCGGTTGCTGTCATCTGTTTTTTCTTGATGGGTCGGTATTATAACAAGCATTGGCAATGCAATAGGATTCACATTTACGCACAACCTATTGTATTTTAAACAGGCGGGCGCGAGAAGGCACAAGCATGACGGGGAGTGCGCAGTATGGGGGCGTGGGGCCCCAAGAAGTCATAGACTGCAGGAGGGGGTTTAGGGAGAGATGGGAAGAAAGTAGTCTGTCCAGTAAAGGGGCCTGTAGCCATGGAAGGATACAAATAACTGACATGGCTTTCATGGGGAGGGACTAACAAGCTTAAAACTAATTGGAATGCAGCATTTATAACCTAAGCCAATAAAGATGATGGGCAGGAGAGTGGGTGAAGCTTCCACGAAGCTTCTACACTATAGTGTATACTGCATGCCTCGCAAAGCGATGGTAGAGCATTCGCACTGAAATGCTAGGCGGGACCTAAAAAAGAGGAAGAAGGACATACATTTAACAAAGTGTTACAAGTGCCATAAATGAAACACAACAAAGGCAGATGTTCTTCTTGGGCAAAGTTTATTAAAGACCAATTGGTGAAACTGAGTGCAGAATAAACGTGTTCTGAAGAATTGTCTCCTTATGAGTTCACACATATACTATTGAAGCTTTCAGTTTGCATACTGCATCCATAGGAAAACTTAAAACTGGACAGTTTCAAATGTACGCAATCTGTTACAGCAGTGAGCATGCAATGTGGTCTTTGTTTACATCTAATAGAAAGTTCCTGATTTCACCTTAGGTTCTTAACACAAAGGCAACACTAGAGTAATTTAAAAATGAAAATAAAAACACTGGCACTGAAGGGATAACCTTGTGTACGGATGTGCTCATTGTGAAATAGCAAAGTATAGTCACTCAAAGTGAAGTTAACCAGTGGCTGAAGTAGGCTGATCCATTGTCCCATGCTATATGCTGTAGCGGGCAGAAGCAAAATGTGAATCACACAACAACAGACCAATGGATGAAGAGAGATTATGAAACCTCCTTTAACTAATGTTATACAGTTCCTACAAATTTAGTAGGACTGTGTTTTATGTCAACACAACTTCACAATATAGAGTCTGAGTCTACTTATATCATCAGTAAATGTTGGTTTTTGGCTAGCTCACCGTACCATATATAAACCCCTAACCTTTCAGATTTAAAGATGTTATTGGTAACCTTGAACATGACCACTCCAATTCCCAAGGAATTAGTAGAAACAGATCTAAACCTTTCATTTGGCACTTTTGCATGCCCAAGGTGCCACAAAGAAAAGTATGAAAATACATTTTCAAATTTTTATTGAAAAGATCTAATCTTTGTAAATAAAACATGAGCTGCGATTATTAAGCAGACGAAACATATTGTTATAAGCATCATTAGAATGGTGAAAAACACAATTTATCCATGTTAATTGTTCCTATGTTACTCCTATCTATCACTAATACCTCTACATTTGCGAGAGCATATCGGGAGTACCCTTCTGCCAAACCTGTTGGGATGATATGACACCATAGCTTGGTATAATGTGTCTGGAAGCCGGCCTCTGTGCATTCGCGAATGCACCCTTGTAAGTGTTTAGGCCTGCCTACTTCTCTTGCATGGCTATCTTCCTTCTCAGGATGAAGGTCTCAACTGGCAGAGCTGCATCTCAGTCACAGCTCACAGCAATTTCCATGATAATCTTGGCTTCAAATAACTCCCACTGAATTCAGCACAGATGCTGTTTATATAATAAAACATCAGACTCATCATACTGTGCCAGATGTGCAGAACAGCAACTTTAGTTAATCCGGAAGAAAGAGCAGTCTCATACGAGCACAAAATTATAACAAGGGCATTGCGTTCTATTATGTGTGACCCTGGAACAAATTGCGCAGACACAATCTACCAAGAATAAATGTGTGCATGGCACTTTCTCATACCAGGGAAAACATGTGCAAACCACCCAAAAAAATGGCAAGTTGAAAGGAAAAGCTAAAATTGAGGCTAAAAGTAAGCTCTACAACACCCTCTACTTGGCCGGATGAGACGACTTATAGAAAAAAGCAATAAATATATATAAAAAATACTTGCATTTCATATAATCACTTAAACAGCATAAGCAGATGTAAAAAGCCAAGTCAATTAAATAGTCTAGGAGGCACCCGAACTGAAGGACGGCATCTCCGAAATATCTACCACATCCATGTCCAGAGTTTCATTGGGGCTCAGAAAGGAACCTGCATCCCGAGACAACGCATCAAAAGAGGCCAGAAGAGCAAGATCCAAGTGCGAATATGGTCATTACCACCCCTTAAAGCAGAAGCCGCTGAAGGCAACAGTGCCAGGAGTGCAGCCTCAGAAGAGTAATCAGATGACAGCAAACCTGAAGTCGAAGGAGGATCTGGCATTGGCAAAGGCGGCTTATAGTAGGCATCCTGCAGGAAAGGGAGCAACATCAAGGAACAATACAGCTGATGCTTCCGCAAAGGGAGCACAAGCAGATTTATATCAAGAGACTGCGATAATTGTGTAGCAAGGCATAATTCGAGTACCCAGTCAAAAGAGCACCACAGGCAGTAAAACATATGTTGCACTCTCTGAAACCACTTGGGCTGGAAGGACAGAGACCAGTTCTTGTTCAGTTCCAATAACAAAAATTCATCAAAATACTGTATCATGCGTTTATGACACTGAAGGACGTGTGGGAATTCTATCACCTTTAGAGCTCGGTGTTAGACATCCACTGCGGAGCAACAAAAATAGCTTCAAAATAGCAACCAAAAGAGACAACACAATTTAGACTCAATCACTTAAAAAAAGGGTGACACTCCAGTGGTGTTAAAAGCATTACAAATACGGTGTACAAGCTCACCCAAATGCTGTGCCAATTGAGTACGTAAAAGTGACTGTACTTCAGACGAGGAATGGGCAACTTGAAGATCAAAAGTTTTCCGGCAGATGTAAGAGCCACATCTTTTTGAAACAACTAAGCTTTCAGTCTGGTTAATTAGTCAATGTTAATTAATAGGGACCTTCGGCCACAAAGTAAATTCCCAGTAGATTTTGTGAGAGGGTATAAGATATACATGCAACAAGTAACAACCTTGGAAACAGTGACTACATAAGGGGCACCTGGTTTCACCCCACAGTAACTCTGATCATTCAAAATTAAGTAGCATCTATTAGAAAGCAACAACAATTTTGACTTTATCAATTGTACTGGAACACCCTTCAAATAACATGCAAGGTTATTACAAATTCCATGACATGTTATCTCTTTACAGATGAAGGAGTGACTCAAAGAAGTTTCCCATGCATGTAGACTAACAAAAATTTGTTTGTTCTTGTGCATACAACTATATTCAAAAGGGAAAAAAGAAGCCATGTATCAGAAATGTGCACCTTTACTCTTCATATCTATTTATTTGAAAATGTCTAAGTTACAGTAAAAGGCAACTTCTCAAAACGTTCAATATTAAACATAGTTTGGACTTCTTTTTTCTAGCCATTATTTTTTGCATGTGTGTCAAATTATAAGACAAAAACAATTCAATTGCATTCAAATAATTCCATGGCACTCTATTTGATTTTAAAACTTGCAATGTCCAACTCAATTGAAAAATCGATCTTAGCTGACTCTGGCTATGTTGAAGCATAGACATGTCATTTTGTGTAACATCAAATGCAGGTGAAACACAATTATTCAATGAATAAATATGAGTTGACTGTGTAGTCATTCGATTATAGACAACAGCCAAAGCTTTTTCCAAGTTTTCCTTATCATTTTTTCTTATCCGTCAGCAGTGTCTTGTTGAGAAATTTTCCAAATTTTATTATAAGTGGTATATATAAAATGTTTACAACAAAGAGATATGGGCCCAACAAAAAATCCTGTAGATCCATATTATCTGAAAGGTGAGATAAGTGGTCTTTCCTGCTGACAAGTTTGATGTTCTAATCATTGCTTACATAACTTCCCTACACTATAGGTATAAACCACCCCTGAGTGCTGTAATAGAATAAACTGAGGGTTTGGCCTTTTTGCCTTAAACCCTGTGGAAGAGTTAAAAAATGGAGAATTACACCCATTGGTATCTACTGGCAATAGTTACCACCCATCTGAACCAGAAAGTCAAGAATTCTGCACCATTTCATTGAGCTGTTCTTCTGTAAAATTAATTAAATGTTGCCAGTTATCAAATTTCGCCACAATCAATAAATCAATCATTCAATGATATCATTTGTAAAGCGCACTACTCACCCGTGAGGGTCTCAAGGCGCTGGAGTGGTGGAATGCTGCTACTACTCGAAAAGCCAGGTGTTGAGGAGTTTTCTGAAGGTCAGCAGGTCTTGGGTCTGCCGTAGGTGGATGGGGAGGGTGTTCCAGTCTTGGCGGCGAGGTGGGAGAACGATCTGCTGCTGGAGATTGCTCTTCGGACTGTGGCGAGGGCGAGGCCGGTGGAGCGGAGCTGGCAGGTGGGGGTGTAGAAGCTGAGTCGTCTGTTGAGGTACGTTGGTCCGGTGTTGCGGAGTGCCTTGTGTGCCTGGGTGAGGACCTTGAAGGTTATCCTCTTGTTGACTGGGAGCCAGTGCAGGTCACTCTGGTGGGGTGTGATGTGGCTGTGGCGAGGGATGTTGAGGATCAGGCATGCAGAGGCGTTCTGGATGCGTTGGAGCCATCTCAGGAGTTTGACCGAGGTTCCCGTATAGAGGGCGTTTTCGTAGTCCAACCTGCTGCAGACGAGGGCCTGGGTGAAAATTCTTCTTGTTTCAGTGGGGATCCACTTGTAGATCCAGCGGAGCCTGCGGAGGGTGTTGAAGCAGGAGGAGGAGACGGCGTTGACCTGTTTAGTCATGGACAGGGTGGAGTCGAGGATGACCCCTAGGTTGTGGGTGTGGTCGGTGTGTGTTGGAGTTGTTCCCAGTGCAGTCGGCCACCAGGAGTTGGCCCAGGCCGAAGGGGTGGATCGGAGGATAAGGGCCTCCGTCTTGTCCGAGTTCAGCTTCAGTTGGCTGTTCCTCATCCATTCAGCGACGGCCTTCATTCCTTCGTGAAGGTTAGTTTTGGGAGTGTGGGGGTCCTTGGTGAAGGAGAGGATCAGCTACCAGCTCTCCGGGAAGGTTGCTGTCTCGAAGGAGGTGTTGATGACTTTCCAGAGATGGGGTGCGATGGATGTGCTGGCTTTGTTGAAGATGTGGAGTGGGTGGGTGTTGTGATGAGTTGTCTGAGTCCGAGGTCGGCTAGGTTGTCGATCAGGGTGCTGGAGTTGGTGTCATTGTTGTTCTCGAGGTGGAAGTTCAGGTCCCAGAGGAGGATGTAGTTCATGGAGGCAAGGGCGTGTGTGCTGACGAAGTCGGCGATGGAGTCGCTGAACTGTGGTTGGTGTCTGGGGGATCTGCAGATGAGGGTTCCTCTGAGGGTGGTGTTGGGGTCGGTGTGGATCTGGAAGTGCAGGTTTTCGGCGGTGCTGAGGGCGTCGTCGGTGTTGGTCGAGACTCTAAGAGTGTTCCTGTGGACGATGGCGATTCCTCCTCCTGCTCCATTGGTGTGGTCCCTGCGGGTGATCTTGTAGCCTTCTGGGACTGCTATGGCTATGTCGGCTGCAGAGGCAGGGTTCAGCCAGGTCCCTGTCAGGAAGGCGACGTCTGGTGAGGTTGAGTCGAGTAGGTCCAGAGTTCAACGGCGTGTTTGTGGGTGGAGCAGGTGTTGAGAAGGATGCATCTGAGGTGGTTGGGTTCTTTCCTGGTCCTGTTCGTCAGCATGGTGGGGCGGATGCTTGTGAAGCTGTAGTTCCAGCAGGTGAAAGCTCCATGGGTACACTTCAGGGTGGCCAGGAAGCAGGTGTGTGATTTTCCAGTGTTGAGTGCGTGGAGTGTTCTGGTATCGTAGCGGTGTCAGGTGTCGTGGCGTTCACGGGGTCCAGGGGTCCTGGTGCTGGGCGCGGTCCATGCACGGACGGGCGCCGACGGGCTTGACTTAGGCACGCCTGCTGCGCGTATCCGCTGCGCGGCCTCCATATGAGGGGATGTGGGAGGGATGAGCAGATGGGAGGCGGGAGCGGGCAGTGAATGGGGTTGCAGGGAGGCGGGCCGCAGGGAAGCAGCAGCGGGAAAAACGGGCGGGGTCACGGGAGAACTGGGCACAAGAAGGAAAAACAAGTACAGGCACAGAGGAATAAAAACAAGTCTGGGCAAGAAAGCAAGAACAGGCACAGGGGGGTTAATAATTTCATTGCTAGTATGTAGCGCTCACTCTTAAGGAGACCACCAGACAGGCACATACACGCCTTCTTTGCATGCGAAGGCCCGGGTGTAAGTGGAATAGGAATCCTAGGCACTACAACTCCCAGCAGGCAGTGGGGCGCTTCAGGATGCAATATGGAAGAAGCTGCCTCCCTATTTAAGCACCTCCTCCTCCTGAGGAAATAGCTTGACAATCCGTTCCCGAGCATTATCTGGAGCTGGATGGTGTTTCCCCGCCAGAATTCAGCAAGAAGAATCACCGGCCTTTCCAGAGACCCTAAGGATTTCATTAGGCTTCGCCCGTCGGAAGACGATCCGGTTCCCGTTTCAAGGCAAGACTCGTCCGAGGCATAGTCACTGAGCAGGTACTTTGGAAGGAGCGCCGGAGCGCTTCCTTCCTCCCACTTCTAGTTTTCATTTGTTAGTTCTACAGGATTCATGAAGGTGCGCCAGAGCGCTATCTTCATTGCCGTTACCAATTTACATTCATCAGCTGAGCCTTATTTAGCCCGCCAGCCTAGGAAGTAGGTATTGCGGCCAAGGAACCGCCATTGAATTACCGGAGAGGGATTTTGTTTTCCTTTCATTTTATTTACTCACCTTCTTACCTTGAATTACGTCCAGCACAGTCTTGTGGCAGGAATACCTTGACTGTGTGCTGGATTTCTTTTTTTTGCTCCATACTCTGTGCTGTACTATTTAGTATTATTTGGATTACATGAGTAGACAACTTTTGTTCTTTAAATTCAAGCAGCACTACTGAGAGTGATTATACTGTGATTTTCGAACAGTAGATATTGATTACTCTGCATACCTAATTTGAGGATGGCTACCTCTTCCTCAGATTGGACTTTTTTTTCTTGTGATTTATTTGGGGGAGCTACGCTGACTCAGGTTTTTCAGAGTGTAGCTGCAGTCCTCCTGGTGAGTGTATGTATGGTTTAACTTTATAGAAGTGTGGTGCTCCTCATACTTGTTTGTTTTCTCTATCACTGCAAAGCCAAAACCTAGAATGGTGCCATTCGGCTTCCTTGACCAGACCAGGGAGGTACGACAGCAGCTGCAAGACAGTTTATTGTTTTATCCCTATCCCTTTTTCCCAGAGGCACGACCTCCCGCAGCAGTGTTCTCTTCCTCTGTTGGGGGTTGCGTTCAGGGGAAGTTGGGGAATTGTCAACGACCATCGTCTCCGCTGGCCCCGGTGAAAAGGTTAGTGGCATTGTTTATTTCTTGTGCTGCTGACAATCCTGACAGATTGTCAAGCCCAAGTCTAACGCCCAGCCTAGACGATGGATACTAATGTGGTGTTGTCCTCGCTTTTGGAGAGCCTGACGGCTATGCAACAGGAGGTACAAACATCTCGCTTAGAAAATCAGGACTTTAAGAAAGAAATAGGCACATTACGCAGAGAGGTAGCAGGCCTACACCCAGGGGTCATGGGGCGGGTTCCTACATAGGAGAAGCTACCCTGCCTCCTCCAGTACATGCAGAACAATGCCCCTCCTCTGTCCCTCAAGGGGGTGAGTTTTTCTCTGCCACTCCTGCTCCCCCACCCACAACGGATGCCCTTCCCACCGTCCATGTGATACAGAATACCAGCATACCTTTGGCACCGCCAGAACATTTTTATGGTGATCTGAAGAAGTTTGAGACTTTTCTGAATCAATGCAGACTTCATTTCACGTGTAAACCAGTTGTATTTCAGGATAAAGCAGCGAAAACGGCTTTCATGATGTCATACATGCGTGGTAATGCAGCAAGTTGGACCATACCACTTATGGAAAGAAATAACACTGTCCTGCACAGATTTCCGGACTTTTGTTTGGAAATTAGCAAACTATTCAGTAGGAAATCACATATGATGACATTGGACCGGGAACTTTCTAACCTATACAACTTTGTTTAACCGTCTGGTAGTCGAAACTGATTGGCCCCCTGAAAAACAAACCACTCAATTTTACCAGGGGTTACGTGGAGAATTAAAGGACGTCCTTTCTCAGGTGGTCCAGTTACCACAGACATGTGAGGAGTTATTAGATTTAACAGTTCAACTCGATCATAGACTACAGGAAAGAAAAGGGGACAAGAACAGAGGAGACACTCGATTCCTGTATACTAGACCGAAAATCTCAGTTGAGGAACATCCCAAGTCCACAGAAGGACCCAAACCTATGCAGATAGGGGGGATTCGGGGTTCCCTTACTACTGAAGAGAAGGAAAAAAGAAGGAAGATGAAGTTATGACTGTACGGTGGAAAAGGTGGTAATTTCATCAGAGCATGTCGTGCTCAAGCACAAATCCCTGGCAGAACTTCCATTTCACGGACACAAGTGACAATCAGACAAGGAGAACCGGTGGAAAACTGAAGAGCCCGAGTCAGGATGAGATCCCTGATGAGATCACCGGTTTGGGCAAACGACATACATCGACCTCGTCTGTGATTTCCAGCACACTACAACCCGCCGTTGCTCATTTGAATGTCGGTGTCTCTCTATGGGTCACATCGATAAACATGTTGGAGGTAGATGCCTTACTGGATTCCGGGGCGACCGGAAACTACATCGACCAGGAGTTTGCTCTGAAGATAGGTGTTTCCTGGGAAAAGAAAGAAACCCCTGAACATGTGAAGTCAGTAGATGAATCTGCACTAACTTCTGGACCTATTAATTACGAAGTTTGGCACTGACCATTACGAATATATTCAATTCGATCTTATTGATGCTCCTCGGTTTCGTCTCATCCTAGGCATGCTTTGGCTGACCTTACATGATCCTGTTGTCCAGTGGGCGGCCCGTATGGCTACCATGTGCTCTGACTACTGCAGAAGACATTGCACCAGGTTGGCGTTCCATCCAGGAGGCCAAGAGAATACACAGTCCAGTTACTTGGCAACCGCTTGTGTACAAGACCAGTATTGATGTTCTACCTCATTGCCTGACATATAAAGAGAATACAAACCCCTCTTTGATAAACAAAAAGCAACCCAGTTACCACCCCATAGAGTGTATGATTGTCGCATTGAGATGATACCAGGAGCTGACATACCATGTAGCAGAGTGTATGCCTTGACCAACCAGAGATGCAATACCTGAAGACCTACCTCGAAGAAAATCTTGCCTCCGGGTTCATCAAACACTCTTCTTCACCAACTTTGTCCCCTCTTTTCTTTATCCCGAAGAAAGATTGTGACGAATTGAGGGCGTGCATCGTTTACAGAGCCATCAACCGAGTGACCATAAAAAAACGCTACCCGTTACCACTGATTCCAGTGCTCCTGGATCAACTGAAAGGGGCTTGGTATTTCACTAAACTTGACCTCAGAGGCGCGTATACCATTTAGTACAGGTAAAAGACGGCGATGAGTGGAAGACTGCCTTCCGGACGAAGTTCAGACTCTTTGAGTACAGAGTGATGCCGTTTGGACTTTGTATCGCCCCGCGGTCTTCAAATATTTCATGGACGAGGTACTACGTGGTTACCTGGAGACCTTGTGTGTAGTCTATATCGATGATATTTTGGTCTATTCATCTACTCTCCACGAACATGAGACCCACGTAAAGGCAGTTTTGGATAAACTCCAAGAGCTCTCGTTGTATGCCAAGCTTGAGAAATGCCTTTTCCATGTCCAGGAAGTTGCCTTTTTGGGTTACATCATCAATGCTCTAGGCTTCCAGATGGTGACAAGCAAGGTCGACGCGATCACTCAGTGGAAGACTCCACAGGACATCAAATCGGTGCAAAGCTTTCTTGGTTTTGCCAACTATTACCGGTGATTCATCAAAGACTTCTCAAAGCTAATTGATCCCATCTCCAGTATTCTGCGAAAAAACATTCTTTCATTTGGGGTGAGGAGGCTGCCCAGTCCTTTCAAATGTTAAAAGCCAAATTCGCTCAAGCTCCCATCCTATGCCATCCTGAGTCACAACTCCCTTTTGTCCTTGAAACGGATGCCTCTCAATATGCCTTGGGTGTATTATCTCAATTACACCCTAAGACAGGACAATTACACCCTGTGGCCTATTTCTCAAAGAAACTCCTCCTTAGTGAAGTAAACTATACCATATCTGACAAGGAGTTACTGGCAATAAAGAGTACTTGTTTAAGAATGGCGGCATTATCTTCTAGGAGCACTTAATACCGTGAAGATCTATACAGACCAAAGAAATCTCTGTTCCTCAAAATTGTAAAAGCCCTGAAACCACGTCAGTTGCGTTGGACACTCTTCTTTTCCGATTATGACTTTCTTATTAAATACCGGCCAGGACCACAAAACGGGAAAGCAGATGCCCTTTCCCCTATGGAAGAACCAGAAAAATGAGGCCTTGATAGAAAGACCGGAACCACCTTCAATAATAACCGAAGCAGCTTTCCAGAATCAATCCATTGCGTTACTCACTTCACAAGATTTCCTGGAGGACGTGCGAGTATCTTTAGCTGATCTTGACATCCAGGCCTGGATTCAGGAAGATCCAGATCACCGCGCAGAAATAGAGGACTTAGCATACAATTATCATGCGCTATATGTACCAAACAAAACAATGCAACAACAGGTACTGATTTGGGCTCATGATTCTTTACTGGGAGGACACTTGGGAATATACAAGACTATTGCCTGTGTGGAACGTTCCTTTTGGTGGCCCTCTTTGAGAAAAGATACCAAGGAATACCTTAGGAACTGTGCAGTTTGTGTGCAGGGGAATGCCTGTCGCACTAAACCCAGGGGTCTACTCCGGACGCTGCCTACACCTCCTCGACCCTGGCATACGGTATCAATGGATTTCATAGTGGAAATACCTCCCTGTGACGGAGGCACCATCGTTTTGGTGGTTGTTGACCACCTAACTAAAATGGGACACTTCATTCCCCCACGTCCTCAGCACTAGCTTTGGTGTTTCTACAACATGTGGTGAGAGCTCAAGGAACCCCCAACGTTCTAATCACAGACAGGAGATCACAATTCACTTCTCGTTTTTGGAAGGCCCTATTCAAAACCATGAATATCGAGGCCAGGCTCTCTTCCAGCTACCAACCACAAACGGATGGGAAAACGGAACGTCTGAACCAGACATTGGAACAATATCTTCGCTGTTTTACCTTGCCGAACACCCTGAACTGGTCCACACTATTATGGATGGCAGAGTTTGCCTATAACAACGCTACATATGCCACGCTGGGGTGTTCACCTTTCTATTGCCTCTATGGTCACCACCCTAACATGCTCCCATTTGAATGGCCTGTTGAATCCAAACTGCCAAGCATTCACAAATATCATGCTCATCTCAGGGCTCTACTGATTGATGCCAAACAACATCTGGTGACAGCCCAATCAACACAGAAACACTTTGCTGACAAAGGAACCCGCTTACCAGGTGGAGGATAAGGTTTGGCTATCCACAAAGAATATACATCTAAAGGGCATAAACAAGCTAAAACTCAGGTATGTAGGCCCCTATAGTATTGAGGAGGTTATCAACCCTGTAGCCATGAGGTTATCACTGCCTCGTTCATGGCATATCCACCCTGTCTTTCATGTGTCCTTATTTCAGTCATGTCCTACCAGTATAAGGCTACTAGATAGGCCTCTCCCTTTAGAAATAGACGGGCAGGAGGAGTACGAAGTACAGGATATCCTTGATTCCCGGCTAGTAAGGGGAAGAATCCAATACCTGGTAGATTGGAAAGGGTTTGGGGTAGAAGACAGAACGTAGGAACCTGAACACAATCTCCATTGCCTGGAGGTAGTGGAATGGTTCCATGAAACACATCCTGGGAAGCCTGGACGACCGCCGAGTCAGCGATCCTTGAGAGGGGGGACTGTAGCGCTCACTCTTAAGGAGACCACCAGACAGTCACGTACATGCCTTCTTTGCATGCAAAGGCCCGGGTGTAAGTGGAATAGGAGCCCGAGGCACTACAACTCCCAGCAGGCAGTGGGGCGCTTCAGGATGCAATACGAAAAAACCTGCCTCCCTTTTTAAGCACCTCCACCTTCTGAGGTCAATCTGTTCCAGGGCATTATCTAGAGGCGGACGGTGTTTCCCCGCCGGATTTCAGCAAGAAGAATCACCCTCGTTTCTAGAGAACCTGAGGATTTCATTTGACTTCGATCGTGGGAACATGATCCTGTTCCAGTTTCAAGGCACGGCTCCTCCGAGGCATAGTCACCGAGCAGGTACTTTGGAAGGAGCGCCGGAGCGCTTCTTCCTCCTGCTCCTCATTTTCATTTGTTAGTTCTACAGGATTCACTTTGAAGTGCTACCTTCATTGCCGTTACCAATTCACTTTCTACAGCTAAGCCTTATTTAGCACGCCTGCCTCGCAAGTCGGTATTGTGGCCAAGGAACCGCATTGAATTACCTGAGAGGGATTTTGTTTTCCTTTCATTTTATTCACTCAGCTTCTTACCTTGAATTACGTCCAGCACAGTCTTGTGGCAGGAATACCTTGACTGTGTGCTGGATTTTCTTTTTTTGCTCCATGCTCTCTGCTTTACTATTCAGTGTTATTTGGATTACATGAGTAGACAACTTTTGTTCTTTAAATTCAAGCAGCACTACTGAGAGTGATCTTACTGTGATTTTCGAACAGTAGACATTGATTACTCTGTATACCTAATTTGAGGCTATCTACCTCTTCCTCAGATTGGACTCTTTTTTCATGTGAATTATTTGGGGGAGCTACGCTGACTCAAGTTATTCAGAGTGTAGCTGCAGGGCTCCTGGTGAGTGTATGTATGGTTTAACATTCTAGAACACCTCTGTTTCTAGAAGTGTGGTGCTCTTCATACTTACTTGTTTGTTTTCTCTATCACTGCAGTGCCAAAACCTAGAAGGGTGTCATTCGGATTCCTTGACCAGACCAGGGAGGTACGAGAGCAGCTGCAGCGCAGTTTATTGTTTTAACCCTTTCCCTTTTTCCCTGGGGCACGGCCTCCCGCAGCAGTGATCTCTTCCTCTGTTTGGGGTTGCCTTCAGGGGAATTGTCAACTGCCATTGTCTCCGCTGGCCCCAGTGAAAAGGTTAGTGGCGTTGTTTATTTCTTGTGCTGCTGATAACCCTGACATAGGAGCAGCAGCAGAAAACTGCAAACTGCACATCCTGTGTTTTCATCAATGACTGGTATGATTGAAGGTTCAACATCTGAAGACCCCAGCTGGGGAGTAGAAAGATCAGGGCTATTTATAGCCTGTAAAGAGATTTCATGCAGGGTAGTGAGAGGTGACAAGGAACTACCCAGAAGCCCAGTGGCCTACTATGGAGCACATGCCACATGGTGTAACTTGATTAAGTCAATGAAAATGTGTTGTTTCTGTTTACAACCAGCAAGTGATGGCAAAGTCACAGTTCAAGTACCTTGGATGGCACAGACCGGCACCAGTGCATGGTACGGTGGACAAAACGTTTTTATCTGCAATCTTCTCTCAGACTAGATCCCCAACTTTTGGAATCCAGCCAGAAACCTCTGGTTTGTGCTTCACCTCACCAGTGGCAGAACATTTAAAATGTAAATTTGAGTGTTCATCTCAGACATTTTGTAATTCCTGTAAGACAGTAAACTGGTCATTGATGTCAAACGGTGCATCCACTGCCACTGTGACAGAGTTATCAAGATCTGGAACAAGCATTTGGGTCCCAAATAATGTCTTGTGGGGAGTACCACCACCCAATAACCGTCTAGGAAGAATATTTAGAGCTGGACACCACAAAGGTGATGAATCCAACTACGACCTGAACCTAATACTCTAGCTGTTAAAGACTGCTTTAAGTTGTGGTCCTTCCTTTCCACTCTCGAATTTCCCTCATGATAATAGGGAGCAGAATAATGCACAGCAACACCCAGGGTACCCATAGTATCCCGGAATGCCTTCAAGGCACTAGCGCTTCCCTGGTCCGAGTAGAATCCTGACACTCCATATGTACAGATAATGACTTGCAAATCTTTAATAACAGTTTGAGGATCAGCCGATTTCTGTGGCCACACCCATAGAAATGAAGAACAAGAATCAGCAGCCACTAAGATAAATGTAAAGGCACCATCTACATGGAGTGGTCCACAAAGAACTACATAGACACATTGTAATGGTTAATTTGAAACTAAAAGTGGTGTCAGTGGTGGGTGTACAACTGTAGAACCTTTAATCTGTTAACAAATGTCACAGCAAAGAACACATTTTTAGTCTGTTTATAAAGACCCTTCCACCAGTAGCATTTCCGTAATAAAGAAACTGTAGCATGGGCAGATGCTAATCCCTCATGAGCAGCTATTATTAACTCTAACCTGTGGTCCCGGTTGGATATCACTCCACCCTGGGTATGCGGGCAAAAAGAACATTTTGAGGACTCAATATATAGGGGTTTTTTGCTGAATAGCCTTTAGATAGGAGCTCAACACTAGCCAAAGCAGTGACTGCAGCCAGATGTCATCATCTATCTTCATATGTGAACGAGTAATCGCAGCTACTAACACAAGCTGAACAGGCGCCTTTGCGGCTTCATCAGCCAACGAATTCCCTGCAACGTGTACACCAATATGCTGATGATTCAATTTGTGAATCACATTAGCCCATGGCAAAGCATCTTTCAGTACCGCCACCTTCCCTCAAAGAAGCTTATGCTTGATAGCGTTACCCTTGGAATCTCTCAAAACATTCAAGCTCCAATAAGGTAAATTATCATTAAAGGACTGGATGCAGTAATAGGAATAACATATTATAAGTGTGGAGAATTCTGAATCCATATTCTGCAAAGCTAGAATCAAAGCTTTCAATTCTGCCAGCTGAGCGGTACAGTCATCCAAAATTTCTGTAGATGTTTCTTGTGACTGAAATGCACCATCTTTCACGACACCTTTTACTGCAGCACATGCAGCTGAGTACTTGTACCAACAGTGGGGTGAACCATCAATATAGATTATGAAAGCATATTCATCTAGAGGCAAAATATCACTAGACACTGAGTATTCTTGTTCATACTAGAGGTAATCCTGTGTTCTCAAAGTAGGGTCAAAAATATAATCTACATCAGTAGCTGTTAAGGAAGTAGCCCACTTGATCCATTTAGGATGTCAGGCTTTCACGTTAGGAATGCTGGCATTGGTGATGGCCTCTTACGTTGGAACAGGAGACGCCACAATTATGTGTTTCCCCTGCACCAATGGATGTTCCTTTAGCACAGCTATCTGAACAGCAGTCAGATTTTTTCAGTGGAAGCAAAACACATTTCTGCATTGTAACATAGATGCAATTTATTTGCAATTGGCTCTGTTTCTCTTTCATTGAATAAAATATATGTGTAACCACTGGAACCTGTAATTATGTGGATGACTAAATAAGTAGTGTTAACTGAGTATGTAAGTGTTTAGACTCAAGCATGTCTGTTTGAAAGTTTCTGAGAATACTAGCATGTTAAGTAATCAAATATTTATTAGAAAAATCTGGACAAACCAAATCGTACAATGGATTAACCCATAGTGCATAATCAGGTTGAGCATGTTCACTCAAAGTTGAGAAATCTTATAAGCAATTGAAGCTTTTTCAAGGTACTTGGTTTTGCAAAAGAGCACATTTCTAGGCTTTTGCCTTAATTTGCTACTTCCTATCCCAAAAATACAACACTGAGAAAGGCAACTTTACATTTTGGAAAATTTAATTTAGAGCCATGGTCCGCAATTCCCAAAATAATACGATTCACTCCGACAAATATGAGTTTAAATCATCATCTGAGAGGTAAATGTCATTAATGTAAGACAACGTTTCTGCGTCAATTTCTTGTCAAATTGATGTCACTTGGGCAGCAAACAGGCCTGGACTCTTCTTATACCCTTGTGGGGGCCTATAGAACTTTTGTTGAGCTCCTAGCATTGAGCACGCGGTCAAATTGCAGCGTTCAGGTATATTGTGACAGAAAAAAATCATTGTCTAATGTAGTTTTATATTTTTTACAAACAATATTGTTTATTAAGCCAATGCTGTGTGAATTTTATACAGGAAAAGTACGAGTGTGACTGTTTAATTGTCGATAGTCTAAGGCTATACGAGAAATGATCAGGTTTAAGCCCAAGAAATAATGTATTATTCACAGGGGAGGCTCAATCATACATACAACAGCACATAGATTGACATGGAAGCAGACCATGTGGCAGCCCTGTATGAGACTGTGGTATACTTGCCAACATTCCATGACCAAAAGAGGTGCTTTTGTTTCGATTTCTAACATGCTATTTTGCATAATGATGACATCAAATGAAATGACATCACACAGCCTTTAACCTGCTCATGAGATCACTGTACATTATCATACAACACATGACCTGGAATACACCACAGGAAAAGACTATCTGGCCTTTGATTCAGTGGGTGGAAGAGCTAGGCTTAGCTCATACAGGTATTTTTTGAGACCCAGTGAAACATACCAGAATATAAGGACTGCAAGCCCCATTCAGTCTCAATATTTGATATCCTTGGTTTAATTTACCAACCATCGTGATCCCCTACTTTAATCTCGCCTTTTTCCAGTTCTATTCTTACCCTATGTCCAGAAGCATTTAATTACTCTCATACGATACGTGGACTCCTGACTCAACCTTTCCCACCCAAGTATAGCAAATCTATTGTCATTTTCTTGTAGTTTTAAGAGTGAAGGGAGTAGAAGGAAGTAAAGAGAGAAAGGACATGGGGACAGATGTAGGTAAATACCATTTACCGCTTCTAAAAAAACAAATTTTACTGATTTGGTATTTTAGAATGGGTAAATGGTATGTAGGTATCCATTTAGTAATTTTTACCGAATCGGTAAATACCGAATCGGTATTTACCGTTTCGGTATTCCCCATTCATTCCTATGGGCCTGGAGGCCCCTAGGAATGAATGAGAATTACCGAATCGGTAAATACCAAATGTGTAAGAGGGGGAAGACCTACAAGGGTGGCAGGGTGTCACATTGACACCCTGTTGCACCCCTGAATAGTGCATGGGTGCACATGTGGCACACATAGATGCCCTAAGGGCATGTATGTCTGCCACATAGCACTGTTAAAAAAGCACAAAATTGCTTTTTTAACGGTTTTCGTTATTTACCACCAACTTGTAGTTGGTGGTAAATAACGAATCCTTACAAGTGAAAAGCACTCACTTGAGTGCTTCCTACATTAAGGATTCAGTAATTTACCGAAAAGGTATTTAAAAATTCAGTAATTTACAGATTCCTTAAATTACCGATTCAGTAAATTACTGAATCATTAAATTAGGCCCCTACATCTCAAATGCCTAATACCGGTCGGTAACAGCCGAAATTCTTTAATTTCATCCGTTACCGTCCGGTATTAGGCTTCCCACATCTGGCCCATGGATAGAAAGAAGAAGGGACTGAAAGAGGAGATAGGGAAGGAGTAAAGAGCAGACGAGTTGAGCGGAAGAAGAGCGACAAGGAATGGGAACAAGCAAAGGGGGATAAGAAAGAAGGAGCAGGGATAAAGTGGGAGATGGAAAGGAAGATATAGAGAGGATTAAACAGGGTAGGAAATAAGGAGAGAAACTAACTGAGGGTATACTGGAAAAGGCAATGGGGGAAAACTGGGACAGAAAACATAAAGGAAAAAGATAAAGGAAGAATGAGAGTGGAAATTTATAGTAAGAAAATGGAAGCAGGAAAATTGAGCCTCAAGGAGCATAAGAGCAGACAGAAATGATAAGAGAGCAGAACAAAGAGGGAGAAAATAAGATGGGGAAAACAAGGCTTAGGAATAGAGAGTTTGATATGTGAGTAAAAGGTGTGGGAAGGGAGGAGGTTGTAAAGAATAGAGAATGAAGAGAGAGCAAAATGTCAGGAGAATGAGAGTGTGAGGTGGAGAGCTGGTAAAGAAAGTAAAGAGAATGTGAGGGACTGGAGTGAGAGATGGGGGAGCCAAGCAAGGATGATCTACAGCGAAAAAGTGAGGAATCGAGAGAAGGTGAGAAGAGGGTCAGAAAGGATGATAACAAAAAAGTAAGCAAAGGAAAAAACATACTGTGAGTATGACGGAGCATTAAAACACTTCTTATTTTAGAATAAGTTGCCAACAATATTGGAACTTTTATATCCCCTTACTAAAGTGCCTAAACATGGACGAAATAGATTTGGACCAGTGTCTGGTCAATGCTTTGATCCTTCCTGACCTGTCCACAGCTTTTGACATGGTCTTTCATTTTATTCTTATTTTCTACATGTTTTTATTCTTTTCTTGAACAATGATAGATAACAAATATTTGATTACAACACTTTTTGAGATCTCAATACCGAGTATCAAGCAGTTAATGATCCCAGATATTCCTATTGTATATAGTATGCAATGTTTCAAAGAGCAGTCTATCTTAAATGATCACAGTGCCCCTGTCACCATTCTCCAACATTCTCCAATTACGGGACATGACCATATCATATGAAGGAGGTTCAGCCACAGCCTAGTTGCATCTGGGACAATCCCCAATTTGCATCCGGAAAATTTTGCTAAAGATATTTGGAGCTAGTTAGACGTGGTGAGGGATTTTAAATTATAGTAAGTAGATTCTAGCATTGCTAGTTATCTCAGAGGCCCTCAGAGGTGGAATCTTCAAGGAGAACCACTGTCAAGGTACTTGTAAGGGCACACCTAGAGATCTTTGCATTGGCCAGATTTTCCAAGATGGTAATTTCAAACAGAGGAGAACATTTAATTTTCTTTTACATGAGAGAGATGTAGGGCAAGCTGGTCTGCCCTTCCATTTCTCCACAGTGACCACCCACAGATCAATGGGTTGGTGGAATGCTTTAACAAGATCCTGAAGTTCATGATGGGAACTTTGCCACAGAATCTCAGGAGGAAGAGGGATTTTCTCCTGCCATCCCTCCTATTCATCTATAGGGACAATTTGCAGAAGGGAGCTGGGTTAAGTAACTTTGGACTGCTCACCTTAATCAGAGAACATTTGGAAGAAACACCTGAGTCACCCCAGAAGGATGTAGTAGACTGTGCGACTGGCCTCATGAAACTGATATTCAATACATGGATCAGGCGAGAAAAAAAACAGTCAGGCAGACCAACACCTGATGAAGGGGTGGTATGATCAAAAAGCGATGATGACAAGAGAGTCAGGTGTTGGTGCTTAAGTCCTTTTTCATCTGAGCTCTGAAGGGTATGTGATGTAGAATGAACAAGTTGGTGCAGAAGATTTCTTATGCAAACTACCTGCTGAACACAGGGGCATTGTAAAGAAGCTTGGTAACATGACAGTGTGGTACTTGTAATTTTGCATGGTGCACTGTGAATATAGTATGCTGTATACCCTGCTCCAATGCCACATTGCAGAATGTGTTCTGCAAACACAAGCTGGCTAAGAAATCCACAGAGTAGTGTTGACAGGTAGTGTTTGGTAAAAAAAAAAAAAGTGAATGGGCTAACTGCTGTTCATGAATATATTTTATTTGCAATGCCAAATGAAAGTCTGGCTACACGAGCCTGTAATAGTAATTGTTTACTTTTTCCACAGTAAATGAATCAACATCGTGCATGGGGAGCTGGTTAGAGGCTTGAAAAGACTAAGGGCCAGATGTACAACCATGAATTGCATGGGCAAATGGGTTAGCGACCCGTTTGCGCCTGCAAAAAATGATAGAGCCATGTACAATTCCTGTTTAGCGAAGCGCAATTTATTTGCGACTCGCTAAATAAGAATTGCGACTTGCTATTAGGAAGTGGCATTTCAAGGGCATCATCCCTTTCTAATAGCGACTTTCTACCCGGTTGCAAAAGACTCACAATTTACCGCTCTCTTCAAGAGGGTGGTAATGCGCTCACGAATGGGAAGGGGTTCCCGAGGGACATTATACATAATAACAAAAAATGACCGGTCTTATGTGTTGCTGTACTAGTAACTGAGAAAAACAGGACTCATGCAAATAATAAAGGAGTTACAACTGGCTGAGATATTCCCATCAGACCACCCTTTTGCGGAGTCTCATCATATGGGGTATTTGTTTAATCCATCCAACCTACCGCCCAAGCCATCAAATGATGGTGCGGATATGGATGTGGAGTAGAAACTCTAGCCAAGTTGTTACTCAGAGGGTAGTGCTCAGGGTGTGTAGTACAGTGCTGTGGTGAAGACTTAAAATTAACGACTCAGACAAGAAGAATATTTTAATAGGATTTGTCTGAGTGCCAAGGTTAAAATCGCGCCTGGTAGTCTAAATATATAACTACACTGTGACGCTGTGCAGGACGGTCGACATGTTTCAGCCAAATTGGAAGTTTTTATCCGGCTTTCGTCAGGACCTAGATGATAAGCTACTGCAACCTGATAAAGTGAAGTGCATAAGTGTAAATAAAATTGGTGCCAAAATTATATCAGAATACTTATATCTACCAGGAACTTGGAGCCCCAATGTTCGCAAGGAAGAAATGCATTCTATCTTAATCACGTTGAAAAAAAGCACAAGAAAAATACATATTCAAATGTATAGCCATATATTCACAAGAAACTGTACAGACAACACATCAAACAGAAGTAAGTTGTACTCTGTTTGTTCAAGAGTGGACTCACTCATTCACAGAGGAAAAAGATAGCCTGGCTGTGAATACTCACCGCGCTTCGCGTGGGAAATATATATTCACAAGAAACTGTACAGACAACACATCAAACAGAAGTAAGTTGTACTCTGTCTGTTCAAAAGTGGACTCACTCATTCACAGAGGAAAAAGATAGCCTGGCTGTGAATACTCACCGCCCCTTCCCCTCCGCAAATTCACGGGAAATATTTTTTTAGGGGCAGGCAGTGGTCCCAGGGACCACTATTTGCCCTTAAAGAAATGAAACAAAAACGTTTCCTTTTCTTTTTTAAATAAAAAAAACAGCTTTTTTTAAAAGCAGTCCCAAACATGGAGGTCTGCTGAGCCCAACAGGCCAACATCCCGGGTAGGGCCAGCTATTCCCAATGGGGTCGCAAATTGTGAGTGCCTCATGAATATTCACGAGGCATGTCATTTGCGACCCCATTGGGAATCGCAAACAGTGTCTCAGACACTGTTGTACATTGCATTTTGTGACTCACAAATTGTGACCCGCAATCGAGCGCAATTTGCGAGTCACAAATTGTCATGGTCGTACCTCTAGCCCGAGATGTTGCATATATATAATTTGAAAGCAGATAAAGAAGATTAGGATAGTGTGATTTTTTTTCTACAATTATCATTGTTATTTTTACATTGGAGTGTCCTGGTTAGGACAAGGTGAAATGTAATTATACTGGTGTAATTCACGTAATCACGGGATAGGTCTGCTACGTGAACATTTCCAGAATTATGCCATTTTGCCTCATTGTAAAATTACACTGTGGTTTGCTGCAAACTTATGCAATGCAAATAGCCAGAAGAGGAGTGGCAGAATAGCATTGTGCCATGTCCTTTATGACATAAAGTGGCATTTTCCTATGGCCCCTTGGCGTAGAGCTTTTAACAGCAGCACACCATTTTGCACGCACCACAACCTTTGTGCTTTCTCCAACTCTCATACATCATGTTGTAAGATTTCCAAATATATAGTTTTCTATAGAGAACTTCTCTATTATTATACAGCACTGGAAGTTTCAGACAATATTGATCTTTATGTTTTTTAATTTACAATTTTTTTTAGGTCGAGCGACCTATCTCAATGCGCACATGCGCATTGAGAGCGGGAGCTCGATATAAAAGGGCTTAAACAGATGTTTAACTAGCTGGCGATTTGGTGCTGTGCCCGTGAAATGCTCGTGCACAGCATCAAATTGTCAGCCATCTGCCATCTGTTCCCCAGCAGCTCCGCCCCACAAGCTTCCCCCAGCGTGCAAATGGAAAGAAAAATGGTTTTTAGATGTCAGAGAAAGGGCGCACTGCCAGTATGGAAGCACTATAGGACAAGTAGAATGTGGTGCAACTGGGTGAGTGGACAACCATGTAACCACTCTAAGGAGAAGTCAGCAAGCTGTGCTAATCCAACGTTACAAAAGGAAACATACCCTATGCACACACTTATAGGTACAAAAATGGGCACGGTGTGGCCCAATACAACTGTTCAATAGGGTGCAGAGAAACAACAATAATATGCAAATCGATGTAAATAAATAAACAAGTTATGTAAAGAAATCTTGGTCTCCTTGTTTTAATCAATCAAAGCTTTTGAACAACCAGCCGACACATGTTTCATCGCATCTTGCGAATCTTCAGGGCTCCAATGGTTGTGTTTGGACCCCCAGCGTGCGCTCTGGCTCAGTCGAGCCGCACTCACCTATCTCAATGCGCACATGCGCATTGAGAGCGGGAGCTCGATATAAAGGGGCTTAAACAGATGTTTAACTAGCTGGCGATTTGGTGCTGTGCCCGTGAAATGCTCGTGCACAGCATCAAATCGTCAGCCATCTGCCATCTGTTCCCCAGCAGCTCCGCCCCACAAGCTTCCCCCAGCGTGCGCTCTGGCTCAGTCGAGCCGCACTCCTCCCACACCTCTCACACACAAGTGAAGCTTCACTTCAAAGGCCCCCGCATTTACATTTCACTTGTCTCTTGTATTCTCTCACTCGCACGCTCAAACACACACACATTTACTCTTAGCCTCCGTGGCACTCTCGTTCTCCCTTTTGCATGCACATTTTTTGCTCTCAGCTTTCATTACTCTCTCTGCTGTTCCCCTTCTTTTACTCTTTTTCTTTCAGTCACTCTTTCCGCAGCCTATCTGTCCTCATGACTGTCTCTGTTTCTCTCTCATATTATGCCCCTCTCTCTCTCTCGCTCTGTTTTTCTCTCTCAAACACACACGTACACGCTCAGAAAGATACTTGTAAGCACACGTGTAACTGCAGCCTGGACAACGAAAAACTTCTGAGTGTGGCCAGACTATGCAAACTTTGTACAAGTGCAGTGAATTTTGCATGAGCTTTTTTTGCATCGACCTTCTAAGTGCAAATATAATATTTTCACAGATGGATGGCTGCACAAAACGGGCTTCTGCAGCAATCGGTGCAAATGTGTTTGCATTGCTCATTCTGTGCAGATTTTGGTGCAAGCATTGCAGTGCACGAGTGCCATGGTACTATGTTGGTTGTTCAAGGGTAGATGGGTTCAGATCTTCGTTTCGGTCTGCCCTTTAGTTTTCACAACAAAGCAAAGACAACCCTGAAAATGTCCATGAAGTATAAAACATCTTAATGTAAATTGTCCGGCAAATTCCCACGCTTAAAATGTCTCTGTAAAGAGCAACAATTTGAAAGTAAAAACCTGAAAAGAGCATTTTTTCTAGGCGAGTTTCGCAAATGTTTGAACAGTAGCAAAAACATCTGCAGCTAAACCCTGTGTGTAATACGTTTGCTGTGTGGGGAGTGCACATTTTTTTTAACACCACCAACAACGTTTTGAGTAGTTATTTGGCTACCCCTAGTCCGTGGACTTTTCTGCTTTAACTGCATTTGCACCCTAGCATAGTTTAGTTTTTCCAGCGCATTGCCTATATTTCCCACGGATGGTGTTAGTTGGTGCTGAAAATTGTCCAGTTTTCTTACATCTTTAAAACTGTTTAGAATGCTGTTGGCCTGTATTTTTCGCCTCACAACCAACAACTCAGAAATGTGAAAGTCCCAACTTTCACCTGAAGAACTCACATGGTGATTTTGTCTACCTAAATCCTATTAATTGCAGTGCTTGCATCAATTGTGGCAACTTCGTGAGATAGAAAGTTTGCACACCCCTAGTTGTGTCCTGGCGGCTGGCGAATCAGCTAGCACCAAAGACTAGCTTACATTTTTTGGGGTTTCAAATGTTTACCATAGTTAAATGTACTAGGCGGATTTTTACATAAGGGTGGAAATACTTACAAATGTACATTTCTCCAGTGGTCAAAGACTTCAGTTTTCACATGAAATGTGTTCTGAATCAATTAAATGTATGAACTCAAAACTTTTTCCCTGAGATGCTAAGTCTCATTTCCCAACCTTTTAAGGGCCTAACTTTGAGTTGGGGGAAATGTGTGACTACACCAAGTGGCTGAAATTAATGATTCCTGCCAGTGCCTCAGCACATATTTCTTCATATTAACAGTTAAAACCCACGGATGGATGGCTGCACAAAACGGGCTTCTGCAGCAATCGGTGCAAATGTGTTTGCATTGCTCATTCTGTGCAGATTTTGGTGCAAGCATTGCAGTGCACGAGTGCCATGGTACTATGTTGGTTGTTCAAGGGTAGATGGGTTCAGATCTTCGTTTCGGTCTTCCCTTTAGTTTTCACAACAAAGCAAAGACAACCCTGAAAATGTCCATGAAGTATAAAACATCTTAATATAAATTGTCCGTCAAATTCCCACTGAACATCACCACATCCACCATCACCACCACACCCACCGCATCCACCACCACCGCATCCACCACCACCGCATCCACCACCACCGCATCCACCACAACCACATCCACTGCATCCACCACCACATCCACCACCACATCCACATCCACCATCACCTCCACATCCACCATGACATCCACCGCCACATCCACCACCCCATCCACCACCACCACCGCATCCACCACCACCACTGCATCCACCACCACATCCACCGCCACCACATCCACCGCATCCACCACCGCATCCACCACCACATCCACCACCACATCCACCATCACCACCACATCCACCATCACCTCCACATCCACCATGACATCCACCGCCACATCCACCACACCCACCAGCACCACATCCACCACACCCACATCCACCACATCCACCACCACATCCACCACCACATCCAACACAACCACCACCGCATCCACCACATCCACCATCACCTCCACATCCACCATGACATCCACCACATGCACCACCACATCCACCACCACATCCACCGCATCCACCACCACATCCACCATCACCTCCACATCCACCATGACATCCACCACCACATCCACCACATGCACCACCACATCCACCACCACATCCACCACCACCACCACCGCATCCACCACCACCACCGCATCCACCACCACATCCACCATATCCTCCATCACCTCCACATCCACCATGACATCCACCGCCACATCCACCACCACCACATCTACCACATGCACCACCACCGCATCCACCACCGTATCCACCACCACATCCACCACACCCACCACCACCACATCCACCACCAGGTGCAAATGCAATGTTCTTGGATTTTCGTCACAATAAAATACACTGAACATAATCTTCACAAAATTAAATTACAAACGTTTAAGCTATTGCCATTTATAAATTACAATAAATTTTATTTAAGTATTAATTATTTACAAAATTAAAAGCCATTGTTATTTGCAATATCAATACATCTAAGTCACGTAAAGACAACACACATTGCATTACAAATGCTATAGGTGTCACATTTGCGAAAGTTAAAACTATTGACATTGTAACTGACAAAGCTATTACTTTTGCTATTTTCAAAACCAACACATAAATAAAAAAAGTGTCATTTACAATACCAATTGCTCAAACTTTCCTAATGCGAGACCTATTGCATTTCCAATGCTTGTTTATTAAAAGATGCTTTGAAAAGGAAAATGTGCTTGGTGAATCATAACAAAACCGTCCCGCATGAACTGTGCTGTGATGGACTGTTGAAGCTACAATGCTGAGCTTGCAAGTATTTGTGTGCCAAGACACAATGAAGCCAGCCCTTATAGTCACACATTATTAACTGTTGGCACAGATCTCTGGCAGCCACCAAAGGAAAAAAAAACGATTACATTGTATGATAAGCCTCAACTATTTTTTTTGTTACAAATACAGATCGTCACACTTCATTTTTTTTCTTCTATTAGTTGTATGAGAACACCCATGCCTTATATGGATACAATGTATGTTATTGTAAATATGATCTGGGTGACTACCAATCTGGACTCATTTCATGCTACGGAGGCCGCTAACTTACACTTTGCAGATAACGCCCTCCTGACCACAGATATAAATATGACCCCTTTCTCCTGATATTGCAGGGCATTGCAGCTGCCTTCAATACAGCCAACCATTCCTCTCTCATCCACACCCTGGTGTCTAAAATGGGATTCACTGGCAATATCTTCACTGGTTCCCATCCTGTGTTTCCAACAACAACAGTTTGTTTGCATGGGCACGTCCAGATCCAAAAAGATCCCTTTCACATGCAGCTCCATGCTGGCTCTTGTCATCTTGAACCTCTACAATGAGCCTTATAGGGCTCAACTCACATATAGCAGTATCAAAATTCACTAATATGCAGGCAATAAACATCTCTACTGGAAAGTCTCCTCTGCTACAGATACAAGTGCCTCAAACACTGCCGACATCTCATCTAGATCAGTTGCCCAGGTGTAGAAAGCTGGCTCTGTATATATATATATACCAAAATGAGGTATAGTGTGCACAGAGTCGAAGGTAGGCAGAGGTAAAATTAGATCGCACCTTCCTTTTTATTTGTAGTAGTGTGGGTGAGCAGTAATCTTTATGAGAGGGTAGTGTTAAGCATTTATTGTACCCACTCAGGCAGCAAATTATGTCACACACTAAAAGACTGAACTCGGACAAATTTGTTTGTATCAAAAATATTAAGTTCTTTTATTTCTAGAACCAAGCCAAGCCTGGTGCAGGTAAGTGAAATAATATTTTGCACATGTTATGCAATGTTTACAGTTGAATCCAGGTTCAAATGCAGATGGTTGAATTATAGGTAAGTCAATATTTCGAAATTGCTTTTCAGTTACTTTACAGATTACTTTGTATGTTACTTTTTAGATTACTTTTTACATTACTTTTTCTACTCAGTATGATATGCCTAGATTTCACACTGGGACCTTTCCTATAGAAAAGGTAAGTAAATGAGTTTTTGTACATTTGCAGGTTTTCAGTGTTTCATACAAACCAACACCACATTTAGGGGCCAATTACGATCTTGCCTGGAAAGCATTCCTACCGAATTGCTCCCGAAATGCCTTCCAGACGACTCGGATCGGGTGAGTTCGAACAAGCGATTTGGATGTATCTGGATGCTTTGGGATAGGATCGGTCGGACTCCCATTGACTTCGGAGAACACAGGCTCCCACTGAAGTAAGGGGTGGCTGGGAAAAACCTTGCACCCTGTGGCAGGACCCCCATGGTCCCTGCCACACTGTACATGGTTGGAAAGGGGGTCACTTGGGTACCACCACACCCCCTTCCCCCGCAGGCTGAATTCGGAGCGCCCCGGGCTACTGGCCCCCAAAGACAGATTCCAGACAAAATTGATTCAGAACGGCTGTTTGAATCGGTCATCTTACTTGCTCTCTCAGAAAACGAGTCCAAGGAGCTGTACAATTTGGCTCTAAAAGACTCGACCTATCCGAATGCCTTTCGGAACCGATTTGGAGAGCCCTACCGGTTTGTGGGCATTGAAATCAGTCATAGGGAACTGTGTACGATTCGGTCGGCAACAAGGGTTTCGACAAATCTGAATCCGATTCAGAGCCCTTCCGAATGGGATCATAATCGACCCTTCAGAAGAATTTTCAAGGAAAACAGTCAATGCAATTCTATGGGAGGAAATTAAGTTATTGGTTCGCAGGTAAGTACTTATTTGTGGGAGTTGGTATTCTGGGGTTAGAACCAGGGATCCCCCAGGGTCGAGGATGCACTCTCAGAACACCCTCAGCGGCACTAGGGCGGCCGGGTGCAGAGTGCTGAGGCACAATATTATCCAATGAGGGATAGAGGGCCTACTGTTGGTGGCTGCTCACAAGCAGGCCGCAAGGTTGTGGGAGGAAAGCTTCTGGACTTAAACAAAGGGCGGAGGGGGATCCAGTTTAGCACACAAGATGCACCCACAGCGGCACAGGGGCGGCTGGGTGCAAGGTGCTGTTTTGGCATAAGTGCCCTTTTTGTTTTCAACGGGAGTTGCCGGTTTTGTATTTTGGCTGCAGGCTTGATCCAGGAAGACTTCTGGGAGAAACCAACAGCTGGGCAGGTAAGTTGGAGGGCTTGGGGACATGGATGCACCTCAGGTTCTCCTCTCCAGGATGCAGGTCGGCTGGATGCAGGGGTGTCTTTTGAGGTTGGATTTCACCTTACCAGGCCACTCGCTGTAGGGGAGTCTCTGTGCAGAGGCTGCAGGCGACATCAGGGAGTCCAGGAGGGGTCAACCCACGGTGGACTCGGACTCCGGAGCACTGGGGGACCTCGCTGGGACCAGTGGGCCACCTGGATTCGAGCCGTAGGCATTGGGTGCAGTGGTGATTCCAGGCATCAGGTTTCTTTGTCCTCAGCAGGCTCGGAGTCTTTTTTTGTGATTCTTTTGAACAGAGCTGCTGTTCACAGGAGATCCGGTCTTTGCTGAAGGCAGTCAGTCCTCCCAGGATTCTGGATGTCGCTGGCTGCAGGACAAGGTGACTTTTGGCGCAGGATCTCTGGAAACTGCAGATGGGCAGGTAGGGCTGGGGCCAAGTCAGTTCTTCTCTGCAGTCTCCTCTGCTGGGCATCTTCTTTCATCCTTCTTTGCAGTTGGTGGGAATCTGCCCTCTTGGTTCAGGGATGCTTACTAAGGGCCAGATAAAGGTAACTTCCATTTAGCGAGTCCTTAATATCGATTATTACTGAATCGCTATTAAGGACTCGCTCTAATGGAATGTAGGTAGGAATCGCTAAAATATTAGAGAATCCTTAGCATTCCTTAAGTACGAATTGGTAATTCAGATTGGCTATTAAGGAATACCTAGCCAGTCATTCCTATGGGCAAGGTGGCCCATAGAAATGAATGGGAAGAGATTCACTATTAGCGATTCGGTATTACCAAATCGCTAATAGCGGGAGGTATTACAAGAACACCCTGTTGCACCGCTGAAATGTGTGCACATGTAGCGCGCATACATGCCCTAAGGGCATGGATGTGTGCCACATAGCACATTAAAAAAAGCTGAAAAGTGCTTTTTGTTAGGAAATCGCTACTTACCACCAACTTGAAGTTGGTGGTAAATAGCGATTCCTTATGGCTAAGGTTCACTCTTTTTAGTGCTACGTACATTGCATTCAAGGAGTCGGTATTTCCGATTCCTTAAATGCAAGAGCAAAATAAGGAATTGCTATTTTGCGATTCCTTATTTTGCATGTAGGTTTAAAGTCACCTACATCGCACATGGCTAAATACCGGTCAGTAACACAGAAATTTAACGAATTTCGGCATTACCGACTGATATTTAACCACCTACACCTGACCCTAAATACTGTATTTAGTGGGGGTTTTAGGGGTCTCGAGGTCAGTTGCCAATGGGCTACTGACCTTAGGGTGACTACAGCCTTGGTGGGCTCACCCCAGGTGGGGGAGTGTGCACAATCCCTGATCTGATTGGAGAGTGCCTGCCATCTGCAAGATGGTGGGCAATGAAAAGTGGGCTTCACCTCGCCACCCCCACCTGAGCGGTGGAGTTGGCAGAGGTGGGCACAACTTCGAGGCTGGGCTAATTTTTCCCGCCTGTCTTCCCGCAAAAAAGGAGGGGAGACAGTCAGGGACTGCACCTGATAGCAGGAGAGGCTGGGGGTCGCGTTACAAAGGCGGCAAGGCCTTTGATGCTCCCCTGTCACAGATGGCTCTTCCTGGCCTGGGGGGCACCTCTGCACAGGAAAGGCTTTTGTTTCTGGGCTCATGAAGCGAGGGTTCCCACCCCACAGATCCAGAAACATGTCTTGCGGTGGCAGGCTGGTGTGTACCAGTCAGGGAATCCACCAGAGGCTGGTGGTTTTTCAGGAGGCATCTCTAAGTTGCATTCTGAGTGCATTTTCATTAAGTCCCTCACTGGCATCAGTGTGGCTTTCATGTGCTGAGAAGTTTGATACCAAACTTCCCAGTTTTCAGAAAAGCCATTATGGTGCTGTGGAGTTCTTAATGGCAAACTCCCAGCACCATTTACTCCTAATGGCATTACTGCACTTACAATGTCTTAGAATTGGTCTAGACACTGTAGGTTTACAGGGCCCATGCACTTGTACCCTCACCACTCACTACAAGGGGGAGAGGAAAGACGAGAAAGAGAAGAGAAGAAGAATGTAGGGCCTCCTAGGTCTAGGAACCTACTGAAGAGAGGGGAGAGTTAGTCTTGCCTCATGTTGCCCTCACACGCCCAGAAGGATGCCATGCTTCATCATCGGGCGTTTGCTCCTCGTCGGGCCGGTGCTGTAATGCCCTACAGGTCCCCCAAAGGGTCCCTTTGGCGCAAAACATGTCAACCTTTTTCTAGTTACCAGGGCACATTAAGCCCACTAGGATAACACACAACCTACGTTTTTCTTTATTCTGTCAAGGGTACCGCAACATTAAAAACAAATTTGGTAACCCTTGGGCAGATTTAATACACGTTGCACGCACAACACCACTCTCTAATAAGACCCACCCCTCACACCTGCATGCTTCTAATAACAGCTGTTCTCTAAAAAGATCTCCACCAAAATCACCCTTTAGGGGACCCGTATGGCATTGCAGCGCCGGCCCGACGAGGAGCAAACGCCCGATGATGAAGCATGACATCCTTTGGGATGTGTGATGGCAACATGAGGCAAGAATAGCTCTCCCCTGTCTTCAATAGATACCTAGACCTAGGAGGCCCTACATTCTTCTTTTCTTCTCTTCTCTTCTCTTCTCTTCTCTTCTCTTCTCTTTCTTGTCTTTCCTCTCCCCCTTGTAGTGAGTGGGTAACATTCTCTCCAGATGGTCCAAAATCAGGCGGCTAGACTGATTTGGAAACAACCTAAATGGCAGTCAGCAAGCCCCGTCATGGAGAAACTACACTGGCTGCCGATGGCCCAAAGGATTGCCTTTAAGACCGGATGCACTGCTTTTAAAGCGCTACATGGTAATGGTTCTAAATTCATAAGAAATATGATAGTCAACTATAAGCCCCAGCGCAACCTACGGTCTGCCCATCTCAGCCTAGCCACCACCCCTTTGTTTAACAAAAAGAGGCAAGGAGGCAGCAGCTTCTGCTATCTAGCGGCCACTTTCTGGAATTCTCTCCCTCTGTCTCTTAGGAGTTGTGACAATCTCTTGGGCTTCAGAAAGCTCTTGAAAACATGGCTCTTCAAGTAGTCCTATCTTTGCGAATTGTACTTCTGTCTCCTTGAAATAGCGCCAAGAAATCTATGGGTGTACGTGCGCTTTAAAAATAATTATTAAGATAACATAACATAACATTCTGTAACCCCCTAAACTGGAACAGTGGCCCCATTTTATGATTATACATTCCTACAGGTGACCATGAGCATGGAGCCCCCAGAGGAGCCTGGAGAGCGTGGTCCCCTACTCTGAGTGTAACATTCATGAACAAGCTGGTTATATAGCACCTCAATGATTACTCTTCCATGTTAGAATGCACAAATATGTTGTTTAGCTCTTGCCGCTGCTCCCCACATGGATGTAACAGTGTAGTGGTGATGTATGTGTGTTTTTGTTTCTAGTCGCCATGGCAGTTTTACAGTGCCTCAGTAACGCATGGATTGCCCTCAGTGAGGTGGTGTTAGCATGGAGCGGGGAAAGGGTGCTGGGGGCAAGCAGCGAGGAAGGGACACAATAGGACACAGAGGCTGAGTGGCATACGTGCAAGTGACAAGGATTGGGGATAGGCAACCACTATGAAAGAGGTTACAAAAAGACAAACTAAACAACTCTGTTGCAGGAAGTAAACGGTTGAAACACGTCGCTCTGATGTGCAGCTGCTCAGGCACCGGATGACAAACAAAACAAGCATTGGCAAAACCAACCTGTTGCCTGTTGCCAATGCCCTGTGATCGTGTATGTTGGCTTTTTTAATGCTTGATGCTTTTTAAATGCAGCGGTATTTGCAAAGCTAAACAGCGGAGGCCAGCTGTAGAGGAGTAGTGAGGAAGGAGAGAACATAGGGGAAAGCGTCGGCAAATGTGGAGGAGCGGGAAAGCAACAGAGGAGGTACGTAGGGAGAAAATAAAAAATAAATAAAGAGAATGTCCAAAGGCCTACTACACATGAATGTAAAGTTTAAACACTGCTAAATGCCCGATTTTTAACCAGATTACTGACTTGGGATTTACACAAATTAGTTCACTAGAGGTCCATATTTAGCCCAAAAGCTACTCTAATGCCTCCAGCCGCAAGCAATTGCATGCTAAATTAAGAACTGTGTGCGTCAACCATAATAGATTGTTTACTCCTAGCTGCGTTCCCAAGTTCACAATTTGCCCTGGTCACCCCTCTGTTGAACCAGTGCGTTGCCTCCCCTTGCGCTCTTTGTGTGGTCCTTACTAGTGTTATTGACCACCATGCTGCTCTGCCCTCTGCGTGATTTTTGAGGGGCCACCGTGCTGGCTACAGACCCCTCATCACAGCTGCTCTCTTCGGTGTCTGAGCACGACAGCATCTCGGGGATGCCACCCTCCAATTTCTGGCTTGGGTGCTCCTGCCCCCGTTGTGCTCCAGCTTTCCAGCAGCAGCATCCTTTGCTCCTGCCTTGGTGGTATTCTTGGGGGCCGCTGTTCTGGCTGCATGCCCCCTGCATCCTGGTTTCATGGGAGGGGGGTGCGGGTGGATGCCCGCTGTGGCTTCTCCCCCTTCCTGTGGACCCCCTCCCTGATGTGTTGATCCATCCACAATTTTCCTTTTAGGGCCACCAGAGCCCTGGCTTTCTCCAACATGGCCTGCAGATCTGCTTCCAGATTTGGCACCGCTTCCCCTCTCTGCCTCTTATTGCCCTTTTGGGGGTTCTCTGGGTGCCCTGCCGGTTCCCTGAAACGTGCAGGCAGCCGTGTTTCCCTCCCAGCTGCCCCACATCTTCCTGCCATCCTGCTGCTGGGCCCATTCTTCTTCCTCTGTGGTTTGGCTACCTGGTTCTGTAGCGGCCACTGCTCTACTGTCCACAGAGATTGCAGCTACTGCTACCTGATGATCACCCCACTGGCCTGTGCACGTGCTGGCATCCAAAGCAAAAAAAGTGCCTTCTCCTGCCAATCGGCGAGGTCTTTACCCCCCAAGCTCTTTCTATGCGAGATTTGTGTCCTTTTTCCCGCCAAAAAGCCCTCTGATTCAATCGTCTCTTAGGGTCTCTAAATGCTTTGATACCGTTGCCTTCCCCCTTTGCAAATGCTTAAAGGCGCAGGTTTTCCCTGAACCAGAAACAAGCATCCTGGGACCGGTTTCTAGGAAACACCCTTCATCAGCCAGGCTAGCTTGAGTCCAGTGGCAAAGTGAGCAAGGGACCCATGTCTGGTCATACCCTGCCAGAAATTGGTGCAGCACCTGGATCACCACTGCATCGACCCGTAGCACCTGGATGTTCTCACGTATCCCAACTTTGTGCCAAATCTACATCGATGTAGGGCTTTCAGTAAGAAACCAATGCATCACCTCCTCTCGAGTAAGGAACTGATGTATCACCTCCCCTGTGTGAAAGTAAGGAACCAACACCTCACCTCCTCTGGAGCAAGGAACTGATGCATCGCCTTCCCTGTGCCTGTTTTCGTCCTGTAATTTTGACATGTACAAGGTACTTTGCGCTAAAATTGACGCATCCATAGTTTTCTATGAACAGAACCATTTTTACCTTTTGAAAGATATATTTAGATGTCTGTATGTTGGATTTTTGTTGTTTTTGTCTTGTTTTGTTTAGATAAAGATACTCTAGTTTTCTAAACTGGTGTGGTGTCCATGTGTAGTGTTTTAACTGTGTTACTGTGAGTTATACACAAATGGCTTACACATTGCCTCCGAAATAAGCCTGACTGCTAGTGTCACGCTACCAAGGGGGGTGAGCAGGGGTTATTTTAGGTGTGTAGCTCCCCTATCCTGACTAGAAGGAAGGTTCCCTACTTGGACAGGGTACAAACATACCAACTAGACATCCCCCATTTCTAACAGCTACCTCCTGTGACAAACTGTGGATATTGAAGGCTTTTAGGGATGGACTATTATTACACTGTGTTAAACCTGGCGGCAGGTATTTTGTTAGATGGAAATTTCACAGAAAGGGTTTTGGGGTTGGTGATTCACCCGAACAAACTGTGAGGATAGAAGGTATGCACTAAAATAATCCTTGCTAGGCTCTCCTAGGAGAGATAGAGTTTTGCTTTGCCAACTGTAATTTTGTATACATTTCTACTTTTATGGCAGTATGCCTAATAGTTGCCCTCTGGAAAGCTTATTCTCAGTACAGGAGGCTTGAGTAGGTTATGGTGACAAGCCAATATTAAAGGTCATAGGCATGATTGTTTATAATGAAACTTTACAATAACGCCAATTGGCCTGACATATTGATTGTGGAAAGCATATGTTAGTGTCAATTGTTATTTAGGAGTGAAGTGGTATTCCTCTGTAATAAAGCCTACAGATGGGTATTTTCTTACATGATATGTCACAAATTACCTCTGTAACAAATGGTTTTGGTCTTGGTTACCACCTCTGACGAAAACAGTGTGTGTGGGGAGTGGAGGAGATTTCTGCTGTAATAATTTGTGGTAGCATCCCTTCTTAGCGATCTGCCAGGATCTTGTAATTTAAAAAGAATACATAGACCCAAACATATATAAATATATATAGATATATATATATGGGCCTTTGAGTCTGCCTTGTTCTGCTTTTGGTCTGTCTGAGTGTCATTTACACACAGTTTTATCCATTACAGAAAACTTAATTGGATAATGGTTCAATCCACATCAGCCATTAGCTCTCTTGCCCTGTTAAAGGCTACATTTTATGATCACATGCACGCCCAGCTAACAATGAGTGTGCTTCAGTTGCAGTGCTGGCTGGCCAGTCTCTTAGTTTTTAATTCTCTTCTCTTATAGTTCCCATTTAATGTCTTGGCTTCTCTTTTTTTTATTTTAACATTTGTTAAGCGAAAACTACAGTTCTCCGGGCAGTACTAACGGGTCGCTTGCATGCCGCTCATTTCACCTGCACTGCACTGCATCCCATGCCACCATTTTCTCTAAACAGAGACAGTTATTAAAGGTTGCTTTCCATAGTGTATCATTGTTTTACCATTCCAACATAACCAACATGCTGGTACTAAATGTGGAGGTCATGCTTGAGCACTAAAATAACCTTGAACTATTAACAATACTTTTGCAAGACTGACACCCACTGTTCAATTTAGTGTTATTGCAAGCATATGTCTACCATATTTAGATGGTAGAATGTTATCTTTTTTCTACTTGTACTCTTTTATTTATCTTGGATATATTGTTGGGTTTGTGTGTGTTTTATTGTGGTTATTTCAGAGGGTGGATACAAGAATGAGCCAGTGGAATTGATGAATGTATGCATGAGGCACAGATGAGTGACAGAGTTCATGTATGATGACTTATTGAGTTCCTAAAACCACCAATGACACATAGGGCATTTTCATTCATAAGCCATACCTAATGGCATTGCTATTGATTTTTTGGGTCTGGTTTGACAGAGCAGCTTTTTGCAATACCTGTTGTTACTAATGGTTTAAAATGTACATAGAGTTCGCTTTGGCTTTATCCAGAGGCCGAACACTCTCTCTCCTCAGAGTATTGGCTGTTTGATGTATTATTTTGCCTCCCATGGAGTGCTCCCATTGTATTGCTTGGAGTCTATTTTACATCTTAAAAGTACACTGAATCATGACATGTTTTTATCTGTGTTTTTTCCACGGCAGCAGGTTTTCTAAAATGGTTTAGTCAGGATTCACAATGTAAGCCAGACCTGTGTATTGACTTTTTTTCATGTTTGCAGCCCCTATGGCCAAATATTCTGGCACAATCTTACATCACAATTGTATTATTGCTTATATAGTTAAAAAAACTATATTTGACCTGTATTTTACTCCTGCAAAATTGTTTTTATGGGGGAAACGTGAGAATGATTTATGTCCTAGATGTAACCAAGGACCTGCTACGCTAACCCACATGTTTTATAATTGTCCTGAATTGATGGTAATCAAAAATATGATATTAGCATTTTGGGAAGAGGTATTCAATCATAAAATACCAGAATCAGAAACTGTATTCTTACTAGGTCATGATTATTCTCTAAATTTAACTAAATCTGAAGAAAGATTAATTTTTAAAGGTACGGCAGTATTAAGACTAATTTTATCAACTCGCTGGAAAGAAACAGATCCTCCTAGTTTTCAGATGTGGCTAGCGCGTTTCCTAGCGGTTTATAGTTACGAAACAGCTATTTTTGAAACAAGAGGAGTCAAATCTAGGGCCCGCGGGGAGGCACTCTGGCGCCCAATAACTATATGGAAAGCTGGTATTATATCTAGCGGCATTGGTTGATTGAAAAAATTAATGTTCGTATCTCACTTGTCTTAAGTATTCATTGCTGTACCTATGTTGATTTTGTTTAATATATTGTTTCTTCTAATGTTTGATTAATGGTCCAAACTGCATTACCTGCCGTATCGTCAACATTCTATTCACCTTTGTTATGTTTTGCTTCATTTTTTCTTTCGGTAAAGTTGCTCCTGCTTTTCCTGGTTACAAAAATAAAAACAAAAAAAACAATTGTATTATTGCACTGTTTGTAATTATATTGAGCTTCATGCGCTAAAGCGCACTAGAGGACAAGTCGTATGGCACACTAAAGAGGGCGCGGTTGTTTGAATAGCTTTTTATCTATTTTAATGGATTCTTTTTCTGTAGCTTTGGTCTACTGTGCGGTTAGCCTAAATCAAAATGTGGACTTGTTTTCCAACTAGGTTACAGGAATCTCTAAAGTTTGGCATAGTGTATGCTCAGCTATGCGCGTGTGGGTGTAGGCAGGAAGGCAAAAATACTGAGATTGACTTTGTTCTTTTTCACCTGAGAAATATGAAGAGAAGCACTGTTTGTGGGGCGAGCATCTGCACACGTATACCGCAGTTTGAAGCAGACGACATGAAGCGTCTTATTTCAGACAGAGGCAGAGCATGATATAAAGTTTAAAAAAAGGGATTTTCAATTTTGAAAAAATAACATGCCCGGCTGGTGCCTCCTTGAGCCATGATCTTAAAGATTACCTTATAAGGACAACGTTTATGAATTAGGACCTTATGAGCGTGTAACTGTTCCAGCATTGCTGCCCATAATCCATGCGTGACATGGATTTGTTTGAGGCACTATAACCTTCAAAGGGACGTGCTCGTTGTGTGCGGTAATTTAATCAGCTTAAAGATTTCGAGCTCAGGCCATGTCCGTCATACAATATCTGATGCTGGTCGCTGATTTCACTGTACACGAAAGAGAAAAAAACAGGAATGGTGAAATGTGGGTTCCTTTGCGCGGTGCGATTCATATAATCTGCTCTGCACAGCCCATGGTACAGGGCCTTGTATGAATATTTGTTATTATTTTTACACCCACGAGAAAGAACTTTTGTTCATCATCTATTCATGAGTACACACACCCCCGCTGATTCAGGCAAAAAAGGCAGGTGCGTAACACAAAATGATGGCGGCCACTGCAGAATGCGACGAAGGGGTCCCGAGCGGAGTCTCGTATCTCGTAGATATTCATGACGTTGCGCCGAATAGGGCCCACATGAAAGGTCAGGGCGTCCTCTGGAGGGTGCCCCCGACTCTGGGCAGCAGGGGCCTGCGTTATGCCCCTGAAAATAGGGTGTGTGACAGTGACTAGTATAGAAAGTGGGTCCATTAGTCGTTAGTTGTGTAGTATAATACTGACCCGGGCGTCGGGTGCCACTGCGCCTGCCGCACCACTGATAGCAACGCCCATTCTCGGGAGCTGGACTACGGTTGCTTCAGGTGAAGTGACAGTTCACCTCCTCCTGCTTCCATTGCCCTCCTCCACCCCCACATGGCATAAGCGGCGTGGCTGAGCCTCGCTTGACCCCAAGCCTTAAACTCAGCGTGGGCCCAGTTCGGATGTGATAGAGATGACATGAAGAATTACAAATGTGGACGTAAAAAGCCTTCTTGCATATTTGTAATGTGTGAGGTGTTTTGATCAATTCAAAAACTGATTTCATTTTGCACGTGTCTTGCATATTTGTAATGTGTGAGGTGTTTTGATCAATTCAAAAACTGATTTCATTTTGCACGTGTCTGTGCGAATATAACGCTTTAGAGCATGGTAGCCTGTGTTAACTGTCACATCTGACTTATACGAACTAGAGAGGCATTCTGGTTACAGTTTATAACCCTTTCTTGTGCAACAATCATAACACTCTTCGTATACTGTGGTGTTACAGGAGGTCTGTAAAGTGCTCGTTCCAACCACAAATTCAGCAGCAAAGGCTCATTGTCATCTTTACTATAAAGACCGCAGTTGAGGCTTTACAGGACTTCTGTGCCAGCTTTGATTATGTTATTTTCCAGTAAGAGCTATTTGTATGTATTTATTTATGGTATTTCTATAGCTGGATTGTGGATTGTTAATACATTGTGAGGCTTAAACTCTTTTCTCATTTGGAGCCGTGTTGGGGCGGTACTGATGGACAGGGGGGATTTGGGGGGATTTGTTACAGATTCTGGGTGCACATACCGAAAAGTCCTGTTACATTTTGTGCTTTTTGTAGACTTACTTCTTAGTCTGCAGTATGATGGTGTCCAGGCTGCAGGTGTGCTGAGAACCACCAGAAATGATGAGGGGGTGGTGCTGGTTGTGCTGGCTTAATAATTGATACAGCTGGGTTTGAAGATAGAGCAGACCATCACCAGAGGATAATCAAGATGGAGGTGATGTAATTCTATTTCTTCTGACCCTGGATGAGGCTTGCTGCAGCAAGTAGAATAGGGGTTCTAGTGCGGAGTCTGGGAGGCCATTGAGTAGGGTCTTACCACCATCCAGATGCAAGAGTACGAGAACATGACAGCAGTTCTGAAGACACTTTCCGGAAAAAACTGTTTAACTTTTTTTTAAAAAGAGCGCTGGTATCAGCTCTCTTTGTGTTTTTGACAATGTGTTTGTCATGTCCTGCATCTGCCCTGGACCCCAAGGAGTACACCAGGATACAGGCAGGGATCATCGTCCTTTATTTACTTTCCTATTTGCCGTGCTCACAGGCACCGCCTGCTCCTTCCCTTATCACCTCTAAATACCCCGTCACCCTTCCCTGACCATAAGTGGTGTCCAGTGGCTGGCACCTCGCTTCGCCTTTGTGCAGGGTCCTAGTGCCTTCTGCACCTCGCTCCAACATCGTTACTTGAGTGTGTGGTTGGTGTCCAGGGTGAATCCAAGAGGCTTGGCATTCAGTACAATTTGGGGATGAAAGTAATCATGGCTCATGTCATCGAGCCAGGTTTGTACTATATCATGTTTGTTGTTCTTGGCAAATAACAGGAATTCAGTCTTGGTTGGGTTGAGCTTTAGGTAGGCACTGGACATCTAGTTCTGTGTGATGTACAAAACCACAACTGCAATAATTATCAGTGATAATCATGTAGCCAATTACCAACAGAAACAGGTGTTTCTGAATAAGGAAACCTGAACCCGCTTATGAGTGACATGCTTCTTCATTGGTACTTTACCCCATTCTGGTAAGATAGTACTGCCAGGACAGATGAAACCTCGGACTAAGGGAGCTCTTCAAAAGAGGTTTCTGGATATGACATAGGGATCCAGGTTTCTAAAATGATCTCAGGTAAACCCAAAGGATTTGTTTTTATTAAGAGTAAAGTGGACAAGATTAAAAAGAATGTGAATGTGTTATGAGTACAATGGCTCACATATCCATTGACCTGCCGACATGTTTCAGCCTGTAATTATGCTCAAGCACTTCAAAGGCTTTCATTATGGCTAAAACAGATCTCTCCAAAAAGGGAAGACAATGGACGGAATGCTCAACAAATCGAACATTCACCCTCAGTCACAGATCTGGGTTAAATCCACAGTTCTTTTGCTAGCCAAGCCATTCCAGTTGAACCCAGCCATATACAAATCAGTCTTGACCCTGCACCCCATGGGAACAGTCCAGCCTAAATGCCAAGCCAGGTCCTCCCTGGACAAGAAACAAGTATCCAGGAACTGGGTTCCGTAGGTTTCACCCCTCATCAGCCAGACTGATATCCATATGTCTGGGTCCCAGATCTGTGACTGGGGGTACATTTTTGATTTGTTCAGCACTCCGTCTATCATCTGTTCTTTTTCCATTTGTCACCCTAAGTGGCAAGGCTAAGCCAGACGTTGGTCCTGTGCTTGCTATGCCACCGGATTCAAGCTAGTCTGGCTGATGAAGGGTGAACCCAAAACCGGTCCCGGGATGATTGTTTTCCGGTCCAGGGATGATCTGGCCTGGCAGTTCGAGCTGGCCTGTACCCATGGGGTATTTCAAAAGACAGTGGTCCCTAGTAGTTCAGGGATTAGGCAGAATTGATGGACATACACTCAATAGTCAGTATGACCTTTGTCCAGCAGGACAGGTTTTTATTTTAAGAGATATTGAAAAACATAAAAGGATTTTTTACAAGGTGGATACAACCAGTAACCCACAGGGGACAAGACAAAACAGGGGGGTAAACTTGACGCAACAAAGGCGGTCTGTGCTAGTATCTCAGTGAACAGACAATGGTAAAGTACAAAGCATCATTGTGAACAATTTTCTATTTGTAGGGTACATATGATGCTACTATGTCGACGGCGTTTCGATGCCTACACACAGATACATGGCATCATCTTCAGGACAAAGAATTCATTTGTTTGTCTTGAAAGCATAACAGTTTGTAGGGCCAATATTGTGGTCCACAAAGTAGTCTGTTAAGCAGTACCTATGCTTTTGGAATCAAAGCAAGTAGGGAAAATGAAGGGTTTAGGAGCACAATAGTACCAGGGCAAGGGAGCCTCTACATACGAGACCGGACCAATCGTGTCTCATTCCTGGTTTGGCTGCTCCTTGTCTATGCAGGATACAGGATGGCGGGGATCGCTCAATGGGGAGCAGTGTCAAGACTGATTTGCATATGACGGGGTCCAAAGTGGAATGGCATGTGAGCAAAAAAACAATTGATTTAGGCCTAGATCTCTGTACTGGGAGTGAATGTCTGACATTGTTCAGCATTCCGTCCATCAATTGTTCTTTTTGTATTTGTCACCCCAAGTGGGATGCGTATGCCCAGACGTGGGTCCGGTGCTCACCATAGCACTGGAGTCAAGCTAGCCTGGCTGATATAGGGTGATACATAAAACTGGTCCTAGGATGCTAGTTTCCAGTCCAGGGAGGACCTGGCCTGGTAGATTGGGCTGGACTGTTCCCATGAGGAGGAGGGTCAAGACCAATTTGCATATGGCACAGAGCAAACTGGAATGGCATGGTGAGCAAAAAGAATTATGGATTGACTGACTGACTGACTGACTTGGCGCTGTCGAAGGAAGATGAAGATGTGATGGAAGATTTAGGCCCATATCTCTATAATGGGGTGAATGTTTGACATTGTTCAGCATTCCGTCCATCAATTGTTCTGCTTGCAAACAAAAGAAACAGGCTTTCAATGTATACAAATATTGGTACAACATTACAGCACATTGATTCATATTTTTATCTATTTACAAATTTAAATAAACCAGCTTTTTTGCCTTGTATACTCAAAGCACAAAGGGATATTTGTTTTTTTTTAAATTTTGAGACAAAAGTTCACTATTCAAAACAAGAAATCATAACTAGCCAGAGATGTAAAACAGTTCCAGAAGAAAATTGAAAATGGTTAAGAAAAATGATCAAAAACAAGATAGTAGCAGTAATAGAAAATTTCAAAACTGTGACAAAATGGTTCCAGCAGATGTTCCCTACATGCTGGAGATAAAGATAAAAATAAAAAAATAAACTTTAAAAGCCTTAAAACAGGTGACATTTAAAAATGTTTTGAGAAAAAACGTCATGATCACTTATTTTTACAAAGATACAATAAAACTATTGTATATGTCCTTACAGCATTTTCAAGAGCAGGCAGAAGGAGGCATTGGCCAAAAAGGCAGGGAAGTAGCTGGCCAAACTGTGTTTCGGGTGGTGAAATATCTGACACTGAGGGACACAATGGCATGGAGGATGAGGGGATGGGAACGGAGGCCACCACCTTGTCATCTTTTTCAGAGACCTCCACAAGTGGCCAGTCCCTAGTGGTGGTGGACCCTACCAGGACTGTACCAACATCATCCTTGTCTACCACTCAGAGACACAACTCCACCCTCCCTCTTGCTCCCCCCCAGTTGGCCAGACCCAACACCTTAAAAAGGCTGGGGTCTCCTTTGCTACAGGCACCGCACTCCCTGCCCCTGTCACCCCAGTTATGCTGAGTGAAGAGGCTATTGACTTCTAACACAGCATTTCTGTAGGCCAGACTGGGATAGTAAAGGGTTTCCAGGGCGTTACCTGCCAAATGCAACAAATGTTTGCATTTCTGGATACCATTCACACTTCAATGTCTGGCATGCAGAGATTGGTTGCCAAAACAGCACCATCCTCACTCACCTCAGCCTCCCAACCAGTCTAACCCTGTGCTCCAGCTAAGGTCCCTTCTTCAACTCTAATCCAAACTCCCACCCAAATATCAAGCACACTCAAGCAGCAGCACAACTGCGCACACACACAGACACACACATAAACACAAGTACACATAGAAACACAAACATACACACACTATTTAAACTACAGCCACAGGCACCACAAACACAACACCAACAACCACTGCAGCTAACACCACACCCATAATCATCCCACCCACAACCATCAGCACATCCACAAGCACCACAACCACACAAACCACCACAACAATACACTCTTCCAAACCAACACTCTCACACAAAATCATATCTAAACAAAAAACAACCCCAACCAAAAGCAAATGAACACACTCACCAGGATACCAAACACCAGCTAAAAGCACACATCCAAACACACACAACAAACACCAGAGCCACATGCAACTGCCAAACATACAGACAAAACCACATCACCCATTCCAGCTCCCTCTACCTCTAAAACCCAATCCTCTACCACCCCACCTTACCTTACTCCTTCTTCCGAATCCACCTCTTACCGGTCCTTTACACCTACCAAACCAAAATCCCCTCCCAAGAAAAATCCTTGAGGTGCCTGCTCTGTGCCCAGTTGATGCCCTTTCCTGAGGAGGTTACACTTTGGAGTCTATTTAGGAGGCAGGTTATGGGCAACGAAGCCACAGCCTTTTCTAGTGTGAAACCCTTGTGTTCTCCTTTTGTCTTTTTATTTGAATTAAACTTTATGAGAGAAGAATCTAATTTATAAATTAAAATATATTCATTTTACAATGTTTGTCCTAACATTATTATTCAGTTACAATTCATTGATTATTAAACATGTTATGAAGAAAAAGTGAAATACATATACTCACTTACATTCATGACAGAAAATACAAAAGTGTTTTTAAATGACACACTTGTACAGTCCAACCATTAGTGATACATTTTTTTTAATAAACATTAACATTTTGGTGCAAGCATTCATCATGAAAAGGGACACTTACATCTCAAAAACAATTGATTTTTTTTATTAAGTGTTAATGCAGGTGCTTTTATTTTAACTTAATAGGTGAACAAAATAAACACCTATACATTAAACCTAAAAAAGGAAAAATTCATTTTAATAAAATGCAGAAAAAGGCACTAGACAATGGGAAATGTTACATAAATAAATATATATAATTATTTAAGTTGAGAACTAACACAGATTTTACATTTATTTAAAAGAAATGTTTTACCTTGTCTAGTGCAATTACTAAATTATATTAAATGTAGAATATTAAAAAATTACGTAATGCATATGTTTATAATTTGATAGTTTAGAAGAAATAATTGAACACACCTGTATGAACACATTATGAATTTTGATGAATGTTAATTTTTGTGCAAGGTGCCATTATCATGAAGGCAGCTTGCACCAAATTTGAAAAACAAAATAAATAGAGGTGTGTTTCTTTACATTTCTTAAATGACATTACACACATACGCATTACACATTAGAAAAACATTGTTTGGGAAAGAGATTTAAAAATGCATGAGTCCAGAGGTAATGTAAACAGAAAATTCAAAAGGAAACAAGCAAAAAAAGAAGTTTACCTTCGGTTCTTGCGACACAGGGTTGATTTGCTTTGTGGTCAAGTAGCAGCAGCAAAGGAAGAATTTAGACAATGAGGTTCATGATGGAAGTGGAAGTGGGAAAAAAAGGTAAGCTTCTACCTTATATCCCTTCAAAACTGCCAATTCAGGTGAGGAGGTTTACCCACCACAGTAATGTTGGAGAGAAATCCCATCGTGATTGGCCTGGCAGAAATATCGGTTTGAACTCCCTACGACAACCAATTCAGCCTATGGTGCCGTTGACGTGGGAGGAAAATTCTGGGAGAGACGGCGGCACTCGGACCGGCTATCATCCATAGACCCACTTGCATATAAATTGAGCGGGTGGACTACCTAGTAGGCGGGTGGAGAAACCAACGGAAAAGTGACAGTAGGACCAGATCCGCCAAGATCTGACTCAATCCCTGAATATTTGGCCTGAAGTTTATGGTCTTCAATTTACTGATTGGTTTGGGCAAATACAGGTCTTTCGATTTGTTTATCATGAATTGGTCCTTTCACGATTGGTCTATAGCTGTCTGGGATGTTTGGATGAAGCTCGGTCTATTTTGAGTGGCTTAATGCAGGAGGTATTCAGGTAATCTGGGCATACTTCCTCCAGGAAGAACACATTCATGATGGTTCAAAGAGACGAGCTTCCTGAGTACAGGGATTGCCAGTTGACAAGTAAGTGTTGGACTAGCAAGGGAATAGAGCTGAATGAGGTATTATGGAAAATTGAGGGGGCAGCCTAGGTGTGACCTTGTGTGTTGTCCAGTTTGGTCAGTGTTTCAGTATGGCGAAATACAAGATCAGCAGTTTCTGTGTCAAAGCGGTTATCCAAAACATTGTAGAATTGCTGAAATAGAAATGAATTGGGTTGTGCTTGCTATTGGGCTGTGGAATGCAGACCGGATAATTACAAATTATTTGTAGGGACAGTCAGGGCATGGTGCTTCCTTTTCACATTCTTGATGGAGGATTTGAAGAGTCTTAGTTGTTGGTTGCAAAGATGTACATTTCTTTATCCAGTGTTGTTCTTATTCATATATTCCAGAATGCAGTTCTTTCAATTCAAGGTGGACAGTAGTTTTGTGAAGAAAGGGAGCCAGGGGAGGGGTCTGGACTAACAGGTTTGCTGCGGGTTTTGACCCTTGGAGCAAGTGTGGCTTCAGGGCCTACCCCCACTGCCCCTGATAAGCATTTCTTGTTTAAAGCTTAGGGAAATTCCTCAAACACAGCAACATCTTTCTTTTTGTCTGCATGCTAAAGTAATTCTTTGGAACCACATGTTCACATTTGTAACAACTGCAAGGTGACATTACTGGGGGATCTCTTCTCTAGTACCACCCTGATGAATGCCCGGACCTAAATAGGCCAATAGAATAGGGCAGAAACATGTTGGCGCTTTTTTATTTTAGGGTTATAGGACCACAATATCCTTATTGCCCCTTCCCATAGTTTTTAACCTTCCCCGCTCACCCGTCCAATAAAGGGATACCTTGGTATGAGTTAGGGATTTTTATTACATGTAAAACACCCAAACAATAAAATCAAGCCTTCTCCAAAGTGCTCCCTGGAACATGGTTGAGCCCACCCTGACCTTTAGGAGTTAGGGTGAACCCAATGATGAAGCATGTCACTATTTGAGTGGGTGAGGGTTGTATACAAAAAGAGGTTTCTCCTCTTCCCACCTCTGATTGTGGTGGAAGTATAGGTTTTCCTTTCCTCTTTGCCCTCTACTTCTGGTACGGAGGATACTATTTAAGATTGTTCTAGTGGGAGTACATATCCCCTTGCCTTTTGCTTAGAAAGGGTCGCTACACCCTTTATAGCTCGCTGAGGTATCCCTTCAGACCCTACTTGTTATAAGTAAATGGATAGTGACTTGGGCAGAAACAGTGGAAAGGCACAGAAATTGGGTTGGAATGGCGTTACTAATAGACAGTTGCATTTGAGTATGAATTTGTTAGGTGACCAACTCCTTGTAGTGATGGTGAGATAAGACTTGTCTGTACTGTGTCAGGGGAGACATGGTTCTGGAGGGTAATCCAGGATTTGTATAGATTTTCTGAGTGTTCATCTCCATGTGGTACATGTAGGAAATTGGGTTACTGGTTGAGGGAGGTGAGAGCTGACTCAAGCAGCAATCACAATCCCTGTCAGCATGAAATACAAGCAAACCCCAAACTAATCTGTGCTTAACCTTGGGTAGCTTGGCACAAAAGCAGTCATGCTTAACCTAGACGCAATGTGTAAAGGGTTTGCGATGCAAAGGCCTTCATCAAGGATGCGTTACCCAGTAGCGATTTTTACAAGACTGCGGGCTGTGATGCGAGGTCCTTCGTTGAAGATGCATCACGCAGCAGCGTTTCTGAAGTTGAACTGTGAGGAGATGCAGAGCACAGCAATGCTTCTGCCCATGAGGACCAGAGCTGGGCTGACAAAACAGTTTTAGGTCCACTTCCAAGTGCCCAGGACTCAGGTGGCATCACTTGGGGGGGTTGGGGGGGGGGGGGCGGGGGTAGCAATCACAGCTGATAGAGTCTAGGTGCTGAGTTCAAGGTGGTTGGAGCCTTTTCTGTCCCTGATGCTTTGATCAGGAGGCCAGCCAACTAGCCCTTGGAGTCACTCTGGTGGTCCTGCGCTCAAGATTCAGGTCCAGTCCATTCACTTCGGCAACAGGGCAGCCAGGCAGCAGAGTAGCAGTCCTTCTTGCAGAGCAGCATGGCAGTCCTTCTCAGTCTTCCACAGGTCCAGACATGTACTGAAGTATTGCGTATGATGGTCCATTATTTATGCCTGGTGACCATGTTGAAGTACGAGTTGGCCCTGGAGGTTTCCACCCCTAGAGATGTGTGGAATTTCCTGCCTCCATGCCCTGGCTCCAGCTTGTCTGGGATCACAACAGGCTAGTGTCAAGCTGTTTGTGAGTGTGCTCAGGCAGAGGCTTTGGGATGTGAAAGTATGGTAGGTGTCAGCTCCTCCCCCTCAGCAAGTCAGGGATGGCCCGTCCTGCCAACATCTATTTTCTCTTTGTCCCACTGTCTGGGAGCAATACACAAAGATGAACTGCCAGTTACACCTAATCATGTGACCCTGAATACAGGGTGCAGGCACTTAATGGTTAGCACAAGACAATTGCATCTTTCTAAAAGTATATATGTAGAAATGAGCAACCCAATATACCCTTGTGGGCTTGTGTAGATATGTCTCGGGCAATAGTGCCAGCAAGAGATATTAATTTAAAGATATGTCTAAATAAAGTTAGCAATTAATAGAATGGACAACAAATTCAGAAATCAAAAGTATGAGAAGAAGACCTCAAAATTACTTTGTTTCAGATGTTGAAGTGATGGGCATTTAGCGGATTGTAAAAATTGTCCAGCCTTAGGGAAAACATGCTCAAAATGCAACAAGAAAGGTCATTTCACAAGATTTTGTTGATCGTTACCAGGGAAAGTAAACTGTATACATGAGTGCTGCGGAAGTTATGCTTTAGATGATGAGAGCGAGTTCCAAGTAAATACTGTTATAAATGTATGTGAGGATGGGGATTGTACAAAATTTCCGTCTTGTGTGATAACTGTTGATGATATTGAATTGGAATTTTTCGTAGACTCATGTGCATTGTATACCATCATTTCGTTGAATGTTTTTCATGAGAAGTGGCCTAATAGAATGCTGTCACAACCTGATGTTCTCTCTGGTGGTTACACAGGCCACAACATTGATCTTCTTGGATTTTTCAATGCAAATCTACAGTTTTCTGGCCGCAATACTTTTGGGAAAATTTATGTATCAAGATCTGGGTTGTCACTTCTTGGTTGGCCGCACCAACATCAATTGGAAATGAAAATTGATTCAAGAGCCAATCCTCCTGTTTTTGTTGTGCAACCACATTGTGTGTCAGTTGTCCATGGAGACAGTTCACTGTTAGTAGATAGTTTAAAGAAATCATTTCCAAATGTCTTTAGTGGTACTTTAGGACGATATCGAGGTTTTGAACATGTCATCAAGCTGCATGAGAATGTCATCCCTGTTCGACACAGAGTAAGGAATGTTCCACTGACCTACAGGAGCAAATTAAAGGATATGCTTAAGGACTTATGTCAGAAGAATATTATAGAGCCAATTGAATCTTCCCCTTGGGTTTCTCCCATTGTGATTCCGATTAAGTCTTCTGGCGAGCTTAGATTGTGTGTAGATCTTCGTAGTGCTCATAGTGCTATTTGGGTGGATTCCCATCCCTTACCAAATCTTCACGAAATGGTTTCAACCTTAGCTGGTGCACAAGTCTTTTCTTGTGTCGATTTGGCCAGTGCATATCAACAGGTGGTCCTTTCGGAGGAATCTAAGAACATCACTGCGTTTACCACTCCAGAGGGTCTTTACAGATTTTGTCGTATGCCATTTGGGTTGGCGAGCACTGCCTCAGTGTTTCAGAGACTCATCAGAGACACCTTGGAGGGGTTAAATGGTGCTGTAGCGTTTCAGGATGATATCCTAGTGTACGGAAAAAATGATGAGGAGCATGATAACAATCTGAAGTGTGTGATCGCTGCCTTGTCAGAGAAAGGGCTTACTCTCCGTCTTGACAAATGCAAGTTTAGACAAAAAGAAGTTGAGTATCTAGGGCATACCATTAGTGGAATGGGGATTAAACCGAAAATAAACCATGTTGAAAGTATTGTAAATGCTCCTTTACCTTCTTCAAAAGAACAACTAGTGGCATTTTTGGGGCTTATTAAATTTTATGCCAAATTCATTAAAAAAAATTCTACAAAGGTAGATCCTTTTAGATGTCTGTTAAAGAGGAATGCAAAATTTGTTTGGACTGATGACATGACACAAGCTTTTAAGAAATTGAAAACGTTTATTGTGAATGCGCCATGCCTTAAATCTTTCAAAGTAAATAAACACGTAGAAAGCATAGGAAGTGAGACGAGGTTTATTTGACATCCGTTCTTCATGTAGGTCAGTCAGAGAATGCCCCCAACCTCCTAACAACATTACTCCCTCATCATTCCACGTATTCAAACCACAACAAGGTCCCCAACATTCCCGTTATACACGAGCTGGGCACGAGCTGTGACATAACAAGGACGCTCGTGACAGCTCGCATTATATGAACAGTTCCCAACAATGGTATCCAAAAACAGTGAAAGGCACAATAGTCTGTATAAATTCAAAGAAAAACAATAAATCAGTACAACCGGTGTATTTCTTAATTCATTATATTGTGTTCATTAAGGGTTCAAAATTAAGGAGTCACTGCAAAGGCATTGATAACTGAACTGAACAATTCTTGAGATTTGGGTTTCGCTAGTCATCAATGCACAATAGCCCATTTCCAAAAGTAAACAGTATGGAGACTGTTCTAAACATAGGAGTTGAGTTGCAGACTTTGTCGTCATAAATGGTACACACGGCACAATCTGTGTTAATTAATTTGCAATAGGCAGTGACCGCAGGCACAGTCAGTGGTCTCCGTATGCTTTCTATTCCTTGTTAGAAGCCATGAAACACTGTACCCTGTGTGCCATTTATGATGACAAACTCTGCAACTTAACTGTGGTTATTTCTTCTGCTGCACTGTTTTGACTCTTGTACCTAGGGCCTTGGATCTTCACATGAAGCCTCTTTTCCTGATGATGGTCTTCGGAGTAGACAGTAATGCCGACACCCTAACCCATGTTCCTTTTACTTTCTGTTAAGACTGAACCTGGGAGACTTTGTTCCTATGTATAGGACAGTCTCAAAACTGTATACTTTTGTAAATGGGCTATTGTGCATTGATGACTAGTGAAAACTAATTGTCAAGAATTTGTCAGTTCTGTTATCATTGCCTTTGAAGTACCATCCTTATTTTCGAACTCCTAATGAAACTATCATCATTTGAATACAATATAATGAATTAAGAAATATACCCGGTTGTACTGATTTATTCTTTTTCTTTGAAGTTATATAGACTATTGTGCGTTTCATTGCTTTTAAATATCATGATTAGAAGTCTAGGAAGTAATTGTTAACTTTATTTAAACATATCTCTAAATAACTTTTTAAAAATTGCATTATCAGAATTGTGACTTTAACTCCAATTTTTCCATTAAAGAAGGTTTTAAATTACAATTCGCTAGACAACAAACTTGATACTCCTACCTGCTCCCGATTGAAAGTTATAATTTAATAAATGTAATAAGTTAACTCAATGTTATCCTATGGGAGAGGTAGGCCTCACAGAAGTGATAAACAAGTTTTAAAGTTTTTCATTGCCAGTACATGTAAAACTTAAAAGTACATGTTCAACTTTTTTCAATTTTTTTATTTTGCATAGAACAAAAAGAAACACAGGAAAGAAGCACCGAGGTGCCGCACATGTCCCCACGCAGGGGGAATAAACCAAATTAAAACGATGATGGTGCCACACCGCAAAGAAGGGAAATCAAGCCAATCAGTCCAGGTACCTGCAGGAAGGAAAGTAATAAGCGAAAAGCATCATCGGTGCTGAGCCTTATGAAGACAGGATGTCCCATAGCAAGCAGGTCTTCAGGCTGTTACAAACCATTCAAATGCACCAATCGGCGAGAACAAGCACCTCGGTTTCAAAGAGGAAGAAAAAAAAGAAGGAAGAAAATGCAACTCCCAATCCCCCCCCCACCCTCCCCCCACATTCATTCACATTCATTCAGAAGCCACACTAAATTTGGAATAGGTGCAGAGATCTCAATGATGCTGGGCAAACAGCCGACGGCAAGCCTTTAGATAGGAAGGTTACCAAGGGACCCCACACGTGCTTGAAATTCTTGTAATTACCGAGGAAGATGTCCGCCATTCTTTCTAAGCTCAAAAGCCTCCAGAGCATTGCGTGCCAAAGAGACATCGCTGGTGCCTCCTTTCGTTTCCACGCTGCCGCTAACGTGAGCTTGGCCGCCCCCAAGCACAACCACAGAATCTTTTTATCAGATCGCGTCTGGTGTTCAAGGCCGGGGTCTCGCAGACCCAACAGCACAAAAGCCATAGGGTCCTCTATAGGGTATTGAAGGATATCTTTGATATGTGAGAGAATTTCGTCCCAGTAAGGCCTAATCACCGGGCAGTCCCACAAATGTGGCGGAAGTCCCCCAAGAGTCCACATCCCCTCCAGCACTTATCCGAGGTAGCCGGATAGATACGGTGGAGCCTAGTCGGGCACAAATACCATTGCGTGAGAGTCTTTAAGTGAGCCTCCCTAAGATGGATCGAGTGGTTAAATTGGGTCATATCCCTCCAAAGCGCTGACCATTCGGTGTCGGTAACATCCCTCCCCACCATCTCCTCCCACTGCTCCATGTAGCGTGGTCTAGGTGACTGTTCGGATTGAAGTAGTAATTGATATAGGAAGGAGATGACTCCCTTCATAGTAGATGTCCGCAGCAAAAAAGCCTCGAATTTCGAGGGAGGTCTCGTAGCTGCCTCCAGCACCCCTGGAGACGTGGCCCAGTGTAGCAATTGGACATGTCGATACCTATCGGTCTGTGGCACCTGATAGTCCCGTATACAGTTAGCAAAGGTCAACGGGTCAGAGCCATGAAATAGGTGAGTTAATGCCCTACACCCACCCTCCCTCCATGCGTCAAAGGGCCCCTCACTAAGCGCCGGCGGAAAGGCCGGATTGAAATGCAAGGGCGTGAACGGAGACGGGAAAGTCGTCCACCGCTCATCAGTAGCCAGGGTATCCCAGACCTTCAGCGTAGTACCCGTGGGGGTACTGATGTAGGCGTTCAAGGGGCGATCCCTCTTCCGTTTCCAGGCCAGATCCCAAATGGACCGACCAGACACACTCCGGTCCATATGCAGCCAATGTTTTTCTGATAGCTGCTGCGACCATTACACCATTACCCTCAGTTGGGCAGCCTTATAATAGAGATGCAGGTCCGGCAGGCCCACTCCACCCTTCGACCGAGGCCGGCGTAAGACTGTGAAGGACAGCCGAGCTCGGCCCCCTTGCCAGACAAATCGCAGTATCTGCGTTTTAAGCTGCCGGAAGTAGGCGCTATCCAGCGGAATAGGCAGGGCTTGGAATAGGTACAAATATTTAGGTAGAAGGACCATTTTTATCGCGTGTATCCTACCTAGCCAGGACAGGAATTTAGGTTTCCACCTCTCCAATTCGGCCCGGGTCTTCGTCAAGAGGGGTGGGAAGTTGGCCGCGAACAGTTTGCCCACCGTCGGGGTCAGGTGGACTCCCAGATAAACTATCGATCCGGTTGCCCACGCCAATGGCGTCAACGTACGCACATGAGCCACGTCAGTTTGTGAGAGAGTCAAATTCAAAATATATGATTTGCCATAATTCACTTTAAATCCCGCCACATCCTCAAAGTCAAGTAGAATCTCCCTAATGCAAGGCAAGGAACCTGCCGGGTCTGCCACCAAAAACATGTCGTCCGCGAAGAGCGAGATCTTGTGTTGCTCTCCCGTGAACGGTATGCCTCTCACGCCTTCATGTTCCCTCACCGCCACCGCTAGAGGCTCAATACTGAGCACGAACAGCAGGGGAGAGAGGGGACATCCCTGTCTGGTGCCTCTCGAATGTGGGAAGAACGCCGACAGCTGGCCATTCACTGCCACTCTCGAACGTGGGTTGCAAAAATTAGCCTTCACCATAGTGATGAATTTGTCAGAAAAGCCAAAAGCCATTAGTATTAAACAAAAAACTCCAATCTACTCGGTCAAAGGCCTTCTCCGCGTCCAGGCCCACAAGCACAGCTGGAATGCGGAACCTGTCCGCCTTTTCGATGAGGTGAACCACTCTACGAGTATTATCGTGGGTCTGGCGTCCTTTAATAAAGCCAGACTGGTCTGGGTGGATGATCGCCGGCATCAAATCCTGTAAGCGGCTCGCCAGGATTGTTGAATATAATTTTGCGTCGATGTTAAGTAAGGCAATGGGGCGAAAGGAAGCACATTGCGCCGGATCCTTCCCTGGTTTCGGTAGGACCATGATCACCGCCTCGGCCATGGTCCCTGTGGAAGTTCCGGACGAAGCCATATCGTTAAAGAGAGCCACGAGAAAGTCACACAGCTCGGTAGCATATGTCTTATAAAAGACCGCGGTGTAACCATCCGGACCCGGGGCCTTGTGCAACTTCAGATTTTTGATAGCGGAGAGAACTTCCTCACTAGAGATCGGCGCCTCCAATAACTCGTTCTATTCTTTAGATATTTGAGGTAGAGGCAAACGTTGCAAGAACTCTCTTTGTGTTTCCGCTTCCAGGTTATCTCCCATGTACAACTCGGCGTAAAAGCGTCCAAAAATGTCCGCCTTCGTTTTGTCCCGATGTTGCAGCACACCTGTAGCGTCTCTGATCCCTCCTATATATTCTCATTCTCTCCTGTCCCGCAGCTGCCGCGCCAAGTGCCTGCCCACCTTGTTACCGCATGAATAGGATTGTCGCCCCAGTCTCAAGAGCGTAAGCTCGGCCCTATTGGCGTAGTGCGCCTTTAATTTGTCCCTCACCGCTGTCAGCGGTCGGAGGGTCACCCTCGAGGGGTTGCGTTTGTGAGCTCATTCAAGCTCGACCACCTCAGCTTCCAGGGCCTCACGTTCCTTGCTCCGCAGGGTGTTGAGCTGCGAGTTGAGTCCCAGACACGTGCCCCTGATCGTAGCCTTAAAGGCGTCCCACGTGTTCGACAGCAAGGTGTCGGACGGAGGGTTAAGATCAAAGAATTCTCTAATGGCAAGTCGCAAGGCTTTATTGGACGTATCGTCCCTGATCACCGATGCCGGGAAGTACCACTTCCGTTGCGACGCACCGGGCGGCGACCAGCGAAGGCTAAGCACCAACAGACTGTGGTCCGAAATGGATATCGGAAGAATGGCGGCATCTACCACGTCCCCGCGCAGTGATTGGCTAAGAAATATGGAGTCCAAACGGGAATAGGAATGATGTACGTGGGAGAAGAACGTGTAATCCTTTGTAGTAGGGTGGAAAAAACGCCAGCCATCAACCAGCCCCAGCTCCCCCACCTCCCGCTGCGTTGACGCAGAAAACACCCCTGTACCCGCCCTATGTCCCCCTGAGCTATCCATCTCCATATCCCACACCAGATTAAAATCCCCCAACAAAAACAGATGCCCCTCCGCAAAGTCTCCGACCTTCAGCAACAAATCCTGTAAAAACTTATTCTGACCAGCGTTGGGTAGATACACCACCACAAAGGTACACAGCCGGCCCTGAATAAGACCTTTGACCATCAACCAACGGCCTTCCTTATCGTTACGCACCTCCACAGGTTGAAAGTGAAGTGTAGCTCGGAAAAGGAGAGCCACCCCCCTATGCTTCGTGGCAGCGGAAGACCTATAGATAATGGGATACGCCCTGTGTCGCAGCCGCATCTCATCCTTCCGTGCCAGATGGGTTTCCTGCAACCCCACCACATCAAGTTGATGATCCACCACATATTTCCACACCTTCTGCCTCTTCTGCGGCGAATTCATACCCTTAACGTTCCAGGTTCCTATACTAATCGGCATAATAGAAATGGACCCCAAAACTCTCTACTGTCACCTGAAGAGTCCCCACCCCTGTAGTCAGACGTCCTCCAATCAAGGGAACTTCCAAAGGGTCCGCTACTCTCCCCCCATCATAGCCCAAAGCCCCCCACACATCCATAACAATCCTACCCGCAGTACCATCTTGCCCACACCGAGCCGAAGCCCGCACACACAGCAGTAACCATTCACTCAGCAGCCCCCCTCTCCACCGTCATGGGACTCCCCCCAACAACCTAAGCCCCCCAACTCCCAACCACCCCTCATAGAAAAAAAACAATAGCAAGAACTGAATCAAACATGTGAATTCGAAGAGAGTACTCATCGTGTCCAGAAGTCCAACGTTTGCGAGGAGCCTTCCATTCCGGAAGTGGGTTAGGGGGACCAACACGGTAGCCCCCACAGCCACGGTCAAGGGTGTCTCCTCCAAAAGTACATCCATACCCCCAGACCAGAAGGCCGAAACCCCTCTGGCGTCGATCCATCATCAAGACAGAGGTCACGCTGCTCCGGAACTTTGCTGTGTATCAGCCAGGGTAGCTGAGGCAACCGATGCCACCGCGTTGCCCCGTTCCTGCAAGCTGGTAGTGCGATCCGGCCGCCGCCGGTCAGGGGAAGCGCCCACTCTGTGCCAGGAAGACGAGCGGTGGCACCTCCGAGATGGGGAAGCGGGTGCTCCCTATGAGGGTGGTACATCCTCCAGGCCCAAGAGGTCTTTTGCCACCTGGAGTGAGCGAATCTGTGCAAGCCGGTTCTGCCACCGGAAGATGATTCTGAAAGGATGTCCCCAGGAGTAAGCAATGCCGCGCTCCCTCAAAAAAGCAGTCACTGGACGGAACTCCCTCCGTTTCCGCAGCGTGGAGGCCGCTAAATCCTGATACAGCTGAGGGTGATGGCCCCTGAACTGCAACGACGTAATGGCCCTGGCCTTGCGGAGGATGTGCTCTTTCACCTGGAAATCATGGACACAGACGAGAATGTCAGGAGGGGCCCCCCCCCCTCGTCTAGGCAACCCCACTCTATGCACTCTGTCCATCCGAATTTCCCGCACATCCTCCTCATCCAATATCTGTAGGAACAACTCTTGAACATAGCCACGTAGATCGCCTGCCTCACCATCCCATGGCACAGCTCGGATGCGGATGTTGTTCCTGAGGGAACGGTTTTCCAGGTCCTCCGTGTGCGTCTGCAAGTCCAGGTTCTGTTCGGTGAGGCGGATGATATCCTGCTGCAACAGGTGCACGTCATTGGCCACACTTAAATCATGGTCCTCTAGAGTCGCCACCCTCTCGCCTATACCATCTACGTCCCTCCGCACTTCCCGTAGGTCGGATGCCAATTGTGCGCGGAGCTCGGAGATGTATTCCTTGATGGAGGCAAAAAGTTCGGACATAAAAGCCTTCGTCACCGGCGCCTCATCGTCTGACTGCTTCGACGAGCCACTAGCCCCTGGAGACGCCGGCTGCTGGGAGGACTTCGAAGCGCCATCTTTCCTCGGGCGCCCCTTAAGCAGCGTGTTAGACATGGCGGCGGGCAGCACCCCTCTCAGGCGCCACAAGACCAAACAAAATGGCGGGTCCCGCTGCTCGCTCCAGCCCAGTCCTGAGCCGAGGCCTTCGATCCCAGAGTTCAAGCCTCAAGCTATAGGCCGTAGTGCTTCCGAATCCCTCACACGACCACACAGCGGCCCAGGCCTCCGTTCCGCACGTGCTGGTAGGCTTCACCGGTGCCAAGGCTGATGCACAAGAGTACGGATGGCCCGAAATCCTGTGGCGGCCATGCAGGAATGCCGCCGCTATCCCGCAGGCCGCGTCCTCTGCACACGCAAATCCGCCCTCGCCGGGGCCCACCGATCTCCACCGCCGATCTGGCACCACTCTCCACCACCAGTCAAGCTCAGGGCCCCACCTGTTGCCGAATCTTCACAGCCGCACTCGGCGTACGCGGCCCGGCCGGTGCTCGGGCGTCACCGGGCCTCCCCTCGATAATCACTGCTGGGCGCCGTTAAGCCTCCGCCTCAATGCCTCGTGGGTTCGCTCCACGCCACAGGCCAGAACTTCGAGCACTCCGAGCCGCACCGGAAGCTAGATCGGCCGCCTCGGTGGCACGGTGCAATTCTCCTCTTTCAATCAGCGCTGGTGCTCCTGGGCGGGATCTCAGGAGCCCTGCCCTCTTCCCATAGCGTCTGCCAGGACCCAAGAGAGACCGGGGTCGTGCAGGCCTCAGAGCTCAGTCGGTCTCGTGGTCGTCCCTGATGCCCGTCCGCTCCACCGACGGCACCAAACCACTCCGCTATGCCAGGGGGACTTTTGCAGCACTTTTAAAGCGAAATCGCTCCCTCAGGACCGTGCTATAAGATGCTATGTCGGATCGACGCCGGAGCGTCTCGGAAAAGCGTCCTACTCCGCCGCCATCTTGGCCACGCCCCTCCATGTTCAACTTTTAAATACACTGCACCTTGCCCTCTAGGCTGTTAAGAGTCTGCCCTAGGAGTGATATACATGTATTAAAAAGGGAGGTTTGGTCCTGGAAAGAGGTTTATCTTGCGAGATTGAAATGGAAGTTTAAAAGTGCACACACAGGCAGGCCTGAGACATGGTTAAGAGGACAACTTAAGTGGGTGGCATGATTGGTGCTTTAGGCCCACTAGAAGCATTTAATTTACAGACCCTGGGAGCATGGAGTACCACTTTACCAGGGACTTATAAGTTAATTAAATGTGCGAATTGGATGCAAGCCAATTATACAATGTTTAAAGGAGAAAGCACAAGTACTTGACCATTGGTTAGTAGTTAGTGGTAAAGTGCTCAGAGTAGTAAAAAAGTCAACAAAAACATGTTCAGAAAACAGGAGGGTGAAGGCAAAATGTTTGGCGATTACCCTGCAAAAAGGGCCAAGTACAACATTACAACAGTACAGGTTCCAAATTAGATTGTATGGGTTTACCTTGATGCAGTGTTGGTGTGAATCAGAGAGTTGTTGAAATTGTGAAAAGTGCAGTTCACAGAAGAGTCCAAAAACAATTTAGAGGTCTTTCCATGGAGCGGCATAGCTGTGATCCAGGAAGATACAGCTCACAATAGGGTGCAAAAATGAAAATGTCAACAACCGCTGGGGCAACGTGGCCTAGTGAAAGTCTACATTACTACACACAGAGGTACGGATGCAAGAGAATGAATGATTATATTCAAATTAATCTGTAGTGTACACCCTTGAGCAACCTAGATGCTACGCAGAAAAACAGCACACAAGAGATTTTAAACAATTATATTCCAAGTAATCCATTGGCTCCACGAAGGATCGTCATGGGTGCTACCCATGGAGGTGCAGCTCCCAAGAAAGAATGCAAACAATCATATCCTAAATTCTCACTGTGGTCCTCAGGCGAGTATATGTGTTAGCAAGGGTTTCTAGTTAGAGTTGTTTGGCTGAGAAAATGGAGCTACGGAAAGACGGAGGCATGTGGGCTGAAAGTGTCAATTTCTAAAATTAATCCAGAAGAGTGTCAACAGTGTCCAAGCTATCTGGTTTAGTATCAAATTTTGGACCAGAATATTTAAAAACACGTTCACGTGCCCCAAGATTCAGGGCCGTAGACTTAGGCATGCATGGGCTTGCATAGCCACCTAGTTTTACTCGCTGGACAGAAGTTTTCTCGATAGCAACGATTGTCTGAAAGTAAAATGCATGACCAGCCACATTTTCTGTTAATGCTATGTATTTTGTTCATTATTCATCTGTATAAACGAAACAACATTATTTGACATGTTTTAACAAAAACATTTAAAACTTATGCCAAAATTAATCACGCATCACTTTTTAAAAATGCTACTATTTCAATGGATAGTTTTGCAGAGACTGTAAAAAATGGAGACACAGGCATGTTTATTGCAAGTGATGGAAGGAGAAGAAATCACTGTATGCAAAACAAAAACCACCTTTTCTATACTTGTATATAACAAATATACCCGCTTTCAAGAAAGACAGCAACAGAAATGTCTACAAAGTCAGGCGGTGTATAATTATTATTCACTGTATACAGTAAATGTTCAGTAACATTGTTAATTCATATAAAACAATCAGTCATTGATGCTTGGTCTTCCTCCCAAATTGTAATTATAATTTATATGCTAACATTTGGCAAAGAGATCAAGCACTTTGGTTAACATTATTGCACATACTAACAGTAATTGCCTAAATCTACAGTTTGCCATGAATAGAAGTTACAGATCAATTGGCTTTTTGTGCTCTTCTCTCTTTGTCTTTGATGGGAGAATATATTCTTTTCATGAAAAGAGAAATTGTTTACCTATTACTCTTAGCTAAAGAACCCCACTTACCGCCACTTACATATGAAATACCTTTGGTGTGTAATGTGGGCCCCTGCACCCCCTGCCACCGTAGGGTGTTTGGGTGGCTCGTTCGAGCCAAGAATTCTGGCTCGCTGTACATCTGTGAGGGGCTAGCCTTCATTCAGAGACAGTCAAATAATGAAACAAATTGATAATCGTGTTAAATGTGCAGTAGTTCATACATTGTTGAGATTTGGGGGCAGATTTATCAAGATACCCATTTGCGATTCTCAAATAGCGATTACTTAAAATTCCTTAATTGCGATTAGCAAATTGCTAATCGCAATTAAGGAATAATTTCCCATTCAGTTCTATGGGCCAGGAGGAACATAGGAAGGATTGGAAAGTTATTCTCAATTTGCGATTCGCAATTTGCTAATCGCAAATTGAGAATAATCTCAAGGGTGCAAGGGTGTCTTAAGGACACCCTGCTGCACCCCTGAAATTTACATGTGTGCGCATATGGCGCACATACATGCCCTAAGGGCATGTATGAGCGCCACATGGCACCTTTACAAATCCCAAAAAGTGCATTTGGAAAAGAATTAGCAAATTACCACCAACTACAAGTTGGTGGTAATTTGCGATTTCTTCGTGTAAATTCGCAATACTTATTTGCTTCATACATAGCATTTAAGGAATCTTCCTTTTCTTTTATTATCTTTATTTCGACTAATTTAGCCATAAAAGATACAAATATCATAAAACAGCAATCTATACAATAGCAGGATTATAAAACTTCCCAATCAATAGTAACATTTTAAAAGAAAGTAGTTGATACGTTTTCCATTCATCATTAAATGTCTAATACGCTGGTTTTTAAAAGTTTTTTTACAACAGAACATTCTTGTGAAAGTTTGAGAATTAATCATTGTTTACAAAATTCCTGCGCTTCATCCAAAATGCTGCCAAAAAATTGGCCACAGCAAAAACTATAAAACTGGATAAATCCGTTTTTAGAATTCTGTACACCTGCATACATTGGTTAAAACCCAAGTTTCTACACAACGGCACAAGCCAGTACCTTCTCGCTTTTTTATAGGCCGGACAGAAAAACATGATATGCAATTCACTTTTCAGTTCATTATTACACCCCGGACAACATTTTTCAGAGGAGGTGGTCCATTTACTAGTAAAAGCTCTAATTGGCAGGGAACCATACCTCCATTGTAAATACAACTTTCTGGTTAAAATAGGAAAAATATAATCCAGCACTGACTCAAATGAATAAAAATCTTTTTCTTTTAAAAAGAAATCGGTTAGGGTCCAACTTTGGACACACTGTATACAAGCCATTAATATACTATCATAGTGGAGTTTTACTAAATGCCTTTGTGAGACCCTGGTACAGGCTGCCTCCGGGTCAGCCCACAATTGTAAAATCCCCAGCTTTCCCAATTAATTTTTTATATAATTGAGCCAAGGAATTTTACACACTTTTTGTAGGCTTAAAATTTCTTGTAGTTCCTGCCTGTATTTAAGAAGCTCCGGTGTGCTCCAGAACCTTCGCCAAAATATTAGGGGTTTAAGGCCCAGTACCTCATCTATTGGTCTAAGGACCATGTCAAGCCTCAATGGTAGCAGAGGAGTGCTGGAAGGCAAGGCAAAAAGTTGTCTCAGAAATGTGTTTTCTGTGTCAATGATCTCAGCTCTACACTCATGACCCCAAAGTTCCCCACCATATACCACTGCCCCCCTGGCCTGTATTTTATAGATCTCGATTGGTGGGCCAACCGGTTTGATTCTTAATGTATTGGGAAGCTTAAAGATGCCCCCTGTTAATTGGGCCAGTTTGAGTCGAGATTTAATTTGGTGGGGGGCCCAGGTCATACTTTCATTCAGGGTCACCCCCAGGTACTCAAAAATCTGAACCCTTTCCAACCTATTAGAACCTATACTCGGGTTTGGACGAGTGGTCGCTGGGCCATTAAAAACCATAAATTTGGTTTAAGGAATCACAATTTGCGATTCCTTAAATGCTTACGCAATATTAAGGAATCTCAAAATGTGCGATTCCTTAATATTGCAATGGTTTTTACATGATACATTCCGTTTTGAGATTTTTTTTGTCGCAAACGCTGCTTTTTAGCGATTCACAGCATTTGCGACAAAAAAATGCTTTGATACATCTGCCCCTTAGTCCCTCATTACAAACGGCCACTTAATTCTAATAGGGCCGGTAACCGCTGTTTTCCCACCTGAGAGTTACTAGTACCTCCAGTAACAGTAACTCTAGGGGTGGGGAAAATCCATCCCATTTACCAGTCCACTCACAATGAAGGCCTAGAGTAAAGCAGCATTATTAGATTACAAGTGAGGTAAAACCATTCCAGTGAATGCTAGGGCACTGCCTGTTCGCCTCTGCAAAGAGCAGTTGCTAAAATTGCTATGTTATATCCAGACAAACATGCAAAAACATGCCAGAGTCATTTATAGCAGGGCGGCCAGCCCGTCAGCCCACCTAGTCCATTCACTGGAGCCTCTAGCCCAGAGGTCTACAACCTCTCCTTTAGTAAGAGCTACTTACGTTCAAAGAAAATCATCCTGAGCTACTAACTAGTGACCACATATTTCAAGTTTACATTAGTAACCACTCACCTAAGATGATCAATCAATCAATCAATCAGTGACACTTATATAGCGCGCTACATACCCGTAGGGTCTCAAGGCGCTGGGGGGGGGGTGCCGCTACTGCTCGAACAGCCAGGTCTTCAGCTTCTTCCTGAAGGAGAGGTGGTCTTGGGTCAGGCGCAGGTCGGTCGGGAGGGAGTTCCAGGTCCTGGCGGCCAGGTCAGATGCGATCACCTCAGTGCATCAAGCAGTTTTGCCAGTAGTAATGTGAATACATTGTTTTAGCAATTTAGAATGCCTTTACATAAGTAATACAGAACAGCCATAGCTGCAGTGCACCAAAGTAGTAACAAGTCTCCCCACCACTGGATGATTTATCACTAAAAGATCAGCTTTAAATATAAAATAACATAACATATGTTTGTAAAGCACAGAATCACCCTGAATGATATTTTGGAGCTGAAATTACGTTTATTATTATCAAAGTCAATGATTGGAATTGTTGAATTGGAAATTCAACTGAAAATTCAAATAGAAACGCAACAGTTTTTCTCCAAACATAAGTCTGTGAGTCCTGAATATATACACAATTTTGCCTTGAATATATACTTTTCAATTTTGATATAGGTATATATAGATATACATATTTTTTTTCAACCAAGCAAACACTTCTAATCTAGTAGATTGAGCTGCTCACAGGAGAGCTACTTATAGGTAGCTGGAGAGATACCAGTAGCTCACGAGCTACTCATTGGAGAAGCCTGCTCTAGCCTCTCCTCCCATGGCATGGGACACGTCACTGAAGAATTAAATCCCCACCTTTATGGAGGGACTCAGCGTTCAGTGCAACCTCTGGTGTGGTGGTTACAATGTTGACTAAAAGGCAAAATGTTGTTTTAACTCTCTCAGCAAAGTTTTTTTTATTTGTTACAAACAAACTTCCAAAGCAGGAATTTGTATATGAAAACACAAAAGCAATGACTCTGTAGTCGGCCCTACTTATTGGGGCCGCTAAATGATTTTCCTGCCTAGGGCTGACATGCCTTGAATGAGGTGGGTGAACTGTAAACTTATAGCGATTCACTCTTTTGGTCGAACTCTAACTGACCTCTAGTGTCTACATTTTTTTCTCCAATTTAAAATTCAAAATTGATGCACTATAACAAATACTAGTTGTGGTAAAGCAATGGCCAGATCATGGAATTATGGTGAATAATAACACAAACTCTATGAGAGCCCCAAATGCTCTTTGTTTGGGCAGCTACATAGACGGTGGCAGCAATACAAGGTGCTTTGGGGCTGCTTTTACTCAGGATGTCTATCATTTTGTATTCTCCCATTGACTAACATACAAGCAAGGGCCATAGAAGATTTATATACCAGCAGGGGACGACTCCCCTTTACTTTAAACAAAAATCACAAATAGGGCTCCTGAGTCTGAGTGATATGGAAGAGTGTTGAAGTGTCCCTTTTACAGGATGGTTTCCCTCACCTACCTGTAGGTTATATGTTATATTGGAATTTGTAGCGTGCACAACTACTCTTGAGTATCCTGGCACGGTGCGGTAGTAAACAGATGGCAAGAGAAAATGAATTAGTAGGCCTGCTGAAAAAGGTGAGTTTTGAGGAGCTTCTTGAAGCATCTTAGGTCCTGAATGTGGCGCAGCGCTATAGGGAGGGCATTCCAGAGAATGGCTGCTTTAACCGAAAGAGACTGGCCACCCATCCTGGCTCGACGAAAATGAGGGATTACCATCAGTCGCTGGGCCGCCGACCTTAGTGATCGTTGAGGAATGTAGAAGGCCACCCTCTTCCTGATATAGGAGGGACCAGAGTCGTGCAAGGCTCTGTGTGCTAAGACAAGAGCCTTAAACTGTACCCTCTGGATCACCGGCAGCCAGTGGAGAGTGCACATTTGTGATCTTATGCTGGTTCTTTTAGAGATGCCAAGAAGGAGTCTCGCCGCAGCATTCTGGATAAGTTGAAGCTCTTGACCAGGTATGCCGGTATGCCAAGAAAGAGCTCATTGGCATAGTCCAGGCGGGATAAGATGAGTGCCCGAGCGACCATCTCTTTGGCCGGTTGAGGGAGCAAGGGAAAGAATCTGCCTAAGGACTTGAGAGTCCCGAAGCAGACGTCTGTGAGTCTTTTAAGGTGCTCTGTGAACCTAATGTCTGCTCCAAACCAAATGCCTAGATTTTTGGCTGGGCTACCCTCGGATAGGGGATGGGGAAAATCAGGGGGCCACAAAGCTTCTGTAAAATGAGAGGGAAATTGCCCATATAATATGCTTTCTGATTTCCCCTCATTGCATTTTAGTTTAGCCTGTGCAAGCCATGTGAACACGGCGGCTAGGCATCTTTGCGCCGCCTCTGTACAGACATCCGAGTCGTCCCAGGTAAACAAAAGCTGGGTGTCGTCGGCGTAGGCCATAATCTTGCGCCCAATTCTTCGGCCAGGATGATCAGTGGGGTCATGTAGATGTTAAAAAGTAACAGGCTCAGAGTCAAGCCCTGAGGGACACCCGTCTGAACCTCTCTGGCCGAAGATGAATAAGGGGGCATTCAGACTTCCTGGAAACGGGAATTCAGAAAAGATTCCAGCCACGACCACACAGAACCGGAGAGGCCGATGGATGATAGGCGCGCCAGGAGAAGCTGGTGTGGTACCGTGTCGAAGGCGGCAGAGAGGTCCAATAAAATCAGAGCCGCTCTGCCGCTTTTATCCAGACATTCCCTAATAGCCCCTGTCACCTCTACCAGAGCAGTCTCCGTACTGTAAGATGATCTGAAGCCTGACTGAGCTGGGTGAAGAGCCCCCGAGGCTTCTACAAATGCATTCAGTTGACGAAAAGCCACCTTCTCACAGACTTTGGCCAATGCTGGTAGCAGGGAAATAGGCCGGTAGTTTGCCGTTATAAGAGGATCTGCCGATGGTTTCTTTAACAATGGAAGGCCTGTTTCCATTGTCTTGGCATCGTTGCTGACTGCAGCGACCTGTTAACAATGTCTGTGACTTCCATGCCTACAATATCTGCCACTCCGGCCAGAACTCTGGCTGGGCAGGGATCTGAGGGAGATCCTGATTTTAGTGATTTGAGGATGGTAAGAATATCTGGCAGCTCTACCAGGTTGAACTGAGAAAAACACCTACTGGGGGGAGCAGATCGCAGGATCTGGGAAGGGGTATGAGGGGGTCGCAGACAAGACTAAGCCTTCTTCAATAAGTTTGATCTTGTTAATAAAGCTCATCACACCATCCTGCAGAGACGGGGATGGACTTAAGCTCTGCTCGAGGTGACATTAAACTTTGTACAATGGAAAAGATCTCTTTGCTGTTGTTATCAGCCTTCAGGATTCTAGACGCATAGTACTCGCTTTTAGCATTCCTCACCGCAGTGTAATATATTCTCTGAGATGAGCGTAGTTTAGATTTGGCTAAAGGGCAGTAAGTCACCCTCCAGAGCCGTTCCAACTTCTTACAATTCAGCTGGTGACATGCTTGATGATAGGGTACCCTCAGTGCATTACACATACTTCTTTCTTACACTGAAAACATACCTGAACTCCTCCCTCTCAGAGATGGGGTTGCAGCCCGCATTGTGACCAAGTTCGCAATGTGAGGAGGGTACCCTATGATGAAGCATTCCACCTACTGGTGGGTGAGAGAAACCATCCTGCAAAAGGGACACTCCAACACTTTTCCATATCACTTAAGACCCATGGGCCCTATTTGTGATTTTTGTTCCCCCATTGACACCTCTCACTCCCAAAAAAACTGCAAGGTGTTATTGTCATGGACCAAAAAAGAACACAAGGACTGGATTAGAACACTGAGTTCTGCAAAAAAAACCACACATGGCTCCAATATGCAATATGGAGTGAAACAGCACTTCAGTGTAGATTAGTACCAACCAGGCAGTCTATCCAGATCAAGAGTATGTGAATCCCCCATCTCTGACCCCATGCTAGCAGTGAAGCTCATGAAACACTTGGAATATTTTATTAGGAATTTTAAATTGTGCCATAAGTCTGAGGTCTTCCAAGCAAAGGGCCTGACTTCACTAGCCACATTTCTGATCAGCCTGTCCCCTCTATGAGGCAGCAGATCAGGGTTTTACCCCGAACTGCCACCATGGGGAAAGGAAAAGATCGCAAGACACTAGATAAGATGAGTAGGGGGAGCTGGCCCATCTGACAAAAAGCCTGGCTTTTCCCAAATTGCGGGGAGGATCCTTTTTTATCTACGGTGGAAGCCCAGCAGGCAACTGGTACATTCTATTTGGTTGTGGGGGGGGTAACATAAGTCATATTCTAGCCCCTATTCCCCAAGTAGAGGTAACATCATCCCTTTAATCACACAGCTTTTCGTAGGATGTCCGTCAGATGGTTAGGGGATTCTCTTCAAACCAACCTACAATGACCCATGGAAGTTTAAAGTTCACAAGTCGGAAATTTGGAATAGGGAACAAGGCCCCATTGGCACAAACTTGATTCAACTCAACCTCAATTTCACATTGTTTTGATGACGTACCTAATTTGCTCTGCAAGATCAAGCAAAGAAGGCAGCAGGAATTTATCCGGCCTCAGTATGCCTAAGTTAGGGAATGAAACTGTAGTGTCCTAGTTGTGCAGATGGGTAGGAGAGGCACAATTTTAAAGGTGAGATTCTCCCCTTTCCAGCTGTGTCTCTCCAAAAAAGATTCTTGCTTGGATACTGGGGCAAGGCCACAATCCCTGAGCAAGTTTCTTTTCAGGTGTCTAGAGCATGAATGCCCTCCTGAAATGACCTCTGGACTCCAGAGTGCATATATTGCAAACAATCATGGGTAAAGCAAATACGATTGCCTTTGCAAGCTTGTGTGATGTTTACATTTGTTTAATTTTTTACTGCATGCATACGCATAAAAAAGAAGAAAAGAGTATGACATTGCCTAAAAGCTTGCAAAAAAAGTTGTAAATCTGACAAAATAAGTCATTGCATATTTTTTAATGGAATGTGATAGAAGTGTTTATAATACTATTGACATACTTATTAGTTTTACAGTACACCGGAAAATAGGACTTTTATTGGTGAAAATAAAAGGTATTATTAGCCTTGAATTACTGTAACCTGAGGACACAGTACAAACACATGAGGACAAATAAAAAAAAGATGAAAAAGGATAAAGAATGTAAAGAAAAAAATGCATTGGCAAAGTATGGTATTGGCCCACCTTCCCTGTTGCTGAAGTGCACTTCTTTTTAGACACAAATTATCTGACAAAATGCCATCACTCACAGTGGAAGCGAGCCAATGACTGTAGTGGACTGAACCATTGTGCCATGCTGTGTGCTTTGGTGGGTAGAAGGAACATGTAAATGACATTTGAACAGACTGATAGATGAATTGGTGGACCCAAATCCCCTCTATGAATGTATCTTTAATTTATTTATTTTTTGTGTTAAATTGCAGTCACATCTAACATTAAAATGAAATGAACAGCGTAGTTTTGGGCGATGTGCTTGTGCTGTTTTCCATAAAATAAGAAATAGCCCACTCCTATCCCTGAACTTATTTCCCTTGTTACAAATTAAGTGCTCACTTTGTTAATCTTCCAGCTCCTTCACTTTGGAAAAGGTGAGAGGTACATTTTATCTTTTGACTTTCATTGCCTTTCTCATTCTTGTGACAGAGTGGACATGAATGACTGTGCCTCTGACTCTCACAAAAGGGCCGTGAGAGTCAAACACACTATATGTGAGAGTATCATGGCTCTATGAGAGTCATCAAGAAGAAAAAAAAGGGGTACAAAGACAAACAATATACATAATGAAAGTATGGGGTAGCTCTGAAAAGAGCTTTTTCAAGTAACATTTTGGACAACTGTATTTCTTCATGTGTTTTACCATTTTTAATTTTTTTTTTTTTTCTTTAAAGGGATAGAACAAAAACAAGAAACTGGGAATAAAAAAATATCTCCTTCAAAACAAAGAGTAGAAAAATTTAGATTTTGTTTTCTTAAACCTATGGCTTAGGTGGGCATTTATGTTCTTGGACAAGCCTGTCCCGTGTACACCTGCTTTTCACATTAGAAAAAATGATCTCCTTGCATAAGCAGCAAAGAAAGGCCTTTTTCATATAAACAGAGTTATCTGCTTGAGTGGCGAGTACCTGGGCAGGCACAGTGTCATCAGGTTGTAAAGATGTGGATGCCCCTGATGAGTTATCAAGTTCTGCAGCATGGCCAATCCCAGCCCGAGCAAGACGTTGAGGTTGCATAGCCCTCAAATATTGCCACATCCCAGTGGTACTCTTGGAATATTGCTTGTTCCAGCTGCCCCTTTTGAACTCTTTTTTGCATATGTTACAAATTACATATTTGGAAGACACTTTCTTCCCACCAGGCCTCATCTGAAAAAATTGCCAGACCAAGGACTTCCTCAGTGGCTGAGGTGGCTGACTTGCAGGAACAGGAGTAGGGTTCTCATCTAAAGCAGATGATAACATTCTGATCACAGAAAATAAGAGAAGTAGTCAAAAAGGTCTAACCACAGCAAAACCCAATAGGTAAAAGAAGCAGGAAGGAATGATTATTTACTAAATAAAGACATCCATCTGAACCAATCACAATCTTCCCTTGGTATGTCTTTCCGGTCCCGGGCATCTCATGGGTGTCTCGCAAGAGGCCTGTGTGATCATAAAAAAGGAGAACTTTCTTAATATCTCAAAAGCAATAATGCATCAACTGTTTTTCTACTTTAAGCAACACTTTTCATGTCTTACTTTCTTCAAAACAACAAAAATACACTTTTATGAACTTAAACTCAAATGTATGATCTTGCGAGCGGCTCATGAGAGCCGGACAGGAAGTTGCGCCCCCTCGTAGTCCGTGCAGGTGAGTGTGTGTTCCACTCCCACAATCGTCTTGGGTGAGCTGTAAGTTTGTAAACAAAATAGTACAATATACGTACTGTACTGTCTTTATTATTAAAGATTAACATTCAATAATAACTGACTACATGAAAAAGATCTCTGTACAATAGATCAGAACAAAATGTATAACTCTACGATCTCACAAGCCTCCCGCAAGAGCAATCCCACAACTTAACAAGCATTTGGAATGCAAATGAGTCTTGCATTTGTGAGAGTTAGAGATATTGACGTTGTAAATGAATATGTCTTTTACCTACCAAATTAATGAAAGTGGAAAGAATATGGAAACAGATAGGATGCTAGAGAAAGACGGAAAATGAAATGGGGATGGAATGAATAAAGACATTTGATCCTTATTTTTTTAACGCACACGCCAGAATATTGCACATTCATTGTGCTCTGTAATGAACTCTACTGTCTTACATGACTAGATATGTGCTACACAAATACTGCAAATAAAATACGAGTGCACCAGTGATCTGACCAAAGAGGGCATAAAAGAGCTGAAACTGGATTATAAATTCAAAGCTGTTCCAAACAGGGGTCCCCAAAATACATTTGGCCCAGGGCTTCCAAAATCCTTAAAATGTCCATGTTAAAGAGGGATATTTTAATTGGAGCAAAAATCTCAACCACACGTTTTTGCGAGGAGCTGCACATGTGCAAGCAGCAAATCTGCAGTACTTCAGTTCATTGCCATCAACATGAAGATACTGTATTCTCGTGAGTTTTTATTTAAGGACGTTGTTCATAGTTCTCCATTTGCATTACATTCATAATTCATAAAATGCCCATGAATGCTTATTTGATAGGCACTGTATTCATAAATACATCGAGTTATGGGTAACCTGCTGTATCAAGTGGATGGGAAGAATGTGATGATACTATGACATTCCTATTATTGAGTGTCAAAGTAAAAAATTGGTACATAGTAAGTCAAAATTAATCTCCTTCAGAAAACAGCTATGTAGTCATTTTTGTTACTTTGAGTTTTTTATAGCATGGACTGGATGTAGAAAAAGTATTAGGAAAAAGGCATGAATGGAAAAATAATACATATATCAAATAGAAATAGTAGCAATTAATATGATATGAGTTTGACCACATTTTGTTATTGCTTGCTACCCGAGTGCTTTGTTTTCATCGCTGATGCCTTGAATATAATAACACACCCTGCAATGGGGGCAGAGAGTGTGTGTAAACAATATGAGAGAGGATTTGAGTCTTCAGATCTGCCGACTGGGAAACTAACTTGAAGTATCAGAGTCAGCCGAACACCCAGGGCCCCAATACAAAGCGGCTCAGAAGGCACCAACCGATGGTCGTAGCCTTCTGAGCAGCATTGTAATCATTGTAGCTTGATGTAACACGCGGTAGCCCAGCTGCGAAGGACTGCACCACCCCATGATCAAGGGGGTCACAGTGCTTGGAATCTTGCCGAGCCATAAGAGTGAAACGGCAGCTGATAGTAGTTGTGACTGACACACACTACAAGGCCCATTGGAGGGCTTTGAAAGGCAGCACCATTAATTTTCATGCAGCCATTGAGGAAGGTATGATCGTGACACACACAGTTGGCATTGCTTTTAACTCCTTGAAGTAGCCCATTGGTGGGCATTTAATTGACTATAAATTGCGGGGGGTGTGTTAACGCAGCACAAACTTCTTGGTCGAGCCACTGAAGAAGGAGCAACATGCTCTGAAATGCTTCAGGCTATCACTATCGATTTGGAATGTGAAGTTCAGTCTTACCTAATTAAATGCTTCTAAGCGAACTACTTGTTGAGTGCATCCTTGCCTGCAAGCACCTTGGAGCTTGATATATATATCTATATCTATATATATATATATCTATATATATATATATATATATATAAATTACCTACTGGCAGTCGCCAGTAGGTAGTTATAGTTAGGACCTATTTTCCATAGGAAATCTGCAACATTCTATTTGGAATAACTTTGGCGCCGGTTGATGAATCTTCAAGAAATTTTCAAATCTAATGGCCAGCTGTGGTCCGCTCCTATCCTGAAAGTCTCAGGGTGATTTGTGAAGCGGGGGCCGAGAAAAAAGGGGGTCCTAAAACATGTTTTCCCAATGCAATTTTCCATAGGAACCATTCATCGCGGCAACAGCCCGAACTGCTGAACGGAATTACACCAGATTTGGCAAAGAGGTAGTCCTTAGTTCAGACTCATATCTTTTGCTTAAATGGTGTAAATCCGTCCAGTAGTTCCAGAGAAAATGACAAATAAATGTACATATATATCTATGGCCGCGGTGGATCCGCGCACCCTAAGCGCACCCTGCCGTACACGAGCTGCATTCTAATTGGCTGTCAACACTCCAAATCAGGAAGTGTTGGCAGCCATCTTGTGCCTTGGTAGAACCGAGGCACAAGAAACCTATAAAAAAAACATGCAAAACGCGAAAAGGGGGCAGGGTAGAAAAACCCTGACCCCCTAGGTCTGTTCAGGGGGTCCCACAAGGACCAAATCCTAGGGGCATGATGAGTCAAGTCAAGTCAAAACCACTTTATTCGATTTAGTTAAAAATCATAAAAGCATTCTACAATCACATCACAGGAAGGGCAATACAAAAATTCATAAGCAGATACAAAAGCATCAAACAGTAATAATTTCATATACATAAAAATACATCATATGAGGAAACGACAGTAATGATTAGTTAATTAATATACATTATAAAAATACATCTTAAAAAGAGTCAATACTCAATAAAATAGACGTTTAAAAATGCAAACAACATCCCTATCAATCATCATCACAAAACACTAATATTTACATCTTTAAGTCTTTTCCTCCTGATCCTAACCGCTGCAACAAGGTAATTTGCCACGCTAAACATGGCCAACGCAGAATCCAATAGTTGGAGGTACAGGAGAGCGGGTTTTGCTTGATAAAAGGCTTTATCCTTCAATAGTGGAACCAGGTATTTCTGTCTGGGCTCAGCAAAGAAGTTACAAAATAACATGAAATGCATATTATTTTGTGTAGAAAAACTATCACACTTGCAGACAGGGGCATCCTCCTCCTTAAACCAACCTTGACTATCACACAAAACAGTATAAATTTGATTAAACCGAAGTTTTACCAGAAGCCACCTATGAAAGGGGATGGTGACGATAGTAAGGTACGGCTGGATGGTAAGACGCGTAATGGTCAGGTAATGGGCTCTGACCGTGGGCTTGAGTAATTGGCGTTCCTCCCTCTCCACATTTTTCATAGTTATAAAGTTGGCCTTCACCCAAGCTAAATCTGATTTCTTGAGACTCTGAGGGGCCAGAAAAATATCAGGACGACCCAGGTCCAGAGAGCACTTATGTATATATGAAAGCCAAATGATGTTTTTATAATTATCTAGTTTTAAACAGTCCACCAGTATTTTATGATTTAGACCCAAGTTTTTATTGGTCCAAAGCCCTATCCATAACAAGATAGGAGCCATAAGAAGGGTATCCGATATGTAACCAAGCCCAACTTCCTGGTGAACCGAGAACGTGGCTGTGGATTGGGGAAGCCCTAAGGTGGAACGCAGGAATTTATTTTCTTCCCTTTGAACTGGTTCGCTATTTACATAGCCCCACAGGCCCGAACCGTACCTGGCTATTGCCACTGATTTTGCCCTGTACAAGTTAAGTAAGGCACCTGCTGGCTTCCCGCCCAGTCTCCTAGCAAAACTTAGGATGGCAGTGGCTGAGCTTCTAACCGCCTTAGTTTTAGCTACAATTTGCGGAGCCCAACTCACCTTGGTATCAAAAATTACACCCAGATATGTAAAAATTTTAACATTAGTGATCACGTCACCGTTACAAAAAAACTTTCTGGAGTTGTTTTTACCAGCCCCAAACGCCATGACGTGTGATTTGGAGTTGTTTATTACTAGGTCTAATGACAACATAAAATCGTTAAAAGCATTTAAAAGTTTTTGTAAACCTATGGGAGTCCGAGCTATTAAAGCGGCATCGTCCGCGTACAGGAGAACTGGAATACTAGTTTCCCCTGCACGCGGAGTATCCAAGGTAGCAGTTAAAAGAGTTTCCTCAAGTGAATTTATATACAAGGTGAAGAGCATGGGAGCAAGAATGCAACCTTGCCGCACGCCCCTGCTGGATTTGAACCAAGCGGTACGATTACCTTCTTGGTCCATTCTGATTGAGGCTTTTAGATCTTTATGTAATTCAGCCAAAAAATATACAAGGGGGGGATCAAGTCCCAGCTTTAACAACATGGTCCACAGCCGAGCTCTATTCACCAAATCAAAAGCTGTGGACAGGTCCATAAAAGCAACAAAGATTGACCCTTTTTTAACAATTGTATATTTCGAAATTAACAAATGAAGATTTAAACATTGGTCCTCAGTCCCTCTCCCAGCGCGGAACCCATATTGGGAATCTACTAGAATATTATTATCAGTGGACCAGGTGTTAATTCTAGCAAGCAGGACTTTGCCCAAAATCTTCATAGAAGAGTCCAATAGCGAGATTGGTCGAAAACACTTTGGGTCGCTTCTTAGGCCCTTTTTAAAAATAGGTACTATAATGGCACATGACCATGTTTTTGGCAAACCCCCCCTCATACACACAATTAAAAACATTAGCTAAAATCTCAGCCCACATCTCCGAGTTGAATTTGTATAGGTCCGGGGGCACCCCATCCGGGCCAGGGGCTTTATTAGCAGCTGAGCCTACAATTGCCAGCTCAACTTCTGATTTTGTAAACTCTAAGTTAATGGGAGAAAATGGGGAGTAAGGTATTTTAAACACCTCGGCAATTTCGTTGGAGCCATATATATTAGAAAAATGGTTAATCCAATCAGCCTCAGATATGTTAATTTCGAGATCCAAATTGTTTGTATGAGAGAACAAAGGATTATTAATAATAGCCCAAAATTTGGAGCTATGTTTAAGGGGTCCATCAAAGAGTCCCAGGCTTCATCTTTGATGGCTTTTTTTTCGAAGTTTGACTGCCAGAGCATATTGTCTTCTTAGATCTGCCACCAAAGTCCTATCTCTAGGCAATTGTTTAAGACCTTTCAGCAGGGCTGAGTGTGCCTGTGAGCAGGAGTGGTCAAACCATCTACACACTGGGACAGAACCCCTCCCTGGTTTGACTCTGAGCTCTTTTTCCACTCTAGCACAGATAGCTTCAAAGGCACTCACAACTTCCCCTCCCCTCGTCTCTCTATTCCTACATTTCCCAATTTCGACTCCCATATCTTGCACAATAAGACCATGGAAATCCTCTGGACAGACTTTACACCATTTAAGGCGTCTGCCCTGGTCTTTACTCCTAACATCCCTTATAGAGGTAGCCCTTACTACTCCTTTGCACAAACCAGAAAGAGCATCCAGGACCAATAACACAGGGTTGTGGTCACTAAATCCACTAACGAATGCATTATAAAACAAAACATAACGCAGGAGCCCTGGGGACAAAAAAAATAATCAATAATTGATTCACTGCCCCTTGCGTTGTACGTGACCACACGGTTTGTTGTATCTGAGAACCCTGGTTCATATAGGTCATTTGATGAAAGCAAGTTTTCCATCGCCACTCCCTTAGAACTATGTTCAAAGTGTGGCGGTGAGGTGAAATCAGGGCCATTTTCGTCAATAATCTGGCAATGGGACTCACACAAATGAACATTAAAATCACCCATCATTATACACTGAACTAAAGTGGTTTGTTTTGACATGTATTTAGTTAAAAAGTCCGATAGACCATCTAAAACAAAATTTGGGGGTCCCCCCTGCATGGAGTTGTAACAATTTATTAGCACAATCTTATTCTTATCAGCCAGACGAATTTCCACCAGCTGATAATAGTAAGAAGAACTAGGAATTACTCTAACATTACCTGCAATTTTAACTGAAACAAGGAATAGCAAACCCCCTCTGTCCCTACCTGACGTGGAGCTCAGGGCATCAACAAAAAAAGAAGTGTATCCTTCTACCCAGAAACTTTTATCTTTCATCCAAGTTTCTTGTAATGCGACAATATCATGGTTCTTCATAGATTGTAACCAAATAGGGTCATCCTGCTTTGCCCGTAGGCCCGCGATGTTCCATGATACTAGCCGTATGTGCCCTTCCCCTAACTGTAATGGGTCGTTAATAACAGTCTAATTTCTGACAACAGGTAGGGCCACATCAGTATTGCTTGGGGGTTTGCAAGTCAGGTTATCCTGTTCAGGTACAGGTTCTAGTCATTCAATGTCTATTCTATCAGCTAATGCCGAAAACATATTTGACAATGGTAGATCATTGGAGGGTGTATTCCGCACAGCATTTATTACACCATTGCCTTTGATTGGCTTAGTCAACCATACATTAGTAGGCATGGGTGAGATAAGATTGTCCTCTGCCCAAGTATTATCAATAGACTGTGCCTTGATATTCTCATTTACAACTGGCCCATAAGGTCGGGGATAAAAGAAACCAAGAGGCATCGCCCGAACCCCTTTACCTAAAGGATCTAGAGGGGAGTCATCCCAGAAAAGTCGACTCGCGACATTCTTAGATTTAAAATTTACAATAACACAGTCTCCAGAAACCTCTTTCTTGCTTCTACCCACCCAGTTTACCCGTCTACTCATTACAATATTGTCAGCGATATTACTTTCACCCGTGCAGTTTGCATTACACCATTTTTTAACGTGCCTAAGCAGGGACTCGTGGTGCTCTACCGCCCCGTCTTCAAGTTTAGGCACGTTAACCAAGATTGCAACAAAGGGTGTTGCATCCGGAGGTAAATTTATCGGAGGTACCCTTTTTTCCGAAACCACCCCCTGGCCTCTAGGCCTTGTGGGGCAACTTGTACTGTGGCCAACCTCTGTCGTGGGGATATATATCCCATTATCTACTTTCCCCTTTGGTGGCACAGGTTTGACAATAGGTAAAAGAGGGATATTGAGTGGTCTAGTTAAGGGTGGGTCACAAACTGTAGGGGCAGTAACCTGCACAACTGGGGGGCATGGAGCCAAAGGCATAGAGAATGCAGAGGCCCGTGTATTAAGAACATCATTGATACGATCACATTTTGCCATAAGGTTCTTAACACAGTCCTTCAGAGTTTCATTAATATCCGAGGCAATCTGGATTAAAGCAGTCTCAAGTCTATCTGTGAACAATTTTTCCAATAAGGCCATAATGCCTTCCTCTGTCAGAAGGGTTTGCTGGGTGGAACCAGCCATGGATAAAGCAGACCTTCCAAGTTCATAGGGAAGTTAGGTATCACGGTTTCGGGTAAAGCTGGGCATGGAAGAACTGTGGCTGGAAGTGACAGAGAAGGTCTACAAGCCTCAATAATGACCCGAGGCTCCAATGGTATACAGCTTATAGAGGAGTTCGAGGACTCAGCAAACCCAGGACTAGAGGCAAGGCCCAATTCACGCTCAGACTCGGCAATCTGCGATGATAGTTCCCCCACCTTAGTTGTTAGATATGTGAGTATACTTGTTGTGTATTTAGGCACCTTCGCTTTAGCCTCATCGGCCGCTGGAGTAGCCAATTTGCGCTTACCCATTATGATGGTTCTTAAGGACGTGGCCCGTCCCGTCCCTGGTCGTCCTTGGACGGCCTTAGACGGCCCGCCCTCTGCCCGGGCGTCGCCCGCGCGCGTCCGCAACGCGGAGGTCGAGGCTCCGCTTTGTAGCGCCTCCGGGCGCGAAGACAGCGGTAACCGGAAGTCCGCGCAAAGCCCACTGGGAGCTGTAGTCTCTAGCCGCTCCTAGGTGTCGATGGCGGCGAGACTCACAGCGTTGGCAACCCAGGGGCTGAGGCAGAGTGCTGGCGTGCTGGCGTGTGCACAGGTAGGCTGTTGGCGCTGTGTGCGCTGCTCGAGACCCCCGCTCCACCGAGGTCGAGGCTCCGCTTTGTAGCGCCTCAGGGCGCGAAGACAGCGGAAACCGGAAGTCCGCGCAAAGCCCACTGGGAGCTGTAGTCTCTAGCCGCTCCTAGGTGTCGATGGCGGCGAGACTCACAGCGTTGGCAACCCAGGGGCTGAGGCAGAGTGCTGGCGTGCTGGCGTGTGCACAGGTAGGCTGTTGGCGCTGTGTGCGCTGCTCGAGACCCCCGCTCCACCGAGTTCGAGGCTCCGCTTTGTAGCGCCTCCGGGCGCGAAGACAGCGGTAACCGGAAGTCCGCGCAAAGCCCACTGGGAGCTGTAGTCTCTAGCCGCTCCTAGGTGTCGATGGCGGCGAGACTCACAGCGTTGGCAACCCAGGGGCTGAGGCAGAGTGCTGGCGTGCTGGCGTGTGCACAGGTAGGCTGTTGGCGCTGTGTGCGCTGCTCGAGACCCCCGCTCCACCGAGGTCGAGGCTCCGCTTTGTAGCGCCTCCGGGCGCGAAGACAGCGGTAACCGGAAGTTAGGGGCATGATAAAAAAAGAGTGTAGGGGCCACCCCCACAATGCCCCAGGGACCACCACCCCCTGGGGCTTTAACATAATATAGGCGGGTGCTTACGGCCCCCCCCGCAGCCCCCAGGGACCACCACCCCCGGGGCTTCTTAAAATTGGTTGGGGGGCTCTCAGGCCCCAGCCCCAGAGACAGCCACCCCCAGGGCTTCTTAATAGTTGGTGTGGGGGGCTCTGAGGCCCCCCCAGGCCCAGGGATCACCACCCCCCGGGGCTTCTTAAACTTTGTTGTGGGGCTCTCAGGCCCCCTCAGCCCTGGGGACTGCCACCCCCCTGGGGTTCTGGTAATTTGTTGGGGGGGCTCCCAGGCCCCCCAGCCCCAGGGACCACCACCCCCGAGGCTTTGTAAAATGTGGGAGGGGGCCGCACGGCCCCCCTCCTGGAGCCTTGTAGAGGTAGGCCTCACAGTAGTGTAAAACGAGTTCTCATTATCAGGACATGTAAAACTTAAAAATACATGTCCAGCTTTTATATAAAACATATGGGCTGTTTAGGGCCTACCAGAGGGGATAACGTATATGTAATAAAAAGGAAGGTTTAAGCCTGGCAAACAGTTTATTTTTGACAGGCACAAATGGCAGTTTAAAACACACAGGCAGTAGTGGCAGGTCTGAGACATGTTTCAAAAGGCCACTTAAGTGGGTGGCACATTAAGTGCTGCAGGCCCACTAATAATATTTAATTTGCATGTAGTACCACTTTTCTGTGGACTTAGAAATAAATTAAATATGCCAGTTGGGTGTATGCCATTTTGACCATGTTTATGTGACAGAGAACAAGCCCTTTTGCACTGGTTAGCAGATGTAAAGAACACAGAGTCCTAAAATCCAACAGAACATGCTCAGAAAACAGGAGAGAAGAAGGCAAAAGGTTTGGGGGTGATCTTGCAGAGAGGGCCAGGACCAACAATAAGTACGTTTTCTACTCTGTTTAATTCCTTCCTACAGGCAGGGATAGTTTGAAATGAGCAACAGCTGGCCTTGGCCAAACCTCTGCTTAAAAGGTCTCCCCTCGACCTAAAAAGCCCAAACAACTTTACACCTATCTCCTTCTCGCTTATGTTACCAAACTGCTCACCAAGGTGATTATGGCTCAAATTCAACATTCAACAAGACATTCAGAAACATTTCAAAGTGGGATTTATAACTGGGGAGCAGAAAGGTTGTTGTTCTTTATCTTCTCCACAAGCTCAAGATGTAGGTAGATGGCAATGGTGTAAGTTAGTTATCTATCCAATCAATCTACCACTCTGAACAGCATCAACCACAGCATAGTGTTTTTCAAGAGACTGGAATACAGGCTGTGTGCTGAAGTGCTTCAGGTCCTTTTTAGGTCTCGGCAATAAAAGCGCGAAGCGCGTTCTCGCCAGAGAACTATAGCTGTCGGCTCAGCCGACAACGAGAGGAAAGTGGAGACAAGAGCTGGCCACGCGCATCACTTTGCCATAGGATTACATTGCGCGCGTGAACTTCTGCTTTTTTCAGCATGGCAGAAAGAATCGGATCACGTCGTGCGCCTCGGGAAGAGGTCAAGTGACTGACTTAGGAATGCAGGGGGAGTCTGCAGAGGGGCGCGCGGCGCTGATAACAGGCAGGCTTTATTTCAGGAAGCAGCGGTATTTGACTTGTTGACTCATGCAACTTAACGTTGGCTTTTTTATTTAATTTGTAAACTTGTAATGTTTCTACTTCATGTATCAGTTCTGTTCCTACTGTGAAGCGCCCTGACAGATTCGGGTAAAGTCCGCACTATATAAAAACGCATAAAATAAATAAATACATAAATAAATAAAAAATGTTTGGCACAGGTCTGGAGGGGCGGGTGTAGCGAAGCAGAGGATCGGACCCAGCTCTTCCCCCGGAGGTGGAGACCAGCGCTACGGCGCTCAGAAGCGGCGCGCTCACTGCTCGTAGGCGTGTAAGATGTACCAGCTGGAAACTGAGGAGGAGACACGCAGAATACCCGTCTGTGGAAGTGGGTGACAGACCGCGAGGCGCTGCATGCATCGTAGAATGTGTGACCGGAAGCGGCGTTAGCTGGTGACGTAGCTGCACCGCCAGACTTCATACTTTCCCATTTCGGAGCATTGCGTTGCAACGTTAATGAAAATATACATTCTTGTCCAGAGGTCTCAAATTCCACTCTTGTGGAATATAGCAACAAGGCAGCATTTAAACTTAAGGGTACAGCTCCCTTCAGCCCATTGCTTGTAGCACTGAACCCCACAACCTCTTAGAGGGGTGTTCACAACAGCACATGAACACACATGAACACACCCCCTGCCTTTCCGGTCTCTTTCAGGGGTGCATCCCCGCTACGTGAATGCTCTTTACAGAACGGAAACATATCAGCTCAGACCAGGCATGGAAAGGCCGAACACAAGAAAGCCAACCCTTCCCACCAGCCCCCGGGATGTCCCTCATCCATTTCAAAAGTCCCCACCTATGGATGCCCTCCCTATACATTCATCTATGCCATGCAGTCCGCACTGATCCCCGATGAATGAACGCACGCACCACATACATACGTCCACCCCTGACGTGCCCGACCCCATCACACAGCCACAGCTCGACCCCACCACACACAGCCACGGCCCCCTCATCTGGAACGGCGTTAACTTTTCACCTCCCCCCCTCCTTCCATCCACCCCACGCCAGCATCGGACTGGCAATTAAAAAATGTTTGGCACAGGGCTGGAGGGGCGGGTGTAGCGAAGCAGAGGATCGGACCCAGCTCTTCCCCCGGAGGTGGAGACCAGCGCTAGGGCGCTCAGAAGCGGTGCGCTCACTGCTCGTAGGCGTGTAAGATGTACCGGCTGGAAACTGAGGAGGAGACACGCAGAATACCCGTCTGTGGAAGTGGGTGACAGACCGCGAGGTGCTGCATGCATCGTAGAATGTGTGACCGGAAGCGGCGTTAGCAGGTGACGGAGCTGCACCGCCAGACTTCATACTTTCCCATTTTGGAGCATTGCGTTGCAACGTTAATTAAAATATACATTCTTATCCAGAGGTCTCAAATTCCAATCTTGTGGAATATAGCAACAAGGCAGCATTTAAACTTAGGGGTACAGCTCCCCTCTGCCCATTGCTTGTAGCACTGAACACCACAACCTCTTATAGGGGTGTTCACACCAGCATATGAACACACATGAACACACCCCCTGCCTTTCTGGTCTCTTTCTGGGGTGCATTCCCGCTGCGTGAGCGCTCTTTACAGGACGGAAACATATCAGCTCAGACCAGGCATAAAAAGGCCAAACACAAGAAAGCCAACCCTTCCCGCCAGCCCCCGGGATGTCCCTCATCCATTTCGAAAGTCCCCACCTATGCATGCCCTCCCTATACATTCATCTATGCCATGCAGCCCGCACTGATCCCCGCTGAATGAACGCACACACCACATACATACATCCACTCCTGACGTGCCCGACCCCATCACACAGCCACAGCTCGACCCCACCACACACAGCCACAGCCCCCTCATCTGGAACGGCGTTAACTTTTCACCTCCCCCCCCGATCCCCCACCCTCCTTCCATCCCCCCCACGCCAGCATCAGACTGGCTTTCGTAGTGTGTTGGGGTATACCAGCGTGGGGCACTATACACTTCTTGAGAACTGTGTTCTGCTGTACAGCGCATAGACGCACGTAGTGCCCCACCACAGGTACCAACAGCCAGGAAAACAAGCATTTGCAATGCAATAGGTCTCGCATTATTAAAGTTTGAGCTGTTGGCATTGCTAAATAATGCAACACCAATAGCTTTTGTTGCAGTTGGTGTTGCAATATTTAGCAATGCCAATAGCTCAAACTTGATTAACCCGAGACCTATTGCATTGCAAATGCTTGTTATCTATGTGGGCTCAGGTTCTTCTTCCAATATTCCATTCAGCTCCTAGTGTAGAGTGCCTCACAGATATTCATCCTTCCTTCCCTCTCCTGATACATTCACTTACACTATGAAGTCACAAAAATATGTGTGCCAATGACACCTAGCTCCTGTTTAAGTTAACGAGCACATTTTCTATTTCTGTTGGAAGCTGAGAGCTGGGTCTCAAGGCTCTTACTCCGTCTCTTGCCATCAAGTTTTGATGGATATCAGACCCCTCCCTAATGTTTAATACAGCTATACATAATACAAAAACTCAGATTCTCCATTATGGCCACCACCCTCTGGCACCCCTCTACATGTGTGTGTCTGCCCTTTTCAACTATTACACTGGCAAAGTATCATTTATCTAAAGTTGTCTATATAAACAACTAACATGGCTAGCTCATAATGTCCCCACCTAAACACTTGAGAAGGTTGAAATCTTTTATCGAGTCCCATCGATATGAAAACCTGGTCAATGCATTATTCCAATCACACCAGTATTATGGAAATGTTGTATACCTTTCAGATCTTGAGAAGACATTAACTAGGTTACAACTTATCCGGAATGTAGTTGCTCCGTTGATTTACGGGTTGAGAAAGTTCAACTACTTTTCCAACATCTTGCGTCACTCCCACTGGTCGCCTGTCCCATTCCATTCAAAGTCATGCTAGTATTCATAATTGCATTTATGAGAATATTCCTAGCATCATGCCACAATAACTGAAGCGTTACTCCCCCGCAAATATTTTTAAATTAACTTAACTTAAATCTGATAATTGACATGTGAGAATGGGTGAAATAGCTTTTTCCATGAAAGTGGAGGGGGCTTGGAAGCTACACTTACTTAATTTCCAAAAGACATTAAAGACTTAACATTTCGATGTGTCATCAACTATCTTAAGCATTCAATGATTCTGTTATCCTTAATTTTTTCATAACTTCATAACTCTGGTGCATGTGAGCTTATAAACACATATAAAATAAAATAGTGTGATGGAAAGGGGTCTGCAGAACTGGTTTCTCCAGATTTGTTTTTATTCAAATTCACATGCAGCTAACCTGTCATCCCTATTAATTGGGTCATACAATGATTCTTCTGTCATTCTCACTCTCATGTATGGAGTTCTTTTATTGGTAGCCAAAGGAAGAAACACCTTCAGGCAATGTTCCTTAAAAGGAATTGGCATTGGATACTTTTCTTTCTCTTTCTTAGAATCTTACGCAGTTGGCTCTAGGGAATGTATAATTAGTTTTATATTAGGTTTAGATTACATAGCCTCTGACCTAGTTCACATGTCCTCGCTTGCTTTTGCGCTTTATTTCCTTTTGTTCTTATTTTTCTTTTGGACTAGAGTTCAAATGTATTATTTTAGAGCTCTGTTGGGGCGATAATGTCCAATGAGTGATATACGGTCGTGTCCCTGCCCTGCATGCCTAAACTGCATGGACATGTGATCCTGTTTTTTTTTTTTGTTATGCCACACACAACACCATAGCCATGTCAGGGCGGATGGGGTCGGTGGCTCGGCCTTGGTCTGGCTGTCCTACTTCCTAAGAGACCGCACCCAAGCGGTGCGCTTAGGGGACTTCTCGGCTGAACCACGGAAGGTGTTATGTGGGGTCCCTCAGGGCTCCTCTCTTTCCCCACTACTATTCAATCTGTACATACCCCCCCTCATCTTTGCTCTCCAGCAAATGGAGGTCTCCGTATACAACTATGCGGATGACCTCCAGCTCATATTTTCCCTATCTCAATCCCCTGACTCTAAATCTAATTTCCAATCCACTATGATCTTCATCCGGGACTGGATGAATTACAACCACCTGAAACTAAACCCAGATAAAACCGAACTGGTTTTGACAGGTGGTTGTACCAGTCCCTGGTCCCCCCTCTTTTGGCCATCCTCCCTCGGTCCCCCTCCGTCCCCCTCCTCCTCCGTCAAAACGCTCGGTATCAAGCTCAATGATCAACTCACTCTGTACTCCCAGGTGAGCTCAGTGGTGTCCTCTTCTTTTCTTTCACTCCGTACTATCCACAAGGTCTCCCGCTTCTTCTCTTTCACTGCCCTAAAACGAATTGTACTAGCTATGGTCGTCTCTCGTTTAGACTATGGCAATGCCCTATATTGCGGCATGCCCGCTTACAATGTACGACGACTGCAGCTGGTTCAGAACCAAGCCGCCCGTCTAGTCTACAATCTGGCTAAATCCCATCACGTCACCCCACTCCTAAAATCCTTGCACTGGCTCCCCATCCGCGAACGCTCCCAGTTCAAAGATGGGTTGCATTATTTTTCAGGCTCAGCTAGGCTCCGCTCCTGCTTTTATCTCCTCGGAGATTAAAGCCTATGCCCCCGCAAGGGAACTGCGCTCATTTCTCAACACCTGCTGACAGTTCCCTGTTTTTGCAACAAAAAATGGGGCGGCTCAACATTCTCCACACTCACCCCCACCTTTTGGAATTCTCTTCCGGTTCACCTCAGATCCTCAACCCAATATTCTCACTTCAGAAAGGCACTTACAAGCCTTCCCACAATAATTCCTCCCATGTCCCCCCCCTCCTCCCCGTCCTTCGAGGCTTCAGTAACTGTAGCGCCATGAAACCGCCAGGTGTACGCGCGCTTTAGAAATCATTTAAACTCAAACTCAACAAATACTGTGTGGGAAAATTGACCTAGGCCAGGTCTTTGACAATGATAGGTTCGAGACCTTGTTCTGAAACCAGAAGAGTCACACCCTAACAGTGAGAGCGGACTAGAATACCTGTCATGGGTTTCATGCGTGGAGTGTGGTGGTGGAAGCATACCCTGTTTGGTGAATCATAGTGACAGGCCTTTTTACCTGTGAGACATGAATGTGTGCTTATAGGCCTACTCATCTAAAGCTCTGCTGCTCAAGATGAACCCATAATCGTGAACGCTGACATCCGACATATTGTACATGTGAGTGTTTGCTAGAATTAATAGTGTGCCTAGCAAGAATGATATAGTCCTGCAAATACCATTATGGAAGCCCACAGCTTCGGCCAGAGTCCAAGATGAAGGAGAGGGGGCTTTCCCCATACAGCATATGTATATTGCTGGCATCTCCTAGATGGGAGAGGGAGAACACAGATGCTATAGTGAGGAAAGAGGAGACAGACTTTCTGTAGAAGTGCCAGGGCTGATCCTGATACATTGTGCTGTAAATGACTGCCACTGCCTTTAGGTAGATGGCAGTAGGTGCAGGGTAAGGACTGCAGTTTATGTTGTAAGTTAAAAGAGCCATTTGAAGGGGCAGAGATACTAGTCTCTGTTCCTGCACTGCAAGGGGAAGTCGTAAATAGCTGGGTGCACCTTGCTAATACCTCTTTGTGCTTCTGTTATGGGCCCTTCACCTGGGTCACAGAGGTCCCACCTCAGGGATCAATCAAATTTGTTTTTTTTTTACTGGTATCCATCTCAGTACACCCAAGAATCCAAGCGTGACCCCTGTAGATTTGGGGTGGTACCACAGTACCGGGAACAGGGAGATACACAGATAGGTATATACACACATACATATACAGACCCCCACACACCCACATACACATACACATACTCATGCACACACAGACAAACTCACACCCAGACATAGACACCCTGAACACCCACACCCACAAAAACATAATACCTATACACAGACTCTTCTGTAACCAGACAAATGCACACACACTCAAACACACATAAACATATCCACACTTCCACACACACATCATGACCCACAGATATAGTCAATAAACTCACACACACCTAACACCCACACACATACTGAACATGTACACACACATTCAAACACCCACCCACGGCCGCACTCAGACACGCACAAACTGAACTCCTTTGCATGAGCTACTGGTACCCACACACTTACACACAACACCATTACACACACACACACACTGAAATCTACACACACTGTTATGCACAAGAATACAGAGAAACACACCCATACCTTGACAAATTCATGGATACCAATACACTGACAGAAAAATATGCACACACAGCTATCCACCCTCACATGTACCTATACACTCAGCTACACACAAACACACAGATAACTACCTACCCACACTTGTATACACCTATGCACCCTACCCGCACCTAGACACCCACACCCAATCTCACACACACAAGCTCAAACATACATGTACACATCCACCAGGACATCCACCTACCTACACACATACTCACACATATATACACACACCCACATATACACTTTGACACAAAGAGGCACAATCACAGAGCCGCTCATACACACACAATAAAGCACATACTCAAACACACACATACACGCACAGACACACAACTACACACATACACACACACAGACACCCATCAACACACACGTGTATACACATAGCTTGACACTCTGCTAAACAGATAGGGTCTGATTAGGATGGCGGTCTGACTGCCAACAACAGGCCATTGTGGCGGTCCGGCCGCCATCCAGCATAGTGATCTGACCGTCGCATTAGGAAGCAGTCTGTCTGAACGCTCCGGTTGGAGGCACCGTCAAACATGTCCCACAGGCTCAAGGAGCCTGTTGGGCAGTTGGTCGGATCGTAATCCCTACAATAGGGTCTGTGCCAGAGCAGATACCGCCGTAGGGATTACAATGACCCTTTCCGACAGCCTTTCCATAGTGTCCAGACCACCATGGAAAGGCTGTCAAAAAGAAAGCCCCTAGGAGGGCCCTGTCCCCCGTGGGCCTCCGCTATGAGGTAGTGCCCCCAAACATCCATGCCCTGTGTGGCAAGCACCACATGGTGCCTGGCACACTGTGCATGGATGTTCCAAAACATCCCCTTTTACACTGTGGCTTCTGCTTCAGCCCTTTTCTAGGCCACAGCACAAGCCGCAATGGAAAAGGGGATGTTTCCAACTGCCTACACGGTGGTCGCAACTTAATTTAGTGGGTGGAAGCACCGACTACATGTCGGTTGGTTTCCAACCCGCTGTGTCAGCGGTCTGATGCTTCTATGACAGCCATTGTAATTAGTCCGATAGATACACACACACACACACACACAATCTCGCTATCTCTCTCACACTCTCACTGAGACACCCAAGAACACACACAAACACACTCAGGCATGAACCCCACACATACACACACACACACACACAGACAACTATGTATGCAACAACACACAAATGCACACACCCACCCACCTAGACACCCACTCACAAATATAAACACACTCAAAAACACATACCAACACTCACACACACAGAATTACATGTCACACAGAATCCTTTTGAGGGGGAAGTTGAGAAATAATATTCTTTTTAAATAAATGTTAGGTTGGTACCATGGTATCTCAAGAAGCACCTACTATAAATAGCATTTAGTGTAGGCATAGCTTTCCATAACAAAATCACTTCAAGGAGACACTTAAGATCCATTTGGTGAACATTCTCCTTTAATGTTCTTTCTTCCTCATGTGTACAAGTTTTACGGAGAACCCACCCCATCCAACAATTAACATCAATTAGACAGCTATGCTTCCAATACACATGTTTATATATCTGCAGATGTTCAGCTGCACAATAATCCTTTCAAACATGAAATATTCATTAAATTAACAAGGCTCTACCATATACAGTGATCACATTGTGCACAACATTTTATAGAGAATCTCCTTATACAGACATACATAGACATACATATACAGACACAAACATTCACACACATTCACACAAGAAGTGGAGAAGTGTGGCTCAGGGGTTAGAGGCGGCAGACCCGGAATCTGAGATCGGCCCTGGACCAGGGTTCAATTCCCCGCCTCGGCGGGTCTTGGGCTCAAAATTCCACGGACTCGATAATTCTCGCTCCGGTGCCTTCTCGACTCACGGGTTCACACTCTGCGACTCTGGGCAATAGCTTGCTTAATCTCCACAACGGCCCCTCGCGGCGGGATGCCTGGCTTTCACCTTGTGGATACCCTGCCGGGGTTATCTCACAGGGGTATACCAGGACGGGTTCCCTAAGCAAGCGAAACCCACTGCGGGTAGCTGTGCGCTATATAAGCTCAACTACATTTACATTACATTTACATTACACACAAAGACACACAGTCAACAGCTACTCACACATAGAAACCTACTCATATGTATACAAACATCCACACAAACATATCCTCACACACAGATAGTTGTCCCCAAGACACGCACACATACAACCACACATGTACATCCAACATCTACACACACACAACATTCACGAAGAGACATCAACTCATACAAATATGCACATGCCCATAAACATACACAACAATGAGACACACACATGCACTACACAAACACACACACACAAAACATCCACACATACACATAGACACACATATCCACAACCATACCCACACTTACAGACATGCATTATCAACTCACTCTAAGAACACCCACATGCAACACTCGCATTAATACACACAATATCCACACACTCAGAACCCTAACACATACATATCCACACAAAGAGACACATACGCTCACTTAATTCCCATACACACTTTCAAAATGACCACACTCACTCATCCATACATGTGCATCCCTTCTGTTTTCCTGATGCAAATCCACATACATATGTAGGCATACACACACACAAATAGACACTCAAACACACACCCATAGGTATGCATGAGAAACAACATCAAGTTTTTCTATTTTTAAACAGTATAGGCAGTGCTGAAGAGAACCCTTTTTTTAAAATGTTTAACTTATTTTCTTTTAGATTTTTCCATTGTATCAGGGCTTCAGCTGAAAACAAAAATGTTGGCTTCTAACTTGGAGTTGTAACACAAAAATGACTTTCCCTGCTTGCATTGGTGGTCCTTTGCAAGCTTGTTCCTTGCTGCAATACTCTTTTCTCCCACCACAACTATGTTTAAACAATGGCTGCACTTGTAGGCTGATATTTGGTCAGACTGTTTTGATGGAGAATATTTGATGGTGCACTGCCACCAGCTGCCAATGATGGTCCTGTTCCAGTTGCTAAGGGGTACTCCTCCTCTAAATGCACTAGATGTTGGTGCTCGGCTCGTGTAAAAAATCATAAATGCACTGTGCATAAATGTTTGCACATACCAGTTATGCCTAAGGAGTCGTTTTTCTACTGCCCCTGCTGAATTGTTGGTGGCAAATGTTACAAGTGACTATTTTTGTATTAACCTTCTTTTGTCAGATTGTATAGTAAAAAATGTCCATACCACTAACTCCTTCCCTGGGACTCCACTCTTCCCCCACTGCCTTCTCCATCTCTTCTAATGATGTGAAGTGTGCTAATGATTTGAACCCCAAAAAATTAGAAAAATCATACTAGATAAGAGAGATAACCAGCAACTGTTCCCAGCATAATTGCTACTCTCAAATGCATTTTAAAGGTTGTAGTATTTCTACAAAGAAAGGATGACCGTGATTGCAACCAACCAGAAGTGTTTCATGTCTGTGACACTGATCTTGCAGTACTCTGTGAGTCTTCCGCAGTACCAGCGCTAGACAGCAAAGCACTAAAAAAGAAGTGTTTTTAATAAAAAACACAGTAAGGATACTCATAATCTGGCCCATTCACAAAGCCCTAGCCTAAAAGTAAAAAAAAAATTGATGTACTATTGAAAACAAATTTTATGATGGTCACACAATACTACTGTAAGACCAGGAACTGTATGTAGAAATATTCACCATATTGCCACAGAGCTTTTCCATTGGCTCTTAACACATCACAACAGTACAGTGAGACCGGAATACCAGAGGATACAACATTTATTACAAAAATCCACTTAATGGATCAACAAAATTAGTCCTTGATAGAAGACCTCTGCTTTTAAAGTAAAACAAAAAAGATGTTTATAGTAAACACAGCTTTTTTTCAGTCCCAGTGATCCCGCAATACTACAGTGAGGCCCTGAACAGGACGTATTAGGTACGTTGGAGTACAACCGGGGGCTTACCATTGGCTACAGTAGTTGCATGAAAGTACTGAGGTACAACAAAACATATATTACATTACAATAAGTTGAAAATGATGTAACTAAAAATTACCATTATACTTTCAACATAATAGACTTTACAATAAAAAAGTATGACATTTGCTGGAAAAAAAGATTAAAGGGTAATGCCCCCTTAATCTTTTTTTCAGGAAAATAAAAAGAAAATATACAACAGGATTATATAACATACTCTAAAGAAAACAATAGAAATTCACTGAAAAATCCAAGGGTTAAAGGGAGGTTATAGTTAAGATTAAACATCATTCTTTTTGCATTGGTATACACTCAAAAAACACAATAATTTGGTGGTTATAGTTCACTGAGCTTACTATAACTTGTGATCCAACCATGTACTGCTCGTGACCTCACATATTACAACACTCATGACAAGTTCAATACCATCATTGATAACATCTAAACAATCAATCAATCTTGAAGCACCACACGTTTGGCGCAGGGGTAGATTGGCCATTAACATTTGCCAGTGTGCAAGCTCCATTCAAGGCTTTAGGGCTGCAAGGAGGGGCTTGATGCCAGCGGAAGATGGGAGATGGCTGTCTGTTAGCTCGGCTCCCCTGCAGTTGTGTACAGTTGTCAGCCACCTGGCAGCATCTTATCCTTATGGCTACATTCATGTAAAGGCAGTAAAGCTTCCCTCATCCTCTCGGACTGAGACTTGCGCCTCATCCGTGTTCCACTCGTACTTGTCATTCCCAGCAATCCCATGATACTACGGTGAGGCACAGAACAGAACGCATTAAGTATATTGGAGTAGAAACGGGGGCTTGCCATTGGCTACAGACAGTAGTTGCATGCAAGTACTGTTGTACAACACAACATATATTAGACACAATAGTTTTCCAAATAATTTGAAAATTATATAATTAAAAATTACCATTAGAATTACTTTCAACACAATAGACTTTACTTTAAAAAAAAACTATGACATTTGCTGAAAAAAAACAAAGATTAAAGGGACATCATAGTCAGTAAAATAACAAATAATATACAAAACTACATATATCCCACCATTTAAATAAAACAATAGAAATTCACTGAAAAATCCAAGTGTTAATGGAAGGATATTGTTAGGATTAAACATAATTTTTTTTGCATTGGAATAAACAAAAAAAACACAGAAATTCGGCAGTTACAGTTCACTGAGCTTACTATAACTTGAGATCCCACCATGCATTGCTCATGACGTCACATATTACATCACTCATGACAAGTTCAATTACATCATTCATAACATCTGAAATTACATCACGGATAACATCAGTCATTACATCGTCCACCAAACTGCTGATCAATTTACTCTACTAAATGATACAGTCTTGAAATATGTAAATAAGTATCAAATGGTAAACCACAAATTACACCAACATACATGCTTATAAAAAATAATTATACTGTCTACAGTATATCATACTGTAGCATTTAAGAGGCAAAAAACATTTGCACATTTAGCCAATGTTATATTTATATATATATATATATATATATATATATATATTCACAGAAAAAACCATAGGTTATAGACCATATATAGTTAGGAATTTGCATTTACAAAACCTTGAAAATTCACTGAAAAAACCATAGGTTATAGACCATATATAGTTAGGGATTAGCATTTAAAAAACCTTATTTTATTTGCACAAAACCATTGAAATTCCATATATAGTTAGTTGCACTAACTATATATCGCGGACCCGCAATCCACTGCTAATGATGTCACATATTACATCATTCATGACATGGTCAGTGACATCACTGATGACATCACTGATGACATCACTGATGACATCATTGATGACAACACCCAGTGACTGTATGTTTCTGTAAAGTTAAAATATGTCTTACATATTGAAGAATGAGTGGATGTATAAGTGTCTGGATGAAGGATTTAGTAGGTGCATGACTGACTGTATGAGAGAATGATTAAATGTGTCTCACTGAGTGTATGGGTTAGTGATTAAAGTGTCTTAATTTGGCAATCATTATTTATGTTGTTCTGTAAACTGCTGCATGTTTAAATCAGTAGCTATATCAGTAACTATATGGGTTATTGAATGGTTGCCCAAGTATTTGTATGGGAGACTGAGTATGTGTGTGGGTGGCTGGGAGGTGTATAACTCTGTGCATAGATGTGTGAGCAGTTGATTCCCTAGGTGTATGGGTTCAAAAGTGCATGTAGAAACAGCTGTATGGACAGTTGACTGTTTGCATGAGTATATTGGTGAGTGAATGGATATCTCAGTGCTACATGTCAAAGTAACAACATATGTAAAACACACTCCATGTGAGAGTTGACATATATAAATAACTGAACATAAGAGCCAGTGAATGTGTGAGTGGCTGTATGAATCATTGTGAACTTGTATCAAGGATTGTATAAGAGAGTAAATATGTGTTACTATATGTTTGAATAAGTAAGGTGTGTATAACTGTATAGTTGAGGAAATGGAGATGTGATTGATTCTTTGCATGACTGACTAGGTGTGTGAGTAACTCCATGGATGTGTGACAGTCTGTGAGTGCCTGTTTACACTGAGTGTATCTAAGGTTATATTAGAGTCTGAAGATGTATTATCACATAAATGATATCATCAGTGATGTAATCAGTAATGTCAAATGAGATGTCAGTGATGTCATCAGTGATGTCATTTGAGATGTCATCAGTGATGTCATCAGTGATGTCATTTGAGATGTCATCAGTGATGTCATCAGTGATGTCACTGACCATGTCATGAATGATGTAATATGTGACATCATTAGCAGTGGATTGCGGGTCCGCGATATATAGTTAGTGCAACTAACTATATATGGAATTTCAATGGTTTTGTGCAAATAAAATAAGGTTTTTTAAATGCTAATCCTTAACTATATATGGTCTATAACCTATGGTTTTTTCAGTGAATTTTCAAGGTTTTGTAAATGCAAATTCCTAACTATATATGGTCTATAACCTATGGTTTTTTCTGTGAATTTCATTGGTTTTTTAAAAGCTAATATCTATAGCTGTAAAATATATTCTTTATTAAGTGACGTATCACGTAGCCCGTGAGACGCCTCATGATGCATCGCATAACCGTGACGTATCGTCTCTGCAGCGCAAACCAAACCGAAAACGTAAGCGCGCCAGAACACGCTTAAAGATATATATATATTTTTTTTAACCTTAATTAGACAAAATCCACACGTGCACATATCACAAACGTTCAAAAAACACAATATGTCGGACTCCCGTTACGCTGCCGGTTAGCTGCCCGGTTAACGTACCAGGAAGCACCTTTACCGCGAAAAATCTCAATTTTTTTTTCTTATGCCCCGCAGGGAACTTTAATAGCCCCCTCATCAATCCTAGGGGTTCAGGAGGGGTCTGCCTTACCCCTTTCATTCATTTACACCTTTTTTTTTTCCACCTCTTGTCTCTCGATCCTACCGAGAGACAAGATGGCGGCCGCTCCGGACTGTTTACAATGTTGACAGCCAATCAGCTACTCCTCAGACTCCCGTTACACTGCCGGTTAGCTTCCCGGTTAGCTGCCCGGTTAGCTGCCCGGTTCGCGTACCAAGACGCGTCTCTACGGCGAAAAAAATCGGATTTTTTTTTTTTGGGCCCCGCGTGGCTTTATAATATCCCCCTCATCAATCCTATGGGGTCAGAAGGGGTCTACCTCGCCCTCTTTCCTTCATTTCCCCCTTTGTTTTGGTCTCCTCTTGTCTCTCGATCCTACCGAGAGACAAGATGGCGGCCGCTCCGGACTGTTTACAATGTTGACAGCCAATCAGCTACTCCTCAGACTCCCGTTACACTGCCGGTTAGCTTCCCGGTTAGCTGCCCGGTTAGCTGCCCGGTTCGCGTACCAAGACGCGTCTCTACGGCGAAAAAAATCGGATTTTTTTTTTTTTTGGGCCCCGCGTGGCTTTATAATATCCCCCTCATCAATCCTATGGGGTCAGAAGGGGTCTACCTCGCCCTCTTTCCTTCATTTCCCCCTTTGTTTTGGTCTCCTCTTGTCTCTCGATCCTACCGAGAGACAAGATGGCGGCCGCTCCGGACTGTTTACAATGTTGACAGCCAATCAGCTACTCCTCAGACTCCCGTTACACTGCCGGTTAGCTTCCCGGTTAGCTGCCCGGTTAGCTGCCCGGTTCGCGTACCAAGACGCGTCTCTACGGCGAAAAAATCGGATTTTTTTTTTTTTTTGGGGCCCGCGTGGCTCTATAATATCCCCCTCATCAATCCTAGGGGGTCAGAAGGGGTCTACCTTGCCCCCTTTCCTTCATTTCCCCCTTTGTTTTGGCCTCCTCTTGTCTCTCGATCCTACCGAGAGACAAGATGGCGGCCGCTCCAGACTGTTTAGAATGTTGACAGACACTGGAGAGCCAATCCGCTTCTCCTCGCGAAGTTCCGTTACGCGTCAGGTACGCGAACCGGGGCGCTTACCGGGATGCTGTCACAGATATATATATTTTTTTGAACGTTAATTTCTCAAAATCCACTGGAGCACATATCTTGAGACCTAGCAAAGGCACATCGTGCTACCAGTCCCTACAATTTTGTCAAGTTTCATAGAAATCCATTCAGCCGTTCGAGCTAAAAGTTAGTCCAACCGCCCTATGGAAAACTCAATGTTAAAAACACGTTTTGGGACCCCCCTTTTTTCTCTGCCCCCCTAGACGAAACCCCCCCCAAATTTTCAGGGGCTGCTCAGAAACAAAATGTGCCATTTTCCTGAAAATTTCAGCCAATTCCGTCCACAAACTCCAAAGTTATTCGACATAGAATTTTCAGAAATCCCATAGGAAAAAAATCCTAACTATATACCGCCAGTAGGTAATATATATATATATATATATATATATATATATATATATATATATATATATATATATTATATATATATATAATATATATATATATATATATATATATATATATATATATATATATATATTCACTTAAAAAAACATTGGTGTCAAATGAGATGTCATCAGTGATGTCATTTGAGATGTCATCAGTGATGTCACTGACCATGTCATGAATGATGTAATATGTGACATCATCAGCAGTGGATTGCGGGTGAGCGAAATATAGCTAGTACAACTAACTATATAGGAGCAATTTCAATGGTTTTTTAAATGCTAACTCCTAACTATATAAGGCCTGAAACCTATGGTTTTTTAGGTGAATTTGCAAAGTTTTTAAAATGCTAACTCCTAACTATATAAGGCCTGAAACCTATTGTTTTTTAAGTGACTTTGCAAGGTTTTTTAAATGCTAATTCCTAACTATAATACTATATAAGGCCTGAAACCTATGGTTTTTTAAGTGAATTTGCAAGGTTTTTTAAATGCAAATTTCTAACTATATAAGGCCTGAAACCTATGTTTTTTTGAGTGAATTTGCAAGGTTTTTTAAATGCTAATTCCTAACTATATCAGGCGTGAAACCTATATTTTTTTCAATAAATTTCAAAGGTTTTGTAAATGCTAATTCTATTAGCGGATAACGTTTATATATGTTATTATCCTTCTGGGACCACCTGAGCAGCCATCTTGTTTCTCAGGAGAAGTGAGGCACAAGAGAGCACAAAACAAGAGAGGAAAACGTGAAAAGGGGGCAGGGTAGAGACCCCCTGACCTCCTAGCCCTTCTCAGAGGGTCCCACCAAAATTATTCTTTTTTTTTTAAATTGTGGGGTACGCGCACGGTACGCGTACCGTACGCGTACGGTGTGCGTACCCCTCGATTTTTTCGATTTTTTTTTTGTTTGCCCTTGGGGGTCCTTCTGGGACCCGCTGAGAAGGGCTAGAGGGTTGGGGGTCTCTACCCTGCCCCCTTTTCGTGTTTTCCACTCTTGTTTTGGGCTCTCTTGTGCCTCAGTTCTCCTGAAAAACAAGATGGTGGCCAACACTTCCTGCTTTGGACAGTTTGGAATGTTGACAGTCGACTGCCAGCCAATCAGAAACTCGCTCGCGCACGTAAGGGTACGCGTACGGTACGCATACCGTACGCGTACGGTGAGCGCATATAGATATATAATTTGCTCAGATTCAATTCTCTCAACAACTACTGTAGGGATTTTCACCAAATATAGAAAAGGCACTACTGCATACCTGTCCCTACCATTTGGCCAAGTTTGGTGTAATTCCGTTCAGCCGTTCGGGCTGTAGCCATGTCTAAAGGTCCCATAGAAAATGCCATTTGAAAAATTTCAAATTCAATTTTCTCAAGAACTACTGGAGGGATTTTCACCAAACATAGCAAAGGCACATGTGCATACATGTCCCTATCATTTTGCCAAGTTTGGTGTAATTCCGTTCAGCCGTTCGGGCAGTAACCGTGTCTAAAGGTCCCACAGAAAATGCCATTTTGAAAAATCTCAAATTTAATTTTCTCAAAAACTATTGGAGGGATTTACACCCAACATACAAAAGGCACTGCTGCATACCAGTTCCTTCCATTCAGCCGTTCGAGCTGTAGCCTTGTCAGAATGTCCCTAAGGAAATTAACATGGAGAAAACACGTTTGGACCCCCCTTTTTTCTCGGCCCCGGCTTGACGAATCCCCCCAAAACTTTCAGGGAAAGAGCGGAGCGCAGCGAGGCAAATTTAAGGAAAACTACAGGCAGATCCCTCAATCGGCGCCAAAGTTATTCCCAATAGAATGTTCTGAATTTCCTATGGTAACTAGGTCCTAACTATATATACCTACTGGCCACTGCCAGTAGGTAATATATATTACCGGGGAGCGTACCATGGGGAAAAAAGAATGACAGAGTTTTAAAAAAATGTAGCCTTTTTTTTTATAAATTGGAGGTAGTTCTAAAAAGAACTGTTTTTTTCTTCTTTTTGTTGTTTTATATTTGTTTTTGGTTTGAGGAACATTTTATACTTTTTTGGCTTTTATGAACAGTTTTATATTTTATTTGTATTTTTTATGGGGACAAACAAAAAACTGGGATTTGTAAAACAGGAAAAAATTAAGGCTTCTTTCGGCACCGGTGGTTGTCTCCAGCACGGTTTATAAGTTTGATGCTCTGCTCCCCATAAGAAATGGTAGTCCCACAAAAAATACAAGTAATCTTGTAGTCTCCAAGCTGGCGTTGGATGCATGGGACCATCTCTCTAGTTTCAGGACCCGATGGAGTGGGTTGTTTAGAGGTGCTCGAAGAAGATTGGGGAGGGTTTCTGGTCAGTTCTCTGACCTCTGCTGCAGAATAGTTATTGGGGTGCTTTCGTTGCATGTGGCGTAGCATTGTGTGATTTCCAAATGAATATTTTTTTGCAGGGTTCCCCCTGGAAATTTCAGCGCCACAGATGAGACAGGTCACCTTTGCAGCATTAACTTTTTTGAAACCCCTTGGGATTTTAAAAAACTCCCATATGAAGTGCTCCTTAGGTTTATATGGGGGATTGTCTTCATGCAGGAACTGCCTTCTCTCCTCCTCCTCCTCCTCTTCTTCTTCACAACCAATGTGATGTTGTGGTGGTCCTTGTGGTGGTGGTGGTGGTGGTGCAGATGCTCCAGCTGCTGCTGCTACTGTAGCCATTTCTCTATCAATAGAAGCAGATCTTCCTCACTCAAAGAATAAAGTGAGAATGAGGAAAAAAGGTGGGGGCTTTCATCATTTGGAAAACAAAACTGTTATTTTCAGGTCACATGAGCCGGGTTTTCATCATTTGGAAACCAAAACTGTTCTGAACCAATGAAAAGTGTTATTTTCAGGTCACATGACCTGACGCGACGCTACGCGCCCCGGTGCGCGCCTGGGGGCGCGCCCAGGGGCATGCCCGGCGGCGCTTATGTAGCGCGTTCGTATGCGCGTGGGTGCTTCCGGGTGCGCTTACGCCATGCGTATCACGCGGACGTGGCTATGCGATACGTCATGATGATGGGCGCGCCGCAAGACTGCGCTTACCGGTGTGCCCACCGGGACGCGCACCAGGAGCGCTCCAGGGCAAAAAAATAAAAAAATGAAGAATATACATATAAAAAACAGTATTACATAAATATACAATATAGGATTCATTAAAAAAATATTATATTTCATAGTTATAAAATTTGCTATTAAAAACCTATGAAATTCACTGAAAAAACCATAGGTTTCACATCAGTTATAGTTAGGAATTAGCATTTAAAAACCCAATGAAATTAACTGAAAAAACCATAGGTTTCACACCAGTTATAGTTAGGAATTAGCATTTAAAAATCCTTTGAAATTCAATTAAAAAAACACAGGTTTCACACCAGTTATAGTTAGGAATTAGCATTTAAAAAACCTATTAAATTCACTGAAAAAACTATAGGTTTGACACCAGTTATAGTTAGCTGGAAATTTTACTGACATAAAACCATTGAAATTCCCATGTTATAGTTAGTTGGACTCACTATAACTTGCGCGCCTGCAATGCACTGCTGATGACGTCACATATTACATCACTCATGATATGGTCAGTGACATCACTCATGATATATATTCTTCACCAAAGGACGGACCCAACCAGCTCCAGTACGCAGCCAGGAGGTCCAGAAACACCACAGCACAAACAGGGTCCAACACTCTATATTCAGGTAAGATGTATTTTTATTTTCTCAACACCATCGTGCAGACAAGGAGGACGGTCAACGCGTTTCGGCGATTGCCTTCAACTGGACTATACATATATATATACATATATAAATATGAGCGAGGAGCTTGATTTTTTAGTCGAGGAGAGACTCAAAACATTGCGTCCGAGATTACAAAGGAGGCCAGACGTAAACACAGGAACAAACGCAGAAGAGCTCAGCGCAAAAGGCTCAAAAACCGCCACAAAAAAGAAAACGTTCTGGAAAAGGAACAAACGCAATTAGACAACAGCATTGTCAATCTGACCAACGTAGTTCTAACTAAAGTGGAACAACAACTTTTGGCGCTAGGTTTGAACTTTTGTCCCGGCGAGAACTTTAATTATGCACGAACTCAAATTGATGTATTTTGTTTCATTCGGAAACTTAAACTTAAAAAATACTTCTCATTAAAAGCAGACAAAAATCAAACAAGTGTTTTTGACAGTAATGTGCATGATTGTGATGACGCCCCGTCCTTACTAGCTTCTGATGTCCCTGGTGTAGTAACTATGCATGACCTTCTTGAAGAAGAAGGGTCAAACAATAGCGAGCCCATGGACCCTATTGATCTATCTACACAAGAAAGATTGCGTAAGATAGATTTTGTTCAGAAAGGGGCGGGTATCAGTCCATTTAATAACAAATTATGTTTTGTTCCTCTCATGCTGAAAGACTCGATTGATACCTACCATGACATGATTACAAATGATTTGAAGAAATTGAATACGAGTGTTAAGAAAAATAAACAGCAGCGCAGTTCTTTCTTCAGGAAAATGGCATATGACAATGGCATATGACAAATTGATTAAGAAATTGGGGGAAAATTGTGACACCGTGATAAAAAAATCCGATAAAGGGGGAAATCTTGTTTTATGGCCTAAAAAACAATATATAGCAGAAGCTAAATAACAGAAGAATGCTACAAAAAAGCTTCATTCAAAGAATACGAAAATACTAGAATGGCTTTGCAGAAAATGCTAGCTCAGTGGAGAAGAGAGGGCCTAATATCTAACAATGAAAGTAAATTCTTATTTAAAGAACACCCAGTGTTGCCCATTCAGTATCTAATTCCTAAGATACATAAGGAAGTAACACCGGTACCGGGCAGGCCCATTATCTCTGCCATAGACAGTGCCAGCGAAAATATTGGTCAATACATCGACCATTTCTCACAAGATTTGGTAAAATCTCTCCCGAGTTTCATTAAGGATACTGGGGATTTTTTGACAAAAATAGAAAATATAATGTGGTCTGATGAGCTATGTCTAATAACTTTAGACATAGAATCTTTATATACAAGCATCAACCACACACAGGGTCTGGAAGCAATCAAACATTATTTAGCCACGGGGTCCATTGAATTCTATGCCCACAACAAAGTCATTGTCGAATTGATCAATTGGTGTTTAAACAACACTTTTTTTCTTTTTAATAACACACTGTTTAAACAATTGAGGGGAGTTGCTATGGGGGCCTGTTTTTCCCCCAGCTATGCATGTTTACACGTTGGCTGGTGGGAAGAACAGGTCCTCAGGCACCAATACAAGACGGTGTGTGAGCAACACATAGCGATGTGTCTTAGATACATCTATGATGTTTTTATAATTTGGCATGGCGACATCTCGATTGCACAGAAGTTCATTGATGAGATCAATAACAATGACCTCAATTTAACTTTTACCTCCCATATCCATACTACACAAATAGAGTTTGTGGATGTTAAACTCCGTGTTGAGAACAACAGGTTACAGAGTACCTTATATAGAAAACCTACGGCAGGTAACATCACATTACATTCCAACAGTTCAAATCCGAGGCACCTCATTGCTAGTATTCCTTATGGTGAGATTCTTAGATTCAAGCGTATATGTAGTGATGAAAATGATTTTCACAATTGTGTTAAAGATATGCGTACAAGACTAACATTGAGGGGATACAGCAATAAGCTCATCAATGATGCCATCAGTAAATCAGATGAACGACCGAGAGCTAGTCTTTTTAAAGATGGGTCTACTGGGTCTGGCTCCAGAGAGGTGAATACTATCTCAGACAACCCTGGATTAATCACGACTTACTCACGGCAAGAGAGAAAAATTAGATCAATTGTTCAAAAACATTGGCCCATTGTCCTTACAGACAGTGTCCTGTGTGACCGGCTGACTTCTTCCCCTGTTGTAACCTTTAGAAAAGGTAGATCTATGGGCAATGATCTAGATACGTATATATATATATATATATATATAACACCTACTGCCGCTCACCAGTAGGTAGTTATAGTTTAGTTATAGTTAGGACCTATTTTCCATAGGAAATCCGCAACGTTCTATTTGGTATACCTTTGGTGCCGGTTGACAAATCTTTGCGAAATTTTCAAAACTGTTGGGGCGCTCTGGTCCGCTCCTATTCTGAAAGTCTCGGGTGATTCGTGAAGCAGGGGCCGAGAAAAAAGGGGGGTCCCAAAACGTGTTTTCTCCATGCAATTTTCCATAGGAACCATTCATCGCGGCTACAGCCCGAACGGCTGAACGGAATTACACCAAATTTGGCAAAGTGGTAGTCCTTGGTTCAGGCTCGTGCCTTCTGCTTATATGGTGCAAATCCATTCAGTAGTTCCTGAGAAAATTACAATTAAAAGTACGTATATATCTATGGCCTCAGTGGAACCGCGCATCTTGCGCGCACTATAAGGTCACCATCCCGATCACTTGCTGAATGCTAATTGGCTGTCAAGTGGTTGTCAACATTCGAAACCAGGTAGTGTTGGCAGCCATTTTGTGCCTCGGTAGAAGCGAGGATCTAGGATTTAGTGGGATAAGTGTTCAAAACGTATAAAGGGGGCAGGTAAGAAATATTTTGACCCTCTATACTTGCTTAGGGGGGTCCCGAAAAAAAATATTTCTTTTTTTTTTAAACTGAGAAAAGTGCGCTGTGTGCATGGATCCACCATAATAAAAATAAAATAGAAGTGTGGGCTCCTGTGCTTGTTTAAAAATTAGCTACCTGGGAGGCCCAAATCCCGGGGTCTAAAATATTACATTTGATGGGGGTTCCGAGGGGCCCTGTAGCCCGGGGACCGCCATTCCTCGGTGCTATAAAATAAATGGGTGAGGGAGCCTAAAGGTCCATCTAAGCCTCGGGGATTACCTCCCTCCGGGGCTTTTTATATTTTGGGAGAGGGGCCACGTGGTCTCCATTCTGGAGTTGTCGAAAGCCTTGGGTAACACCATCCCCCAGGAGCAGCTCCTGCCGTGTCTCGGGGTGTCTACCCCCGGGACACTGCTGTTTGCTATGGCAGGGCGGGAGTCGAGGTTCCCACTGTGTCATAGCAAACTTCAGGGTATATTAACAAGTGCCATTTTGCCGCAATTTAAAAAAAAAGCCAAAAATGCGGTGAAAATGATATCGCCCTATTTACTAAGTGACGCTAAGATGCATTTACGCATGTTAGCAGCCGGTTTGCTAATGGCTCGCCGCGATCTCCAATGAGTTTGCAATGTAGGCGTTCCCAGTGGCAAGGTAGGTGTTCCTATGACAATATAACATGGAAGAGACCCCCATACAGAGAGAGTAGGTTTTCGTGTTCTTTCTTTTAAAATGCAAACCAAGTTTGCTATGGCAGGGAGGGAGCCTCGGCTCTCACCCTGCGATAGCAAACAGCAGTGTTGAAAAAATCTTTTGGTAAGACAACAAAGGATTTTGAAGTCCATAATCGACGTTTTAGCTGTAGTTTGCTGCTGTTAAAGCGGCGATAATTTTAACGCCGTCCTTGTAAATATGGCCCTAAGTTTTGTAATGGCGACAATCCCGTCTCCTAATTAAATAGGCACAAAGTATTTAGTGAAGTGCACACTATGAATCGTGAAACAACACTGTCTAATTGTGATTGATAAAGAAATCGAAGAGTTGTGTACTTCTTTTGCTCGTAATGTACATAGGGGCAGATTTACAAGTCCCTTGCGCCACTATTGCATCACTTTTAACATGGGAAAAGTGACGCAAAAGTGCGCAAAGGGCTTGTAAATCTGCTCCACAGTGTACTGTTTTTTCAGTTTGCTTTCCCCTCTGTCATGTAGAGGATCCTGGGTAAATATAACAGTTTCTGTACAGCCAGTACTTTTCAACCCTACCCCCAAACTGCTTAAGCCATCAGGAAGTATAAAGTAGATAGAAAGTTGGCGCAATCCTTCTTTTATGAGCAGAAGATACGGACTGCAGCCAATTTCCCCAGGGAAATCTTCCAGATCGCGAAAACACTTATTAAGATCCCTCAAAATCTCCCTGACCCTAAAGAGGCCCAAGACTGCTGTGATAAACAGGCGGAATACTTCCATCAAAAAATTGAACTTATCTCTCTCTCTTTTGCCTCCTTTAAGAGTGCATCTAATCTCTCGCCCGAGGACACTACTGTAACCACTTACTGCTCGCTCACGGAATTCCCTTTGCTTGACGAGGAGTCACTGCAAATTTTAATGCTAAAAGTGCTATCTGGCTCCCCCACTGACCCAGCCCTTCCCCACCACCTGCTACCAGTTGCAGACATAATCAGACCGGCGATTCTTAGTACTCTAAATGCTTCTATTGTCGAGGGAATGGTGCCGTTGGCATGGAAACGTGCACAAGTCAGAGCCCTTTTGAAAAAAACAAATCTCGACCCTGCAATTATGGCTAAGTACCGTCCGATCTCTCGCCTGCCATGGCTGGGCAAACTGTTAGAGAAGCACATCAATTTCTCTTTGGTTAACCATCTGGAGTCCCACCATCTTCTCCAAGATTCCCAAGCAGGCTTTCATCCGAAGCTCGGAACGAAAGTTGTCCTTTTGGCAGTGACAGAATCAGCCCAGAGAGATATGGATCAAGGCGGCACCACAGCAATTATTTTGCTAGATCCGAGTGTCGCCTTCGACACAGTGGACCACAACATCCTGTTAGCAAGCATTAGGTGGCTCGGAGTAGCAGGGCCAGCTCTCTCCTGGCTGCAATCCTTCCTAGAAGACCGGGTGTTCCAGGTCTCGGAGGGTACCACTCAATCTAAGCCATGGCGACTCAACTGCAGGGTCCCACAGGGTTCCTCCTTAAGTCCGACCCTTTTTAATGTTTATATGGAACCCTTGGCAGGTATTGTGGGCCCGTTTAACATTGAAATTGTCACCTACGCAGATGACACCCAACTGGTGGTCGGCTTAAATCATCCCGAGGGTTCGTCAAGCAATTTGGGCACCTGCTTAGAAGCAGTAGCCAGCTGCATGGCACTTTCCCATTTGAAATTGAATGGGGAGAAAACGGACCTGATGTTCCTGGGGAAGTCCCCCTCCCCTGGACCAAGCATTGACTGACCTTCTTGTATGGGCACCATGCCTGAACCAAAAAATCTGATTAAAAGCCTAGGAGTATGGCTTGATAACACCTTAGGGTTTAACCACCAAGCCACCAAACTCTCGGCAGCATGTTTCGGGCTGATGAGGAAAATCTTGCCGCTCCTCCCATTCCATGCCCGGAGGATCTTGGTGCAGGCTATCATCCTGTCCCGCCTTGACTACGGAAATTCCTTGTATTTAGGCGCTCCGGCTGGTACCATAAAAAAACTGTAGGTTACTCAGAACTCTGCAGCTCGCCTATTGCTCGGACTCTTTCGTAGACACTCAGGGTCAGCCTCCCTGAAAACACTCCATTTGCTGCCAATGCAGGCTCGGATTGAATTCAAGGCGATGTGTATAGCCCATAAAGCCATGTGGCGCACTGGTCCATCCTACGATCTGAGGGTACATGCCGGGCAACAATCCTTAAAATCAAACGAGCAAGGTGGGGAGGACGCTCGTTCTCGTGGAATGCTGTCTCACGCTGGAACTCCCTACCCCTCTCCCTCCGCAATGAACCAGATCTACTCAATTTTCGCAAACGGCTGAAGACCCTTCTTTTTCATTAATGCGTACTTTCTGACAGTCGCCACTCCTCACCCGTCCTAAGCGCTACGAGGCCTCAGGGCAGAAGTGCGCTCTATAAAACACCATTACATTACATTACTGCCTGTTACTATAGTAACAGTTCATAGAACACTTAAGTGAGCACACAGGTCACAAGTTCACCACACAATGTTGCTAATCCAAAGAGTATGTGCTGGAGTTTTTAAAAATTTCCATAGGAACCGTTAATCACAGCTACAAACTCTGGTAAAGAGTTAGCCTCAGTATTATACTTCTAGTTTTAAACATCATTTGTACTTTTTATTGTTTAATGTTCTTCAAGCAAATGATTATCACACTAAATAATAGTGAAATGTTGTCAGAAAAAGAAGACGTATACACTTTTTTAAATTAACTTTTATTCCAACAAAAATAAATAACTAGAAACGTAACTTTAACATAACAATATAATAAATATATAACTAGAAACATAACTTTCACATAACAATATAATAAACAAAATGTGAGATGGACTCCAATGGTAGGAGGGTAGGTAACCTGCAAAACAAAAATGAAAATAAGTGTTTAAAATTAAAATCGATGTGACTGAATGAGATCAAAGGTCACAAGTAAACATAACACTTGGCAATATTGGTTATTTGCACATGTGCAGTGTGCCTGATACATCCCACTCCCCTCATAGGCCCGTGTTGAAGAGGTGCCTGTAGGGGAGTGCCTACTGCGTCAGATCTACAGTATGGTTCAGCAGGTCTTTAAATGATTCAGAGATGAGACAGAATTAGGTGAGAGATCACGTCATTATGCAAGACAATATTGTTTATTTGCAATGTATTTAATTGGAGGCATTGTGTATCTAGACCGCTCTGCTTACCTTTTGTAAACACTGTGTTCAACAGAGCTCACAACTTGAGTTCTGCTTTGTTTCTACACTGCAGACTGTATTAAATTCAGCCTTGATTTATTTATCTGCAGAGTGGACAGCAACGTCCATAGCTTGAAAAGAGAAAGAGAAACAATGTGAGAGTGAGGGAGAGAGAGAGAGAAAGTAATATATGGAGAGAATGACATTGAAAGTGTGAGAGAGAGAAAGTAATATATGGAGCAGGAGAGGTAGTGTTAATACTGGAGAAAATCTTCGTAGCTCACTTTTTTGCCTATGTTGTGTGTCCACACATGTGCCCGTTCATAGTGCACCCTCAAGTTTAGTGATCTGAAAGATAGTATAGAGTTAGTAATAGCAGAGTACATACAACTACACAAGTATATTTCTGAGTTATGCCTTTGGACCCTCAGGATACTGTATTACATCAACTTCCACTGCAAGGTGGTGTCTGTGCGCTCTTTTTCTCTCAGAGTACTATACCCCATGCACTCCCAGTGCATTGGGGTGAGTTCTCATTACTGCGTACCCAACCTGTTGCACCCCATTGACTCCCAGAGTCCGGAGGTGAGTGCCTTTTCTTGCGGACCCGGACTGTTCCAACCTATCCATTCTCACTGCCCGGTGGTAATTGTACATTTCTACGCAGTCAAGCTGATGTACACTATCCAGTCTCTCCGTCCACAGGTGACTTCTCGTTGCTTCGGAAACAAGCTTCTTTTCTCATCTTGTGCCATTGGCGTGATTCAAATACGGTCCACCATGTGTCGAAGCAACCTTCTCAGGCGATGTTATGATGGGCACGCATCATCGCAGAATCCTCAAACGTTGAGCTTTGGAGGGGTTGGGGAGAGGGAAGCCAATTTGTGAAACACAACCTGTTAGATCAAAAGGAAGATAAGATTGTGCGTCATTTGTTAATCAAAGGAGAGAGGAAGTGAGAGTGACTGAAAAAAATATTCACAGCTCACCTTTCTGTCACCGGTGTGCACCCTGAAGCTCTATATCTAAAAGATAGTGAAAGAAAGATGTTATGATTAGTAATTCTCACTATCTTAATGTGGAGTAGAATAACATCGCCCTTTCACACACCTTCCCTCCCTATTAAAAATACAACAATTTGTACAGTTCCAACTTGTTTAATGAGCTTCAATTTATGAAGAATTAGTAGAATAGTAATGTTTTACATTCCGTTGTGAAAACAAATGGTGCGCAGTGATACACGTGGTTTCAATCATCATGGACGTTTGACCGACTATAAAAACTTTCCTGCTATAGGAAAAAAATACAAATGCAATAAGATACGGTATATAGGAGTGCGGACGCCTAAATCACTGCATTGCCTTTTTGTATCCAGTCTGCTGCACCCCATCTACTCCTTCCGCTGCGCACTCAGGCCTTACTGCTCACCTTTTTGTCAACAGGGTATGTTCTACATCATGCAGTCCCGCTCTGCCACCATGAAGTCTCAGATTTGGTATGGCAAAGGACATACTCGTGCACCTATCTTCATTGCAGGTTCCTCACCCACTCAGTCCTTGTTGGACCACTAACTCAGTGACCAAAGAGGCCACGCACGTGGTAGTGGGCCCCCCTGTTCAGTAGTTCAGGCTACATGAGGCGTTCGAACCACTAGGACGGGCCATCACAACGCTTGCGATGGGAGCAAATGTAAAATGGCGCAGAGCACGTGTGCCCCGTCTTTTTTATTGGTAGGGCCACGTGTTTAGTGACGCATGTGCTGGATGGGTGTGGTGTGGGTGTATACCAGCCATGAGGGAGTGTGTGTGTGCCGTTCTGACAACTAGACCTGGAAGTAAGAAATGACTACAATGGAAATCTGGGCCATGTAACGTTATTGTGTTTTCCTGGTAGTGTAAGCGGAGTGGGCTGGACTGACGTATGCCAGTGCTGCGCGAGGTTGTGAACTATGGCTCCGGAGCTATGGGCGTGGTTCCGTCGTAAGCTATATGAGAAATCAACTGATTTGGGTGTACGAGTTGTAGTGGTGTCGTCACCCGGGTCTTAAACGCAAATGTGTCATTAAGTCTGTAAAGTCCCAGAACATAGCAACATGGAAGGTACGGGGTATCACTGACCCTAAATTCATCCATAGTTGCACACATACAAGATGGTGGACATGATTCATTTCTGCGAATATGAATGTTTGTTGTACATTCAGTGGAGTGTTGTAGTTGTAGTAATATATGGCTGTGAAAGCTTTAGGTTGCAGTTTTTGGCACATGAAGGCAGTTAATATATATATATATATATATATACACATGTGGTCATTCAGGTATAATGTTGAACTTGGTGCTGGAAATAAGTGTTCGAGGTGCGTCCCCATCCTCTTATTGTAAAGAAATGACGTAATCTACGAGTGCTTGAAAATGTACTGTAAATATGGTGCTCTTGTAAGTTGCTAATATAGTTATACATTTACTATACACTTTCTTTGCAGTATTGGAATGATCCAGTTTGTATGTTTCCCTTTTTGCAGCTGAATTTTGTTATTCAACTAAACCTAGAACTGATATAAAAGAGGTTTTTGAAGGAAGGCTACTAAAGCGATATTTTGTAGGTTTGAGGGATGTTATACTTTGTTTGGTACTGCACTCTATAAATAATGAATGAAGAGTCAGTTGAATTCTGCCTGAATACGGCCATGTGGCGATGAATTATGGTGCACTGATTTAATAGTACCTTTGGGACTGAGTATGTACGTACCCTGTGATGATGCGTGGTCCGGGCAGGCTGCACTGGGGGTAATGTTGTTTGACTACTGAATTTTGGTTTAATACAGCCTTGTGGTAATTATTTATGGTGTACTGAGTTAGTGGTACGTCTGGTGTTCAGCATGTGCTCACCCTGCGATGATGCGTGGTCTGAACTGGCTGCACTCAAAGCATTGACTGTTGCATACTGGATTGCATGTACTTTGAGGGGGAAAAAAAGTACCATCGATGGTTATTGATTCTTCAGCAACAAAATGATCAGAATCAGATGATTCTTCGAGCGGTGTAGCCATTTTTGTCTCCAAAAAAGAAATTTAGGTTTCCAGTAAAGAAAAAGTGAGGTTCAAATTGTGACCTATGCTGTCCGCAGTGTAGACTGTCTTTAAGTGTGCCTTCGCACTTGCAGCACAAATTTTATTATTCAACTAAATATATAACTGATATAAAAGAAGTTTTTGAAGGAAGCATACTAAAGTGATATTGTATAGGTTTGATAGGTTTTACACTTAGTTTGGTATTGTACTCTGCAAATAATGAATCAACAGTCTATTTAATTGTGAGCTCTGATGACTGCAGTGTAGGCAGGAGGCCGCCAATAGCAAGAGCCCACGGCCACGTGGGGTTGACTAGAGCTGCACAGTATTGGTAATTTAGCATGTGTGCAGCCAGCAATGACAAGTGGTGCACTGAGTTAGTGACACCTGAAACTACAAGGTTCTGTGGAGCCTGCGACTTTGCGTGGTCCGGGCAGGCTGTACTGATAGTAATGATTTTTGTCTTGTGAATTCTGCCTTAGTAAGGCCACGTGGCGTTGATTTTTGGTGCATTGAGTTAGTAGTATCTTTGGCACTTAGCGTGTACGTACCCTGCGATGATGCATAGTCGGGGGAGGGGGGAGGCACAGTAATTGGAGTAATGTCTTTTGTCAATTGAACTCTGCATGAATTCTATTTAAAAGTGATAGTATGCCTAATTGTGACATAAAACTGTTCACTCTTCTTTGCGATATTTATGGTGCACTGAGTTAGTAGTATCTTTGGCACTGAGCTTATACGTAGCCTAGGAATATGCGTTGTTCCGGGGGGCCGCACTGGGAGCAATGTTTTTTGCCTAGTGAATTGTGTCTTAATAAGGCCACGGGGAGATCACGTGTGGTGCAGTTAGTTAGTGGTATTTGAAGAACTCTGTGTGCGCACCCTGCGATGATTCATGGTTCAGGCGGGTCGCACTGGTACAATGTCACTTGCCTACTGGAATGCGTCATGTGCAATCGTCATTCCACCTGAATCATGAGCCCTCACAAAGTAGATCGAAGGCAGTAGTCAGCACAGACATTGAGGAATGTTTTTGTCGCATAATTTAACAAAATCTGAGGACGTAGGGTACAATTGTCTCTGCCTTAAATAAATCAAGGCTAAATTCAATGATGTCCGTAGTGTAGATCCAAAGCTGAATTCACGTTGTGAACCCTGCTGTTCTCACTGTTTATTTAAGGCAGTAGTCAGCACAGACATCAAGAAATTATTTTTGTTGTATCCTTTTACAAAATCTGAGGACATAGAGTACAATTATCTCTGCCTTAAATAAAACAAGGCTGAATGTCATGCTGTCCGTAGTGTACATCCAAAGCTGATTTCAAGTTGTGAACCCTGCTGTCCGCACTGTAGATGGAAAGCAGTAGTGAGCACAGATATTGATGAATGATTTTTGTCACTTATTTTAACAAAATCTAAATACATACAGTATGAAGGACACAGTACAATTGTCTCTGCCTTAAACGAATCAAGACTGAATTCAATGTTGTCTGTAGTGCTGATGCGCAACTGGTATCAAGTAGTAAGCTCTGTTGATCGCAGTGTACATTTGAAGGCAGTAGTCAGTACAGACATTGACAAATGTTTTTTGTTGCATACTTTAACAAAATTGACTCTGCCTTAAAAAAATCAAGGCTAACTTCAATGCTGTCCGTAGTGTAGATGCAAAGCTGAATTCAAGTTGTAAACCCTGCTGTCTGCGGTGTAGATGTAAGGCAGTAGTCGACACAAACATCGAGGAATGCTTTTTGCCACATACTTGAAGAAAATCTGAGGACTGAGTACAATTGTCTCTGCCTTAAATAAATCAAGACTGAATTCAATGTTGTCTGTAATGCTGATGCCAAACTGGTATCAAGTTGTAAACTCTACTGACCGCACTGTAGATAGAAGGCAGTACTCAGCACAGATATCGACCAGATATCGACGAAGAATTTTTTTCTATTATTTTAACAAAGTCTGAGGACATAGAGTAACAATTGTCTCTGCCTTACATAAATCAAGGCTAACTTCAATGCTGTCCGTAGTGTAGATCCAAAGCTGAATTCAAGTTGTGAACCCTGCTGTCCGCACTGTAGATCGAAGGCAGTAGTCGATACAGACATGAGTCTGCGGTACTGTGGCGCTGAGTTCGCAGTGGGCCTATATTGAGGAGGCACGTGGTCATGGCGGCAGACCCCTTGCAGGGTGAGGACCTTTGCTGTGGCAGAGTCTTTTCTCTTTGCAGAAGTGAACCACGCCCAAGGCGAAGGCTAATTATTTATAGTCTTACGCTGGAGTTGCGTACGTTGGACCAGCCCACTCCGCTTCTGCTTCAAGGGGGGGGGGGAACAGCACAGCTACATGACCGAGATATTCCCAGTGTATGAGATAATATGGTTGCGTCCACTGTGCAGTACACTACACGTATCAATAGTATATCTACACACGGAAAAGTTTTTTTTGTGTTTAGTGAGTTGTGTATAGCATATCATCGGTAGTGTTAGGATTGTGTACAATATTGTTGATGTGCGAGTTCCTTCCCTTATACATAGATGATTGCCACATCTCTGAACATTGAGCTAGTGTGCTGTTGAGGGGATATAGTACTTTGGGAAGATCCGTTGTCCTGTTTTGCGCTGCCTCTGAGGAAGTAGAGGGGGAGAGGTCATGAGGGGTGGTTGTAGTGGTGGTGGCGCTAGGTGTTGTGATTTTGTTGGGTGTTAGAAGTGCATAATTAGTACTTCTATTACATATTTGTCTTTATATATGGGTGTGATTTGGATGTAATTCACACAGTACATATTCCACGTCCTTACACTACTTAAATGTTGATATTAATTTGTTAGTGGTAAGTGAATCTATTGCCTGTTTTTTTTTAGGTAGCATTGCAGATTTGGCTTGTTGTTAAAAATATGGGGAAGTGGTGTTTTTTGGTTTTTTTACAAAGGAAACGCCTAGTTTGTAAATCATTAATGTTAGTTGTGGTTCTGCTTTGAGGCGATTTTCTTGGAGGAAGGAATAAATTGAAGAATGGTAATATTTGCAGTTTTTACGACGTTGAGAATGGGATGATAATTAAAAAAAGACAGAAAAAAACAGATATGCTTAATGAACATTATAATTATCATTTAAAAAACCTTTGAAATTCACTGAAAAAACCATAGGTTTCAGTCAGGTTATAGTTAGGAATTTTCATTTAAAAAAACTTTGAAATTCACAGAAAAAACCATAGGTTTCAGGCAGGTCATTGTTAGGAATTATCATTTAAAAACAACTTACCAAATTCATTGAAAACACCATAGGTTTCAGGGGTGTTATAGTTAGTGTCAAATTGAATTCTCAGTAGGTGTTGATGATTCCTCCACTAGTGTCACTTACTCTGCGGCCGCAATCCACTGGTGATGATGTCACATATTACATCATTCATGAAATGGTCAGTGACATCACTGATGACATCACTGATGACATCTCAAATGACATCACTGATGACATCATCCACATGACAATCAGATACACCTCATCATACACTAGTATAACCTTTCATCAATCACTGTAAAATACAGAGTACCATATTTGAATCCATTGACACAGCAATACAAGTATCTAAAAACCCACTCAGTGATTCCTAAATCTACACACACATCTAATCAATTACCTATAGATTCACTCATACATGTTGTCAATGATCAATAGAACACTATCAAATATACTTATACACCTATTTATTCACCTATATTGACATTACACACCAGCACACACCTTATTCAGTTATGCAGTCATTATACTCACTTTTGCAAACAATGTATCCTATTTACATTTACTCAGCTACACACTTATACAAATAGCACTTCCTTTATTCATATATATAGTAACTCATACTTAGTGTGTTATGAAATCACTATTACAATATGCAGTTATCTATATAGTCACTCATGCAATCAATGATAATTATGTGCACGTATTTATTTACAACAACTGCCCCATACACTGTCTTTTATTTTTTCTACTTTGTTGGACATGTACCATTGAGAAATGTTTTTGCTCATCACCACACCCATAAAGATATTCACTCACCCAAACAACTATTATAACACATAGTCTTAACCTCATATACGTACTGAATTTACTATTCACATATCTTTGGGCAGTCACAGATCCCCCACCGAACCACACACACATTCACTCTCCCATACAAATAATCAGTTAACTAATCAATAACTAATATGGACTTTCACGTAGCTAGTAACCAACTGGTGCAACAGTTTACACAACAACTGAGAAAGTAATACAGATATTCGCACAGTTTAGTCACTATCCAATATATTTAGTGAAACACTATAAATTAGTCAAGTAAACAGTCAATCACGCTGCTACTAAATTCTCCATCCAAATATGTATATATCCATTCATTCTTCAATGCAGATTTCTATACATATATTACATATCTAAATAATGAACCAAACCACATTCACTGGAAGATGTCATCAGTGATGTCATCAGTGATGTAATTTAAGATGTCATCAGTGATGTCACTGACCATGTCATGAATGATGTAATATGTGACATCATCACCAGTGGATCGCGGGCGCGAGAGTTACAGTTAGTAAAAGTAACTATAACGGAGGAATTTCAATGGTTTTGTATGAGTGAAATGTCCAGCTAACTATAACACCCATGAAACATATGGTTTTTTCAATGAATGGGTGTGAGCCTTTTATTTTTGACAATGTATCTTTTCTTTTGGCCTGATTATTGCAAAATTATTTTGATGGGGGAGCTGCTGGTCCCTAGATTCTAGGGCCCAGCACCTACCCCATCAAAATAATTTTGCAATAATCAGGCCAAAAGAAAAAAGACATTGTTAAAAACAAAAGGCTCACACCCATTGCCAGACCTATTGGTTTAGCCAACATGTGTCTGGGGATACCTTCCTGTGTGCGCACAGGCTGCTAAGCTCCCTAGCCCCTCAGGGTGATGTACGGAAAGCAGATGTATATTCTGGATGTGTAACACCTGTTGACTATTTGGCACTGCAGATTCCATTATTAAGTTATATTTATGACAGCAAATTTATATTCATTCTTGTTACTAATTCACATGGTATAGGATCATTTGAATGAAGAAAGATAGAAGGGTACAAGGGATACAAAGACGGAGAGAGAGATATGTAAGCAAGGAGGGAATGTACAAGAAAGGAAAACATTTGGAGATAGAGAGGAGAGAAGGATGGAAAGTGTAGCTGTATGGAATATGTAGAGCATACTTACTTGTGTATTCACTTGAAGCAATATATATTTGGTGCAGAAATAGATTGGCCATTAACCTTTACAATGTCTGCAACCTCTATTCAAGGCTTTAGGGCTGCGAGGTGGGGATTGATGCCAGCGAAAGATGGAGGATGGTTATCTACTGGGCTCCACTGCAGTTGTGTATGGTTGTGAGCCACCTCCCAGCATATTATTCTTAAGGCCACATTCATATAAAGGTAGTAAAGCTTCCCTCATTCTCTCAGGCTGTATTTTGACTTGTGCCTCACCCGTGTTTCACTCGTACCTGTCATGACAGCATGTGTGCTGACTGTAAGAAGTCTCACACTCCATTTTGTAATCAGCTCCAGAGCAAATTTATCTCACTTCATCTGCAGAGTATTCTATTAATTTCTACTGTTTTTTTCTCACAAGGACACTTTATCATGACATAAGATAGATTTTGTTTCTGTTCTTCTGCTGATTTTCTCTCTTACAGAGAAATTCATGTGATGTATGACATGTTGCATTTCTGCTCTACTGCTGGTCTTCTCCTGTAAAGAACCACCTCATATTCATAACATGTGTTACATTTTATGGCTTTAAGGGACAATTTTCCATATTGATTCCCACTAAAATATTACTGTGGCAATCTTGAGGTTGTAATTTCTGACCATCATTATTATTGTTGTAGCCAAATTCTGTTAACCTTCTGCGTGGAAAATGAAAAACCTGAAATTGAATCCTCCCTCTTTAGCATTACATCCTAAAAGTTCTCCTTTTTCTGACCCTAGTCCCTTTTCTGCTTTGATTAATATCATGGAAGACTTGGAGAGTGTACATTAAAACTCTAAATTAACAACTACCTCTTCAATTGTTAATCGTCAAATCGCAGGTTCTTTCAAACATGGTGAAGATGAGCACTACTTCCACTCTTTCTTCAAATGAAAGAGTATAGAAAGATTCCTCTTCTCCATTTAAGTTTCCCCCCTCTTATCTCAGGGAAATTATTTTGGATGAAATACGAGGTCTTAAGCCAAACAAATAAACATCTCCAAAACTTAGATGATGAATGGACTTTAACAGATAACCGTCACTGAGGTGGAGCTGCAGGTTGGAGCACTACTGGATGCTATTCAAGAAATGACTCTTCTGCCATCTGAAGTTTGCTATCTGAAGAAACAAACAGAGGATCTGAAAAACCAAAATTGCCAGAATAATCTTTGCATTTAGGGATTAGCAGAGTGTGTAAGAGTCTGATCCCATTTCCTTCTTTCAATCATTCATTCTCAAAGTCCTTCAGTGCCAGAAACTACTTCTTGGTCACAGCCCTCACAATGCATCTACATCTCTAAAACCGAGAGGTCTCATCATCCTCTTCCTAGATTATACAGACTTCTTCAGGGTCATCAGAGCAGCTAAAAGTAAAAGACCCATGTCCTGCTCATGAATAACTTCTTCTTTTCACAGGACTTAGCTAAGGTTACTGCCAATAGAATGAATACATTTATGGATATGCGCCTAGCTCTTCGGAATCCCAGTACCAGATTTGGTCTGTTTCATCCTGGTCTCTTTAAAGTCACCTATAAAACTAAGGCCACAATTTATGAAAATCCAGCTTTCTTACAGAAGGTTTTAGACAATTGTAAAGATAAAGAAATGGTTGTCAAGAATTTCTACTCCTTGACTTTCTTTCTTATTCATGATTTCAAAATTTTACTTGCAACTCTCTTCTTTTACATTTATATTTATAATTATTATTGATATTCTTTATATCTTCTCTACAGCTTTAGTTGTTACACCTCCATTTGCTGGTGTTCACCTGCCTCAGTCTGTGTGATCCGATCTTCCTCTTCGACATGTCCTGGAGTTCAGTAGTGTCATCTTCTGCATGTGGTCTTGCCACCATTAAAACTCCAATTGCTCCAGGCCCTAAGGGGAAATATGCAATGAAATAAATGGCCAATCCAGCTTGGATTCTGGCCTGGCCTGGCGAATCAAGGCATCCCAGACCACTAGTGGTCTTGTGTAATCATTGCACTAAGATATATCATTCATGCACACGTGTATATACAAGAGGAAAAGCTTATCAAAGTAAGATTGTGCAAAACAGTGTATTTTTTCTCAAGAAATTTCAGAAAATTCTATAAATATTTCACAAAATTACACTTTTGTAGTGAAATATAGTTTGCGGTATCTTTATTTTTTTCCAGATCACGATTTTTGGGTTATAAAGAGCTTGTGACACACTAACAGGAGAATGGTTTGAACAAACACTACTTCTAAGAAAGACATTTTTTGGTCAAGCCATCCTCCTGCTGGTATCTTGAGTACTTTTTTGTACAAGTTGTGTGCTCGGGCAAAAACGTTAGTTGAAATTGTGTGATGCAAATATTTTTCAGAAAAATTCAATTTTATGTCATGATAAATTTAAGGAGTTTACAAATTTCAGCAACATAACTTAAATTTCATCCAAGCCTTCTCATAAGACAAATCTAAGCCAACTCGGCGCCCCTGTGCTTTGCTCCTTTCTCCCAATGGGAATCTCATTCATAACTGCGAGTACAGACACTCACGTTTCCCAGCTTCATGCATCAGCTCATTCAGGACAGGTTTTCTCCATGCATTCTCGGATGTGTAGTACTGAATATTTAACGTGATCACCAGGAATATAAAGAAAAACCTGGGCTAGATTAGATAATCAAGCACTGAACTGGGAAACTTGAGAGCTCAGCTTGTCATGTCCTCTGTAAATTGCTTAAGTCAAAAAAAGTTCAAAATCATCTTCCTTGTGAATCTCATCTTGCAATTGTTACTTCACCAAAAAAAGATGGTGGAAGCATTTCCGAGCATTACAGAGACAAACATGCACAATAAATGTGCAAGTTATCGCATAAAAATAGAAAATTGAACCAAAATAGAATAAGATAAAATGCTGGACAAGATAAGACCTAAAAAAGTAAAGCAGAAAATGATAGAAAAAGAAACACAATCTAACAAGAAAGAAAACTTCAGGAAACACAAAGGTTGAGAAATGAAAGGATGTAGAAAATGCAAAACAAAGGGGCTAGACCTAAAACAAGCATTTGCAATGCAATTAATCTCGCCTTTGAGACCTTATAAGTATTTAGCCATGCAGCACACTATAGCACATTAATGCAACGTAGTTTAATCACAGAAGCTTCTCTTTATGACACCTCTTTCTGGGAATCGCCAGCCCTTACACTTCTGTTATCAGATTAAAGATGGTATCACCAAACAGTCAGCAATATGTTTGTCTATAAAATTCATCATGGAACAGAATCCTTGTAGCACGTGGATTAGATGCATAGAAGTTTAAATTATGACGCAAAACCATCAGCCTGGAATTTAAAGATCAAGGGTTGACTGCATAGAACGTCTAACTGGATTGAAGAAATGCCACATTACTGGGTGAATTAAGTGCCAACATCCTGGCTCTCCTTGGTGCCATGTCGGGCAGACCACTATGCTAGGGCAAAAACAAGTTCCCCACTGAATATACAGTAGACTTTACCTCTAAGCCCTTGTTAAAGCACATTGCTTAAAACCTTCGACTAAAGTAGGTTGTTCCCTTGAGCGTCATTGGAAGATAAAGCCTCAGTCAATGCTCTTTGCTAAATATGAGGAAGCCAATAGTACCTACTGTATGAAGGTCACAAGAGTATCAACTCCCACAAGAGAACCCCTTGTTGCTGCAGCTCAACCACAAAGCATGAATGCCCAAGATATGAAGGTACACAAACTTACCTGGAGAGTCAGCTGGGTTTAGCATAGCACCTTTCAGCACAACAACAGCAACAAGCTTCACATACAGGACACGGTGGAGCTGTAACGCCCAATAGCGTAACCCCCCAGCACCTGCGTGTTATGCACTCAACATGCATTAACGTCATTCGCCACAAAATACGGGCGAGGAAGAGGACGTGAAAGCCCTTGAGCAGTGCTGCAAGGTTCAGGGAAGTTATTAGCTCCGTCAAGGGCATCTTTGGAAGGATGTCCTTTTTAATGGGCGTGGCATGAAAACAATGCTCTTGGTGTTGAAAATGAATGTTTCTTACTTTTGTTTTTTGTATACAGTGGAGTGATGATGATATTTGCACAGCGCTAATGCCATTCATATGACCTTGGCATTGGAAAACAAGAAAATGGGAAATAGGTTATGAGGAAGGAGAGACAAGAGTAATATGATGGCTGGAGAAAAAGAAATTAACAACATCCTGGAAAAGCAAACAATGAGAGAATGCAAGATTAAGTAAAGCATGTGAAATGTAAGCAGGAACAACATGGTGACCCTAAACGCTAGTGAAAGCAGCAAAAACAAGGGAAACACCTTTCACCCCCATCTGTGCCAAAGGCACCTACATTTTTTGTATATTCTAAACCTTAAAATGATTAATCACTGGCAGTGGAAACCTGCATTGTCTTGGTAATTAGTTGCGAGTGAAAATAATACCAAAATGTTAAGTAAATGAAGCCGCTTTTCTAACAACACAAATTGTAGGACATTAGCGGCGCCGCAAGTCTTCCTTAACTTTCCCTTTGTTGAATAAGGTTAATATCTCCCAAAATAAAAAGTGCGCAGCCTCTGTTAATATAATTCAACCATGACACTTAAGGAGCGCTGACAGACAAGTATGGTTTGGAGCAAAGAAGCTGCGGAGGGTGTTTTTTATCCAATTATCTAAAACTTCCTTGAAAGGAGCCTATCTCGAATTGGAGTGCCTGTTTGTGGTCAAAAGCATCTTACTTTCAACATTGTTTTACCCCCCGCATATTTTAGCACTTAAAAAGTGGATGGTTTGCAAAGAGCAGTGATAGCTCCGCACATTGCTTTAAATGGAAAGAAATGAGTGCAGGTACTCGTCAAACTGAGTTAGGGGTGTGGCTACTGGGCGGGGATAGGGGCGGGGCTAGGGTGGGATATGATACAATGGCACTTCTTCCATCTGATGTGTGTGTATTCATTTTGTACTTGTATTATTCTTGTTAGTAATCTCAAATTCCCCAAATGTGCAGATTCCCTCTGCACATGTAACATAACACATGCTTAGTAATTAATAGTAATTTTGCTGTTATGACCCACTAAAATATGTATGCAGTCCATTGCACTTAAAGTGATCTTGACATATTCTGTGTAGTCTTTGGCCAGAAATTTTTTCATACTGCTCAACACTGTGATTTTTAAACCTTCTTTGTTTGATCATGAGCCGATGCTGTGATTTAGGCCAGCACTGAGGTATGTTGGGCCGCCAATGTACTATCTTGTGCAAGGGATGTGGGGTCCTGGTTCACCCCTATCAGACCTTGCCTCTGGAATTTCAGATCTTTGCTCTGTACCTTGTTTCTCACAGAGAACACAGACCACTAAAAGATCAGGATGAGCTCACGAAGAATAGCACTTAGTTCATAATGGCATGCATGCAAAAACTTGTGAAACAGAGGGGAGACTTTTAGTTCCAAATTATATTTTAACTTTCTCATCCTTTTTCCTTCATTCTCAAGAAAGCTAACAGAAAATACAATTGAAATGTATCTCTCTAATAACTCTTAGGTATTCCCAATATGTTGACATGTATACATTGGGGGTCTGTAATGTAAATGGCAGAGTAGAGGCAGTGATGGGTGGGACCTGTGTTAGTTTATGGTTTCTAAATGCTATGGAAACAAATCAATGACAAACATTTTTAGTGTCTGGAAGGGGGATGTCAAGCATCTCAACTATCTCTCTTTATGAGTCATGAATCCACCAGCCCAGGCATGGCACAGCCAAGCATGAAGGCAGATGTGTAATCGTATCTCCCTCACACTTGGTCTTCTTACACCGTCTTTAGTTGTTGTCAGAAGGTGAGTAGGTACATATTCTAGGGTAGATTCTTTGTAACACTATGCACATCTCATTATTTTAGCTCAGTTATCCCTAAAAATGACATTACATTCTTTGAACAGTATTACTATTCATGCATTACTGCCACCACACTTTAGAATACTTAGCAACTGCCATCCTCTGCATGAAGCCACCGACCATCTAGGAACTTCTATGTCCCTCCTTCAACCTATCCTACGTAACATATGGAATTATGTTTGAGGCCTCAAATAATCAAGACTGACAGGCTTGTGGTGTCTTCTGGCGCAGAAGGAATCTCAGCTCAGAACCCACATTTCCTTTTCAGATTCATAACTTAGCAGGGGTGTGTTGCCTACAGTGAAAGGACAGCCTCAAAGAATTCACTATGGATTCTGCAAGTCTCTCTGCTTGCTGGACTTGCCTTGGAATTATACCCAATTCATACATTCGCCATCTTAAATATTGGTACAATGGTAATATAGAACAGAGAATCCTTGTCTTACAACCTACTGAACCCATTTTTATGCATTTTATGCAGCCATGCCAGATACTATTGATTGCCGCCCCCTCTCCACTATTCCGCACACATGCGCACACACACACACATGCACCTAGTCCTCTCTCATCTTAACACGGGACAATAGAAAACAAAATTTGCAGCAAAAGAACATCACAGATCTGTCCTTCTTCAGATCCTGCAGGAAAATAAAGCCCAGCGAACCCCCTTTTCATGTTAAGGTTTGCTCAGAGACATCTTTAGCTGTCTTATCAGCCTTATAAAATTAATTTACATAAATAAAAAATACACATGTAGAGGGGAATTGTACTCAGCCGTCTTCATCCCTGTGTCTAATCAGCTACCATCCACATTCTGCTACCTCTCACCACAACAAAAAGCATGGGGTAAAAGCAGCAGCCCATGAAGGCAACTAACCACCTTGCACTGTGAGCAACGAGATTTTTGCTAATCACATGGGCATATTTGCCTTAGAAAATGCACTTCACTGCCAGGCTGGTGTGCCAGTATTTTACTTTGGCAGTTTTTATCCATTTTTTAGTCATTGTGTTTGTTTAAAATAGGTCTCCATGTTACAGTAATCAAGGGCCAACGTAGCTTTAACTTGCATTAATAAGAATCATACTTCCATGTGATGTGTATTGAAACTAAAAAGGGGTTCTAAACCAGTTGAGGAGAGGATGTTGCTGAACAACTAGAGAAATGGGCCTTGAAGCTGGAGTACCGGGTTCGAGTCTCGACAGGGATGCTCAATAGCCTGTGATTCTGGGTAAATCAATTAATCTCCCTGTGCCTCACAAAAAAATGAATGTGTCCATCTGTAAGGCATGTAAAGTGCTCTAATACTCACAAGCTTAGTTTGTGCTGTATAAAACTCACCCCCCCCCCCCACCAAAAAGCTATTCTAAGTCACATGCCTGATAGGGCGCACTGATACTGTTAAATTATATGCAATGGAACATTCTTTTTTATTTAAAATAATTTTTGGGTGCTTAAACTCACCACATATAGGAGGCTTGTTTTCTTTTTTTTGTGGCATATTAGTGCAATAATCTTTTTGGGAATTAACAATTGCACCAGCTTTACCAAGGCCACACCTAATAGCTTTGCCAATACTTGTTTATGTAGTGCAGCTTCTTGATGCCACACTGTTTTTGTCAGGAAAGTAGAAATAGGCGTTTCATTTTCACATAAAATATTGATCTGCCACATTTGACACATCCTCTGCTGCACAATCTTCAGCTTTTAACAAAAAAATTCTTCCTACCTCAAACAGTTCAAAAGTTAGTAAAATCGTACCAGCATGTGTATCTGCGCAGTGGAAGGCCCTTTCCAAAGGTTGACTTCTCACCATCCTGTTGCTTATTGCAATGTTTAAACTGAAGTGCAACCGATACCCAGACAGTGTTAACAAGTATACAAATGACAAAATAATTAAGTAATACAATCAGGAACTATTCTGCATTACGCATCGTAAGTTGCCTTTTCTTGCTACATACTTTAATCAACCCTGACGCATAATTAGAGTGGCGCTGATTATTATCATTCATTTGCATTGGGCTTAGTACTCAAATTCGCGTGTGCAGACACACTCACACAGGCCAGAGTATACATGCACATACCAAGCAGTCCACACACTTTCTTCAAAACACCATCTTAGACCATCCAGGTTCTATATCTTCCTCTTTGGCTTACACCAAAAGACACACAAAAGCCGTTAAACACTCACAATCAGTCAAACACTCACACAAAAGGCTCACAGGATAAAGGACACTTTTAACTCCTTACCTCCTGTGGCTTCCTTAAGTGCCACTCTCAGTGGGTTGCCTGGATTCTAGGGTGTGCATAAATGCACACCATAGTGTAACTGTGATTGACAGAGCAGTGTCTGAATGATATGGACACTGCTCTGTCAAGCTCAGCGTGAACGTGAAGTTCTACACGCCTACACGTGTAAAACATCATGAAACTGAGCTGCTGTTGAACGGTTCCAGTTCCGCAGGGGCTCAGTAAAGGGCTACACGGGCAGTTTGGCTTTCAGAGTATCATAGAGGCAGCCGCCACCCTGCCTTTGCAGAGTTAGAAATGAACAACATGTCAGACAATAGTACCGGTACTCTCCTTGGCGGGGTAGAAGTGCTGATACTTGAAGGAATACAAATAAGAAGTGCCAGTACTCAGTACTGGTGCGTACCGGCCCATTTAAAGCACTGGCTCCGCCCCAACAAAACCGGTACAGCAAACTGAGGTACTACAAGCTCCACCATAACCAGCAAAGGGGTGATCTGCATAGCAAGCTTAAATCTCTCACCTCGCACATCAGTACATCAGATTGCAAACTTCACATACCGGATGGGTACAGATGAGCAGCAGCAGTGCAAGCTTCATACAAAACTGGTAAATCAAAACGAGACCTAGAAAAGATGACTACATGCATCTTTAATGAAGGAGGGTGCCTCATTACAGAGGAGTCCAGGCTGCTTTAGAGCTCATTACCAGCTTTGAACAATTTGTCCTGTGTGACGCCTAAAAATAGGCGCCGAGGAGATCTGCATTATAGACAAACCAGCCTACACTGATTCACCACAAATCGTGGCAGGATCTTGTACTTGCAACCCCGACGCCCATGAGACATGCTATTTTAGCGCTTCAAGTTTTCTTTCCTAGGAACCCGGAAAAGAACCATTTACCACCACTGTGAGTACCAAGTGTTTTTTTTTATGTAGTCAAGGGTAGGGTACACCTTAGCGAGTGTATACCGCCCGTCCAACCTAATCTGGCATGGTGTCCCACTAATATTTTTAATGTTGCCCAGTTACTCCGGAATAAAGAGATTTTTGTAGTGAGTATAAAACTGGACAACTTTTAATCACCCTTTTTTTCACGTACACAAGAAATCCAAAAACGAACCCGCTCCACTTTAGTCAGGTGTCGCAGCACACCCGAATGGCACTCGGCTATCCTGGTCGGACCCTGATGATGAAGCCTTTCACCAACTAGGTTGGTGAGTGAGGGGTCTTCTAACAAAGGATGAATTTGTCCTTTTCTTTCCTTTGTGCACCTCTATCTCTTTGGCGGAGGCATTGAGGTGCCTTCAGGGCGTACTCCTCCAATTGTTTTTTTGACGCCTAAAAATAGGCCACTGCAGACTACAAGCAAGCATTGAAAATGCAACAGGTCTCGCCTTTTATTAAGTTAAAGCCATTTGCTTTGCTAATGGTATTGCATAGCAAAGCAAATGTCTTTAATGTAATTAAAGGCAAGAGAACTATTGCATTTTCAATGCTTTTTTACTCTTCTTTCACGGCGGACTTGTACTAGAGTACTGTATGTGCACATCTGTCATTTTAACAGATGATGATTTAGGTTGAGCTCGAGAAGCATGTAGATATAAAAAAGTAGAGGAAGGACCACCTCTGTACACCCTGAAGAACTCTGCATTACACCTTTGGTAGGAGTGAAACTGATTATTTCACTCCTATCTGCTGCTCCAGGTGTGAGGAAATGGCAAAGTAAACTTAAGGGCCATCCCTGATAACACCATCAATTTCTGAAGCTTTTGTCCATCCATATCACCCCTATCATAAGGTAATATGGATGACTTTATGATCGAGTGCCCAGAGACCAAGAACAACCAGGACCACTTGACGGCTGATGGATGACAATGAGGTCTTCTATGATATTTTCCAAAACGCCGGGTCTACACCTTGAGACGGTCTGTAGCCTGACAGGCAAACGTTCCAAATGTTTCAAATTATGTTGTGGTCAACATATTCTTGCAACTGCCTGTGAAGTTGCTTTCCAAGATTCTGCTTGAACATGCAAGCTTTGAGCCCGATTGATCGCTGGACAACACTTGGGGGTCTCACCGAGGTGTATGTAACAAGGAGGTGATGACTGTTTCAAAAAGTCAGAACTGTACCAATGCCAAGACAAGTGTTACCCCTGCTTCTAATGTCAGCTGTTAGGGTTAAAAGAAGTGTCTTCATGGTTAAGGTGGGTATGGTTTGACTAAGAGGCTGGTGGCGTCACTTTTATTGGCAAGATTTGTCACTTCCTTTCATGTCATGAGATTAAAAGTGACAATATGGTGTGGTAGAGTGAGGAGCAGGGGTTTTATAGCTCAGTAAGGTGGCTCGGATATGTAGTGAGTGATGGATTAAAGGATGAAGAGTTTTGCAGCGCTTCAGGATTTGATATTTCTCGGAAAATGTTAAAGATTTCCTTCCTTTGGTTCGAGGTCTTGTGGATGAACTGGGTGAGAGGACCCTTTTTGCACAGTTTATTACCATGTAATATGCTCTTCAATCTGCAGTTTGTTATGAGTTAGTAATAACTAAACTTGTATAACAGACTCCTTGATGAAGAAAATACACTCATCAACCCGAACACAGACTGGAACCATAAATCTACCTCAGCACTCCTAACCCTGATCCCAACCCTAAATCTACCTCACCAACCTTGATTCTAACCCTAAATCTACCTCACAAATCCTAATCCTGAGCCTAACACAAAAACTACCTCACTAACCCTAACCTTGACTCTAAACCTAAATCTACATCTCCAGCCCTAACCATGTCTGTCTCACCAACCCCGATCTTGATACTAACCCTATTATTAACCCAATCCTGATACTAAATCTTCCTATGTAATCATAACCCGACTCATCCTAAACCTTTCTCACTGACTTTAATGCTGACCCTTATCCTAAATCTATTTCAGCAAGCGTAAAGCTGCCTCTAACCTTAAATCTACCTCACCAACCCCAATCCTGATACCCTAAATCTACTTCCGTAACCATAACCCTGACTCTCATCCTAAACCTACCCCACTTTTGTATAGGGTAAGTTGGCCATTTCAACTATGGAACATGTCACCTAGCTTCTGAATGTTTCTTTGGTGGAAGGCCTTGTTCCTTTAGCATGGAAGTGGGCCTTAGTCACACCTCTACTCACAAAGCCCAACCTGGACCTCTCAAATGGTCAAACTATAGATCCATTTCCCTCTTGCCTACCCTAGCTAAGGTGTTGAAAAAACATGTTAATCTGCAACTTACATTCTACATTAAGCTAAATGGGATACTGCACTCTTCACAATCAGGCTTTAGGGCTGGCCATAGCACTGAATCTGCCCTTCTTGGTGTGATGTAATATCTCCAAGGCCAATTAGACTCCGGCAGGATGGCGGCACTGATTCTTCTTGATCTCAGCACCGCATTCAACACAGAGAATTACTTCACTCTGCTTCACAGACTAGAAGGAATGGCAGTGCAGGGCACAGGCTGGTCGTGGCTAAGATATTTCCTGTATATGGCATCGTTCAGGGACACTCATCAATACACGTCCAAGTCACACCCTCTTGCCTCAGGGGAGCCACAGAGTTCTACCCTTAGCCCACTTCTGTTCAATCAATATGTAAGGCCTCTTGCCGACATTGTGGAATCGAATCCCATGCGGTTACACTTTTTCTGTATGCCAATGACACTCAAATGGTGGTATCCTTATCCCCAAGGAAAACCGCATTGCTGAAGCCATTAATATATGCCTTGCCCAGGTTTCAGCTTGGAGGAATATCAGTTCACTGAAACTGAATGAGGACAAGAGAGAGGTTTTGCTGGTGGCCAATCACCGCTATCTTTAGGGTCCTCATCTTTGGCCATCTACTATGGGTAGGACCCCCTTCCCAGTTCAGGTGGTGAAAAGTCTGGGAGAGTATAGCTAGATGACAAGCTGTCCCTGCGTCACCAGATAAATAAGGCGGCTGCCATGTGCTTTGGCATCCCTCAATGGCTTTCCGAATCTTGGAATAGCTTTCGGTCTCTGTTCAACCAACAGTAGTCCAGGCTCTGGTGATTTCCAGACTGATTTACAGTAATGTTTATATCTGGGTGCTGCAAACTCCCTGCTCGAAAAGCTCTAATGTGTTCAATATGTGGCAGCTCGTTCTTCATCCACCCAGGTTCACCTCCTCAGCTAGTTTGCTGCTTACTTTGCACTGGGTACCTATTGAGCAGCGAGTCCAATTTAAGACCTTATGCTACATGCAGAAGTGCTTCGCCAATACTGGGACAATATATCGGAGACCGTTGGTGTCTAAATATATGTTCCAAAGCATGCTCTCCGTTCTAGCCATAAGGACCTGGCAATAGTTCCTAGGAGAAGGAAGTCCCTCTGGGGTGGCCGGGCATTTGCTTTTCTCTACCATACGCTCTGGTGTGACCGCCACACTCACTGAGAGACTGCAAATCGCTCATAGTTATCCGGATGCAGTTTTACAAATCACTAATAATTATAATAATAACAACAATTACAACAACAAAACTAAATCTACCTCAGCATCCACAACCCTGGCTCTAATCCTAAATCTACCTCAGCAACCACAACCCTGGCTCTAACCCTAAATCTACCTCAGCAACCCTCATCTTGAATCAACCCATGTAAACTTAGCCCTTATCCTAACCCTAAATCTAGCACAGCAGCCCCTAATCATGATTCTAACCCTAAATATACCTCACCAGATGTAGCCCTAAATCTACCTCAGCAACCCTAACACTGATATTAACCCTAATCTACCTCACCATCCCTAACCCTGATCCCAAACCAAAATCTACCTTCGCAACCCTGATCTTAACCCTAATCTACCTCACCAACCCTAACCCTGATCCGAAACCTAAATCTACCTTAGCAAACCTAATCCTGATCACAAACATACAACTCACTCACCGACCCTAACAATAAAACTACCTCACCAACCCTAAACCGTAATCTACTTCACCAAGCCGAATCCTAACCCTACATTTTCTTCAGAAACCATAGCACTGACTAACCCAAATCTACCTCACTAACCCTTATCTAAAACACAAATCTACATCACCAACCCTGATCCTAACCTCAAATCTACCTCATTAACCCCAATTCTGATCCTAAACCTAAATCCATCTTAAAACCCAATCTTAACTATGAACCTTACTAGAACCAACCAAATCCTTCCCATATAGCTCCTCTATGCAGGGCCACTGGAATTATGTGATTCTGCAAATGCACCGCTATCCGTTTAAATATGGATTTGCCACCCTTGCCAAACCATCCACCACCTTCTGCAGAATTGCATACTTTAATAAAAAAGCTGTTTCTAGTCCTAACAGCTCATAAATTACTAAAACCGACCACGTGTTGCCGCGCAGTGATAGGCCTTAGTCACATGGAGACAAGTTCCCCATTCAGTTCATTTCTGCATTCGGATGTTACACCAATGTTAATGAGGTTACACCTTCGTCCATACAGTGTTAATAACTGTACAAACATACAAAATAGTGAAGTAATAACTTTTCTAAACGTGCTGCATTATTTCCCTTTTTTGCCCCATAATTTAGTTAACCCTGTCACAAAATTGGGTCCAACTCTCTGAAGAATGCCATCAGCCTGCTCAATTATTATCCCTTGGGTTTTTAATTAGAGGCATGTCTTTATTTTAATGGTTTATGTCTCCTTTACTGATAACAAAGAATATAATTCATATTAGCTAAATTTTTTCCCAGGAAAATGTCGTCATCATGGAATTTCGCCCTCAAAGTATCTTCCTGGCAACATAATTCTGCAGATGGTGAAAAGCGAATCATATTGAAAACAAGCATTGGCAAAGCCAAATAGTTGGACTTACTGAGTGATTTACAAAACACGCCCGCTGGTTTTTCCAGTGTTTGTTTGCTGTCAGAGGGAGCCGCCTGGTGGGCTTCTCATCAGCAATGACCCCGCAGCACAGCAGTGAGGGGTAGCTGCCGGCAGTGCCCATAATGTGAGCAATATCAGGGGAGAGGGCGAGGGGCCACCAGGGCTTCTAGGCACACCCGGCAGCAGGGGGTGGGGTTAAAGCGTTGCATGTGTAATGAAAGAGTGCAATGTAGCCGCTAACAAACACTGGTAAACAAAGTGGGTTGCTGAACTGTTCCTTAGGAAAGGGATTGTGTGTATCTGGCGTGACCAGAGGTGTAAATATGACACCTTTGGGCATCCATTTTGTTGGATGTATTTGCCTCACACACCCATATGGGTGTCATGCTTCATCATTAGCGTTGCTCCTCGTCGGGGAGGCGGTGCAATCCCCGACGGGCTCACCTCTGAGAGGGGCTCTTTGGCGGAGATCTTTTCAATACAACTTCCTTATGGTGAAGTGCGGGTGTGCGGGAGATGTAGCGTGTAGCCTAGGAGGTGATTTAAAATGTAGTAGAGGGTACCGGAAATTACTTTATTCTGGGGGTCCCCTACTGCAGTTAAAAATGTGAATCTAATTCGCTAGGTGCCAACCAGTTAGGTATAGTGGCCCTAGATGAGATTAGGAAGGGAATTGGTCAACATGTTTCTCGCATTTGGCTATTGCCTACGATTCATCAGGACCTATGATGGTTAATAACTACATTCATTCAACAACATGCTAGTGTCATGTGTCAAAAACCAATAGTGTATGTGTAGGTTACCTCTGTGGCTTTATCCTATGCCTAAAATAGGGAGATAAGAATACAGGGTTAATAGCATTCGGTAATCCTCAGAACACATACATGGTCAGGGCCAAAATTACACACAGTGTCATGCTAGTGATTGTGAATTTCAACTAGCTCCAGAAAAACGTGACCGTGTTGTAGCAACGTGCAGTGTAACCGTCACAAAAACACTTGATATGTGAAAGGATGCTTATTATTAAAAACAGTAGTGCAAAAACAGCAGCAGTCTCACAGGAGAAGCACCATACTTCTTCTTGGGTAGAGCAATAGAGTTATTGTACTCACTCAATGTGAATAATGACACTACAGACAACAAGCCTGACTCACCTAATAGTCAGGGATTAAATACCACATGAACGATTGGCGGGTTGGTACATCGGAGTGGGACCATCAGGTATGGCTGGGGGAGGAGAAGACGTATTAATCGTCAAACTGCGGTGTAAATAGGGTAGCAAGAGCCCTCTGAAAGTTCGGAAAGAACATGACTTTAAAGGGTTACTGGGATCCCGTTGTAAGTGTCGGGAGTTATCCTTACCTCACACTTCCCGTGTCCACGCGGATTTACCTACCCATCGCTGCCGAGCTCGGATAGATAGCGGTGCTCGGCGGTGGTCGCCATTTCTACACATAAGCGTCAGGAATCCTAGCTTGGCCACGCCCCCTACGTTAGGTCAGGTGGTTCGTCTGGCTATTGTGGCGGCCATAACGGAATGGGTTTGTAAGGGATTAGCGTACGATTAAGCTGGGTGTAGATAGTTGAGATATACGCCTAATAGTATGAAAGTGTGGTCTAACGTTCAGTATTGAACTAAAACCAATGCGTCAGTGGTAAATAAAATTTGCCATGTAGTGTTTGCGAGTTTGGTAAATATTATTTATACTATGTAGAGAGAGCGAGTCGGGAATGGTAGCAAACCCAAAGTACAGATCTCAGTTACTTGTATTCAATTATAGTGTGGAATGTACATAGAGGAGAGTCATAGCAACTAATTATTTGGCAATTTTATAAAGAGTGCCACGGAATGTCCTCATTCAGGCCTCGACTGTCAGAAGATAATCGGTGGACCCACCTTTGTTCTTTACGGAAGAAGGCTTGTTTAGGACAATTAGGGCTGGATTCTAATACAAGCCATTGAAGTGAGTCCGCGGTGTGGTTAGACTCAACATAATGTTTACACATCTTGGTGTGTGTCTTCCTACAGCGAAAGTTACTACGATGTTCAATAATGCGGGTTTTAATAGGACGTGTCGTCATTCCTATGTATTGTAATCCGCATGGGTATGTCATCATGTAGATGCAGTGTGAGGTGTTACAGTTAGTATGTCCCTTGAGTTCCCAATTGAAGGTGTCCGTAAGTTGTATCGTCTTATGTATTGTCGTATAGGCACACACCACACAGGAGCCACATGGATAGTGACCCTTGACAGGAGGTAAGTGCCACAATGTCTGCTGAACCCCCTTCTTTGTTACTTTGGGTCTCCTGCTGATCAGGATGTCTTTAACATTCTGGGATCTTTTGAACGCAAACCTTGGTGTTTCAAAGCTTAGGTTGCCTGTATTTAAAATGTCCCAGTGGCGTTTGATCACACTTTTAATTTTATTTGACACAGGGGTAAAAGTTGTGACACAGGTTATTGGTTGGCTCTCGACCGATACCACCTCCCGTTGTTCAAGTAGAGCCTCTCAAAGGTTATTTCTAGCTCGTTTCTGTGCTTTAGTGACATCGCTCTTGGGATAATCTCTATCCAGTAAATTCCTGGATAGGATTGTCGATTCTTTTTTGTAATCATTTAAATTACTGCAATTTCGCCGGATCCGGAGAAATTGTCCAAAGGAAAGATTGGAACGTAAAACCTTTGGGTGGTTGCTCGTGTAATGGAGCAGGCTGTTACGGTCGGTAGGCTTTCTGTACATAGTTGTGCTTAGTGATCCCGCCTTCAATCTTATTGTCAAATCAAGAAAGGCAATTTCCGTAGGTGATGCAGACATCGTAAAGTGGAGATAAGGGTTGAGAGTGTTCACCCAATTGAAAAAGGCCTCATGTGAGGTCGGGGGTCCTGTCCATAGAATCAGGATATCATCTATAAATCGCCTCCACATTCTGATGTTATCAAGGAAGGGATTGGACTGATGATGTATGTGTCTCTCTTCAAATTCAGCCATGTATAGGCATGCCATTGAAGGAGCAAAAGTACTGCCCATAGATGTACCTTGGGTCTGATGGTAATACTTCCCCTTGAATTCAAAGTAGTTCTCCGTTAATGCTAAAGTGGCACACTCCATAATGAATGCAGGTGGGGTGGTTGAGCTCCAGGTTTCAAGCCCAAGTCTTTCCTCTATTACCTCAAGTGTGGCCCTCTGTGGAATATTTGTGTAGAGGGCCTCTACATCGAGAGTAATTAAGAGATTGATCTGCCCGGTGTCTTGGACAGAGTCCAGTATGCGCAAGACACCAGACGTGTCTTGGATGAACGAAGGGATGCGTCTTACTAGAGGTTGCAAGAAATGATCACAAAATTGTGAAAGTGGTTCTAAGACGGAATCAATCCCCGAGACAATGGGTCGCCCAGGTACAGGTCTGGATTCTTTATGGATCTTGGGAAGAATGTAGAAGTAGGGGACCCTGGGATCTTTTTTCATCAGGAAGTCTGCCTCTTTCTTACTGATCCACTGTTCACATTCTGCACTGTCCACCAGGCCAGTAATTATGGTCTGTAGGCGTGCTGTCGGGTCACAAGGGATTGGTGTGTAGTAGCGTGTATCGCTTAGTTGCCCTGTGCATTCCAGGTCATAGTCCACAGTGTTCATAAGAACTGTAGCGCCACCCTTATCCGCCTGTTTGATGGTAATCAGGGGATCTTCAGCAAGTGATTTAAGAGTATACATCTCATTTTGGGAGATGTTGCAATGGTTTCCCTTTTGATCTAGTGTTTTATTGTCTTTGAGTACAGCCTGTTCATAGGTAAGGACTTCATTCGGAATCATCCCTTTATGGGGTGTAAAAGTTGAAGGATTATGAAGGCCAGAATCTTCCATTCGATCACTTGGCCTCCCCTCAAAAAAGGCTTTCAGTCAAATTTTTCGGAAAAATGATTGAATTTCCCAAGTTTGTTGGAAGAGGTCAGTTTTTGGAGTTGGTACAAATCCCAATCCCTTTTGTAAAACTTGCTCCTCTCTCTCTGTCAAGTGTCGGTCTGATAAGTTCACCACCAGACTCATCTTTGTCCCGACCTGTTCGTATTCCTCGTGTCCATTCCCTGGGGGCGTGTGTCCTCCCACTGTACTTTTTTCTCTGGAGCGTTGCCTCGCTTTCGCCCTCGCCCTCTGCCCCAGCCTCTGCCTAAAAAAGGGGGCCTGTGGAACCTTGGGGGGCATAGTAAGGTGGATATTGTGGGGCATAAGGTGGTTGGAAATGGGGAAATTGTGGATATTGCCACATGGGCGGTCCAAGGGGGTGCCCTTGGGGTGGGAAGTCCTGGTAAACTTGTTGTCCACGTCCCCTGCCTCTTTTGCCCCTTTGTTGCATTTGTGGGGGTCCAGATTCCCCGCTACTCTCAGATCCACTGCTGGATCCCCTTCTGGAGGAAGTAGCACTTGAGTCCGAGTTGTAGTTCGTTCCCGGGGGGACATAACCTTCCTTTAGATAGGGGTATACTTTTTCTTTGGAAAACCTTTTGATATCCTTTTGTAGTTTAATCACTTTCTGGTTCATGAGGTATTCTTTGTGTTCAGCCATTTCCTTATTGAGTTCCGCCAGTTTTGTTTTAAAACCTGGGTTAGGAACCGCTGTTTTTAGTCCATTTTCGGCTGCTTGAATGCGGGTCAGGAGTTCATCTGCTAAGCGTTTAGCAGTGTTAACAATGATGTATGGTATGAATGTATGGTAATTCTAATCCACTCTCGTTTGAGATCTGACAAGGACTGCCATTCCGCTGTATTGCTCCCTGTAGTTCTTTACAATCAGGCCGTAAGACCTGTTCTGTCCCCCATTCTGTGACTCCTTCACCGTATTGGTTAGTCACAACCCACTTCCCTTACTGGGCAGTGTTACTTTTACCTCCTCTTCTGTCCTCCTCGTGAGGACTCCCTTCTCTAGGAACACGACCACACTGAACCCCATATGATGGATGGTCAGGGGTTGAGTTTCGGAGAAGAAGATGCAGCAGCCATTCTGAGAACACCATCACTTCTCGGTATAGATATAGAACCAGCTACAGGGAGCAATACAGCGGAATGGCAGTCCTTGTCAGATCTCAAACGAGAGTGGATTAGAATTACCATACATGGGGCAATGATGGCTGAAATTTTAAAGCCAAAATTGCCCCAAACAGCCTGATTGTAAAGAACTTCCCCAGAATTTTCTGGGAGGATGGACAATTTAAGGTTGATTGGTCGCAGATCTCATGGAAGTGCACCCATGATCTCCTCATCCTCATTGTTAACACTACTAAACGCTTAGCAGATGAACTCCTGACCCGCATTCAAGCAGCCGAAAATGCACTAAAAACAGCGATTCCTAACCCAGGTTTTAAAACGAAACTGGCGGAACTCAATAAGGAAATGGCTGAACACAAAGAATACCTCATGAACCAGAGAGTGATTAAACTACAAAAGGATATCAAAAGGTTTTCCAAAGAAAAAGTATACCCCTATCTAAAGGAAGGTTATGTCCCCTCGGGAACGAACTACAACTCGGACTCAAGTCCTACTTCCTCCAGAAGAGGATCCAGCAGTGGATCTGAGAGTAGCGGGGAATATGGACCCCCACAAATGCAACAAAGGGGCAAAAGAGGCAGGGGACGTGGACAACAAGTTTACCAGGACTTCCCACCCCAAGGGCACCCCCTTGGACCGCCCATGTGGCAATATCCACAATTTCCCCATTTCCAACCACCTTATGCCCCACAATATCCACCTTACTATGCCCCCCAAGGTTCCACACGCCCCCCTTTTTTAGGCAGAGGCTGGGGCAGAGGGCGAGGGCGAAAGCGAGGCAACGCTCCAGAGAAAAAAGTACAGTGGGAGGACACACGCCCCCAGGGAATGGACACGAGGAATACGAACAGGTCGGGACAAAGATTAGTCTAGTGGTGAACTTATCAGACCGACACTTGACAGAGAGAGAGGAGCAAGTTTTACAAAAGGGATTGGGATTTGTACCAACTCCAAAAACTGACCTCTTCCAACAAACTCGGTAAATTCAATCATTTTTCCGAAAAATTTGACTGAAAGCCTTTTTTGAGGGGAGGCCAAGTGATCGAATGGAAGATTCTGGCCTTCATAATCCTTCAACTTTTACACCCCATAATGGGATGATTCCGAATGAAGTCCTTACATATGAACAGGCTGTACTCAAAGACATTTAAACACTAGATCAAAAGGGAAACCATTGCAACATCTCCCAAAATGAGATGTATACTCTTAAATCACTTGCTGAAGATCCCCTGATTACCATCAAACAGGCGGATAAGGGTGGCGCTACAGTTCTTATGAACACTGTGGACTATGACCTGGAATGCACAAGGCAACTAAGCGATACACGCTACTACACACCAATCCCTTGTGACCCAACAGCACGCCTACAGACCATAATTACTGGCCTGGTGGACAGTGCAGAATGTGAACAGTGGATCAGTAAGAAAGAGGCGGACTTCCTGATGAAAAAAGATCCCAGGGTCCCCTACTTCTACATTCTTCCCAAGGTCCATAAAGAATCCAGACCTGTACCTGGGCGACCCATTGTCTCGGGGATTGATTCCGTCTTAGAACCACTTTCACAATTTTGTGATCATTTCTTGCAACCTCTAGTAAGACGCATCCCTTCGTTCATCCAAGACACGTCTGATGTCTTGCGCATACTGGACACTGTCCAAGACACCGGGCAGATCAATCTCTTAATTACTCTCGATGTAGAGGCCCTCTACACAAATATTCCACAGAGGGCCACACTTGAGGTAATAGAGGAAAGACTTGGGCTTGAAACCTGGAGCTCAACCACCCCACCTGCATTCATTATGGAGTGTGCCACTTTAGCATTAACGGAGAACTACTTCGAATTCAAGGGGAAGTATTACCATCAGACCCAAGGTACATCTATGGGCAGTACTTTTGCTCCTTCAGTGGCATGCCTATACATGGCTGAATTTGAAGAGAGACACATACATCATCAGTCCAATCCCTTCCTTGATAACATCAGAATGTGGAGGCGATTTATAGATGATATCCTGATTCTATGGACAGGACCCCCGACCTCACATGAGGCCTTTTTCAATTGGGTGAACACTCTCAACCCTTATCTTCACTTTACGATGTCTGCATCACCTACGGAAATTGCCTTTCTTGATTTGACAATAAGATTGAAGGTGGGATCACTAAGCACAACTTTGTACAGAAAGCCTACTGACCGTAACAGCCTGGTCCATTACACGAGCCACCACCCAAAGGCTTTACGTTCCAATCTTCCCTTTGGACAATTTCTCCGGATCCAGCGAAATTGCAGTAATTTAAATGATTACAAAAAAGAATCGACAATCCTATCCAGGAATTTACTGGATAGAGGTTATCCCAAGAGAGATGTCACTAAAGCACAGAAACGAGCTAGAAATAACCATCGAGAGGCTGTACTTGAACAACGGGAGGTGGTATCGGTCGAGAACCAACCAATAACCTGTGTCACAACTTTTACCCCTGTGTCAAATAAAATCAAAAGTGTGATCAAACGCCACTGGGACATTTTAAATACAGGCAACCTAAGCTTTGAACAACCAATGTTTGCGTTCAAAAGATCCCAGAATGTTACAGACATCCTGATCAGCACGAGACCCAAAGTAACAAAGAAGGGGGTTCAGCAGACATTGTGGCACTTACCTCCTGTCAAGGGTCACTATCCATGTGGCTCCTGTGTGGTGTGTGCCTATACGACAATACATAAGACGATACAACTTACTGACACCTTCAATTGGGAACTCAGGGGACATACTAACTGTAACACCTCACACTGCATCTACATGCTGACATGCCCATGCGGATTACAATACATAGGAATGACGGCACGTCCTATTAAAACCCGCATTATTGAACATCGCAGTAACTTTCGCTGTAGGAAGACACACACCAAGATGTGTAAACATTATGTTGAGTCTAACCACACCGCAGACTCACTTCAATGGCTTGTATTAGAATCTAGCCCTAATTGTCCTAAACAAGCCTTGTTCCGTAAAGAACAAAGGTGGGTCCACCGATTATCTTCTGACAGTCGAGGCCTGAATGAGGACATTCCGTGGCACTCTTTATAAAATTGCCAAATAATTAGTTGCTATGACTCTCCTCTATGTACATTCCACACTATAATTGAATACAAGTAACTGAGATCTGTACTTTGGGTTTGCTACCATTCCCGACTCGCTCTCTCTACATAGTATAAATAATATTTACCAAACTCGCAAACACTACATGGCAAATTTTATTTACCACTGACGCATTGGTTTTATTTCAATACTGAACGTTAGACCACACTTTCATACTATTAGGCGTATATCTCAACTATCTACACCCAGCTTAACCTTACGCTAATCCCTTACAAACCCATTCCGTTATGGCCGCCACAATAGCCAGGCGAACCACCTGACCTAACGTAGGGGGCGTGGTCAAGCTAGGATTCCTGACGCTTACGTGTAGAAATGGCGACCGCCGCCGAGCACCGCTATCTATCCGAGCTCGGCGGCGATGGGTAGGTGAATCCGCGTGGACACGAGAAGTGTGAGATAAGGATAACTCCCGACACTTACAACGGGATCCCAGTAACCCTTTAAAGTCATGTTGTTTCCGAACTTTCAGAGGGCTCTTGCTACCCTATTTACACCGCAGTTTGACGATTAATACGTCTTCTCCTCCCCCAGCCATACCTGATGGTCCCACTCCGATGTACCAACCCGCCGATCGTTCATGTGGTATTTAATCCCTGACTATTAGGTGAGTCAGGCTTGTTGTCTGTAGTGTCATTATTCACATTGAGTGAGTACAATAACTCTATTGCTCTACCCAAGAAGAAGTATGGTGCTTCTCCTGTGAGACTGCTGCTGTTTTTACACTTCTGTTTTTAATAATAAGCACCCTTTCACATATCAAGTGTTTTTGTGACGGTTACACTGCACGTTGCTACAACACGGTCACGTTTTTCTGGAGCTAGTTGAAATTTACAATCACTAGCATGACACTGTGTGTAATTTTGGCCCTGACCATGTATGTGTTCTGAGGATTACCTAATGCTATTAACCCTGTATTCTTATCTTCCTATTTTAGGCATAGGATAAAGCCACAGAGGTAACCTACACATACACTATTGGTTTTTGACACATGACACTAGCATGTTGTTGAATGAATGTAGTTATTAACCATCATAGGTCCTGATGAATCGCAGGCAATAGCCAAATGCGAGAAACATGTTTACCAATTCCCTTCCTAATCTCATCTAGGGCCACTATACCTAACTGGTTGGCACCTAGCGAATTAGATTCACGTTTTTAACTGCAGTAGGGGACCCCCAGAATAAAGTAATTTCCGGTACCCTCTACTACATTTTAAATCACCTCCTAGGCTACACGCTACATCTCCCGCACACCCGCACTTCACCATAAGGCAGTTGGATTGAAAAGATCTCCGCCAAAGAGCCCCTCTCAGAGGTGAGCCCGTCGGGGATTGCACCGCCTCCCCGACGAGGAGCAACGCCAATGATGAAGCATGACACCCATATGGGTGTGTGAGGCAAATACATCCAACAAAATGGATGTCCGAAGGTGTCATATTTACACCTCTGGTCACGCCAGATACACACAATCCCTTTCCTAAGGAACAGTTCAGCAACCCACTTTGTTTACCTATGCTTGTCAAGGGCACGAGCTGATACTGGACCTTCCACTCTTCGAAGTGGTAAATAGTGCCCGACTGATCAATTGATCACCCCCCCTTCTTTGATAATTATTATCTCTAAAAAACACTCACACATCAGACGTTTCACCACACTCGATGGTGGGCAAACAACAGCAGACGCCGAGGAAAGACACAGGTGCCGTTAAAATGACAGTCTACTTTCTAAAGTGCTACCACAGGATGGCTTTGCAGCACTTTGCCAAGTAAACACCAACACTTTCTAAGTAGAGAGTTCACGCGGCGTTGCTTTGGACATCAACACAACTGGGACCATTTGATGTGGATTTATCGTCCTTCGCTTGTTTTTTTTTAACAATTCTGTAACATGCACAAGCTGTACAAGGAAAGATTTATAATAAAAAACTGGAATGATCCTATACAAGACAGCCATGCCAGGAAACACGGTGTGCGACGCTGCCATCGGCTATGCCCCAGAATACCTAGAGCCGCTTAAACTGTGTGACCTTGGGCAAATCACTATAGCCAAAACGATGTGTCCTGATATTTGTCAGTGTTTCCAGACAGAGTAAATGTAGGAAGCAGGTGGTAGTTTAAACAAGCGCGGACCGTCATGGGACGTAAACGGCTCTTTACAGGGCGGACAGAAGATGTGCACTCAGGGACTGCCTTTACAGGCGGCAAAAAAAAAAATCACCAGAGTATCACTCCGCCAGTAAAGCATCCAATCCCCGCGTGCACATCTTTTGTCTCTTTGTCTCCCTGTGAGCACATTGGAATCGTATCGATTCCAAAAGGTCTCTGCTGGCATAGCAGCACATGCGCTGCTTTCGCCAGGCCGAGACCTAAAAATACCTTCTCTCCAATGCAGCGATGATGTCAGGAGGCGGCTTGGAGGGCTCATCACGCACCATCCATGCAGCACGCACTGGGGGCGTGGCAAAGATGGCAATCAGAGTGGACACTCAGTAATTAGCTCTGCCCCAGCCCAGGCCATATAATCCTGAACAAGCCGATTATATGCAAGATAGTGTGTGACCTGCCACTGTGGGGCAAACCGCTGCTCGGCGGGGACGATCAGATCAGCTGGGGACTGTTGCCAGCGTCTCTGGAGATGACTGCGGGCGAGTTTGCCGAGGCCCGTTCTCCAAGCTGGGACTGCGTAGATGTGGTGACACAGTGGAAGCGGGCCGTAAGATCGCTGAAAAATAGAGGCTCTCAGCAGGCACCCTGTGAAGATGGCAGGCCCCAAGCATCAGTGCAGAAGGCGCAGGAGATCAACACCCAGCACCCAGACCCTCGGTGCAGCAACCCAACTCGTCACAAATGGCACAAGAACATCAAGAAGTATTGCAGGCAGTGGCAGAGGTTATGTCGACACCCCTGAAGGAAAGTGGGACGGCCGTATCCACATTTAACGAAACAGGAGGTTTGGACTCAGGGGCGTCAACGGTAAGTGACATGCAACTACAGGTTCACGCCAGGCTCTCTGGACGAAATTATGTGAAACAGTCCTGGGAGAAAAGTACAGATAAGTGAGGCCCTAGGGGAAGTGATTGAGGGTGGACTTGGGAAATGGGTGCACTGACGAGGTCAATCGTTGAGTGTGGATGGAAGCCGCTCTGTTTGAGGAACGAAAAGAGTTACAGGGGAGGGCCATGGCTCTGATATTTAATTGGGAACATACAATGGATTATTGAGGAGCTAGATAAAATTGAAACCGCTGCGGAATTACAAAATTTAGCCTGGACAGGGCTGAATGGCCCAAGCGGATACTCTGAGACACACCCACAGCTAGATCAACTCCTCCATGTGCACAGCAAGAGTTATCTATTTTTCTTACTTTTTATTTCTGTTACGGGTTTGGGCGGCAAGCCGTTGCAACACTGCCCGAGGGAGGGGGAGTTAGTTGTTCATGAAGTTTAGTGATTTTCCTGTGGTGCTAATGTCAGTATGTCATAGAAGAAGGGGGTGTGGGGGGGAATAACAATAAAGTGCAGCAATAGGGTTGGGAATCTAACAATATGAGTTCCGTAGGAGTTCAAGATGATGTACTGAAATGTCCGTGGCCTGGGATCCCCCCATTAAACACCATACAATACATAGCTACATTACTAGAAGGGGGGTACATATTGTCATGATGCAGGTAACTCACCTGACAGCAGCAGAGGGGATTAAACTATGGTGGAAATGGTGGGGACAACTTCATGCAACTTCTTATTTAGGTTTTTCTAGGGGGCGCTAATATGGATCTGAGCCAGCACTCCATTCACAATGGAAAACACAGTGGTGGACCCAGAGGGCTGATTTGTGCTGGTACGGGGTGGGCCGCTAGGGAGGGAAATTGTCCTGGGTAGCGTTTATTCCCCAAACCACGACCAACTTGTATTCTTAGAGAGACTGTCCGCATCCCTATCTTCCGTACATGGGATTGATGTGTTATTGGGTGGAGACTTTAACTGTGTTGTGGACATTGGCCTGGACCGTACAACCCCCAAGTATGTGGTACAGTGGTCAATAAACTAGCGCAGGGGTTCAAGAATTGGTTAACACAGTGGAAATTTGATGACATCTGGAAAATACAGCACAGACAGACATGGGACTATTCGTATTATTCATATCTTTATAGCCTGCATACCCGATTGGACTTGCTTATTTGCTCAGATAAACTGCTGTCACAGGCAGCACACACGGAATACCTAGGGCTCAACTTTTCTGATCACAGCCCCCTCTTCTTCTGTTTTCGAACATTACTGTTACCGTCTCGATCTTTATGACCCCTTTGGTGGCACTGGTGGAGTCCTTTGGGGCCAAGATCGTTTCTTACGCTGATGACACCCAGCTCCTCTTCATGTGTAGGAAAGGTGAGGATTTTGATGGAGAGAGCATTCGGGAATGTCTCGGGCTGTTTTTAATTGGTTTCAGCAGAACAGCCTTAAATGTAACTCTGACAAGTCGGAGGTGCTGTTCTTTGGCTGTACCACAGACCCTGACTGGCAGGCATGGTGGCCGATTGATATGTTCCCCCCAGCACGGGCATCCCAGCTGGCAAAAAATCTGGGAGTCAAGATCGATAATGGTCTGACGCTGAGATCTCAGATCCTCGGTCTTATGGGCACATGTTTCGGCATTCTCAAAATGCTCCGGAAGTTTCTCCCTCTGCTCACAGAAGAGCACAGGAAGATTACGGTGCAAGCCTTGATTGGCTCCAGATTGGACTACGCCAACGTCCTTTATCTGGGTCTCCCGGATTATCTTGTACAGCGGCTGCAGGTCATGCAGAATTCTGCTGCACGCGGCCATCTTTGGCCTCCGCAGGTGAGCCAGAGTGTCCAGCCTTCTGCAGTCGCTCCATTGGCTGCCTATCCGGAAGCGGATAGTTTTTAAGGCGCTGACCCTGGCTCATAAAGCGCTCTTTTGGTCGGAAGCAAAATATCTTCAGCGTAGGCTTGTTTTTTATCGCCCGGCCCGATCTTTGTGATCTGAATCTTTGTCTCTTGCGGCGGTTCCCCGAGTAAAGAGGGGCCGTATTGGGGGGCTCTCCTTTAGTCTGAGGGCACCACAGCTCTGGAACACTCTGCCACTGGCCTTACGCAGTACTTCTAATCTGCTGTCTTTCAAAAAGGGCCTTAAAACCTGGCTTTTTACCCTTTAGTATATGTCACTCTGCTGTTAATAAATGTCTTCATCTGTTATGTTTTTCTTTTTTATGAGCTGCCAATATAAAGCGCCGGGACACTCCATCGGAGTAGCCGTGCGCTATAGAAATTAAATTTAACATAACATAACATAACATACTGAAACCCCTGTTGACACCCACGTGGCACCTCAGTCTTGTTTTATTAACAGATGGCCCCATTAGGTAACCCCTGGAGGGAAAGGTAATGGACTACTTCCAACACAATCAAGGCTCAACTGACTCTAGAGCTACAGAATGGGAGGCTTTCAAGGTAGTGATACAGGGACATTGCTTAGGCACAACAGTGGGATTGAAGAGAGACATCTAGAGGGAGGTAGCCCAGCCGGAGTCCCTCCTGTATGAACAGGGATGTAAGCTGTCGAAAGACACAGGCACACATGAACAGCTAGAAAACACTAAACAGGAATATAATGTGGTGCTCAAATGGTTACGAACACTAGCCATACGCAAGTACCACACCTAGATACATGAAGATGATGGTAAAGCATGTAGACTATTGGTGTATTTAGTACAAACAGAGAATAGGGGAGCGCCAATAACACAAATTGCAAAAGAAGACAAGGAAATGCTATACCTCCCTAACAATATAAATTATGAGTTTCGTGCATACTATAGGCCCTACCTATGTCAGTGGATTTGGAAAAAGCCTTTGACTCTGTCAGATGGGATTTTCTCTGTGCTACAATGACCAAAATGGGATTAGGAGACAGATGGGTAAAATGAGACAAAATACTGTACTCCCACCCCACGGCACAGGGTAGAACCAGGAGGGTGATATCAGGAACCTATATAATTTCAGGGCACCAGACAGGGTGTTGAACCACTTGCAGAGTTGTTTAGGCAAATAGAAAGACTGTATGAAATGCTACTGGGGGATTGAGAACAACTCATCTCGCTATATGCAGATGATATAGTATTATACCTGAGACAAGTGAGGGGAGGTGTTGTACAGGCGCTGGACCTCCTGGACAGATATGCTACATTAGCAGGCCTAAAATTAGACAAAACAAAAATGTATGTTTTTCCGGTGATAGAGGGGACAGCATGCCCAGCTGACCTTCATTTGGGCTTGAATTGGACACCCGATCTTTTAAATACTTAGGGATCCAAGTATTCCATGATTTAGTAGACTTGAAAGAAGGTAATTTAAAACCAGTGTTGCGAATCTTTGGGACAACGATTCTTTTACAGCGCTCACTAAAACTCCTTATGATGGCTAGAGTTGCGCTGAGCAAAATTATCATCATCCCAAGATGGCTATACTATTTTGTAAACTTACCGGTGCCAATCCCACCATTGTGGTTTGTGGGATTAAACAAAATGGTCCGTGATCTGATATGGGACGGGGGAAGAATTAGGGTCTCCTTGGCCACCTTGTAGCGAATCCCAAAGGAGAGAGGCCTGGGGGGCCCTGATTTTGAATTGTACTACCTGGCGGCTCAGCTGCAATGGTTAGCTCAATGGATGGATGGACAAGACCTTGACCATCTGACTGTCACGAGCCACACAATCGCCCAGAGGCAACTCACAGCTAAGCTCAAATACCCAGCCACAGAGGTTCCTCTTCCGAGAGTGCTCCTACAATGAGCGTTCTACTGTTGGAGAAGGTGCCAAAGACGCACAGCCGGTAAGCCCCTTTATGCTCCATGCTTGCCCTTGGTTGGGATACAACGTGGGGCGCCACCCATTCCTTTCCCAGAGACACAACTGAATAGCTGGACAGAGGCTTAAGTCAGGACAGAGGGGAGCTTGTACCTAAACAGTGAACTACTCCCTCTTGAGGAATTTCCAGCCCAGAATGATCTGCCAAATGGTCAATTTCTTAATTACCACTCAGTGGTGAAAGCATTTAGAGAGTTGTGGGGAAATGCCCAAAGGGATCAACAAACACATCACATGTTACATGTCCTGATTACATTGGGATCCGCAAGACACCTAGTAAAAGGGCACTACAGAGCTCTGATAGGGATGGTAAGAACACCTTCAGAGCGGGTCGGAACTAAGTGGAATGAGGCAATGGGGAGAGATCTAGAAGATAAAGAATGGATACTGAGAGCGCAGGGAAAATATGTAGAAACACTGCACTGAAACTTATTTAATGGAATTATATACACATGGTCTACCTCACTCTCCACCAGCTGAATGTAATGTACAGAGGAGGGATGTGGGAATGTCCCAGACGTGGACAACAAGATGTGGGTTTTATACATGTGATCTGGGAAAGTAAGACATTACGAGAATATTGGGATGCAGTACTAACCCAAAATAATGTGACACTGGCCAGGAATCTGCCAAGCACAGTGGGGGTATGTCTCCTGGGACTATTCCCCAGACCAAAGGCTAAAAAAGTGGACTCAAGGTTTATAGACATGGAACAGGTTTTAGCAAGTAGATGGGTGGCTATGGCCTGGAAGGTCATGAGAGGCCCTGCGGTGGCACTGTGGGAGCAGGATGTAGATTGCTGGGCAAGGACAGAGGAAAGGGCCATACAACTGGAAGAGCAAAGATGTCTTCGTAGATGCCCCATCGCAGACTTATGGACTGAGATAATGAGGGCTTGGTATTCTAGAGCACTGAACTGTCAATGAGAGGAGGTGAATATAGAGGGGAATGTAGAACAATATAATGACTCAACCACGTAGATATAAAGAAACATAGAAAGTGGTGGACCGCCCACGGAAATGGTGTATTAGCCCTCAGGGTACGCACCTCCCCCGACACACCAAATAAACCCTCCTCTATTGATCATAAAAATGGGCCAAAGCACTACAGTGCAGCACACAGTTAGTCCGTTTCCCAGTTACAGGGATAAGTTGTTTTTGATAGCAGACAGGTGATCTTTAGCGGAAATACAGATAGAGGTTAGCTGCCCTGAGTACACAATATGGCTACACAGATCAATGGGAACAGTTTCCACAGTAAAGAGAAAACCAGGAGGAGATCAGACAACAGAGCTGAATGTTGATGGAAAGTGCGGGGTCCTAAATGTTTAACATGCACACAGAAGTTCCGAACCTAAGAATTTGTTCAAAGATATATCCTGGTTGAATAATAAAGTATACGGAATGCCATATACCTGATTGTGTGTCTGTAAATATATAAATGCTAATAAAAACATATTTAAAAGAAATCCATGCAGCACACACCCTCTCCTTGCAGCCCAAGTCTGGAAGAGATTCTGGTCTCCGTGAAACCCCTGAGCATGCATGTTTTCCCAACAACAAAGTGGCACTGAAGTAAATGCTTGCTTGTCCCCCAGGGAGACCGTAGAGTGCGGGCTGATACAGGAGCATCCCTGCTTGTACCCTGGGGGCCCTGTAAAGTGCATGTTCCATCGGAGTGAAGGAATGTACAAGACATGCTACAATCAGTCTCCAGAGGCAGAGGGAGCAGCTATAGGGCGCTGTGCTGAGCAAATAACAGTCGCAAGAAGATGAAACATGAAAGCGGGCACCCTGGCAAGAATTATAGGCCAGTTTTCACTCGTTCTTGAAATGGAAAAGCAGGGGGAACAGCTGCATGTAAGAAGAGCCTTCTCATGCCACCGCAGAAACAGAAGAAACATTTGCAGAAGAAAATAATAGTTTGCCAAATTAAACAGGAGGGGAGGAGCACATGTAATAGGGTCAGTAGCCATGGGAGGGAACCAAACACCAAAAGGAGGGAAAAATAAGGACGATGCACCAATGAAAAGCCAGGTTTTCAGAGGGGCATAGAAAAGAACAAATGAGCAACAGTGGATGTGCTCACACTTCACAGAGTAGATACAGCATGTCTCGAAGAGACAGTGCATGCGCTGCCTAGGCGAGACCTAAACAGGAAAGAAAGTAACTAAATAAAAGGAAACGGATGGAAACAAATTAATCACAAAATATATAAACAAACAATGTGAAAAGTGTTGTAAGGGAGATCTGCAACGCAAAGGAATCAGGCCCTGAAAAGAGGGTCAGAGAACTTGAGATGGGGAAGAAATGTAACTAATGAAAGTATTAAAAAAAGGATAGCATAAAATAAACATCCTGTTTATTTTCGAGGTTAGAATGTAAGTAAGATACTATATTAGATTAATGTATGGGGGGGGTTTGTAATGATTTTAATTAATCAAACAATAAACTTATACTGATTAATGTATCTATTGCAGACTTCTGTGTGTAATCACAGATAAATGGGTTCAATTCGTTCGAAATAGTTTTGTGGGATAATATGTTGACTGCAGAAATCTTTGTGCAGCCTGCAGGTTCTAAAACCATTCGGAAACTGTGGGGAAATGCACAGACTGCAGAAATGGGAGCATCATCCCAGTCACTGATTTTAATTCAAGTGAGAAAGTTATATGTGGGTGACATATTGGACACAGGTCTGATCCCTGGGTTAATGCACCTGCTACAGTGATCCATGGGTAATTCAATTACATAGGTTCCAATTCTAGTGAGATATCTTCCTTAGTGCAATGCATTAAGTGTGGCCACAAAATGAACAGAATCTTGTAATTTAAAAGACAAAACTTAAAAAACAGAAACAAATTAGAACGTTTAGTCCTAAAAGACCTGATGTTGTGCCTAACCCCAGCTCAAATTCTGACGGCCCTAATTCCCACCTGCCTCTATACCCTGACCAAAGCCAAGGCTGTCTGTTGATCTCGCCAACAGGGCCTTGTGTCTTAAATCTGCAGCTGCAATCAGGGAACCGATTCAGGGCAGAAAGTCCTTTTGAAGGTCAACAGTGAAATAGCACATGTGGGCAAAATAACTATTGTAAACTCATATGTGTAATCAGCAGATCCCTGGTTCTATTTCTTCTGGAATAGCTCAGCAGTATAATATGCAGGTGACGTTCCTATTGTACCTACAGGACATAGGTTCAAAAACTAAATGCACTGACTTCAGAGACTTTTGTATCTTGCTGTTCGTAGATTCTAATCCCAGTAAGGATGTTCACAGGGTACTGCCCCTACTACAGAGCTTTGTGCAGAGGTATACGTCACAATCACTGTGCTATAGTTCAGTGGGTTAATGCACCTACCTAACATTTCTGTGTGTAACCTGTACATCACAACCCCTAATGCACTCATGCTGGAGCCAGGGTCCCCTCTTACTCTGGCCACCCTTTTCCCTGCCCCACAAACACACCCTGTCAATATCCAAGACTGTGTGTTGATCATGCCAAGGGGACCCTTTGCCTGAAATCTGCATTTGCATTCACGAAACAGATTGAGAGAGTGCACTTCCTCCTGAAGGCCAAAAGTGTTTAAGGAAGAACAGCATTTGCAAAGCTAATGTTATCTGTCCTAGTATGCTTTGATTCACAGACTGGACAGCAGGCCGTATTTATATCCCAGTCATAACAAGCATCTACAGTCTACAAATAATGTCCCACTTGCTATTCATAGAACAAGAAATGTCCTTGCTTGAATTCGGCTTCCTTCCAAGTCAACCCCAAAAGCTAAACAAATATTTATATTAGCACATAAAAGTAGAAGCATGAAAAACAAGGAAATGTGTTTCCTTTCCAAAGGTAAAGTCCTCTAGTCACAAACCGCAGTGATCTGTATCCAGCTTTTCAGAAGCAACTGCATGCGATCATATTTTCAAAATACCGTTGTATATTGTTTATTGTTGGTTTTCGCAATTAATCACTTTAAATTATGCATAGCTCACATGGAAATAGACTCCTACAGATTTAAAATGTAGAAGAGTATACGGTTGTTACATAATAATAACGCGATACCGGTCTAATTCCTCATATGTTTTTTCTAAGCGCTGTAAATAACAGGTGTTACTAGGCCAAATTCAACCGACAACGGAAGGATGAAATGGTGAGACGGCCTTACTCTTTCCTGAACATGATCCACACTGATGACTACGTGAAATTACAAATTATTGATTGATACACATTCTCTTTGTGGTAAATTTCGATGATCTAGTTTTCAAGAGAATGTGTTCAGTTGCAGTTTAATTATAGCCAGTCTTTGTCGGAATGCGCACTTAAAACTATGTCAAACATACAAAAGGCGAGGGGAGGAATACTTGCAATAAGATTAACCAGTGGCAATCCCTCGTGGTAGCATTCCAGTCATTGTTATTTTGCTCACCATGTCACCTCAGATTAGACTCATCCAAATGCAAATTGTAGCGTATTCCCCAACCTAGGGGCATGCAAATGAGCACATCATACACGTAGCTCTGTAACAGATATCGTTAGTCCTCAGCATGCAACCGCACACTGCACGCAGTGAGTCATAACTTTTTATAACCCCACCATCGCACCTCCAAGCAGGTCAAGTACTTCCTGTTTTAAGCCCGCCCAGAACTGCAAGGGTTCTAGTGCACATAATCTCAATACACTACATCTCCCCCTTTGTTGAATTCAAAGTACAAAGAACATTAACATCATATTTCCTCAATTAATCTTTGAAGCACGTGCGCTGGTCGGCCAGAACGGGTGGAATGAGGTCGTTGAGATGTACCTTGATTCTGTACCGATGACAGTATCTCAGATGTTTAATCTTAATATTCAGGCGGTGTCGCCACGCCCGTGATCTCAGGAGCTGACAAATACTGAGGCAGATGTTTAAAGTGTGATGACTCCTATGTGATTAACTTTCCAGGACAATGTTTTGTCGCCATATGTCCTTTGCACATTACGACTCTCAAAGGATTGACAGCAAATGGAGCGTCCGTTTCTGTTTGACCAATACCCAGGCCCTTTTGTCAAGACTGATTCCTGGGCGCGCCGGTGCTGATTGGGATATGTCTTTGATAGAGTGGAACATTTTAGACAATATTAACCTCACACAGATGTTGAAATATATATTGACAATAAAATAGAGAATGCTAAACAAAAACAAACCGTAGGAAAATGTACATTTTTTAAACATGTAAAAAACAAACGTGCAGCTTATTAGTCGGTAGAAAGCTCCCATTTTCATTCAGGCACATGCATCAAAGGATTTTGCGATCGGAAACGGTGCGAATCGCAAAAATCGGCCGTTTGCGATCGCAAAATCTGCTTTTGGAATGCATGAAGGGTGAAAGCCCTCGCAATTTGAGAATTCGCAAATATTTGAGAATTCCCAAATTGCGATTGCATTTAAGGAATCGCTTTTTGCGATTCCTCAAATGCAATGCATGAAACTTAAAAAAATTGCGATTTCGCAATTAGAGGGAGCAAATTACCATGAGGTTGAACCTCATGGTAATTTGCGAAAACTTTGAAAAATGCACTTTTGTGCATTTTTCAAAGTTTCATGTTGTGCACACACATGCCCTAAGGACATGTGTGTGCACAACATATGTGCACAGATTGATTTCAGGGGTGCAACAGGGTGTCCTTTGAACACCCCTGCACCCTTGAAATCGCATTCTCAATTTGCGATTCGCTAATTGCTAATCGCAAATTGAGAATGTCTTCCCATTCATTCCTATGGGCCTCTAGGCCCATAGGAATGAATGGGGAGGTATTCCAATTAAGCAATATTAAGAAATCGCAATTTATTTAGCGATTTCTTGATGCATTGCATTTTGCAATTCCGTAATTGCGATTCCTTATTTTTCGCAATTAAGGAATCGCAAAAAGCAATATTGATGCATGTACCTGATTGTTCTTACCTGATAAAGCCTATTTTTTCCTTCTCTTTCCCTTTAATAAAATAATGCCTTTTAGTGCTGCTGATTTATTCTATCATATAGCTGTAATATGAGTCATAGTCAGAAATTGTGCTGGTTCAAGAAAATGTATTTCTTTTTTTCCTCACACCATATGATTACATCATATTAAATCATGTCATATGCTATGTGTTATGAATAAAATGTTTAGTAGAATTAAGGCTTGTTGAAGAAAATGTTTCTCATGATCTAACCAGGACATGCTAGATATTAATGTTTCATTTCATAGAGCAGTCTATTGTTACATAATGGGACACTGAACAGCTAACAGAGTAGGTTTGCACAGGTTCTCATGAGAACCTTCCTAGATGTATCTCTTTGTAATAAGCTGTGGCGGCATTCAAATAAAATCATGTCAAAATGGACATTTATCGTGGGAACTGAGAGGAGAGTCGACAGAAGATCATTCTTCATTGGCTTGAAATGACTTAAGCACCTGTTTTTGCAACATATGTTTTGTGCTTTCTACACAGTACATGTTCCTAGTTAGGGAGTTAAGGCATTCAGGGCATTCTAAGCACACCTACCCTGCCATGCTCCTAAGCACTTTGTTGTGCTAGCCCAAATTACTGTTAGCAACTGCTAACAGTGATTTTCTTTTTTCCTTACCTTTCTTGAGTAGGCTTCCTTTCTTTATGCCCAATAATAGCTACTACTGTCATTAATTTCCTTCTAACTTGGATTGACGGTTGCTACTGCAACTGTCGTGGAACTCAGCGGAGTTTTCAGAACTGCTCTTAATGAGGAGTTTGCTCTCTTGCGACTATTAGTTTGATGCTCCGAATCCTTGCTCTTTGCCACAGGAAACTCTTTATGGGTTTCATGTTAGATTAGGTCAGGTCCTTTGGATTAAGGTAGGAACTATCTGTTTATGGATCATGCCGTTATTTTTCATGCTGCCTCTAACCAGATTTTCCTTGATATTCTTGTGACTGGTTATATCTGACTAATCTGAATAAAAAATAAAACTATTACTAATGTCTTAATGAGAAATAAAACTTTTAAACTGTACCAAACCTCTCATCATTGATTGAACTCTAAACTGCTTAAGTTGATGAATTTTGATTTGTGCTCCATTCTAACAGGGTGGCAAAGTTGGAGATCTCTGTCATAAATGAAAGAGTTAAACTGTTTATAAATTTCTGTGCAATCATCTCACTTTTGAGAAGTGTTTGTGACTAGAATCTTATCAGCATTCATCGATCGGTCTGCCATCCATTGTGATGGGAAACAACCGTTACAACACATGCATTACAATGCATGCTTTGAACCCACATGCCATTGCAACGAAAATGGCTTGCTGTAGGGGGTATAAGGTGTTGGATTTAACTCCAACACTTTCCCTACTGTTGCACAGACTGGTGTTGCAATAGTAAGTTATACTATTCCAAACTCCAGCGCACCCCCAACAGCAAGTCGGGGTAAAAAATTGCGTTGTAATGGCATGCGGGGGTAAAAGCATGTGTTGTAACGTCATACAACCTTCCCAGCACAGTGAGATATAATGGAAAAAACTGCAAAAACTGGATTTGGTATGGGTTGGACAGGAGAGTAGAGAAGCATTTTCAGGTCTGGCCTCCAGATAGCTTTAGCTGGCTTTCTGTCCGACCTCATGTAATCTGAATAATTCATACATTTTTTAGCTGCCTCTAATCAGCAGCATGCCCTGTGCTGCTCCTGTGCCACTCAAGGTGGAGTGAATGGGCATTTTTCTGGCTACGTGTAGGCAGTACAATACATGTGTGGCTCCTGGGTGGACCCAATAACCATTAAAGTAACTTACTGTAACCAGTGCAGATAAAATGCTGCACCGCCATAGCTCCAGGGTGAAACCAACAAGCAATTGTCTGTATGCATGACAACTGCTTCTCCTCTTTACCCCTGGGGACGGTATTTGGGCATTCATCTTGCTGCCTTATCTTATCTTATCTTATGCGGAATTTGTTAAGCGCACGGTCACCCAGGGGTTTCATGGCGCTGAAGAAAACAGATGGTAGATGGTAAATGAAGAGACAGATGGAATAGTGCTCTAACCGTGCGCTTGTTTGAATAGCCAAGTCTTCAACGCTCTCCTGAACTCTGTCAGCTTGGTACAGTTCCGGATAGGCAAGGGCAATGAGTTCCAGGTTTTTGGGGCGAGGTATGCGAAGCAGGATCCGCCAAGTCGTTTCTTTTTGAATGTCGGCACCGTGAGGAGGGACAGATGGGCAGAACGAAGGTCTCGGGTCGGTTCAAATTTTGTTTATGAGTTGATTGACGAACCTGGGGCTTTTTCCGTGGAGAGCCTTGAAAATTATGCAGCCTGTCTTAAAGGTAATCCGATGGGCTATGGGGAGCCAGTGGAGGGAGGCCAACAGAGGTTTGGCTGACTTCCTGCGATTGCTCTTGAATATTAACCTGGCCGCTTGATTTTGGACAATCTGCAGGCGTTTGGCGATGGCGAGGGGAAGGCCTAGGTAGATGGAGTTGGAAAAATCTAGTCGCGAGAGAACCAGTGCGAGTACTACCTGGATGAGAGCGGAATGGGTCAGCAGATGGGCGATTTTCTTAATCTTTCTTAGCTGAAAGAAGCAGGAGGAGATCACTGTTCCGGCCTGAGTTTTCAGTGAGAGGTCGGTGCTGAGAGTGACCCCAAGGCTTTTTGCTGACTGGGAGGGGGATGTGGGAGTGCCCATTGAGGATGGCCAGAAGTGGGGGCCCCAACTGAGTGCGCTGTTGCTAGGGAGTACCAGCTCAGTCTTTCCTGGATTCAGCTTAAGATGGTTCTGATCCATCCAGCTCTGGATGTGCAGCATGGTCTTTTGAAATTCCTCGATGGAATCCGGAGAGTTGAGGGGGAATACCAGCTGCAGATCGTCTGCATAGTTGTAAATAATGACTTTTCTATTTTTCAGGGAGTGCAGTAGGGGTTTAAGATATAAATTAAAAAGGAGGGGAGACAATGAGGAGCCCTGTGGGACACCGCAGGTGGTGGGGAGTATAGGTGCTGTGAAGTTCTCCAGCTTTACAGCCTGGGATCTATCCGTCAGGAAGGACTTAATCCAAGCGAGAGCCGCGCCGCTGAGGCCGGCTTGTTCGACACGGTGTAATAGAATAGTATGGTCCACCGTGTCGAACGCGGCCGATAGGTCAAGAAGTACGAGGGCTTGGTGAATTCCATTGTCGGCATTGGTCCTTAGAGTGCCTGAAACAACTGAACACCATCTGCTAGTCCTCTGTACATCTGGATACGGTGTTTGCATTTATCCTGGATGCCAGTAACCAGGGCATGTCGAGAATGACCCATCTTTTGGCCGGATTTACCCATTGGTCATTTACATTGCTAACTGCAACCAATGCATGCCATGTACTGCCCTTATAGTGCTCATAAAGACTGTATTTGGCATTTCTCCACCCTGCCCCTTCCGAGCAGATTATCAGCCACTATATATAATCTTCTAAATCTATTTTGAACAAGCGTCAAGAAAATGAAAGGACATTTAATTTTAAAGTATACATTAACGCTCTGAAGTGTAGTAGGGCATGTGAAATTTAAGTTCCTGAACAACCTGTATCAACCGGCTTTTTGTACGCGTTATACTGTCAATGGGCTAAAATGCACCATTTTGCCACCAAAATATTCTTGAGGCAGACACAGGAAGGCTGCTGGGGTACATAAGGGGTGTGGCACACACATGAAAGCAGCTTTTGCCCTAACTCTACAGTATGTGACAAAGTCTTAATTTCTCATGTTGGCAGAATTCTCTGAGCATGAAACTGCCGAGCACACAAAAACGATCACCTGAGTATTCCAGGGTCCTCTGTCTACCCTCCTGCCATGCAAGCTGCACTAAACCTGGAGCGGATTGCAGGAAGAGAGCAGGAATCCAATCCCAGCACACTACCACCCATAGCCTTACAGGTGCTGCCCCAGTATAAAGGGCTTTTCCACTAGTGGGAACTGCTACTGCAGAACTTCTAACATGGCTTTTTTCTGTCCAAGATCATCACAAGGTAGTTTAGCACCACGTGGACTTCTAGCCAGGTGTAGGCTAGGTTTCCTGGGGCCTATTGACTCTCACTGCAGACAACTATGACATCACATGTCATTGGCAACCCTGACAGCTCCAGCTAAGTATCACGCGGGACAGTAGGGGGAATCCCCTTCCCCTTGGTCAAGAACTCCTCATACAGAGCAGCAGACAGACTGTGGCCTGGCTAGTATGAGCACCGAGGGGTGCTGCACGCAAAGAGCCAGCAGTATCTACAGCCAGCCCTTGTGCAGCCTTTTGGGGACCATAGTAAGTGTGCCTCCCTTAAACATTCCTATGCACCTAATACCCCAGTGAAATGGGCCTATGGCATGCAAGAAATATACTCCATATGTGATAATTGACAGCTACAAAACCCAACAGCATGGATGTCGGCACATCATGACACCTACAAAAACAAATGACTGTTGGGGGTGAGCTATTGCCCCCCTTTCTGTACATCAGTGTGACATCAAAGAGACCGCAAAAGCTGTCTCTGCCAGACCTAAAACCTGCCTGGTCCCAAAGCCAAGAATAGCTGAACTACCCAGCCTATTCCCACGCTGAGACTATACCTGTTAAATACCACTACTGCCGTTATGGCAGCGCTGTGAAGCGGCTTTATGGACTTTTTAGACAAATGTTAACCTTGGTTTCTCCCCTATGCATAATACCAGGGAGCACTATGTGCACACCCCTCGTGACTCCAATCCGTATTCTAGGCTAAAAATGGGGCGAAGACAGGTGCGCAAATGCGCCAAGGAGCCTCAGCCCCTCACCAGCCCAAGTAAAATGTATTATTGAATCCAGACAGGAACATTTCACAAGGGATTGTGGAGAAAAAGCTTTTTTATTATGTGAAGGGCCTTCCCCTGAGCTAAGAATCATTGCATTTTCTTTTTGAAGGTCCAACAAGAATCTTATGGCCACGGAGGTATTGCTGCCAAAAAGCATCGTTTTTCATCAGAGTAACACGGTAACATCTTCATGCCTGCCTCGGAGATAGAAGTTTAGGAAGACTTTACAGAAAAATGCATGTACAAACAAGTGTCAGAATCTTGTATGGAAGCCAACAGGCACAGTGAAAAGTCTTTGAAAAACAACTTCGAATTATAAAGTTTTTGTGTTTCATGTTTCCGTATTATAAACCTTCGGAACACAATTTGGATGGCATTTCAAGTACGGAAGTACAAAGTTGTTTAACAAACACGAGCTCCTTTAACAGTATTTCAAATATAGCAATTACTAATAAGCCATAAATTCCACGTGGCTTGCTTACATTATTCTATCATGCCTTGTGCCAACAACTTCCAGTCTGGAATTTCAGGAGAGCAGTTTACACTTCAAGCTAACCGAAGGAAGCAGAAGAATCAAACAATAACAGCTCAGTGTGCCTTTAAAGGCAAATACTACAAAGAGGAGCGCAGACACGATCTGTATGAATACCTGCATTGGGATTATTTCTTCTTAGGACCTGATTACGACTTGGTCGGTATAGGGGGACAGAATGACTGGAACTGTTGTCACAGATTCTGGGCAGTTATTCCTCCACTGCACTATCCAATTGCAAAATATTCTGCCTGGAATTGGGAAACAGTCAACTCCAATTCCCACGTGATTTATAAGAAAAGGGGATCTCTGTGGGTATAATTGGCAATCAAGAGAAATTGAGGGGGCGTCAGGGGCAGGGGAAGCCACTACCAGGCAGGAAGTAACCTTTTATGCTTCCCACAGGCTACAACCAGGGTCAACCATGAGACTTCCTGCACTCGGGGCCACTTCTCTACCAAACTGGCACTCAGTCTTACTGATTGGCTTTTCGGGGTGGTAAAATCTAGTCTTATAAATCCAGTTGCAGAAATATTGAACCTCTAGTAATCTTGTGGAGGTGTATCCCACCCAGAGATACTGCTCAAGGCGACCCATAGTGTCTTCTCAGTAGATAGTGACATATGGTGAAAAAAGAAATTGTAAAAACTGGACTCGGAATGGAGTGGAAAGGAGAGACGAGAAGTATTTCTAGGTCCGTCCTGGACATAGCTTTAGCTGCTTGTCTTGCCAACCTCATTTAAACAAAAGAATTCATAAACAAAAAATACATGCATACATACAAAGAGAGGCTTTGGGTCAGCCCTTGGTCTTACTTTGGAAGCATTCAGAATGGAGCAACTGGTCAAACTTCAGTCATTGGCATTCTTGCACTGTGAGCGCTGCCATTTCCAATCACACATGCACATTCATCTAAAAAGCACATGTGCACTTCAGCAGCGGGGTGGTGGAGCAATAATTTACTTTACATATGTTTTTTATTTCCTTTTCAAGGCTAGACATATTGCCTTTGACAATGATTAACTATGCTTGTTTAGTGATGACCTAATGTATCAGTCTCCATTGGTGTGACACAACTTTCCAGTATCTTTGTCACAACTCCTTGAGTATTTGTCTAGCACACAGCTCTTCTCAGAGGATATTCTTGCGCAGAAGCAGGAGCTGTATGGGCTGAGCCAGGGTCAGTGAAGAGCCAAGTCTTCAGTTTCTTTTTTAATTCCAGAACTGAAGAGGAGGCTCTGATGTCCAGGACTGATGTTCAAGGCCTTAGGAGAGAGATAGAAAGCTCAACAGCGGGATCTGGTTCTGCATATGCAGGGGCTGTATGTTAGCTGAAGTCTGTCTGAGCAGAGTTGTCTGGAACGTTTGTGGAAGTTTATAGAGTTGTTGAGGTTTAGGGGCCAATGTTGTGCAAGGCTTTGTATGTGTTTGTGAGGAGTTTGAAGAGTATTCCTTCATGAATTGGGGGCCAGTGGAGCTTTCCTTTCTAAGGTGTGGGATGATGTGGGTGTGAGGTGGAAAGTTGAGGGTCAGCCTGACTGTTGTGCTTTGTACGGTCTGGAAACCTCTGGACAGTACTGTTGATTTCAGCATACAGTGTTTCATAGCCGCTTGCTGGTAATGATGATTTGGGTGATGGTTGTGTGAGAGATGGTTGTGAGCCACATGAATATCTTCTTGAGCATCTTGAGTGTGCGCAGGAGACAGAGACCCTGTATACTTGGTTAGTCATGGTGAGTTGGTTCTCGAATTACTATTCCGAGATTCTTGGCGGGGTTGCCGGGAAGGGTGTGGTTCATGTTTGGCAGGCCATTAGGTGGAGTCCAAGAGCGAGGTGTCTTTGCCGAAGATTACTACTTCCTTCTAGTGTGTGTTGAGCTTCAGGCAGTTGGTTTTCATCTATCTGGCGACATTGGTCAAGAAGGGGGAGAAATTGGTCCGGGTGTTTGGCATCTTGTCAGAGAGGGAGAGGTAGTCAGCATAGTTGTCAGCTTAGGATATTATGTTGATTCTGTAGGCGCAAATGATACTGGCTAGTGGGGCTAAGTGAGGATTATTGTGGGCCTCCACAGATGAGGTTGACTGAGTCAGAGGTGAAGTGAGCCAGGTTGATAGACTGGGTGCAGCCTGTCAGGAAAGAGCAAATTCAGTGAAGTTCGGGAACTTGGATGCTGGGCTTGTGCAGTCATTGAAAATGGATGGGATGGGAGACTGTGTCAAAGGCTACGGGAAGATCCAGTAAAATGAGGGCTATGGTGCCACCACTGTCCATGATCATCTGCATGTCATCTGTGAAGGCAATGAGGGCAATCTCTGTTCTGTGATTTTACCTGGATTCGGATTGAGTGGTGTCGAGGAGGTGGTTGAAAGTGAGGTGGGTGGCTAGGTCTTTGTTTACCATCTTTAGCGTGACTTTTGCTGGGAAGGGTACCAGGGAGATGTGACATAGTTGGCTAGCGTATTTGTGTCTTCTTAGGGTTTCTTGTCGAAGGGGAGTACTGTGGTGTGTTTCCAGGCATCCGAGTGGATGGTTGTGATGATTGAGTCATTCGGAATTGAGGTGAAGGCTGCACTGATGCGATCCAACTCTTTGATGAAGATGTGATGAGAGCAGGAGTCCAAGGATGCTCCGGAGTGTATGGTTTGCATAGTCATTGAGGTTTGTTGAGTGGTGATAGTGGATTAGATGTATAGCATCGTCCTTTTGGTGTTGATAGAGATGGACAGGGGGGCTGCAAGGGTCAAAGGGTCCAGTTGGGGCTTGAAGTTTTGGCAGATGCCAGTGATCTTGCTGTTGAAGAATACGGACTGGTGGGTACAGAGGTCCTGAGAGGCGTTATGATGGTCGAGCTTGCTGCCAGAGAGTGAAGTTTTCACTATGGTAAAGGTTTCCTCTGTGCTGTTGGTGCTGCATTGAGTGTGATCAGTGAGCATAGATTGTTTTGTGGCTCTAATTTGCTGATGGTATTGTATGAGGACAGATTTGTAGCTGCTGAGGGTTGGAGTTGTTCTGACTTTGTCTCCATCTGCGTTTAAGTTGCTTGCAGTGGCATTTGTTGAGCCTGAGCTCTTCTGTGTACCAGCATGGTTGCTGTCTGATTCTCATGACTTTGAGACAATCCAAGGTGTCTGTGTAGACAAGTAATCCAGGTGTTGGAATTGAAGATGGAGTTAGGGAAGTTGTTGTTTTGTCAAGTCTGAGGGTGTAGGAGTTCGGAACACCAGGATGCTTCTGAGATCTTGTTCAATTCCATTGTGAAGATTTGGTGATAATGTTTCTGTGGTGGAAGGGGATTGATATGCTGAAGTTGATAAGATTGTGGTTGAGCAAGTGATTGATGTGGGCTTGCCTACTGTGATGTTGCTGAAGCTGGTGACGATAGGGTCCAGTGGGAGTCCGGCGGCATGTATGAAGCCTTCCACTCGCTGGCTGAGGATCAGGAGGCGATGAAGTCCAAAATGGTGCTGCCGATGTAGGCGAGTGGTCTGTAAAAGAGGTAGATGAGGGTGCCACTTAGGGTCTAGTTGACGATGATGAGGAGTTTGAAGATCAAGTGTCTTGTACCAGTATCCCTACCATCCACTGTAATCTACAATTTCTAAATGTATCATCCTAATCATGAAATATGCACAAATATCAGACAGAAAATTAAAGGGAAATTGTCAGACCACATGGTTTGCTATTGGGAGCTCTGGTTGCAAATAGACCTTCTCCTACATTTTATTTATGATCTATTAAAGAGAGAGTGTTACAGCAGAGAGAGTGCAAGAAACATTTAACTCAATGTTTATAATGTAGAAGAGTACTGAAAATGCATAAACGTCTGGATGTTACATCTAGTGATGCAGGACAGGAAATGTGCTTTACAAGATAAACTGTTGATCTTGGCACTGAATGCTTTACCACAAATCGTGTAATTCTGAACCAATCAAGTCTTTGTTTTCTTGTCCCTTAAATTGTAAACATGTACCTCATTAAAAAATGCATGGACTATCATGCATAATGCATGGTCAATGTTGTCTCTCATTCATCATCAAGCAACTTCACTGCATTTATATGAAAACACTCTGCTGCACATTACGCAACCTATAGCCATAACGCTATGTAAAACATTTATGATTCATTCATACAGAATTATACTAAATACATTAAAAAAAATTACGTCCTGGAACTGCACATATGTTTGTGGAGACTGCAGCTTATTAATTCTGGAAAGGAATGCGAACCTGCATGCCTGTCTTACTATAATTCACATAGGGTACTCTGCTGATGATCCCATGAGGCCTGCATAATGTTGGCGAACTTCCAGTGTTGTATAGCGTTTTAGGACCCTAGTGTAATTTTCCCGATTCATGCCCTTATATAGGTATATTTTACATTACCCTTATATAGGCACAGAAATCATAACCATATTTAGACATAACCCATCCAGTCCAAATACGGCATGGCTACTTCCACTAGTTCCAAAAAGCCACAAGGTTTTCTTGGAAAACTCGGCTTTAGCAGTCAGGGACATCCCCTTTCTTGAATATTGATTTATCCTAGAAATCATGGCGTTTTCAAAGAACTACCGTTCTTTGGTGACGTTATTATGTCCGACCTTACGTCAATCCAGGCACCTTCAAGGTATAAATATGCCTACACTTGCCCTAGCAAACACACAGTGGTTTGGAGCAGTTCGACTATCTACTTGCTTGACGCAGCTCGCTACAGCAAGTGCCGAAGGAAGCCGACCCTCCAGCTGACTCACTGACAGAGAGCCTGCCTTTCTCTCACTGAGAATCCAGCTTCAGTGTTTCCAAGCTCCCCTTGCGGGGTGTTGGGAAATCGAGTCCAGAGACAGAGTTACCAGACCTCCTTCATTCTAAAACTAAGGTACGGAGCTAATTAGACCCTAAGAGAAATCTTTAATAGATTCTTGGCAAAGAAACCAAACCTATGCTACACCTCCCTTACTTCTTCCCTCGTACTAGACTTAGGTTAGGTACATTGAGGTAGGCGTATTTTAGAAGCACCAGTTTAGTACTTTTTAGTCTTTGTTATTTATGCATGTATTTTATGGCTTAGAAACCATACCATGCTTTTACAGGATTATTTCATAATACTCTTCTTGCTGTACGCATTATACTTTACAGCCAGTATTACGATTGTAGCAGTTCATTTCTTCTGCATGAGAAAGAAGACTGTGCAATAAATATATTTTTATTTAAAACTCCTGTCTCTCTATTTCTCTGCACCTCTGGTAAAACGAAGCATGCACGATTGACTGAGTGAAATACCTATCTATTGTTTCCACGACTCTGAAGATCAGTTTTATCTTGGGGAAACAAATTTGTCATGTTTATGCGGCTGTCAGAAACTAATCCCTTCTTGTGTAATCAAGAACGTTTCTAGTGACCTCTGAGCTAGCCGGCACTCGCAATTAAGTCTAATATATTCGATAGAGACCTAGTCGACCTAAGTCCTACGTCAAATCTATAGGATATATTATTCCAATGCGCAGAGCCTATTGGGAATATAGGAACTACACTACATGGCGCCCAGCATTTGGTAAGGCACTAATTTAACCCTAGATACTAGAGTAACTCAGTCGTGCTTTTCACAGAGACCCCTTTTACCCGTAAAATACTCCAATAGTCGTCTGGAGTGGATAAAAGGATAAAATATCCACCATAACTGAGTAGGATGAAAATCCTATGTATTAGTTTTTGGTTTGTTCAAAGGTGAAGGATACAGTGTTCCAAAATATTGTGCACCTCGTCTTTGTTTCCTTGAAAGTTCTGCAAACTTTCAGTCAACAAAATGACTGAAAACGAGAACGGTGGAGCTGCAGCAGCCCGACCGGGTTTAGACGTTACAGGTTTCCAACAAAATGACCCAGATGCTATAAACATCCCGGAAAACTTAACGAAAAACATCACTATAAAGCTAATAACAAATGGCCTATCATCAAGAGGTGGTAGGGTAATTTTTGTCATGGAGGCACATGAATATCGGCAGACAGAGGTATTCTGTTCATCAATTGTCTTCCCTGAAGCAAATTCAGTAACACATGTGTTCCACTTCTACAAAGTAGAGAAACCTCCAACGGAATACATTCCTTTTGAGGACATTGAAATTCCACTAACTTACCAAAAGCATCAGCTCTGGTTTAAAGGCGCCCTACAACATCAAAATCACATTACCAGGCTTGGTCCACTAGGTAGACCAGGAGCAACATGGCCGGTACTAGCCAGCTATACACCACATCCTGACATTGAAGAAATGTAAAGTGAAGAACTATTAGTTCAACTAAAATAATTATTCAAAATACATAGACAATTGGTTTAATATGTCATGCGGACTCTAACATTCCAACCTGCTATCAGGATTCCACAGCAAATCCCTCATCAGGGGAACAGAAATAAAATTACACCACAGACCATACAATCAGTCATTGGTAAATTGCCCGCAAAACGGGAACAAATTCCATTCTGGTTTGCTCAAAACATTACTCAAATCAAGGCAGTATTTCCTGACAGTACACCTCATGAGAAACACAGAATTTTAACAATCTGTTTACCAATGAGGATCGCACCACACCTGGAGGACTGCGACACTTGGGGTACAGTCTTTGCTGCAATCTACACAAAAACTCATGGTGTTCTGTCTATGGCAGTAATACCAGACGTCCTGAAATAGATTCAAAAATGAATACGGGCCAGAGCCTGCTTTGAATCTAGGTATGAAATTACTTAAAGATGAAATACAGGTTTCAGCTATAATATTAGCTAACATTAAAGGTGAAGCAGCATCCGTGGCGATCCGCCAAAAGTTAAAAGAATTTGATGTAACTGAGCAACCATATGAACTAGCAAGAATAATTTAAAATTCTTTGAAGAACTAGGTAGAGATAGTTTGGGTGGAAAACCAGTAAAACCCCAACTAAAAGAAAATCCTGAAAAGGTTTTTATTAAAAACACTCTCACTACTCCTAAAATGAAGTGGGAAAATACTAGAAAGACACTTCCTAAAGAGAAGCGTTCTCAATCCAGAGGTAGGTCTCCTCAAAGGGAGCCCTATGAAAAGAGGTATTACCTCAGGAATAGGGATAAGTTGAGAAAACCTGATAGATATCAAGATACTGATACACGTTCCTCTTGTACCTTTCAGAGTTTCTCACAGAAAACAGAAAGAAGAGGATGGTCAGAACACAAGGAAGAAAGCGTGAAGTCCAAAGACGATCAACACGTTCCAAAAAATAAGAAAACCCAATTCACCAAAAAGAAGGTAGCAGGTCTAAACATCATACATGCCGAGGATCTTGAGGACACACCTCAAGAACGGGGAGTGGGCCCAGACAATGCTGGACATCGCAGCAGAAGTCACCATAGCTCGCAAGATCCTAAAGGATCATCTGGAGACAGTGGACTTGAATGAGTATATTCAAGTTGAAACTGCCGATACCAGGGTTAGTGTACCCCATAAGATATATAAAGTAACACTCCGGATGGAGGGGGACATAACTAGGAAACTAGGAAAATAAGAGCACTCTTTTGGGAGAAAAGAAATAAAGGATTATGACATTCTTCTAGCTGAAAAAGACTGGCCACCACAATTTGTCAGGGAGTGCCCACATGGCGAAGAGATCATTATGCCAGCCTTCTCCAATCATATTCCAAATTCATAAAAAATATACTTATGCCAGAAAATGGGCTGTAGCCCAGTCTCCAGCATTAGATCAAAATCATGTAGGATGGGATGAGGATTTTCCTCACCATAAAATCCAGTTAAAAAATCAACCAACTGCTCTGAGGCAGTATCCAGTTAAACAAGAAGCTAAAAAACAGGTCAGGGAGATCTTTGATCAACTTGAATACCAAGGGGTGATTGAAACATGCCCCTCGTCCATGAACAATCCTTTGTTTCCTGTCTCCAGACAATACATATCGTCTAGTTTTGGACTACAGACATTTAAACTCTTGTTTCAAAATATTTTCAGTACAAAATGCACACAGTGCAACACTGATGAATAACATCGTGCGCAAAAAGTATAAAACTAAATTAGATATTTCAAACGGTTTCTTCTGTCAAAATATCGCACCTGAAAGCAGGTACTTGACCGCTTTCTCAATTATGGGGACACAGCGTCACTTCTGTCGTCTCCCCCAGGGATTTAAGAATAGACCAGGGTTATTTTTAGCCAGAGTAACAGAGTTACTCCAAACGTATGATGATGAGGCATTATCTTATGTCGATGACATCTATCTTACAGACGATGACTTGGACAGGCACTTGAACAGGGTGAAAACCATAATACTTGGTTTCGCATCTGAAGGGTACGAATTCAACTTTAAAAAATCAAGAATTGTCCACCTCAACGTCCTATTATTAGGATACAAACTTTCAAGTGAAGGCAAAAGTATGGCAGCAAAGTTTTTAGAGAAATATGCTCCAACCTCCAAAAAGGCTGAAAAACTTAGTCAATTCTAGGTTTCCTGAAGTTCGGAAGAACTTACATTCTAAACTACGCAGAAAGGGTTAAACCTCTCTATGAATTAATCAAACCTGATTTCAAAACTACTAATTGGACTCAAAAACACACAGAAATTTTGCGTTCAGTGCAAACAGACCTGTTAGCAGCAACACATTTACAGACACGAGTAAACGTATGCAACCTTGTAATCCGAATCATCCCAGGAAGATGCAGATTCACGTACTTAACCTTTAATGAAGGTGAAAAAGTACCAATTGCTTACAAATCACACTTGTACACACAAGCTAAAATGAAATTCACTTCAACAGACAAAATTCTGACAGTGGTTCAAACTGCAGTAGCAAAAGAGAGAGCTCTCGCACAGGGTAAACGCATAAAAGTTGTTACTCTTGTACCTACCTTAGAGGCAGTGACAAAAGCAAGCATTCCGAACGCAAAGGCTTTACATCCGAGATGGAGACAATGGTTTAACTCTCTTGCTGCAACAGACGTTGAATACGTCTTTGACCCCTACTTGAAAACACAAGAATGTTTACAATATGAACAAAATGTCCTCTGCCGACTGAAATTCTCCCTCTGGAACAGTACGAATGTATAATTTATACAGACGATCACCACAGCCCGCAATTGGGGGTAAACAAGCTTATAGTGCTGCGTGCGTGATTGTTAAAGGTCGCTGGCGAGATGGTAAATTCAGACCTATGGTAACGAAAACTCAATTTCTAGGAGACTGTACAGCTCAGCGAGCTGAACTACAGGCTTTCAAAATGGCACTTGAGAATACCGATGGCGAATTCCCCACACTCATAGTGTGCGATTCGTATTACTGCGTCCAGTCTTACAAGGAATACTTGCAGAATTGGGTTCAAAATGGTTTCAAAGATACAAAAGGTGGCATAATCAAGCATAAGTTGCTTTGGGAACAAGTAGTTCAATTACAGAAAGAACTACAAAAGACTCACGTGATCCATACACTGAGTCATCAGCGTGATGGTTTTCACGTTGAAGGGAATTCATTGGCTGATGAAGCCGCGAAGGCAGCTGTGCAAACGGCTTCTGTAGCTGCAATCACTCGTTCAAAAACAAAAACAGACGGCGAAACAATGCTAGCTATCAATGCCACAAGCAAAGGCAGCGGAGCTGCGTTACCTCTAAACTAGCCACTCGAATATGCACACATAATTAATGCCAACTCCGTTCCTTTTGCTCGAATCCCTGGAGTGGGGGAATAGAGTAATTCCAAACAGGAGGCGGAGAGGTGCTTTAATTCAAGAAGCACATATGTGAGAGGGTCTAATACATCAAGTGATCTCTAAATCTATACTAGAATTAAAAGAGACATATTGGTGCCCAGGAATGAATGCCCACATTCACGAATTTGCAATTAATTGCCCTGACTGCAACAGACATCGCAGCAGAGAAAGCCACCAGATACGTGACTACAGTGTAGCCAGCCCAGTACAGACGCCATTGTTAGACAGCATTAGACTATCTACAAACAGACGTCGACATGGACGATTGCGGTCCCACAAGTATTAGGACAGATTCATTTGGATGTGGCATCAGGGTTTGGCTGACGCCGAAATGTTATAAAAGATGTGCGAGTCTTTATCGGCACATACGCAATCGGCACGCTACATTCTGACCAGGGTTCTGCGTTTAGCTCTCGAGCTTACAAGGAGGCAATGGCCAATCTGGGCGTTGCATTGCTGTACTCAAATCCATTCCATCCTGAGGGAAATTCGGTGGTGGAAAGAAAAAAACGTGACATAAGGCAGTCTATAATAGCTAGGGTACTAGGCTCGGGTGACGGGTGGGTCAAACATCTAATAAGTGTCCAACGTAGTCTTAACAATCTGCCAAGAAATTCTCTGGGTGGAATCACTCCATATGAAATCCTTTTTGGTACTAGAATGATTGTCGAAGACCTCGATCGTCATACTTCAGTGGTAGAACAAAAACCCTTTCATATCAAAGACCGTTTGGCTGTTTTACAGGACTTAAATGAAACATTTTACTTAAAAAATGTCAATAAGACAGGAATGAAAAGTATGCTTACAAATACAAAGCAAATTTATTCAGCATCCTTTTATGCCCAGTTGTACTCATTAGACTTTGACTTTTGGAGTGACAACATAGAAACAAAAACTGCCTGGGGCCCAAAAGACTGGCAAGTACAGAGAATAGAAGCTGGGATTTACTATACACACACAAATGTTGGAGTGGGGGAAAAGAAGTATTTCTTAGTGGTACACAATGTAACAGCACACTAACTAATGCACTTTTATGTCAGGGTATTAATTTACACGGAGCCTGTGACGGTTCTTCGACCAACTTATCCTGCCACCTGCAAGGTTCTCAGGCAGCAAAGATAGATCCAATTTTTAGGCAGCTTTCCAATGGGAGATACATAATGTTGAATGATCACAGCTGTTGTGGAATGATGCCAGGAATTGCCTATCTCGTAAGTGTGTCAACCAGGGTCACTTGTTGTATGCAAGTATTGTTTCCTAAAAGCAAAACAGACGGGGAGTCGTCACTATGGCCTTCACCGAACATCTCTTCTATTCAAATTGATACTTTAAGCAGAATGAAAGCTATTCTTTTACAAAAACTGTGCCACTGACCTCGTCTACAGAGACGTATGATCTACAAGTTGCAAGGTCCTCTGCGGAGATACATGCCTTATTATCAACAAACTTCCCCATACATTTAGCAGAAATGTTAGGACATATCTTAAACATGTCTGATACCAGTGATATTGTACATGTATTTAAAACGATTTTTTCGGGACTGTTAGCACCCTTTGAAGCAGTCCTCAGCATATTTCCAAACTTCGGGCACTCAGTGTTTGGAAGACTGCCTCTCATTTTGGGACTCGCAGCAGGGATTTGATTTTTGCTACTTCTGTTTCGATAAGGCAAGCAAATCCACCAACGACGCCCAGATTACCATCGAGAACACTCTCCTGGCAATGAAGTGTTGTGAGCGCATAATCCAAATTTTGGGCTCGGCTAGTTTAAGAGATCTGAATACCACATGGTTTCTTTCATTTAGACCAATCTGGCAAGATTGCATCTTACCTGTTCTACGATGCCTGCTATGTAGAGAAGAATGCGTGCTAGACATCTGTTTAACACTTCCATCAGCACTGCTAATGGATGTTGACGCTTTGCTTTGTTCGGTAACGGCTCATGCATTGTGTTGTCCCCAACGGCTACCTATCCTGATGACGGCATTCATGGAGGCCTCACCAGCACAACCCGCTGATGGTGAGATACGTGGACCGACAGGCACACAGGTACCATCTACTGCAAACATTGCTAATGCGACTGACGCTGACGGCGATGCTTCTCATCTGTGTACAATTGATCTACTTAACAAGGTAGTCCAACTTTCACCTACAATAGTAGATGAATTTTTTTCCAACTTAGAAGACTTAATGTTTTCTCCGAACAGCGAGAATGACTTTTGAAGTTAGCACACAGCGTTCTGATGAACTCTGAATTCGACCTTTACTTTTCAAAACAAAGCTTCTAACTTTAGAACTCTATTTTTCTTTGATTTAACTTTTTCCAAAAGGAATTTTTCTGGGGGCAAAAAGTAGTCTACTTAAGGTAGAACTATTCTTAGAGAACAAGAATTCTTTGAACACTTTCAAGAGACAATATTTGACCTCGTTCACAACCAAAACAGTTTATATATTCTGTCATGGAATGGTCTCGATCTTTCTACTGTATTTCAGAGCCATTTCATGAATGTTATTTCATGACTCATTCTGATAAGCAGTTTTTCCAATGTCACACTACATGCTTTGAATGAAAATAATGTTTTTTTAAATATGGGCAGCACAAATGCTCATTTTCGTGTACAGCCATTTCAAATGCATTTCATGTATTTTGGGTGGGATTGTAAACACATGGTTTAGATATGTTTTTTGCTTAGTATTTAGTAATCTCAAACATAATAAAGTAGAGTGGGTGTTGTATAGCGTTTTAGGACCCTAGTATAATTTTCCTGATGCATGCCCTTATATAGGAATAATTCACATTACCCTTATATAGGCACAGAAATCATAACCATATTTAGACATAACCCATCCGGTCCAAATACGGCATGGCTACTTCCGCTAGTTCCTAAAAGCCACAATGATTTCTTGGAAAACTCGGCTTCAGAAGTCAGGGACATCCCCTTTCTTAAATATTGATTTATCCTAGAAATCATGGCATTTTCAAAGAACTACCGTTCTTTGTTGACGTTATTATGTCCGACCTTACATCAATCCAGGCACCTTCAAGGTATAAATATGCCTACACTTGCCCTAGCAAACACACAGTGGTTTGGAGCAGTTCGACTATCTACTTGCTTGACGCATCTCGCTACAGCAAGTGCCGATGGAAGCCGACCCTCCAGCTGATGCACTGACAGAGAGCCTGCCTTTCTCTCACTGAGAATCCAGCTCCAGTGTTTCCAAGCTCCCCTCATGGGGTGTTGGGAAATCGAGTCCAGAGACAGAGATACCAGACCTCCTTCATTCTAAAACCAAGGTACGGAGCTAATTAGACCCTAAGAGAAATCTTGGATAAATTCTTGGCAAAGAAACCAAACCTATGCTACACCTCCCTTACTTCTTCCCTCGTACTAGACTTAGGTTAGGTACATTGAGTTAGGCGTATTTAAGTTGAGTACTTTTGTAGTCTTTGTTATTTATGCATGTATTTTATGGCTTAGAAACCATACCATGCTTTTACAGGATTATTTCATAATACTCTTCTTGCTGTACGCATTATACTTTACAGGCAGTATTACGATTGTAGCAGTTCATTTCTTCTGCATGAGAAAGAAGACTGTTCAATAAATACTTTTATTTAAAACTCCTGTCTCTCTATTTCTTTGCACCTCTGGTGAAACGAAGCATGCACGATTGACTGAGTGAAATATCTATCTATTGTTTCCACAACTCTGAAGATCAGTTTTATCTTGGGGAAACAAAGTTGTCATGTTTATGCGGTTGTCAGAAACTAATCCCCTCTTGTGTAATCAAGAACGTTTCTAGTGACCTCTGAGCTAGCTTCTACTCACAATTAAGTCTAATATATTCGATAGAGACCTAGTCGACCTAAGTCCCACGTGAAATCTATAGGATATATTATTCCAATGCACAGAACCTATTGGGAATATAGGAACTACACTACACCAGCAGAAAGAAGCCCTCTTCTCTTGAAGACAAGCCTAGAAAACGTAATGGTTGTCCCATATAAAAGGTGGAGTGTTCTCCAAGAAGGGTTTGCGAGTATTTGTCTTACTTGGTGTATTCTGCAAGCCTATTCCACTCAGTAAACACTTTAAAAGCTCCTGAATCTGGATGTGTTTCACCACTAAGAAAGCAAGGGTATGTAGCTGCATCGAGGGAGCTTTCATCACTGCAGCTTCAAGGCAGCATCCTTGCCTGTCAATGCATCAGACTGGTCATAGCAAAGTTTGGCTGCAGTCAGTGTTTCCTATAACTCGAGGGCTCTTCCTTACTGCCATTCAATGGGGGGACAGGTCCCTTGTGGGAATCTGTCTAGGATCTGGCATCGAAGGAAACGGAAGGGAGGATGCAAACTCCAGAGTAAGTATGAAGTGGCGTGGCTTGTTTAAAAGTACCATGTTAAAGAATGATTTTTGGAAAGAGGGTAGGGTTTAGAGATAATTCTACAGTGTCTTGGTATTGGAGCCCGCTATATACCTATTATAACATTGGAGCATAAAGTCAATTCAAAATGGATATGACGTACTGCGATCATAATACCTGCCTGTGCACCAGAAATACTGGCCGACGCACCAACCCCAGCCATAAAGCAGAAGGTTAAGACTCAGCATCTTTTCCCAGTATATGTCGACATTCCCCTCCATCCAAGAATAAGAGCAAAAATTATTATGACATGAAAACCTGGCTAGACACCTGAAACGATGGTTTAACACAAGATCCAATAGCGCCTTCTGGCTGTCAGGATCTGTCAATACAAGAATGGGTGTGAGACACCACAAGGAAAATGAACTTCGTCTGGTGAACATCATAGTTACACAAAGAGGTCACAACAGGAGCCTGGCTGACTGCATGCTGGGATCACAGACGTGGCTGGCTCCTCAATGAAAGATTCCTTCAGTACCAGCATACATCGCAGACAGCATTATAGTCACCCATCATCTATTATGTACTCACAGCTGCAACATTGTGGTAATTGTGCTAATACATGAATGACCACAACCCTCCCAAGAACCAGAAGTGGACACACTAGCGGCAGACGCTATGAATGCATCAGACCCTACAGTGGTAAAGAAGCACACATGCATACCTAAGCAGTTACACTCAAATCTGTATTTCCTGCAATAACCAATCACTGGAAGACTGTGGCTCCAGTCAGTGTCAGCTCATAAAGCCTTAATAATATGGCAGCCCACTAGTAAATTAAGTGAGGTTTGACATGGAGGGCATTACAAAATTGAAGCCATTGACTGTAAATCAACCATCTCCTTGTGACAAATATGATCTAAATTTGAAACAAAGCCAGAGCTGGTGCTTGAGCAAATGCCACTGAAGCAAGATTTTGTTAGGCAGAATCAAGACAAAAAGTCTTCATCCTGCTGGTGAAGTAAATGGGGTTCTTGAAGCAAATCACCCAAAACACCCAAATTAAACCCGTCGTGAACAGCCTGTGTGAACAATTCAGGGAAGACCACAAGAAAACAAAGTAAACCTAGCCCTTGACCAGGCAAGAGCCTATAGAGGATGCAGAGGGGGGTGGGGGAGAGAGAAAAAATATTATGCCTAAAGAGCACAAACGAGTCAAATGAGTGGCAGGAGAACCTTCAACACCAGCCTGGCAGTTTGGGTATTGATGTAATTAACCCTGGGCATCAAATTCCGTTTCGCTCGTGGAAATTGCGATAATTTGACATTTTCGGGTTCCGCGGAGATCGCGCAAATGGCAACATTTCCACGATCCGCAGCATACCGGAAATTATTTTAATGCTCGCGCTGTAAAAATACGTTCTCGCGCGCCTGATCGCCTTACCTGGATCCCCGCGTTGGCCGAAAAGTTTTCCTGATCCGGTCGCATGCTCCACGAGATGTTGGATTGTTGGTAGCCATTTTGCGCAATTTTGCAGGAGTTCGCGCCCGCGATCACGTCATTTGTCTCGCGATCATGCACCGCGAGAGTATGAGATCTCGAACACGTCATTCTTCACCGCTAGCGAGAGCGTGAGGACGCAAACACGTCATATCGAACGCAACAAGGAGCGAGAGAACCCGAACACGGCATATCCAGCGTGACAGGGAGCGAGAGAACGCGAACACGTCATTTTGGACGCGCCCTCGACATCCGGCGGAAGTAATGTGAAGCTTGAAAACTCGAACATGTAAAATGTTCAATTCGGAGAAGAATATCAGCTCTAGCAGCATAAAACCTTCTGCAAATGATGATTTGGATGAAAAAACTCCTCAGATTGACATTTGGCTGTCCTTTTTTGTGCAAGGAGTCCTTTTTTTTAAAATGGGGGAAAGGGAAGAAGTGCCACAGAATCTCCAACTTCCTGTTCCTGTCCAGCAGGCTCCTCCCAGTGCTTTGTCCATCTCCTGCGCATTCTGCCTTTGGAGTTTGAGCTGGAAAGATCACTCTTTTTGTCTGCTGCATCATTGCCATTGCATTTGAGGATTTTTGAATTGGATATTTTACAAGTAAGTGGTTGTTGTGCCTGTTTGATTGGGGCATTGCAGTTGTTGCAACTACAATTTAATTTTGGTAACTATCATTCCTTTTTTTTAATGTTGTGGGTAGTAGTAGTCAGTAGGCCCAGAGCTAGCCATGGCCTCATGGGTGGGTGCATGATGAAGCAACTGTTCCTTTGAATGTATTTCAATCATTTAGGGCATGGGTTGTATTTAGACATGATTTAAGGCATGGCTGGCATTGGATTGAGTTGGGAAGTGTGTTTTTTTGGGGGTGGGCTTTCTGTTGTAGGGCCTGGCCAAGTGGCTGGTGGGCATTTTGAAGCCTAGGCCTGCAAGCTCGTCTGGCCTTGTCTGCCAACAGGCTTGCTTTCATCCGGTAGGTTCAGAGCAGGTAGCCACAGCTGCATTAAACAAGTCTTTCTGTGTAGTCTGTTGAATTTAGACACCATTTAGGGCATTGATGGCATTGGATTGAGTTGGGAAGTGTTTTTTTTGGGATGGGCGTTCTGATGTTGGGCCTGGCCACGTGTCTGGTGGCCATTTTGAAGCCTAGGTCTGAAAGCTTGTCTGCCAACAGGCCTGCTTTCATCCAGCAGGCTCAGAGCATGTAGCCACAGCTTTATTAATCAAGTGTTTCTGTGTGGTCTGTTGATTTTTGACATCATTTAGGGCATGGATGGCATTGGATTGAGTTGGGAAGTGTGTCTTTTGGGGTGGGCTTTCTGATGTTGGACCTGGCCATGTGGCTGGTGGCCATTTTGAAGCCTAGGCCTGCAAGCTTGTCTGGCCTTGTCTGCCAACAGACCTGCTTTCATCCAGTAGGCTCACAGCGGGCAGCCACAGCTTTATTAATCAAGTGTTTCTGTGTAGTCTGTTGAATTTAGACATCATTAAGGGCATGGATGGCATTGGATTGAGTTGGGAAGTGTGTTTTTTTGGGGGTGGGCTTTCTGTTGTAGGGCCTGGCCAAGTGGCTGGTGGGCATTTTGAAGCCTAGGCCTGCAAGCTCGTCTGGCCTTGTCTGCCAACAGGCTTGCTTTCATCCGGTAGGTTCAGAGCAGGTAGCCACAGCTGCATTAAACAAGTCTTTCTGTGTAGTCTGTTGAATTTAGACACCATTTAGGACATGGATGGCATTGGATTGAGTTGCGAAGTGTTTTTTTTGGGATGGGCGTTCTGATGTTGGGCCTGGCCACGTGTCTGGTGGCCATTTTGAAGCCTAGGTCTGCAAGCTTGTCTGCCAACAGGCCTGCTTTCATCCAGCAGGCTCAGAGCATGTAGCCACAGCTTTATTAATCAAGTGTTTCTGTGTGGTCTGTTGAATTTTGACATCATTTAGGGCATGGATGGCATTGGATTGAGTTGGGAAGTGTGTTTTTTGGGGTGGGCTTTCTGATGTTGGACCTGGCCATGTGGCTGGTGGCCATTTTGAAGCCTAGGCCTGCAAGCTTGTCTGGCCTTGTCTGCCAACAGACCTGCTTTCATCCAGTAGACTCACAGCGGGTAGCCACAGCTTTATTAATCAAGTGTTTCTGTGTAGTCTGTTGAATTTAGACATCATTTAGGGCCAGAATGGCATTGGATTGAGTTGGGAAGTGTGTTTATTTTGGGGGGTGGGCTTTCTGTTGTAGGGCCTGGCCAAGTGGCTGGTGGCCATTTTGAAGCCTAGGCCTGCAAGCTCGTCTGGCCTTGTCTGCCAAGAGGCCTGCTTTCATCCAGTAGGCTCAGAGCATGTAACCACAGCTTTATTAATCAAGTGTTTCTGTGTGGTCTGTTGAATTTAGACATCATTTAGGGCATGGATGGCATTGGGTTGAGTTGGGAAGTGTGTTTTTTTGGGGTGGGCTTTCTGATGTTGAGCCTGGCCATGTGGCTGGTGGCCATTTTGAAGCCTAGGCCTGCAAGCTTGTCTGGCCTTGTCTGCCAGCAGGCCTGCTTTCATCCAGTAGGCCCAGAGCAGGTAGCCACAGCTTTATTAATCAAGTGTGTCGGTGTAGTCTGTTGAATTTAGACATCATTTAGGGCATGGGTGGCATTGGATTGAGTTGGGAAGGGTGTTTTTTTGGGGTGGGCTTTCTGATGTTGGGCCTGGCCATGTGGCTGGTGACCATTTGGAAGCCTAGACCTGCAAGCTTGTCTGGCCTTATCTGCCAACAGGCCTGCTTTTATCCAGTAGGCTCAGAGCAGGTAGCCACAGCTTTATTAAGCAAGTGTTTCTGTGTGGACTGTTGAATTTAGACATCATTTAGGGCATTGATGGCATTGGATTGAGTTTGGAAGAGTGTTTATTTGGGGTGGGTTTTCTGATGTTGGGCCTGGCCATGTGGCTGGAGGCCATTTTGAAGCCTAGGCCTGCAAGCTTGTCTGGCCTTGTCTGCCAACAGGCCTGCTTTCATCCAGTAGGCTCAGAGCAGGTAGCCACAGCTTTATTAATCAAGTGTTTCTGTGTGGTCTGTTGAATTTAGACATCATTAAGGGCATGGATGGCATTGGATTGAGTTGGGAAGTGTGTTTTTTTGGGGTGGGCTTTCTGATGTTGGGCGTCTTAAAGACATGCCTTTGTTGTGTGTGTCTGGTGTGTGTTGGTGTGCAATGCATGCACCCTGCAGACCTTTTTGGCACCTGTGAATTTTTGCATTTGCATTTTGTTGCATTAAAAAGGCAGAGCAGTGTGCATCCTTTGCCTGGCTTTTATAGGCCTTCTGTCAGCTCCTGGTGTTTCCCAGGCCCCCTGCTTGTTGCTTGTGATTTGTCAGTGTCCATGTGGCTGGTGGCCTTTTTTTGTGGTGGGGTTATTAGTGTCCTTCTTTTGCCATATAGGCCTGCATGTTTTTCCTATTGGCTTACTGCTTCCATCCATCCACCCCCTTTGCCAGCAGCAGCTCCATGAATGATGTGATGCTCAAATAATTGAATGGCAAAAAGGGTCCACCCCACTTCCATTACATAATTATTTTGGTGGTTCTTATTATCTTCCCTATCCTTAGTGTAGTGTGTGTACACAGTAGTATAACATAGCCCTTGTTGACAAAGTCTCAGAAATGGCTAGACTATATCTTTTGTTTGCACTAGTACAGTAATAACTGAACCACAACAACAAATGCAACATTTCACTGATTTTCTTCTCCTGGCTTATTTGCTTTTAGGTGCACAAAAAGCCAGAGGAGGAGGTGTCATCATCATCACCTGTTGTACTGCCAGCCAGACAGAAGTCCTGGTGCGCATCACGTCCACGTGTGACCATAACTTGTTGTGCATATGTATCCTGCCTGACATCTGAAGAAGATGGCCCCAAAGAAAGGTACCAGGTCCAGTACCAAGAAAGTTGCCGGTGAGAAGAAGGAAAAGAAAAAGGAAGTGCCATTAACCACGACTGGTGTGCCGGCCAATATTCTTTTGGGACCAAAAAAGTTACGCCTGCAGCAGCGTTGTCCAGGAACCAAGCTAGGAGCAGCACCTCAGCACCAGCGGTGCAACCCCACCAACCAACATTCTCACCCTAAGTTAAAGATAACAGCACAGATGCACCACAAAAATCTAATATGAGGCAAATTAAGATTTAGACTTCAATTCCAATGAATCAAAAAACGATCAAAGTTCTTCAGTTTGATTTCTTTTTATTTCAAAGTGGAACATTGAGACACCATACAGCTGACGTGTTTCGTCCCTATAGAGAGACTTCTTAAGGGCTTATCTCAGGTCAAGAGCGTCTTCAGGAAAGCAGTGAAATTAGTGAAGTGGTCTGGTTCAATTGCATACTTCTCATTGGACAGGATCGTCTTCTCAGATTAGGAACCGAAGATCCAATAGTGAAATAGAGGAATTAAGTGTCCATACGAGATGAAAATCTTGTAAATCTTTAGATATGCTAATCGATAGATCTATATAATGTCCATATTTACAAGTATGGTCCAACCCCTTGAAGACGCTGTTGTCAAATAATGAGGAGAGTTATTTGCGGGCCTCAGATTGTGGTTGTATTTGCCAGATCCCGAATAACGACAATGTACGTCCTGTAGCAACCGCGATAAGTCCTTTCGCCAGGAAAGATTCCTGGCGAAAGGACTTATCGCGATCGCTACAGATCGTTTTTTGATTCATTGGAATTGAAGTCTAAAGCTTAATTTGCCTCATATTAGATTTTTGTGGTGCATCTGTGCTGTTATCTTTAACTTGTTGTGATCCTTTGTGATCATGCACTGTTACAGTGGGTGTCATTCAGTTTGCACACACACCCCCTTTGAAAAAAACGTGGGGCAGTAATTACTATCTGGAGCTATTTGATGTTAGGTGCTGAATCTAAGAAGGTTCCACTGTAAAAACATTCTTACCCTATCCAGAAAGGCTGGTACCTATCGGGATGTAGAACGGATACCACCAACACAGGTTACACCACCACGACCTCCAGCTGCCATATTTTCAAAGGCCCAGCAGGGACCTACTACATCCAGCTCAACCATCTCAGTAGGTAGTGGTAGAAAAGTCACAGTGTAGCTGCACAGAGTCACATTCCAAGCACACCCTCCAGTTCATCTGGTATTGAAAGTGGCACATCCAGCAGTGCCAGAAAGTTCTCCTCCTCAGTTTGGGACTTCTTTTCTGTTGCACCAAGGAGGAGAACGTTGCTATATGCTCAATTTGTCGCACAGGTGTTCGGCGCGGTAAGCTTGGTACAAACTATGGTACCGGATGCCAAGCAAGTCATCTCAGAATACACCACACTATCGTGTGGGAGAATCACCTACTTCACTTAAAACAAAGTAAAAGAAACTTAACCCATTGAAATTGGGCATGAAGAATCAGGGGACGATATTATTGCGGTGGAAGGTGAAGAAGAGGGAGGCGTTTCTAGCCCTGTCCCCAGTAGCGTGGTGGTACCGCCCACATCCTCCTCAGTAACATCTGAGTGGCACCGCAGTAAGAGCCATACTCAGAGTCAGGCTGAGACACCAAGGCGACCTAGTACTGCACTGAGACAAACTGCGTCGTTGAGCCTAAGTGGGTTAATGAAAACAACAGCACCACAAAGGAAAGTAATCCAGCCTACCATTGAGAGCATGCTTAGGTTAGAGGGGCAGTTCCAACGCAACCACCCAACGGCACGGTTGTACAATGCGAAGCTGGCTAAAATGTTAGCACTGGGCCTTCTCCTTCTTGTGAAAGGGGTGGGTTTCCTTGAATTGGTGTCAGCCCTCTGCCCTAAATGGAAGGTTCCCAGCCGGTCCTATTTCACAAGAATTGCTGTTCCTGCACTACATCATGATGTGCTGGAATTGGTTGGACAAGCTTTGCAGCAGAGTGCTGTTCACAATATCCCCTTGACAACAGACATGTAGACCAATTGCCAAGCCACAGAATACATGTGCAGCACTGCACACTGGGTCTCTTTTTTGGGGGTTAGAGATAAGCTATCTGAACGAGGTGCTGTTGACACAGCTGAGATTTTTAAAGCCGCTCGGAAACATGCAACTGTAGCCATGTTCGCCATGGAGAAATCTCATACTGCTGTAAACATTTTGGAAGCATTTTGCAGCAAGGTTTTTGAATGGCTGCGCCCAAGAGGGCTTAGTATTGGTTTTGTTGCCACAGATAATGGCAGTAATGTACTTAAGGCCATGGACCTTGGTTCCTATTTCAGGGTTCCGTGTTTGGCGCACTGCATAAACATTATAGTTCAAGACTTTTTGAAAAAAGAACCCATACTCAGCACCTTACTAAGCATCTGCCGAAGAATATGCACTCATTTCAGCCATTCTTTTTAAAGCTCGGAAGCAGCTGAGGATCATTCAACATGAATATACCATGCCAGTCAAAGCACTCATCAAGGAGGTGGCAACACGTTGGAACTCAATGTATTACATGCTTGATCATCTGTTTGAGCAGTACAGGCCACTCAAGGAATATGTCATGCGAAGACTGGATGCTGTGAAAGGCATGACCCTTCAGGTGGACCAATGGTGCCTAGTTAAATGCCTGACTGAGATGATTCGTCCTTTTGAGGTCTTCACACGTGAAGTCAGCAAGGAGACATGTACAATGGGCCAAGCTATCCCATTATTGCAAATGCTAGAGCATCAGCTGAAGAAGGTGTCTGAATAATACAAAGGTGTAGAGGAAAAAAGGAAGCCTATGACTTGGTGGAGAGCTTAGCCCGTCACTTAGCTGAAAATACAAGTGTGCAAAATAAGATTTTGTCACAAGAACATTACATTTCTGCCACAATTCTGGACCCACAGGCAAAATTGGGACTGAAGGCATTAATTCCTTTTTCAGAGATGGCTGTTGCCCGCTACAAAACTTGGATAGCTGAGGCAGCGAGTACGTTGGAAAATGAACGGCTGCTAATTAAAAGCCCGCTAGATCAACCCACAAGAAGTCCTGCAGCAGGGCATGCGGCATCAAGTGCAACTTCGGGGGCTGAGGGCAGTGCGTTTGGCTCACAACACTCACCATCACTATCGACAACAGCAACAATAACTGGATCATTAGGCCCAGTAGAATCGTTACATGATTGGTATTTACAGTTAGCCATTAATAAGCACAGAGCTGATGCACAGAGAAAAGAGCCCGAAAGGTTAACAGCAGCACCCCTGAACATTGAGCGGATGGTCCAGGCCTATCTGGATGACCCAACAGAGGTGTACATTGATCAAAACCCATTGCAGTATTGGTATAGGAAAAGGACTGAATGGCCACTGCTCAGCAGGCTGGCGATAAGCTATCTGGCTTGCCCTGTCGCAAGTGTCTCTTCCGAATGTGTTTTCAGTGCTGCTGGTTCCATTGTAACAGTGAGAAGGACCAGTCTCTCGCCCAAAAACGTGGAGAGGTTAACAATGATCAAAATGAATCGGCACTTCATACCACCGAATTACACAATACATGAAGCAAGGAAGGAAGATGAGGACAGCGGCTCAGGTGACGGAAGTAGCGTGTCACATGATTACCTAATACTGGCTGAACCCCCAGAGTTTGAGGACGAGCTATACTTCCCTGACAATTAGGCTTGCACTTACTGTCTTCCTCCCTTATTTTTCTTTATTTGTGTGTCTGTCATTCTGGTTACAAACTTTGAATCACAACAAATCCATTACCACCGTCTTCTACTCTTCTTATTTCAATATACAATTTTCCGGTGTCTGCATTACACAGTACAGTCCTCCAAATCCAGCTCCTCCGCTCCATCATACTGAATCTCCCTAAATCCATTGCCCTCATGATGATTGGATGATGGAAAATAGAAGAAAAAATAAAAACTTTCCTAGTCCCACCAAAAGAAGTGGAGCATGATGACTACTATAGCTATTCTCCTTTCAGAGCAGCGAGAGACTGCCCATGAACTAAAATTAGATGGAACAGGTAATGATTGATGCCATGCATTGGACGCAGAGTCACAGACTGAGTGATTTTGTTGTTGTTTGTTGTGCATGAAGTTTTGTCATCGTGCACTAATCCTCTTTCTACACAACATGGCTTCAGAGCCAATCACTCCACCGAATCTGCCCTGATTACAGCCATCGAAAACATCCATAGGACCATGAATGATGGGGGAAGAGCCGCGTTGAACCTATTGGATCTAACGGCGGGGTTTGACACCATTAACCATAGGGTCCTTGTGAACAGACTGCGGACGCTGGGAAACTACAAATACTGCCCTAGCCCTTCTCGAGTCCTTCTTAAACGCCCGCACCCACCAGATCCACTGGGGGGCCTTCAATCAGATGAGTTCCATCTCCCATGTGGGGTCCCTCAAGGATGTGCCCAGTCACCTACGCATTTCAATCTTTATGTGACCCCCCTTGAGGTTTTGGTTAAATTTCACGGCCTGCATCTGGTTTAATACACCGACGATACGCAACTGGCAATATCCCTTGCTCAGTCGGTGGAAACCACGGCAGCCAGTTTTAGAAACTGTCTGTCAGATGTAATGAATTGGATGAATTTACACTTTTTAAAGCTCAACACCGAGAAGACCGAGGTGATTGAGTTCGGCCAAAAACCTTCGATTTGGAGCTCCCTATGGTGGCCCCCAGAGGCTGGACCTTGCCCGGTGCCGGCTACCAAAGTTAGAAACCTGGACTTCATAATGGACAAAGATCTCTCCTGTACAGCCCAAATTAGTCAGGTCACCTCTGCTTGTTTTTTCACTTTGAAAATTCTTAGGAAAATTCTGCCCTATCTGCCTCTTTCCCTTAGGAAAACTGTGGTGGGGGCGTTGTTAATGTCCAGGGTGGACTATTGTAACGCCCTGTACATAGAAGCAGGTAAAACACAGCTCGCTAGGCTCCAATCAATCCAGAACACTGCGGCTAGAGTCCTGCTTGACCTTCCAAAAAGACATCCCACCTCAAAAGCTATTCGAGAACTGCATTGGCTCCCCATCAGGCGTAGAATTCAATTTAAGGCCATGTGCCTGGTTCACAAATCTCTTTATGGCAACTCTTCTAAGCAGCTTTCCGGTCTTCTTCCCCGCTACACGCCGGTACGTACTTTGAGATCTGGTTCCCTTAACTTAATTCAAACTCCTAGAATAAAAAGAGCCCGTTGGGGCAGTAGATCCTTTTCCTACCAGGCCCCCAAGCAATGGAACAGTCTGCCTACCACACTGCGCGCAGAAAAGAACCAAGCCAGGTTCAGAAGGGCCTTGAAGACCTGGCTCTTCCAGTTACCGTAATTTATCTCTGTCTTACCTTGTGTCCTATAGCGCCAAGACGCCTCAGCATAAGAGCGGTTCACAAATGGTTCAGTCAGTCAGTCAGTCAGTCAGTCACAGTACACACTAAATGTAACTCAAGGCAATTTTCCCCTTCTTACAAATATTTTTAATAAGAAATTTGTACTTCTACTGCAGCTTGATACATTGCTTTTGAATGAATACAGGAAGGGGACTCAATCTGCACACTGAGTATGACAACAGCACCGTCCATGATGATGATGGTAAAAAATACGGCCCGTTAAGTTAAGATGAGAAGGAACAGGTAATGAAAATGAATGTCATGCATGACACCTGACTCTGAGCGATTGGTGTTTTTGATGTTTGTTTGTTGTGCATAAAGTGAAGTCAAAGTGTACTAGTAGTCTTACTGTACACACTAAAGAGTGACTCAAGTCAATATTATTTCTACTCTTGTTGTGTAATAACAAAATTTTACTTCTACTGCAGGCCGATCTTCACAGTCAGTCAGTACAAGTATCGGAGATGATTCAAGGAATAATAAGAAGTCAGGAGGACGTTTCATGAGTGGCATAAAAGGTAAACACGTCAACAACAACCACAGAAGACCCAAATGTCTGTGTAGAAGTGGAGTTGAGTGTAGCGGTGAGATGACTGCGGTGCATTGATTTACTAACTTAAATTGTAAAATGCTATGTTTGGATATGTGCTTTGTCCAACTCTTTAAAAAAAGTACTCTAAACGGAGGATGTGGTAAGCGACGTGCCATCACTGTGGGCCTGCTCTGTCCTGTTGTTGTTGAAGGTCAATGCTGGAAACAGACTAGAGTAGAGATGATGCATACATGCCGCCTCGGAAAGTGTTCTTGTTGCACTACACCATAACTTGTGCATTTCTTTCAACTTTGTTTCTCAATATCCCTTTTGTTTTTCCATCTACAATTACAGGCCGGGCCATGCCCTATACTTGGAAAAACATTGCAATGCACACTTAGCTTACCAACAAATCTACATTTTCCAGGCGGGCCGTGGCGACGGGCAACACACAAGATTGATGGACGAGAGGACCAAGAGGAATGCCGAGATGCAAATCCATTCCACATTTTTGACCAGGATAACACAGTAACAGTATCAACTTTCATAATCTTTTAAATAATTTGATTCATTTTTTTTGTCTACAATCTTTACAACAGTGTGTTCTTGTTGTTGTTGTTATTATCATTAGGTTTGCTCTCTGTTTATGATTCATCCCTACCAATATTTACATTCTTTATTTGCTATCTGTAAAGGTATTAAGCCCGGAATAACTGAACAAGAAGTGTATGTAAACCGAGTATCCTTATCAATCATCATCATGCATGCATTTCCTTTTTCTCCCTTAACATATTGATATGGATATTGTAGTCTGCAGATTTTGTTGTTTGGTGTTTGTCCATGGGTACTGTCTGTTTATCATTTTCAAACCTTTCCCCAAACCCCCTCTTCCCATCCATTTTCCAAACCCTAAACCTCTTGTCCTGGGCTGTGTGACTTATTGAGGTGTGACTAAATTGAATGTACACCAATAATTAATTACACGCTTGCTGGGGCGGATGTGACAAAAGTGACAGTACTTCAATTTCAAGGCAGAGCGATGATCTTCTTCTGCTTGCCCACCCATAAGCAGGATATTTTAGAGGTGATTTTTATCTAACAAAGGAACATATACCTCTGCATTAATTGCCGGCATTGATTGGATTTGTTGTCATCCTCATACACAGCACTAACTGTTACGCTGTAGGCCTAGTCAAGTGACTCGACACAACTATAGTTTGTAACTCTGTCTAGTAGGCTATGCCCACCACCATTATGTTTTGTTGTAAAATATTTTTGCATATTTTTGTTTCTCAGTAAGTTCTGTACTGTACTTCATTCTACTACTCCTTGAACAGTCTCTCAAAGGCGACTGACTGTCTCATTTTCTTTTTTTGCAAATGCTGATGCCCTGCCAGTGTCTAGTACTACTACCTCCACCACCACCACAATCAGGCGCGCAACACCCATTGGACTTACTGGGCTTCAGCCCCCCCCCGTTGTGTGTGGCAGCCCGGGATGAGACAGGTCCCGGGCACACACAGAGCTGCACCCGAACATTTCACAGGTCTTTAAAAGACCATTTGAATGTTAATTAAGCCTTGCAGTTGTTTCACCCCTTCTATGAGCCCCTGCAGCTCCACTCTGCCTTCTGATTAAAGGTTCAGCCCCCCCCCCAAAAAAAATTTCTTAGCCCCCCTTGAAATTTGGATGGCATGTTAGAAAAAGGAAACCATCATCTCCATTCAGCCATCGCTGTGCCTAAGTTAAACATCAAGCAAAGGTAAGAGAAGTTTTGGGGAGGCATAATTAATAATGGACATGTTTTCAATCAATTCACACACTACTTTGAGTCTAGATAAAGAATGCATAGACTAGAAGAGAGAGACTGACAGTACTAGTAGGACAACTCAATCAGTGAGGGGTGTCGCATCTATCTGTTTGTGTTTTATACAGTCAGCCAATTATTTAAATCAAACACTGGCTATGGGCGGACCTGCACCAGCAAGGAAACAGTGTGATGTAAAACAGTAATCCCACCTACAAAACATTAACAACATTGTATGTAAAGTAGAAATATAGATTTAATATAATCCTAATAAAAATAAACTATGTAAAAAAAAACACAAAACCTGACCCACCCTTCTCCCTAACCCCAAACAATGTCCGTAACGAGAAAGTCCAAATGTACAAAACCCCAAAGCCCAATTCCTACCCACCAAAACAAGAATTAAAAAGGGGGTAATAGACAGGGTCTATGTGTGGCGGGATTGTCTCTGGAAGACACGCACTGCCTCCTCTAATAGGGCGACGCCGCGTTTTAAAGCGCGGCAGTTGCAGCCACAGTGGGGGGGGGCACCAGAAATGGAAATGCGGCGGCGGGCGGCCACCAGATGGTGGTGCTGTACCGCTGGAAGGCAGTGGCTGGGGCCCGGGGCACTGGAGGAGGCTTCAGTTGCTGCAGCCTCCTCCTCCTCCTCTTCCAAGACCACCAGCCACCGATATTCTTGTAGGACTGCCTCCAGCTTGCGGCGCCGTGCCTTGGCGGCCAACTCCTTCCGATCTGGTTTGGAAGGAGTAGCTGTATATCAAAAAGAAAAAAGAAGACAATTGTAAAATATACTCTTAGATAAACAGTTAGACAAGTTAATTATACACATAGTGGCATGGTAGCACTATAAAGCACAGTACATAAGATTTGTGGTATGTATCTATCCTCCCACTTGCTTGGGCTTTAACATTTGCAGGATTTTTTTCAGGCATTCAACCAACCATGCATCAGATTCTTTACTATCAGCCACCTTTGCAATTTGCATGCTTGCATCACGCGTATCGTTCTCTCTGTCAGTCATAAATATTAAATCTCGCCCGTCTTGCTTCCTTCCACCCGTCTTTCTCTTTTTAGTTCAATACCAGGTGATCTGATCTGACTTGTAGTCTTCTCCATAAAACTTTCAAAGCGGAGTTGAAATCACAGATAGATGGGGCCATTGATTACTCAAAACTCCCTCCCCTAATGCCTTTACTAATTTCAATTAAAGGATGTCTTCACTCTTCAAACGTTCACAACAACTCTTACTTACTTAGGGCATCATTAGGATATCTGGCGATCCTCATGCTAAAAGGAACCGCCAGCCATAAGGGCAGGGGTCCCATGGGTGAAATTTAGATGCACCCGCCACAGTGGTGGGCGTATCCCATATTTTTAACATTGTGGCAGGCGGTGCTGAAAGCATCGCCCACCGCAATGCTAAAAATACATGTTGTGCTTTTCCAAGCCCAATGTGACATGCTCCGCGGGGTGCCTGCCACGTTGTGTTTCAAAAGGCAGGGGGTACCATAGGTACTGCCGCCACGGAAAAGCATTCCAAAATGCACAATATATGGCTGGTGGTGTGTTTCAGACACCTCAAAGTATAGGATGTGCACTGCCTAGTTTCTGTCTATAGTTATCCGTGCCTCCTGGGTATCACTCTCCTCCTGGAGTGTAAATGAATAATCTACTGGTCGCAGGACTATTACCCCATAGTCCTCTCACCCTGGGCACAAGGAAGTGGCTGATGCTTCAGCTAATGAAATTCAAACGTGATTCTGTTTTGCTTTCAAAAATGGTTCAATCAAATTTATTCATCATAACTTTTCAATATGTTCATGTTTTATTCACATGTATATTCTTTTCTTCAAAAGTAGCTAAAAAACACACAAAAAGTAGACATAAACCAAAAATATAGAAGCAGGAAAATAGTCAGCGAGATAATAAATAAAAAAGATCATAAAAAAGTGTCTTGAAACAAAGGACTGGAAAGACAGAGGGAGGATTGAAATCAGGCCCCAGAACAATATCAATTGAGTGAAAACAAGATGGCCGCGCCCATTACGACCACGTGTGCAAGTTTGCGCGATATTTTCTCCCTGAGCACGCAAAAAGCGGCGCGAACACTTAAAAGCGTTCCCAAACAGGAAATACGTACTGCGAACAGGCGCGAGCATGCATTGTGCGACCCACAACAGGAAGTAAGCATCGCAAGCGGGCGGTACAAGTGAAAACAAGATGGCCGCGACCGCATGGGTAAGTTGGCTGGACATTTTCAACGCGATCACGCAGAAAATACCGCGAACGGGCAGGAAAAAAATGTCTGTGTCTACACGATATTTCCGCGTGTTCATGGAGATTTTTTAACATTATCGCGATAGTTTGCGAGAGTGAATTTTACAAATTCCGCCCACCCTTAGACGTAAAAGGGAATGAGAGATTAAAACATCTCAGAATATTGCAATTCCCTTCCTCAATTAAATGACCGTTGCATTTTTAGAGGGTCAACAGTGCAGACTTGTGGTACCAGACGCTCAAAGAAATAGAGAGGGTGGGTGAGCTTCAGGCAATGAACTGGTGAGCTTCAGTGTCCTGTATATTCATTGTACCTTTAAGAGCAAGCAAAGCTTCTCCTGATGGAGGGGTGCATGTCTATCCATCAGTGGTTTAGTAGCACCTCGGGGGTTCAGGTTGGGACCTCACTGCACAGGAAATCCCATTTTGGCTCTTTTTAACTTTGACCTTATTGACAAATGAACACACAGCTTTAATGACATGGTGGTCTTGCCACCATTGGGTACCTATTCTTGGTTTGGTGACTTTTCGTTCAACCTATTTGCAGATGTTAGGAAACAATGACTTTCCATTGCACACGGGGCAGTGTTCTTATACCTCCGTAAATTGATATGCTCTCTGGGCGTAAAGGACAATCCACAGTGACATACTGATTTTTTAAAAATGGGCATGCACCACTTAACCACCTGCCAATTCAACACTCACTGCACCCAACCTCCCAAAGTTTGCGAAGACTGAGAGGCCATCAAAAAGGCAACACAGCTGGACAGCTGATGATTCATGAGAGGGCAGGTGTTGGGGCCCTATGTCTTCCTGGGTTCTTATAACGGCTGGAGAAAGATGAAAACAAAGGAGCCTGGTTAGGACTAGGGAACAGGTGTTACAAATATCGAGAGTGCACAACAGTAAATCCTCTTCTGCCAAAGCCAGGGAGAAATCTTTCCCAAAACACACCTGCCTTGAATAAAGGTGGAGGGCTTCATTTGCTCTCCTAGCTCAAGGATGTGAGAATAATCATTTGAGCCAGGGCCATTATCTGCTACCCCAGTGCAAATCAAATGGAATGCTCACCCAGCTGTCAGCTACCCTAGCTCCCCTATTTGCAATACAAGAGAGCACTGGGGCAATTGTCAACCATTACATATCTTCTGGACCCTCACTACTTGGAGAAGAACGAGGCCCAAGTCAGCTGACAGCCTGCCATCGTGCCCATTTTCATAATCGATCGCAGGGGCTGCCTGCAGCAGGCTCAGTCGCTCATGTTTAGCAGCATTTGCCTGACCACGGAGTACCGGGGCTACTGGCAGCATTCCTACTGCAGTCTTCAGAACTGTCAACAAGTCAGAATATAATTCCCTTTGGGCGAATTACCATAGAATAACTAGTTCTTATAGACAAAACATATATAAACACACCAATTCAAAACAGTTCACAACAAGGAAGCAATATAAACAATGTAAAAACAATATAAAAGAAACTAGTGAAAACACTATAATAAAAGTAAATCTAGACAGTTTATTAACAGGCACTATATTTTGTTAAAAATGGGAAACATACAGGACGGAACACTATAAAATAAATAGATCCAACATTCCAATAAAAATGTAGGTACAGGTAAAGGACTAAATTCCATCAAAAATTCAGAATTTTCCTTAATTTCTTATTCCAGTATTACTCCTTATGCATCGACGCGTTTCAGTGGTGTATCAAAAGTTAGACCACCTTCATCAGGACAATTGTAATGAATGTTTCCCAATGGTTCTAAAATTAAAACAGAACCAATCTTAGTTACAAATAATAATAACATAACACAGTTTTTTTTAAAACATAATGTATATAGATTTATGCATCCCTAACACATACATCGACATTGCTTCCATGTTACACTAGACAGACAGTACATATTATTACAACATAGCAATCATGGACATATCCTCTGTATATACTTTTATATAAAGAAACCAAAATCATAGCCAATACATTCAAGTTGATCCTATGATTATATTCCTCATATTCACAATATCACATAAAGCTTGTACAGATTGATCATTGATCTTTCAAACGCATTATAGCGCACTCCAGTTACTAAGCTAAATAGCATTTGAATCCACATTGAAACACTTTATAAAAATTAAGTGAAGTTATTTGAGTCTATTTTAGACAAGAGAGGTTGCTTTTGAGATGCCCTATCCTCCTTCTGCGAAGACTTGTGCATTGACATTGCTATCAATAATAGTCCAATGTGCAAACTTCATGCAATCCACCATCCACCGGGAGACAACCTACCATTCATTGAGATAATCATGGAAACCATCACAACCAATGCAGGACATCACGTTACCCAGATCTTCCTTGGAGACTTTAACCTACACTGGAATGACCTGAATGGCTTGGAAGTAAACATCCTTAAAACCTTTCTAGACAACCTAGACCTGACCCAATTCTGAGACAGTCCTATGCACAACAAGGGTGAGACCTTGGACCTTATCATTGCAAAAGTGGATTACATCCAACTTGAATCTATAGTCCTTTGCGACTGGACAGACCATCACTGTATCTCCTTCCGCATCAAAAATACTTTGAGTACAAAAAAGTTTTAACTAAAGAAACCCAAAGTATGGAAAAGAAACAGGAGGAACATAAACTAAATGAACTTACATCCCTCAGCAAGAACATCCTACCCTCCCCCCAGATAGAGATGATGGACGTGCAAGCCATTATAGATCACTAAAACACCTCCAAACTTCACATCCTTAACACGATTGGACCCTTATAACTAAAATAAATATCCATCAAAGACTCAAAACCATGGTTCGGTGACAGTTTAAACACAGAAAAATGCAACCTAAGATTAGCTGAACGAGCATGGAGATGCTTACTGTCCTTCGAACACCTAAAATGCCTAAGATTGGCGAGGAGCACCTATAATAAAAGCGTTAGATGTTTAAAAGCAAATTTCTTTAGAACTCATCTAAAGCTAGCCAAAAACCAAAGCTAAAAAACTCTTGGAACTTGTAAAACAACAATCGAATAGTCAACTCAACCCAGCTATAAATGAACCCGATCTACTGGCAAACTGCAAGGAATTTGCCTCCTTCTTACTAGGAAAGACGGGAACAATCGAAAAGGACCTGCGGACAGCAAAGAAGCTCCTTCTGGTTATACTGCCTAGCAGCCTTCCTCCCTCATGAATAGCTGAGCCTCTTGGGCTCATAGGGCACACCCCCAAAAACAACGCCTCCTGGAATACATTCAAAACCCACAGAGAAAACGACATTCACAACATCCTTACTGTGCTTAAACCCAGAAACCACCTCAAAGACCCATTACCATAAAATATCTTCAGGGAGGTCAAACCCCCTTTCCTCCTACTTTGGACCAAGATAGTAAATGCTTCACGTCAGCAAGGCACTACCCCAAACTGCCTGAAAGCAGGACAGGAAACCCCTATCCTGAAAAAACCCACCCTAGATCGCTCGGACTCAAACAACTTCTGCCCTATTTCCAAAATCTTTACTTTAGCTAAGCTCATTGAAAAATGTGTTCAGGTCCAGCTGTGCAACTACGTAGACCACTTCCAAATTCTAGACCAAATCCAATCCAGCTTCCGTCAAGGCCACACCACTGAATCGGCCCTCACACACATAGTGGATGACCTGCTGAAAATTTCTGACCAGAACAAATCCTGCCTTGTCCAGTATTTTGTAAATCGCAAACATTTACCTGAGGGCGTCAAGCCGCTGGTGGCCGTCGGGAAGATTAAGCGAGCTATTGCACGGAGTCACATGGTGCTAGATTGATCTCCTGCGGGCGCCGGGGATCAGACCGTGAGCCCCCGGGTTCCAGAGGCAGGTGCCCTGGCTGCTGAGCCACACCTCTTCCCCACTGCGCCACACCTCTTCCCTCTCATCCTCTTGCCTTCTAATCCTGTTCGACTTATCATCTACGTTCGACACAATTAAACATGACAGTCTCCTAGACTTACTTGAAAGAAGGATGGGGCTTTTAGGGTTCCTTTAAAATTGGTTCACCACATTTCTCCACAACAGAACTCAAAGAATCAAGGTTAACCAGACCCTGTCCAATGCCACACCAGTTACATTAGGGGTTCCACAAGGGACCTCTCTCTGCCGTATTCTCTTCAACCTTTTCATGGAGCCTCTAGCCCAAATCTTGAATTCCTTTAACACCCACTACCACATGTAGGCGGGAGACACCGAACTGTACCTGAAAATATCTTCCCCAGAAGATATTAGCTCTCTCAACACAACTTTACTAAAAACCCAAAACTGGCTAACCCGCAACCACCTCAAACTCAATGCCATCAAATGGAATACCTCCTAATAGTCCCACCGAATCACTCGCCCTGGATCGATCTATGGATGAACCATCTAACTGCTCTCAACTGCACACCACACATTATAGATTCCACAAGATCTCTGGAAATAACTCTTGACAAGAACCAGAACATGAAGGAAGGCATAAGTTGGGGGAGCTGGGGGGGCCACCTCACCTCAGCCGACCTCCGATTTGCCTGTGTCTGCCGGTGCCGTCGGGTGGGCTCCGGCACGCACCGTTGATGTGCACTTGGTCCGGGGCACGCCGGGTGGCTCCGGTCGTGCTCGCTGGCCTGGGGGCTGCTCCTGGTCGTAGGCCGCGCCGGGTGGGCTCCGGTCGCGGTCTTCTGTTGTGTCTTGCCGGGCGGGCACCGGCTGTGCTCCTGTCCGCCCCTGGCACCGATGGCCCAGGCCGGGTGCAGGCCGCGTCGGGTAGGCTCCGATCGCGGTCTTCTGTTAGGTGTAGGCCGCGTCGGGTGGGCTCCGGTCGCGGTCCTCTGTTAGGTGCAGGCCGCGTCGGGTGGGCTCCGGTCGCGGTCCTCTGTTAGGCGCAGGCCGCGTCGGGTGGGCTCCGATCGCGGTCCTCTGTTAGGTGCAGGCCGCGTCGGGAGGGCTCCGGTCGCGGTCCTCTTCTATTCAGTGCCGGGCGGGCACCGGTCGTGCTCCTGTCCGCCCCTCGCACCGATGGCCCAGGATAGGTGTAGGCCGCGTCGGGTGGGCTCCGGTCGCGGTCTCCTTCCCCACAACCGGGTGGAGCTCCGGTCACGCTCCGGGTCGCCTGCTTCCTCAGCGCGGGAAGGGGAGCGTCTTCGCTCTCTGTGCCGGTGTCTCTTCTCCGGAGGCAGCGCGGTCTCCCGTCGTCCTTCGTCCGTCTTCTGCTGTGCCCACCATCAAGATTCCTTCGCGCCGTGCTGCTCCCCCCGCTCCTGTGCATAGGAGTATCACTGGGGGGAGCGCGCTTATATGCCCCCCGCCACGTATGTCTCCACCTGGGGAATCCCCCCATTGGGGGGTTTGAATCTCGCCTGCCCCCCCCATTGGCCGGTGCGCGGCGGCAGAAGCAAGGAACAGGGTGGGGGGGGGCTAGCCCGGCCCTTCCGGGGTCCCCTTGCTTGCTCGGGAGACCCCGTTTTCCCGCATTTCCTTTCGTTCCCGGGCCATCTTCCCCCCTTTGTTGTCTCTTCGGGGGCTCGCCGCGTGGTTATGGCGACGGCTCCCTAGCCCCTACGGGGGTCCACCTCTGCAGTAACACTTGACAAGAACCTGAACATGAAGGAAGGCATAAGTTACACAGGCTAAGGTACAAACTACCAAATTAACATTTTCTGGAAATTAAAAGCCTTTCACCCTCAAGAGCACCTGGCACTATTTAGTTGTTTATATGTAAAAACTATCTGAATAATTGTTATAAATTGTAAATATCCAATCCAACTGTATTCGGGCTCCTCTCTGTCTGCCATCCGTACGATCCATTTCGAATGCCACTGCGCAGTCTAATTGTCATTATTCTTTTATGATTTTTTTGCCACAAGACCCACTGTTTCTTGACATACAGTAACTACCCCGGTTCCTTGTGAGTAGGGTTCCCTTGTTTTTTCTTATTAAAGTTACAATACATCACATTTTTTTAAAACCTTTATTTACCATTTTAAAGAATCAAACAGTTACACAGCCATCAATATGCAGCGACATTCCATACAAAAAATCTACGAAAGTAGAAAAGAAAGAATAATCGCAACAAAAAAGGAAGAAAGGTATACTAGTACAATACATCACATTTTAGGAAAATACACACAAGTTGGAATGCAAAGGCAAGCAGGAATGATCTTGGGTCCTTGGCGTTCAAAGGAATCCCTCTTCTACACCTTGCTTGAAAACCTGATGCTTTATGTGTGGCTGTGTCTTCCTGAGTAAAGGCATCCTTGGGAGGTTTCCAAAGGCCCCTCCAACTTCCAAATAAAGGCTTTCATTGATTCTACTTTTATATGGCCAATGATGAACTCTATATTTTCTCTTGCTGGGTCAAGAAAGTGATTATTTTTGTGGGGAAGGCTCTAGGACACTGGCGTAATGTGCAGGCGGAACCTTGGCTGCTAATCTGTATTTCTAGCTTGTGATAGCTTTGTTGCTTGGAGGAAAACATGAAACGTAACTGCACAAAACAAATAGTGGATCAGGAAAAGTGTTCAACTGCCATGTAAAATTCGATGTGTGCTCTGAATATTGCCAGCATGGAAAGGAACAAGGACTGATTGACAAAGGAATTAGTTCCACCTATTTTGAAAGATTCGTGAAGTGTGAAGGGAGCAGTACGAGGAATTCTTTTTGGGCATGTTTTATAAACACAGGAAACGGGGCTCTAAGTGCGCCAGGTCCTGCCGGTGCCCAACACGGGTAGCTCTAAAAAGCAGGTGCTGAACAGGTCCCTATTGGGCTCTCAGATTTTGCCCTCACCATCAGGGTAAAAAAAAGAATCTTAACTCTGCAGCAGTACTACCCTCCGCAGCCTTTGATGTAACTTCAAAGAGACTCGTTATAGTTTTTCCAAAATCATTTCAAATCTGCAGCATATATTTAATATTCTATACCAGGAAGCCATAGTTGTTGCTCATTTGCCTTATGCAACTAACAACCATTGACAAAGCCAAGAGTCCTGGCTTGTTGTAAGTGTAATGTTACTTTTTGAATTAAAATATAGGTGGATTCAATGATAGAAGCAGCAGAATACCAGTTGGGCAGCACACTATGATATAACACATATTTTTAGCTTACGTGTTTTAAGCCACGCCCTTAATTTGATTGGGCGCGCCCCTTTAAGAGACCCACAGTTTTTTCATCCCACTTAAAGCCCTGACAGCAACATACAATGGATGATTTTGCAGCAATCCTTGTTATATTGTACTGCGACCCATACATACCTCTATACGGTCAAGGGGGGAACTACAATTACTGCAGCAGAAGGAGCCCAGAAGTGTGGCGAGCTTTCTAGACCCCAGTTACGGTGGTCTTATATTATTCAGCTCGGAGGAGGTGGACACATTTTTCTTCCTTCCATTAAGCTATGCTACTGGAAACTATAAATCATATAGGGCTACGAATGCTTCTCACTCATTCAGTCGCGGCCAGCATAGCTCACGGGTGGGGGTCGCAGGTGGGGGTCGCGCAGGGAGTTCACGCAGGGTGGGGGTTAATTTAATAATTAAAAAGATTTTTTTAATTTATCTTCTCTGCTCCTGCTCTCCCGCCTCCAGATGGAACAGGAAGCAGAAGCAGACAGCCAGGTTACCTCCCCTAAGCCAATCACAACGCTGTAAGTTGTGTTGTGATTGGTTGGGACGCCACCCAGCCAGTGGCTTATGGGGAGGCCATGTTCTCTGCATGGAGAAGGGCAGAGTGCGCATGACTGGTTTGGGCGGGGACGTGGCTAGCAGCCGGCAATGGTGGCCGCGTGAGCGAGGAGCTCCTTCCTCGAGCCCCATAAATCCTGTAAAGATCGGATCCCAGGACCCCCCGACTCCCGGGAGGTGATGGGGGAGGAAATCCCCCCCCCGGCAGTGGCGAGGTGTGACTGCGAGCGCTCAAGAAGGCTCGCTAAGGAACTTTTACGGACCGGCTGGAGAGCCGCGAAACACTACACAAGATGGCGGCCACGGCCGGGACTCGGCCTCAATACTGAGCCGGCAGAGGCAACAGCGGGAAGCAGGCGGAAATAGGCCTGAGGTGCCAGCAGCCGTAGAGTGACCACCGAGGGGCCATTCGAGACCGACGGCCGAGCAGTGAGCGAGGCAAGGTAGTACCGACCTGCGGTGGGAGTGGCCTGCGGTGCGGCGTCCGAGGCTGGAGCGCGACCGCCGCAGAGACCTGAGGCGCTGGAGTCTGGAGCGAGAGCGTGACAAAGCAGCGCAAGAAGGCAGCCAGAGCGACCCGCGGCCATACCGAGGACTGCGCCCGCCTGGGGGAAGAGGCGGTTAGTAGAGGACGGGAGTGGGGCCTACGGTGGTTTCCCCCAGGTCCCTGAACTCGCAGTGGGGGCGAAGCCAAGGTGAGCGCGGGCCCTCGATTTCTAGTGGGTGGCGGCCTAGCGGATCACAGTCAGTGCTCCTGGGGATCCCGATGCCCAGCTTCCGCTGGGGGATTGCAACAAGAATACGACGGAGAACAGTGGCGGGGCACCAGGGCGCCAGAGCTTGGACAGACGCCCGGAGGTGACTTGCGGCCTGGATCCTACAGGGCAGGGGGTATGTGCAGCGAGGCCCGCTCGGGGCTCACCACGGCCTGGTAGGCGGCTAAGGGAAACCCTGTGCCAGCACCGCCACACGTAGCGGACGACAGGGAGAGTGGCCGACATCGGAGAGGGCGGAGGGCCTGAGCCGCGAAAACAGCCCGGCTGGCAGCCATTGAGAGGGGCCAGCGGCGGTTGCTTGGCATAATCCATGTCGCAGGGCCTACAGTGGACGACCTGAGACCCGTGTGGTGGAAAAAAGGATCAACCCCAGTGGAAGGCCCATTAGCGGCGTGGATGGGGAGCGTGAATGCACTGGACACTGCGGTCGGCAGGCGCTACCGAGGGTGACCGAAAGCGGAGATTCCCCTGATGGGGACCCGGGCCCTCTCCGGCCTCCGACTACACCGCGGGGTAAAGAAGGCGGAACTGCCCGCCTGATGAGTCCCGGGGCCCACGGAAGGAGCGTAACCAGGGGCAAGAGACGGCATTAAGGGCAGCTTGTGTATCTGCCTCGCACGTCAAAGGTAAACTAACTCTGGACATCCTGGGCTGAACAGTGGGGACTCAGTGCGAACCAGGGAATTGAGAGCAGAGCCATCGGTGGTCCTTCCTGGAACCCACATAACAGGAACCGGTAGGGAACGACCCCATCAATCCAGCTCTAGAGCCAACCGATGATGGGAAAACCCAAAGGGACCAAGAGCAGCGCCTCGCCAACGGCAGAAGAAGAAAAACGTGTGAGAGAAGAGCCCAAAGCCATGGAGCAGGTACGGGATCCTACGCTGCAGCAACAACTTGATAGGATTCTGTTGGCGATAACAGACACACGCACGGCACTCCAGCAGGACATAGCACAAGTAGCCACGGGATTGGGCTTACTGAGAGCCAATCATGGAAAATTGGCGGACAGGGTCACGGAAGTGGAGAAATCGATCCAAAGCATTGAACTACTGCAGAAGTATTTTAAGGCCGCCATGAATAATGTGTTGGACAGTATGGATGCTCTGAAATGGAGGGCGGAGAATGCCGAAGGTCGCAATTGCCGGAACAACATCCGGGTGGTTGGATTATCGGAGAAAATTGAATGATCGGATATGGTGCAATACCTGAAAAATTGGCTCCAAACGGTGGTGGCACAGGAGGGACTGTCGACCTTTTACACCCTAGAGTGGGCACACCGAGTCCTGGCCAGACCGCCCCAACAGGGCAGGCCGCCTCGTCCAGTTGTAGCACGTCTACTGCACTTCAAAAATAGGGACCTGATCCTCCAGTCAGCGCAAACAAACGGCCCATTTCAAGTGGAGAATAGCAGAGTGAATATCTTCCTGGACTACACGTACGAAACCCAGCACCGCCGAACCTCTTTCTTGGCAATCAAGAGGGAACTACTGCCAGAGGGCCTCCAGTATTCTCTTCTGTTCTCGGCAAGGCTTCGGATCATTGTGGACGGTAAAACACACTTCTTTGATTCCCCAGACGATGCCTGTGCCTGGTTGGAACTCTATAAAGCCGGGAAGGATAACAGTGAGCACGGACTACAGATCGCTTCAGAGAGTCTGCCGCAGCGGAAATCACGATGGATACGCAATAGACAGCGAGGATTGCGGAGGCCCCCCGTGTCACAGACGGCGGCAGAACGGAAGGAGGTGTTGGTAGCGGTGTCCACGATCTCGGCTACGCATCAGCCTGTGTCGCTGGAGGGCACGGATTCGGAGAAAGGCAATGCCCGAACAGACACAGACCACTCGGACACGGACAGTGAACGCCTACCGAACGTCACGCCGAAAACAGCGGAGGAGATACTGGATGAAGGGTAGCTGCTCCTGCACAAGAGTCCAGATGGAGAACGTAGAACTATTAAAGACATCTGCCTGAGGCCTTACAGGGGAGGTTGGTCCAAAGAGTAATGTTGGGGGGGGGGGGCAAGGGAGGGCGGGTAATCTCTGGGGGTACTAGTACATTGGGCTTACGGGGACTAAAAGGACTGCCGCAGTAGGTAAACACCAGCCGGCGCACGGTCCCCCCTCATTGCCCTTAAGGCGTTCCCGCAGTAGCGACTGGCGGGTTTAGCATACAAGTTACGAGTTGAACTAGTTTGGATGGGAACTAGGCGGTTGCTGAGTCCTATTCTGGGGGTGGTGGAGGGGTGGTGGGAGTAGTTTGGGGACAAGTTTGGGAGGGATAGCCACTGATGCAGAAGCGGACTTAAGAGGGAGGATGTTCCAGACACTTATAGACAATGGTTGACACAGCAGACTTAAGAAGCATAACCTGGAATGTGAGGGGTCTCCATACCATGACTCGACGACACAAAGTGCATGCCTACCTGGTTCGCAGGGGGGTGCATATAGCACTACTCCAAGAGACACATCTTACCAAAGCTGATTGACTAGCGCTGCAGCGTAGATGGAGAGGCCAGGTATATAACACTACATACTAGGCATTCGCGAGGGGTGTCCTGATCTGGGCGAGGGCGAGAGTCCCCTTCCAAATGAATAGCAAACTGATAGATCCTGACGGTCGGTTTGTGGCGGTGCAGGGGAAGCTCCGAGGCAAGGACGTAGCACTTTGTAGTGTATATGCGCCCAATGTTGACCAACTGGAATTTTTGGCGAAATTGTCTGGGACTTTGGCACAATATTTGGCCGGCCCAGTGCTAATGGGTGGGGACTTCAACTCTGTAGCAGATGTTGCCCTCGATAGATCACATTCTACGTTGGCAGAGTCCCCAGTCTGTAGGTTGACTAAGGGTAGACAAGACTGGCAAACGAGGTGGGGCCTAGTGGACATCTGTCGGGTCCATCACCCACAGGACCGTGATTATTCCTACTATTCCGGAATGCATGACCTACATGTAAGGCTATATGTGGTGCTGTGCTCTGCGAGGGTACAACGTGCTGTAACACGCTCCGAATATCTCGCTAGAACGATTTCGGATAATAACCCTCTGCTCATTACGATGCACTGGGTGACTGGAGTGTCTAGCATTCCTACTTGGAGACTGCGCCCCGAGACGGTGGATGACCCACTCTTTCAGAAAATGCTGAGAGAGGGGATTGCTAACTACTTTGCCAAAAATGCACATTCAACGGCTACAAGAGCGATGGAGTTGGATGCTTTCAAAGTAGTGATCAGGGGTATTTGTATAGGGAAACATGCAGGGGTACGGAAGGTGCTCCTAACAGACCTGGCCATGGCCGAGGCCAAACTGCGCGAACCAGAACGGGCGCGTCCCGGGAACCCCGACATACAGGGGGAGGTTGGTGAAGCAAGGGAGGCAGTGGCATTGGAGATGGAGCGATTACGCAGCTATGACCATAAAGCCTACGTGATGAGAACGCATGCTGAGGGTGACAAGGTGGGCACGTTGATGGCTTGGATGGTGAACCCCACTAACCGAGGTTCCTCGATCTTGGCGCTGGAGACTGGGGAAGAGACAGTAGTTCATGCTCAGAACGAGATCCTCCACAGCTTCTTGCGCTATTATGAGACATTGTATCAAAGCACCCTAGTGGTCGATGACCCTGCTGTTGACGCCTTCCTTGAAACGCTGCACCTGCCAGGGCTGGAACGGGAACAGGGGGAGAGTTTAGGGAGAGACATAGAAATAGGAGAAATCAGGGGAGCCATCAAACGTATGGCCCGCAATAAAACCCGGTGTGGAGTTTTACACGAAATTTATAGACGAGCTGGCACCTAGGCTCGAAGAGGTATACAAGGAGGCAAGAGAACTAGGACAATTGTCCCAATCCATGCGGGAGGCGCTAGTGATCCCGCTGTTGAAACCAGGCCGTATAAGTGAGGAGATGGCCTCTTACCGCCCGCTATCAATGTTAACCACTGACTATAAAATACTCAGCAGTGTACTAGCGACCCGATTGCTACAGCACATTACCACACTGATCCATCAGGATCAGGCCGGCTTTATACCCACGAGGAACACAACCACAAACGTGAGGCGGCTCATACGACTAATGGGGGAGGTGCACCCTGAAGCGCAGCAACCCATGATATTGTCAGTGGACATTGAGAAAGCATTTGATAGCCTGGAGTGGGGGTACTTATATAAGACGATGGAGCGCTTTGGCCTAGGTACAGGCTTCCTACAATGGACTAAAGTCTTGTGTGAGAAGGTGGCCTGATATGCAGTGGTCACTATTCTAGTGAACACTATGTATCAGTCCAGCAACCCTTATTGATGATTGGTTGTAAGTCAACCTTATAGACCAGCTATCCTAGTAGCGTGGATACGAGCAGTCTAAGGCTAAAGACTCGAGAGGGCGTGTTAAGCCAGCTGTTTACCACACATATACCCCTTGAATACCAAGTGAAAGGACACCACACAAGTGTTATGAAAATAAACAGTTATTTATTAAGAATCACAACAGCCCTGTACTCTTTATGAGGACAGGGTACTAAGCACAAACCAAAACTCTTACAAAAATACTTAAGTTAGCACAGTATATACGAATGCCCGAGGGGCACGGAAAACCATATACTCTGAAAGTGGAATGCGAAATTACTAGCAGGTAAGTACAGTACTAATAGGCTTTGGAATCGCTAGGACTTGACTATAGAATCGTTAGATTACTTCTAGGAGACCCAGGGGACTCGGGTGCAGTGTGTGCACTCTCACGCGAGATGCGGGACAAAGTCTATGGTAGCTAGAAATTGCAAAGTTAGTGTTCTCGGGCGAACCCGACCTGGTAGGGAGAAAACGAAAGTGGATCCTGACCCTTGGATAGTGAGGCTATGCTGGGGCACCGAAATGCCGAAGTTACCTAGCCCAGGGGCTGCAGCTGCATAGGACTCAAAAGACGTCGGGAATCCTCGTTGCCGGACCAGGAGCCTGGAAGAAAGAAGTTGCTGGCAGGCGACCAGTGAAGAAAGTTCGGTGGATCCAAGCCTGGATCGATGGAAGATGACACCTGAAAGCAGAGGGGACCAAGTTCGAGACTACTAGCCAGTAGTCAGTGGGCACCAGGAGGGCACCGGATGGTAGCCACCTCGACTAGGTGAGTGGGTGACGCTGTGCTCGAAGATCTCACGGACCAGGAGGCGTTGTCGGCGACCAGGAAGGAGGAACGAGCTGTCCCACGAAGATTGAAGCTGTCGGCGTCGCTGGACCCAGGATTGGGCAACAAAGCCTTGGCAAATTCAAGCCCACGCGGTGGACCTAAAATGGCGTCTGGAGTGGACCAGGAGGGTCCGGGGTGCTTCTCTTGAAGAAGGAAGCAAGGGCCATTCTGGAGCAACCAGACCAGCAGCAGTGATGTCGTCGGGCGTCGTGAAGAAGGCCACAAGCCAGCCGGCTAGTAGCCACACAGCGCGGTGAGCACGCAAAAGCAGAAGGGCCCCACGCAGATCGTGGAGATGCTGGAGGGCTGATCTTCGGTGCTGGAGCTGCTCAGGGTTGGGGCTTCTCGGACCCCAAAGCACTCACCAGTGGAAGACTCGGTGGGCTTGTTACAAAGAAGTCGTGCAGTCTTGGCGATCGTCGGTCCCTCGAGGTCTCGTCGCACTCACGGTTCTCAGCTTTGCTGTAGAGGTGAGTAGAGGTCAGAGGTGCCAGGGAAGCCGGGTCTCGTCGAGCTGGGTCGTCGGATTCGTGAAGAAGGACTTGCAGCAGACCGCAGTGTTCTTAGGATGGTGCCTGCGGATGCAGGGTGACTACTCCTTAGCCACAAGGGAGAATCTTGAAGAAGAAATCTTGATGTCCTTTCGTAGAAAGTCGTGTCTTGATTCCAAAGATGATCTAATTTGAACAGGGGGCCCGCTCCCATCTTTATACTAAAAAAGGGGGCTGACCCGGTGACTAGGTCCTGCCTATGGGTGGGACTAGGAGGGGGGTGGTTACACCCCTCTCCCATGCCGGACTTCCCCAGGCCAGGGGCTGGTGTGCCCCTGGAACTGGTTCTGACTGGCCTATGCGTAGTGAGCCACTCAGCAGTCACCTTCCTGAAAAGCCCTGCCTACCCAGGATACACAAAACCATGTCTGGGACGGTGCTAGCACCGCCCCTGACAGGAAACCCTTTGTCCAGGCTCCCCTCGCTGGAAGGACTCCCAGCTGCAGGGGGTCAGACTCGTGTCTGTGGTGGCAGCATCCATTTTGTGGAGCTGAGGCTTCGTTTAACTTTAACCGGGGTTCACAGTTATATACATGTCGTGTCCCTCTAGAAGGGTGGAATGCTAACCCCGTCGCCAGAATTGGCGAGGGGTTAGTATTCCAATTCGTATGACACCTTACTCGACATGTTTTGATAAAGCAATACCAAAGTTAGCATTTAACCGCGAGGATTATAATGCACTTAAGAGTATATGGTATGCAATATCATGGAACAGCTATTAGGACTTGGTTCCGCAAGCTGCAGACAGGCTCAGCTCATGCCAGAGCACCATCTCACACGATTCCAAGCACTCTGCCTTCAGGATTGTCAAGGCCTGCCATAGGAGTGACTGATAGGAATATGTGTGTCCATTTTAGGGTTAGGTATAGGTATACTACACCTACAGCAAAGGGTGATTACACGACTTTGCCCCAGCTGTCATTCAGCCAGTTGTGTCAAATTTAAGAGGCCAGCCAGGGGTGGCATAATACATGCTGCAGCCCCTGGCAGCCCTGGGTACACCTATGCCCTGAGTTACAGGGTCTGATAAGGTGGCCCAGTACCAATTGGTAAATGCACCTAGGGTACATGTGGTAATTTAGAGAGAGAACAGCCAGGCTGTGGGTCTGATTGGCAGGCCCACAGCCAGAGAAAGTCGTAAACCAGTGAAACAAAAGCAAAAAATCTGGGTGATCATAGGATTGCAGACCCTACTCTCCTACATGACCCCCCCCCCCCAAACTTTGGGACAATAAGCTAACCTTGACCAGGTGAGTCTTCTTGTTCTAAGTGGAAATATCTGGAGAGCCCATCGGCATTGCCATGATCAGTACCAGGTCTATGTTCCACTGTAAAGTCCATCCCCTGTAGGGAAATGGACCACCTAAGCAGTTTGGGGTTTTCACCCTTCATCTGATTTAGCCACAAGAGGGGCTTATGGTCGGTCTGAATCTTGAAGTGAGTGCCAAACAAGTATGGCCTCAGCTTCTTCAGGGCCCAAACCACAGCAAAGGCCTCCCTCTCAATAGCTGACCAATTCTTCTCTCTGGGGGTCAGCCTTCTGCTTATAAAAGCAATGGGCTGGTCTTGACCATTAAAATTCAGTTGAGAAAGAACAGCTCCCACACCCAACTCAGAAGCATCTTTTTGGACAATGAATGGTTTGGAGTAGTCTGGACTCTTAAGGATAGGTGCTGTGCACATGGCCTGCTTTAGGTCATCGAATGCTTTTTGACAGCCTGCTGTCCACTGAACCTTTTTTGGCATTTTCTTACTTGTCAGTTCATTTAATGGTGTCACAATGGAACCATAGTTCCTGACAAACTTCCTGTAGTATCCAGTCAGGCCCAAGAAAGCTCGAGCCTGAGTCTGGGTGGTTGGAGGAGCCCAGTCCCTGATTGACTGTATTTTGCTCTCCAGTGGTTGAACCTGGCCTCCACCTACAAGGTGGCCCAGGTATACAACCTGTGTCTGCCCTATCTGGCACTTGGTGGCCTTGATAGTGAGGCCTGCTGCTTGCAGAGCCTCTAACACTTTCCTCAGGTGGACCAGGTGATCCTCCCAGGTGGAGCTAAAGACAGCAATATCATCTAGATATGCTGCACAGAAGTCATCCAGCCCAGTAAGGACTTGATTCACCAACCTTTGGAAGGTGGCAGGTGCATTTTTCAGACCAAAGGGCATTACCACAAATTGATAATGCCCACCAGGGGTTGAAAATGCTGTCTTGGGCTTGGCATCCTCAGCTAACCTGATTTGCCAATGCCCAGCTGTTAAGTCAAATGTGCTTAAGTAGTTGGCAGAAGCCAATCTATCTATCAGCTCATCTGCCCTTGGTATTGGGTGGGCATCAGTCTTAGTGACTGTATTGAGACCCCTGTAGTCTACGCAAAACCTCATCTCTCTCTTACCATCCTGGGTGTGAGGCTTTGGCACTAGAACTACTGGACTAGCCCAAGGGCTATCTGAGGGTTCAATGACTCCCAACTCCAACATTTTCTGCACTTCAGTTTTTATGCAGTCTCTAACATGATCAGGCTGCCTGTAGATTTTACTCTTAACTGGCAGACTGTCCCCAGTGTCAACCTCATGGGTACACCAATTGGTCTGACTGGGTGTCAGAGAAAACATATGTCTGAAAGACTGAAGAACCTGTTTACAGTCTTTCTGTTGATGCTCAGTGAGGCTGCCACAAAAGACAACACCATCTACTGACCCATCATCAGGATTCTGAGTGAGCAGGTCTGGGAGAGGGTCACTCTCTTCCTCCTGTCCCTCATCTATGGCCATGAGCAAGCTCATGTCCTTCCTGTCGACATATGCTTTGAGCCTGTTGACATGGAGCACCCTGTGGGGGCTCCTGGGAGTTCCAAGGTCCACCAGGTAGGTGACCTCTCCCTTTTGCTCAAGAATTGTGTGGGGCCCAGACCATTTGTCTTTGAGTGCTGCTGGGGCCACTGGCTCCAACACCCACACCTTCTGTCCAGGCTGGTAAACAGTCAGGACAGCCTTTTGGTCATGCCAAGCTTTTTGAAGTTCTTGACTGGCCTTAAGGTTTTCAGATGCCTTCTCCATATACTCAGCCATCCTGGAGCGGAGACCAAGTACATAGTCCACTATGCTGGTTGCAGGCTTTTTGAGAGGTCTCTCCCATCCTTCCTTCACCAAACACAGGGGGCCTCTCACAGGATGCCCATACAAAAGTTCAAAAGGGCTGTAGCCAACCCCCTTTTGTGGGACCTCTCTGTAAGCAAACAGAAGGCAGGGTATCAGGACATCCCATCTACGCCTGAGCTTTTCAGGTAGTCCATGAATCATCCCTTTTAGGGTCCTGTTGAACCTTTCAACAAGCCCATTGCATTGTGGATGATAGGGTGTAGTGAATTTGTAATTGACACCACATTCCTTCCACATAGCAGTTAAGTAGCTTGACATGAAGTTTGCACCTCTGTCAGAGACAACCTCCTTAGGGAAGCCCACTCTGGAGAATACTCCAACTAGGGCCCTTGCCACCACAGGTGCTGTGGTGGTCCTAAGTGGAATAGCTTCAGGATACCTGGTGGCATGATCCACTACCACCAGTATAAACTTGTGCCCTGATGCTGTCTGGGGTTCCATTGGACCAACAATGTCAATCCCCACTCTTTCAAAGGGCACCCCTACCACAGGCATTGGTATAAGGGGGGCCTTTGTTGTGCCACCTGACTTACCACTGGCTTGGCAAGTGACACAGGAGCGACAAAACTCCTTGGTATCCTCATTCATGTGAGGCCAGTGAAAGTGTGAGACAAGCCTGTCCCAAGTCTTTGTCTGGCCTAAGTGACCTGCTAAGGGAATCTCATGGGCCAAGGTAAGTAGGAAACCTCTCTGAGACAAGGGTACAACCAGCCTCCTGGTCATGCCAGGCTTGGGGTCTCTTGACTCAGTGTACAGGAGTCCATCTTCCCAGTATACCTTGTGGGTACCTGTGGCGTTCCCAGCAGCCTCAGCAGCAGCCTGCTGTCTGAGGGGTTCAAGAGAAGGGCAGTCTAACTGGTCCTTCCCCAGGTCTTCCCTTGAGGGTCCCCCTGAACCCAAGAATTCAACTTGATCAAGTTCAAACTCTCTGGGCTCAGTTTCCCTCAATTCCTGTAGGTCAGCCTCCTCTGAGACTTGATCCTCAACCTGGGGCAAGGGGGAAGGCACAGCCTTAACCCTACTGCTCTTCTTCTTGGGAGGTGTCTGGTCCATTGTTCCAGGATCAAGCACCTGTTCAGTGGGGCATTTTCTGGCCTGTGACCTAGTCACAGCAAACACATGTGCTGGCAAACCTAACATTTCCAGGTGAGTCCTCTGCTCCACTTCTGACCATTGTGATGACTCCAAATCATTGCCCAACAAACAATCCACTGGGAGGTCTGAACTAACTACAACCTTCTTTTGGCCAGTTACCCCTCCCCAGGAGAAAGCTACAATTGCCATACTATGATTGGTACTGACATTGCTTGCATTGGTCACCAGGAATTCTGTACCTGGCATGATCTGTCCAGGGTCCACAAAGTTAGGTGTCACCATGGTGACACTGGCACAAGTGTCCCTATAGGCCTGAGCCATTATTCCATTAATGAAAGGTGTCTGTCTGTATTTGCCCAAAGTATTGGGACTTATGTCAGGGGACATATCCACATCCCCTGTACAAACAAGGACAGCCTGAGTGAGTGTACCAACTAAGTTGTCACACCCCTCAGAACCCAGGGTTAACCCTACTAAACCCTTGGGAGGTGCACTACCACTGCTGACTGTACTAGGGGGCACAGGTGCCTTAGGGGCTGCAGTGGCAGGAGTCTGCCCTCCTCCTTTCTTGGTGCACTCACTAAACCAGTGAGTTTTACTTTTGCAGTATTGGCACCACCTTTTAGATTGGCCTTCTTGGTTTTTCTTCTTCTGGGGAGCCTGACCCCCACCCTCTTTGGGTTGTTGGGGACCTGTCGAAGACTTCTGGTCATTTTGTTCCCCCTTAGAATCTTTACCCTTCTCGTCTGCTTTCTTCTGACCACCTTGATTCTGGCCCTGGTTCTGTTTAACTCTTGTTCTAACCCATCTGTCTGCCTTCTTTCCCAATTCTTGGGGAGAGGTCAGATCTGAGTCAACAAGATGCTGATGCAACAACTGGTTCTGACAATTGTTTAAAATTTGTTCTCTCATGATCAAATTGTACAATCCTGTATACTCAGTAACCTTACTGCCCAGCAACCAGCCCTCCAAAGCCTTAGTGGCACAATCTACAAAGTCAGACCAATCTTGAGACTGAGTTTTCTGGGTATCCCTGAACAGCAACCTGTACTGCTCAGTGGTTAGGCCAAACCCATCAATCAGTGTGTTTTTCAAGATTTGGTAATTGTTAGCATCCTCCACTCTAGTAGTGAGGAGCTTGTCTCTTCCTTTACCTTCAAAGGAGAGCCACAAGATAGCTGCCCACTGACTCTGGGGAACACCTTGCACAGTGCAGGCCCTCTCCAAAGCAGTAATCCATTTGTGGATGTCATCCCCTTGTTTAAAGGGGGGCACTATCTTACCCAGGTGTTTTGTATCAAAACTCCTTTCCCTATTGCTAGGTACAATGCTGCCACCAGTGGGGACTACCCCACTTAACTGTTGCTCTCTAGCAAAGGCAAGCCTCTCTTTGGCCAGGGCAAGTTCTTCCCTTTCAATCCTCAGATTGGCTGCCCTTTCTTTAGCTTCATACACTCTCCTCTGAGGGGAAGTCATCCCTCTTTGGGAAGAGTTGTGAGAGCCATTGGTTTGAAGGGATCTGCCAGAGCCTCTTGACAGAGATCTGGCTCGTCCATTCCCAATGTTAAGCTGACCTGATAGTGGCCCCAGGGGTCCCCCAGTACCACTGTCATGTTTGCTTAAGTTGGACCTGGTTAGTCTGCTGACTTCTACCTGTCCCTTGTCTGCCTCATCCCCAGAGGGATCCTCATCCTCATCCTCCTCCTCATTTTCATTCTCAATGGAGAGGTGGATGAGGTCAGGGTCTCCTCTGGTTCCCTCAAGGGGAGGCATGCCTCCTTCTGGATTAGAAGGGCTGAGAAGTCTCTCAGCCTTTCTGGCATCATAAGTCTCCAGGAGACCAATCAGAAAGGAGGTGGTGGGGTTAGCCCCTTGCTTAATCTTCCTAGAGGTACACACTTGTCGTAACTCATGGAAGCTAAGCACAGTATATCTGGAAGGAATGACCTGTGGAGGGTCAACTGACACAAGGGGAGACTCAGAGTTTCCTCCTTTGTCTGACATACTGTTTCTAGTGTGGTGTAAGTGATGCACCTACCTACACTATGTGTTTACCTACTGATCCCTTGCTAAGAGTTGCAGCCAAGGTGTGCTAAGCCTTGAGGAGCTGCAACAGCTGGTTCAGTAGAACTCAGAGTATTCTAAGCTTAGTTATATGTACTAACAGTACTTATGTGATCTTTCAACAAGATATTCTTAGGATACGTGTGGTAAAACAACAGCAAGCTCAAATCCCAACCGCTGCTCACCAATGTGAGAAGGTGGCCTGATATGCAGTGGTCACTATTCTAGTGAACACTATGTATCAGTCCAGCAACCCTTATTGATGATTGGTTGTAAGTCAACCTTATAGACCAGCTATCCTAGTAGCGTGGATACGAGCAGTCTAAGGCTAAAGACTCGAGAGGGCGTGTTAAGCCAGCTGTTTACCACACATATACCCCTTGAATACCAAGTGAAAGGACACCACACAAGTGTTATGAAAATAAACAGTTATTTATTAAGAATCACAACAGCCCTGTACTCTTTATGAGGACAGGGTACTAAGCACAAACCAAAACTCTTACAAAAATACTTAAGTTAGCACAGTATATACGAATGCCCGAGGGGCACGGAAAACCATATACTCTGAAAGTGGAACGCAAAATTACTAGCAGGTAAGTACAGTACTAATAGGCTTTGGAATCGCTAGGACTTGACTATAGAATCGTTAGATTACTTCTAGGAGACCCAGGGGACTCGGGTGCAGTGTGTGCACTCTCTCGCGAGATGCGGGACAAAGTCTATGGTAGCTAGAAATTGCAAAGTTAGTGTTCTCGGGCGAACCCGACCTGGTAGGGAGAAAACGAAAGTGGATCCTGACCCTTGGATAGTGAGGCTATGCTGGGGCACCGAAATGCCGAAGTTTCCTAGCCCAGGGGCTGCAGCTGCATAGGACTCAAAAGACGTCGGGAATCCTCGTTGCCGGACCAGGAGCCTGGAAGAAAGAAGTTGCTGGCAGGCGACCAGTGAAGAAAGTTCGGTGGATCCAAGCCTGGATCGATGGAAGATGACACCTGAAAGCAGAGGGGACCAAGTTCGAGACTACTAGCCAGTAGTCAGTGGGCACCAGGAGGGCACCGGATGGTAGCCACCTCGACTAGGTGAGTGGGTGACGCTGTGCTCGAAGATCTCACGGACCAGGAGGCGTTGTCGGCGACCAGGAAGGAGGAACGAGCTGTCCCACGAAGATTGAAGCTGTCGGCGTCGCTGGACCCAGGATTGGGCAACAAAGCCTTGGCAAATTCAAGCCCACGCGGTGGACCTAAAATGGCGTCTGGAGTGGACCAGGAGGGTCCGGGGTGCTTCTCTTGAAGAAGGAAGCAAGGGCCAGTCTGGAGAACCCGACCAGCAGCAGTGATGTCGTCGGGCGTCGTGAAGAAGGCCACAAGCCAGCCGGCTAGTAGCCACACAGCGCGGTGAGCACGCAAAAGCAGAAGGGCCCCACGCAGATCGTGGAGATGCTGGAGGGCTGATCTTCGGTGCTGGAGCTGCTCAGGGTTGGGGCTTCTCGGACCCCAAAGCACTCACCAGTGGAAGACTCGGTGGGCTTGTTACAAAGAAGTCATGCAGTCTTGGCGATCGTCGGTCCCTCGAGGTCTCGTCGCACTCACTGTTCTCAGCTTTGCTGTAGAGGTGAGTAGAGGTCAGAGGTGCCAGGGAAGCCGGGTCTCGTCGAGCTGGGTCGTCGGATTCGTGAAGAAGGACTTGCAGCAGACCGCAGTGTTCTTAGGATGGTGCCTGCGGATGCAGGGTGACTACTCCTTAGCCACAAGGGAGAATCTTGAAGAAGAAATCTTGATGTCCTTTCGTAGAAAGTCGTGTCTTGATTCCAAAGATGATCTAATTTGAACAGGGGGCCCGCTCCCATCTTTATACTAAAAAAGGGGGCTGACCCGGTGACTAGGTCCTGCCTATGGGTGGGACTAGGAGGGGGGTGGTTACACCCCTCTCCCATGCCGGACTTCCCCAGGCCAGGGGCTGGTGTGCCCCTGGAACTGGTTCTGACTGGCCTATGCGTAGTGAGCACCGGGGTGCCACTCAGCAGTCACCTTCCTGAAAAGCCCTGCCTACCCAGGATACACAAAACCATGTCTGGGACGGTGCTAGCACCGCCCCTGACAGGAAACCCTTTGTCCAGGCTCCCCTCGCTGGAAGGACTCCCAGCTGCAGGGGGTCAGACTCGTGTCTGTGGTGGCAGCATCCATTTTGTGGAGCTGAGGCTTCGTTTAACTTTAACCGGGGTTCACACTTATATACATGTCGTGTCCCTCTAGAAGGGTGGAATGCTAACCCCGTCGCCAGAATTGGCGAGGGGTTAGTATTCCAATTCGTATGACACCTTACTCGACATGTTTTGATAAAGCAATACCAAAGTTAGCATTTAACCGCGAGGATTATAATGCACTTAAGAGTATATGGTATGCGATATCATGGAACAGCTATTAGGACTTGGTTCCGCAAGCTGCAGACAGGCTCAGCTCATGCCAGAGCACCATCTCACACGATTCCAAGCACTCTGCCTTCAGGATTGTCAAGGCCTGCCATAGGAGTGACTGATAGGAATCTGTGTGTCCATTTTAGGGTTAGGTATAGGTATACTACACCTACAGCAAAGGGTGATTACACGACTTTGCCCCAGCTGTCATGCAGCCAGTTGTGTCAAATTTAAGAGGCCAGCCAGGGGTGGCATAATAAATGCTGCAGCCCCTGGCAGCCCTGGGTACACCTATGCCCTGAGTTACAGGGTCTGATAAGGTGGCCCAGTACCAATTGGTAAATGCACCTAGGGTACATGTGGTAATTTAGAGAGAGAACAGCCAGGCTGTGGGTCTGATTGGCAGGCCCACAGCCAGAGAAAGTCGTAAACCAGTGAAACAAAAGCAAAACATCTGGGTGATCATAGGATTGCAGACCCTACTCTCCTACATCTTGTACACGTCAGCAGTAGTCAGAGTACGAGTGGGAACGCTGATCTCAGCACAATACCCTGTGAACAGGGGAACGAGGCAGGGATGCTCGCTATCCCCCCTTCTGTTTGCTATGGCGGTGGAGCCGCTTGCAGCAAAGGCCCGGTCGATGCCTACTATAGGGGATTAGGATGCGCAGGAAGCCCACAACATATATCGCTCTATGCAGACGATATGCTGCTCTTCCTTGAGGATGCAGATGGAGCATTGATTGGTGCTGACTCCCTCCTCTCAGATTTTGGCCTTATATCAGGTTTGAGAGTGAATTGGCTGAAAACATGAGTATTCCCAGTACAGCAGGGAGCGCTGAGGCCGATGACGGTTAGAGAGGTGTGGTGGGAGCCCACTTGCCTGAAATATCTAGGAGTGCATGTCTACCACAAGGAGGCAGATATATTGGAAGGCAATGTAGGACGTGGAATAGGGGCATTTAAGGGAAGCATGGCATTCTGGGCCACCCTTCCGTTATCAGTAACAGGTTGAATAGCCCTATTGAAAATGATAGCCCTCCCGCGCTTCCTGTATTATTTCAGAACGCTGCCGGTGTGAATACCGGGCTCGACCTTCAAGCTGTTGAAATCGCTGGTGGTGGCCTTCCTCTGGGGTTCGGGTAGGTGTAGAATTGCCAGGGCGACATTGGTCTGGCCCAAAGCTGAAGGAGGCTTGGCAGTTCCAGACTCTGAACTATACTACTTAGCAGACCAACTGCAATTTTTCACACAGGCAGTAGCAAGGGAATTCAGGGGACCGGAGGAACAGCGGGGTAAGGGCATACCACGCCACGTCCTATCCTTCATAACACTGCAGCAAAGGCTGACCCTTAAAGATCTCACACTGGAGGAGAGAACGATAAGACTCTGTTGGAACCGAACTCAGCGTAGAGCAGGAGTCGTACACCCATACCCACCTGAAATACCACTGGGTATGATAACGGCACTGCCTCACGGCGGGGACTGGTCGCCGCTGCAGGCCTGGGAGGAGGCTGGGCTCTAAGTATTGGGAGACCTGTATGAGGATGGAGCTCTGCTGCCCTACCGGACGCTACAGGACAGATTTGATCTGACCAGAGGAGGGTATTTGATACACGCAGCCCTGACGGGGGCAATACAAAAACACAGGCGAGAGGGGATAGTGGAGCCCAGGACCACGATGGCCTGCCAATACACAATGATGGCGGCTGGAACCTTCAAAGCGGTCACGTCCCTTTATTCAAGAATGCTCAACGAGGGATTACCCCCCCTAGATACGCTGAGAGAGAAATGGGAAGCCGACATAGGGAAAGCAATTCCTGAAGCTGCCTGGAGACAGGTAGTATGGAGAGCATGGAAGAGCTTGTGAAATGCGAGATTCCAATTAATACATTTTTACATCTTGCACAGAGCGTATATGATGCCTGGCATGTAAATACTTCGCAGTTGAGGATGCAGCGTGTCCGAGGTGCGCACAGGCAGGTGTCAACTTAGGGCACATGCTGTGGTCTTGCCCACAAATAGGAACCTACTGGAGGCAGGTGGGAGACACGCTGAATAACATAACGGAAAGACAATTAACGTTTGACATGGCCACTAGCATTCTACATTGGTTTCCCCATACACCCAAAAACAAACTAACAAGCAAATTCATAGACATGGGGCTCATACTAGCGAAAAGGGAACTCACGAGACATTGGAAGGCGACGGTGGGCCCTAGTAGCATGAGATAGAGAAAGGAACTGGTTAAGTGGGCGACTGGTGAGAGCGCGCTGCGATTCCAACGAGCGCGTAGGCGAGGGAGTGACAAAGAGTTAGAAGCAGCATCGGCATGGGAGGTGCTGGTGCAGGCTTTACGGGAGTGCGAGACGCAGGATGACTAGACGGGGTTTCTCATGAGACGAGGAGGCCTCTTGGTACGCCAGGATCCTCTTGACAGTTATTACACAGTGAACTCCTGAACTCAAACTGACCTGAGGGGTCGTTACAGCGGACGCATCGGTGGCATGGGTTGGGAGGGAGGTGGGAGATCATAGATTGTCCGGCGAGGGAGTTCTGGGACAACTGTCTAGCTCTGTTAGTTTTAGTGGGGATGATGCCTGAATACCGGTCGCTCCGCGAACACGGTACAAGGAGGGCACTCGATAGGAGATCTTGCTAGAGGGACAGTATTACTGATATAACTGGACCGTCTGTGTATCTGTTTGTGTTGTATGAAAACCAATAAAATTACGTTTATAAAAAAAAATTTACTGGTTTGGGCAGACCCAGGGGGCCAACCAAACAGTCTTTACGCACTAGAGAGTGGGCATGCACACCACTGCTGTCTTGCTCGCAGAGCAGCCCCGCCCACCTGCCCGCCCACAACCAAACATATACTGGTAATACATTGAAGTTATTGCCATTTTATATTTCTGCTTCTCGCACTGTGAGAAAGTAGTGAGGTGGCGCACCTCCGCCCTAGTGGAGGAGCCGCCCCTGCACTTATGACGTGTTGAAGCCCTACTACCCCTTCACGGAGATTTACACCGAGCTTTCACGTGTTTCCTTCTAGCAGGCCCACCAAGAGTTCACTGTCCCAACCGAACCTTTTTTAAAGCGGTGTTGGTCTTTAGTCCAGAGATCTTTGTTTTGTCAGAACATCACACTACGTCACCCAAGCACCTACGTTATGTGAGCACAGGCACCGACCATAACCACACATTTCAAGACAGAAAAACATTTTTGTGGGCAAACTAACAAGTCTATGCGAAACCAATAGCCTTAGGCAAAGACAGTCACTTCCCAAACTCCCATCCGGATCACCCTGTCAGTTCTACTTAAAATAACCAGTGAGTACTTTAACAATCAGAGCCAATTAGCTGTTCAAACACATTCCTCAAGTCCCATCACTTACTGCTAATTAATTCCAAGGAGACCACACCACACACAGGTGGCAGCTGTTTAGGCCGTTGGATATTACCCAGCTCAGTGTACCGAAGAAGCTGTGAATTCCAGCCGCATTTTTTCAGGGCATTAAGTCTGTCATAATAGTGCACTGCTGCAGCTTGAATCCTTACAAGCCTGTCGAGATACACTGCCGTTTAAAAAAAGCAAACTCTTTGTTTATAACATACTGTATTTACAGGAATGTGTAATAAGTATCATTACTTACATTCCTATAAACAACATTATCGAATTTTCCTTTTGCTATTGCAACTTTCATATCACTATTCTGGCAGTCTTAAAGAGGTATAAATGTTTAAATCGTTGATTCTGATAAGCATTTTTTTAATGGATTGCAACCTTCTCCCGTTTACAAAATAATGGAAAACACATTTTTTCACATGCCCCAAAGTTAACACCATGAGCCTCTGTTGGACTCATATCCACACATCCTACAGGGATTGTGAGATGCGTCCTTCTAAAATGTACTCTGGGTTGGACTGGGCAGAAAAATGGGCCTGAGCACCAAAATAAAAGTCCCTCCCCCCCCCCCTATAGTAATTCGGGCAGATGAAAAAGTGTCCCACATTTGCAAATCAGGGTAGTTTTGAACTTCTAAAGACATGCTATGTATGTGTTTTGGAGGATATGGACCACTGTGTGTATTTGTGTTTTAGATTTGTATTAATCATGTGTGTAAATTTCTCTTTTTGTATAATATTGGAGTGTTATTGTGTATGTAAATTTTATGTGGACCTCTCACGAGTTCCAAAACATAAATAAATAAACTTGAAACTTGAAACTATTTGTGTTTTCTGCAGGGAATGTTTGTGGAAATACCAGAAAAATATTCGGCCGTCAGACCAGGAAAAACGACCAAACTGCCAAAAAATTGCCTCACACACTGTCCTATTACATCAGCCCTCAGAGCACTGCCGCATTGCCCCTAAGGCCAGTCCGACCTGCATGTACTCACCTACTCGCTCGAACCTCCCATTCAACTTGGTCTGCTTTGTTTGTTTTACGGGCTGTCAATCTACTGTTGTTTCAAGTACCACGTGAAGTAAGGGAGATGGCCCCTCACAACAAGGGGGCGGAGAATCATTTTAAACAGTAAACATAAACCTCCCCTTGGGAGTTCCCCATATGGCTAAATGAGAAACGGTGATTTCCCAAGGGGAGATTTTGATTTTACTGTGTAAATGTAGATACACAGTGCTACACATATACTCACATATATTCAAAGTTTCATAGACAAATTAAATGCGTTTCTCAACTCACACAATACTAAAGACATTATCAAAGGTTTGGCTCACTCAAGTTGAAAATGATTAACTTTACTTACTGTATTTACATATTTACAAATCGTAAGACCCACCGTTTCAGGAATATGTTTCACATAAACAGTAATGCTCTGATTACTTTGCAGTAATCTTCATTACATTGAGTCCTAGTCTTCCTTGCCAAAGTACTAATATTATAAGGGTGACTCATGTTCAGGAAACAGGCAACGATGCAACTCCTTCAAATTTCAACATGACATTTCAAACCCTCCCTTGCTCTGTGGGCAAAATGCATGACCTCTGACCCTTAAGTCTTCTTAAGTCTTACCACCAGGGTGAAGACACAGATCACATAAAACAGGAGGGAGACATTGAGGGAATCTGTTATTGAATAACGAAGCAACGGAATGCCAAGTGGGTGGTTTTCCAATAAGCTTTAATGGAGAAACAACCCGGCGTCAGTCTTTTCCAAGGTGTCAGCATCAACTGACCATCTTGGAATTCCCTCCGCCTTACAATCTAACCCAGAACCTTATAATTAAAACACATGGAGGGCGTGGCTTGCAATCCAGCTGCAGAGGACGGACTTCCCGTGAGCTCCGCTCAGGATGAAAACGCGGATGCCGTGTAGTCCTTTCCTGCCGTTTTTGGAACCGCTTTTCTGAGCGACAGTGGCGTCGGAAGGTGTGCAGAACATGAGGAAGCAACTGTGCGGTGTTTCCTGGCAGTGAAACGGCGGATATTTGAACTGTCCCCTCAACTCGGGCGGCCGCCATTTTGTTTCCCATTACCGCGAATGTCTTCATGCACCTGTTTTCTTCTTGCCTAATACTGGTAACTTCAAAGGATAATTGTGGCATGGCTTTTATTGTGTCAAGCAGCTTTTAACACTTTTTGGGTGCCCAATGCATTTTGCCGCTAGATTTCTGCTCTAAATACAGTGTCTCTGAGGAGATATGGCAGCCATTTTAGGATTCATGCATGTGCAGTGCTTTCCTTCTTTTTGAAGGTCCTCATGTACATGTTTTTGAGACATCATACTTGAACTTAGTCGATCTTATTTTTTGATTGGACTCTATGACTTCCAGCTCTCTGCTTTCATATTGGACATGTTTTTCTTTTATGTGTGGAGAAATCACGGCCGCCATTTTGGGAACTACTAAGTTTGGTCTTCATTTTGCCTCTACTTGCTTCCTATGGCGACAGGATCTTTAAAGTGACTTTGCCTTTACGAACTACCATCTTACCCTTGTGCTGGCTTCAATTGTTGCTCCCTTTTGTGCTGTGGTTCTTATCACACAGTATTGCTGGTTTTCTTTTGCTACTTTCAATCCAGTGAGGGTATCAGCACTTAAGAGTTGTGCGTTCTTTGGCTGCTCCTTTGTGTCGCTTCATTTTATGCCACGCTCTGTATGCCCCTCTTACTGTCTAAGCATCTCTAAGCCAGTTCATTGGATCCTGTTGTTCTCTGTTGGTACCTACCTGCATAAGGCAATTTGACAGGCTTCCATTATTATGGCAAATAATTCCACCCCTCCTAAAATGTCACAAACTGGAACCAAACCTAAGAGACCTAAGAATGACCCTCCTTCTCCTATTGCATCTTCCTCTAATCCTGTTTTGGATTCCATTCTTGAAGAGGTGCGTAGTCTCCAACCTTTTATGTCCGCTACTAATGCAAAACTTCAACAAATTGAAGAGCGCTGGGTTGTTATGGAGGGCAAAGTTTTGAAACTGGAACAGCGTGTGAGTGATATTCAAGATGTCTCAACTAAAATTCCATTGTTGGAACAGGAGATCCTCGAACTCAAACTCCACACCGAGGATTTGGAGAATCGTAACCGTAGGAACAATCTACGCATTTATGGTGTTCCGGAAAATTTGGAGGGTTCTGACATGGTGTCCATTATACGTAAATTTCTTCAGGAACTTTTGGATCTCCAACCAGCTCCGCACCCTCTTAATATCCAAAGGGCCCATCGTCTTGGTTGTATTAATTCCAACTCCTCCAAACCACGTGGCATCATTCTGCTGTTCCTCGAATTCACAGAATTAATGTCTGTTCTGAAAGCCGCCAGGATCAAACGACGTCTCCAGTGGTCTGGTCATAACATTTTTATCTCACAGGATCTTTCATCGGCTACGAATGCACGACGCAAAGAGTTCTTGAATCTTTGACCTTTAATGCGACAACTGAACATTCAATATGGAATCCTGCATCCCTGTTTCTGCAAGATCACGCATAATGGCCGTACCAGATCCTATGATGATCTGCAAAAACTTCACGAGTATCTTCTGAGTGTCTCTCCTTCCAATATGGACACTGCTCATTAGTGTTTTCTCTCCTTCCTATTGTTCACTGTTGTTGTTCTTCTAATTCTTCCTGACCTCTTTTGCTTCTTCTCCTTTATTCTTGATCTGCTCCTTGAGGTTTTGTCCTCACATCCTTGTGTTTTTCCTTTTTGTATATATCCTGCTTTTTGGTAGCTCATGGGCTGAGTTCTCTCTCTGGCGCATCTTCGCCTCAGATGTTTTGGTTACTCTCTCTCTTTCCGTTCAGGCCTTTCAGCCATATTCATCAACATGAATTGCGCTCGCAAATTGGCCAGTTTCCGAGAATCTGGCCGTTTGCGAGTGAGATTTTTGCATTTGGGATTCATCATCCTAAATGCAAAAATCGCTATTACCGAAATCGCATATTTGCGAGGAATTGGATTTAAGGAATCTCTAATAGAGATTCCTTAAATCCAATTCATCAACCAATTGGAAATTGCGAATTCGCAATATTTGGTCGCAATTTACCACCAAGTCTGACTTGGTGGTAAATTGCGAAAAAAGAGTAAAAAGCACTTTAGTGCATTTTTTTCTTTTGCATGTTACACACACACATGTCCTCTGGACATGTGTGTGTGCAACACCTGTTCAAATGTGCATTTGAGGGGTGCTACAGGGTGTCCTTTGGACACCCCTGGCACCCTTCAAATCGCAATCTTATTTGCGATTAGCAAATTGCTAATCGCAAATAAGGAATACTCCCCATTCATTCCTATGGGCCTTTTGGCCCATAGGAATGAATGGGGAGTTTTTCCTTATTTGCGATTAGCAATTTGCTAATCGCAAATAAGGAATCAGTAGGAATCGCAATAAATTTTGCTAATCCTACATGAATCCCGTTTTGCGAGTCCTTAATAGCGAATCGCTATAATTCGCTATTAGGGCCTCGCAAAACGGGAGATTGATGAATCAGGCTGTTTGTGCCTTGATCTGTTTACTTCTTATCTTTCTGTTCTCCTCTACTTTTTCTCTTTCTTTCTTCTCCTTTTCTCTCTTTCTTTTTGGTTTCTTTGCTTCTTTTCCCACTTTCAATGCTATTCTATTCCTGAGCGATCTCTACTTCTCTTTTTGTTCTTCATATTGTCATTTTTTATATCCATGGTTTTCTCTGGTCTTGGTATTGTGAGCGTTTTGGAAATCCCCTTTTTCCATTAAGTAGGCATTTTTTGTCTTCCCGTTTGTAGTGATCTCCTTGCCATGTGTCTCTTCCACTTGCCACCCATCCTCCCCTCTCACCACCATGTGTAACTTTGTCTCGTGGAACGTGTGAGGTCTTGGTCATCCTGTCAAGCGTCAAAAGGTACTGTCTCATTTATCTAAATTTCATTCACAGGTTGTTTTTCTTCAGGAAACGCATTGTTCTGATGTTGAATCTCTTAAGCTTAAAAGACAATGGGTGGGCCAGGTTGTGTTCTCACCTGCTATTCAAACAAAGGAGGGGTTGCTATACTGTTTCATAAAGCATTAAATGTTCAAATTGTTTCTTCTAGTAATGATGGTGAAGGACGATGGGCAATGGCTAAGGTTGTCATTCAAAACAAGACGATGGTATTACTTATTATATATGGTCTTGTCCGCCCTGATCCAAAATTTAGATATAAAAGTTCTAATTTCGTCCATAGATTGCCCTGATTTTATTGTTGCCGGTGATTTTAATCAATGGTTAGACCCTTTCTCAGATAGATTATCCTCCAGTAAATTTCAATCTGAAAAATCCCATAAGAGTTTTCAATCTGCCATTGCTTCTCGTCCTTTATATGATTCTTGGAAAATGTGCAACCCAGATTTGCTTGAATATACTTTTTTTTTTAATGTTCTCCACACCCGCCCGAGAATTGATTATATTATGGTTAGTAAGTCTCTTTTGCCCTCCATTCAAAAGTCTGTCATTGGCTCTATTTTTATCTCTGATCATGCTCCTGTGTATACTACCCTAGATCTCTCCCTTATTTCTTCTAAATTCAGTTGTTGGAAATTTAATTCTTTTCTTTTATCTGATGTCATTTTTATGAAAGAGAGTGTGGAATTTTTTAATGAGTTTTTCTCCTTTAATAATCCTTTGGACACCTCCATTCCCATCACTTGGGATGCTTTTAAGGCTTCCTTTAGAGCATTTACTATCTCCTATGTTTCCAAAAGGAAGAAGCTTAATAGACAAAAATATGAAGACCAGCTTAAAGTGATCAAAAGTCTTGAACATTCTTATTGTTCCTCTAAGTCCTCCTCGGCTCTTCAGGAGCTAATCCTAGCCAAAACTGACCTTAACAAAATTATCACCAATGAAGCTTGTCACACCCTTCTCAAAAGTAAATCTAAATTCCATGGAGGCCAGAATAAAGCAGGGAAAATGTTGGCAAATTATTTAAAAATTAAATCCGAACGTAAAACGGTTGGTCCGATCTTTAATGACTCTTTAAATAAATTAGTTACTTCTGATGAAGACATTGCCGAAGTATTTCATAATTACTACCAGGCATTATACTCAGATGATGCACATCCCTCTGAAGCGAACTTATCGACATTTTTTGAGGGCCTCCCAGCTCCCCCTTCCCTTCAGATGGATTTTGCTCTTTTGGAACGGGAAATCATTCTCCAGGAAATTACTACAGCCATTAACCATCTTAAAAAATCGAAAGCCCCTAGCTTTGATGGTTTACCTGTTGAGTTTTATTCTTCTTTTCAATCTTTTTTTGCACCTAAACTCCTTCAATTATTTAATTCATTTATCTCAGATGCCAAAGCCTCTGGGTCCTTTTTGGAAGCTCTCATTGTCATTATTCCCAAACCTGATAAAGATCGCACGCAATGTAAAAACTATCGCCCCATATCATTAATTAATTATGATTGCAACATTTTTGCTAAAATCCTTGCCTCCTGTCTAGTATCTATTATTCCCAGACCAAGTGGGTTTTGTGAAAGGTAGACTTGCTGCTGATAATGCTCGCTTGGTTTCCAATGTCATTGCGCATGCTAAACATGTTAAAGTCCCATTGGCGGCCCTTTCCCTGGACGCTGAAAAAGCTTTTGAACGTATTAATTGGCAATTCATGTTCCGTACCCTCAAATGGTTTGGTTTTGGTCCCTCTTTCATTTCCTTGGTTCAACTTCTTCCCCTCGTGCCAGTATTTTTGTTAACAACCAATTCTCTAGATTTTTTTCCTTGAACAGAGGCACAAGACAAGGCTGTCCCCTTTCCCCCTTGTTATTTATTTTATGTCTCGAGCCTTTTTTAGAGCGTGTTCGTTCCAACTCTAATATTACTGGCCTTATGCTCTCCTCTACAGAAATTAAACTGTCTGCTTATGCAGATGATGTACTGATATATGTATCCAATCCGGAATCCTCTCTTCCACATTTTTTGAATGAGGTTAGTCTGTACTCCTCCATATCAGGTTATAAGCTTAATTTCTCCAAAACGGAAGTTCTGCCCCTTAATCCACTCTGTTTCCAGTACATGTTTAATAATACTGATTTTACATGGTGTCCCTCCAAAATTAAATACCTTGGTATATGGTTTTCTTCCTCCCTAAAAGACACCCTAAATTAACCTTTGATTCATTAATTAACAAAATTCAATCCCTTCTTCAAATTTGGTCTCCCTTATTCCTATCCTGGTGGGGTAGATTAGATACTATTAAAATGATGATTACCCCACATGTTCTATATACTGTTTCCATGCTCCCTTTTAAAATTCCTAAATCCTATTTTGCACGAATTAATTCTCTTTGTGTAAAATTTTTGTGGAATAACAAACATCCACGCATTGCACTGCACAAGTTAATTCGACCAAAACAAGAAGGTGGTGTTCGTTTTCCTGATTTTAAATCATACCATTCTGCCTTTTTGATCAAACAGTCCTTTTCCTTGGCTTATGACTTCGTGGATACTCCTGTGCCTAAGTGGGTTCTTCTAGAACGCTCTCTTCTCAAAGATTTCTCATTTCAACATATTGTTTTCATGTCAAATTGCACTTTGTTATCCAAATGTCCCATTTTGAAATATTCCCAATTTCTACTACAAACTGTTTTCTCTTCTACTTTATCCCCTCTTCAATGTTTCTTAGCCTCTGTGGTATGGTACAACAGATTCCTTAGATACAAAGGCAAATCATTTTACTTTAAACACTGGAAAGAAAAAGGTATCCTATTTGTACATCAGTTTTTTGTTGGTTCATCCCTTATTTCCTTCCCAACATTGCAAGATGTATTTCATTTGCCTTCATCATTTATTACTGAATATACCATTATAACATCTTCCATTCAATCTCACTTGTCTTCCCTCTCCTCATCTATTTCTTTTTCTTCCTTCACCCCCACCACTCCACTGTACCCTTTATTTTCTACTCACCTACCTAAAGCTGCACTTGTATATTCAATTTTGTTATCTAATGTTTCAGATCGTTCTAAATCAAATGTAGAGACTGCTTCAGAGACTGACCTCGATGTCTCCTTATCTATTGTATTGTGGGATCGTTTATGGTCCAAACCTTTTAAAATATCTGTTGCTGCACGTATTACGCAATCTGTATTCTTTATATATCATAGAGTGGTTATTACCCCGGTTAGTATCCATAAGTTCTCTCCAGTTTCCTCACCTTTATGTTGGTCATGTTCCAAGGAACCTGGTACTCTTAAACACCAACTATACAACTGTTCCTCTGTTTTATCATTTTGGACTGAAGTATGGAATATCTGCATGCCAATGTTTTCTTTCTCCTCCCCGTTATCTCTACTGAATGTGTTTTTAGGTTCCTTATCTGATGATATTGATATTGTATCTTCTTCTGCTAAGTTATTAGACCTGTTTATTGCTCTTGCATTTAAAGTTATTTTATTGTGTTGGAAAGTTAACTCTCAGCTTTCTGTCCACACTTGGTGGAACTTTATCTGTGATGAACACAGAATCTCTATTGCATCCTCCACCTCTGTCCCTTTAAAAATTAAATCTGATCTACTCTGGCTTCCCTTCACCTCCTACCTTTCTTCCAGTCCCCCTCCCTTATTACGTGCTATTACTCCCACATAGTAATTCTTGCTCTTCTTTTTCTTTTCTCTTTTTCCTTTTTACTCTCCTCTTTCTTTCTTTTCTTTTCTTTTCCCCTTTCCTTATCTTCTCTCTCTTTATTCTTTTTCCCCTTCTCCTCAAGCACTTTTTTTCTATGATTATTTATGCCAATTAATTACTATTTTCTATTGTACTTTTTACTAATTATTTATGACTTGTTTTTTGTATTACTTATTAATTGCTTAATAAAAATTTCCTAAACAAAAAAAATAATTAAAACACATGCACATTCAGGAATAGAACCCATGCAAATGTACCCACATCATAACATATGCCATTCCCTACCCTCCTGTGTAAAAAAGGAAGAAGATAGATAGAACAAGAGGAAACAGAAATATCAAGAAATTAAAATAATAAAAGGTGATCCAAGTTAAAACTAGAAAGAGTCTTAAAGGGAAGAGTATTGTATAAAAAACATGCAGGATGACCCTGTCTACGATCTGATATAGTCTTCAAGGTAATTGGGCGGTCTATGAACTCTTGAACTGCTCATGGATGTAGAACCACCACCTTCATCACCAGCAGGATCAACACTGGGACCCCACCTACTACCGTTGACTTCTCCATTCTTAAGAAACATCACCCCTGAATATCCATCATCCCCTTCCCTTACACATTCTTCTCCTCTTTGATACCATGCTATATTTCTGAAATTCCACCTCTCACCATTTTCCAAAATGACAACATATTTTCCAACACTGGCAAAGTGAAAGGGACCTCTGAACTTAGAAAGCCCCCTCACAATCCTTCCTGACTCTATTTTGACCCAATCACCAATACAAACATTGAGTTTTTGTTTTCCACTCCTGAAAATGTGTCCCTTCTGCTTCCTCCACTCTTTACCCATTTCTTCAACCAAGCAGGAACTAACTTGATACCTGCAAACACCCTGCATTACCCGGAAGGGAATTTTCTGTGTAGCACTATGTACAGTGGTGCTGTATGCCCACATCATACTGGATACCATTTTCCTTATGTTGCAACAGTTAGTAATGGCCCGTGTTGAATGATACCCTTCAAATAATTAATCAAAACAAGACCACTCGAAAAAGGCTTATTCAAAACGGTATCTTTCCAAATGTTAGTGATCATATGGGAAATAATTAATTTTCTTAAAATAAGCCTCACCCACCAAAAAGCCCCTTGGTTGCATGCTTCATAACCGCATTTCTTCCTGTCCCGCTGCGGGACAGGGCGTGCTATGACCGACGGAGACGTGGGAGCGCTTTTATGGAAAGTGTGGGCTACATCGTTGGAGTTGGAGTGGAAGGGTCAAAGTTATAGTGAAAAAATTCAAAAAAATACCTGGCCTCTAGGAACTTAGACTTTAATGAATCCTGTGGCTGGTATTGTTTAAAAGGGGTTGGAGAGTTACACAATGTAATGGGTGTGTTACTCCCGGTCTACAAGTTTCGAGCCTGCCCCACAGATTTTCCTCAGGACCCAATTCAATTGATCCATAATACCACTTCTGAGTAGTGCCTGATGTATTCCTCAGTGCCTAGTCACGGTATGATAAGTAAGTGTTATACAATACCTAATCAATATGATGCTTCAGTACAACCTATTTGGTATGATGCCTCAAAAACAATTTATTTTCAATCTAAGCTTGCCCCTTGAGCTTTTCATGAGAGGGGAAGGGCACTTGTAGTCACACTTCGTCCAAAGCTGCTCACTCGCCCAGCGCATAGTGCCAATATCGGCCCACTCACCAGCCCACTTGCAGCAACATGCATGTCGCAGAAATAAGCAGACAAGACAACTTTTTGTTGGAGAAAAGTAGCTGCAGGTTTATTAGCATATACACATGCCAACAAGGTGGGTTATCTTACAGACGATCCAAAGGCAAGCCGCCCCTCGTGGCATACCACCTGATGGGCCAATTTGCAACGTGGCCTTAGCCAATCGTTGCTTAGCGGTTGTGGTGAGAAGATAGCCCCCCCATTTCCGGTGAACCATAGGTCCACCCTCTTGCTCACGCCCCCCCTACGAGGGGCGGAGCGTTCAAGCGACCCCCGGTTGTACAGGTTTCCAACCGCCCGTAGGATAGCGGGGTGCCGTCGCACCCCAGGGTCCACCGCACAGACTTCCTGGGGATATTAGGCCTCAGCATCCTTTGTGCTCCTGAAGAGGGTACTCCCGGGTACCTTTTCGCCTCTGGGTCGCCCTGTAACTCTGCCTGCAACACAAATGAGAAAGATTAGAAGACATTTCCCCCCCACCCTGATAGCGCAGGTATGCGGTAGGGAGGGAAACGGCATCAAGGTGAGGGGACAGCGGACAAAGAGGCCGCTAGGTGGGCGGGGGAGGAATATATACTCTCCCCGCCCACACCAGGCCGGAAGTGACACGCAGGACCCTCCGGGATCTCATAGCGCTGGGCTGCCCCGTGTGCCATCTTATAGCACTATGGGGACCGCCCTCTTACTACGTGTCGGTCGGCCTGCATAGTGCCAATATCGGCCCACTCACCAGCCCGCTCGCAGCAACATGCATGTCGCAGAAATAAGCAGACAAGACAGCTTTTTGTTGGAGAAAAGTAGCTGCAGGTTTTTAGCATATACACATGCCAACAAGGTGGGTTATCTTACAGACGATCCAAAGGCAAGCCGCACCTTGCGGCCTACCACCTGATGGGCCAATTTGCAACGTGGCCTTAGCCAATCGTTGCTTAGCGGTTGCGGTGAGAAGATAGCCCCTCCCATTTCCGGTGAACCATAGGTCCACCCTCTTGCTCTCACCCCCCCCTACGACGGGCGGAGCGTTCAAGCAAAACCGGTTGTACAGGTTTCCAACCACCCGTAGGATAGCGGGGCACCGTCGCACCCCAGGGTCCACCGCACAGACTTCCTGGGGATATTATGCCTCAGCATCCTTTGTGCTCCTGAAGAGTGTACTCCCGGGTACCTTTCCGCCTCTGGATCGCCCTGTAACTCCACCACAGCCCTGGGTGTGGTGACCGTCGCAGCTAGGGCCCCCCACCGAGGTAGGCATTCCTCCTACTATTTCCAGCACGTTATTTCTAGGGCCTCTCCCCTAACCAGCCAGAATCGGTCCATGCTTATACTGGGCAGGTGTACCCCTCGCTCTCACATCACCCTGTGAAATCGGCGTGTAGCACCCATGTCTAATGAGGCCAAGCTCCTCTGCCCAGTGAATTTACGCATAGCGCAGAATGTCTTGTGCGCAGGCACAACGCCTCGCCTGCCAAGCTCCCTGCCACGGGAGCCAGGGGTAATTTCCGGCCACTGACGCTTACCTGTCCCTCACTGGTTGCTAAATAGCCCCGTGTGGTCATTGTGGTCTTCATCCCTGGTTCATACTTTGCCACATAACCAGACAACTACAAAGTTAGCTTCAACCTATCCCTGGTGCCCATGGCAATGGTGTCACACAGGTGTGAGGGAAAAAAGTGTGTGGTGTCCAAAATAGACACTGCACCATAACGTGAAGTGCCAACCTACAGGTGCCCGAACCCTGTTCTCCACCTGTAAACCTAGATACTTCCAGTAAAGATGACCTACCACCAGAAGTGTGTCACAAGGTTAGTATAAACCTATTTGGTGAATTCGCTGGGACCCATCAGTGACCCAGAACAACCTACTTCAATGAATGTAGCCAAATTATGTGGACCCCAAGTTCTCCTCAGGTTATTGCACCGCAACTCACAAATTATCTGGCCGCTACCACCACTGCCTAGCTCCCTGGCACTCGCACAGATGTTATTGTCTATCTTGAATTGACTTGAGCATCCATCACTTTGCCCGGGCTTGCCCTGATTGTAATCACCTTATTATTATTATTATTATTATTATTATTATTATGTTTCTTATATAGCGCCTGAATCGACCCCCAAAGGGGTATCTCCGCCCTTGCCTTGGGAACCCGTCCTGGCTTTTCCCGGTGAGATAGCCCCTACAGGGCATCCCCAAGGTGAAAGCCAGGCATCCCGCCGCGGGGGGGGGGCGTTGTGGAGATTAAGCAAGCTTAATGCCCAGAGTAGCAGAGTGTGAACCCATGATTAGGTCAGGCACCGAAGCGAGAATTATCTAGTCCATGGACATTTGAGCTCAAGACCCTGCCGCGTTGGGAATTGAACCCTGGTCCCGGGTCTGACCTCTGCTTCAGGGTCTGCCTGCTCTAACCAGTGAGCCACACTTCTCCACCTTGGATGTGCAAGCCCTTGCCAGGCCGAAAGCTTAGCTAAGCCCCTGCTGCAATTCCCTGCCTTTGTAGGCCGACCAAACTACATCCCTTTGGCATCCCGTCCCTACCACAAAAGGCTTACCTCTTGGGCCTGTAACTAATTGTCTCCATCAAGCGAATAAGGCTAGTTGGGACCTTCTTAGGCAATCTCCCTTCTAGTACACTGAGCCGAGTACTGTTACTGTCTGTCTCTAGACCAGTCACCCCGATTGGGAACTCGTTGGTCCCAAGGCGGCTAATAGGAAATGTATATATGACGTGGGGCAACTAGGGAGACTACTACTTTCTCACTGTGTTCTTCCTGGCGTAGAGATACTGCCTATGATCTCCCCACCTTAGGTCCTGAAAATGATTAAAAGAATCTGACTCTGGCGGAGCGATTACTAGTGCACCTAGACAAGGGCCCTCCACTGTAAGTGGACCCCAGTAGTTCGTCATAAGTCTGTGGTTAATACCTGCCAACATTTGGACCCTACAAGTGAAGCCAAATCAATCGCAGGCACTCCTGCTAAGACATAACCCTGTCTGGCCGTAACGTGCCAATAAGTATCTAAATCTTTTGGGCACCAATATTTACAACTAAAACCAAAGGCAGCAGTCAACAATAATCTGACCTACCCCGTGGCTGTTGAGGCAGTCTTATCTGAAAGCGAAACAGTCCATTTAGTGACAATAGAGGGACGGAGCCCCTGGACAGGCCTTCTCCCCTACTGTGTGAAATCCCCATAGTGAGGCACAAGTACTGACCTTCAGATAACTTCTGACAAAGACTCTTGGGCACCCCTTTAAAATTACCATACCGGTCTTCTGCCAATCTACCCGTGGGTTATCCCTACCTGCTCTGCTCTCATTCAACAGTTGACTACCCATGTATTCCTTCCATGGGGCCTAACCTGCGTTCCCCACGATAGAGACAGTCATGACTCCTGGGGAGGAACTGGGTGTCACAGACACCAGCTCACTGCCCCCCCAGCGTGCCTTACCCTTATACCTGTTGATAGTTCAGGTGGAACCCCATGTGGGTCGGGCGGTTCTCGAGTGCTGTTCCTGCATGTGAGACATTAAACATCCTCAGCAGCCCTGCCCCCCTTCACCTACCAATATATATTCTCTGCAAAGGGGCAGGGGCCAACAATGCCCCCCCACGCTACCAAGGTCAATCCTGAATGTCAGTTGCGAGACCTAGTTTGACCACATTACATTCTTGGAAGGAGTAGGGTGGGACAAACACTAGCGTAGCGACAGGGGCCGTAGTGCCCGGGCCTTCAAGCTGACCTCATAGTTCTCCTCCCTTAAAAACACTTCCAAAATCAATTCTTACCTTCTCAGAGGGGAAGGAAGACCCCAAAATAGGAGAGTTCTAATCACCTTGACTATGGAAGAATCTTCGCAGTGACTTGTGGTTTGAGAGTTTGCCATGGCAGAAAATCCTTCTACCTATTTTCGGTACTCTACTGTACTCACAGAGTACTCTATCTTTGTTCTCGTGTTAGACTTCTGCCATGTAATGATCCTATACCTCTACTTGAACAATGTACGCTTAAGTAACTCACCCTCGTGTATCACTTTGCTCCAAGTAACTAGTTAGGGAATATGCAGGTGCAAATGAAGTGCTCCCATGTACCAGTTCTGTCCCTGATGTGGAGCGCCTTACACCTTCTGATAATGTCCGTGCTAAATAAAGGCATATAGAAATGAAAGTACCTCACAAGGTACTCCATTTCGTAGGCAGGGGACAAGATTCACTATGCACCTTAGTAACACTCGGAGTTATGGGTCTCTTGTTTTGTATATTTTTGCGACACTACACGTACGGCATCCACATGTGTGCTAGGCACAGCAGTTTCGTCCACCAACTAGATGACTAGCGTCTGTCACCCCTAGACCTATTTGGTGAAACATTATAATGAATTCTATAAAGTGGGTTGCCCCAAACACATTCCAGCTGGGGAAAGGTAGTAACAGCAGGAAGTATATTCAGGATGTAAAATGTATTCCCCATAACCTCTATAGTGCACTGCAATGAAGAAGCAAGGTTCTTCCTCAGAACCAGTCATACTGCCAGGGATACTCAAATTCTATTCCAGCACTGGCTACGGCAATACACCTACAACGCATACCTTCGCTGTGTACCGTTATAAGCGCCGCCCCCGGTCAGCATTATCCCCGACAAGGTATTAATCCCTCATTGTTCGGAAGACCGACCTAGTCCTTCTAACAATCCTATGCATAAAAGGCGCCGGACCCGACACACTGGCATCAAGAGGGGCTAAAATTCCTTCACCTAACGTGCGCGGCAGATATCCTGGCACAAGGTCGCACACGATCCAGCGTTCTGCCGTTTTAATGATGTAGTAACCTGACAAGATTGTAACCATAATATCCTGGACCAGAAGGGACTCTCACCGGGCCCAAACGAACACATCCACATGCCGAAAAATAGAAGGAAAACCCCTCGCCAAATCCTGGAGGCCTGGCCCAACTCATAAATTAAAACAATCTTGATCAACAGTGAACAGCGTGGACTCAATACACTAGAGGTACCGTGGGGCAGTTGGCAAGTGACGGGCCAAAACTTTTTACCGCTCTTAACTGTGCAACTTTAGCCCAATAGGGACATCCCAATAAAGTCAGTCTCGAAGCACTACACGACCCTCATGGGGATCGAACCGGCAACTATGTTAATCCAAGTGCCACACTGTGATCACAAGAGTTGTTCGTATGTGGAATGAAACAAAAATCGATTACATGGACAAAGCATGTGAGGACCTGTAAACACCCTTTATCACGTTAAATTTTGAGTGGTCACAACCGGCTATGTGCGCCTCGTCCCTACTGTACATTATTTTGCAGCCTCTATATAAAACAGAATATCGGCGTAGCATATTTCGAGAACAGTGTCAGGATTTGTACCCTTGTCCTGTGCCACCAGAGGCACATCAAATACTAATGTGCTGTAGCTCCTTGATGAATCTGTCTTTCCTAACCCGACTGACATCCCTGGGCACAAAGCAAACATATCCACCCAATATACTTTCCAGGCATGCCTAATTGGAAACTGCACAGACCCGCCGAAATTCCTGACGCAACAGAGCCACAGCCGGGCTTGCTGCAACACAACAGGGGGTTAATTTGTTACATTACAGCTACCCAGAATAGTCTCTCCATAATTCCCTCGTGGGATGAGGGTCTGAATAGGCCCTGTTGTGATCCACACGTGACTACACCGAAGGCTCGGTGGATACACATGCCTGCCATATACTGCACAAATGTGACCCAGCAAACGGAAACCTCTCCCACAGCGTGTTGAGCCACAACGACCCTCCCTACCTCACCGTAATCACCTACATAAGCAAACACCCCAATGGTTTATTACATAAATGAATAATGGGACAATCCGATATGACTGCCCCAGCGGTAATAAGTCAGCCATGCCATACATATAGTGTTACAGCATGGAGCTGCCTGTCCACCCTCGATCGACCTGCATGCCTAGCTTTCCCGTGGGCAGGGCAAAACATCACCTTTCCTATCTTTTCTATGTGGAGATCATCACACATTCAAGCTTACTACTTAGGACCCAATTTCAATGTTGTCATGAAGGCCATCCCAGAGCCGCCCGGAATCAGACCTTCCAACTGACTAGTACTGGGATCTGGTTCTACCAAACAACGCAGTACGATGCCCAAAACCCTAAACCTACCAAACGACTCGGTCACTCCGAATCTGACTGGACTTTCCCAGCGAGTACTCTCTGGAAACGCAGAATAGAGTCGTCTGGAGGCATTTCCCAGTCCGAATCCAAATGACCAAGTACGATGCACAGCCAACACTTCAGAGCGTCCGGTAGGGGAGTCTTTCAGCTCCGAATAGCACCACAACATGAATCCGTGAAGCCATTGTGCATGTCATCCCTATAATCAACGATGACTGTTACAACCCCAACTGACACGGTCGTCGCAGACGGTAAGTAAACACCTACATACAGAACTGTGCATAGAGATTTGGAACCTCAGTGAATTAGGGTGTACCAAAACTCACCTTAGTACCCAAAATCCCCTACCAGACTAGCTACAGTGTCTCATTGGTTATCACAAACTCCCAATGCTTAGACAAACCAGAACATGGACTTAGTACACCTCAGGTAACGTGGAACACATGAACACTCTTTCGTTAAACAATCATTTCAAACCAGAACTAGGAGTAAATGAGGACGTGTGCACATTTGAAATGTTTATTTACTAATGCATTGTTCTCAAACGCAGTATCTTAGCTAATACAAGCAAACATATTATCAGAAACAAAGTAATCAGCATAGTTACTAGTCCACAGAATATAAAAGGTGAAAGCATGGTAAAATGCTAAAACGAATAGGGTTCAGTAACACCTAATCCTCACCCTCCCTGTTGTGTTTCTATCTAGGACCCTAATTCGATATTCCCGATTCATGCCCTTATGTGGTTATAACAAATAATATCCTTATAAAGGCATAAGAATCATATCCATATTTACACCCATAGACTCCTAGAAAGCACAACACGTTCTTTAAACAAACCAAGCCTCCAGCAGCCCGGGAAAACCCCCTGATTTTGTTTTGATTTGCACAAGAACTCCTGGAGCCCAGAAAGAACTGTTAGTTCTTAGTGACGTCTTATGTCCAACCTTACGTCAAACCCGGCACCTTTCAGGTATAAATATACCAACGTTGCCTTAAGCAAACACACGGTGGTTGGGAGCAGAGCGACGTTCTACTTGCCCGGGAGCCCAGCTGTTATGAGAGCCGAAGGAAACCGCCCCTCCCATTGACGCACTGAGAGAGACGCTGTCTTTTTCTCCAGCCGAGAAAATCCAGCTCCGGTGTTCCCAAGTCACCCTCGCAGGTTGCTGGGAGATCGAGTCCTGAGAAACGAGATACAAGACCTCCTTCATTCTATAACCAAGGTACGGAGCTGATTAAAACCTTAGAGAGAATTCTTAATTCCGATACTTGGCAAAAACTTAACTTAACTTAAAACTGCAACTTACTTACTCCTTCCCACGTATTAGGCTTAGGTCAAACACCGGGGTAGGCGTATCTTAGAAGCAACAGTTGAGTTTGTTTGTCAATGTTTTTATGTATGTATATATTTTATCCATTTTAAAGTATCATGTGGCTAAGAAACCATATCAATGCTTTTACAGTATTATTTCATAATACTACTTTTACTGTACGCACTTTACTTTATAATAAGTATTGCAATTATGGCAATTCATTTCTCTTGCATGAGAAAGAAGACTGCTCAATAAAATAACACCTTTTATTGAAAACGCCCGTCTCTCTATTTCTCTGCACGCTGGTGGAACTAAGCATGCACGATTGACTGAGTGAAATAGCTGTCTATTGTTTTCACACGACTCTAGAGATACACTCTTTATTCTGAGGGAGCAAAGTTGTCATGTTTATGCGGTTGTCAGAAACGAATTCCTTCTTGTCTAAATCAGGACACTTAAACCCTTTCCTAAACATTCGAGAAAGTTTCTAGTGACCTCTGAGCTAGCTGGCAAAACTAATTAAGCCTAACATAGTCAGTAGAGACCTAGATGACCTCAGTCCTACGTCTACACTGCTGTTTATGTTATTCCAATGCGCAGAGCCTATTGTGAATATAGGAACTACATTACATGGCGCCCAACGTTTGGTGAGGCGATAATCTAACGCAAGACACTAGAGTAACTCAGTCGTGCTTTTCACACAGACTCCTTTCTCCCGTAAAAACTCCAATAGACGTCTGGAGTGGGTGAAAGGTTAATATCCGCCGGAACTTAGTAGGATGAGAATCCTATGTATTAGTTTCTGGTTTAGTCAACGTTGAAGGATACAGTGTTCCAAAATATTGTGCACCTAATCTTTGTTTCCTTGAAACTTGATCTGCAACAAAACTTTCTGTCAGTAAAATGGGAAAAAGTGAAGACAAAAGGGAGCAAGCTAGAATAGCAGCTCAACTCATAGTGGATGACACAACCATCCAAGAAAATGACCCAGTGCTATAATCATTCCGGTCAATATAAGAAGAACTATAACTCTTAAACTTATAGAAAATGGACTATCACCAAGAGGTGGTACGGTCATATTCGTGATAGAGGCACATGAGTATCGGCAGACAGAGGTGTTCTAAACATGGATACATTTTCCAGCAGCACACGCTGTGACAAAAGATTTCCACTATTACAAAATAGAGGAACCTCCAGATATATGCACTCCTTTCGAGGAAGTTGAAATCCCACTAACTTACCAAGAGCACCTGCTCTGGTTTAAAGGCTCCCTAAAACATCAAAATCACATCACCAGGCACGGTCCACTAGGTAGACCAGGAGCCACGTGGCCGGTTCTAGCCAGCTACACAACACACCCAGACATTGAAACAATGTCAAGCGAAGAACTCCTAGTTAAACTAAAAGAATTAACAAAGGCATATAGAGAATTAGTTCAATTGGCAAGGGACGATATAAAGTACCTGCAGAAATTGAAGGAGACAGATATTACAGACCAACCATTTGAACTTGCCAGAATCATAGAAAAATCCTATGAAGAGCTAGGAAGAGACAGTTTGGGTGGGAAACCAGTAAAACCCCAACTAACTGAAAATCCTGAAAAAACATTTATTAAAAATAATCTAAATACTCCAAAAAAAGGGTTGGGAGGGTAATAAACAATCCATTCCCAAGGGAAAACGTTTCCAGTCCAGAGGAAGGTCTCCTCAACCGAGAGAAAGATCTCCTGGCCAAGGAGGCAAGTCTCCCCAAAGGGTACCCTCTGAGAAAAGACACAGCCTTAGAGATAGGGATAAATTGAGAAAACCTGATAGATATCAAGATATTGATACACGTCCCTCTCGATCTTTTCAGACTTCCTCACAGAAATCGGAAAGAAGAGGACGGTCAGAACACAAGGAAGAGCGCGTCAAGTCCAAAGACAAAGAACCTGCTCATCAAAGTAAAAAATCACAATTTCCCAGAAAGAAGGTAGCAAGTATTAAAATTAAACATGCCGAGGATTCTGAGGACACAACTGAAAAACGGAGAGTGGGCCCGACAATGCTAAACAGCGCAGCAGAAGTGACCATAGCTCGCAAGATCCTGATGAATCTTCTGGAGACAGTGGACACGAATGAATACATTCAGGTGGAAACTGCAGACACACGAGTTAGTGTGCCCCATAAACTAAATGAAATAACATTACATATAGAGGGAGATAAAACTAGGAAAATAAAAGGTCTCTTTTGGGAGAAACTTTCTAAAGGCTATGACATCCTATTAGCTGAAAAAGACTGGCCACCAGAGTTTGTCCGGGAGTGCCCTCATGGCGAAGAAATGATTATGCCTGCCTTCTCAAATCATGTCCCGATTCATAAAAAATACATATTTGCAAGAAAATAGGCAGTGGCCCAAGCCCCTTCATTATACAAAAATCATGTAGGATGGGATGAGGACTCTCCTCCCCACAAAATCCAGTTAAAAAATCAACCCACTGCAAAAAGGCAGTACCCAGTTAAACAAGAAGCTAAAAAGCAAGTCAGGGAGATCTTAGATCAACTTGAATATGAAGGGGTGATTTAAACATGCACCTCACAAATGAACAATCCTTTGTTTCCTGTCTCCAAGCCAGGCGATTCATATTGCCTAGTTTTGGACCAGAGACATTTAAACTCCTGCTGCAAACCTTTTGCAGTACAAAACTCACACAGTGCAGCACTAATGAACAACATCGTGCGCAAAAGATATAAAACCACATTGGATATCTCTAATGGATTCTTCTGTCAAAACATTGCACCTGAAAGCAGGTATTTGACCGCTTTCTCAATAATGGGGGGTCGCAAAAACTATTTTGCCGACTCCCACAGGGATTCAAGAGTAGCCCAGGATTATTTTCAGCAAGGGTAACAGAGTTGCTACAAATATCTGATGATGAGGCATTATCCTATGTCGATGACAGCTATCTTACAGACGATGACCTGGAGACTCACTTAAAAAGAGTGAACACCATAATACTTGGGTTCTCATCAGAGGGTTACAAATTCAACTATAAAAAGTCAAGAATTGCCCATCTACAAGTCCTATTTTTAGGATATGAATTATCAAGTGAAGGCAAAAGCCTGGCAGACAACTTCCTAGAGAAGTGTGCAGTACTCCAAGCACCAAAAACGCTGAAAAATTTACAATCAATACTAGGCTTCCTAAATTTCGGTAGAACATTCTAAATTAAGCAGAGAGGGTTAAACCTCTCTATGAATTAATAAAACCTGATTTCAAACCAATACATTGGACTCAGAAACACACAGAAATCTTAAGATCACTACAAACAGACATGTTAGCTAAAAGAAAATTGCAAACTCGCGAAAACGTACGCAACCTTGTAATCTGAGTCATCCCAGGAAGATGCGGATTCACATACCTGACCTCTAATGAGGGAGAAACGGTACCTATAGCTTACAAATCACATTTGTACACTCAAGCTGAAATGAAATGCTGCTCTACAGAAAAAATTCTGACAGCGGTTCAAACTGCTGTAGCAAGAGAAAGAGCCCTAGCCCAAGGCAAGAGAATAACTGTTTATACAGCAGAATCAGCCCTTGAGGCATTAACAAGTCCACGCAATCTGAATGCAGTGGCATTAGATCCAAAATGGATACAATGGGAAAATTCTCTTGCTACAGAAGACGTGAAATACTATTTTGACCCAAAATTGAAAAAACTAGATGATCTAGAATATGAACAAGAATATCCTCTGCCAATTGAAATTCTGCCTCTCGAACAATATACCTGTGTAATCTATATGGACAGATTTGCACACCATTACGATATAGAGAAAAAATCCTACAATGCAGCGTGCGCGATTGTAAAAGGTCGCTGGCGCTCTGGTAAATTCAAACAGATGATTACCAAAACTGAATCCCTTAGAAACTGTTCAGCTCAGAGAGCTGAAATAAGATCTTTAAAGATGGCGCTTGAAAATGCTGATCGCGAATTCCCCACACTAATAGTGTGAGATTCGCATTACTGCGTCAAGTCATACAACAGTGACATGCAGACATGGAGCAAAAACGGTTACAGAGATGACACAGGGGCCACAATAAAGCATAAAACGCTTTGGGAACAAGTAGTTCTTTTACAGAAAGAACTACAAAAGACTCACGTGATACATACACTGAGTCATCAACGTGATGGCAATCACGTTGCAGGGAATTAATTGGCTAATAGAGCCACAGCGGCAGCGGTTCAACCGGCTTCCGTAGCCACAAAAAAGTGTTCTAAAAAACACATAGATGGAGAAACCATGCTGGAAGTAAAAGCCTCATTAAAAGGCGATTAAGCGGCATTACCTCTCAACTATCCACTCAGTAATACATACATAATTGATGCAAACTCCGTTCCTTTTGCTCAAATCCCTGGAGTGGGGGATAGAGTAATTCCAAACACGAACCGGAGAGTTTTCTTGATTGAAAGCACACACATGGGACTGGGTCCGAGGCACCAAGAGATCTTAAAATCTCTAATAGAATTACAATCAGAATACTGGTGGCCGGGGATGAGCTTGCAAATTTACAAATTTGCAATGGATTGTCCAGACTGCAACAGAGATCGCAGTTGTGAACCGGACCAGACTATTGCCAGGACATTTTTATTAGAAAGCATCAGGCGATCTATATGCAGAAATCCAGCCGGAGAAATGCGTCCCCATAATTATTAAAACAAAATTCACTTGAAAATGTAGACCCCAGCGCTCGGCTGACGCCAGAATTGTTATAAAAGATTTGCGAGTCTATATCGGCACATACGCAATTGGCATGCTACATTCTGACCAGGGTCCTGCATTTAGCTCTCAAGCTTACAAAGAGGCCATGACCAGCATGGGCATTGCATTGCGGTACTCTTCTCCCTTCCACCCTGAAGGAAATGCGGTAGTGGAAAGAAAAAAACGTGACATAAAGCAATCTATAACGGCGAGGGTATTAGCTTCGGGTGATGGGTGGGTCAAACATTTAATAAGTGTCCAACGTAGTCTTAATAACATGCCAAGAAATTCTCAAGGAGGTATCAGTCCGTATGAACTTTTGTTTGGTACTAGAATGATTATCCAGGATCTGGATCGTCAAACCTCAGTGGTAGAAGAAAAAACCTTAGATATCAAAGATCGTTTGGCTGTTTTACATGACTTGAATGAAACAAGAAAGAGTCTAAGTAATATAAAGTTTAAGCCAACAACACTGAAGAACCACCTGTCCCAGCAAGACCTGTCTGGATTCCGAAGATTGGGGATCTGGTCAGAGAAAAGATCGCGGTGAAGAAGGAATTTGGGCCTTCTTACAGAAAAGCAGTACCTGTCTTAGCTGTCAGTGGAACAAAATCAGTAGTACTACCGCCACTTGCTGGTAAAAAGGAAAACAGAATTGTTTCCATCGATTTGGTGAAACCACAAACATGTGGGCGATAATAAATAGCAGGCCCAGTGGACTACCAAGAAATAGTAGAAGACCAAACTTTGCTACAATCCAAGAGGTTCAAACTGAGAGACTAATCACATTGCAGTAAATAAAAAAGACTATGCAACAAAGCCATGGAACTTGTGCCTCTTGAAACCCAAATTGCAACAATTTGTGATGATACACCAATCTACAACGATGTAGCATCAGAATGTACAAATGTAACAAAAGAAAATGCAAACATCAATGGAAATCCGGAAGCAATCCCACCAATTGACAGAACAGCATCTGGCTATTTGATCAACTTCGATTACTTTTCCGATGATCCAAGTGAACATGGAGACAAGACAGCAACAAAAACTTTCAAAGTAAAAATGACCGAGCTTTTTCACCAACTAAAAGAAACATATCTGATTTCACCATGAATTGAATTTTGGACTGTGTTAGGTGTACTTTTCCTCCTGCTTTGGCTCATCATGGTTTTGTGCTTGGGTAGATTAATTGATGGAAAATATAGTACAATGGACACGCAAATCAGAACATTAACTTGGTCCTAAAGTCTCACAGATCCTCTCACGTCAAGAAAAGAGAACTATCATCAGTGAACATCACAGCCAATCCAATACCTGGTGGTATAGCATGGGACAGAACTGACTATGATATTTATGGCCCGATTGAGCTCTTGAAGTATCCACACCAGTTTAAGGTTTCCTTAAGTGACTTTGTGATACCAAGTTCTTTTTCTGTTGATGGGACTTTGAAAATATTAATAATATGATGTCAGATTTAGTAATATCAGCTAAATTCACAGAACATGATTAATTACAGTGTTCATCAAATTATGAAGAATTATACTGTTACAATCACTATGGTCATCACTATTTGCATAAATCTGCACAACCTAGAAATACTTTTAATTATAATCAATGGGAACATTGTCCAACTCCGCCAAAAGGCAGCTCGAAGACATTCTATGAGAAATTTCCATACTTCTCAGGGTTTAACAATAGTGATCCAGCAACGTTTTATTTTAAAATGTTAAACAAAACAGGAATGAAAACAATGTTGACAAATACTAAATTGATTTATTCTGAATACTTTTATGACAAAATGCTGTCTACATTTGGTTTTGAGTTCTGGAAAAATAACATTGAAACAAAAACCATCTGGGGAACAAAAGACTGGCAGGTACAAGGTCTAGAATCATTATTTAGAGCCTGCATGATCCCAGAACAAATAATATTCCTGAATTCCGATTCCGAAGCCCATACCTGATAGTAATAGCACTATGGATGTGGAAATAGACGTATCCCATATTTTTCACCAAAACAGAACAAATCCTGATTGGAAAAAATGGTTGATCTGGCCCACAGACACAAACAACTGTCAACATAGATTCCTGAACAAAAGACAGGGGTTCAAAATGACCAGGCCAGACCCAAGATATTCCCAGAGACAACATCCAGGGATAGTTACAACATACAGTGTAGGGAAATTATGCCTTGAGTGGCTACAGAAATCCACACTGGCTGAAATTAAGCAACACTTTACTTAAAGAAGGTGCTGCCTTGCGAGATTTCATAATGGGACCTCGCAAACAGCGTCAAAAACGTTTCATAGCGGCCGGCATATACGCTGCATACAACGAAGCTTGGAAAGTAATGCAAATTGAAACAGCAGAAAAAACACGAGAAATTGATTGTATAAATTTGGAAAAGTCACTTTCTGTAGTGGACAATGGGTTAACGACTCTGTCCTCCAGAATATATTCACTGGACAGTATTGTATCATCTGCCTTTGATATAATAGAGCAAGACTTACTAATGTTACAACATGATCAGTCCCAATTGCGTTCTATTGTACAGCTTGGCTGGACATTGCAAAACCTACGTTCAGGCTACGTGACATGGCGTCTAATCAATGTAACGTCATTTTTTTCTATCTTTAACCTTACTGATAAACAAATCAGTTTGGCACAAAAAGGAGCAGACTATACGATTCTGAGCATTGAAAAACTTGAGAGATTACCATTGACAATGTCAGAGAGACCTGTCATTGAATGGATAATACACGGAACAATTACAATTCCGATAACAACTTTCCAATTTAAATATAGCCAAGAATATATACCAGTATGAAAGGTTGGGTAAAGGATACATCAAATCAACCTGGGATTTACCTTACACACACAAATGCTATAGTGAAGGGAAAAAGGAGGTATTCCTTAGTGGTAATAATTGTAAAAAATCACTAAGTGGTACACTTCTGTGTCAAGGTATTAACTTGCATGGAGCTTGCGAAGGGTCTTCAAATAACATTTCATGTCATCTGCAAGGCACTCCTGCAACACAGATAGAACCATTTTTCAGACAGCTTTCCAATGGTAGCTACGTTTTAATAAATGACCACAGCTGTTGTGGAATGGTGCGAGGAGAATGCTTTTTCGTAACTGTTACTTCCAGGGTTGTTTGCTGTATGCATGTATTGTATCCAAACAGCAATCCAGACATGGAGGCGGCGATATGGCCTTATTTGAATATCTCTTCTATTCGAATTGATACTTTAAGCAGAATGAAGTCTATTCTTTTACAGACTACTGTGCCTCTCACCTCGTCCAAAGAAACGTATGATCTGCAAATTGCAAGGACAGCAGCAGAGATACATACCCTTTTATCGACAAATTGCCCCGTGCATTTCGTAGAAATGTTAAGTCAAATCTTAAACATGTCTGATACCAGTGGCATCGCACATGTATTTAAGACAGTTTTTTGGGACTGTTAGCACCCTTTGAAACAGTTCTGGGCATCTTCCCGAATTTTGTCCATTCTGTCTTTGGCGGCCTACCTTTAATTTTGGGACTCATGGCAGGAATTTTATTTTTGGTCCTTCTGCTCCGATATGGCAAGCCAATCCACAGACAAGACTCCAGCAACAATGGAAGAAAGTGATCCTAGCAATACGATACCGAGACCGTATCACTAAGGTCCTCGGATTGGCCCGGCTAAGAGATCTGAGTACAACTTGGTTTCTTTCATTCAGCCAATCTGGCAGGATTGCATCTTACCTGTGCTTCGATGTCTGCTATGCGGAGAAGAATGCATGTTGGACGTCTGTCTTACACTACCATCAGCAGTACCAATGGATATCAACGCTTTGCTTTGTCCAGTAACGACTCATGCAACGTGTTTTGTATCCAGTGGCTACCTATTCTGATGACGGCATTCGTTGAGACTTCACCATTACGAGTAGGTGGCGGTGAAGTACGAGAGGAAAGCAGCACCAAACAGGTACAACCTTCTGTGAGCATTGCTGATCCAAACATAGATGATAGCAATCACGCACAGAACTGCACAGTTATGGTATTTTCAAACTTGGTGGAACTTTCACCCGATGTTGTAGACCAATTGTTTGCGAGTCTGTCTGATATGATGTTCTCTCCTAACAACGAGAATAACCTTTAAAACAATGAACACACAGCGTTCCCTGAACTCTGAATTCGGCCTTCAGTTTTTGATAAACAACGCTAGTGAAAACATTTGGAACTATTTTTTCCCCAGAAAGCGAAATCATTTTTCCACTTCCAAAATATTTACTCTTTTTGGCACATGGTACTCTGCTTAAAGAAGAACTATTCTTAGAGAACAGAGCTTCTATTTTTAGAGACGTTAGAGACAATATTTACCTCAGCCTCTAGCACATGTACCATAACGTATAAATATGTGATGAAATGGTCTCAACCTTCTTTTCTGTATACAGAGCCATTTCATGTGTAATTTTCGCAATTCATTCAGCTGATATATATATATGCATTTAACTGAATGATAACCCTGCTTGAAAAGCATACAGTACCAATACTCATTTTTGTGTATAAACCATACACCATTTCAAATGCAATTAACGTATTTTGGGGTGGGTTGGAAAACACACATGTATCGTTATATATTTAATATTGCTTATTATTTAGTAATGATGGACATTAATACGTGGAGAGGGTGTTGTGTTTCTATTTAGGACCCTAATTCGATATTCCCGATACATGCCCTTATGTGGTTATAACAAATAATATCCTTATAAAGGCATAAGAATCATATCCATATTTAGTAATTGCCCATGCAGTCCAAAAACACGGCAAGGCTACACCCATAGACTCCTAGAAAGCAAAAAGCATTCTTTAAACAAACCAAGCCTCCAGCAGCCTGGGAAAAACCCCTGCTTTTGTTTTGATTTGCACAACAACTCCTGGAGTCCAGAAAGAACTGTTAGTTCTTAGTGACGTCTTATGTCCAACCTTACGTCAAACCCGGCACCTTTCAGGTATAAATATACCAACGTTGCCTTAAGCAAACACATGGTAGTTGGGAGCAGAGTGACGTTCTACTTGCCCGGGAGCCCAGCTGTTATGAGAGCCGAAGGAAACCGCCCCTCCCCTTGACGCACTGAGAGAGACGCTGTCTTTTTCTCCAGCCGAGAAAATCCAGCTCCAGTGTTCCCAAGTCACCCTCGCGGGTTGCTGGGAGATCGAGTCCTGAGAAACGAGATACAAGACTTCCTTCATTCTATAACCAAGGTACGGAGCTGATTAAAACCTTAGAGAGAATTCTTGATTCCGATACTTGGCAAAAACTTAACTTAACTTAAAACTGCAACTTACTTACTCCTTCCCACGTATTAGGCTTAGGTCAGGTACACCGGGGTAGGCGTATCTTAAAAGCACCAGTTGAGTTCGTTAGTTAATGTTTTTATGTATGTATATATTTTATCCATTTTAAACTATCATATGGCTAAGAAACCATATCAATGCTTTTACAGTATTATTTCATAATACTACTTTTACTGTACGCACTTTACTTTATAATAAGTATTGCAATTGTGGCAATTCATTTCTCTTGCATGAGAAAGAAGACTGCTCAATAAAATAACACCTTTTATTGAAAATGCCCGTCTCTCTATTTCTCTGCACTCTGGTGGAACTAAGCATGCACGATTGACTGATTGAAATAGCTGTCTATTGTTTTCACACGACTCTAGAGATACACTCTTTATTCTGAGGGAGCAAAGTTGTCATGTTTATGCGGTTGTCAGAAACTAATCCCTTCTTGTCTAAATCAGGACGGTTAAACCCTTTCCTGAACATTCGAGAACGTTTCTAGTGACCTCTGAGCTAGCTGGCAAAACTAATTAAGTCTAACATAGTCAGTAGAGACCTAGATGACCTCTGTCCTACGTCTACACTGCTGTTTATGTTATTCCAATGCGCAGAGCCTATTGGGAATATAGGAACTACACTACACCCTTCTTGTATATTATATTATATCTAAGAAGGTCTCTTTGGGTTTTTAGCAGGGCGGCCCCATACCTCAAGATCCTAGTGGTAAGGGATCACATCATCTTCCACCAGCTCTCTGCATGCGAAGCACCATCAAGTGTGTGTGTATGTTCTGTGTAAAGCAATATAAAACCCGCCTAAAGCCAGAATTTTGCCGCAGCTGCATGTATGTTATGTCTAGGAACGTGCGAAGATCAGACCTCACAACAACCACTGTGTTGAGATATCCTTGAAGGTTTCAGCACTCACTGTACAGACACAGCTCACCAAGCAAGGCTGATATCAGAGTAATAACATATTATTCTCGTGTGAAGCAAAACACTCTACTAGGCTCAAAGCTAAGGCAACAGATATGTGTCATGTGCAGAAGCAGCAGAAAGGTAAAATGGCGTTTAAACTCCCAATGAGCTCATGCTAACTTATCACAGCATATAGGCAAAGCATATCTATATGACACCCTCCCTTGATCCGAGCACGGATAAGAAAATGTAAGAAAATTTAAGAGAAAGGACTCATTTTTGAAATGCAGAGTTCAAAAAAGATAGTCAGTTCAAATTTGAGTAGGCAAGAGAAAAATACATATTTTTGTCAGCCAAAAAAACAAAATCTCACCAGCATGAGAATTTAGTTTTCACTTTAATCAAAGTCAATAGGTCCGAGACTTAAAAGGTTCACCATAAGATCCAAAAAAATAACGAAAAAGTTCCATGATATCAAGGGCCTCGATAGGTCTCAGCCTAATACTGAGTATGCAAAATAAGCAGTAGAGACCTAGATGACCTCTGTCCTACGTCTACACTGCTGTTTATGTTATTCCAATGCGCAGAGCCTATTGGGAATATAGGAACTACACTACACCCTAGCTAGTATATTATATTATATCTAAGAAGGTCTCTTTGGGTTTTTAGCAGGGCGGCCCCATACCTCAAGATCCTAGTGGTAAGGGATCACATCATCTTCCACCAGCTCTCTGCATGCGAAGCACCATCAAGTGTGTGTGTATGTTCTGTGTAAAGCAATATAAAACCCGCCTAAAGCCAGAATTTTGCCGCAGCTGCATGTATGTTATGTCTAGGAACGTGAGAAGATCAGACCTCACAACAACCACTGTGTTGAGATATCCTTGAAGGTTTCAGCACTAACTGTACAGACACAGCTCACCAAGCAAGGCTGATATCACAGTAACAACATATTATTCTCGCGTGAAGCAAAACACTCTACTAGGCTCAAAGCTAAGGCAACAGATATGTGTCATGTGTAGAAGCAGCAGAAAGGTAAAATGGCGTTTAAACTCCCAATGAGCTCATGTTAACTTATCACAGCATATAGGCAAAGCATATCTATATGACACCCTCCCTTGATCCGAGCACGGATAAGAAAATGTAAGAAAATTTAAGAGAAAGGACTCATTTTTGAAATGCAGAGTTCAAAAAAGATAGTCAGTTGAAATTTGAGTAGGCAAGAGAAAAATACATATTTTTTCAGCCAAAAAACCAAAATCTCACCAGCATGAGAATTTAGTTTTCACTTTAATCAAAGTCAATAGGTCCGAGACTTAAAAGGTTCACCATAAGATCCAAAAAAATAACGAAAAAGTTTCATGATATCAAGGGCTTCGATAGGTCTCAGCCTAATACTGAGTATGCAAAATAAGCAGCAACAGCTTCTAAAAGGAAGTCACTGTTATCATCCGAAAATAACTCAGCCATCCAATTTAATAGCGAGAAAGAACATACATGCTCTTCAATTTACGGAGCCTCTAGTACCATCAGAGGACAACTCGGCGGGTTCTCAATGAAGCTTTGTGCCAAGAAATCTTGCGCTTGTGCGAATATATTCCAACGACCCAGTATTCCATGCATTGCTGCAAAGGCCATAATCCCTCTATCAGAACAAAGCAATTCATGAGCAACAAAGGGGCTCATGAGCTGATTAAAATCCACTTCAGAAGACACCATATTGCAGAGACACAAATCCAGGGCCCAGTCGAAATCGCAGCTCAGGCAATGAAAGACAGGCTGGACACATGTGAAATAGGAAAATCGAAACGATAATCCATATGCTGCACTTAAGGTGGCGAGCGGCAGCGTTCCATAGTATTCAAGCATCCTGTTGCGAAACAGTGCCAACCGCGACAGCTCGTCTTAGAACACAGGACGTGCATCCATTTTTAATAAAACAAAATAGCACTAGAAAGCCTGCTGCCAGCGCCAGTAAAATGGGAAATCCACCAAAGAGGCTGGAAAAGATTGAATGGAAGAAATCAGGAATGACTCCAAATATCTTTTGGAAAGAAGTCACAAGACCACTGCTTACTACTTTAAAAAAGTGCGCCAGCCCCGATGTGGAGGATGCGTTAAAGATTGTATGAATCAGCTCACCGAAATGCAATGGTAGGTCAGTATTTAATAAAGCATGCACCTCTGTGCGGGTCTTAGCTACGTGAAGGACAAATGTTTCATGAGCAGATGTTAGGGCAACTTCTTTTTGTGACAATAGGGCTTTTATTCGACTCATCTTATTGAACTCTGCTTTCAAGGTCAGAATCCTCGGCCAGATTAAACGGGACAAAAAGGGACGACACATTCATGTAATTCCAAGGAACCTTTCCGGCCTTTAGCGTTTGCAGGGTCCACGCAAACTGCATAATAGAACGCAATTGATTTTGACCATGGTATAATACAGAAACATCATCTTGTACAATATCAAAAACAGATGACCCAATATTATCCAAAGTGTAAATGCAGGAGGACAGCGTGTTAATGCTATTATCCACAACTGCAAGCACGTTTTCTAAATTAGCTTGATCAATAGCCCTAAGGCGGGTAGCCGCCTCAATCTGTGATGTTTTCCAGATTTCATTATAAACGGCATAAATCCATCTTCTAGATCTACCTCTAGTCGGGCCTTTTATGAAATCATTCAAATCAACATCTTCAGTCAGTTTAGACAAATGCAGTTGACTGACGCCAATGTAGAATGTTTGAGCCAATTCTGACATAATTTGCCTACTGAATAAGTGGTTACAGAATGGTCACTCTCAAAACGGGGATCGGCCCTGACCTGTGTAAAGCCATCAGCTACACCCAGAAAACGATGTTGGCACGAATCAGCACTTCTGTGCCACATCAAACAACCCTTAGGATCCAAACTGGATATGTTAAAGGACGAATTTTGCAATAGAGTTTGCAACTCCCTAATCAAAAATTTCGTAGTATTATCCCAACCTGAATATTAGAAGTAGCCAATCCAAAGCATGTTGTCTGTGAGATAGTAGAATTCAAAAACAACATATGATTTGGGATGAGACATTCACAGTGCAAAGCCTCAGTGCCTTGTACCTGCCAACTTTTAGAACCCCAAACAGATTCAAGGTCAACTGTTTCCTTCCACAACTCGTAGCCTTCAACAGCTAGCTGGTCTAGAAAGAACTTCGAGTACAATAACTTAGTATCGGTAAGTCTAACTTTGGACATGGATTTTTCTGTCATTCTAAAATAAAATGAAGCGGGATTGGACTGATTAAAATCAGTAAAATAAGTGTACTTTTTCAAAAATGTACTCGAGCTGCCTCGCAAAGGAGCTGGAAAATGCTCCCACTGTGTATAATTTACAGTACTCCTCCTGGAGTTCGTTTTATGTAGGTAACGGTTGCCAAAATGTTGGAAACAAAATAAATCACCATAATTAGCGGATTCCAAATACAAATCCTCAGCATCAAAAGCAGCATAATACTTAAAATCAGCAAATAAAGCCTCTACGGCTTGAAGATCCCAATCATTAGAACGTATGTTTTGTTTAACCACATCCCCCATGTTAACTCTAAGCACATTAGGGACATTTATAACTTCAGTGGGCCCATGGATTTGAAATTTAACAGCATCCCATACTATCCCATCCAGGACAGGCCAAGCGGTGAAGTTAACAAGAGCCAAGTCTCTCTTCAATCTGTGAGCAGAATGTGACGAGGAATGGGGTGCCAATGTTCCATTCAGATGTTGAATGCATGTTCTCTCCTCGACATAGTGGCCATTAATGAATCGAAAAAATAAAACACAAAACCAATTGACATAAAAAGGTAAAGTGAAAAAAGCCCCACCCAAATATAAGTCCAAGGGGGTATCAAAAAATGTTTTTTAAATAATGTTGCATGGACTCTAATCCTTGAGGGCTTTCCTGAAGTGCGTGAAACAGTGGCAAATGAAAATCTGGATTCTGTGGCCAAAAAGGTTTGCAAATCAGGCATCGATAAGTCAGTTGGATAAGTATAATCAGTTTCATCAATTTGAGTACCAGGCAATGCACTCAATAAAGGACTAGAAATTGCAGGCATCTTGAGGGCCACCTCCGGCTCAGGATTCAAAGCCGTGGCTAATACAGAATTTCTCACCATCGAAGGACATGAGACTGCTGGTCTCATACTAAGAAGAATCGGCCACTCTGTGTATCTTGACATTGTCAATGGAGATATACCTGTTGTCTTTACGACCTGGAAGTGGTGAAAAAATGGCTGTTCTTTGTGCCCTTCACACCAAGCACAGGAACTGGAGCACGGGAAGAGGGACCAAATTCTTTCTTGTAATCGATCTTATCCCAAACCATTTCTCCAACTTGGGGTAGCCAGCCAACTACCGGGATCTGCAATGTATTATCCGAAGTGGAGGACAAATGTTCCTTTGCGAGAGTGTCTCTTGTCTTTTGTAGAGTCTGTAAAACATTGCAATGTTCATCTACGTCAAAGGAGGCAACAACAGCCACTGAGTATAGACCGTCAAGGTCCGGTACATACATCTTGATACCAAAGAGCATTTCGTATGGGGTCCTCCCACCCAGAGACCTTCTAGGGAGATTATTAAGAGCACGCTGCACGCCATTGAGATGGGCCAGCCAGTTCCTGCCAGTGCCCATAACTCGAGCTGTCAATGATTGCTTTAAATCGCGGTTCATTTGTTCCACCACACTATTACCCTCAGGTCTGTATGGAGACGAAAACTTGACTTGGACCCCCAACGAAGTCATGGCATCCTTATACGCCTTAGAGGCGATAGCAGGACCCTGATCCGAATGGAAGGTACCACAGGCAAAAATCCCTACAAAGACACGCAAATCCCTTATGACAGTTCGTGAATCAGTGCTGCGGTGAGGCAACACCCATACAAAGCGTCTGCATGAATCAACTGCGACTAAGACGTACTTATATGCAGTATCAGAAGAAAAAGGACCGCAGTGATCTAAATAAACACAACCTAGTGGTTTATTAGAAATGAACAACTGTGTTTGGGGTGGACGCGCAGCAGTTGAAGGCTTAATTTGCTGGCATATGTCACATTGAAGGACATAATCACGCGTCTGTTTGTACAGTCCCTGCCACCAAAAACGCTGTTGCAATTGAGACACAGTGGCAGAAACACCCGCATGCGCAGACGCAACTCCTTCATGGGCCGCTGTGATCAATGTATTTCTGCGATCCGAGTTGGGAATCAATTTCTCCCCAACTTCAGGAATTTTCACATAAGGAACCTTATCGGGACTTAGGTGGTATGAGTACTTCGAAGGGAACCCCTTAGGATATTTACCTCCCTTCTCAGTGGCAGCAACAGCCGCCAAGATATCATCATCAATCTTACTTTTGGACCGTGTAACTGCTGCAACTAAATATTTTGATACCGCAGATTTCGCTGCTTCATCAGCAAGCAAGTTGCCAACAGCGTGGACTCCAACGCGCTGATGACCAAGAGTATGAATTACAAACACAAGTGGCAACTGCTCTTTAAGCTCAGCCACTCGGACTCAGATCATTTTATGTTTTATTGTGCTACCCTTGGAATCACGAAAATCATTCTGAATCCAAAAGAACAAGTTTTCATTTTAAGACTGGACACAGTAGAAAGAATCACTTACAATAAGTGTCGTCAAACTAGGATCAGCGTACTCTAATGCAAGCATCAGAGCATGAAGCTCTGCCAATTGTGTGGTGCAGTCCCCTAGAGTCTGCGTGTGCACGACTCTGGACTTGAACTCATCGTTCACCATGGCACCTACCACAATGGCGCATGCAGAAACGCAGGTGTGTTTAGAACCATGCGCAACCTGCGCCGAATCATCAGTGTATATGATGCAATGGAAATCCTCCAAAGGCCGCATAGCTAAAGGTGCAGGATGAACAAATTCATATTGCAAAAACTCCTGCGACCGTATGGAGGCATCAAAAATAAACGTGACATCCGGAGATGTCAAAGAAGCAGCCCATTGTATCCACCGAGGGTGCAAAGCTTTAGAATTAGGTACACTGGCTTTCATAACTGCTTCCAAAGCAGGACACGGGGTAACAACCAACATGCGTTTTCCCTGTGACAGAGCACGTTATTTAAGAATCGCCATCTGCACAGCCGTTAAAACTTTCTCCACAGTGGAAAATCGCATTTTAGCCAAAGTGTACAAGTGTGACTTGTAGGCAATAGGTACTGTGTCTCCTTTGTTAAAAGTAAGGTATGTGAAACTCACCGTCCCAGGGATGATTCTTATCACCAGGTTGGTGTGGTTGTCACGAGTCAATAAGTATTTAGAAGCGAGCAGATCAGCCTGCAAAGATTGCAGAATAGCTGAGTGTTCTGGCAGCCAGCACGATTTGGTAAAAGTAGGATGTATCAAAGCATACAAAGGCCTGATACGCTGAGCATATTCCGGAATGTATGTCCTTCCAAAATTCAAAAAACCCAGCAAAGACTGTAATTTTTTCAGAGTTGTCGGAGCGCATTTCTCCAAAAAGTGAGGAGCCAATCCTCGATCTTCATTGTTGAGCTCGTAGCCCAGAAACAACACCGTGTACTCTGCAATGTGCGACTTTGCAAAGCTGAATTTGTAACCGAAGTCCGCAAAGCTACAAATTTTTCGGTCAACTCGATACAGATGCTCCCAAAGTTCGTCGTCTGTGAGATAAATGTCATCCACGTACGAGCATGCATCAGGGTCTGTTCTCTCCAAGAGAGAGACTATGCGGGCAGCAAACACCCCAGGACTATGTTTATAGCCCATTGGTAAACGTTGAAATTGTTTTTATACACCGCCGCAAGTAAAGCTAGTCCATTGGGAACTTAGACCATCCAAATGGTGGGCATAAAAACCGTTGGAAATGTCAAGCGTGGTTTTAAACCGCTTACGCACAAGACTATCCACTAAGGCAGAGCTGTGAGTATTCTGTACTGCACAAGTACGGCAATGCGAGTTTAAATGCCGGTAATCCAATACCAAACAATATGAACCGTCAGGCTTGGTCACAGTAAAAAGAGGGTTATTTATTGGTGACGCACAAGTTTCAATCACTCCCTCATATTTCAATTGTTCAAGGATTTCCTCAACGGAAGCCTTAGCTTCACGTCTAATGGGATAATGAGGTTGAGGCTGTGGCTGCGACTGCAAAGGTATTTTGTGGTGTGGGGAAAATGTATCCCAACCACAGTGTGTACGGTACAGAGCCAGCGCAAGGGCTCTAGCCACTCTTCTGCAAAATTCAGCGCATGCTCCTTAGAGACCGTGTGGCCAAAACTAGGGAGGATCACCTCCTCCCCTCTTGGAACTGCGAGAACAAAAGGTGGGGGCCAGTCAGCCTCCGCTAACAAAATGTCATAGGTAGTTGCAAGATTCTCCCAAAATACCCCTTTTATGGTACGTTGTATGTCACCTTCAATGAACAAGACTATTTCATGAAGTCTATCAGGGGGAGCTACTCTAGTGTCAGCTGTCTCCACAACAACATAACGGTCAGTCGCTGTCACCTTCAGTAGTGGACGCAGGGCCTCTCGCACTATGGTAATCTCCGCCATGCTGTACAGCAAGGTCAGAGCCCATGTCTGATTCCGAAGCTGCGTTCTCACTATCTGTGGCATATCTCGCTGATAAAGCGGCGACTTTCTTTTTCTGAAACTGGGGTCTCTTCAGTGTAGAATCGTCCTGCTTGCCTTTACCGTCTTTAGGGCGGGGCTGGTCGCGTCCTTGCTGGTCACCCCGACCCCTGCCGCCTCCTCCACCACCGGTCGAAAAGGCAGATGACTCCTGAAAAGAACGAGGAGAGCGTTGATCAGAAACCTGAAATCGATCAGGTGATTTTATCATCGCGCGATCGCGCAAGTCATATACACGTTCTGGGGGCGCAGGCAATGGAGACGCAGGACTAGACTCCTGTTTCTGTTGTTGTTGCTTTCCCTGTTTTTGTTTTTTCAGCCAATTTTGTTTTTTGGTCTTGGGCTGTTCGTCAGTTTCTGACTTCTGCCCTTGGGGTTGTTTTTTCTCTTTAGTAGAAAAAGGCTTGAGACCCCTACTATTGCGGCCCACGGTTTTATAAGCCGCCACAATAATCCTTGCCAACTGTCGGGGTTTCTCGGCATCGGGAATTGCCTGCAAAGCATTGGCTACCTGAAAGTTCACCACATCCCCCTTGACATTAGCAAGTATGAGACCGGAAACCACATCAAAGGTGCCACAGAGGCGCATACCCAATTCAACAGCAGCCTCAGGTCCGTGCTCATCCTGAACCCGTTTAAGGACCGTCGGTAGGACAGTCATAGACGGAGTGCCATAATACCTCGTATAGACTGCCGCAAATGTTTTACCCCAGGTCTCACAGTCACCAATTTCAGGGGTCAAGTCTTTCGGTAAGGTAATTGTCAGAATCCTGTGTTTTTCACCAGGAGTCGTGTTAGGAAATACCACTTCCAGCTGGTCAAACTTCTCGACAAGCCAGAAAGGAAAATCATCCTTTTCCTGGGGGCGCTTGCCCATCACAGCGTTGACCATAACGGGACTGAGCTTCATTCAGCCCTGTCCAGCAGGAAGCGCCGCACCATCCGGGGCCCCGCCCGGAAGATTACGGGTTATGTATTGCACTAATGACCTAATCACGCTAATTGCGACTACATGTAGTTGTCTTAACTCAACCACGGTACATGCTCCGTGTTGAGGATGAGGTGTAAATCCAGCCAAAACAGGCCAATTTGCGCCTGGAATGGACAAAGACCTCGGAGCTGCCAAAAGAATGGGGTAGGGCGCCATTAAACGAAATGCGGTGCTGCCAAGTATCTATAGGAATTTTCTGTGCCCTATATGGAGCATATTCCTGTGGCACAGCCGTGGGAGTGTACGTGTCGAACACATTAGTATTTGCATTCATAGCTGGGAAGGTCACCCACGAGTAAAAGATTTCATATGGGTAAGCCACCTCTGCACTCACTACCATAATCATGGCCATGCCTTCCACTGGAACATTATAAGTCTGCAAATGATTGCGCACCGCAATGCAACTATGTTGCGGAATGTTCACCGAAGCCATAGCGACACAGAAAGAAAGAGGTACAAAGTAAACTTTGTAGCACAACTGGGTTGTAATTCAAGGAAACCGTTTAGAAAGATTTAAGCTTGAAAAGACCTAAATAAATATAGGTAGGTTTGTCCGACACCACAGTTAACCAGAAACAATAGTGAAGGGGTTAAGGACTGAATACTGTACTACTCAAGTATCATGTAATAAGGCCACAAATATTGGGCGCCATGTCGCAGGGATTCCGTTCTCATACAGAACTGTGCATAGAGATTTGGAACCTCAGTAAATTAGGGTGTACCAAAACTCACCTTAGTACCCAAAATCTCCTACCAGACTAGCTACATTGTCTCATTGGTTATCACAAACTCCCAATGCTTAGACAAACCAGAACATGGACTTAGTACACCTTAGGTAACGTGGAACACATGAACACTCTTTTGTTATACAATCATTTCAATCCAGAACTAGGAGTAAATGAGGACACATGTACATTTGAAATGTTTATTTACTAATGCAGTGTTCTCAAACTCAGCATCTTAGCTAATACAAGCAAACATGTTATCAGAAACAAAGTAATCAACATAGTTACTAGTCCATAGAATACAAAAGGTGAAAGCATGGTAAAATGCTAAAACTAATAGGGTTCAGTAACACCTAATCCTCACCCTCCCTAGCTAGTATATTATACTTAAGCATGGGCGGAAAATCCGTTTCGCTCGCGGATTTTGCGGATTTTCGGTAAATTCGCAATCCGCGAGATTCGCGAATCTCCCGCAAAATCCGCAAATCCGCGAGCAGCGGATTTTATGGCTTGCTCGCACTGTTCGCGTGAGTTCGCGGCTTCCCAGTACAACTTCGCGCCCCGCGAATAAGCGCTAAATTGCAGAACTGGGTGTAATGTTTCAGTGTCACATGTGTGCTTGCTTACAGTGCAATGTGTTTTCATCGGCACAACCAGAGATATCATCACAATGAGTCAATCTCCCTTGGTGTGCCCATACCTTGGACATTCAAAGTCAGATTGCCAATAATAACCATTTGTGTGAAGTCTACTGTGAAGTGTGGGGACGTGTTTCTGTAGCAGTCTGACCCCAGGTGGCACAACAACACACATCATTTACTTCTCACTTGACGGGGTTATAGCCCTCTAAGCAATGGACTATTATCCAATGTTCTGGCATCATGACATTACAATACAAGCAAGCATCACCTCCATTCAAGGGCAGTAAGCAAGGGCAAGAATGACCAATCAGTGGCTATAACTACCTACAAAGGATAACTACCCATAGCTGCCCACACACAACTCAGACAAGGCAAGGCTAGGTGGGAGAAAATTGTCCTGTGAGAACAGTAGGTTTTACATATGTCAGTGTCCTCAGAGTGGGCTTTACAGCAATCAGTCATGAACATTCAGTGGCAGACAGCAAGCTGCAGCAATCACATACTACATCCTCATATTTCATCTGATGTATTTGCCTACTTACATACACATAATCTACTCATAAGTAAATTTCAAAATTATCTCATGGGTTGCATGAACTCTCCTTGTGCTGGTATGACCCCTCTCACATCCACCTCAAAGTACATGTTCATTTCTCAAAACTATCATACATACACAAGGATGTCATAAGCACCATCCGGTGCATCTAGACAGAAAAGCATGTCTGCCCCTCAAGCACAAGCATTGTACTCAAACTCTTTCAACATGATTCTTACAATCTCACACACGAAGGCTGAAGAGAAATCTGGCAGCTTCCCATCTTGCAGGCATCTGCAATGTGTTGCCACAGTCCTGGAGAGCAATCTGAAAGGTGATTGTGTTGTTTGCATTGACATCCATACCTACAGTCACAGAACCATCCTCCTTCATCACTATGTACACACCTCTCACACACTTGACATGTACACAATGTACTGAACTCATCACCTCCTCAGCAGATGTAAAACGTAACATTTCAAATAGATCACTCTCATCACCAGTTGCAACCTCAGTAATGTATTGGACTGCCATCATATCACAACATGTAGCATCACAGCCACACTGGCATGCTCACTTCACACCACCACATCTCACAAGACATTGCTCAATGAATATGTCATCAGCCATGTGCATACACCATACACCCACCATACTCTGCTTAAATTCTACAGATTAACATTTCTAAAACAAATGCATCCACAGATTCAAACACAACATACATCAACTAGACAACACCTCATATTTCACCCTAAATTACACAACTGGTGTATACCCTTTACATACACTTATGCACTTTGTTACAAATGACAAGTTTAACCTTGTCTCACTGTGGCCCTGTCACAACCACATATGGCTTCCAAGCTCTGCACCCCAATTGACTAATGCACATTAACAACTATCCTCACTCGTTGAACAGCCCTGTTACAGTCAACTCTCACTGTAGTGACACAGACTACAGCTCTCATCTCCTGCCAGAATTCAACCTTGTCTAACTGGTTATACCCCAATAACATCTACCTATTCCGAGCATACCTTCCACAGGTTTTAATCAGTCTAACAAGCTCACATACTCTGAATCACCCCCTGTATGTTTAACCACTCTCATTGGAAGAATGTGGATACCTCATGTCTCCTACACAAATCGGTGTTGCAGTGCGCAATGTAATTTGTTTAATTTATTTATATATACATATATATACACACAACTCCGTTTGGCCGCATTCTAGAGTACACTACCCCTCACCCTGTCCCTCCCTCGCCCCGCCCCACCGCCTCGCAGCACTCTCTTGAGGAGCTGCTACTGTGGATAACACATCTGCAGCTAGGACTCACATTCAAATATACACATCCTCCCCTGAGTGGCAACTAAGAGCATGGATGTTACACTGGCTCCTGTAGCATCTGCACAGTAGACGGACCCACAACACTTCTGTGCACTTACTGTTCACTTGGCTTACCACATATAGCACTGGGCAATCAAATAGACACAACAGCATTCCTAGTTCAGCTTAGTGTGATCTGGAACAGCATCAAGCATAGCTCCAAAGGACCACATTGTCAGTCATCCACAAATGACAAAATATACACAATTCATATGCTCAACTGCGACTGGTGTGTGGTAGTAAATATGAAATTCATGCTTGGACAGACAAAACACACTATACACCTGATATCCCCAAACAAAAGCAGGATGGTATGACTGACATTTAAATTAGAATGCAATGGAATATTAAGATCACACATACCTTGCCAAACATAAATCTCTGCAGAAAGTGGAGTCCTTGGAGGCAATAGGGTCGGAAGACTGTGATAATACTGCTCACCTTAAACTGACCATGATCTCCAGAAATGCATCAGATGAGTACACAGCCACGAAGGGAATATGACCACGGTGGTAAGGTTGTCATTGCCACTAGTCAATCACATCTATAGAAGACAAACATGGGAGGTCCACCACTATCAAGTCACATACTAGTATTGCAACATCACTCTGTGTACATGGGTGTGTCTAAAGTCACTACCATGTAGTCAAACTCCATATGTACCCAGGTGTATTGATGAGATAGGTATCTGCCTGCACATCACAAACATATGCAGCATGCTTCTCCTAAACATTTGCACTTACTGTCAAAGGGAACATACTCCACGGACCGTAGGCAATCAATGCCATACTAACATCATCGTATACTTACACTTCTATTTGTACATGATTTAAAGTTTTCTAAAAAACCTATTTGGGGCACGTAGAAATCAGGAATTCTGCATGAATAAGTAGATAAATAACACAAGGCCAATGGCCAGTCCTGAAAGTGTCCACACATCTTGCCAATCGTCTCTAGCCTGCACAAATCCTGCAAGGGGGTCACCTCCCCTGGGTGGGGCATCTAGGGGATCACACGGCCAGAAAGATGAGGGTGATTTAGACGCTCACATAAAGATAGAGTAGCGAAGACTCGGGTTCTCAGGAGAATACGTTTTAATTAACATTGGTAATTGAAATTTTCGACTGGTTTACATTGTACTGGCATTTAGAACAAAGAACATATTAAATTCGTGGTTTTTTAATGGGAATCACAAGATAATGAATTTTAAGGATTTTCTGCCTATACAACATTGTACCTTATTATAATAAATGTTTATTTAACATTTTCAGTTTACCCTGAGGAAGGGCTGGAAGTGCCCGAAATGCATTGGTTTAATACAACACTGCTTCTGATGGATCTTGGCGTTAGTACTTGTTCTTGGAATAAGGTCTGGATAGACAACTTGAAAATGAGAAAACTGAGGAAATTGGCATGTTGTCTGACGTGTGGAACATATAAAAACTTGAAGAAAACTAATATGAAAAAGTGAAAAATGAAAAATGAAAAAATGAAAAAATGAGGATTTGAACGTGTATGTGGTTTATATTGTGCGGTTAGCACTTAGCAGTGCCTTTGGTCCTGGGCGACAACTCGCCTCACATACAGTGATACATCTAGGGGCATGCCAGGCACCAAAGGGACAGAACTAGGGAGGACTGGGTTGGGTTTTTGGGGGGATGGGATCAGGAGGTGTGTGCAGGTCCACTGGAGTGGTTGGGTCAGAATGAGGGGGTGGTGGGTTCACTGCAGTGGTAGGCGCAGACTGAGGGGGCAGGTATAGTGTGAGGACTTGAATGAGGGGGGAGTGGGCTTGATTTAGACAGGGATAGGGAGGGACTCAGATTTTGTTGGAGGTTTTTTGTGCTGGAGTTGCTGGACTGAGCTGGTCTGGTATGGATTGATTGAGGGGGTTAGGGTTTGGGAGACCGGATGGATTTGGGAAGGTTGGTTTGTTTTGGGCTTTTTTTTCTCAGAGGGGTGGGGGCAGGTTTAGATGCTTGGTCCGGGGGAGGGGAAATTGCCTTTTCTTCTTTGGGGGCAGTTTGGAGGTGTTGGTAGGGAAGAGGTCAAGGTCACAGAGATAAAGTCTCTGGGCAGAGGGGGAAGCAGGAAAGGCAAGGGCTTGGGGGTGTAGGACGGAGGGTTCTGATGTCTGCAGAGTGTCTGTGGATGCATGTGTGTCGCATGCTGGTATGTCTCCTGAGTGTGCATATTTGTGAGTTTCTCCTTTTATCTGTGTGTTTGTGTGCTGCTATTGGCTGCTGAAGTGTGTGCGTGTGTGTGTTTTCGTGTGCTTGGGTAAGGTACGGTAGTCTGGACAGTGGTTGGAGAAGAGGTAGGAGTGGGGAGGGACTGCTGGAGCCGGGACACTGCTGCAGTCAGTGTGGAGGCCAGAGCCTGATTAGATCTCTGTAGGGCAGATATGCCCGAGTGAATGCCCTCCAGGAATTATACCATTTATGTCAAATGATTGGTATGCACCTGGAGGACATTCAGCACTGCTGTCTACCCCACAGAGATCTGCCTCAGGATGTCAATGGGCTAAACACTCAGGGCAGCAGGGGGGACTGGGCAATAGGGTGAGGTGCCTGGCACAAAGGAGACAGGTCCACTTCTAGGGGTGCGGCTACAGACAGTGGGGTGGGGAGCAGATGAGAGGGTAGAGATGGCAGTGGTGGTGGGGGTCTCTGACGTAGAGGATCCAGTCCCTGTCTCTGCCACCACCACAAGGGAGTATTCACTGGGGCTGGACTCTGCTTCAGAGACTGCTGGCGTTGTCTCAGAGCTGCCCTCAGTGAGGCTTCCCTCACCCTCTGCGCCACTGGGTCCCTCCTCCTCCGACTCATCACTGGACCCAGACTGACAAACTGCTCCCCCTACGTCTGTGGCACTGCCTCCTCCACTGGCTGGTGCTGATGCTGGGAACAAGAATGAAAAAAAATCACATAAGTAATCCGTATGTACTTGACACATAGGTAACATCACAAATCTTCACAGATCAAACGAAAACATAATTTAGTCTAGAGCTATTACCTCTTGAAACATTAACATAAATCACACTTGTTAGTCTACCAGTTAAACATTACTCCCTCATACATGATGTTGTGTGCAACATTGGATGTATCAACTTCAAATGACACAACCACAATGTCAACTACCTCACTATGAAGCAGATGACGGTCTTGTGTCCTGACATACCTGTCTCATCTCATGCAAGGGAGTTTAGACCTCCCAATGGGAATAGGATTCACACAATTGAATTGAGAAATGGTATCCATTCTGCAATTCCTAGTCATCAAATTGGAAACTATGGGCTAAAATGTTACAGGTTAAATGTCTTCCTTGTCAAACATCAATATTGCGTGGTTATTGAATGACTCATGTCACACAGATAGCAGTGATTGTGCTCATTTATCCTGTAACATAGGTACTCTACTGTCAGGTCAGACATCTGACTCTTTTTGTGGAGACACCAAGGTAGTAGTCATGGCTAGGGTGAGAGGCATGTGGCACACTGTCTTGTGTCATCTGCACAGAGTCATGAAGATGAATCAAAATGTTGTGCACATTGCAAACAGGTCACCATTTTCAGATTTGAAAAATGGTCAACACACTTTCAGGTCCAATGACTGCATCTTCAGAATGCTTCAGGTGGAATGCCATTCCACTGGCACGTCTGGGTGCACTGTCTGTACAGACGATTAGCACTGAACCAATATTCTTTAGGAATCCAGTCAACACTGTGTACCAGTTCTGTCTAGACTGCTGAAGTCCCCATTTGTATGGCCCAAGTCTGATTGCCCCTCACTTCGATTAGACATACTGCACACTTTCTACAGCTTACATTGCTCTTATTTTCCATCTCAATTTTTTGACTTTTTCCAAAATGATGCACATTTGACATCTCTCAGTCAAACAGTGATACATCATACACATGGTTTGCAAAACCCTCAAGTATGAATAGCGAAGAGCAATTTACACATGTCAACTGTTGTGAATGTGTATCTAACATCATACCTTACAATTTCAGCCATGTTTCCACTAGTGACCACCTGTGTTTGACACAGAATGGCATGTTTTACGACTGCTACAGAGTCAGACACATGGACTTACTCTTTTGAATGGAGAGAACTGAATATTCCACATTATCATGTGTAAGGCCAGTGTGACATGTGACCAGAGGTAGCATAGTTGTGATTGTACATTTGACGACACCGAGCAGCATGGCTGGGACCAAACATTGGAACACTGACCAAGCAAAACCCACCAAGGCATCAACATAGACGACATATGCTGCTGTGATGTATAGCTTGGGCTTTCCATACTTGAGTGCTTCAATAACAACATACTTCACAGATTTGTTGAAACAACACTGAGAACAGGCTCACACATTAGTCAATGTGCTGACACATGTTGAGCTATTACATTACTGATGAAGGTTATCCCCATGCACATGTTTCTGTAATTTGTGCTGCTCACATGAGCATGGCACTACTGTCACTACCCTGAACATAACACATAACTTCCTCACATGTCCCCAATGAAAGGGGCATCTAATGATCCTTCTACATATGCATGCCTTAAAAATTAACAGTGGGTTTTGCTGACTTACGACCTTTAAAAGGGCCAGCTGGGCCAAGATACTACAACATGCATAGTTAAAGAAAGCTGTGCAAGAAGACACACACTCACCCCCTCCTTGCTGCTGTTCGGCTTTCAACTGCCCATCCATGTCAAGGAAGACCACCACTAGGATGCAGAGAATGTGGGGGTTAGGGTTCGGTGCCCGACCCTCTTGCCTGGAGCTGACAGGCCCAGCTTGACTTCTGCGATCTTCTTGGTCCAGCCACAAAGGTCCTGCCACCTCTTACGGCAATGACGGGTGCGCTGAGTGCCAACCCCATGTCACGCACTTTCCAGGCGATGGTCCTCCACATCTTGGCCTTCTTATGGGAGTTGACCTGTGAGGATGACATTGTGACTGACCCTTAGTCCACATGCAATATATTTCTGAGTCAGACACTTATAAACATAAGTCATGGTCAGATCTGCAACAATGTCTAAGGAGTAGGCAATTGGAATCATGTGCAGTTGTCCTGTGTTCAATTATGACTCTGTCCCATGAGAATAGTGATAAGATGTTTACCCAAGTACACACACATCTACAGCAGTGTACCTGCCCAGAACAGTTATCTATACACTTTTAAACTTACAGAAAACAGTTTACATGCTTGGCACTATGATTCCCATTTCTAGTAGTGCATAGTAATTGCACATGGGCAATAAAAATGCAGTGTAATCCTCACTCACCTGCTCTTCTCGTTTGCCATACAGGTGGCTGTACAGTGGCAGGAGGGTGTCCAGCAGGGCATGGTTCTCCTCCTCAGTGAAAGCTGAGGCCCTGTACACTGTCCGTGCCATAGTAGCTCCCAGAGAACGTTGTAACAGCAACAGAGAGATGGGGAGGTGCAGGAATTATGCTGGTAGTGCACGCAAGTGAAATCTCAGGGAAACAGACAGACTTATATTAAAGCAGCCGAAGCAGTCTTAAATACATGCAGCCAAAGTAATAGGTTGGCTTCAGTTGCATTTTATGAATTGGTCCATTGCATAACATTGCTTGCAGATGACTCGCCCACCGCGACGTTCAAAAACTAATCATCGGACAGCAAGTGACTTTGATACATTGGTGATGGGAGGTTACCGAGTCTGTTTCCAGGCGATGAAGATACGAACCGAAACACGCGTCTGTCACCATAACAACTTGCAGCCAATGGCTGTGTCCGAATCGGTTCAGATACGGCTACCACGTCCTTTGAATACTCACCCTCGTCTGTTGCCATAACAACTTGCAGCCTACGGCTGTGTCCGAATCGGTTCGGATGCGGCTACCGTGTGCTTTGAATATTCACCGCGTCTGTTGCCATAACAACTTGCAGCCTACAACTGTGTCCGAATTGGTTCTGATGTGGCTACCGCATCCTTTCAATAATTTGTCGACTGGGCAGACACTTCTGTTATTGATGTATTTTTGTGCATTACATGTGTAGATGCAGTTTTTTATAAATTCAATCAACCTTTAAATGAGTAGGACACACTCCCACGAGGAGCTAACCTTGTGGGGCACATGCCACACTGATTTAGAGGCTAAAACCAGCATGATGCAAAAGTAATCCATTTACCTGCCTAGGCTTGGTCACAGTGCCAATGACTTTTTGGTGATGTGCAGGTTCATTCTTGACATATTCACTGCATTTGGGGACTGTGAGACCCATTGTGCAATTGGTGTAATTTCAGACTGTAAATGTTTAGTGTGTAAGTAATGAATAAAGCTTGTGTTTGTAATGTGAATCACTAGTCTATCTGTGTATCCCAGACTTAAGTGGATGATTTTGTTACATATACTTGCAACTCCAACATTGTACGTTTGTGTATGTGATTGTATGTTTAATGCAGACATGACACATGACAGGGTCCACCCTGTGACAGTGCTGGGCATGAATAACATTGTGTGTATCAGGTGTCACACATCTCTGATATTAGAATATCCTATTATGCGTACCTTTCAAACATGTAATTGTTCTCACAAACATAAATGTTGACTTATTTTGTGTGGAGTTGTGGAGTATGTGATGCTTGATCACATTAATGGTGACAGACACTGGAGATTTTTACACTACAGCACTCCTAATTGCTGGGTCACCATACCTTGGTAATCTGTCTGGGAAGGGTACTGATGCTGTGATATGCATTTAATAGAAATTTGTATTTCCAATGTTCAGTAGTTTCAGTTGTGTTCATATTTCATGTTCTGTTTGTCTAAATGCATGTTGCTTTGTACATTGTGACATGACACCAACTGTGTTTAAACCTACATATAGGTATCGCAGATGACATCCAGTCTACAGGCCCTTTCAAGACCTCATGACCATGGAAGAACGTGACATGATCAGGAAATACAGATTCACCAGGCCAATAATTAAACAATTGTCATCTCATTTGCAGCTTGGTCACACATATCCAACTGCACTGACGTCCAAAGTGAAGGTTATGGCAGCATTACATTTTTTGCTATAGGTTCTGACCGATACACAGTGGCAACATCTAATGGAATGTCACAAACCATGTTCAGCCATGTTTTTCGTGATGTTTTAGAGGCATTGGTACATTACCTGGACCAGTACATAAAGTTCCTGACACCTGGAGAGTTGTCAGACATCAAGGGGGAATTTTTTGCCTTGGGACGGATAGCCCATGTCATTGGCTCCATTGATAGCACCCACGTTGCATTGATCCCACCAAGGGCAAATTAGGTGGTGTATCGCAACAGAAAACATTACCACCCCATCAATGTCCAGGTGGTAGGTTTGGCTGACGTTCCCAGGATCGGCACATGATGCATATATCATGAGGAACAGCGTCATCGCCCATTTGATGTCTCAGCTGCAACCTGACCTTGCCTGGCTTGTTGGTAGGTGATGTAGCATGTAGATGTTGTGTGGTGTATAGAATGTATGTCAGATAGTTCTCTGTTATCAAACAACTGAATCTTTTTTCTGTGTTCAATGTAGGAGACTCTGGATACCCCAGCCAGCCTTGGTTACTGACACCACTCCGTAACCCTGTCACCCCTGCAGAAGTGCGATTTAATGAGGCCCATGGTAGGACCCGGCGATTCGTGGAGCGGACTTTGGGCCTCCTGAAGACCAGATTCCATTATCTGGATCGCACAGGAGGAGCCCTCCAATATGCCCAACTTGAAGGTGCGCAAGATTATCACAGCTTGCTGCATTATCTTCAACCTGGCTATATGGAAGGAAATACCTCGCATACAGAATGAAGGCAACAGGCAGCCACCAGCGAGGGAGGATCCTGGACTGGGTCATGATGACAGTGGTGATGATGATGGCATGGATTAGAGACAACAGCTTATCCACAACTTTTTCATATTAGTGAAAGTATGCAATGAGAGGAGGTGACTACCCCAAATTGTTTGTTGTTGTGTTGCTGGTGGACAATGTGTATATATGGTTGTGAGTGTCCTTAGTTTTTTTGTAAGATGGGGTTTTTACATGGGTATGTTAACATGTACAGAGTTACTGTGAAGCCTAGCTAGTTTCAACAGTGTAAATCTTGTGCTTCAGATGGCATAGTTTACAAAACTGAACTACCTCAGTCCTGTTTTCCTGGCTCTATTCTATGTTTCTCCTTACTAGGATACTTTGTCATGTCAACTGCAGAGTTGTGACCTCACCAGACCTATGATGATGTGCCATTCTCCAACATTGAACAGTTGTTGAAATCCCTGACATGCCCTTCCTTCTGAATTGATGGTCATTTATTTTTTACTTGGGAGCATTCTGTTACTGTGCAATGTGATTTGACTTTGGGTTAAGGTGCAAGGTTGTTTCAGGAGAATAAACCTGTGCTCCACATAAAGGTGTGCCTTGTATGTTTTCACACATCCAAAGAATATTGTGAAACAAAACATATTCCATGATGATCTGGTTTGCTGAAATAATTGTTGTTTGTGCTTGCAAATGGTGATATCTTTGTCGACAATCAATTTTGCCCATGAACATGTCCAGTTTTTCACTTTGGGCTGCCTGCTGCTGTTCAATGGTCCTGAGGATCACACCGGCCTGGTCAAAATCTCCTTGGCAACCCTCTTAGGCATAGAGGATTCTGGAGAGGTTTGGGTGCTCCTCATCAGCAGCACCAGCTGCATGACGGCCCAGGTTCCCACGGCCCCTCCCACCACCCCTACCGACCTGAGAAGGACCAGTTGTTTGTGGCACAGTAAAAACTGAGCCTCCTTCTTCGTTGACAGAGATGTTGTCCCGCAACTCCAGAGTGCCCTGTGTTGCTGTGATGTTGGTTGTGTCCCGGGCTGCTATGTCAGTGAGGGTAGGGATCAGCTGGGTGTTGACAGCTGAGACAAGAGCAGCTACAGAGGATCCTGATGTAGCCGCTGCTGGTCCTGTGGGCCGACCCAAACCTGATGTGCCAGGTTGTTCCTCGTCGTACGAAGATGGTTGAGAGATATCTACGCCAGAGAGCTCCGGGCCTGTTAGAGTCTGGGACTGGCTGTCCTGGTTGCTTCCAGTGGTGTTCCCAGTTTGCCCTGTGGGTACAGAAATTACACATTGATTGATGTGAAGGTCCACTGCCCCTCAAATCATACCCATTACATAGGCTACTGAACCTAATGTAGTTAGATTGGCCTCCATGATGCTGGCCTCTGTTTTTTTAGTACAATGTATTTCGGACAAGATGTGGATTGATGGGCATGTCCACCTACATGCAGAAAGGGACACGTGTTTAGTTGACATTACTTGTCCAATGACATTGACTGGTTTGTGACACCCTGTGAATGACACAGGTAGGTTGATGTTGTCCACATCTTTACTTTCACTGTGCCATACGTACTCTTTCTCTTCCAATGTAGGCATTTTTTAAGCCTGTGTACTCTGCTTAGTGCATGTCTTTAGCAGTCACTTAGATAAGCCTGCTTACACACTCACAGTCTGTTAATCTTCCCAGACATTTTTGGAATGGTATGAGTGAAGTGCTTCTTATTCTTATCTCATTATACACATGTGAATGGCTGAGAGTACCAAAATGTGTGAATGCTTAGCTTTGTGCCTACAAAGATCATGTATTTTGTACAATGACTCCATTGTCAGATGAGTTCACAAACTCGGCTTTCTGCCATTTTCTGGCAAAGAGCTTTGATAAACTAAGGTTTGTGTGCTTGTGCTCTAATGGTGAAACTTATTCCCAACCTCCTTCCACCGGCCCTAACAGGCCACCAGGAAGAGTGTTGTCCAGAGAGTGTTGGTAAGTGTACTTGCAAGATATTTGTCACTGGTGGCTGGTGTTTGTAGCTGAGAGGCCTTTTGCCCCAAACACCAGTCACCAGCGTCAGCCATCTTGCCAGCGCAGTTTAACTCACTCGCAGGAAAGCAGAGTCACAGGTAGGCTGTTTGGGAAAGCTGAGAAGGTGGGTGTGGGCACAGGCCTGATGGGAGTTGTAGTCACAGCAAACACTTATCCTCCCACACAGCCCAAAAAGCCCCACTGGAACTCTGCTTTCCTGACAGTGAGTGGAAAAGTACTGACACTTGTGACTGGTGTTTGGAGCACAAGGCCTTGATGGGAGTTGTGGTCAAGTCAGACACCATTCAGACACCAGTGATGTCTATGGAGGTGTAACTGGTAACTTTGTTTCAATGTGGGGTAGGTACTTACCAGATTCTGGTGCTTCTGTGAGTCCATAGACGCTCTCAAGCAGAAGGATGGCATGCACCATCTCCTCCCATGAAGTGAAGTGCACAGGTTGTGCAGGGGGGCCATCGCCATTCTGCTGGCTTGAGCATTTTCCCTGGCCAGCAGTTATTTGACCCTTCTTCGCACATGCTAGTACCTACTCCTGATAGCATCCATTGTGCGCAGGACAGGTGCTTCAGTGTTTACCTTGTTGACTATCCTGTCCCACATTCTATTTCTCTGGGACAGGGGGGTCTGTTGGATTTGGTTTCCTAATAACTGTGACTCTAATCTGACTATTTCATCTACAAGAACTTCCAACTCCATCTATGTGAACCTTGGCGGCTTCCTTGGGGCCATGGTGGGGGTGAGTGTGAAGGTGAGGGTGAATAAGGAAGAGTTTGTGTTTGTGAGAATTGTTTTAACCAAAAGAAATCTGGTGGTGGGTGAAGTGTGAGTGTATGAGGCAGAGAGCAGGGAATGTGTGGCAAATTCTGTGACCTCTCAGCAGTACCGTTAACATAAAGGATCATGGTCATGTGTTTGGCCCTTTATATGGGTGGATTGGTGGGTGTGGCTAATATGTTTTCATTTGAATTTGGCGTTGCCAATGCTTGTTTTCACTGTTTTTATTAGTTTCTAATTGCCATTTGTAACATCAACCGAGATGGTTCACTAACCACTTTGGAAGTATCGCCATCTGTTCGCTGGGTAAACTCAGACTGATTCGTAACTGCAATGCTATTCTATAGCGTTTGCAAACAAATCAGTCGCATCGGGCTTGTTTCTGGACAATTCGTTCAGACGGATTGCATTCCGAAGGACTCAGTGAGAGTTTAACATGCACTGCATCGTAACCCGTTGTTCGGGAAGCTCGCGGTGATTCGTTTGGAAAGCTGCCGGAACCGATTCGGAGGGAATGCTTTCCTGACGAGATCGTAATCGGCCCCTTAGTAGTAAATATAGGAGTGGCCGGGGGAGTAGCTGAAAAATGGGGTGTACCTACTAGAAAATAGGTGGGGCCTAGGGATGAGTAACGGGGATTAAGAAGGGCTAGGGAGGGGTTTAGATAGGGCCATGCACCAACCCACAAATGAGTAAGCCCATTGTTATTCACAAACTGCTCTTCTAAAGTTACTACTGCCAGAAAAGACCCAAAGCAGAAGTAAATGTTCTCCAGCTCAGAGCTGGAGAATGTCCAGCCCAACACATGGCCAACCACTAGCGCTGCAACACCCTCACATTGAAAATAATGGAGGTAAAAGCATAAAATAAAACCGATGGGAAATAATATTAAATTAAACTATTTGAAAATATAAATACATTTATTTAATGTCTAAAATAAAATAAAATATATGTATTATCTTATATTACAATTGTTTAATAACCTTTGATTTTAAAAATTATTGTGACATTCATTTTTATTAAAATACAATTACATTACTTTTTATTAATGTAATCCATCACATTTAATAATTATTACTATACAACAAAACATATAGTTCCTTTACTTTATTAGGTGGGATTTTGTTTAATTTAAACTTTGGAAAAATAATGATTGAATTTAATATATATTAATGAAGTTTAATAAACTTTTCTCTATTCTTTACTATGGGGTGAAAGAACCCCGTCACTGGGACAGAGATCTCCCTACGGTAAAGTGTAGGGAACATTTAAAAAGTTGATTACACTTTAAAACTATTAGTAAAAATATTTGTATGTTAAATATTAGTGTAAATTAACTTGTATATCTATTTTAAATTGATTTTTTATTTAACAAAATAAAAAATGCGCTAGCACTTTTCAATTTATTTTCAATTAAAATAAATATATTAAATTTAACATTATTTTTAAAACATGTATTTAAAGGTTCTACCTAAAGCAAAATGTTTAAATCGATCTATTATTCATTAAACAATACAAAATGTTTGTATATAACTATTTTACATTTATTTTATTATTTTATTTATAAATAAAAGTTACATTTATTTAAAATTCAAAGTTATTCAATTTATCATAAAATAATATTCAATATTTATATTTAAATGATTTAAAATTAAATTGATACATGTATTTAAGTAGTCAAATACATTATTTTAATGTATGTAGTTCCTAAGGGGTTCTGTTTTAAGTCCTTGCCTGCATTATTTTCTACAGGAGGGTGTGCCTTATCAGTGGTTGCCCATTTGTGGGGTTGGACCTAGTAGTGATTCTTTTTGGCTGTATTAACTTACACTCGTAAATTTAGCACGAACCTCTGTTTGAAGGGGTGAAAACATGTCAGTCTAGACTTTTGAGTAGAGATGGGTGAGCCAACAAATTAACATGGAGAGCCGATCCAAAGCCGAGCCGAGGACCTGGATGGGCTCTGAGAAGCCATGCACGAGCCGAGCCCTTAAAATGTATGGCATACAAACTGTGCGACAAACTCTAAATTAAAATATGATTAGGACTCTTCAAAATGCTAAAAAGGGCATTTCTATAAAATGCAGAAGCATTTCACTCACCATAGTACATAAGAGTACATCACTTCATCAAGAAATGTATTAAAAGTGACAGTCCTTAAACATGAGCTTGTCTGCGGTTACACAATTTAGTCAAGCGGAGAAGTTGGGAAAAATCCCAGCTTTTTGATTTACATTGTACCATTTAGCCTCCAGAACGGTATTTCTTTCCCTCTATGTTTCACATCAAAGGTTAATGTTTTTCTCTAATTTTTGGAGATTATGTTAGAGGTGGGAGGGTGGAAGGCAGAAGAACCATGAACGTTTGGCTTGTTTTTGCCTTGAGATTCCAAGAGGACCTCCTGCTGAGTCAGAGTCAGGTATGTGGCTTGAGATATCAGTATCTCATCCACCTCTACGTTTGAGTAACTTTATATAAAATATATATAAAACTAGCTTACCCGTTGCGTGTTGCTGCGATCTCAGAAGAAAGGAAATTTAAGGAAACTTGTTATGATAACATTCAATTTACATTGTGTCATTTTTATTGAAACTTATTCATTTTAATATGGAAAACATTTTAAAGTGTTGTTTTAATTCTTTTTATTTATTCGAGTGCTTGTGAATACACTGTATTTTTTGTTTTTCCGTCTGGTGCGTACACAAATAAATCAGAAGGTTTTCCGACGCGTGAGCTGGCCACATACAGTTGTCCATGTGAGAAGCACGGATTCTTCATATCTAGTTCACACATTGCAGCGATTGTCCTTATGCTTTGTTGATGGTCATTGCAAAAGCGAGTCGCACCGTCCAGTGTTCAGGAGTGACTTTTGCGGTTCCACTTCCCGCGGCCGGGCTTAGCTCCGCCCCCCACCTTCACTGACCGGCTGGGCTTTGCTCCACCTGTCAAGCGCTCCTGACCGCAAGCCCCAGGAGCCTCAGGGGTACAACGCGATTTTCCCACGCGCCAGTAGGCGCATATAGACCCGCCTCCTCCCTCGTCCCGCGAGGATGCGCGCGTGACGCGCCGGGCCAAGCCCGGGCAAAGGGCAGGCCCTCTGTGGCCCTCAGAGGCACGAGGAGGACGGGCCAGGCCACATCACTTGGTCTTACAAGAGGAGGTAAAGGGACTGATTGCTGTATTGGACAGTAGTAATTGGCTACTATACTTAATACCACCCCATCAATGTCCAGGTGGTAGGTTTGGCTGACGTTCCCAGGATCGGCACATGATGCATATATCATGAGGAACAGCGTCATCGCCCATTTGATGTCTCAGCTGCAACCTGACCTTGCCTGGCTTGTTGGTAGGTGATGTAGCATGTAGATGTTGTGTGGTGTATAGAATGTATGTCAGATAGTTCTCTGTTATCAAACAACTGAATCTTTTTTCTGTGTTCAATGTAGGAGACTCTGGATACCCCAGCCAGCCTTGGTTACTGACACCACTCCGTAACCCTGTCACCCCTGCAGAAGTGCGATTTAATGAGGCCCATGGTAGGACCCGGCGATTCGTGGAGCGGACTTTGGTGCCCCTGAAGACCAGATTCCATTATCTGGATCGCACAGGAGGAGCCCTCCAATATGCCCAACTTGAAGGTGCGCAAGATTATCACAGCTTGCTGCATTATCTTCAACCTGGCTATGTGGAAGGAAATACCTCGCATACAGAATGAAGGCAACAGGCAGCCACCAGCGAGGGAGGATCCTGGACTGGGTCATGATGACAGTGGTGATGATGATGGCATGGATTAGAGACAACAGCTTATCCACAACTTTTTCATATTAGTGAAAGTATGCAATGAGAGGACGTGACGACCCCAAATTGTTTGTTGTTGTGTTGCTGGTGGACAATGTGTATATATGGTTGTGAGTGTCCTTAGTTTTTTTGTAAGATGGGGTTTTTACATGGGTATGTTAACATGTACAGAGTTACTGTGAAGCCTAGCTAGTTTCAACAGTGTAAATCTTGTGCTTCAGATGGCATAGTTTACAAAACTGAACTACCTCAGTCCTGTTTTCCTGGCTCTATTCTATGTTTCTCCTTACTAGGATACTTTGTCATGTCAACTGCAGAGTTGTGACCTCACCAGACCTATGATGATGTGCCATTCTCCAACATTGAACAGTTGTTGAAATCCCTGACATGCCCTTCCTTCTGAATTGATGGTCATTTATTTTTTACTTGGGAGCATTCTGTTACTGTGCAATGTGATTTGACTTTGGGTTAAGGTGCAAGGTTGTTTCAGGAGAATAAACCTGTGCTCCACATAAAGGTGTGCCTTGTATGTTTTCACACATCCAAAGAATATTGTGAAACAAAACATATTCCATGATGATCTGGTTTGCTGAAATAATTGTTGTTTGTGCTTGCAAATGGTGATATCTTTGTCGACAATCAATTTTGCCCATGAACATGTCCAGTTTTTCACTTTGGGCTGCCTGCTGCTGTTCAATGGTCCTGAGGATCACACCGGCCTGGTCAAAATCTCCTTGGCAACCCTCTTAGGCATGGAGGATTCTGGAGAGGTTTCGGTGCTCCTCATCAGCAGCACCAGCTGCATGACGGCCCAGGTTCCCACGGCCCCTCCCACCACCCCTACCGACCTGAGAAGGACCAGTTGTTTGTGGCACAGTAAAAACTGAGCCTCCTTCTTCGTTGACAGAGATGTTGTCCCGCAACTCCAGAGTGCCCTGTGTTGCTGTGATGTTGGTTGTGTCCCGGGCTGCTATGTCAGTGAGGGTAGGGATCAGCTGGGTGTTGTCAGCTGAGACAAGAGCAGCTACAGAGGATCCTGATGTAGCCGCTGCTGGTCCTGTGGGCCGACCCAAACCTGATGTGCCAGGTTGTTCCTCGTCGTACGAAGATGGTTGAGAGATATCTACGCCAGAGAGCTCCGGGCCTGTTAGAGTCTGGGACTGGCTGTCCTGGTTGCTTCCAGTGGTGTTCCCAGTTTGCCCTGTGGGTACAGAAATTACACACTGATTGATGTGAAGGTCCACTGCCCCTCAAATCATACCCATTACATAGGCTACTGAACCTAATGTAGTTAGATTGGCCTCCATGTGCTGGCCTCTGTTTTTTAGTACAATGTATTTCGGACAAGATGTGGATTGATGGGCATGTCCACCTACATGCAGAAAGGGACACGTGTTTAGTTGACATTACTTGTCCAATGACATTGACTGGTTTGTGACACCCTGTGAATGACACAGGTAGGTTGATGTTGTCCACATCTTTACTTTCACTGTGCCATACGTACTCTTTCTCTTCCAATGTAGGCATTTTTTAAGCCTGTGTACTCTGCTTAGTGCATGTCTTTAGCAGTCACTTAGATAAGCCTGCTTACACACTCACAGTCTGTTAATCTTCCCAGACATTTTTGGAATGGTATGAGTGAAGTGCTTCTTATTCTTATCTCATTATACACATGTGAATGGCTGAGAGTACCAAAATGTGTGAATGCTTAGCTTTGTGCCTACAAAGATCATGTATTTTGTACAATGACTCCATTGTCAGATGAGTTCACAAACTCGGCTTTCTGACATTTTCTGGCAAAGAGCTTTGATAAACTAAGGTTTGTGTGCTTGTGCTCTAATGGTGAAACTTATTCCCAACCTCCTTCCACCGGCCCTAACAGGCCACCAGGAAGAGTGTTGTCCAGAGAGTGTTGGTAAGTGTACTTGCAAGATATTTGTCACTGGTGGCTGGTGTTTGTAGCTGAGAGGCCTTTTGCCCCAAACACCAGTCACCAGCGTCAGCCATCTTGCCAGCGCAGTTTAACTCACTCGCAGGAAAGCAGAGTCACAGGTAGGCTGTTTGGGAAAGCTGAGAAGGTGGGTGTGGGCACAGGCCTGATGGGAGTTGTAGTCACAGCAAACACTTATCCTCCCACACAGCCCATAAAGCCCCACTGGAACTCTGCTTTCCTGACAGTGAGTGGAAAAGTACTGACACTTGTGACTGGTGTTTGGAGCACAAGGCCTTGATGGGAGTTGTGGTCAAGTCAGACACCATTCAGACACCAGTGATGTCTATGGAGGTGTAACTGGTAACTTTGTTTCAATGTGGGGTAGGTACTTACCAGATTCTGGTGCTTCTGTGAGTCCATAGACGCTCTCAAGCAGAAGGATGGCATGCACCATCTCCTCCCATGAAGTGAAGTGCACAGGTTGTGCAGGGGGGCCATCGCCATTCTGCTGGCTTGAGCATTTTCCCTGGCCAGCAGTTATTTGACCCTCCTTCGCACATGCTAGTACCTACTCCTGATAGCATCCATTGTGCGCAGGACAGGTGCTTCAGTGTTTACCTTGTTGACTATCCTGTCCCACATTCTATTTCTCTGGGACAGGGGGGTCTGTTGGATTTGGTTTCCTAATAACTGTGACTCTAATCTGACTATTTCATCTACAAGAACTTCCAACTCCATCTATGTGAACCTTGGCGGCTTCCTTGGGGCCATGGTGGGGGTGAGTGTGAAGGTGAGGGTGAATAAGGAAGAGTTTGTGTTTGTGAGAATTGTTTTAACCAAAAGAAATCTGGTGGTGGGTGAAGTGTGAGTGTATGAGGCAGAGAGCAGGGAATGTGTGGCAAATTCTGTGACCTCTCAGCAGTACCGTTAACATAAAGGATCATGGTCATGTGTTTGGCCCTTTATATGGGTGGATTGGTGGGTGTGGCTAATATGTTTTCATTTGAATTTGGCGTTGCCAATGCTTGTTTTCACTGTTTTTATTAGATTCTAATTGCCATTTGTAACATCAACCGAGATGGTTCAGTAACCACTTTGGAAGTATCGCCATCTGTTCGCGGGGTAAACTCAGACTGATTCGTAACTGCAATGCTATTCTATAGCGTTTGCAAACAAATCAGTCGCATCGGGCTTGTTTCTGGACAATTCGTTCAGACGGATTGCATTCCGAAGGACTCAGTGAGAGTTTAACATGCACTGCATCGTAACCCGTTGTTCGGGAAGCTCGCGGTGATTCGTTTGGAAAGCTGCCGGAACCGATTCGGAGGGAATGCTTTCCTGACGAGATCGTAATCGGCCCCTTAGTAGTAAATATAGGAGTGGCCGGGGGAGTAGCTGAAAAATGGGGTGTACCTACTAGAAAATAGGTGGGGCCTAGGGATGAGTAACGGGGATTAAGAAGGGCTAGGGAGGGGTTTAGATAGGGCCATGCACCAACCCACAAATGAGTAAGCCCATTGTTATTCACAAACTGCTCTTCTAAAGTTACTACTGCCAGAAAAGACCCAAAGCAGAAGTAAATGTTCTCCAGCTCAGAGCTGGAGAATGTCCAGCCCAACACATGGCCAACCACTAGCGCTGCAACACCCTCACATTGAAAATAATGGAGGTAAAAGCATAAAATAAAACCGATGGGAAATAATATTAAATTAAACTATTTGAAAATATAAATACATTTATTTAATGTCTAAAATAAAATAAAATATATGTATTATCTTATATTACAATTGTTTAATAACCTTTGATTTTAAAAATTATTGTGACATTCATTTTTATTAAAATACAATTACATTACTTTTTATTAATGTAATCCATCACATTTAATAATTATTACTATACAACAAAACATATAGTTCCTTTACTTTATTAGGTGGGATTTTGTTTAATTTAAACTTTGGAAAAATAATTATTGAATTTAATATATATTAATGAAGTTTAATAAACTTTTCTCTATTCTTTACTATGGGGTGAAAGAACCCCGTCACTGGGACAGAGATCTCCCTACGGTAAAGTGTAGGGAACATTTAAAAAGTTGATTACACTTTAAAACTATTAGTAAAAATATTTGTATGTTAAATATTAGTGTAAATTAACTTGTATATCTATTTTAAATTGATTTTTTATTTAACAAAATAAAAAATGCGCTAGCACTTTTCAATTTATTTTCAATTAAAATAAATATATTAAATTTAACATTATTTTTAAAACATGTATTTAAAGGTTCTACCTAAAGCAAAATGTTTAAATCGATCTATTATTCATTAAACAATACAAAATGTTTGTATATAACTATTTTACATTTATTTTATTATTTTATTTATAAATAAAAGTTACATTTATTTAAAATTCAAAGTTATTCAATTTATCATAAAATAATATTCAATATTTATATTTAAATGATTTAAAATTAAATTGATACATGTATTTAAGTAGTCAAATACATTATTTTAATGTATGTAGTTCCTAAGGGGTTCTGTTTTAAGTCCTTGCCTGCATTATTTTCTACAGGAGGGTGTGCCTTATCAGTGGTTGCCCATTTGTGGGGTTGGACCTAGTAGTGATTCTTTTTGGCTGTATTAACTTACACTCGTAAATTTAGCACGAACCTCTGTTTGAAGGGGTGAAAACATGTCAGTCTAGACTTTTGAGTAGAGATGGGTGAGCCAACAAATTAACATGGAGAGCCGATCCAAAGCCGAGCCGAGGACCTGGATGGGCTCTGAGAAGCCATGCACGAGCCGAGCCCTTAAAATGTATGGCATACAAACTGTGCGACAAACTCTAAATTAAAATATGATTAGGACTCTTCAAAATGCTAAAAAGGGCATTTCTATAAAATGCAGAAGCATTTCACTCACCATAGTACATAAGAGTACATCACTTCATCAAGAAATGTATTAAAAGTGACAGTCCTTAAACATGAGCTTGTCTGCGGTTACACAATTTAGTCAAGCGGAGAAGTTGGGAAAAATCCCAGCTTTTTGATTTACATTGTACCATTTAGCCTCCAGAACGGTATTTCTTTCCCTCTATGTTTCACATCAAAGGTTAATGTTTTTCTCTAATTTTTGGAGATTATGTTAGAGGTGGGAGGGTGGAAGGCAGAAGAACCATGAACGTTTGGCTTGTTTTTGCCTTGAGATTCCAAGAGGACCTCCTGCTGAGTCAGAGTCAGGTATGTGGCTTGAGATATCAGTATCTCATCCACCTCTACGTTTGAGTAACTTTATATAAAATATATATAAAACTAGCTTACCCGTTGCGTGTTGCTGCGATCTCAGAAGAAAGGAAATTTAAGGAAACTTGTTATGATAACATTCAATTTACATTGTGTCATTTTTATTGAAACTTATTCATTTTAATATGGAAAACATTTTAAAGTGTTGTTTTAATTCTTTTTATTTATTCGAGTGCTTGTGAATACACTGTATTTTTTGTTTTTCCGTCTGGTGCGTACACAAATGAATCAGAAGGTTTTCCGACGCGTGAGCTGGCCACATACAGTTGTCCATGTGAGAAGCACGGATTCTTCATATCTAGTTCACACATTGCAGCGATTGTCCTTATGCTTTGTTGATGGTCATTGCAAAAGCGAGTCGCACCGTCCAGTGTTCAGGAGTGACTTTTGCGGTTCCACTTCCCGTGGCCGGGCTTAGCTCCGCCCCCCACCTTCACCGACCGGCCGGGCTTTGCTCCACCTGTCAAGCGCTCCTGACCGCAAGCCCCAGGAGCCTCAGGGGTACAACGCGATTTTCCCACGCGCCAGTAGGCGCATATAGACCCGCCTCCTCCCTCGTCCCGCGAGGATGCGCGCATGACGCGCCGGGCAGAGCCCGGGCAAAGGGCAGGCCCTCTGTGGCCCTCAGAGGCATGAGGAGGACGGGCCAGGCCACATCACTTGGTCTTACAAGAGGAGGTAAAGGGACTGATTGCTGTATTGGACAGTAGTAATTGGCTACTATACTTAATACTTTTGGTTCACTTCTAAGCCATATCAGGAGCCACAAAGAGGTTGCCAATAAACTAACCCTTTGGTCGGATTCTTGCCAGAGGATGCCAGATAAATATGTTAATAAAACGCTGCCTCCTATGTGTGGAGTTACCGATAATATCATTTCCGACCAGCTTATAGACAGCCCAATTAACAATCAATTCTCCTCACAAACAACTAGTACAGCGTGTAGCATCTCACTGTTGGAGGAACTAAATAGTCTGTGTAAGACTAGGTATGCCCCTTCAGGATTACCCTCCCCCCCAACTAATATTAATCCGTCGGTCTCAAACGAAAGAGTGCCGGAACCCTTCCCCATATTCACAAAAACCATTACCCAATGCATAGCACCCGCCCGGCCTACACCTATCAAAAGGAAGCATGACGGGGATAAATATAATGAGAACTTATCCAAAATACAAATAATACAGAGTGGGTTTTCAACCTCAACTCTACCTCCTACAAACTCCCCCCCAATTCCAGAGGTGGCTAAAAAATTAGACAATTTAGCCCCCTCTACACAGATGGCTCTATTGTCAACGATCGAACAATTGATCAAATCTATTATACATCCCCTGATCGACAAAATTAACACCTTGGGGGATAGACTGACAGGGATTGAGGAAAAAATCTAATTCAATCTGTTACCCCCTATCCACGATACTATACCTAACCATCCCTTGGCAACTGCTCCTCCTAATGCGCCTAAACTAACCACTCAAAACATAGCACCGCAAACTCAAGTCCCAACTCTCACTTCTTTGCCCTTAAATGCTCCCAAAGCCTCTCCTAAACCCACTACAGTGCATAACACTGTCCCTAGAGTAGAGAGAAACAGGGTTTCTCGCATTTATTTACCTCCAGAGGCGGCTCCATTTGTGTGCGTCCTCTCAGGAGTCCCGCAACTGAACAAGGGAAAATTAGAGATACAACAAGATCTGTTAAATAAGGTCCAGTTCTGGTTATCTAAAAATAGACCCCTACACCATGGTTTTGATGGCAGGATTATCAGCGTAAGGAGAGTGGGTTGGTTAGCCAAGTTCAAAAAGATATTAATGGTGACCTGGGATTATTTAGATTCAGAAGTAGATGTATCGTTCCATACCTCCAAACTTGGCCCCCTACTGAAGGTGATGGCCCCATATCTACCTGGGATCTACATGACTTTTACCCAAGCACCTCATACATCCCTGCTCCCAGGCCAATAGCTGAGGTTAGTACTAGGCTGGGTAGAGGAGTTTGTTTACCGTATTGGTGAAGTATCCCTGCGCCTAATAGTTATGATCTACCGCACAATAGACCCAAGCACTACAACCCTTAATAACTTTCCTAGTGATGTAATGGAAGAACTGCTAACATGAATCCTGTAAAGTATGTTATTATGTTTTTAACCTTTAATCTGTAGATAATCTGTGCTTCATATGTATGTACTTCTTAATTATGATTGTATTTTTTAACTGTACGCTTTTATGATTTTTTTTTTAAACAAAATCGAATAAAGCAAATCGAATCGAGTCGCACCGTAAACTGTAAACGTTCAGTATTGGAAAGATTATGAGGGCCCTGGGGGGCCGATATTTAACGAATTGTTTTTGTTTTTTGTTTTTGCCAGAAACCTTTGCAGGAGTGTACTCAACAACTTTCAACAAATGTATTTATTTCTTTAAATTTTTTTTAAAAAATGTTTTGCCAGAAACCTTCGAGGTAGTGTACTCAACAACTTCCCAAAGTTTCATGGCGATCGAATGAATGGTGTAGTAATGCATAAAGGACAAACAAACATACTTTCTATTTTATATATATAGATATTGAACAGCCAAAAGTAGTTAAGTTACTCAAAGGTGTAAGAGTAAACAGTTATTAACTTACTAACATGTGTGAGTTATCTTTGTAAATAGCTCCAAATATGTTTTGTCATCTTACCAGCTTGTATTGATGTGTTTGTTATTGCACTACAAACTCTGCATTTATTCGACATATCTGCAAACATACTCAAAGGATTTCAGCTTTTTGAGGAAGAGTAATAGTATGATAATGATGTGACTATGTTTTACAATAAATAAAATGCCTCTTACCATTAAAACAATTGTGCAAGTTTCCTCAGAGTTTCAAGACCATATTATAAAGGAAGTTGTCAAAGACTTGCACTATCCTTATAATGTATTGCAGAGGTTACATTGTCAAGCAATCAACGTCATTTCCAATGGCCTTCTGCTTGAACGGCTATAGAAATACGATGTCTGTGACATGACTTTGCGATTGCTAGCATCTTAACTACAGAATCACACCTTTCAGGTGGTTCAACAATCTTTCTCAACTGAGGTGTTCTCGAAGTGGCAGGGGATGCCACAGGGCTCTGCACTGAGCGCAACCTTGTTCAATCTTTACATGTGCCCCCAGCAGATGTCATCGAGCTTTGCGAGCTTTGCGGCTTTAACATTGTGTCATACGCCGATGACACGCAGCTTATTATCATTTTGACTCAGGATGAGGCATTCTCTGTGGCTCAGGTTAGATCTTACATAGTTGAGCTAGCGGAGAGGATGGATTACAATTGCCTCAGACTTAATGGCGAAAAAACTGAGGTCCCATCCTAGGAAAATAACCATGTATTTGGTCTACTGTTTGACGCTAATTTATTATTTGACAGCCAGATCTCCAGCCTAGCGGGAAATGTTTTGGAATTCTAAAAACATTGAACAAGAACATGGGCCTTCTCCCCTAAGCTGCCAGAAAATCAGTTTGCCAGGCACTGGTCATGTCCAAACTAGACTATTGTAATGTGTTATATATCAAGACCTGACAAGGTAGATTGGGAAAGCACCTGAGGGTGCAGAATGCGGCCGCATGTCTGCTGCTCAATCTCCTGAGGCGAGGCGTTCGCCCACTGGACCAGCTCTTGTCAAACTACATTGTCTTCCTGTGAGCAAGACAGTGTCCTTTAAAGCTATGTGCTTTTGCCATAAAAATTTGAACAGAAAAGTTCCTCAATATCTATATATTCTCTATTGAAGCCTTATCGATCCAGCAGAAGTCTTAGGTCTACAGGGACCTCACTCACCGTGATTTCAACAGTGAAAAAGCACGTATTGGAGGGTGTTCTTTTAGCTTTCTAGCTCCCAGAATGTGGAACACCATGCCTCTGGCTCTGCGACAGTAACCAGACTATCAATAGAGACTTCAAATCTAGATTTTTAGGCAAATGTAAGGAACTGCTGAATGTGTTACATAGTTTCTGTACTGAAGAAGGAATTCCTATCGCGGGGACACTTCAGATGGAGTAATCAGGTGGTCTGCAAATCAACTATTATTATTGTTATTGGCACTCTTACTCAGACACCCATGAATCCTGCACCATTCAAACCTCTTCTGGGAACACTTCCTCCAATGCTTCACTCAGGAAGGTTATCCATTGTTATGTGGCCAATCAATCGAAACACGAAACACATTTCAAAACAGTTTCACAAATAAATAGGGAAAAAGAACAACAATGAAGAAGAGATATATATTTAACAAACCTAGATCATCAGGGCAAAAATATAATTACATAAAGACATTTGACATTTGAAGTGCAGTGCCGTCACACAAAATCCATCAATCTTTGTAATTGAATCTGAACTCTTCAAAGCCAATATAATACAATAGGTTCAGAATTGTCAGGTAAAATCTCTGACGTAGCAGGCCCTATCCTCTGAACCCACAACCCTAAATCTGGCTCTCAAACGAACATGCCCATCCACCTCAACAACCTCTCCCACCATGTTGACATTCATCTTACATCACAACATCATTAATCACTCTTACCATTCTATTCAAACTCCACCAAGGCCCATTATTCAACACCGTAGATGTCTTTCCAACATACTTCAAATATATTAGAATTTCATTGAACCTTCCTTAAATTTACCACATTTCCTAATCCTACACACATCACCAACCTTTACTCTTTACTTCCTCCCAATGTTTTAAATTTCCACTTATATATTTACAATTCTTTCACTGTTTCATTTCAACACAACTCCTTAACTGTTTATACACATTAGAAAAATCACATATCATAACCAAAATGCATTATTTTCATCCTTCTGCACAAACAAAATGTAAATCAAACATAAGATTCATGCATAAGAATCTGTACAAGGGTCTCCCCTTATTTGAGGGGTCTGAAATTAGGCCTTGGGTTACCCAAATGACTGTGCCCCCCTTACTTGTTGGGGAATGCAACAGCAGGAGGCAGTTCAGGTCACTTTCTGGCAGTGTCACTTCCTGGGTACTAGGAGCCATTTCTAGACCCGATGCTGTTTGTAGTGACATTGAACAAGGAACTGTATTGGCAGGGGCGTAGGAGACACTAAAATTCTGGGGGGGACAGGGACAACCTTGTGGATTTTCCATTGACCCTATACAAATCACCACCCGTTAAACAAATGCATTCGCATAGTTTTGAAGTGAAATATTGAGAAAAGTAGGCATGTAGTCACAGTTTGCATGTATGCTTTATTGTTGTTTGCATTCACATAGTAATCAGACCAAATGTTAAAAAAAATTTATATGAATCTTGCATCTTCACCACCAAGCAAAAAAGGATGCTGACTTCGGGTGAGGGCGTCATGGTTGCAAGTGCATTATGGCTTGAAAAGTACCTGCTGCTGCATTCCTGGTCTCCAGAAATTTTCAGGCAACAATAAAAATGTGAAGATAACTTCAGTGATTATTGATCTTTATTGAGAGAGATCAGAGGTCTGAGTACTGGAAGTTTTGACTCATGGTAAGGTAGCCACAGTGGGGTAATATGCCCGCTACAAAGATCGTGTACCACGCAGATCACAAAATGCATATAATGTAAATAGGTCAGTGAGTTACTGCTTTTGTCTGAGAGATTCATTTGCTATTTGCAGTTTATAAGTTAAAATCCTAACACTGAACAGTGAGCTATTACCCTTCATCAAAGAGATGCATGAAAACTGCAAGGTATAGATTAGAACGTTATGATTTTTACCCAGTCTTTCATTATCCTAAAGTTTGAAAATGGGTTCATTAGCATGGAAATCAATTCTGAATATTAAAGAGAACCCCCAACCATGGTGTTATGTTTTAAATTCTGGGTTTGTGCCTCTCTAGTGTTTTTTTTATTTTTATTTTTATTTTTTTTTGTCCTCATTGGCCCTTGACTCGGTCCAATTGTGCTCCTGACCATATAGCCATCGGGGCGGCTCGCTACTCAACACCACGAAGCCCATCAGTGAACTCCCAGTGTACAGAGAGACCGTCCCGGTGTCACCCGCAGAGCTTGGACGTACCTTCTCCCTTCAGGTCGGTTTGACCAGTTGTCCAAAATCTATACTGTGCCACCCTTTGGACAAGGAGATTTTGGGCCTAATCATCGGACCCGGGGAAAAGAAAAAAAAAAAAAAAAAAAAAAAAAAACCCCGGGTTGACTAACTGTCCCTTTTCCAATTGACCAAATAATCCCAAAATCTCACCGATCGGGGGCTACATGTTCTGGATAAGTCCTGCTTTGATATTACATATAATGAAGACAGCCACTCTGCATGTGTTGGGGGGTTTGTGCTTATCCAGTTTTTGCAGATCTCCCTTCTTGCCAATAAAATGGCATAAAACAGAAATTCTCTTTCTAGTCCCTTGATGTTATCGTTGGTTCCAAAAATGATCAGCAGCCATGAGCACCGGATGGATAAACCCAGGATAGATTCAAGTGTTGCTCTGACTTCGTTCCAGAAAGTAGCGATGTTCGGGCAATCCCAAAACATATGGAGGTCTGAGGCAGCTGGAAGAGAGCATTTGGGACAGCACTTCCCCGGTTGAAACTTTGACAGGCGTTTAGGAGAATAATATGCTCTATGAAGTGTATAAAGATGGTTACGCCGCAACCATGCGGGCTTGATAATTTTATAAAGGAGGAAAAAAGATTCCTCCCATGTGCCCTCCATATCTGCTTCCCCCTCCGCGCCCCAGAGCTTTTCCAGTAAGTTGAGATCCCTCTCTTCATCCTCTATGATATGCCAATAAAAAAGTGCTACTTCCTTTTTCCCAGGAGGTCTATCAACTAGGGTGTTTTCTAGCAAACTCTCCTCGCCCATCATTGCTTTCTTCTTAGTTTGAGCCCGAAGCCAGCTACTTAGTTGCCAAAATACTAACCAAGAGAGTGTTGATGTTACCTTATGCTTAAAAATATCCCAGCTTATGATTGATCTTTCCACCAGTATATCGCCCCACTGTGTGATATTCGCATCTAACAATACCCTTTTAACTGTGTTGGCTTCTTGTGATGTTAATCCCGGTAAATCCCAAATCGGGGCATGTTTAGATAAGTAGCCTATCCCAACTTTAGATTTAATTCGAGACCATTCTTTTACAGTGCCTGATAATGTTTTTAATCTAATTTTTTTGAAGAACTTCTGGTGCCCGAACTTGAAAAGGAAACCGTTCACAGGAAGGTCCGAACCTATTAGCATAGCCTTATACATATGCCCATTTGCATTTTCCCAAGGGATCTTAAGCAGCATCCTAGAGTGGGTCAGATGAAATGCCCAAGAGTAATATTCTAGGTCTGGCAATGCGAGCCCCCCTTTTTCTCTTCTCCTTCTTAGTTTTTTCCAGGATATTCTGCTGGATTTATACCCCCAGACAAAGGAATTTATGTTTTGCTGACATTTTACAAGCTGTTTAGTATCAAAAGATAACGGGATAGAATTAAAAATAAAAGTAAATTTCGGAAGGATATTCATTTTTATCAGGCTGGTTCTCCCATAGATGGTAAGCGGGAGAAAGGACCAAGCTTTCATCAAGGTTTGAGATTCTCGAGAGATACGAGCTAGATTGTTTTGGGCCAAATGTTGTAACTCTTTAGTGATTGTAATTCCCAGATACCTCAATGAAGATTTTATCGGGAGCTGAAGATTTTGAATGTTCCAGACCATAATTTCGGTTTTCCCTGCGTTAATTTCATATCCTGAAAATCTACCGAAATCCTCCGCTTTCTTTATAATAATTGGATATGCCAACGCAGGATCAGATGTGTAGATGATTATATCATCTGCGTACAAACCAATCTTTTTTTCCCAGCCCGAAAAATTAAAATGTGGAATGTTAGTATCCTCCCTAATAGACTGAGCAAAGGGTTCTACATACAAATTAAAAAGAAGTGGGGATAAGGGACAACCCTGCCTTGTTCCGCGACTAATTTTGAAAGGAGTGGTCCGTGTACCATTAATTAATAGGGAAGCTCTGGGATTATTATATAATAAACTTATAGCTCTGCAAAACTTAGGGCCCAGATGGTATCTTTCCATAATTAAGTTTAAATATTCCCAGTTTACCCTATCAAATGCTTTAGTAGCATCTAGAGTCATGATAGCCAGGGGTAGACCAAAGGTTGAGGCAATATCCACCGCTCCCACCAAGTCATAAGTTAAGTCGGCCAGTTGCCGGCCTCTAATAAATCCCTTTTGATCAGGGTGGATAATTGTGCCTATCTCGCTTCCCAATCTCTCGGCCAAGATTGAAGTAAAGATTTTGTAATCGTTATTGAGAAGCGAGATTGGACGGTATGATCCACACTCAGCTGGGTCTTTACCTATTTTCAATATTAAAGCTATATTGGCTTCTCCCCAGGAGCTTGGTGGTGTCTCTCCCTTAATCATTATGTTGTTGAAAAGATTCGTAAGGACAGGGGTAAGGGTAGAATTGAGTACCCTATATAATTCTCCTGGGAGGCCATCTGGGCCCGCAGCCTTGCCCTGGGCCAGTAGCTTAATGGTATTAGTAACTTCCAACTCAGTTATGGCTTTATCTATTTTTTCCCTTTGGTGATTTTCCAATTCTGGGAGAGTTGTATTACTCAACCATTCATTCCTTTCATTCAGGTTGACATTGATCTCCTCTGTGTAGATATTTTGAAAGAACTCATTAAAAGCTTCGCCGATAGCTGTGTCTGTAGATCTACTCTCGGCTTCCCCAGCAACCCTCACTTCCTTAATGTGATTCCTGGACTGATCAGCTTTGATTTTCCAGGCCAACACCTTGCCAGCCGATTCGCCATATTCAAAGTGGGCAATTTTGCTTGCCTGCCATCTTTTATTTATCCTTTCCTGCAATATTATATCCAACTTGGCCTTTAATTCTATTTTCTTCTCCTGGTTATCAAATGAAATCTGGTCTGATGATTCTAATTGTGACAATTCATGCTCTATTTGACTAATCCCCTCTTCATATTTCTTTCTCCTGAAAGAAGCCCTACTTGTAATACACCCCCTAATAAAGGCCTTCCAAGCCTCCCATGCATTGACTAGAGAGGCAGAGCCTAAGTTTTGCTCTAAAAAGAAAGCCGTTTCCTGCATCAAATATTCTTTTTCCTCATCATCCAATAGAATTGTTCTATCAAAAGACCAGGTTCGATGAGCAACTTTCTGCTCTAATTTTAGCGAAAAAAAAATGGCAGAATGATCTGACATATGTAAAGGCAGATATGTTATGTTTTTAACCAGATCCTTAATTGAAAGACTGAATAGGGCATAGTCAATACGCGATTTGTGTCTATATTTGTAGTTGTGATATGAGACGCCCATAGCGCTCCCAGCTCTTTGTCTCCATAGATCTATCAACCCAAGATTTGACATAGATCTAAGTAATGTCTCCCTCATATTACTATGTACTATGGCCCTAGAAGTTGCTGATTTATCTAATTTTGGATCTAAAACGAGATTGAAGTCTCCTACCCATATTATAGGGTCAGGGCAAGAGATCAGTTGGTTTTGTAAGATATTTAAATAAGAAGGATCATCCTGGTTAGGCCCATAATAACTAATGATAGTAACAGGCCTTGAATTTAGTTGAGCATTGGCTATCAGCCATCTACCGCTAGCATCTGTTTTCCAGCTCATAATCTGGGCTTTCGCTGTTTTTTTAAAAATAATGGCGTTGCCGCGAATACTAGCGTTGTGGTCCGTAGTTATAAATTTATCGACCCATTTGAGCTTCTTAAATATATCGGTTATTTCCTGTTTATTCAGATGTGTTTCTTGGATCGCAATTATCTGCGCGGGTGAATCTCTTAAATATTGTAAAATTCTATTTCTTCTAGCCCTAACGCGCAGACCATTTACGTTCCAAGATAAAAATGTAATGTCTGGCATTAATTATGAAGCTAATTGTCACTATATCCCTGTCCTTGGTTCTCTTAGTAATCTTAACAGATATTTTATCCTGAACTATATCCCTACAAGTTTTGGTGAAATAATATCTTTGAGACACAATTGGATCCGTTTTATGCGTTATTGTAAACTTTATTTTATGAGGACTTTTATTCTTTGCCTTCCCTCCCCCCTCCCTCCCACCCCTGGAAAACCCCCCCGACTTACTCTGGCATGCTGGTTTGCCAGCTTGTCATCTCTGACATGTTCCCACTCCATACCCAGATGTCTAGCTTTTACATTTTCTTTCCTGGTCGCTGTAATTACGGTATAAGTAATGGTGGTTAGTAGGTGGAATCATATATCTTTTATCTAGTGATGCTTCCATGACGTATTATTACTATTCATAACAGTTTAATATGGAAAACAATAGATTAGGGTAAATTGGGGTAGTAATGTGGGAATCATGAATAAACGTCATTACAACCTATGGGTTCAGGAATTTTAACGTGTATATATGTTGTGTTGGAGGTCCATAGTGAAATTTTCCGATTGATGCTACTTTATAGTGGATCCCCCATAATGCATTAGTGGATAGATTGTGACCCCTCACCCATGTGCTGAATACTTAAGTGTTAGTTATTCATTTATTTATTCCTTTTTATTTATTTATTTATTTTTATTTATTTATTTATTTATTTATTTATTTATTTATTTATTTATATATATATATATTTTTTTTTTTTTTTTATTTTTTTTCCTCCTTTTTTTTTTTTTTCTCTTTTTTTTTCCCCTTTATGTATTATTATTTTTTATTTTTTTTTATTTTTTACCCCTATTTATCCTTTCTATTCCCATCTTTTTTTTTTTTTTTTTTCTCCTCTTCCTTTTTTCCTTCCCCTTTTTATTTAAACTCTGATTACAGAAAGCTCACGAGAATGTCATCCCCTGTCCGGGTGGGTTGCGTGTTCACTAATCTCAGCAAGTAGCTCGTCTGCCTCCAGGGGGGACTTAGCATTGTACATTTTATTATTGTACATTATCCTTAGAAAGGCAGGAAATCTTAATTGCACTGTGGCACCCAGGCTTCTGAACTTCTCCATCCGTTGACCCAATTCCCACTGTCTATCCAACGTTGTTCTGGAGAGATCCGATCTCACTTCGAAAGAAAAATCAGATGCTTTCACAGACTTGACTTTCAATGCTGCGGTCAAGATCCTCTCTTTCATGGAATATGTTAAGAAGTTTACTAAGATCTTCCTAGGCTTGTCTCTGCCCTGTTTAATGCGGAAAGGGTCCCGATGTACCCTCTGAATATCTAGCTCAATCTCGGTCAAAGATTCGTCCAAACTCAGTGACTCTTTTAGTAGAGCTGCGACAAACTTTTTTAGATCTCCTCCTTCCTTTCCCTCCGGTATTTTCAGAAGTCTTAGGTTGTTCCTTCTGGAAAAATTTTCTAGAGACTCTACCCTCTCTTTGACTGAGTTCCCTTCTCGTCGTAGAGACTGGATCTTCCCTTCTGCGGTCTCCAATTTAGCCTTTAGCTCATCAACGCAGTTCTCTAGACCCCCGGTTCTAAGTGTAAGACCATCTACTTTAGATTCTAGATTTTCACACATTGTGCGGATCTCTGATTGGGTGCGTCTGGACTCTTCAAATGATCTCTTTGACTCTTCAAACCCATTTCTGATCTCTTCTCTCATACTGAGAAGTATGGCTTGAATAGTATCGTCACTGCCGGAGTTTTCACTTCCTCCACTGTCTTGTTCCAGCCCTTTATTCTCACTCGCTGTTCCTGAGATCATTACTTGCTGTTCAGGCAGAGAGACTGCATTAATATCACCCTCTGCTGGGTCTCCCATCCCTGTGCCGCAAGTTCGCGCACCAAGCTCTACTGCTTCACCTTCTTTCTCTTTCAACTGGGGTGTAGAAGTGTCACTTGCTGATGGAGGAGCGAATAAGGTAGAGTGTGGGTTTTGGGACTCTTGATTTATATTTAAGACCTGAGGGAGAACCTTAAAATATGACTTCAACGAAGGTGTAATTCGGGAGGTTTTACTAGCTTTTGTTATAGGTCGCCCCTTACTCAAGCTAGCCTTGTGTGGCAGCTCCTTCGGAGCAGTATACCGCAGCTGGCGTTCTTTTCCCCTTTTTGATGACCTTAACTCAGGAGGTTGAAAAATCTCGCCTATTAACTCCCGCTCAAGTTCAGACCCAGGCTCTACGGAGGGCTGCTCTCCTTGGGCTCCCTCTGCATCTAGTAATTGCCCAGTATCATTGGAGTCTATAGGGACAGTTAATTCTTTGTCCTTATTGCAGCCCTTTCCTTTCCCCTTAGCCTTCCGCTTCCCCAGTGTTCTCTCAGTAGTTAGGTACAGAGATTGTGCCTTAAATCTAAAAAGACCTGGTGAAGGGTCCAAGTTTTGTGGGGAGTGACAACCCCTTGTAGCTATGGACTTCTGGATTTCAACAGGCTCAGCTTCCCCCCCAAAAGGGTTTAACCAGCTTGCCTGCTCCCTCTGTTGACCCCCTTTGCTTTTGCAGAATCCAGTTGTTGCCAGCTTTTTTGATGAGGCGCTGAACACAGCAACTCTTCTGCTTCTTCGAAGCTCCACAGCTGCGTTGCTCCAGCGATGGAGTGCAGGGAGGAAAACCTGATCCAGACACATTGACTGTATTCCTCCCTTTTACTAGAATGCAGACAGTGTTTGCTGATATTCCCTGTTCAGCCTTTGCAGCTCTACAAAAAACGGCTGCTCATTTCTGTTAGCCTGCTACGAGGTGTTGGTGTCTCTAATATGTAGCGCTAATTCAGCGTTTGCAGCTCTACAAAAAAAAAAAAAAAAAACGTCTGCTCGTTTCTGTTAGCCTGCTACGAGGTGTTATTGTCTTTAATATGTAATGCTCATTCAATCAAATGCAATGCGGGCTAGCGGAGCTCCGCCAGCCCGCCTGCTGCCCCTGCTCTCCTCTCCCCTCCTCTCTCCTCCGGAGATCCAAATCCGCTGCAGTCCGCAGCCCAACGCCGTCTATACCGATCTCCGCAGCTCACCTCGTCTCGCCCACTGCTCGGCTCGGCTCTCCTCCCCCCTCCTCTCCGGAGATCCGAGTCCGCTGCAGTCTGCAGTCTGCAGTTCAGCGCCTTCAACCAAACGCCGAAACACCGCAGCTGCAACGCCTCACCTCGCTGCTCGACTTGACTCCCGTCACCGCTCACCGCTTCCGTTCCACCTTCAACCTTCTGGCGCGAGAATCACCACTCACGCCATGCAGATTACTACCACGACCGTCTCCGCTACCTCTCAGCTACCTCTGGGCATGTCTGTGGGAACTGTGAGAGATGAGCGCGCCGCCCTAGCTAGCGGCCGCCATGTTTTCCCCAAAAGTCTTGTGCCTCTCTAGTGTTGCAAAGCCATCTGTGCCCTGGGCACTCCCCAACTTTTTGCTGACTGGTACTGGTGGTACCTGACTCTGACTGACCCTGGCCTCTGACTAACCAGGCCCAGGGCCAGTGCTATGTTGAAAGAGACACTTACAAATACAGTAAAAACACCTACATACACTAGGGTGCACTATGGGTTAGGGTACCTCCATGATTGACATGACATCTCCCATACGGCCCTAGTACATAATAGGGCATGGGGATTGAAACTACCTTTAAGTCCCTAATATATATTAGGGCATAGTAGTTTAGAGGCCAGCACCCCTTCCTGCTCTTGCATGTGTGCACTGCTGTAGCCTGAGGTGAGTTTAAAAGCAGACTTGTGTTGGAGGACTGCTTTTAAAATGCAAATTGTGCCCAATCTTGACTTTTTGGTTTAGGGCACTTAGAAATTGATAAACTACAATGTTGGGGCATATTAGGAATCCCCAGGGGTTCCCCTAGGTGTCCTAGGGGTTAGAGGTCAGGTATCTACAAGGAGGGCCCTTATAAAATGAGTGTTATATGACCTGGGTTTAGTGAAATTGCACATTTAACTGCCTACATTGTAGTATAGTGCTTCCCACAATCGGATTTTGTGCTAGGCGCACTGTGAAGTGAGGATCTGCAATATTTTGATATAATCAGAACCCCTAAAGTCTTTCCTATGTATTCTAGGGGTGGGGGTCCTGTAGGTATAAGGAGGATCCTTATACAGGCCCTGGTATTGGAGAAATTGGCCAGTTAATTTGTCCATTGCTGATCCCCAGCCCATAGGTTAACATTGCAAGAGGTTATTAATTAATAACTGGAGAAAGGAAAGCCATACAACTAGGATTAAAGGACTCAGAAGAATGTTAATGATAAATGCAACAATGTGGTATTGTTGAATTTATTCTAAAATGTACAGACAAGAAATTATAAGATTTTCTTGTCTGCAAGCCACAATTCAGCCCTCTAGTCGCCTGCCTTGATTTGTCAGAGGTAAGTGGATTGGACTGGCTGTTTGAAGAGGTGATAAATGACCCCTGGAGTTAGGTGGCCTGTCTGAGAGTAGAGGTTGCTGGGCATAGGAACGCCAGAGCCAGGGGGAGTGGTAGTAAACAATGCTCTTCAAGAGAAGGAGACAAGCTGGAAAAATCACTTTCATTTACACCTCTCCCACAGCTGGATGGGGGGATTAAGGAGGAATTCCCAGATGTAGGGGAGTGGACCTAGGTATATGAAGCCATCCTGTAGGCTGGTTGAGTTAGTTCTGCTCCCTCTGCTGGAAAATCAGCCATGATGAATTTTGGATAAATGATTCTCTCTTTGGGAAAATAATGCCCCACTTTAGAGGATGTGGTCATACCCTGGAGCATTGCCCTGCACCTCATTGGACAGGAGTGTCCTCCTTCTTGACCCAGAGATCTTGGAATAATTATCTGAAAGGGACAAAGCCTCTCAGATGATGCTGCTTCAAACTTGGGAGAAGAAGGGTCCCTGTCGAGGAGTTTGATTTGAACCAACCAGGCTCTGGACTGGAGATTGTGCCTGTTGCACAATCTGGAATTACAGTCCTATGGACTACCTTGCTTCAAAAGGACTAAAGAGTGGACTCCCTGCAAGCTGATGGTTAGCAGAGCTAACCTGGCCCACCAAGAATCCCCAGCCTGGAGAACTACCAGTGAATTTGAAAGGGTTTTGTCTAAGTGGATTGTGGTAACTGAAGCCCATTTCGAAGACCATCTTGGAGATTCCAGACCCGTGGAGTAAGTTTTGGACACTTTGAGACCCTTTGGAAAACTTCAGGAAGAAGTTCCAGAGGTTTGAAGAAGTTTGGAGCAACTTTGGTAAAAAGCTCTATAAGTGGACCGACTCACTCTGACCAGCCAAGCCGACAACCATCAACCATGAGTTGGCCTGCCGCCCAGGTTCTTCCGGCTGAAAAGCTCCAGGGGTCCGACTACCAGAGTTTGATCAGGCGTAGGTAGAAACCCAAGCTGGCGAAGCCTCACCGAATCTGGTCTAGTGAAAAGCATTGAGGGACCCTGCAAGAAAAATATCTGCAAACATTTCTAATTCTGAACTTAGAAAAGATGACTGGGCCAACCATGAGAGCCAAGCCACCCACCATCAACTGTGTGCCAGCCTGCATCCCTAGCTCGTACCGCTGGAAAGCTCCACAGGTTGGACTTCCATAAGTTTGACTGGGAGTTCATTGCAAGGCAAACTGGCGAACCCTCACCGAATCGGGGTGGCTGAGAGCTTCGACGGACCCTGTGAGGAAAAGCTCCAGAAAAGTTTCTAAGTCAGAAGGTAAAAACTTTGACCGAGACATACCGCAAGGAGTAGCCCCTGCAAGGCTTCATCGTGGTCGGCCTGAAACTTTGACTTTGAGCAGGTCCAGCATGACCAGATGTACCAAAAGGGGATATACGTTTCTATGTGCTATATCATGCAAAAAATGTTAAAAGTCATATTCCTGTTTCCCTGCATTGGATTTTTTTCATTTTAAAGAGAAAAATATTTTTTAATTTTATAAATTGGTGTTGGATTTTTATTGTGTTGTGTCTTAATTATTTACTGGATTGGTGTTTTTAAATGCTTTACATACCTGCTAACAGCCAAGCCAGCAAGGGTTGAGCATGAGAATTATTTTCAAAGACTGGTATGGAGCTATATATTGAGGTAGTGTCCTTATTGCCGGGGACAGATATACATTTGCCCCTACTATTAACCCACTTTTCAACATCCAGACCAAGCACTCTTAAACAATACTGTCTACAAGTATGGATGACATGTGACTCCTACACCCTGTAGTTTTATTTAACATTTCCTATACACAGATTTACACACCTATGATTGACTGCCTCTGTGTAGTGTGAATGATGTAAAGTGTTGATACCCTCCACTGGTATGAGTGGCGCTATATAACTAATTGAATGCTTCTGAGAGAGTAGGTATGGAGACTTGGGCAGCACTATTAAAGGGTGGTAGTGAGGGAATCTGTGTAGGAGCTGGGTTGTTGAATACCAAGGCTGTCTATCTGATTTCATCTCTTGCCTCCTTTATCCACCAACATACTTTCCCTCCACATTATCTCACTCTTCCAGGTTCTTTCTCATCTTTGCTTTCTCCTTATTCTCTGTTTTCCATATTTCCCTTCCTCCTTCTGCCAACAACTCTTGATGCCTTTCTCTTGTTCAGTTTTACAGTCTGATGGTTTAAATAATGTACCGGTCTCTAACAAATATTACAGTTCGCCTCACCTGCAGACACCAACTTAAATTAAGCATCATTAGCTTGCAGCACACAAAGTAAATGCCAGAGTGGCTATTCCGGCCCTTTCTGCATTGTATATCATCCCTGAAGAGCAGATACACCCTTTTCTCTCCTTTCTGGAAGACACAAGGATCCTAGCCTTCTCCCTTCCCTATGGAAGGGAGAAGTGTGCGTGGCGATCGGTCTCTCCGAGTGCCAGGGAACCGCCCGCCATTGGAATATGGCGGGCAGTAATACAGTCATCAATGGTGGTGGGACTGTCAACGATGCGGTGATGTGGCAGTCCCACCACCATTATAATCACCCCCTGAGTTTAATGTGCATGCAAATCCAACATTACCAACCCCTGGTAAGTTGCACTACTAGTGCTGAAAAAGTCCAATGGAGGTACCAATGACAAGGTGGACTGGCCTCAAGGGTCTTGTGACCTCAGTGACAGAGTCACTGTCGCTCTAGTGTGTGCTTCTTTGTATGCCTGCTCGCAAGAATGGAGTTGAACTGCATGGATTGTGGTGGACAGGCCTTCAAGGTTAACCCACACTTGCCACCGTTAGGGTCCACCTGCTGGTGCTAAGACACCAGGGCTTCTAAGGTCTATCGGGCCTAGCATCGGAATGAGCTCTGTCAGGAGTGTGGACTGGTGGACTGGTCATGAAGGCTGAAAATGGCGCTCCAGTTCCAAATTTGGCAGCTCTGGCCAGAGTGCCACATCCTGTCCCCCACTGAACCCCATACTACCCCACTGGGTTAAACTGGCACTGCCTTCAGCTACAACCCAATTGTGCTGAGACTCAATTTAAATTATGCATTGGACAGGAGTAAAATGCTGCCTGAAAAAAAGTAACAACACCCTGTAAAAAGCAAACACTGAATGCAAGGATGAGCAAAGCATGTGAAATGTTACCAGGAACAACAAGGTTACCTTAAATGTTTTAAACTCATTATTCAGAAATCAGTAAGTGATTTTGCCTGAAATGTTCTGGACATGACTACAGGACTAGGAAGGGCTGTTCAAATGTCCATTGCTTATATCATTATAAAATATAAGCAGTTTGGTTTAAAAAAGACCAAATCCCTCAACACAGAGCTGTGGTACACATTTTATAGGCTAACATAATTAAAACAGTTGAAAATGCTCATATTAAACGTTTTCCAGTCCACCCCTCAACCAGGTATTGCAGTCCCTTTATGAATGGTGCACTTCCCCATCCTGGGAAAACAATGTTGTTCAAAGAAAGAAGATAAAAAGAAAGTAGCGCTTCACTGGAAAACTCTGTAAAGCAGCGCTAAGGTGCATGGGTGTAAATAACAATCTGGCCTATCTGCTGACCACTCTGTATTGCTTTATTTGGTTATTTAATAATTTTTCTTATTTTGATACTTTGTTCTCTCCGTCCCGAGGTTGTACTTTGGAATAGAACCCTGTCAGAAAATTAGGACATTTCCAGCTAAAGTATTCTGCTCATTTTTGGATCCATTTCACGGGGGAACAAATAAAGAAAATGAGAGGCAAGAGAGACTATGTAACAGCTGTCTTTTGAAATATGCACATAAAGATAAGTGAGACAGCGACAGAAAGAGATGGAGGAATAAGGAGAGAGAGAGGGGGGAGGAGGGAAGCTACCAGAGGCTGAGCAGGAGAAGCGGACACTGCCCTTGCCTTCTCTGGGAATGACGGAAAAGAGACAAGAGTTTTTTCCCTTCTCTGCCCTTCCCAGACTGGCCAAGCCTTACCGCAGAATAACAAAGGGCAGAGGGCGGGTGGCCTCTTTGACTGCAGGCAGGTGAATCACACGTCAAGTACAGGGCCAATAGGTAGCGCTTTCACGCGCGAATGGATCTGTGCATAACAGAAGGGAGAGGGGAAATTCTTTTGTCCCCTCGTCCCCCCCACCTTGTCCCCCGTGTCCCCCCACTCCAAAATCTGGGGGGGATATGTCCCCCACAGTTCCTACGCCCATGTGTATTGGTGACATGGGTGCCTAAGCCACGATCGCAGGAGAATAGTGTAAATGGCAGAGGTAAGTTGACCTCTGCCTTACCTCATGCGATACAGCCAGGCCATCATGTGGCAATCTGTACCTCCCGCCCACTCAACCCCAGAGGTACAGTGGTGGGAAAAGGGGGTTAGTAGTGGTGTGGTGAGAAGTAACTTTCTTGCTGTTATCAGGGCCCCTCTTTCCGCTCGACGCCATCTTAAAGGTCGTCCGAGCACCCGTGTGAGGTATCTGTAGGAAGGACAGCGTGGACTCCCCCCCCACCCCCACACTCTCTATCACATCCGCCGTCGCGGATATCCGGGCCCCGGGAAATTCGTAGGAGGGGCATATAGCCGCCTCCTCCTTAGGCGACCCACCCTTAGTGGGTGCCGCCTCCCAGTGGGAGGGGCCAATGGCCGCCTCCCCCCGGGCGCTCCCATCCATAGTGGGTGGCGCCCCCCCCCTCTAGGGACCTTAAAATTACTGCTCACCGATCATGACCTTACCGCCCGACCAAAAAATAAATACGACATTTGTTCACCTACTAAGGAAGAAAATATCAGCCTAACTAACTGTATCAACTGTTTACTCCTAAAAGAAAAAACAGACAGACAAAAGTCACATCATCAATCTAGACATTCGTTCTCCTGCTATACGGAGGGAAAAAAGATGTTATCAGAGCAAAACTTTATTGCAAAACCAACATTGCCATAGGGGGCTGGTGGGTGGGTCAAAAATGGCTCCTTGTTCCGTCGAGGGCTCACAAGCAACGAGTGGGTACAGCCTTCCAAGCACAGGAACAAGAGGACGCTTCTTCGGATTCCCGCTCTCTTTATTCTTCTTGGGGAGGGCGTGTACCCACCCCCGGTACGCCTACTGGGCGTGGCCATCGGTGTAGGTGTCTAGGACAACCCCTCTTGGACGGGAAAAAGGAGCGCCCCGGCCACGCCGCTTCGGGCATACCAGCCGAGACACGCCTCCCACCCAAAATGGTTTCCCGGGAGGATCGGGGCACCCGACCATACGTTCGGGGGGACCGAGTGGTCGCCCCTTTCCATATGGCCGGGATGCCCGTCACCCCCTCCCAACACAATCCCCAAGGATGGGAAGACGGACGCAGTTCTGAACTTTTGGAAGGCGGGAGGGAGTCACCCTCCCAGCCGTATTTATTAAAATATGAAACAAAATTAAAACATTAAATAAAAGTTTCATAATCATGTACAATTTTCATTTATTACATTTCGATGAAGACATGTTACTTGGCTAACCTTAACAAATCTCTAATACAAAGGTTTCCTAGCCGAGTCTAACATCCTGCAAATGCATACTTTCTAAATTAAAATTGTACATCCTAGCATTAAGGGACAACGGCAAGGTCTTAACCGGTGTCAGATCCCTACTACCAAAAACTCTCGCCCTCACGGTGTGAGTGGCGGCCGCGCAGAGGACTGTACCCTCATTGCCAACTGTAATTTCCCTTGTCTTGTTGGGGGCCCCTCTTTTCGCTCGACGCCATCTTAAAGGTCGTCCGAGCACCCGTGTGAGGTATCTGTAGGAAGGACAGCGTGGACTCCCCCCCCACCCCCACACTCTCTATCACATCCGCCGTCGCGGATATCCGGGCCCCGGGAAATTCGTAGGAGGGGCATATAGCCGCCTCCTCTTTAGGCGACCCATCCTTAGTGGGTGCCGCCTCCCAGTGGGAGGGGCCAATGGCCGCCTCCCCCCGGGCGCTCCCATCCATAGTGGGTGGCGCCCCCCCTCTAGGGACCTTGAAATTACTGCTCACCGATCATGACCTTACCGTCACAGGCCGGATAGTTGACCGGCTATCCGGCCCCCCCCCAAACTCCTCCTAAAGGTCATGCTTCCTCAAACCCCTTAGCCATGCTACGAAGTCTCCTATGAGTAAAACATTCCCCTCCCGGGACAGGTGAACCCCATCATTCAGATACATGTGATCACCCCGAATACACCCATGAGGAATGCTATGCAACTGCGCCGAGCGAAACAATCTACCAATTTTGTTGTTAACCTTCTTCACCGAATGGTTCAGAGCTGACACTGAAAGGCCCCCCCGCCACACCTTTCTGGGTATCATGTGGGACCAGGCAATCGTGCACCCCGGGATTCTTTTTGCCAACCAGCTAACGGTGGACAAGACTCGCTTGAGTAATACTCGTCTACCCAGTGTCACCAAGTCATTGCCCCCCAGGTGTACTATGACTATAGATGGCAGTGACCTATGCCGCCCTAAGAGACCCTCAACAAACGATTCGAATTGGTCAATACAGAGCCCGCCCCTTCCATGGAAGGCCACTCTGTACCCGTATTCCCCAGCTGCGCGAGTCGCGTCACCTGCTTTGAATACGTCCCCGGCCCGCCTCACGTATGAGTGGCCCACGACCCATACCATTCTCTCCTCAGCCGGTGATCCATGACCGCTGGTCCCCTGGTACAGGGTCGACTGCAAATTCCGCCCCGCATGACATGCTCGCGAAACTGTAAATCAAACAGAAGACAAGAAGCGTGAGTGCATGTAACTTGACTTCACAACATGTGCAATCGCACATACCTTTTAAAACAATTCGAGGACCACCGTCCTAACTGTTTCACTTCTTCCGGACTCTGACCCCTGGCTGTAGCCTCAGTAGCAGCCCCTATCCTAAAGGAGTGGGTCCCGAAATCGCACGGGTCCATGCCCACCACAGCGATTGTCAGTGCTAGCACTCTCTGGAACTGAAACCTCGTCAGTGGGGTGGCATCGATGTGCCTCAGCAAACTCCCCCCCATGTATCCGCCGTCAGTGCCAAGTATTCCTCTATACACATTATCGGGCACGTGGGGGACCCTCGCATGCGCTGGACAACAACACTGTTTCCCATCGCTCCCTGGTCAGTTTTGGACTTCGCTATCGTGACTATCATCGAATCACCCCTAATTAGGATGTGATCCCTGCACAAGCCACCCTCCACATCTTTCTTATTCCTTGCGACCAGTTCGCTCACCCGCATAGCCCCATGGAACGCTAATGCGAAAGCTGCCCGGAACAGTACTGCTTCAAATTGGGAGGAGCATGTCATGCCTAGTTTTGCCATGAGCAGGGACAACCTTTCTAAGCCAATCGGGCGCCTCTCGTCTTGCTTGCGACCCTCGAGGCGCTGCCAGCCGCGAAGGGCTTTTTTCGCCAAAAAGGAACCTGTTGGGTCTTTGATGCCATGCACCTGCGCCATGAATGAGATGGCCGCCCTGTGTCTATTGGCCGTAGCCGCTGATCGGCCTTCTTTGTGCAGTGCTACCAGGAACCCAAGGAAGGAATCCTCCTGACCCCAGTTCTGACTCCCAGTCGGACCCAAAAATGCACAATAGGAACGAAACGCTCCTTCGTATGCTTTCCTCGTCCTGGGGGCTAAGCTTGCTGCCACGAGGTCTTGTAATCCGGGGCACCGATTAGCCAGAGTGCTTCGGGAATGGTGCTGCCACTAGGTCCGCTGTAGGTAGATAAACCCTGAACGCCTGCATATGTGAACGAGAGAGTGCATCAGCCGCATGATTCAGTACACCCGGCGCATGTTTCGCCCTGAACTGTACATTCAGTCTCATGCAAAGCAGCACAATTTCCTTCAACAATCTCAAGATCCATTTGCAGCGTGCTGCCTGTTGGTTAATGCATTCGACAACAGTCATATTATCAGACCAAAATACCACCGAGCAGTCTCGGAACTCGTTCGGCCATGCCATTAGAGCAACAAAAATAGGGAATAGCTCAAGGAACCCTATGTTACCTGTGGGACCGCTGGTGTGCCACCATGTCGGCCATGTTTGTGCCGACCATCGATTACCAAAGATGGCGCCAAAACCCACGCTCCCCGCCGAGTCGGTCCACAAACCCAGCTCGTCCGAGGACGCTGGCGGCTTGTTCCACACCACTCGACCGTTGAAGTCCGCCAGGAATGCCAACCAAATGCGCATGTCCTGGCGAACCTCTGCAGACAGTCTCGTGCGGTGGTGTCCTTCTTTGAGACCAACCATAGCTTGTGCAATAGAGCGTGAAAAGGGGCGGGCCATTGGTATCACTCTCAAGGCAAAGTTAAGCTGACCCACTGCTTGCTGTAACTGGTGCAGGGTCACTTTCGCCTTACCAAGGCAAAGTTCCAGGGAAGCCCTAAATTTAGATACCTTTCCCACTGGCAAACGGAAACATCCCTCCACGGAATCGAGCTCAATTCCCAGAAACTCAAGTGAAGTAGATGGTCCAACCGTCTTACCTGGTGCCAATGGCACTCCAAACTCCCTCATGAGGATGCAAAAATCCTGTAGCGCCTGCGCACATTTCGTGTCGCCGGCTGCTCCCAAAAACAGAAAGTCATCTAGGTAATGCATAACATGCCTATGCCCCGTGGCCTCGGTGAATGCCCACTCTAAAAAACAGCTGAATTTTTCGAAATAGACACAAGAAATGGAGCAACCCATCGGCATGCATTTATCCATGTAATAGCGTCCTTGGAACGAAAAACCTAGCAGACGCTGATCCTGTGGGTGTACCGGGAGCAACCGGAACGCTGATTCGATATCCGATTTCGCCATCAGCGCCCCGGGGCCCAGGCGATTTAACATGGTGACGGCATCATCGAACGATGCGTACCGCACCGAACAGACTTCTGGGTCAATAGCATCGTTTACTGAGAAACCCCTTGGAGCAGACAGATTATGGATCAGCCTAAACTCCCCCGGGTCCTTTTTGGGGACCACCCCTAACGGGGAACAGATGAAATTCGCCACTGGCGGGAGCCGAAAAGGCCCAGCCACTCGGCCTAGGCTCAACTCTTTAGCGATTTTTCTTTCCACCACACCTGGATTATGCTGTGCTGAAAGCTGGTTTTTGCAAAAAGGTTCCCCACGAAAATCCCCCGCCGGGATGTGGAAGCCATATAAGAATCCCTTCCTCAACACCCCAGCGGAGACATAATCAGGGTATTTGTTTAACCAATGAGTCATAGCCATGAGATCAACGGGAGTAGGCAATTGTACCCAACAATCCACCTCAGTCCTGCTTGGACCCTCCTTTACCTCCCGACCCGCTATTTTTGGATCTGCATGAACTCTCCGTGTGAGAGGAATTCCCACAACCCGCACACACGTGCTTGAACCTACATGTACCTTGCGGTCTGTTACAATTGCCTCTATTGAAGCCCCACCAGACCCCCCGCTTTCCACCATTCCCGCCGGTTTTCGGCTGATGATCGTCACCGGTGCCTGCTCGAAAGGGCACCGCGGGCTTCTGGCGGGAAACCCCCGACCCATTCCCGCCTGGCGAGGAAGTTCTTGCCGCCCCAGGCAGGAGCTGTTTATGCCAAGAAATTGAATCGAGGCAATCCCATGTCAGAGAGGAATCATACTCTTTTGCTTTACGGAACTTCATGTCGTAACCTTTCCATTCACCCCCCTCATACGTTTCATAAAAATCCATTATACGTGCCTGATAACAAGACAGTTCGGGCAATACCTCGGGCTTACGTTCACCAATAATCGCAGCAAACATTGCAAAGGCCTTAGCCCAATTCGTTATCGTCTCCTCAACCCTGAACTCCGCCATCTTGGCGCGCCAGACACTCGGGTGCCACAAATCTTTCTGTGTCTTAGCATACTACATTTCGCGATGGTCGGTTAACAATGAAAACATATTGACATACTTGTCTGCCCAGATCAATTCTTTTGTGGCCATCGGGATATGTTGAACCACCCTCTCCCGCCTTGAGGGTAATGAGCCCTCCCCTGCCACTGGCAAGGCGAGCTTACCTGGTGCGGTCGTTGTTCCCGCCGTGTTCTCAAGGCCAGCTGCCGGTCCTTCTGGTGTCGCCTGTGGGGAGACAAGAGGGAGATTCGCCTTTGCGGCATCTCGCGACTGCCGCAACTGCTGGATTAGTAGTTTGGCCTCTTCGGCCGTGTCTCCTGGCGCCGTAGCACCTCCTGCCTTCTTATTGAGCCATGCGGCCAACTGGGTGGCCAATTCAGGAGGCATATCCTCATCGTTAGCGGGCGTAATCACAACCGGAATCGGTTGACCCGCGTCAGGGGTTGGTACTGGGGCATCAGCTGGTATGGCAGGGCTGACCGGGGGCACCTCAGGGACCGGAACCTCCCCTGCCGCCGCCCTCCTCTTGACCCGTTTCCCTCTACCCTCAGGGACGACTCCCGGCAATGCCGGGCCTATTACCTTCTTCGGGTTACCAGGCTTGTTCATTGCGGCCAGTTGCTTCTTAATGCCCGCCATATCCCGACCAAACGCTGGGACTTGACCGATGCTTCGTTCTATTCTCGTCATTCTGTTCACCAACATGCGAAGCACCTGGTCTGTCTCGGAACCCTTTCCTGCCTTCTTGCCAGACATGGTTTCGATTATCCACTCCGGGTCGATCAACACGGTCCGGGACTCTTCTTTGTAAAGTCACTGAAAGAGAAACACAAGAATTACAAGTTCTCAAAAATGGCTCCTTGTTCCGTCGAGGGCTCACGAGCAACGAGTGGGTGCAGCCTTCCAAAATGGCTCCTTGTTCCGTCGAGGGCTCACGAGCAACGAGTGGGTGCAGCCTTCCAAGCACAGGAACAAGAGGACGCTTCTTCGGATTCCCGCTCTCTTTATTCTTCTTGGGGAGGGCGTGTACCCACCCCCGGTACGCCTACTGGGCGTGGCCATCGGTGTAGGTGTCTAGGACAACCCCTCTTGGGCGGGAAAAAGGCACGCCCCGGCCACGCCGCTTCGGGCATACCAGCCGAGACACGCCTCCCGCCCAAAATGGTTTCCCGGGAGGATCGGGGCACCCGACCATACGTTCGGGGGGACCGAGTGGTCGCCCCTTTCCATTTTCATTCTGTGCAATAATAGAGTTATGGGGGTCATAAGTACAAGTTGTTGGATAGTTGTGGGGGGTACAGGGCTTCAGATTCTGCCTTCATTAGTGGTGTTGGACCTCCCCAGTCTGGGGGTAGTGGGAGGTTGTGTAGGGTTCCAGGGTCAAAGCTCATTTGGGGCCCACATGATTTTGGTCAGAATGGAAATGCAGAGATTAACTCTAGATCTGTGAAGTCCTTGTTCATAATGTAAATAATTTAGGCTGTTTGCTTGAGGTTTAGAATAGAATTTGATGTTAGAGTAATAGGAATATGTGGGGAAATAGTTCTGTGAATGTATATGACCAGATATGTTATTTAATAAGTAAGTATGCTTTACCATAATACGACCTGTGTTCAACCACAGAAGGCGTGTGAGGATGTTTTTAATGTCTTAAGCAAGAGCGGGGGTGCAGGCCCCGCTTGGTGCCTCTAGGAAAAATAAACAAATTGAAAGCAAGAATAGCTGTAGTATTTTGAGGACCACAATGATGCACCAACATTCTGCATTTAATTTCCTACTTGACATTTAAACCAGAGCATAGTGTTAGTTGCACTCTTGAAATCTTTCAACCAACCAATTCATGTTACAAGAAGGAAGCACTCTTTTTTATGTTAGCTCTCTCCCTTCTAAACATTTTTTATTCTCAACAAAACAGCATTATCCATAGTAATGGGCATCAGGAAACCTTGCCTGTAAAATATCTATTCAAAGAAACCCAACATTGTTTCCTTATATAAATCAGTTACCCACTTATACTTGACTCATTTAGAAAAATAATCCATCACAACAAAAACACACGACTTCCTGTCTTCAAGAACCTCAAACGGTCCCAAAAACTCCTTCAATACTTCTTGCATTGTCCACCTAAAAATGTATTTGCTCTGGTTGACTTTACAAACGTTAAGAACTTTATCAGACCTATTACAACACACATATTTATTGACAAATTCCCACAATCTTCTCATTCATTTAGGCCCACCAATAAAATAATTTAACATTCCTCTTAATAGCTGTTTCTCTCGGGTGGCCATTATCAGCAATTTTGATTAGGGACTGAAATGGATTTCAGAGGAATGAAATTTATCACCGGGCATAACTATATCGCCATCAGAAGACACTTCCTCTTTGACTTTTCATAACATTTGTAAATCAAAAATCAATTCTGCCCAACCACCTCATATTTGTTTACACACCATACATAATATCTGATCATTTCCGTCCTTTCAGTCCACGGTTCTTCCTTCAAGGTACCCCCTCCCCATTTAGCATTAACAGCATCACCCACCATTCCTCCAGTATGTTCTTGAATGGAACAAGGTACTCTTTATAAACAATCAGCCCTAGGATTTTTCTTTCCAGGGTTGTATGAAATCGCAACATTGAACTCCTATAATTATAATAGAAAGTGAAACGGGTTAGCCAAGTTTTACCTGTACCATTTCCTTTCTGTGAAACTAGCACAGGTTTATAACCTTTTGTAATTACGAAAGATTTACCTCACAAGTAAGTATTGAAATGTTCGATGTCCAATGACCAAGCTGAGTCTATTGCTCTATATAATAATGTAATGTGTCTGAAACAGTTTAGATTTGTGAGCAAAAGCTGCCACTTGACCTTCGACATTGGCATCCCCAGTGACATTTTTCGTTCACTCCAGTGAAAACATGCTGAGAATGGGAACCTTTCAAATGGCAGCTTTAACTATTAGGAATGTCTGTTGCTGTTCTGTTCCTCAGACTTATCTGGAACCCTACTTCAACAGCAATCTCAAAGCAGCTAAGACAGAAGCAACCCCACCATAAAATATGGGGTAACATTCACACAGCCTCAAAGATCTAATGTAATATCTGTTATCTAGAACTTTACCTCTCAGTGGCATACAATAGGTCCTGCTTGCCTTTAATCCCCTCTAAGCCAATTTAAGATATTAAACTTCTTGGGCCAAACATCTGCATTTTTCAGAACGCAAGACAATACGCTTATTCTTTATCACACCCAAGACTTTCTCTACAATTATATTATGTTCTTTCATGGTTTAAGCAAATACCACAATGTTATCCCGGAAAGCAGCCACTACCTCCATATTCCCAAAGAATGTGGTCAAGGGTTTCTGAATCATTGAAGCGGTGGATGCCAAGCCAAATGTCATCCTGCAATTTAATCTGGTCATAATGCTTCTCTTAGATCCATTGTTAAAAAGTATTCACTCCTAACAAGTTTTGCTTCTCATGAATTTTTGGAAGAGGGTGGCAACTCACTGGAATCGGACTTATAAGGGGGCATAAAACTGTCCAGTTTCAACAAACTCAGATTCTTCCAAAACAAAATGATCAGCAAAACCACCCAGACTAATCCGCTTGATGAATCACACTTTTTTCATTCACCGCAACTAATAATTCCATATTTAAGCTCAATATGATCTGAAAAACCATCTATCCTTCTTCATTCTTTGTTGATTTTATTTTCAACATATCCAATATAATATCAAAAAGCACTTGATACACTCATGCAATAAAAAAGAATCTTGAAAACCAGTTCACTTTGTAACCAGAGATTGCCCTGGTGACAAGTACCTAATACACATTGTAGGCCTGGCCCGCACGTCACTCCCAAACCTTTTGCTTTCACCCCCTCCTATTTTGCTGAGGTAATTTTTGTTGACCTTTAGGACATTGTGCACTTTGCTACTGCTAACCAGTACTAAGTGCTGTGCTCTCGCTTTTAAATATGCTAAAATTGTATTACATCTGATGGTCACATTTATTTACTTATAAGTCCCTAGTAAAGTGGCACCACAGGTGCCCATGGCCTGTAAATTAATTGCTATAAGTGGGCCTCTAGCACGTATTGTGTCACCCACTCAAGTGGCCCTTTTAAAGATATCTCAGGTCTGCCATTGCAGTCTGCATGTGCAGTTTTAAAATAAAGTTTTTGCCAGGCCTAAACGTTCCTTTTTAATTCATGAGTCACCCCTAGTGTAGGCTCCAAACAGCCCTTGGGGCATGGTGCATTGTATTTATAAAGTTAGACATATGTTTCTAAGTTCTATATATGCTGGTAGCGAAAAATTCTCAAATTCGTTTTTCATTACTGTGATGCCTACCTCTCCCATATGATAACATTGTCTTATTACATTTAATAAGTGATCATTTTTTATTGGGAGCAGGTAGAGTTTCTTAAATTGATTGTTTCCTAATCCCTAAGGAATATCATTTTCAGAATGCAGACTCTCAGCCACCAAGGTAGCCAGCTTCATTATCAGATCATGTTCTACTTTGGGCGAGCAGCTAAATACCCAAAGGGCCCCTTGATGGAGCGCGTTGATGGAAATCATCTCCTTAGCATCTCCTGATCTGTGTGGGACTTCGGTTCATGCCCTTAATCTAATGGAGCTGGTGAATCGTGATAGACTTGGAGGGTTATGACTGATGATAAAATTATCTATGAATAACCTGGAATCATTATTTTATTTGGTAGCATTTTCCACGAAAAAGTTAAAACAAAGGTAGGACCCCCTAGGGCAAAAGTAGTCTGTGATATGGTCCATTTGATTCATGCCTTTTGCCCTGGATAGGTCAGTGGCAATTTATCAGGACCTTATGGAACCATAATCTACTTATAGTGGACACTACTTACAGAGATAAATTGGAGCTGGGTCCCAACATGTAACTATTGTGTACATGTCTATTCCAAATATTCTAGTGGTATCCCTTATTCTGGAATTTACATTTGCATTGTTATGGTGGCCTAAGAGAAAAGAAAAATGAACACACAAATATATATATTTTTTTTAATCAGTTCTGTAGCAGAATCACTCCGATCACTTATTACAACCACATGGATTGGTGTCAGTACAACGCGATGTATTACAACGCGTTCCGTTACAACTCGATTTTTACATCGCAAATACCATTACAATGCATGCCATTACAACGCATGGCATTACATAGCAGATACTTTTACAACGCATGGCATTACATCGTAAGTATAGGTAAGTATATGTTTTTTAAAAAAAATGTAATAAAGTTAATTAAATTAATTTAAAATAATAAAAATAATATAACATTTTTAAAACAGTAATTAATTTAATTATAGTAATTTAATTAATATTAAAATTGATATTAATTTAATATATTTAAAATAATATAATTAATGATATATAAAAAATTTATAAATAGAAAAAAATATAATGTAATTAATTACAATAAATATAATTATAATTAAATTAAGTTATAAATAATACATAATATAATTATATTTAATAAAATTAAAAGAATTAAATTAATTAAACATTTTTAAATAATATAATTTAATTATAATCGTTTAATAAAACAATTACATTAATAATTGTAAATATAGTTATTATTTTAATTAAATTAAATAAAATTAATTTAATTAATTTAATTTATATAAAGTCGTAATACCCCTGTACCCCAAAACCCAAACCCTGCCCTAAAACCTAAAAACACCCCTGTACCCCAAAACCCAAACCCTGCCCTAAAACCTAAAAACACCCCTGTACCCCAAAACCCAAACCCTGCCCTAAAACCTAAAAACACCCCTGTACCCCAAAACCCAAACCCTGCCCTAAAACCTAAAAACACCCCTGTACCCCAAAACCCAAACCCTGCCCTAAAACCTAAAAACACCCCTGTACCCCAAAACCCAAACACTGTCCTAAAACCTAAAAACACCCCTGTACCCCAAAACCCAAACACTGCCCTAAAACCTAAAAACACCCCTGTACCCCAAAACCCAAACACTGCCCTAAAACCTAAAAACACCCCTGTACCCCAAAACCCAAACACTGCCCTAAAACCTAAAAACACCCCTGTACCCCAAAACCCAAACACTGCCCTAAAACCTAAAAACACCCCTGTACCCCAAAACCCAAACACTGCCCTAAAACCTAAAAACACCCCTGTACCCCAAAACCCAAACACTGCCCTAAAACCTAAAAACACCCCTGTACCCCAAAACCCAAACACTGCCCTAAAACCTAAAAACACCCCTGTACCCCAAAACCCAAACACTGCCCTAAAACCTAAAAACACCCCTGTACCCCAAAACCCAAACCCTGCCCTAAAACCTAAAAACACCCCTGTACCCCAAAACCCAAACACTGCCCTAAAACCTAAAAACACCCCTGTACCCCAAAACCCAAACACTGCCCTAAAACCTAAAAATACCCAAACACCCCAAAACATATACATCAGTACCCCAAAACATATACTCCTATACTCATACTTATTTTAAAAAATACTTAAATTAATATATTTAATTTATAATATTTAAAAACGAAATAAATATTTTTAAATAATTAATAATAATTAAATCAATTATAAAATATTAAATAAAATAAAAAAAAAAATTAAATACTTACCAATACTTACGATGTAATGGTATGCGTTGTAATAGCATCTGCTATATAATGCCATGCGTTGTAATGGCATGCATTGTAATGGTTTTTGCGATGTAATAGCTGCGTTGTAACAGCATTACGTTGTAAAAGATGCGTTGTAGCGGTAACACACCCAACCACATGGGAGAGGTGAAAATTAGGAATATAATGCATCATGTGAGCACAGCAATGTCACATCTAAATATGTAGTGGTCCATTCACCTCAAAAGGTATCTGGTTTTGAAAAAAGAAGCAGGGTTTTCTTACTCAATCGACAGTTGGTCTAGGCCCTATGATATCCGGGGACACATTTTAAGATCACTGCTCTCAATAGTCAAAGGCATAGGTTTAGTTGCTGAGTGCCAGTAGATGTGTTGGAGTTAAGGCCAGTAATTTCATTTAGAAGATTCTAAAGGTTTTGGACTGCCAAGGGGCGAGAGTACAGTCCTGTCCAGTGTAATCTCACAAGTTTGCCTCACTCAGCTATTTCACTTTAAGAGCCGGCGATTGGAGTACTTCTTTCTTTATGACACTGAGCTAACATCTTTGGCACTAAAGAAGTTAACACCTTAGCAGCTATGGAACGTCCAGCTCCAGTACTGAACGTTCCATTGGGCAGGTGAGGTTCGAACGTCCAACGGCCGACTGCAGCACTCCTGAGGTAGTGGTGCCGTCGGCCGTTGGACTAGGCACAGCACTTATGAGGTTAAATGCCTCCTTTGTTTGACCCTACAAAGACCCAGTTGGGGAAGAAACCCAAATGAGGGATTATGCCTGAAATTGTAGAACTCCCTATGCCATCAAGAATGCACATTGAGGCGCTATTTGTTTGGAAACAAGTCACCAAAAGAAAAGCAATTATGTGTTTCTACCCAGTGGTCATTACGCCTATTTATTGTCTATGATAACTTAGGTGGTAATTTACTTGGTGGAGACAAGTAGGGCATCCACCATGACTACTGACAGGTCATAACAGCCTCAGTCTTTACAATTTACGTTTCAATGTGCTTCCATTGAACCATGCACCATTCCAAGCTTAACTGTGGTTTCTGCTCAGATGGTCTTAATGGCAACGAATTTTGAATTCTCATTTCCATTGGCAGAATATGTCAAATCAAAATAGGAGCATTGGTAACAGATGTATGCAAACATTATTCAGAAGCTATAAAAATGTGAAAAAATAACTGCAGATTTCTATGGAACTGCTTGTGATGTGACTGGAGGCAATTTCACTGCCAAATTATACTCTAAAATTAAAAAGTCATTAGAAGCCCATGCCAGAAACTGCATTGAGTGTGGGGTGAAAGCAGGATTGGGTGGTCGAAGGCTATGCTCTATCATGCAAAGGCACATACAGAGCAACAGCGACAAAGTTGCAGGAGTGTGTAACCACAGCTGACGTCCTCCAGCCCTGCCCTGAAAAACCACACTGATCGCAGCATCCAACTATCATTCAGGAATGGGGGACTCGGAGAGGCGAACCCTCAGCTTCACAAGTAGATCAATCTGAAATAATGAAGCACTGGAAATGTACGTATCTTACCTATTCCCTCCATAGAAACCTATGCCATTGCTTATCCAGATCAGTGATCTTAAAATGTGTCCCCAGATCTCATAGGGCCAGACCAACTATTATTTGAATAAAAATACCCTGCATCTTCTTACAAAACAAGATACCTTTTGAGGGGAATGTACCGCTACTTATTTTGATGTGACATTGCTGTGCTCACGTGGTGCATTTTGTTACTAATTTTCATCTCTCTCATGTAGTTCTTTTTAATGAGTGATCGAAGCGTTTCTTCTACAGAAATTATTCTTTTTTTTAATTAATGTTTTTGTGGTCATTTTTCTTTTTTCACCATAACTATGCAAATATAAGTTCTAGGGTTATCAACATATTATTTGGAATAGATGTGTGCACAATAGTTACATGCTGGAACATAGCTCCAATTTAAATCTGTAAGTAGTGTCCACTATAAATAGATTAGGATTCCATAAGGCCACAACGAATTGCCACAGACCCCTCTTGAGCAATAGGCATGAAACATGTTTAACATATCATGGATACATTTTGTTCTAGGTGTTCTACATACCTTTTTCATAGCTAATGCTTCCAAATTAAATAATAATTCCAGTTTATTGATAGTGATGCAGCACTACTCCGGAAATATTTCCTAAAACCATATCACCTTTCCTGAAGTACCAAATCTTACATCTACTCATCAGTGAGGCCCATAAGACTTTGAGTTTCTCACAAAACACTTACATCCTACTTCATGGATCGGTGAAATTCAAAGGAGAGCTGCTGTATCATGGCAGAGTGTCTAAATCAAAACTAAATATTTATACTATTTACACCTGCAGTTTAAATGAGTTTTACCATGGTTTATTCAACAAGACATTTTATTCAGACACACCACCATTATGGTCGACGAACCTGCTAGTAAAAAACAAGCACTGGCGTTGCCAATAGGTCTCGCAGTAGGAAAGTTGGAGCTATTGGTTTTGTAGATGACATTTTATATTTATATTTTGTGATTTACAATGCCAATACTTTTAACTTTAGCAAATGTGACACTTTTAGCATTTGTAATGCCACATGTTTTGTATTGATGTGACTTAGATGTATTGATATTACAAATAACAATGGCTTTTAATTTTTTTAAATAATTAATACTTAAATAAAAGTGATTGTAATTTATAATGGCAATGGTCCGAAGTAGATAAAATAGTGGCAAAATAGAACAAGTAATGTTACAAAAGGTGAAAAACAAAGGAAGCTTTTTTAACATATAAATTTTGTTTTAAAGAGCAGCGAATTGGGAGGATGATGTTGTTTATGTGGCTTACATCTGTTTAGGCTTACGCTGGGACACAATGCAATAGGTCTGGCATTATGAAAGTTTGAGCTATTGGTCTTGTAAATGACACATTTTTTATTTATGTGTTGGTTTTGAAAATAGCTAAATTAATAGCTTTGTCATTTTCAATGCCAATAGTTATAACGTTCGCAAATGAGACACCTATAGCATTTGTAATGCAACATGTTTTGTATTTACGTGACTTGGATGTATTGATATTACAAATTACAATGGCTTTTAATTTTTGTAAATAATTAATACTTACATAAAAGTGATTGTAATTTATAATGGCAATAGCTTAAACTTTTGTAAATAACTTTGTGAAGATTATGTTCAGTGTATTTTATTGTGATGAAAATCCAAGAACAGAAATGAAATATTAACATCTTTTTGTGACATTTGTAATAAAGCTTGAAACATTGAGAGAACATATTTGAACCAGTTGTAGTTGCAGAGATTGATGCAGGGGTTGCGCTGAGTGATGCAGGGGTTGCGCTGAGTGATGCAGGGGTTGCGCTGAGTGATGCAGGGGTTGCGCTGAGTGATGCAGGGGTTGCGCTGAGTGATGCAGGGGTTGCGCTGAGTGATGCAGGTGTTGCGCAGAGTGATGCAGGGGTTGTGCTGAGTGATGCAGGGGTTGCACTGAGTGATGCAGGGGTTGCGCTGAGTGATGCAGGGGTTGCCCTAAGTGATGCAGGGGTTGCCCTGAGTGATGCAGGGGTTGCCCTGAGTGATGCAGGGGTTGCACTGAGTGATGCAGGGGTTACGCTGAGTGATGCAGGGGTTGCCCTGAGTGATGCAGGGGTTGCGCTGAGTGATGCAGGGGTTGCGCTGAGTGATGCAGGGGTTGCGCTGAGTGATGCAGGGGTTGCGCTGAGTGATGCAGGGGTTGCGCTGAGTGATGCACGGGTTGCGCTGAGTGATGCTGCGCTGAGTGAAGCTGCACTGAGTGATGCATGGGTTGCGCTTAGTGATGCATGGGTTGCGCTTAGTGATGCAGGGGTTGCGCTGAGTGATGCAGGGGTTGCGCTGAGTGATGCAGGGGTTGCGCTGAGTGATGCAGGGGTTGCGCTGAGTGATGCAGGGGTTGCGCTGAGTGATGCAGGGGTTGCACTGAGTGATGGAGGGGTTGCGCTGAGTGATGCAGGGGTTGCGCTGAGTGATGCAGGGGTTGCCCTGAGTGATTCAGGGGTTGCCCTGAGTGAAGCAGGGGTTGCGCTGAGTGATGCATGGGTTGCGCTGAGTGATGCAGGGGTTGCGCTGAGTGATGCAGGGGTTGCGCTGAGTGATGCAGGGGTTGCGCTGAGTGATGCAGGGGTTGCGCTGAGTGATGCAGGGGTTGCGCTGAGTGATGCAGGGGTTGCCCTGAGTGATGCAGGGGTTGCCCTGAGTGATGCAGGGGTTGCCCTGAGGGATGCAAGGGTTGCGCTGAGTGATGCATGGGTTGCGCTGAGTGATGCAGCAGTTGCGCTGAGTGATGCAGGGGTTGCGCTGAGTGATGCAGGGGTTGCGCTGATGCAGGGGTTGCGCTGAGTGATGCTGCGCTGAGTGATGCTGCACTGAGTGATGCATGGGTTGCGCTGAGTGATGCAGGGGTTGCGCTGAGTGATGCAGGGGTTGCACTGAGTGATGCAGGGGTTGCGCTGAGTGATGCAGGGGTTGCGCTGAGTGATGCAGGGGTTGCGCTGAGTGATGCAGGGGTTGCGCTGAGTGATGCAGGGGTTGCGCTGAGTGATGGAGGGGTTGCGCTGAGTGATGGAGGGGTTGCGCTGAGTGATGGAGGGGTTGCGCTGAGTGATGCAGGGGTTGCGCTGAGTGATGCAGGGGTTGCGCAGAGTGATGCAGGGGTTGCGCTGAGTGATGCAGGGGTTGCCCTGAGTGATGCAGGGGTTGCCCTGAGTGATTCAGGGGTTGCCCTGAGTGATGCATGGGTTGCGCTGAGTGATGCAGGGGTTGCGCTGAGTGATGCAGGGGTTGCGCTGAGTGATGCAGGGGTTGCCCTGAGTGATGCAGGGGTTGCGCTGAGTGATGCAGGGGTTGCACTGAGTGATGCATGGGTTGCGCTGAGTGATGCAGCAGTTGCGCTGAGTGATGCAGGGGTTGCGCTGAGTGATGCAGGGGTTGCGCTGAGTGATGCAGGGGTTGCGCTGAGTGATGCAGGGGTTGCGCTGAGTGATGGAGGGGTTGCGCTGAGTGATGCAGGGGTTGCGCTATGCTATGTTTTGTTGTGTTTTGTTATGCTATGTTTTTTTGTGTTTTGTTATGCTAAACTGTTTTGTTATGTTAGGGTTTGTTATGCTATGCTATGTTTTGTTTTGTTTTGCTATGCTATGTTTTGCTATTGTGGTGTTTGGTTGTGTGTGTGTGGGGTTGTGTGTGGTTGTGTGTGTGTGTGTGGTTGGGTGTATGGGGTTGCGCTGAGTGATGCAGGGGTTGCCCAGAGTGATTCAGGGGTTGCCCTGAGTGATGCAGGGGTTGCACTGAGTGATGCATGGGTTGCGCTGAGTGATGCATGGGTTGTGCTGAGTGATGCAGGGGTTGCGCTGAGTGATGCAGGGGTTGCCCTGAGTGATGCAGGGGTTGCCCTGAGTGATGCAGGGGTTGCGCTGAGTGATGCATGGGTTGCGCTGAGTGATGCAGCAGTTGCGCTGAGTGATGCAGGGGTTGCGCTGAGTGATGCAGGGGTTGCGCTGATGCAGGGGTTGCGCTGAGTGATGCTGCGCTGAGTGATGCTGCACTGAGTGATGCATGGGTTGCGCTGAGTGATGCAGGGGTTGCGCTGAGTGATGCAGGGGTTGCGCTGAGTGATGCAGGGGTTGCGCTGAGTGATGCAGGGGTTGCGCTGAGTGATGCAGGGGTTGCGCTATGCTATGTTTTGTTGTGTTTTGTTATGCTATGTTTTTTTGTGTTTTGTTATGCTAAACTGTTTTGTTATGTTAGGGTTTGTTATGCTATGCAATGTTTTGTTTTGTTTTGCTATGCTATGTTTTGCTATTGTGGTGTTTGGTTGTGTGTGTGTGGGGTTGTGTGTGGTTGTGTGTGTGTGTGTGGTTGGGTGTATGTGTGGTTGTGTGTGTGTGGTTGTGTGTGTGTGTGGCTGTGTGTATGTGGTTGTGTGAGTGTGTATGTGGTTGTGTGTGTGTGGGGTTGTGGTTGTGTGTGTGTGGGGTTGTGGTTGTGTGTGTGGGGTTGTGGGTGTGTGTGGGGTTGTGGGTGTGTGGGGTTGTGGGTGTGAGTGTGGGGTTGTGGTTGTGTGGGGTTGTGGGTGTGTGTGGGTGTGTGTGTGGGGGTTTTTGCATGTGTGGGGGTTTTTGCGTGTGTGTTTTTTTTTGCGTATGTGGGGTTTTGAGTGTGTGTGGTTGTGTTTGTGTGTGTGTGGGGGGCAACACTTGGGCAGGCAGAAGGGCCGCCCACACCACTTGGGTAGGCAGAAGGGCCGCCCACAACACCTGGGCAGGCAGAAGGGCCGCCCACAACACTTGGGCAGGCATAAGGGCCGCCCACAACACTTGGCAGCATGGTGTAGTAGCCTAGAAGCTGCAGGAGAGGAGCTAGATACTGGCTGGGAAAGGGCTTTAGCGCAGGGTGCTGTCACAAGGTGCTGTTATCAACTAAGGACGACTGGTTTTGAGCTACAGACAATGTGTGGGTAATTAAGACGTTATGCATGTTTTTAAAATAATATTCTGTATGTTTTGCATATCAATATGTGAATAAAGAGGAGCTGTGGCCGTTTTGCACAATCCAAGGCTTGTTTCCATCTGTGCCAGGAAAAGACAAGATGGGATGCAGGTATGGGCCGGGAAGCCCGAGGGCACTCGCCCTTCTGTGAGGGGTTAGACATGGGAATTAAAGGGGGTTTTGCAGAGAACTTTACAGTTACCTTTGCAGACCCTACTGTAACGCATGCCATACAGTCGTCCAGCTGGCGCGCTCATGTTACACGTTTACGGAGCTTAAAGCAATACATGGCAAAGAAACGTGTGTGCGGGAATTTATCTCCCTGCGCATGAGGTATGTGCAGACCCGGAGCAAAATCCTGCGTGTCCTGTCGGTTTTCCCCTTTCCCCACCCCCACCCCCTCATCCTGCCACGGCTTCCCCTGATCTCCCATGAATATGGAGCAGCTGCGCGCTGGGACATACTTTGCTGTGGATGTTTTTTGTGAGCCAGGAAATACATAGCAGCTGAAGAGACATCTGTCTGGAGGCAAGAGAGGGGGAGAGAAAAGACATGGCGCTATGAAGCCAGCTCTTGGGGCAAGACCCCAGCCTTACTGACTGGATTCTGGCCCCCAGACTGACAGGGCACATTGGGTCAGCCAGGCTGCACCCTGAATGCAGCTCTGTACTTCAGAAAGGACCCGGTCTCTAGGCTCTATACTTCAGAAAGGACCCTGTCTCTAAACTTATGACACATCCAAAAGGAAACAATCCGAACGTAGTTCCACGTAACGCCCAAACAGATGTATGAAAAGGCCGAGACAGTGAAATAAGCTATTACAGCATAAAGGAAGCAGGGCAGGCTCATGTTTCACTTCAGGGGAGACACAGTTTTGTTCAGGGCATGATGGGAGGTCGACATTGTTGAGCCTCTGGACTAACCACAAAGTATGCATACATCTTGCACTTTTCAGCTTTCATAGAAATCCACAAACACGGAGTGCAAATGAATATTTCGAATGCAAACCTAGGAAAGCGTGTCAAATGAACTGTTTTAATTGTGCTCTGTATATTAATTCACAGTTTAGATAGCATGTCGCTTTTGTTATTTATATTGTCACATCTAATTCTATACACTGATCCATTTTGTACACTTTTCTTCAATTTTGGAAGGCAGGGTTACTTTTTAGATACATACTTTGAAAGACATTTGACAATCAAGTGAATCCAATGGGAACACTTTGTTAAACATAATTTAACTGTTAGCTGAGGTCGGGAGACACAATTATTCGATATTCGTACACATATAAACACGACCTCCTATATTAAAAATGTGTTTTATGGTTTGCAGTCCACGTCAAAGCTTCTCGGACTGCAATTGTGGTATTTTTCAGAAGTGGGGGCAGCCCCGCTCCACAGATAGATATTTGATGCGTTCACGCACAGTGCGTGGCCAGGAGCCGGCATGGCTGACTTTTACGGCGGCACAGAGTTTTGAAATGAGCGAGGAGGGGTGTTCACAACATAGATATGGTTCATTCCTTTGTGTTCGAAGCAGGGCCCTCCTACGCATCCGTGTTGGACTTCGAGAAGTAACATCCCTCCTACACGGCGATGAATAGAGCCAGGATTCCTGCGAGCCAAAAATGTGACCCCCGAATGGTCCCGGGAAACGAAAAGCGCCCGAGTCTAATGCGCCTGAAAGCCTGTAACATGCACACTGATTCCAGCCTGTTTTACCCGTCTGAATCTAGGAATATTAACATTTCCTCTTTTACAGAAGCTCCAGATGAGCTGTTTATGTTTCGTTCTGATCATACAACAATAAATTACATTTGTTTCTAAATATTATGTTTTTTGTATGGAGACCAGCGCAAATAGTACGTGTTGTTGTCAACACCAGACCTGGCCTCAGACCCTGTAGTTTACTCACTGTGAGCAGACTTCGTTTAAAGTGCAATTTTAAAAAAAGCAAGCGCTGTCGTTTACTCACTGTGAACAGGCTTCATTTAAAGTGCAATTGAAAACAAGCATTGTGCTGCGCTTCACTTTAAAAAAAGAACATATGCGTGTGAAAGGGATTCCGACGAGGAGGGAGTGGGAGAATGAAAGGGGTAGGGGAGGGGATTCACACACGGCCTGTAAGGCGGATTAGGGAGATTTTCCTGCGAGCATACAACTTGACCAGCCATAGCTGGTTCTACTCGGGCATGCACTGTGACACCATGATTCCCAGCCAGGAAAGCATGCGAGATAAGCCTGTTAATGAGGGGAAAGAGAAGGTCTGATGCTCCGATGCGAGGCACAGCAAATGGTGGTGTGTGACATGGCTGGAAAGCAATTAAGGGGGAGAAGTGAGGCCAGCGCTGGGTGCAGCAGGGGGCGGAGCGGATCGCTTTGAAGCAGCTCACGGCCTGGCGACCGTGAGGGGGTGGGCTGCCCATATGGAGAGGGGGGTGGGCTGGGCTGCCTCTGATGATCTAATGTGAGTCACGGAAGGCAGGCGCTGGAGAGGGAGGGGGTGGGCAACTCGAACGACCATATGGCTGGGAGAAGCTGTGTGAGGGAGGCTGGGCTGGCTGGGCTCGTTCACGAGAGGCTTGTGGTCACGTGATTCTCCCGCTTTTCACATGCACTGTGAAGAAACTGCAGTCGAAACTGCAGTGCTTTGACTAGTGGATCCAGCACTTGAATTCTCGCCATTTTCCAATGGAAAAGGCGAGACCTAATTAGGCGTAGGAAAATACAAGACCAGCTTAATTCTCCATTTATCTAATTTTTATTAAAAGCAAACTTTAGCATGTCTGACATCTTATTCACTTTATTCATTTCTTTATTCAAAGTAACTTTAAAGAAGAAAGTTTTATCTCAAACTGTTATGCTCATTTTTATTTCAGAAATAGGCATTATTATTAAGGTTTCCGAACGCAAGTATTTAGCAAAAGACAGATAGTCCCCAAAATTCATTTTCTCCTAACTTCCCTAACTAATATCCTCATCTAAGGCTCAGTTCTCATTCAAAGAAATAAACATATTAAAGAAAATCTCACATCTCAGGAAAATCAGCATTCCGACAGCATCTCAGGAGGAAATCCAAGAGAAGCATAATTTTAAGTAAAGTCAGGGGTTTTTCACTAACTTTATCTATCTAAAAATTAACTGTCAATATGAACTCAGATTCTGATTGGACAAATTTGGGGTGGATGAGCATCACCTCATCACTTCAACATTTAATTTCCGATGTGTCAGCCGAATTTTAAAGAGTCCTTTGTTTAAGAAAGTCTTTGGCCTAGGCACATCCTCAACTGGCAACTCCATGTACTTTTCTCACGTTCAGTAACTCAAACGTTCATTCTTTTGGCAGTCATCAGGATTTCCAGGGCACATTGTCCTTGAACTCATTTTGTTCCTGCACAAGCAGCTTCACATTTTATCTCGGCCTACACCGCACATGTGCAGTTTCTTTCACTGTCGCAGTAGCCGAAAGCCTTCATTTTTAAGAAGGCCTCACGAGCCAGAATGGGAACTATCATAGAAACAAACACAAATAAATGTTAATTCTTGAAGTGTAACCCTTCTGTTTACCTCCCCCCATACTAAGGGTTCCCTGTTAGTTATTACCTAGCAAACAAGCCACATAGATGCAATTTATACTCACTTATCCTTCGGGTCTGCCACAAATACCTGCACAAAAAGCACATTTATGCCGTTTTTATTTATCTCAAAGCTTTGCATTATTTTACATCACAACAACAACATTTAATTAGTTAGTTATATTTCTTCACGCAAGCAGATTAGTATTCCCACGTGTATATGTGTGTGCATTCTATACTATGTTGGTTAATATTTTTCACACCACACAATTAATAAAGGTTACGGTTATAAGGTAATGACTTCACGAGGGGTATACAAAATTTTGTTTTCCCACCGCGCTCCATCAATAGATAATTTAAATATCACACATAACCCACCCAGTCTATCATCACTCACCAGTTTCAGTGGAACAAGGGCATGGCCTGAAGTCCCACGCAGACATGAAGACGCTAAAGAGAAGATCTCCATCAAAGTGCCAGCTGGCTATTGAACTGCACACCCAAAGAGGAACATGGCCCAATGATGGCCCAATGATGAAGCAAGGCACCTTGGTGGGAGAGAGTCTGTGATTCCTGAAAAAGATATTCTCTAGGGATTAGGAAACTATCATTTACACAATGTCGAAAACCTCTATTTCACATAGAATTACACCGAACGTCACATTATTTTGTATACATGCTTCATCACCAGGCATGAATATCCCATAATAATGAAGCACATCACTGCGGAAGCCTGTTTTTGTGGAAGTTACCTTAAAACAAAATATCTTTCCAGAAGTGAAGTCTGAGGTAAGCAACACTACGAAAGATGGCTACACTTCATGACTAACCAATCCAGTTAGTGAAATCAAAAACAGTTGTATTAATACTACTCTAAGAAGTGTGAACAAGGAAACTTTGCAGCTGTTGTACTATCCACCACAATTAGGGAGGAGCAAAACAATTGTTATGGCCAAATGATGGCTTGCAGGCTGGGGTCCAGTAGTCATATTCATCTATTTAGTTGGTGAGGTATTGAGAAGTTCTCCCTATTTTGGGGATTTCAACAAAGCCCTTGAATGAAGTGCGTTGTATTGTTTTAACAAAAAGTGTACTCATTAATGTATGCACCATCTCTTTTCCTTCCAGTTCTATTTCTCTGTATCATTCTCTTTTGGTTAGTGTCATGTGCGTACAGCCGTCCATCATGTCCTGTAGAGGTATCCTCAGTTTACTTTCTGATTTGTGCTCTACACAAGATTCCTGTTTAGTAAAAATCAGGGCTCACAGCCAGTTGAAATTAAAAGCCCAAAGACTATTTTTCATGCCTCAAAGTATCAATGAAATATGAACATCACATTTTCATTGTAACTCTTAGAAACATCAAAATAGAAGTTACTCATGTTGAACCCATTTTTTGACAAACTAGTTAAGGGTGGGCGACACATTCCGCTTCGCAGGCGGAGTTTGCGAAATTTTGCCCACACTGCATTACACTTGTAATGCAGAGTGCTGGCACAAGTCCGCCAACTGCTGCGTGGCGGAGTTTTTTTCTCATGCACAGCTCGCTCACCAACATTTTGGCGAGAGCGAGAATTGGGGTCTCGTAGCAGGATTTTCAGGTGCTAGGACAGCACCTGGTGAGAAGTTCTCAAAAGGGTGGTCGTGACCAGTCACAACTGTTCGTGGTGAGAAAGCTGCTACTCTTGGTGAGAAAGCTGCTGCTAGAGTAGAAAATCAAATCGATTGGCAGCTAAGAAGAAACTCCCTGTGGCGCGCTGTATTATGCCTTTCATGCTGATTTTGCAGCACGGAACAAGCTCCCGTTAGAAATCTGCAAGATGTGCTGATTGCGCCTGCTCGTGGAACTCGAGGAATCTCGCTGAGTTTTTATGCAACTAAAAGGAATTCTGCAGAGTGAAACTGTGAGTTACGCCCACCCATATTTACAATATAAATATCTAATCGTTAAACAATTTTAAAATTAAATGTGTTGGCAAAAAAAAAATAGATCAGAACCGTTCTCTGTCATTATTTTCTTTTAAACTAAGAAAAATGCCCCTTTCCAGTACGGAAACTGCCAAGGGTGCTGAATAGTATGAGCCATTTAATAGTGCATGCAAATGACTTCTGAACGTCAAAAACACTGAAGCCATCAGACACTTGAGTCAGGGAAGTAAACCATCCTGCTCGCTTTGGGTCCTGAACTGGAACTAGTGCAGGACACCACATTTTTCCACTCATAAGACAAGCAAGAAAAACCCCTGTAAGGGTTCATGCTGTCTGACCGGACACATCGAACAGCTTGCCAAGGCATTCCACTCTGTCTTTCCTTATACTATGCGATGTAAAGAAGGGCCTGTTTGGAGGATAGAATTAGCTTACTGGGTGGAAGGTATTTTACCGCATTATGTGCTGGAGTAAAAACCATGGAACTGTACACTATCTCAACATCACAAAATAAAATGATGGCCGAAGTGTTGAAACTTTTCAAACACTCATCCCCAGTCAAAGATCAGTGTTTAATCCATTGTTATTTTGCTCTCCACGTTATCCTGGTTTGGACCCAGCCATAGGCAAATCAGTCCTGGCCCTGCTCCCCATGGGAACAGTCCAGCCCGAACTGCCAGGCCAGGCCCTCCCTGGACCGGAAACAAGCATCCTGGGACCGGTTTCGGGGTATCACCCCTCAATCAGCCAGGCTAGCTTGAATCCAGTGGTGCAGCGAGAGAGGGACCCACTTCTGGGCGTACCCTTAGCCACTTAGGGCGCACAAAACAATCGGTCCATGATGCTTGTTTATGGTCCAGGGAGGACCTGGCCTGGCAGTTCGGGCTGGAATGATCCCATGGGGAGCAGGGTCAAGACTGATTTACATATGGCTGGGTCCAAACCGGGATGGCATAATGAGAAAAACACGATGGAATCAACCCATATCTCATGACTGGGTGAAAAGTTTCAGCACTCCGCCCATCATCTTGTTGTGTTTGCCCTGTACACTATCTCCCCTGAGGTAATACCAGTCCAGGTATTCTTAATCATGTTGTTAGAAATTGGGTTAATTTGGATGGGGGCGATCCCTACCAACTCAATAAACACAATCTGTTTAGGGCAATACACAATTCTGAGGGAATCTCTGCTCAACACTTGGTAGCTATGAAGATGCAGAAGGCAATTACCAGAGAAGTGTGTTAAGTTCAAGCAATGCTAACAACTTTAAAGTCAAGCAAGCAAAACAATAAAGTTCCCAAACAAAATTATACAAGCCCCAAACATTTTAATGAGCAAAAAGATACCAAGATCGTTAAATAGACAAAGTATATATGCCCCTAAGATGCTTCTTGCTAGAAATCCACTGATGCCCCCATTGGCTCACCAGGGAGAAATTCATTGTGCCAAGGGTTTAGGAATCCAGCCCTTTGATGACCTATATCGGGAGCAGGGTTTTCTGGAACCCCCAAGCCAACAGACACACTGCCTCCGTCCTTTGCAGATATGCTACTCTATCACTGCATTACAGCAACTTGTCGAAGATACACAACACCTTCCCAGACACATCCCTTACCCTCTAGCGGCTAAACAATTTACTCTCTTCTCCTTTCCAGGAAAAACTTGTTACTAGACTGTATAACTCCATGCAAACGCACCATCCCATAATCATTTCAAAATCAAGAGAACAATGGAACACAATATTAACTCCAGCCATCACAGAAGATGAATGGCGGTTTTCTTGTGCACAATTAGAACAGTTATCTCCCGATTATAAATTAAGATTGATACACTTCAAGTTTCTGAATCAGTATTATAGAACCCCCATGCAATTATTCTGTATGGGACTCAGACCTACATCGGAGTGCTGGCGATGTCACGCGGACCAGGCTAATTTTTTGCACGTGGCTGGGGAATGCCCGTGTTTGGTGACATACTGGAAGGAAATCTTTAAAAAAATTGACAACATGCTAATGATACTTATTCCTCCCACTGCTATTTTAGGTGACTTGGATATGTAAAGGAGGTGGGTGTAAGGAGGTTGGTGGCCATGCTACTACTCTTGGCTAAGAGAAGGATTGCTATGACCTGGGGTAGGCCTCGTCCCCCCTTGGTTAAAGATTGGATCACAGACATACCATTTTGTCAAGAACAGCTTACTGCTTTTTGGGACCTAATGCTAACAGCGTCTTGACCAAAAGACTTTTGGGGTCAGTTTGTGAATTGGATTACTGCCCTAAATAATACTGAACTGGACGATGTAAATACTGTACAGAATAACTGAGCTGCTCGGGTATATCCTTTGCATATGTAAAGTATCTACCTGTTTTTTCAAGTTGTCTCAGATCTCGAACTGTATTACAAAATTGTTTTGCACTGCAATATATGTGCCATGTTCACATTGTACGATTCTAGGTACCCTACAATGCCTCTCTCATGCTATTCATCAAGAATGTTTATTATGAATGTTGCATATCATATGACTTTGCTGCTTTCTTTGTAAGTATCTGCCAATAATTTATTTTTTATTTTTTTTAAATCGGTAAATAGGATAAGTGGACCCAGGTATATATTTTTTTAAGTTTTGAGGCAAAAATCACTTTTAAAAGTACAGAGTAATTGAAAAAACAACTGTACGCAATTGGCCGGGACCGTGGGGCAATTTCATGCCAACTGCGATAGAGAGGAGGTCGAATACACCAAGGGAGTTATTCCGATTTTACCTTCAGACTAACTCTTCAAATACTGCGAGATTTGCTGTGGTTAGTCCTGCAGACCCCCAGCTTCTCATGGAATGCTTCTGAGCATTAGGTCCCTCCCAAGGCAGCGGGGTCCAGTCCTCTGTGGTCAGCTGGGCCCTTTAAGAGTCAAGAGCCCTATTGCTTTTTGTGTCTCTGAAGCAAGGAAGCAAGAGACCAGTCACTTAACTCTTGAAGAGCAGTTCCACTTCCTGCAAGCCAGAAGGAGTCAGGAGTGCCTGAGGGATTTCTCTTATTTCAGTAGGATTCATCTTTCTTCCAGCAGGTCCTTCTTATTCAGGTGGAGTCTTCCCAGGTTCACGGATGTTCCAAGGAGATGGTGGCTGAGGTGCCAGATTTACCCTGTGCACTAGCCAATGACTAGAGAAATTCTGCCACCCAGTTCAAATTATTTTCTCACAGTCACTCCACCTCCAATTGCACCACTTCCTCTTTGCCACATTGGAAAACTACCCAGAACGCATTGTTAAAGCTTTTCTAAATGTGCAATTTCGGGTGATGATTTATTTTTGAATACTGAGGACTTTTATTGTGAAAATAGCTGCAACTGATGAGTTATTGATGTTGCACTTGGCGCTATCCACACTACGGGACTGACCTGGCTGTGCTCGCAACGGTCCTTTGGCACTCGAGACACCACGATCCTTGCCCTGACATCGGTCTCCCCCTGCCGCCGCAGCCTCACGTAACCTCGGCGCGGTCGCAGTAAGGGGGGAACTACAACACCCATTAGCCCCAGCTGCAGGAAGCCGCACTCGCCTGTTTCGCGCCTGGAGGTGCATTAAAACCAACAAGAGCCCCAGCGTCACGGGCGGCGCCGGGTGAAGCCCGGGCAAAGGGCGGGCCGTCTGTGGCCGTCAGGGGCAGGCAGAGGCTGGGCTGGGCCTCCCTCCAAAGCTCCTGATTGAGGTGAGTGCAGAACGAGAACCATGGGGAAACGTGCTGCTATCACAACCACCCCGGGCCTTAAGAGTTCCATTGTTACGTTCTCCTTTGAAAGCATGCTTGAAAATGCCGTGAATATGGTTACCTCGGAGATTGAAATCACCGAGAGGAGACTCTCCATGGGCTATTTAGCATCTCATTTACACATATCTGATGGACTAGAGAGAGGTGGTCTCATTGCGACCCTGCCGCTATCACCTACTATAATAATTGACAATTCTCTCCACCATGGCAAGTTACCTGTGACTGACAAAAATGTAATAGACATTTCAGACTCCCAGCAGGGGCTTCAAGTTGATACCAGCGTTAACAACCCAGCTTTAACCACATGGATGCTGCCCCGATTTCCCTCCAGTGCTGGACATTCCTTAACTGGGTGTGGTTGTGACGGAACCATTCCGTCATCAGCACAGCTCAACCGTGACTGATGACGGAATGGTTCTGTCACAAGCATCGAAGGGGTTAACTATAAAGAATCTGGGGAGAAAAGGAAGAGAGGTCCATCAAAAATGCCAATTAACAAGAGGAAACAACCACCCCGCAATAAAACTCAACCTACCCTTCTTAGTATGTGGTCACGAGGAGTGATTGGAACAAGTGGGGTGTCAGTTGGCCCAACTGTGCAATCTAACGATAGCTCGGTAGGTCTGACCACAATGGAAGCTGCAGTTAACTTAATTTGCACACAAACCAAGCACACACCTGTAAACGGCATACAAGGAAGGTTAAATGAAAACTTAATTGACACTATAGTGGACTCTACTTTTAACCGTTTAAAAAGTCTTATGGACAAACAATTTAATGCTATTTTTAAATGTTTGGATAGACTGGAAAGCCTGGTGAAGAAAGCGGATGCTAAAAGAAAAGGGGTTACTATTATCGACCAAATTAGGGGTGAAAGGCTTTTAAAAGACATGGAAGCAATCAATAAGGGCATTAAAGGGGGAAGTGGTAATTACATAACTTCTGGTACTAACAATGTATGCGAATTGTGTAATGGTAAAAAGAACAGCCTGTTACCTAATCGCACGTCTAGTACTATGGTTAGCATGTTGCCTTTATTAAATGCACCTGCCGATAATAGGCCCCCTGGCAATACTCCATCATTTACAGTAACCCCGCCTGTGCCAGCCCCCATGAAAACAGTGACAGTCATAAACAACAAGCCCAACCCTGATACACAGGTTAAAAAACACGCAGACGCAGTTCTTCATCTGCCCCCAGAAGCATGCCCTTATGTCATAATTCTAGCTGGTGTACCCCCACTGAAAACAGATCAAAGTGAGTCCTGGGACCAACTTAAAAATAAGTGCATTGATTGGTTTTCTAAGTACAAGGGGCCGGGGAGGGAGATTGCTAAAGAAATCTTGATGGTGGGATGGGTAGGACCTTCAGCCAAAAATATTTTAGGCGACTGCATAGTTGTGAACTTTAGGCACCCTTCCCTGGTGAAATGGATATTGAAATGCCAAACCGATCACTTTAGCACCCCAACACTCATAACCTCATTACCACTGGGTTTTTTCTAGAGACCAGCCCAGAGAGCTTGTAACCTAGCCACTCCGATATATTCCACACATAATCGGTTCACTGCCGTGCCCGACCTGGAAAGCCAGGACTGACTACCTAGCAATCCTTTGAATACTGTAGTAGGGCCAATTAATTCACAAATGGCCTGTCAAGTTGACACTGAACCCAGGCCTATCGATACCCCTTAAATAGTCTCCTCGGTAGAATCTCTAACAATTTGTCCTGTCACAATCGAACCCAGATCCTTGGATCAAACCTTAAATATACTTAGTTGGAACATTGCAGGTTTAAAATCTAAAATGGATATAGCAGAGTGGATTACCCTGGTTAGCAATTTTGATATCCTAATGTTTCAAGAGACTTGGTGTACCAGTGGTCTGTTTCTGGAGGGATTTTTTTGTCATAATAACATTGTACATACACAAAGAGGGGTGGGGAACCACAAAAGTAAGAAACTGTAAACAGACACAAACACAGGGCTGAAGAAAATCAAAATTATTTGAAAATACTGCCCTCACTCACACACAATGTGTGTGACATGCTTCATCATTGGGTCTGCTTACAATACGCCCCCGCGTAGCCATGCAGGGGGCGGAGCATAGGGAGGGGGAAACAAAAAACACTACAACTCAAAAAAAACAAAGATCAACACACGAGTGACCAACAGTGATCACAACAATTAGTGTTTTCCGTCCGGACTGGGTAGGTGATAGACATAAAGTGCAGTTAGATGGTGCTCATTAAAACTGGCTCATGGGTACCCGTTAGTGCTTTATTCATAGGTCCCACGGTCAGGATTAAAAGATGTGTGAAGGATGAATAAGTGTTTAGGCAGGAAGTCAAGATCCACAAACACTCCTCCTTATACTGCGGTGGTCAACATGTTTCGACCGTATTTTAGTGCCCTCAATTACATGGGTCACGTCGGTCTTCTTCAGGACAGTCTAACTGTCCCAGTCTTTATATCCCTTTTACCTTAATATGGTAATTGATAGAGGAAACCACGTGGAGGGTACTTCCACACCCGTGGATCGTTATTACTAAAAAAGAAGAAGATTTTTTCAACCAGTTATCCAATATGATGTACTGTACTAGAAAGCTTCTTAGTTTAAATTTCCACGGCCCCCCAGCAATCGCTGGCTCCGATAATCAAAACAATTACCAGACACGCGTCAAAAACAACATAGTAATATGGGCAGGGCGAAGGAACTGCCCAGCCCATAATGAGTGATTAAAAACATCCTTTCTGCATATCACATCGCTCACTGTGAAAAAACATGCCAAATCGGTGATTATAGGGCATGAATGTCTTACCGAGTCCACTGTTTCTTAAGGCTCGAAATGGCGTCGGCGGGTGGTGTTCCAAAGAACACAACCTGTGTTCGGGGAGAAACACATTCAAAGTTCATACAGTTTCCAAATTTAGAACATTGTGCGTGTCTCAACACTCCCACGTTTCAGACTACAAACGGGCTCGGGGTGCGTAACATTTTACTCGCCACTTGGTCCCCGAAGAACCGAGTGGATCTCATAGATGAATTATAAACACCCCGTGCATTAGAAAAAGAGGGGACCTCACCCCCCGGGTAATCTACCCGCTTACTGTTCTGCTGGACATCTCCAACACCAATCGTGCCTGCAATCCGATACGCCGCGAAAATTCCGGCATGTTGGAGCTTCCACCATAAAAAGCGGACCCTCACGTCACCCCGGCTGCCTGCACGTTACGTGTGAATGCACGGGAAGGCGTCATTACGTGCGTCGTGCTGCCGGGAGCGGTAGTTCTGCACTGTCTCCGGGTCCTGAATGAATTGACCCGTAGCGTCCAGCACTCTTAATGGATTGAAGCGTATTGCTCTAAAAGAAGAGGCGAGGTACCCCCGTGATCGATGTAAACGTGTGATGAGGCGAGGTGATGAAAAGCTCGGAACAATGGTTCCCCAAAGTATCAGGATGATATGTAATATGTGCATAACATACTCAATGTCTCAATCAGATATGAACATAAGCATATTGGGGGTCCACAATATACCCACTGACAATTCAGAATATGTGCATAACTAACTCATTGTCACAGACAGGTGTGAGTCTATGCATATTGGGGGTCCACAGTATACCCATTGGCAATTCGCTGTGTTATGCTGTGGTCATTGTTAACCCACTTCCAGGAATAGGCTCTTTCTACTGGAAATATTGTAAATTCAATAGACCATCCGTTCTTATAGAATCAAGGATGAGGCGCAGTGATGTACTATAGCTACGAGGCCATGTATATACACATTATATCCAGAGGTGTGAGATCATAGGGTGGAAAACGTCAGTCACACTCTACATTCAAACCACTACAGACTGGTAAATGGTAAGGTTAGTAGCACATAGTTCCATGTTGATGTTGTGTGCCAGTCTGATAAGCCAAATCATCTTAATGTATCCTCTGATAATCGAGTCTCCCGGACCCCATGATTCATCTGCCCAGTGCATGCCATGGTATATCATCATTCAAACCATGCTGGTCACTGAGGAGGTGGAAGACCCACTTCTGTTCTCTGACGAAGAGAGCTCTACTATCATCATGTCCACGAGAGCTTACACTGGGCTTCTCTATAACCGTCCACCGCAGGTCCTCCACGGTATGTCCCTCTTCTGCAAAGTGGGTTGTCAGCTTAGTATTGGACCTGCCACATCTAATAGTGCTGCGGTGTTCGGTGATGCAGGTACAAATCTTCCTGCATGTCATACCCACGTATTGTTTTCCGGAGGGACATGTAATTAAGTACATTGCTCCTTGCGAGTTACAATTTGTGTGTGATCTTTGTTCCCAGGAAGTTGGTAAACCTGGGTCAATCTGTTTAGAGTTGGTCGTAAGGTGGCATACACTGCATGAACCACAGCGAAAGTGGCCGGTCACAGCGGGCAAACCTGTGATAGTACCTCCCACACCCTGTCTATTCACTGTTCTCGGTATCGTGTGAACTAGTAAATCTTTTAGATTATGGCTGCGTTTGAACGAGAAAAGAGGTTTGTCCATTTGTATATTACCAGAGTTCCAAATTTTCCAGTTTTTCACTGTTGTTCGCCTGATTTGTTTAGATGCGGTATTAAATGTAGATACAAATGCCGTTTTTTTCACTGTTGGTCTGTTGGTCTTAGACAGTAATACTTCCCAATCTGCATTGTGTGCTCTCTTGTTGGCTCGTTTCACTATTTTTCTTGGATAGCCTCTTTCGTGCAGTTTGGCAGATAGAAGACTAGCTTCTGCAGTAAAATCATTCAGTTCAGAGCAGTTGCGACGAATACGAAAAAACTGTCCCACCGGTAGAGTTTCGCGCAATGAACGTGGATGGAAACTGCTGAATGCTAATAATGCATTTTTATCTGTGGTCTTTTGGTGCACCCTAGTCTGTAACATGCCTTTACCCGGATCGATAACCAGATCCAGGAAAGGTAGACTAGTTTTGGTAACCGTAGAAGTAAAGTGTAGAAGGGGGTTCCTCTGGTTCAACCATTACAAAAAGAGAGTCACAGAGTTTGCATCCCTCCTCCAGATAACCAAAATGTTGTCTATGTACCGACGCCACAACCTCATGTTGGACCTCCATGGACAAGTTTTGTGATTGATGATGGTATGTTCAAATGCACCTACGTATAGTCCCGCCAGGCCAGGTGTTTTCAAATTCGAAAAAGTTCTGAGTTAAGGCTATCTCCGTCAGATGTAGAATAAAGGCTCTAGGGGTTTGGTAAGGCCAATCTTCATGAAAGAGAATATCTTCAAGCACTCGTAGGGTTTCACTCTGCGGAATGTTGGTGTATAGAGCCCGATCAGGTATTCAAAATCTGGGTCGAAGGGCATATCCTTGAGGAGGTTCAAAATGTCCAGGCTATCCCTAAGGTAGCCCGGAAGTTCCTGGACCATAGGTTTTAAGTAGAAGTCACAAAATTGTGACACTGGTTCCAGCAGGGACCCCATCCCGGAGACAATAGGTCTCCCGGGAGGGGGTCGCGCTGGTTTGTGAATTTTAGGGAGGACATATAGATAAGGTGTTTTAGGATGTTTGTTTACTAGAAAAACTGCCTCTTGTTCAGAGATCCAATCATTGGACCTAGCCTCCACCACAGCCTACCTTAGGGATACCCTGGATATTTTGAACCTCCTCCATTGATATACCCTTCGACCCAGATTTTGAATACCTGATCGGGCTCGACATAGAGGCTCTATATACCAACATTCCGCAGAGGGAACCCCTACGAGTGCTTGAAGATATTCTCTTTCATGAAGATTGGCCTTACCAAACCCCTAGAGCCTTCATTCTACATCTCACGGAGATAGCCTTAACTCTGAACTTTTTCGAATTTGAAGACACCTTGTACCTACAGACACATGGGACCTCCATGGGCAGTGTTTTTGCGCCAAGCCTGGACTATACGTGGGTGCATTTGAACATACCATCATCAATCACGAAACTTGTCCATGGAGGTCCAACATGAGGTTGTGGCGTCGGTACATAGACGACGTTTTGGTTATCTGAAGGGGGGATGCAAACTCTGTGACTCTCTTTTTGGAATGGTTGAACCAGAGGAAATCCCTTCTACACGTTACTTCTACGGTTACTAAGCATGGGCGTAAAATCCGTTTCGCTCGCGGAATTTGTGGATTTTCGGCAAATTCGCAAACCGCGAATTCTCGCGAATTTCCTGAAAATGTGCAAATTCGCACACAGCAGATTTTTTTGCTTGGTGATACAATATTGCGGCGCATGGCATTCACTTACCATCATTCAGCGTTTGCAGAGTTGTTTTTCTCCATGTTTTGCGTGTGCTGCGCCATTTTGGATCTTGCTGCGGGATCCCGCGTGAGTTTGTCGACCGCAATTACGTCATCGCGGCTTGCCACCTTGCACAGCGAGTTTGTCAACGCGAGTACGTCATAAAGGCCCGTGATCACGCCTCGTGGGAGTAAACAATTGCGAACATGTAGAAGCGGCGGGCAGCAACAATCTCGCACTCGCGAAATTGCAAAATTTGAAATTCTGCACAAGAAACCCACCAGCAGGCAGCATAAAGCCTCTGAAAATGATGATCTTCAGAATAACTCCTCAGGTTGACATTTGCCTGCACTTTTTTTACCCTCCCCCTCCCCACCCCCCTCCCGGTGGGAGGAAGGAAGTGCCCCACAGTCTCCAACTTCCTCTTCCTGTCCAGCAGGCTCCTCCCAGTGCTTTGTTCATGTCCTGGTCACTTTGATTTGGATCTTGACCTGGAAGGATTACTGTTTGTGGATGCTGCTGGATATTTGGATTTGAGGCCTTTTTGACTTTCTTTGGATCACTTTTGGATTAGAAATTTCAGTAAGTTTGTTGGGGCATTACAGTTGCTGCAACTACAATTTTGGAACTTTTTCAGAACATTAAATAAAATATATTGTGGGTAGCCACAGTATCCAGTAAGACCAGGGTTAGTTATGGGTGCATGATACAACTGTTTTGTTGAATTTCAACATGATTGAGGGCATGGATGGCATTGGATTGTGGTGATTTTTGTGTGTTTTTCGATTTTGGGGCTGCAGTTGGGGCCTTTTGCCCAGGGGTACTCAGTGATGCATGGACTGAGTCTTTCTGTGGGGTCTCTTTAATGTAAACATCATGGAGGGCATGGATGGCATTGGATTGTGGTGATTTTTGTGTGTTTTTCGATTTTTTGGGGTGTTGATGAGGCCTGTCCATGGGGTGGGGGCCATTTTGAGGACTGGTACAGGCAGGGCCTGGCCATGTGGTGGGGTCTAGGGGCCATTTTGAAGCCAGGCAGTGTGCTTTGTTGTGCCATAGGCCTGCACCCAGTCTGCCATGCTTTCATCCATTATGCCCAGGGGTACACTGTCAGTGGTGCATTTTATTGGTCTTTCCATTTTTGCCAGTAAGGAGCAGAAGAAGCAAGTGGCGCCACTTACCAAGGAGACTGGTGTGCCGACCGCCACATTTTTTGGGAAAAAAAGTACGCCTGCAGCTGCAGCGGGGTCTGCTGGGGACCAAGCTGGGAGAAGCACCCCCGCTCCATTGGGCTCAGTGCCACCACCACCCCGCCAACTTAAGTCCAAGTTCTTGAGTGCTGCAGAGGCAGCCAATATAGTTGTTCAATCACCATCGACCAGTGATGTTGGCTCATCGCAAGAAAGTAGCAGCATCCCTCAATCAACACAGGTTGTTGTAACTCATCTGACGAGTGTTCAACAACCACAGCCGCAATAACAACCACATGTGCAAGTACAAGCCCAAGTACATGTGGAAGGAGAGGCGGCGCAAGGAGATGCGCAAGCAGAGGTGCATGGAGCGGCACAAGTGCCCACAATAGTTGTTCCTCCCGAAGTAGGGGCACATCAGGAAATCGACATTCAAGCCGAGGTATCATTTGAGGAAGCCACTCCTCCTGCTCATTCATTGTCTTCCAGATCCCTAGCAAGGAAAAGATCAAGGATGGTGTCTACATCTTCTTCAAGCACCCTTCCTTCTGATGATATGGATGAAAATTGGGAACCACCACAGCCGTCTGAGAGTGAGGCACACCATGATCTGACAAAGGTAGCTAAGCCTAAAAGGAAGGTCCCCGAAAGTTTCATAGTTATGGAGTGTGATGATGACGCTGAACAAGAAGTGGCGTAAACTCCTGCTGATGAAGACTCTCACGACGACGACGTAGTCATCATAGACGTCACTGCAGCCCCAGAGGGCATGCAGCAAACAGACATTTTTACCCTAGCCCGAAATGCTGCTGAGCGTGATGTTGGCAACGTGGCAATGGGACCACCACCAATGCAGTTAACTAGTACACCACCACCTACCGCTTCCATATTTTCTCGCCAGAAGGGACCTCCATCCACCTCGACCTCCATTTCCTCAATTAGTGGTGCTGTAAGTGCACAACATAGTAAATTTTGGCAACACACATCCTCCACTTCATCTGGCATTAGCATTCCCAGTATCGCCTCCTCCGCCCCCCACAGACATTTGAAGTCCGCAGTTTGGGACATCTTTAGTGTTAGCCTAACAAGGGAAAACATAGCCATTTGTACCATTTGTAAGCTTTGAGTTAGTCGTAGTAAGCTTGGTACCAACTATTGTACCGGAGGCTAGAGAGGTCATCTTGAGGGACAGCACACTGTCAAATGGCATGCGCACCTAAAGGAGATCAAGGCAGCCCGAATTGCAAGTCAACAAACTGTATCCGTTGATGTTTCATCTGATGATGACGAGGAGGAAGAAGCGTCAAACATTTCTTCACTTACACCAAGTACCCCTGTCAGCAGCACACCCCCTGCAAGATATATGAGCCACACTAAGAGTGTGGGAGAGAGTGAGACACCAATGTGAAAAAGTTCATCATCACCGAGCGTAACTGGGTCGAAGAAGTCATCATCATCCTGTAAAATGGTCCAGCCCACCATTAGAAGCATGTTGTTTTCAGAAGCGCAATTTGAACGCAACCACCCAATGACGTGTCTGTATAAAACTAAGCTGGCTAAAATGCTAGCGCTGGACCTTCTCCCTTTTTCTTTTGTGGAAGGGGTGGGTTTTCTTGAATTAGTGGCAACGCTCTGCCCTAAATGGAAGGTTCCTAGCCGGTGCTATTTTGCCAGAGTTGCGGTTCCAGCACTACATGAAGATGTGCTGGAGGTGATTGGGGCAGCTTTGCAGAAGAGTGCTGTTCACACTATACATCTGACAACAGACATTTGGACCAGTTGCCAAGCCGTTGATTACATGTCCATCACTGCACACTGGGTGTCTTTTTCAGGGGTTAAAGCAAAGGTAACCGCAGGTGTTGACCCGGACTAAGTTTATAAAGCTGCTCGGAAACATGCAACACTAGCCATGTTTGCCATGGAGAAAAATCATACAGGAGAAAACATTTTGCATGAGTTTAACACAAAGGTCTTTCAATGGCTGTCCCCAAGAAAACGCATGGTTGGTATGTTTCCATGGATAATGGCGCCAATGTAGTTAAGGCCATGGATAAGGGTAACTATTTCAGAGTGCCGTGTTTGGCGCCCTGTATAAACCTGGTTGTTAAAAAATTCTTGAGGGAAGAAAGTCCAGTGTGCGAGTTACTGACCGCCTGCCGAAGAATGTGCACACATTTCAACCATTCTTTTAAGGCCCGGAAGCAGCTGAGGTGCCTAAAACATGAACGTAAACTGCCAGTGAAAGCACTCATCCAGGAGTTGGTAACACGTTGGACCTCAACCTTCTACATGCTTGAGCGTCTGTATGAGCAGTATGCGGTAGTCGATCAGTATTTCTTTACACAGGGTACACCTATGATGGACCTGAGGATACAGGTGGAGCAATGGAAGCTAGTTAAAAGCCTGACAGACATGCTTCATCCTTTTGAGGTCTTCATGCGTGCAGTCAGCAGGGAGGACTGTAATTTGGGAAAAGCTATCCCATTGTTGCGCATGCTAGAGCACCAACTGAAGGCGGTGTCTTCTAAGTTTCAAAAAGAGGGAAAGGAACAAGCATTTGAGTTGGCGGAGAAGTTATTACAGCGCCTACTTTGCGATGAACGTCTTCAAAAGATCCACACAGAACAGCATTACATTTGTGCTACTATTTTGGATCCACGGTACAAAAAGGTAGTGGCAGGCAGAGTATTTTTTCCTTTTGATGACGCAGATGTTACAAAGTACAAACATTGGCTAGCTGTGTCAGCCAGTCGGTTTGAAAGAGAACGGCAGGAAATTGAAGGAAAAGGCAGTACATCAGCATCAGCAGGCCATCCGGAGTCAAAAAAATCCACTTCTGCATCTGTGGCTTTGGCAGAAGTGAGTGATTTTCACTCTCAGCCGTTAAAGACACCAGCAACCGTATCATCTGCACCAGACACAACAGTAACATTGTGTGAAGAAGAGGATTGGCTAACTCAGCTTGAGGTTGCTTCTCAAAAGGTCCCAGCAAAAAGTAAGCAAAGTGGAGGAACCCTGGAGAACCTTAAGTCGATGGTGCAGGTCTTTCTGAATGACTCAACAGAGGTCTATGTTCATGATGACCCATTGGCGTATTGGCATGGGAAAAGAGAATTGTGGCCAGAGATCACCAACCTGGCTATAAATTACTTGTCTTCCCCACTCACAAGCGTGTCTTCTGAACGTGTTTTCAGTGCTGCTGGTGGCATTGTAACTTCCAAAAGGACCCGCCTCTCGCCCAAAAATGTGGAGAGGTTAACAATGATCAAGATGAATCAGCACCTCATACTAGCAGATTACAAAATACGAGAATGCACGCAGGAAGAAGACGATGAGGACACCAACTTAGATGAGTGAAGTTCTTCTCTGTTAGGTGACCTACTCCCGTCTGAATTCACAGAGTTTGAGGATGAGCTCTTCTTCCCTGACACCGAGCCCTGAAAATGAGTCAATGAATCACTAACTTTCTTTTTCGTCCTTATTCACTTTTATTCCTGTGTGTCTGTCTTTCTTTGTTTTGCAAAATCTATATAAATGAAAACTTTAATCATCTAATCACAAAAACAAGCCCATCAGCAGAACTGTCTGCACTTATTTGCTTATTGATTTGAAGGTGCCGCAGTCTGCATTCCTCAGGTTCACAAGAACATGCTCCTCTATCCTCCTCCTCCAGACTCCTATTTCCCTTAAAGCAGATGGCTGGATTACGCCCAATGAAGAAAGACTCTGCACTTGTGGGGGTGTTCTACTTCTTTGCGGGTGAGTTGACGAGTCTGGGGCAATGCAGTGAAGGTCTAATACCGGATAAAAGTGGTTTGGAGAAAATCGGAGCAGAAACAGATTTTGCGCTTTTGATCACTTGCCTATCTTTAGGGTGCTGTTTGGTGGGCTTTGAGGTTGTTGTGGGTGGGTTTTGGGGTCTGGAAGCACTGCTGGCACAGTCTAATGTTGATTGCATTTGTTTTTCAGGAAATCCATGGTGGAAAAGGGGAGTTAGGGCCTAGCTGCACAGCGTATTTGGACTGAATTGAAGGTAGTTGCCCCTTTTTGCCTGTTTGGGGGTTTTCTGCTTTTTTGCCGGTGGCTGCAGGGGTCTGGGGCCATTGCTGGGAATGTCTAATACCAGATAAAAGTGGTTTGGACAAAATCGGAGGTGAAAATTTGTTTGCGTTTTTGCTGACTTGCTTGTCCTTGAGGTGCTGTTTGGGGGGGTTCCGGGTGATTGTGGGTGGGTGTTGGGGTCTGGGAGCACTGCTGGGTATGGATACTTTTGTTTGCAAGAGGTTTGAAGCAAATCCATGGTGGCAAAGGGGAGTTAGGGCCTAGCTGCAGAGCGTGCGTGGAGTGATTTTGGAAATTTGCCTGAAAATTTTTAAGTCCCCATTTTTGTAGTTTTACTTTTTGGCTGTTTGGGGGTCTTCTACTTCTTTCCACCTGGGTTGACGGGGTCTGGGGCCATTGCTGGGAATTTCTAATACCGGATAAAAGTGGTTTGGACAAAATCAGAGGTGAACATTTTTTTGCGTTTTTGCTGACTTGCTTGTCTTTGAGGTGCTGTTTGGGGGGGTTCCAGGTTTTTGTGGGTGGGTTTTGGGGTCTGGGAGCACTGCTGGCACAGTCTAATGTTGATTGCGTTTGTTTTTCAGAAAATCCATGGTGGAAAAGGGGAGTTGGGGCCTAGCTGCAGAGCGCCTTTGGACTGAATTCCAGGTAGGCCCAAAGTATTCTAAGTGTGGCTTTTGCCGGGTTTTGCCTTTTGGCTTGTTGGGGGGGGTTAAACTTGTTTTCGCCCAGGTTGACAGTTCTGGGGCCATTGCTGGGAAGGTCTACTACCCGAAAGAAAGTGTTTTGGAGACAATCCCTGGGGAAAAAGTTTTTGCATTTTCCGAGATTTCGCTCACTCTCCCGTTTCGGGGGGCTGTTTGTGGGGGGTTTGCGAGTCTTGGAGCAATGCTGGGTATGGATACTTTTGCTTGCTTGCAAGTGGTTTGAATACAATCCATGGTGGGTAAGGGGGGATTTGGGCCTACTTTACTTTCAAAGTACGTTTTGTCACCATTTTCTACTAGGCCTCGTTTTTGGAGATCTGATTGGGGGTCTTCTACATTTTTGCGACTGGGTTTAGTAAGGGTCTGGGAGCACTGCTGGGAAGGTCTAATTTTGTTCTAAAACACAGTTTTCAGTACACCTAGCTAGAAGGGAAAGATCCGCTAAATTAATTCGCCCATACTTATTTATCCTTCAAAAGGAGACTCAGACAGAGTACGCACTTTCAAAAATATTGTACTGTCTATTAGGAAACTCAAAGTGTGACTTTTTGCACTACACAGCGTACATACCTTATATTTATTTGTCAGTGGTGTTCTAATATCACTTCCTGTTTTTCCATCAATAATTACAGGCCGGGTTTCAGCCTGTGCAATGGGAAAAAAAGGATGAAGTCAGGCTTCACATTAGCAAGCCGCAATTCAGCATCCGCCAGGCAGGCAGTGGACAGGGTGTCTTCTGGGCACAAACATTAATGGACGGAGCGTCAGATGGAATGGAGGAGTCCCGCTAATAAGAGGAATGGTTGTATGCATGCAACTTACCAAATTCAACAGGACAACTACAACAACATACAGCTTCAGTATCCGTTCTTTTCGAATTATCTTTTAAGTAATGTTATTACTGTGAACTTCTATGAGTGTGACTCCTGCATTTCTTTGATCTCTGCTTCTAAATTCATCCCTACAGCCATTGTATAGGTTTTACTTCTGCTATTTTTTAAACTTAATTTAATGTAAGAAGTGTTTCTCTGAGTGCAGAGATAGGCAAGTGAAAACGCATTATTACTGCAGCCCTGTACGGTCGCATTCTTTCATTCACGGTTGTCGAAAGTACTACTTACTTTTCAGTAACCATGCATGCAGTAGTGCATGCACTTCTTTTATGTCACTTAAAAGATTTATGGATAGCTTTGTACCCAAAGATTTATTTATCTTCAATTATTGTTTGTATATGCTCTGCTTTTTTTTTCTTCTCTCAACAAAACTTTCCCAAAAACCCCCATTCCCATCCATTTTCCAAACCCTAACCCTCTTCCCCCGGGCTGTGTGGTTTTGATTGATGTGTGACTAAATGACAGCAATAATTCCACACACTTGCTGGGGAGGATAAGGTCATAGCAACAGGCTGGTGAAGGAATCCGAGGCTATATTCTTACTCAGCTTCACACAGAGTCACTATTGGCAAATGAAAGCAGATTTTCATGTGCGCCATCAACTTCATTGGTCATCAAGAACATCCTCCTCCTAGACGTGGCAAATTATTACGCTGCTGTGTCCTTCACCTTCAGTACTATTTCTTGTAGTAGTAGCCAATGTCAAAGAAATTCAACGCAAGTACTAGTTAGACTTTCAATACTTTACCATTTATTAGGCTACATTGTGGCACTGTTCTAGTGTACTGTCACCTGCTATATTCTCTATCGTACCGTTCTAATGCTACGGTAAGGACAAACAAGGTTTCATTTTCTTTTTTTTCAGATGCTGCAACTGCCACTGTGTAACGCCACTAGTACCACCGCAATGATGACATTTCATCCGCCCAGGATTGCCAACCTAAATCGTCATTTCCCGTGCAGCGAGCCCTGTGCCTAGCCCTATTTCCAAACACAAATTACAGGTAAGATAAGCGTTTGGGGGAGGTAGTATAATGGAGTATTAGGAGAGACGAGAGGCTGACGGTAGTACTAGTAAAGTCCTAGGACAATTGAATTCACTTACTCTGTGAGAGGCACTTAGTTTTGAAAACATTTCGGAAATTACTTACACAACTTCAATCAAGATGCCACTTAAGTTTCAGGAAAACAAACTTACTGTTAAACCCCCACCCACCAGCCTCAAAATCAGTAAAAAAAACACGTATGCAAAGATAAAGTTTAAAGCATATTTATATCCCTAATATAAATAATCTCTCGCAAGACCCAACCCACCCCTACTCCCTAACCCCAACGAATGTCCGTGAAAAGTCCAAAAAACCCAACTCCCAATTCCCACCCCCGAAGTCTTTAAAAAAGGGGCAAGGGACGGTCTCCTCCTACTGCTGGCTGCTGTTGACTTTTCGGGCCAGGTCGGCATGCTCCTTGCGGAGGGTCTTGAGCAGGGTTTTGGTGTTGAGCAGCTCCTGCTCGAGGTAGCACACCCTTAGTGAAAGGCGGTGCAACCTTTTTTTGGTACTGCTGTGGGGGGCAGCTGATTTTATTGCTGCTCGGCGGTGGCGGGTGGCTGCGGTACCCCGGTTCCGTACCGCTGGAGACCTGCTGCGCTGACTGGCTGACCCAGGGAGCGCAGAGGAGGATGCAGGTGTCGCCGTGGATGTTGTCGACGTACTCTGCGTATCCTCCTCCTCCTGGGCCACCAGCCGCCGATATTCTGCGACAGTCGCCTCCAGCCTCCGTTGCCGGGCCCTTTTAGCCAGCTCCTTCCGTGTTGGTTTGGAAGGAGCATCTATATGAAGAAAGAAAGACATAGTCTGTAACCAATACTCTTTAAGATTAACACAAAATTATTCAGCAGAAAGTTGTGTCACAGTAGAACTAGCAACTTGCAAGTGCAGTACATAACTATTGTGGACAGTATCTATCTAACCTCCCACTTCTTCATCCTTGCTCTAACATTAGTGGGAGTTTAAGGAATCAATTCTACGAGCACTATGGACTCACTCCATTAGAGTTGACTATGACAGTACACCAGTCTTATTCTTCTTCTTCTCTCTTGTTTAGCAAAATTGGTACATTAACTTCTGCAACTTGCACCCGAGAAAAACAGACGCCCGCCATGATGAGTGAGACAGACTTGCGTTACTGTACCAGACCAGTATATGCAGGTGGTGATGCTCTTACTTTTCTATTATGGGTGGCACTGAGAATACTCTGTTACAAGGGCTACTGCTTAATTAATTTAACTTTCACCCTCCAGTGCCAATGAATACTAGAAAAGGAAAATGAAGAAGATAAATAATCTGATTATCTATCACAGCACATGGTATGTATTTGCTTACATATGGGATGACTTTAGGTCCTTTGCTTTTTATTGAGTGAACAGTGATACTTCCACACATGAATGACCGAGTTCTACTAAACTTATTAACAGAGGTAGTGAGTGGCCATCGTAATAGCCGGATATATGCTGTGCTTGCAATACAAACTACTGCTACTATTCATGGTAGTATTCGGACAAAATTAAAACTTCTTTTCCTTGCCTTTCCTACACTTGAACGGACGTGCGGGTGCGGTGTTACATGCTCTTCAAAGTAACACTTAGTTCATCCAGTGACCATCTACCCGCTCTAGATACACATACGCTATCAAAGAGTCAGATAGTACCATGATACAGGCATCCATCCAACCAAACTATATGTCAATCATTCTTCTTCATGTCTCTCATCTGGACAAACCTTACGTTTTCTCACGGGAAAACGACCTTTTCATTTTATTTGGGAAACCGCAAGCTATACATCCGTGCTTGACTTGCATTTGAATTTCAACCAAAGGATATATTGCGCACACATACAGTTTCTGGTTCACCCACCCAGGCTGTTCTCCTTCCACCCATCCTTGCTTCATCCTTCACCCAGCCATGCATCATATTCCTTCCCAGCCACCTCGGGCACCAATAAAACACGTATCATTCTTCTTTGTCAGTCATCATTACTTTTAACTTGCTCGTCCTTCCACACTTACTTACACCCTTCTTTCGCTTTTCGTTCATCCCATCCATCAAGTTCATCTCAGATCTGATTTGGATTCTCTAAAAAAAATTCACAGCTGAGTTGAAGTAAATTTAGAGGAGGCTAATTTGTTCTAAATTTGAAAGTCTGCTTAACAGTATAGTAACTTAACTGTTGAACATATATACTACACCTGTGCAGAGAGCACACTCTGCAGTCTGCAATCTCAATAAGAAAGGAATATACGAGCTTACCACTACCTGCCACTACCGTGGCAACCCGCTCAGCAGTTTCCTCCGGCACTTGCACCGCCTCCTCCCCAGAAGTGTCCTCCTCCACCTCCGCGCTGGGCCCGGCACCAGATGTTCCACCTACAAAGTACATTTAAGAATGTTACATGTCATAGACATACACCACTCACTAGTATTTTGTCTAGGAATGAAGAAATGTGAATACAGAAACCAATCTAATAATTTGTGACTGTCTACTCTAAAGTAAGAATGTCAATTTTTCAAGGGAAGGGTGTTGTCTTGCTGCACTTTTTGGCACAACTGATGAATGCTTGATTTTTAACACGCACCCTTTTTCTCAAAGCAGACAAAAGCTTCACTTCTAAGAACAAGAGCAAGATCAGATCATCATCACTAGGATGGAGTGACCAACGATTCAGCACCAAAAAGAAAAATTAAAGTTCAAACCAGGTGAGGGCTCGGCTCGCTCACAATAAATGTGTGAAATAAATCACTAAGCACTTTTCCATTTTTAATCAACCGTTTATGTTTTATGACAAGCTTGATTTTAATAAATGTTTTTACTTTTAATAAAGCTTTAAAACTGAAATAGACTCTGTGGTTTTTGGTCAAGAGTGACTGAGCAAAAGGTTTTGCAATTTGCAAGCATGAGTCCGTGCCTCTGACACTTCTGGACTCTGACATCGTACTCTTGTCCTGTGATGGATAATCATCATTGGGGATCAATCATTGATGAATTCGGGAGCTAAATGACTCTGCCACACTATCTAGTCAGTAAGGAGATTGGGGGTTCTTCAAAGTCTGATATCACTGAGGTATGTGGAAAGTCTACCTGCGCCTATTATAATTGATAAACAATGCACTATTTAGTGTCCATAGTTCTGTTTGTGTAGATTTGTCCCTGCAACAGTAGTAGTATGGATTGACCTCCTATCCAAACCAAAAGTAAAGTAGTATCTTATTCTTTCTTGGTGGTCATTCACATTTTATTTTTGGGAATTGTCAAAGCATAAACATTTAGAAGACTTGAAAAGACATTATGGACAATCCCAGAGGACTGCACTCAGTGCATAGAGCTATTGCTGACTAGAATGGGAGTTTCGTTTAACACCTTTTGCCAAATGTGCAATCTTAGTTAGCTACACAGACAGACTAATAAGAATAATCTAGTAATACCACAGGGAGTCATAGTAGAGGCAGGATAAGAATTTAGATACAGTCTACAAGAAGATCAAAGACGATTTAGAAAAATTGAATGAGGAACACTAGGAAAAAATAGGTACTCTATATTAAAATTAAAACTTACCGGGGCCAGCAAAGGAGCCCTCGCCTGACCGATCCTGGCCTTGTACAGCAGCAGCAGCCTCCTCCTCTGTCCTCTTGCCCTTGGGGGGAGCTGATGTACAACATGAAAGAAAGAAAGACCCGAAAACATGGATGATTGTTGTCAACCAAATGAAACATTTCATAAGAACAATAACAAAATATTTTGGCGAAATAGCAAATGGACAACTATTCAACGGGATATATTGACCTATCTCATGTGGTCTACTACGATATTAGTATTCCTTGATTTGCGGACCGTCGACTTGGAAAGTTATGTAACTCACTAAACAAACTACTAAAAAGGTTCGCCTAGGACTGGCAGGCAGCAGTCTGCAGCACGCGAAGTGACAAAGTCCATCGTGATTGCAGATCAGTGACAACACTAAAAAGTTTCCTACTACATTAACCAGTCATTAAAATACCCAAACTATCAATCCACCACCACTATTTCTTCTTATTGCCAGGTGTACAAAGGAAGTACTGGACTTGAGTCTGTAGGGGCAGATTTACAAGCCCCTTGCGACTCTTTTGCTCCGTTGTTGCGTGACTTTTGTGACGCAGTGGCAGAACAAAAGAGGCGCCATGGTGCGGCGTATATTAACAACATGACGCATATGGGAGATGCATCACGTTGTAATGCCCTGAGCCATCAGGGGGCGTTCCGGCGCAAGGGAGGGCGTTCCTGCGCAGGAACGCATCCTAAAAGTGGCTGAGGGAAATCTACAAGATTTCAATCAGTCACTTTTAGGACAATGATGCGTCACTCAAACCCTGCGCCTGCTTGAAGCAGACGTACGGCTTGACGCAGCATTAGGGAGATAGGGAACCCCAGAGCATTGCTGGAGCTGCGCCATCGTTGCGCCGCAACTCCAGCAATGCGCCGCCTTTACGGCACAGATGCGTAACGCTTCGGTGACGTTTTGGGCCCATGGTGCGCCGCATTGTAAATACGGAGCACCATCTGTGGTGGTGGCATGGCGCACAATTACTGGCGCATCCCTGCTACTTTGCAGGGATGCGCCGGTAATTGCAAATCTGCCCCTTAGTGTCTAGCATTACGCAGTTCTGTAAACTACACTCATACATAATTTCTCAGGCCAATAAAATGAACACAAAATCGAAAACAAATAAGCATAGTAGCAACTCTACTGAGAAGGAGAGCAGTGCACCTGAAATGCACAGAAGATTTTGAAATATAATTTACCTACAATGTAATCGGCAGCATTATTGCTCTTGGTAAAAAACAAAAATTTGCAATATAATAATAACACACAGAGCAGGAGAAAACAGAGTAGTGATGAAATAGCTACTACTACTCACCAAGCCCGGGGATCTCGATGCCGAGCAGGTTGAGCAAGTCGTGTTCCCGGTCCAGGAGATCCGTCCAATGGTGGGTGGCCTGGTTGTAGGTGCGCCGGACCCGAGAGTGAGAATACATGGCCCGGCACACCTTCTCCCACCGCTTCCGGCGCTCCCGGAGCCCTACCCACTTGCGATCTTGCCGCCTGCCATGATGGTCCTGGGGAGGCGGCGCTGCACATAGAACACTAGTGCGGCCACCTCCTCCGCGCTAAAGATCTCCCGTGGCATCACTAGCTCCCCCCTCAAACGCCCGCACGGGAGCCGGGCACGGGGTGTGGGACCCTTCCCCTTCTCGGGCTGCTTCCTGGCTCCCTTTACCATGGTCTGGGCAGAAAGGAAGGTAAATAAGAAAGAAGAAATAGAATAGGGAAGAAGAAATGAAAAGAGTTTAAAAAAGTAGTTTAAAATTAACCAAAAGTAGCAGAAAACACAAAAATATAGAGCTAGAATAATAGAGGGATAGATAATAAGTAAAATAGATCAAAAAAAACTTCAAACAAGCAAAGGATGGCAGAGATTCAGAGAGGATACAGAAAGCATGCCCAGAACCATAGCAATGAATGAAAAACAAGATTGCCGCGCCTGTTCACGACCGCGTGGGTAAGTTCGCGCGAGATTTCCCCCACGATCACACGTGAACTTGTACTAGCGAGCCGCACACTTTGCGAGATTACACATAGCGCCCGGAAACGGAAATACGTCACGCAAACAAGATGGCCACGCCCTTGTACGACTGCTAGGGTAATTTCGCCTCGTTGCGCTACCAGCGGCTTGCGAAAACGCAAAAAATCACGCGAACTGACACGGCGCAAAAAACAAATCGCATATTCGCACGAATTCGCAGCTTCCGAATTCGATCTCGCACAAATTCGCGCCGCGCGAATCCCGCAAAATTGCAGAAAAACGATTTTTGCAAAACAAAGCACTCAGCAGGGGCAAAAGTTCAAGCTCATCATTAGTAACCATTCCCTGTAGTGCTTCCTGAGGGCCCCCTCCAGATTTCAGTTGCCTACTTGCAACTATTCTATGACCCTGCTCTGACCCTCAGAGCAGGCTCAGAGAATAGCTACAAGTATGCCACAACGGTCCTGTTAAAAAAAATTACACTGCAACAGAAAGCAATTACAGATAAGGAAGCAGGTGCCAGACTGGAAGTTCAAATTCAGTGACACATTAATCAACCCCAAATTCATTCATGTCAGTTGTGGCAGGGCAGGTGTGCTAACGGATTTTGCAAAACGGAAAGCACTTAGCAGGTGCAAAAGTTCAAGCTCATCATTAATCAGGAAGTACTTACAGCTAAGGAAGCAGGTACTAGCTCAAATTCAGTGGCACATTAATCAGCCCCAAATTAATTCATGTCAGTTGAGGCAGGGCAGGTGTGCTTTTCCCCCCATAATCTACAGTGATGAACCAGAGGGTGGCAGCGATGTACCAGAGGGTGGCATGGGTGAGACAGAGGGTGCTGTGATGAACCAGACATAGAAACAACATAGTCGCGACCGTTGCGACCCGACAAGTAAGTTCGCGTTTGCGAACTGGTACAAAACCCTTGGGAACTGGCAGAAAACCTTGCGAACACAAAAAAAGAAAAAATCCACAAATTCGCGAAAGTTCGCGGATTTTGCGGATTGCGAATTCGTGAATACGCAAATTCGCGAATCGCGAATTCGCAAAATTCGCCCATGCTTAGCAAAACTAGTCTACCTTTCATGGATCTGGTTATTGAGCCGGTTAAAGGCATGTTACAGACTAGGGTGCACCATAAGACCACAGATAAAAATGCATTATTAGCATTCAGCAGTTTCCATCCACGTTCATTGCGCGAAAATCTACTGGTGGGACAGTTTTTTCATATTCGTCGAAACTGCTCTGAACTGAATGATTTTACTGCAGAAGCTAATCTTCTATCTGCCAAACTGCACTAAAGAGGCCATCCAAGAAAAATAGTGAAACGAGTCAACAAGAGATTACACAATGCAGATCGGGAAGTATTACTGTCTAAGACCAACAGACCAACAGTGAAAAAAACGATATTTGTATCTACATATAATACCGCATCTCAACAAATCAGGTGAACAATATTAAAAAACTGGAAAATTTTGAACTCTGGTAATCTACAAATGGACAAAACTCTTTTCTTGTTCAAACGCAGACATAGTCTAAAAGATTTACTAGTTCACACGAGACCGAGAACAGTGAATAGACAGGGTGTGGGAGGTACTATCACAGGTTTGCCCCCCGTGACCGGCCACTTTCGCTGTGGTTCATGCAGTGTATGCCACCTTACAACCAACTCTAAACAGATTGACCTAGGTTTACCAACTCCCTGGGAACAAAGATCACACAAAAATTGTAACTCGCGAGGAATAATATACTTAATTACATGTCCCTGCGGAAAACAATACGTGGGTATGACATGCAGGAAGATTCGTACCCACATCACCGAACACCGCAGCACTATTAGATGTGGCAGGTCTAATATGAAGCTGACAACCCACTTTGCAGAAGCGGGACATACCGTGGAGGACCTGCGGTGGACGGTTATAGAGAAACCCAGTGTAAGCTCTCGTTGACATGATGATAGTAGAGCTCTCTTTGTCAGAGAACAGAAGTGGGTCTTCCGCCTCCACAGTGACCAGCATGGTTTGAATGATGATATACCATGGCATGCACTGGGCAGATGAATCCTGGGGTCCGGGAGACTCGATTATCAGAGGATGTTATGTTATGTTATGTTAAAAATTCTTATACCGCGCACGTTCACCGAAACGGTTTCTTGGCGCTCATAACAGATACGGCGGTCACGGATACATTAAGATGATTTGGCTTATCAGACTGGCACACAACATCAACATGGAACTATGTGCTACTAACCTTACCATTTACCAGTCTGTAGTGGTTTGAATGTAGAGTGTGACTGACGTTTTCCACCCTATGATCTCACACCTCTGGATATAATGTGTATATACATGGCCTCGTAGCTATAGTACATCACTGCGCCTCATCCTTGATTCTATAAGAACGGATAGTCTATTGAATTTACAATATTTCAAGTAGAAAGAGCCTATTGCTGGAAGTTGGTTAACAATGACCACAGCATAATACAGCAAAGTGCCAATGGGTATACTGTGGACCGCCAATATGCATAGACTCACACCTGTCTGTGACATGAGTTAGTTATGCACATATTATGAATTGTCAATGGGTATATTGTGGACCCCAATATGCCTATGTTCATATCAGATTGAGACAATGAGTATGTTATGCACATATTACACATTATACTGATACTTTGGGGAACCATTGTCCCGAGCTTTTCATCACCTCGCCTCATCACACATTTACATCGATCACGGGGGTACCTCGCCTCTTCTTTTAGAGCAATACGCTTCAATACATTAAGTGAGCTGGACGCTACGGGTCAAATCATTCAGGACCCGGAGACAATGCAGAACTACCGCTCCCGGCAGCACGACACATGTAATGACGCCTTCCTGTGCATTCACACGTGACGTGCAGGCAGCTGGGGTGACGTGAGGGTTCCGCTTTATATGGCGGAAGCTCCAACATGCCGGAATCTTCTTCACGGCGTATTGGATTGCGGGCACGATTGGTGCTGGAGGTGTCCAGCAGAACAGTAAGCAGGCAGATTACCCGGGTGGTGAGGTCCTCTCTTTTTCTAATGCACGGGGTGTTTATAATTCAGTTATGAGATCCACTCGGTTCTTCGGGGACCAAGTGGCGAGTAAAATGTTACGCACCCTGACCCCGTTTGTAGTCTGAGGCGTGGGAGTGTTGAGACACGCCTAATGTTCTAAATTTGAAAACTGTATGAACTTTGAATGTGTTTCTCCCTGAAAACAGGTTGTGTTCTTTGGAACTCCACCCGCCGACGCCATTTCGAGCCTTAAGAAACAGTAGACTCAGTAAGACATTCATGCCCTATTATCACCGAGTGGGCATGTTTTTTCACAGTGAGCGATGTGATATGCAGAAAGGATGTTTTAAATTACTCATTATGGGCTGAGCTGTTCCTTCGCCCTGGCCATATTACTATGTTGATATATTGATATTGATTTATTTATTTGTTGATTAATTAAAACCATTACAACAAAGAACAGAAATAAATACAAACACAACACATTACCAGATTAAATATTCAGGGATACAATGCATAAAGTTGACCACAATCAATTAACTTTTTCCAGTTCGGGGTAATTTAAAATTATTATTTCATTTTTAAAACAGTCTATAGGGCTTGGCAATTTTCAGGGATAAAGTGCACGTATGTCATTCGATAAAAATAATAAACATAATAAATAGAACATTATCTAAAAAGTAGTACTCTAAAAACAAACAATTAGTACATTGAAAAGAGCCATATAAATAATTCATCATCACCTTAAAAACAGCAACATCCTCATTTCACAGCCGTAACAAATTTAACATATACTTTGGGTGTCAACCTTACATAATTTCATTTCCACTGTAAGCATAAATTTTACAAATAGGTGTATTATATGGACGTTGACACCACTTAAGCATAATATTAATGCGATCTACAAGTCCTAAGTCCCATTTCTATAAAAATAGGTTTTAAAATTGTTTTCCGTTCCTTCATCATTTTTGGGCCTAGTGTTACCATATGCAGCAAGGTTTCATCATATTGCCCACATAGCCGACAAATATTTGATGCCCATTTGGACTTTCATTTGGGGGTTCCATCTTTGGTTGGATAGATTCCAAACCTTAATAACATAAATGTGTTCTTAATTAAGGGTTTTTGATGAAAAAGTAAATAGGGTTGGACCATCATTTTGTCGAAGCAATTGGCAATGGAACAAAAGTGTTTTTTTTCCCCAACTCATATTTATCCAACACGTCTGACAGCAAGGCAACGGTTGAATTAAATAATTTTTTATAAACCATTTTACTCCTTGTTTCGTCTTCCAATTTGGGACATTCGAATTTTAGGAGACACTCGGCTAAATAATCCTGCCAGCTTCTAGAATATTCGTTTGTCGAAATCTCGCTCCAACACATATTGGCCAACGTGCCCTCCTCGGCTTGAGATAATGCCAATAGTGTCTTAACAAATGCAGCTTTACGCACCAAGAGCTGATGCCGTAAGCCAAATTCCAATCTTAAATTGGCACGTGAAATCTGCCTAGGAATCCCAAATACTGATTTATATGTCCTTGCAACTATGGCCTCCAATACATTCACGTCTCTACCCTTAAAAGTAACGGACCCATAGTCCAGGGAGGGGATGAGTTTTGCTTTCATAACTTTAAGTAGGTGGTCATAATTGGGGCATACTAATTTATCTCTTAATTTACGAAATGCGAAAGTAAGTGAGGTACCTTTAGCCTCTAAGTTATTAAAATGCTGTCTAAATGATAGTCGATCATCAAATGTAATTCCCAAATATTTATAAGTTTTTACACAGTCAACAGACAAACCATTGATATTCAATTCCTTTACTCCAAGTTTGCCTTTCCCTATTAACATTATTTTTGTTTTTTTTATATTAATTGTTAAACCATTTTACGTTACATATATATTAAAATAATTTATTAATCTTTTTAGTCCTATCATAGTTTGGCTAAGTAAAATAGTATCATCGGCATACTGTAAATATTTGATTTCTTTACCCATTACAGAAGGGGAGTGTGAATTTACATCCTTAAAATGGGTTGGGAGATCAGACATAAATAAATTAAAAAGACAAGGAGCGAGCACACATTCTTGTTTTAAGCCAAGATTTGTTTCAAGGCGGCGGGTAGTATGTCTACCATCGCCAATTTTGACCTGCACCCAGGTATTTGAGTACAATAATTTAGTCATTTTTTTTGGGTTTCTGATATACCCCAATTCATTAGCTTTTTCCATAGAATATTTCTGGGTACAGAATCAAATGCGGCTTTTAAATCAATAAAACAAATGTACAATTTTTGTTTCCTACATATGGCTCTTTCTCCTAGTAAAGACAATAAAATCAAATTGGTAAGAGTCGATTCTCCCTTCATAAATCCTGTTTGAAAGATTGGTATCAATTCTTCTCTGTCCGCCCAAGACTCCAACTCCTTCAACAGACAACTTGCGAATATTTTAGCATCTACGTCTGTGAGGGTAATTAATCGATAATTTGCAGGGTTCTCCTGGGGCCCACTTTTGTATTACTATGTTATGTTTGACGCGTGTCTAGTAATTGTTTTGGTTATCGGAGCCAGCGATTGCTGGGGGGCCGTGGAAATTTAAACTAAGAAGCTTTCTAGTACAGTACATCATATTGGATATCTGGTTGAAAAAATCTTCTTCTTTTTTTAGTAATAACGATCCACAGGTGTGGAAGTACCCTCCACATGGTTTCCTCTATCAATTACCATATTGAGGTAAGAGGGATATAAGGACTGGGACAGTTAGACTGTCCTGAAGAAGACCGACGTGACCCATGTAATTGAGGGCACTAAAATACGGTCGAAACATGTTGACCACCGCAGTATAAGGAGGAGTGTTTGTGGTTCTTGACTTCCTACCTAAACACTTATTCATCCTTCTGGAGAACCGGGCCTTATGGGTCGGGCGGCGCAGGGCACGCCTTAATCCCCGGGCTCACCTGCCTTGTTATTAACAGAGACACGAGACACTCCGTTGAGCGAGGAAGCCAGGTTTATTAGCTGCAGCTAAGCACAGTTATCCTAGAAGTACATGTAAAGTGTAAGTTCTAAGGAGACTGCCACTTCAATCCGTGGCGTACAATCTCTTATACTAAACACATTTACGATATCCCACTCCCCGCACATACAAAACGAACCAATAGGAAAAGTTGGAAAACAAGCTACGAGATATCCTAGTATACGCCTCTTTCTCAGACCCCTTGTGTCACCCCTCCCAACAAATTAATCAGTGATGGTCTTCACAATCCCCTTTCGCAGGAGGCAGGACATACTAGTGTGCCTCAATGGATGGTTTGTAATAGGAGCATACGAGAAAAGAATAGCGAAGGCCAGTCAGATAAGATAGTAAAAGGGAAGAATAGGAGAGGGTAAATAGTTGGCTGAGACAGGGATCAATCGAACCAGACAAGGATTAACAAACTCGGCCAGACCCTGACATCAGGTTTCATAAATAAGGACAATGAAGTTACTTTTTAACTGAAAAGACACATAGCAGCTGGAAAAGCAAAAGCATCGCGTTCGCCATGTCGCCTGAGTGAGGGCAACACAAAATGGCGACCGGACACAAAATGGCGGCTAGATACGGGACGAAATCTGAAATCGCAGAACCTCACTTCACACATCTTTTAATCCTGACTGTGAGACTGTTGTATTTCTATCTAGGACGCTAATTCGATATTCCCGATTCATGCCCATATGTGGTTATAACAAATAATATCCTTATAAAGGCATAGGAATCATATCCATATTTAGTAATAGCCCATGCAGTCCAAAACACGGCAAGGCTACTCCCATAGACTCCTAGAAAGCACAACGCATTCTTTAAACAAACCAAGCCTCCAGCAGCTCTGGAATTCCCCCTGCTTTTGTTTTGATTTGCACAAGAACTCCTGGAGTCCAGAAAGAACTGTTAGTTCTTAGTGACGTCTTATGTCCAACCTTATGTCAAACCCGGCACCTTTCAGGTATAAATATACCAACGTTGCCTTAAGCAAACACACGGTGGTTGGGAGCAGAGCGACGTTCTACTTGCCCGGGAGCCCAGCTGTTGCTAGAGCCAAAGAAAAACGCCCCTCCCTTCGACGCACTGAGAGAGACGCTGTCTTTTTCTCCAGCCGAGAAAATCCAGTTCCAGTGTTCCCAAGTCACCCTCGCGGGTTGCTGGGAGATCGAGTCCTGAGAAGCGAGATACAAGACCTCCTTCATTCTATAACCAAGGTACGGAGCTGATTGAAACCTTAGAGAGAATTCTTGATTCCGATTCTTGGCAAAAACCTAACTTAACTTAAAACAGCAACTTACTTACTCCTTCCCACGTATTAGGCTTAGGTCAGATACACCGGGGTAGGCGTATCTTAGAAGCACCAGTTGAGTTTGTTAGTCAATGTTTTTATGTATATATATTTTATCCATTTTAAAGTATCATATGGCTAAGAAACCATATCAATGCTTTTACAGTATTATTTCATAATACTACTTTTACTGTACGCACTTTACTTTATAATAAGTATTGCAATTGTGGCAATCCATTTCTCTTGCATGAGAAAGAAGACTGCTCAATAAAATAACACCTTTTATTGAAAACGCCCGTCTCTCTATTTCTCTGCACTCTGGTGAAATTAAGCATGTACGATTGACTGAGTGAAATGGTTGTCTATTGTTTTCACACGACTTAGAGATATACTCTTTATTCTGAGGGAGCAAAGTTGTTATGTTTATGCGGTTGTCAGAAACTAATCCCTTCTTGTCTAAATCAGGACTGTTAACCCTTTCCTGAACATTCGAGAAAGTTTCTAGTGACTTCTGAGCTAGCTGGCAAAAACTAATTAAGTCAAACATAGTCAGTAGAGACCTAGATGACCTCAGTCCTATGTCTACACTGCTGTTTATGTTATTCCAATGCGCAGAGCCTATTGGGAATATAGGAACTACACTACATGGCGCCCAACGTTTGGTAAGGCGATAATCTAACGCAAGATACTAGAGTAACTCAGTCGTGCTTTTCACACAGACCCCTTTCTCCCGTAAAAACTCCAATAGACATCTGGAGTGGGTGAAAGGTGTTAATATCCGCCGAAACTTAGTAGGATGAGAATCCTATGTGTTAGTTTTTGGTATAGTCAACGTTGAAGGATACAGTGTTCGAAAATATTGTGCACCTAATCTTTGTTTCCTTGAAACTTGCTCTGCAACAAAAACATTTTTAGTCAATAAAATGACAGAAAGTGAAGAAGAACGAGATAGAGAAGCATTAGCAACTCAACTCTTAGCGGAAGACACAAGTCTCCAGCAAGATGACCCGAATGCTATAATCATTCCAGTCAATATTAGAAAAACTATAACTCTTAAACTTATAGAAAATGGACTATCACCAAGAGGTGGTACGGTCATATTCGGGATAGAGGCACATGAGTATCGGCAATCAGAGGTATTCTATTCATGGATACATTTTCCAGCAGCACACGCTGTGACAAAAGATTTCCACTATTACAAAATAGAGGAACCTCCGGATGTATACACTCCTTTCGAGGACGTTGAAATCCCACTAACTTACCAAGAGCACCTTGTAGCAAATAAAGTTCTTGAATCCAGTAAGTAAATATAGGTTTGATTTATTGTAGATAAATCCAAGTTAAGTATTAATAAAATGATCCATAGATGTAATAATAAAAACCCTACCAGGAGCAGTTCTTCTCTCGCTCAGCCTGCCTGCCATCAACTGCCTCTACTCAGAGCAGTCAGGTACCAAACATTCTACGGTGTCATAAACATTCTACCAGATGCAGTGGCTAAGCAAAAGGGAAATCCATGCAAGGGAAATGCAAGAAATAAGCAAGATGTAACACATCCCCCTTCCTTATAACAACAACAAACTGAAGATAAGAAAATATATACAAATCAAAAAAACACAACGCAATATGAAAGGAACACATTACATTGCATTCTTAAATATATAACAGTTGCATGCTAAAATATAACAACATTTTTTGCATATACATACTGCATTCTCAAATATAATTGCATTCTCAAATATAGTGACCCCATCCCCCTTCCTAGGGAAAATTAAACAGATGTTCATATAATCTTCGACAACTTCCATAGCCAAAATAAATAAAATATGAACTCCTCTAAACATTAGAGCACTTGCGTGGTTCATATCAGCCAATAGAGTAACTTGCGGCTATCCAAAATAAATAAAATATGAACTCCTCTAAACATTAGAGCACTTGCGTGGTTCATATCAGCCAATAGAATAACTTGCGGCTCTTAACAAACTTAAACAATTGAACTCCTCAGAGTTCATCTCAAGAAATTTGAGCAACCTACGGCTCTTCACAACATTAAATTAAACAATTGAACTCCTCAGAATTCATCACAAGAAAATTGAGCAACCCACGGCTCTTCACAACATTAAACAAATGAAAAGGATGGAGCGCCTCAAAAATGAGCACCGAAGTGGCTCCCCCAAATGTACATAACCAATATGGAGCGCCTCAAACATGAGCACCGAAGTGGCTCCCGCAAAAAAGTACAAAAAAGTACACATGTACACACCCATGACCATGTAATTAGATGTAACTGCAATAAACATGCAATCTACAACGGATATGAATAAAACAACTGAGCACCTCAACCAACGTTGAACATAAATATGGCTCACTCAATCGAATAACTAAAACCAGAAACATGAATAAAAATGACAGAGCACCTCAACATACGTTGAGCACTTACGTGGCTCAGTTCAATAAAAATAAACACACACGAAATGAGTGCCCCAACAACTGTTGAGCAAATAAATGGCTCAAACCAATATAAGTAAACCCACAACTCTATTCAAAATAAGAAGTAAAGATGTATTAAAAATAACATAGACATCACAAACACTGTGAATTATGTTAACAACAATAGAATAGGCAAGATGGTAAATATATATAGTAAGGCATATTCAACATTTTCCAAAATAAGAAATTAAAACAACAAAAGTAGTCACCGTAGTCTGAATGATGAAGTGACAGCAAAGTATCCCTGTGAATTAAGACTGTAGAAAATGACACCTAATACCCAAGATGTCGAATGCTTTCTACTCCGATCAATTAGTCAAGGAATGTCACACACATCGGTAAAAGATTGTGCTTTCAGACGTTATTAATGAAGATGTCAATGTCTCTTGCGAAAAGTGAACAGCAGGCATCTCCGCCGCTTTTCTATTAACTTTATTGGCATCAAGAATCGTGAACAACAGGCATCTTCACAGCAGAAAAAAAAATAACTCTTTAAAATGGCTTCACGTTGTCACGTATCCACCGGATGGTTCACGGTGAAGGCGTTCTGAAAAGAAACAACCGGACAGTGGCAGCATCGGCAAGTTTGACGTCACAGCAGTGCTCTGCTCAAAGATGCCAATCCAGCATTTTCCTTGGCCAAAGAAAAACATTAAGTCCATTTTCACGCTGCTCAACCTCTTAAAACGTTTAATACAACAGCATGTTGCACCTGCATTCACATAGTAGCTGGCAAAGACGTATTTTTCCAAATATGGCACACAACTTCCTTTTAAAAGTTCTTGGCAACTCAGGGCAAAATAAATTAAATATTAGTAATTTTCTTCAAGTTTTCCAAATTCAGGTCACGTCACGCAGTCAGAAATCAAACACCCTGGGATAAGAGGCTGTCCAGATGACTGGGGACACTGGTGGGGTTAACCAGGGCGTTTCTGTAAATTTACCTTTTCTTTTCCGGCTTAAGTAGTTCCTTGGTTGCAGTAGTGCTTCATTAAAAGAGTCCTCTTTCCTCGCATAAGTTCTGTTCTGTATCTCGTCGCCAATTTGTAGCAAATAAAGTTCTTGAATCCAGTAAGTAAATATAGGTTTGATTTATTGTAGATAAATCCAAGTTAAGTAATAATAAAATGATCCATAGATGTAATAATAAAAACCCCACCAGGAGCAGTTCTTCTCTCGCTCAGCCTGCCTGCCATCAACTGCCTCTACTCAGAGCAGTCAGGTACCAAACATTCTACGGTGTCATAAACATTCTACCAGATGCAGTGGCTAAGCAAAAGGGAAATCTATGCAAGGGAAATGCAATAAATAAGCAAGATGTAACACACCTGCTCTGGTTTAATGGCGCCCAAAAACATCAAAATCACATCACCAGGCACGGTCCACTAGGTAGACCAGGAGCCACGTGGCCAGTTCTAGCCAGCTACACACTACACCCAGATATTGATAAAATGTCGGACCGGGAACTTTTAGCTCAGCTAAAACTATTAATTGAAATACATAGACAATTGGTCAAATAATTCATGCGGACTTCAGCAGTCCAACCAGTAATTAACATCCCATAACTGACCCTTCATCAGGGGAATACAAACAAAATGACACCACAGTACATACAATAATGTCTTGGTAAAACACCCATAAAACGGGAACAAATCCCATTCTGGTTAGCTCAAAAAATAACTCAAATAGAGGCAGTATTTCCTAATACTACACCTCATGAAAAACACAGAATTCTGACTATCTGCCTCCCAATGGGGATCGCACCACATGTGGAGGACTGTGACACTTGGGGCACGGTCTTTGCTTCCATCTACACAAAAACACATGGTGTTCCGTCTATGGCAGTCATACCAGATGTACTAAGACAAATTCAAAACGAATACGGTCCAGAACCTGCTTTAACTCTGGGTATGAAATTACTAAAAGACTTTCAGCATGTCTCAGCTATATTATTAGCCAACATAAAAGGAGAAGCAGCATGTGTGGCAATCCACCAGAAATTGAAGGAGACAGATATAACAGACCAACCATTTGAACTTGCCAGAATCATAGAAAAATCCTATGAAGAACTAGGAAGAGATAGTTTGGGTGGAAAACCAATAAAACCCCAACTAACTGAAAATCCTGAAAAAACATTTATTAAAAATAATCCAAACACTCCAAAAAAGAGTTGGGATGGTAATAAACAATCCACTCCCAAGGAAAAACGATTCAGTCCAGAGGAAGGTCTCCTCAACGGAGTGAAAGATCTCCTGGCCGAGGAGGCAAGTCTCCCCAAAGGGATCCCTCTGAGAAAAGATACAACCTTAGAGATAGGGATAAATTGAGAAAACCTGATAGATATCAAGATATTGATACACATCCCTCTCGATCTTTTCAGACTTCCTCACAGAAATTTGAAAGAAGAGGACGGTCAGAACACAAAGAAGAGCACGTCAAGTCCAAAGACCAGGAACCTGCTCATCAAAGTAAAAAATTACATTATCCAAAGAAAAAGGTAGCCAGTATTAAAATTAAACAGGCCGAGTATTCTAAGGACACAACTGAAAAGCAGAGAGTGGGCCCAGACAATGCTAGACAGCGCAGCAGAAGTGACCATAGCTCGCACTAATGAACAACATCGTGCGCAAAAAATATAAAACGACATTAGATATCTCTAATGGATTCTTCTGTCAAAACATTGCACCTGAAAGCAGGTATTTGACCGCTTTCCCAAAATTGGGGTCGCAAAAACAATTTTGTCGACTCCCACAGGGATTCAAGAATAGCCCAGGATTATTCTCAGCAAGGGTAACAAAGCTACTACAAATATATGATGATGAGGCATTATCGTATGTCGATGACATCTATCTTACAGACGATGACCTGGAGACTCACTTAAAAAGAGTGAACACCATAATACTTGGGTTCGCATCAGAGGGTTACAAATTCAACTTTAAAAAGTCAAGAATTGCCCATCTAACAGTCCTATCAAGTGAAGGCAAAAGCCTGGCAGACAACTTCCTAGAGAAGTGTGCATTACTCCAAGCACCAAAAACGGTGAAAAATTTACAATCAATACTAGGCTTCCTGAATTTCGGTAGAACATACATTCTAAATTATGCAGAGAGGGTTAAACCTCTCTATGACTTAATAAAACCTGATTTCAAACCAATAAATTGGAGTCAGAAACACACAGAAAATTTAAGATCATTACAAACAGACATGTTAGCTAAAACAAAATTGCAAACTGGCGAAAACGTACGCAACCTTGTAATCCGAGTCATCAGAGGAAGATGCGGATTCACGTACCTGACCTCTAATGAAGGGGAAACGGTACCAATAGCTTACAAATCACACTTGTACACACAAGCTGAAATGAAATTCAGTTCAACTGAAAAAATTCTAATAGCGGTTCAAACTGCTGTAGCAAAAGAAAGAGCCCTAGCCCAAGGAAAAAGAATATCTGTTTTTTCAGCAGAATCAGCCCTTGAGGCACGAACAAGTCCACGCAATCTGAATGCAGTGGCATTAGATCCAAAATGGATACAATTGGAAAATTCTCTTGCTACAGAAGACGTGAAATACTATTTTGACCCGAAAATGAAAAAACGAAATGATCTAGAATACGAACAAGAATATCCTCTGCCAATCGAAATTCTGCCTCTCGAACAATATACCTGTGTAATCTATATGGACAGATTTGCACACCATTACGATGTAGAGAAAAAATCCTACAATGCATTGTGCGCGATTGTTAAAGGTCGCTGGCGCTCTGGTAAATTCAGACCGATGATTACCAAAACTGAATCACTCAGAAACTGTTCAGCTCAGCGAGCTGAAATTAGATCTTTAAAGATGGCTCTTGAAAATGCTGATCGCGAATTCCCCACACTGATAGTGTGCGATTCGCATTACTGCGTCAAGTCATACAATAGTGACATGCAAACATGGAGCAAAAACGGTTACAAAGATGACACAGGTGCCACAATAAAGCATAAAATGCTTTGGGGACAAGTAGTTCTTTTGCAGAAAGAACTACGAAAGACTCATGTGATACATACACTGAGTCATCAACGTGATGGCGTTCACGTTGCAGGGAATTCATTGGCTAACAGAGCCACAGCGGCAGCGGTTTAACCGGCTTCCGTAGCCACAAAAAAGCGTTCTAAAAAACACATAGATGGAGAAACCATGCTGGAGGTAAAAGCGTCGTTAAAAGGCGATTATGCAGCATTACCTCCCAACTATCCACTCAGTAATACATACATAATTGATGCAAACTCCGTTCCATTTGCTCAAATCCCTGGAGTGGGGGATAGAGTAATTCCAAACCAAACCGGAGAGTTTTCTTGATTGAAGACGCGCACATGGGATTGGGTCTAAGGCACCAAGAGATCTTGAAATCTCTAATAGAATTACAATCAGAATACTGGTGGCCGGGGATGAGCTTGCAAATTTACAAATTTGCAATGGATTGTCCAGACTGCAACAGAGATCGCAGTTGTGAACCGGACCAGACTATTGCCAGGACACCTTTATTAGAAAGCATCAGGCGATCTATACGCAGAAATCCAGCCGGAGAAATGCGTCCCCATAATTATTAAGACTAGATTCACTTAAAAATGTGGCCTCAGCGCTCGGCTGACGCCAGAACTGTCATACAAGATTTGCTAGTCTTTATCGTCACATACGCAATTGGCATGCTACATTCGGACCAGGGTCCTGCGTTTAGGTCTTGAGCTTACAAAGAGGCCATGATCAGCATGGGCATTGCATTGCGGTACTCTTCTCCCTTCCATCCTGAGGGAAATGCGGTAGTGGAAAGAAAAAACTGTGACATAAAGCAATCTGTAACAGCGAGGATATTAGATTCGGGTGACGGGTGGGTCAAACATCTAATAAGTGTCCAAAGTAGTCTTAATAACATGCCAAGAAATTCTCTAGGAGGTATCAGTCCGTATGAACTTTTGTTTGGTACTAGAATGATTATCCAGGATTTGGATCGTCAAACTTCAGTGGTAGAAGAAAAAACTTTTGATATCAAAGATCGTTTGGCTGTTTTACAGGACTTGAATGAAACAAGAAACATAAAGTTAAAGACAACAACCACTGAAGAACCACCTGTCCCAGCAAGACCTGTCTGGATTCCAAAGATTGGGGATCTGGTCAGAGAAATAATCGCGGTGAAGAAGGAATTTGGGCCTTCTTACCGAAAAGCAGTACCTGTCTTAGCTGTCAGCGGAACAAGATCAGTAGTACTACCGCCACTTGCTGGTAAAAAGGAAAACAGAATTGTTTCCATCGACCTGGTGAAACCACAAACATGTGGCCGATAATAAATAGCAGGCCCAGTGGACTCCCAAGAAATAGCAGAAGACCAAACTTTGCTACAATCCAAGAGGTTCAAACTGAGAGACTAATCACATTTGATAAACCTGCAGTAAATAAAAAAGGACTATGCAACAAAGCCATGGAACTTGTGCCTCTTGAAACACAAATTGCTACAATTCATGATGATACACCAACCTACAACGATGTAGCCTCAGACTATACAAATGTAACAAAAGAAAATGCAAAGATCAATGGAAATCCGGAAGCAATCCCACCAATTGACAGAACTGCATCTGGCTACTTTATCAACTTTGATGACTTTTCCGATGATCCAAGTGAACATGAGACAAGCCAGCAACAAAAACTTTCAAAGAAAAAATAACCACGCTTTTTCACCAACTAAAAGAAACATATCTGATTTCACCATGGATTGAATTTTGGACTGTGTTAGGTGTACTTTTCCTCCTGCTTTGGCTCATCATGGTTTTATGCTTGGGTAAATTCGTTGATGGAAAATATAGTACAATGGACACAGCAAGTCAGAACATCAACTTGGTCCTAAAGTCTCACAGATCCTCTCACATCGAGAAAAGAGAACTATCATCAGTGAACATCACAGCCAATCCAATACCTGGTGGTATAGCATGGGACAGAACTGATTATGAAATCTATGGCCCGATTGAGCTCTTGAAGTATCTACACCAGTTTAAGGTTTCCTTAAGTGACTTTGTGATACCAAGTTCTTTCTCTGATGATTGGAACCTTGAAAATATTAATAATATGATGGCAGATTTAGTAATGTCAGCTAAATTCACAGAACATGATTATTTGCAGGGTTCATCAAATTATGAAGAATTATACTGTTACAATCACTATGGTCATCACTATTTGCATAAATCTGCTCAACCTAGAAATGTTTTTACTTATAATCAATGGGAACATTGTCCAACTCCACCAAAAGGAAGTTCAAAGACATTTTATGAGAAATTTCCATACTTCTCAGGGTTTAACAACAGTGATCCAGAAACGTTTTATTTTAAAATGTTAAATAAGGCAGGAATGAAAATAATGTTGACTAATACTAAATTGATTTATTCTGAAAAATTTTATGACAAAATGTCAACATTTGGTTTTGAATTTTGGAAAAACACCATTGAAACAAAAACCATCTGGGGAACAAAAGACTGGCAGGTACAAGGTCTAGAATCATTATTTAGAGCCGGCATGATCCCAGAACAAATAATATTCCTGAATGATACCATTCAACAAACTACTTGTCTTGGTTTAGCTAAAATTAAAGACTTAAATAAACCGTTTATTCCGAAGCCCATACCTGATAGCAATAGTACTATGGATGTGGAAATAGACGTATCCCATATTTTTCACCAAAACAGAACAAATCCTGATTGGAAAAAATGGTTGATATGGACAACAGACACAAATAACTGTCAAGATAGATTCCTGAACAGAAGACAGGGGTTTAAACTGACCAGGCCAGACCCAAGATATTCCCAGAGACAACATCCAGGGATAGTTACAACATACAGTGTAGGGAAATTATGCCTTGAGTGGCTACAGAAATCCACACTGGCTGAAATTAAGCAACACTTGACTTTACTTAAAGAAGGTGCTGACTTGCGAGATTTCATAATGGGACCTCGCAAACAGCGTCAAAAACGTTTCATAGCGGCCGGTATATACGTTGCATACAACGAAGCTTGGAAAGTAATGCAAATTGAAACAGCAGAAAAAATACGAGAAATTGATCGTATAAATTTGGAAAAATCACTTTCTGTAGTGGACAATGGGTTAACGACTCTGTCCTCCAGAATATATTCACTGAACAGCATTGTGCCATCTGCCTTTGATATAATAGAGCAAGACTTGCTAATGTTACAACATGGTCAGTCCCAATTGCGTTCTATTGTACAGCTAGGCTGGACGTTGCAAAACCTACGTTCAGGCTACGTGCCATGGCGTCTAATCAACATAACGTCATTATTTTCTATCTTTAACCTTAATGATAAACAAATCAGTTTGGCACAAAAAGGAGCAGACTATACGATTCTGAGTATTGAAAAACTTGAGAGATTACCATTGACAATGTCAGAGAGACCTGTCATTGAATGGATAATACACGGAACAATTACAATTCCGATAACAGCTTTCCAGTTTAAATATTGCCAAGAATATATACTAGCAGGCCAGTATGAAAGGTTGGGTAAAGGATACATCAAATCAACCTGGGATTTACCTTACACATATAAATGTTATAGTGAAGGGGAAAAGGAGGTATTCCTTAGTGGTAATAATTGTAAAAAATCACTAAGCGTTACACTTCTGTGTCAAGGTATTAACTTGCATGGAGCCTGCGAAGGGTCTTCAAATAACCTTTCATGTCACCTGCAAGGCACTCCTGCAACAAAGATAGAGCCATTTTTCAGACAGCTATCCAACGGCAGCTACGTTCTAATAAATGACCACAGCTGATGTGGAATGATGCCAGGAGAATCCTATCTCGTAACTGTTACTTCCAGGGTCATTTGCTGTATGCAAGTATTGTATCCAAACAGCAATCCAGACATGGAGGCGGCAATATGGCCTTATGTGAATATCTCTTCTATTCGAATTGATACTTTAAGCAGAATGAAGTCTATTCTTTTACAGACTGCTGTGCCTTTGACCTCGTCCAAAGAAACGTATGATCTGCAAGTTGCAAGGACAGCGGCAGAGATACATACCCTTTTATCGACAAATTGCCCCGTGCATTTCGTAGAAATGTTAAGTCAAATTTTAAACATGTCTGATACCAGTGGCATCGCACATGTATTTAAGACAATTTTTTCGGGACTGTTAACACCATTTGAAACAGTTCTGGGCATCTTCCCGAATTTTGTCCATTCTGTCTTTGGCGGCCTACCTTTAATTTTGGGACTCATAGCAGGAATTTTATTTTTGTTCCTTCTGCTCCGATATGGCAAGCCACAGACAAGACTCCAGCAACGATGAAAGAGAGGATCCTTGCAATACGCTACCGAGACAAAATCACTAAGGTCCTTGGATTAGCCCGGCTAAGAGATCTGAGTACAACTTGGTTTCTTTCATTTAGACCAATCTGGCAGGATTGCATCTTACCTGTGCTTCGATGTCTGCTATGCGGAGAAGAATGCATGTTGGACGTCTGTCTTACACTACCATCAGCCGTACCAATGGATATCGATACTTTGCTTTGTCCAGTAACGACTCATGCAGCGTGTTGTCCCCAGCGGCTACCTATTCTGATGAGGGCATTCGTTGAGACTTCACCATTACGAGTAGGTGGCGGTGAAGTACGAGAGGAAAGCAGCACCAAACAGGTACAAACTTCTGTGAGCATTGCTGATCCAAACATCGATGATAGCAATCACGCTCACAACTGCACAGTTACAGCATTTCCCAACTTGGTCGAACTTTCACCTGATGTTGTAGACCAATTTTTTGCAAGCCTGTCTGATATGATGTTCTCCCCTGAACAACGAGAATAATTCTTAAAAAAAAAAAATGACAAGCACACAGCGTTCCCTGAACTCTGAATTCGGCCTTCAGTTATGTTAAACAAAGCAACTGAAAACATTTGGAACTATTTCTTCCATTGAAAGCGAAATTATTTTACTTTCACATCAAAAATATTTTCCATATTTTACTCTGCTTAAAGTAGAACTATTCTTAGAGAACAGAGCTTCTATTTTTAGAGACAATATTTTACCTCAGCCTCTAGCACTTATACAGTATCGTATAAATATGTGATGAAATGGTCTTGACCTTCTTTTCTGTATACAGAGCCATTTCATGTGTAATTTTCGCAATTCATTCAGCTGATATATATATGCATATAATGCATATATATATGCATTTAACTGAATGCTTGAAAAACGTACAATACTCATTTTCGTGGATAAACCATACACCATTTCAAAAGCAATTTATGTATTTTGGGGTGGGTTGGAAAACACACATGCATCGTATGTTTAATATTGCTTATTATTTTTAGTAATGATGGACATTAATACGTGGAGTGGGTGTTGTATTTCTATCTAGGACCCTAATTCGATATTCCAGATTCATGCCCTTATGTGGTTATAACAAATAATATCCTTATAAAGGCATAGGAATCATATCCATATTTAGTAATAGCCCATGCAGTCCAAAACACGGCAAGGCTACTCCTGTAGACTCCTAGAAAGCACAACGCGTTCTTTAAACAAACCAAGCCTCCAGCAGCCCGGGAATTCCCCCTGCTTTTGTTTTGATTTGCACAAGAACTCCTGGAGTCCAGAAAGAACTGTTAGTTCTTAGTGACGTCTTATGTCCAACCGTACGTCAAACCTGGCACCTTTCAGGTATAAATATACCAACGTTGCCTTAAGCAAACACCCAGTGGTTGGGAGCAGAGCGACGTTCTACTTGCCCGGGAGCCCAGCTGTTGCTAGAGCCAAAGGAAAACGCCCCTCCCTTCGACGCACTGAGAGAGACGCTGTCTTTTTCTCTAGCCGAGAAAATCCAGCTCCGGTGTTCCCAAGTCACCCTCGCGGGTTGCTGGGAGATCGAGTCCTGAGAAGCGAGATACAAGACCTCCTTCATTCTATAACCAAGGTACGGAGCTGATTGAAACCTTAGAGAGAATTCTTGATTCTGATTCTTGGCAAAAACCTAACTTAACTTAAAACTGCAACTTACTTACTCCTTCCCACGTATTAGGCTTAGGTCAGATACACCGGGGTAGGCGTATCTTAGAAGCACCAGTTGAGTTCGTTAGTCAATGTTTTTATGTATATATATTTTATCCATTTTAAAGTATCATATGGCTAAGAAACCATATCAATGCTTTTACAGTATTATTTCAAGTATTGCAATTGTGGCAATCCATTTCTCTTGCATGAGAAAGAAGACTGCTCAATAAAATAACACCTTTAATTGAAAACGCCCGTCTCTCTATTTCTCTGCACTTTGGTGAAATTAAGCATGCACGATTGACTGAGGGAAATGGTTGCCTATTATTTTCACACGACTCTAGAGATATACACTTTATTCTGAGGGAGCAAAGTTGTCATGTTTATGCGGTTGTCAGAAACTAAACCCTTCTTGTCTAAATCAGGATGGTTAACCCTTTCCTGCACATTCGAGAAAGTTTCTAGTGACTTCTCAGCTAGCTGGCAAAAACTAATTAAGTCTAACATAGTCAGTAGAGACCTAGATGACCTCAGTCCTACGTCTACACTGCTGTTTATGTTATTCCAATGCCCAGAGCCTATTGGGAATATAGGAACTACACTACAAGACCTATGAATAAAGCACTAATGGGTACCCATGAGCCAGTTTTAATGAGCACCATCTAACTGCACTCAATGTCTATCACCTACCCCGTCCGGACGGACAACACTAATTGTTGTGATCACTGTTGGTCACTTGTGTGTTGATCTTTGTTTGTTTTGAGTTGTAGTGGTAGGTACATTTTATTTGTTGATTAATTAAAACCATTACAAAAAAGAAAAACAAATACAAGTCAAACACAGTTACTAATTGAACATATAAGGATACAGTGCATAAGTAGCAATTGTCACCATTGATCACCATTTTCCAGTCAGGGATTATCGTACTGCTAATATTTTCATACATTTGGTGGTCTACCTTCTCAGAATTAAAATGCGATTTGCTCGCAAGGCAAAAGCTAAAGTGAAAAATGCTAGCAGCAATATTCGATGTCAATTAACCATAAAAAGATATATATATACACAGAAAAACCTTATTAAAAAATATATATATATATAACAAACGTATTGCATAATCAGTGCTAAAGTGACTTGTGCTATCATCATCAAAGTGACCAGTGCTTTAAGTGCAATTGAGCTAGCAACAGATATTCAATGGCAATAAACAGCCTAATTAAAGAACAATATCATTAAAAATGCAATATGTTTACAAAGTAAAAACTAAAGAGCAATGTGCTAGCAACAAATGTTCAATAATGTATGACAATTGCAAAAGGACACAATAAAACTGTTTACATACTGTCTTTAACTATTGTGTTAAAAGGTCCTACGACCTACAACCAAAGTGCAAGGTGCTAGCAGGAAATGATCAATTACATATCACGATGGCAATAAAGCCACAGTAAAACTATTTACATACTGTCTGTAACTATCGTGTAAAAAAAAAATAATGCTACGATTGATCATGCCAACAACAAAGAATGTAATTATGTATTTGAAGTAAGCGACATAAAAGAGTACTGTTTCTCAATTGTCAAAACAGAATCTAAAGTGCAATGTGCTAGCTGATTATTCAATTTTTTAAAACCATCTATAGTGGGTGCCAATCTTTCTGGGATAAAGAGCACCTACACCCTTCGTCAAAAATAATAAGCATAGTAAGCGGGACATTATTAAGAAAATACTCTCAAAGCAACATATATAAAGTTTCAAAAAGTGCCCTTAGAATAATCCGTCAACTCCCTAAATACAGCGACATCATCCTTTCCCAGCCGTATCAATATTAACATTTGCTTTGCGTCTCGACCTTACATAATTTCTTTTCCACTCTAAAAATGAACTGTACAAATTGATGTATAACGTGAACGTTGACACCACTTAAACAAAGTATTAGTGCCGATCTACAGGTTCTAACTCCCATTTCTTTAAAAATAGGTTTTACATTTTTTCCCGCTCCTGCAACATTTTCGGGCATAATGTTACAATATGCAAAAGGGTTTCATCATGCAGGCCGCATAGCCTACAATTATTTGTTGCCCATTTGGACTCCCATTTGGGGGTTCCTTCTTTGGTTGGATATATTCCAAACCTTAATAACATACATTTCTTTTTAATTAAGTGTTTTTGATGAAAAAGTAAGTATGGTTGGGCCATTATTTTATCAAAAGTATTGGCAATAGTCTAGAAGTGAGTTTTCCTCCTCATCTCATCCTTATCTCTAACTTCTGATAACAAAGCCACAGTTGAATTAATTAATTTATTATAGGTCATTTTACTCATTGTTTCATCTTCCAATTTTGGGCATTGAAAAATTAGGCGACACTCTAATAAATATTCCTGCCAACTTCTGGAATAATCGACTTTCGAAATCTCGCACCAGCACATGTTGGCCAACGAGCCCTCACCGGCTCGGGATAATGCCAATAATGTTTTTAAAAATGTTGCTCAGCGAACAAGTATCTGACTTCTTAAGCCCAATTCCAATCATAAATTGGCACGTGTGGTGTGTCTAGGAATCCTAAAAACTGATTTATATGTCCTTGCAACAAGGTCCTTCAACACTTTCACATCTCTACCCTTTAAAATTATGGACCCATAGGCCAGGGAGGAAAATAGTTTTGCTTTCATAACTTTAAGCTGGTGGTCATAATTGGGACATAGTAACTTGTTTCTCATTTTTCGAAAAGTGAAAGCAAGTGAGGTACCTTTAGCCTCTAGGTTATCAAAATGCTGTCTAAATGACAGTTTCTTATCAAATGTAATTCCCAAATATTTATAGGCTTTTACACAGTCAATAGACAACCCATTGATATTCAAATACTTTACCCCAAGTTTGCCTTTCCCTATTAACATTATTTTTGTTTTTTTTGTATTAATTGCTTAGCCATTGTGAGTCACATGTAAATTAAATGAATGTATTAGTCCTTTTAATCCTATCAGGGTTTGGCTAAGTAAAATAGTATTGTCAGCATACTGTAGGTATTTTATTTCGGTACCCATTACAGCAGGGGAATGTGAATTTAAATCCTTAAAGTGGGAAGGGAGATCAGACATAAATAAGTGAAAAAGACAGGGAGCGAGCACTCAGCCTTGTTTGAAGCCGACATTTGTTTCAAGGCGGTGGGTAGTTTGTCTTCCGTCGCCAATTTTGATCTGTACCCAGGTATTGGAGTACAATAATTTAATCATTTTTAAAAGAGTTTCTGATATACCCCAATTTATTAACTTAGTTCAAAGCATATTTCTGGGTACGGAATCAAATGCGGCTTTTACGTCAATAAAACAAATGTGCAAGTTTTGTTTCCTACATTGTGCTCTTTCTCCTAGTAATGACAATAAAATCATATTATTAAGAGTCGATTCTCCCTTCCTAAAACTTGTTTGGAAAATTGGGATCAGTTCTTCTCTTTCCGCCCATATCCCCAACTCCTCTAACACAACTTGCAAATATTTTCGCATCCACGTCTTTGAGGGTTATTAGTCTGTAATTTGCAGGGTTATCTTGAGGCCCATTTTTGTAAATCGGCTGAATAATACTGCCCCCATGACTCCGGGATACAACCTGACTTAAGTATGTCACTAAAAAGGGACGTCAATAACTCTGGCCACTGCTTGATTTTAGCTTTAAAAATGGCATAAGGAATTCCGTTAGGGCCCAGATGCTCCATTTGATCTAATGTTAAATAAAACTTTTTTAACTTTCTCCACCGACCGTAATTCAGTATTAATAGAGTTTGATAAACAGCTGTTACTGAATGGGACATACCCCTTTACTGGGTCCCTATTACTTTTGTGGTTAAAACATTCAACCTCCTCGGTCGGATTGCTTAAGGGAGTTATTTTCATATTAAAAAAATGTATCCAACTTAATTCATCTATATTGGCACTTGTGTTTCTAAATTTTCCAATTTCTAAGTTGTTAATAATGTCCCAAAACAGACGCAGATCCTTAGATTTACATACATAATGAAGTTCGGCCCAGGTCTCTTCATAATAGAATTGTTTAGCCCTCCAAATTTCATTTTTATAACCCCTCTTTGAGTCTCTGATTTTAGTTGACATTAAAAAGTAGGAGGACCCTTTTGCTTTTCTATACAAAGCTCTTATAGTTTTATTAAGGGAGCGTTTCAAGTATAGTAAGCGGTGGGAATACCAACCTGGGTTCTTAGGATTCAAAATTGCCCCCCCAGATGGTTTCCAATTAGGGAAATTTATTCAATAAAGAGTCACATAGGGTGGGCCAAAGAGCAACCATTGCTGTTCCTTCAGAGTAGGCTGTCCTTGCATCAAGAATTAGAAGCGAGAGAAAATCAATAATATCTTTCTCTGTTTTCTCACTCCATATTAACCTCTTTAGGGCTGTTCTTAATATTATAGTTTCTACTAGATACTCGAAGGGTAGACTAATCGTCATAACTTGTGGATTATGGTCACTCTCAATCCTTTGAACAACCTCGTAACTTTGGACTGATTCTGAGAGCTTATCTGACAGTATTGTGTAGTCAATTATAGATGGACAGTCTGTTTTATTAAATGTTGGTAAGTGCTCTCTATCATACAAAATTGTTAAGTTGTATTTGATAAATTTACAATTGGACCATTGGGCTAACAAATCTGAATAAGGTTCCCGCTTTTTATATGATAAAAGATGAGTGTTAAAATCACCAGAAATGATCATCTGTGCATCCCTATGATCATAATATAGCACTTTCACCATTTCCCATAACTGGATAAATTGAGTTGCTCGAACCTTTTTTTTCGAACTTAAATAAACATTTAAAATAATCAATGATAGACCAGCTACTAATTTAATGCACTGGATCCATGTTACTTGAAGATCTAGCTCGTAATGTTCAACCTTAAGACTTAAAGAAACATATATTGAAAGTCCACCGCTTGGTCGGCCAAATGCTGCATCCTTACTTGCCGCATTCAAATATTCGCTATAACCGATCAGCGGCATACTAGCCAAATTCCATGTTTCTTGCAAAATTTATATGTCAAACAATTTTAGAAAACCTACAACATTTGCATCTTCTATAAGTGTATTAAGGCCATTTGTATTCGAGGAGCAGAATTTAAGCATTGTTAAAGGGTTATGTAATGAACCCCAACATCAATCAGACTTTACTAAATTTTTTCTTGATAAACTAGATGGAAGCCAGCTCCAATCATCAGCCTCCTTGGGAACCCCTTTTAATTCTTCACATACCCGTAATCCCGGCTAGCAACTTTTAATTTTAATGCCACCTAACCTGCCTAAGCAAAAACAATAAGTGATGGACCGAATGTGGATCAATGTCACACATTCCCCCAGTCAAAAGATCTGGGCCCAAATCCACCGTTTTTTTGCACTCCACACCACCCTGGGTTAGACAATGGCGATATGCATATCAGCTCTGACCCTGTTGCCCCATGGGAACAGTCCAGTCCGAACTACAAAAGCCATGTCCTTCCCAGAACGGAATCAAGCATCCGAGGACCGGACCGGTTTCGAGGTAACACCTCTCATCAGCCCGGCTAGCTTGACTCCAGGTGGTGTGGAGTGCCTGGGACCCACGTCTGGGCATCCCCAGCGCACTTAGGGCGGCAATTGCAAAAACAACAAGTGATGGACCGAATGTGGATCAATGTCACACATTCCCCCAGTCAAAAGATCTGGGCCCAAATCCATCGTTTTTTTGCACTCCACACCACCCTGGGTTAGACAATGGCGATATGCAAATCAGCTCTGACCCTGTTGCCCCATGGGAACAGTCCAGTCCGAACTACAAAAGCCATGTCCTTCCCAGAACGGAATCAAGCATCCGAGGACCGGACCGGTTTCGAGGTAACACCTCTCATCAGCCCGGCTAGCTTGACTCCAAGTGGTGTGGAGTGCCTGGGACCCACGTCTGGGCATCCCCAGCGCACTTAGGGCGGCAATTGCAAAAACAACAGGTGATGGACCGAATGTGGATCAATGTCACACATTCCCCCAGTCAAAAGATCTGGGCCCAAATCCATCGTTTTTTTGCACTCCACACCACCCTGGGTTAGACAATGGCGATATGCAAATCAGCTCTGACCCTGTTGCCCCATGGGAACAGTCCAGTCCGAACTACAAAAGCCATGTCCTTCCCAGAACGGAATCAAGCATCCGAGGACCGGACCGGTTTCGAGGTAACACCTCTCATCAGCCCGGCTAGCTTGACTCCAAGTGGTGTGGAGTGCCTGGGACCCACGTCTGGTCCGGTCCGGTCCTCGGATGCTTGATTCCGGTCTGGGAAAGATATGGCTGTTGTAGTTCGCACTGGACTGTTCCCATGGGGCACAGGTTCAGAGCTGATTTGCATAAAGCCATTATCTGACCCAGGGTGGTGTGGAGTGCAAAAAACGATGGATTTAGGCCCAGATCCTTGTACTGGGGTGAATGTAAGACATTGATCTACATTCTGTCCATCAAATTGTTTTTTGTAATTTTCTACCTAACCTGCCTAAAGCCGATGATGGACCTGAGGCACCCTTCAATACTCTGAATTGATTAACCTCCATCAGTTTTGGACCCTCCTCCTTCACTATAGGTATTAAGGGGGTTGAATATCGCTGACCTTGTAATACCCACACTTTAATCCCCCAACTTTCAAAATTCTTAGAATTCTCAAATATTGTCATTACAATGTCATCTTTTAGCCACGTCGTAATGGTTATCTCCCTATTCTCACCATCTATCTTGAACTCTACAGAATCCAGGTCTTCAGTTACTATATCCTTAAGATCCTGCGTTGCTTTTAGAAGTTTCAAAATATTCCCCCTATTCAAAATATCATGTGGACCACGAGTACGATATTGGGGGCAATAGACCACTTTACGGTTTTCAACCGGCTTATTGATAGATACCATATTACTCTTTGGCCCTGACTTGGAGGAGGCCCTATTCTCAGCGTTCACTAACAGGGAAATGTCTGGCAGATTTTTTTGTTTAATCTGTTCTGGCTTTAATTGAGCCCAAGTGCAGGGACACTCAACCTGTTTATTCTTATTAGGTTGTAATAAAATGGGACTTACTAAATTTCCATTTGGCGGAATCTGATCTAGTACAGAGGACAGTACTTCCTGGCTAGTTTGATTATTATGCGCTTTGGAGGGGTTTGCAGTTATATCAATTGGCGTATATTGAATTCCTTTTAAGACTACGCCATCGTCTCTAGACCAAACTGACCCATTTTCCTTCGGATCGCTTTATATGTTAACTTTAGGCCCAGCTACTTCTTGGGTTAAAGTAATCTCATTCAGATTAATAGAATTTTCAATACCCTGAACGGAGTATCCATCTTGAACAAACTTAGGTTGTCCTCCTAGATTCTCACAGATTGATATTGTATGGGTATTGGTCCCCACGTTTAATTTAGCCTCTACTTTTGACCCTTCGCTCCAAATTTTAATAGGTTGTTTGACCTTTTAAGTCCCTTGTGGGATAATCGAGGGTCTGAAAATTGGAAAAAGGGTCACAGGATCGGCGTTTGTGGTTAATGAGCCGCACTTACTTATTACCCCAGTAGGTATTTTTTTTATCTTGGGCTAACTTATTATGAGCCTTTCTTAACCGTTTCCTAGCCCTTTTTGATAAAACTTCAGCAACTGCCGTTACTCCTGAAACCGCACTTACTGTTGAACTACTCTTATTTAACTCCTTGTTTTTCTTAGGGTTGGGGGCATTGGGAGACTCTAAAGGTAAACCAGTGTTACCTACTACTGTTCGGGACAGCATATTTTTATTACTGGTGATCCTTGGTGGAGAAAATGTTATGTCTGGGGTTTTTTTTACTACGGTTTCAGTGATTGTTAAATTATCGCTACCCCCAACTTTCCTACTTGATAATAGTTTTACTTAGTGGACCATAGAACTGACTATTGATGGCAGATCAGAAATGTTATCAATCAGTTCTGCACAGGTGCAAGATATTAACTGATTCTCTTTATCCGCTTGGACTTTGGAGATCAGCTTAGTTAGCTGAAAGAGCTTTGTGTTGATTCCTACAACATGTGCTGCTAAAGTATTTAAAATGTCCACCTGAATATCTAATTTGCCTGAGTGGAAGTAAAGGGCATTTGTTAGAGAATCCATAGTATTAAGCAAACAGTCCCAAACTCTGCGCTCACGGTTGCTCACATTATTTTCCAAGGTGTCTGTTTTTGCCTGGAAGTTTCCGTCAAGTTTTGTTGACAATGATAAATCTGCAGAGTTAAAAGATTTACAATGCTCATCAATATTAGCCTTAAGGTTATTACCTGGGATGAAGACTGACTTATTAATACAGAAACTATTCTCCGAGAATATACTAGATTGATACATATTACTAGGATGTTCGTCCCTGATTGGAGAGGGATGGTCCACTGGACTTATCACTAATTCATCCTCACCACCATTATTGATCGATTTAACCGAATTACATTTGAACATTATAGCCACATCACTCACATTATGATTTGAACCTGAAGAAATATCAATTACTGAACCTACGGCATTTACTCTATCCAATGATTTTTTATCCGACTCTTCAATTACAGAGCTTTGTAAGTCATCCTCCAAAAAAAGCCCAATCGGCTGTTCCATCCTATTTTGCCTGTGGATTTGTGCTTTCATCTGAAGACGTCCAGGATGCACCAATAATTTTTCCGACGGGTTAAAAGCTGACTCCTGAGTGTCTTTAAGCGGCTTTAAATACTTCGCTTTTTCCTTTTTCTTTGTGCTGATCACATCATACACCTCCAATTGATCCGGGATAGATTTGGGATCTTTCAGTGCAGGAGAGTGACCAATGGTTATAATCTTATCTAAGGAATCAGTCTCATCACAGGAGGTTGCTGCTGCCGAGTCCAATTTCAACTCGGCATTTTCACAAGGATGAGCACTATTCAAACACGAAGATGTCGGTGGAGAAGAAAATGATGATGTTCTACAGCCCACACTAGAATTTCCCTTTTTGGTTAAAGTACTATTTTGCCGTTGAGTATGACTAAGATGGTACTTAAAGAAGAAGCTCTTTTTCGACGGTTGAGTGTCCATATTAAAAATCTTCAGCGTCTTCCCGGGGGTTATAGGGGGAAAAGGAGGTAAAGGAGGTGACCCCAACTCGGCTGACGAAGTTAAGCAATCTCTTGATAAGGCGGCCCCCTCTTTTTTTTCAGCTGACTTTACGTCAGACCTCTGGCGGTTTTTTAATTTCGGCACAGCTCCACGTTGAGGGCCAGATCTCATCATCAGCTTGCTCTTATATTATGCAGCTAAATTGTACTCGAACAATAAGGCCTTAGAGTGACGTGGGGTCGGTTGGCTATTCCTACTTCTCTCCTGATCCTTCCCCACCCTAAAAGCCACACCTCCTACAATGCTCGCGGGTATCTTGAGATGAAGCGCTGGATACTATTTTCAGCAACTCCTTCTCGTCAGGTACTCCCAACGGATTCAGTCGTATTTTTTCATTCATAACCAAAACGGACTAGGCTTACTTTTACCTTTATTTTTTTTTCAAAAGAAAAGATTGCTTCAGTGTTGCTACAGCAAGCCTGGTCAAGTCAGTATGTCAATATGGCAATGTGACAATGAGTAAACTGCTCCAGCCACGATTACCCCGATTACACCACACGCTTTCACCACTGGGCCCGCCCCGCTTTCCCCGCTTGCACCTGGGGGTGCAGGTGCACCTATAACAAATGCGTCTCATCACTTCACTTAGCTAGCTCAGGTGCCTTTCCTTGCCTTTAACTGAAGCTTCACAACAGCTTCACGACAACTTAACAACAGTCTACAACAGTCTGTTACCTCCACCGCCGCCGCCCTGCAGCCTTGTGATTACCTTCCCTTCTGCCTCTGACCTCTGACCTCTACGGCCCGACCTCGGGCACGGTTTTCAACACAGGTACCGGCTCAGGCTCCGGTTCAAGCCCGGCGGGGTCCCCAACCTTGGGTACGGTTTTCTGCGCGGGTTCAGGCACAGACTACGGCTCCAGAATTTCAGACCCCCACCGAAGATTCTACCTCGCCCGCGGCAGTGGCAGTGGCTGTGGCTCCGATTTTCCGATTTTCCGGCACTATTCTTAGAGCGCAGTTTTGGTGTGCCTTAACTTTTGCTCCTGTTAGTTGGGAGGAAAACGGGTGGAATGTGGGCTGGGATGTGGCTGCTTGCAGACACCTCACACACCACACAGCACCACGCCGCCTCCCTCGACCACGACCGTTACCTCGCTCCTCTCCTCTCCTCTCGCAGTTTGCAGTGAAACTCCTCCTCCTTCAGTTATGTGTCTCCATTGGACCTCGGTGGCTTTTCAATGGGATCTTGCCCCTACTCTGCTAGGGTCAAGGGGCTTGGGTTTACTGACTGCTACCTTCTCTGGGGTGGCCCTGGGTGCTACTGTTGCCTTTGCCTGGTCGCCCGAAGGCTCTCGCTAGAGTGCTACCGCTGTAGTTCATGCCTTTACTGGGATGTTCCTGGGCTGCTGAGTGTTCCAGCGGCTCCTGGAATGCTCCTGCCGCTGTAGGGAACCTGGCTGCGATTCCCGCCGCTTCCGGGCTTTTCCCGGAAGCGGCGGGAAAAGCCGCTTCCGGGAAAAGCCCTGTTTTTATATCCTCCTCCCTTGAGAACTGTTTAGTCAAGGCTGAAGTTTTAGGCACTAGTTACAGTGATCATAACCCAATTCTGACCACTATTAGATTTTTTAATAAATTTATAAAACGGAAGGAAATAGGGGCATAAAACCTGGTAGCATCGACCGACAAACTCAAGTGATTTGGAAGGGCGTAGATAACAAGGCCCTACTTGCACGCATTATAAAATCTTACCCCCTATTTGTGGATATGTGCTTGTCTAGCAGATGCTCAGGTACAGAGATTGTCAGGGCCTTTATTGGGTTATGCGCCGGTATCAAACATGAAATCCCTAAACCTGTCAAGAACCCAAGTAAGAGCCCCAGATGGTTCGATGGCACTTGTTCCCGTGCCAACAGAAAACTTCGCGAAGCATTACCTAGGGGAACCCTTGGACATGACTTTGGTTAGAGTATTAAGGGAGCGCTATAAGAAAGCAACTAAATTACACGCAGAGGAGATACTGAAGGAACGGTGGGACTCCCTAGCCTGCGCTGCCGCACTTAAAGATGTAACCGGGTTTCTTGAGTGAGGTAAAAGCAATGAGGTCTATGGGATTAAACATTACTCCCATAAACTGTAATATAGCTAGTAAGTCATGGGAGGAGCATTTTTCTAGAATATACACCGCCCCCATAATGACTGTTGATAGCTCCCTCCCAGTTACCAAGGTCACTATAACTATAACTGAAGTTGAGGATGCCATATATCAAAGTGCAGGGAATAAAGTGCAGGGTCCGGATGGATTGTCAATTGATCTTATCAAGTCTGAACCCGACTTCTGGTCTCCTCTTTTATGCAATGTTTTTAACAATTTAACCAATACCACAATCCCAAAAACTTGGTCAACTAGGACCTGAGGCACCCTTCAATACTCTGAATTGATTAACCTCCATCAGTTTTGGACCCTCCTCCTTCACCATAGGTATTAAGGGGGTCGAATATCGCTGACCTTGTAATACCCACACTTTAATCCCCCAACTTTCAAAATTCTTAGAATTCTCAAATATTGTCATTACAATGTCATCTTTTAGCCACGTCGTAATGGTTATCTCCCTATTCTCACCATCTATCTTGAACTCTACAGAATCCAGGTCTTCAGTTACTATATCCTTAAGATCCTGCGTTGCTTTTAGAAGTTTCAAAATATTCCCCCTATTCAAAATATCATGTGAACCACGAGTACGATATTGGGGGCAATAGACCACTTTACGGTTTTCAACCGGCTTATTGATAGATACCATATTACTCTTTGGCCCTGACTTGGAGGAGGCCCTATTCTCAGCGTTCACTAACAGGGAAATGTCTGGCAGATTTTGTTGTTTAATCTGTTCTGGCTTTAATTGAGCCCGAGTGCAGGGACACTCAACCTGTTTATTCTTATTAGGTTGTAATAAAATGGGACTTACTAAATTTCCATTTGGCGGAATCTGATCTAGTACAGAGGACAGTATTTCCTGGCTAGTTTGATTATTATGCGCTTTGGAGGGGTTTGCAGTTATATCAATTGGCGTATATTGAATTCCTTTTAAGACTACGCCATCGTCTCTAGACCAAACTGACCCATTTTCCTTCGGATCGCTTTTTATGTTAACTTTAGGCCCAGCTACTTCTTGGGTTAAAGTAATCTCCGATTCCCGCTGCTTCCGGGCTTTTCCCGGAAGCGGCGGGAAAAGCCGCTTCCGGGAAAAGCCCTGTTTTTATATCCTCCTCCCTATATAAGCTCAAATACATTTGAAAACTGTTTAGTCAAGGCTGAAGTTTTAGGCACTAGTTACAGTGAGCATAACCCAATTCTGACAACTATTAGATTTTTTAATAAATTTATAAAACGGAAGGAAATAGGGGCATAAAACCTGGTAGCATCGACCGACAAACTCAAGTGATTTGGAAGGGCGTAGATAACAGGGCCCTACTTGCACGCATTATAAAATCTTACCCCGTATTTGTGGATATGTGCTTGTCTAGCAGATGCTCAGGTACAGAGATTGTCAGGGCCTTTATTGGGTTATGCGCCGGTATCAAACATGAAATCCCTAAACCTGTCAAGAACCCAAGTAAGAGCCCCAGATGGTTCGATGGCACTTGTTCCCGTGCCAACAGAAAACTTCACGAAGCATTAGCTAGGGGAACCCAGGGACATGACTTTGGTTAGAGTATTAAGGGAGCGCTATAAGAAAGCAACTAAATTACACGCAGAGAAGATACTGAAGGAATGGTGGGACTAAACATTACTCCCATAAACTGTAATATAGCTAGTAAGTCATGGGAGGAGCATTTTTCTAGAATATACACCGCCCCCATAATGACTGTTGATACCTCCCTCCCAGTTACCAAGGTCACTATAACTATAACTGAAGTTGAGGATGCCATATATCAAAGTGCAGGGAATAAAGTGCCGGATCCGGATGGATTGTCAATTGATCTTATCAAATCTGAACCCGACTTCTGGTCTCCTCTTTTATGCAATGTTTTTAACAATTTAACCAATACCACAATCCCAAAAACTTGGTCAACTAGTATTATCGTGCCCATTTTTAAAAAGGGCGATAGATCCAACCCTAGTTGTTATCGCCCAATATCTCTTATAGATAACACCCTGAAGATTCTGGGTAGGGTTGTTTTTAATAAAATCAGGAATTGGGCAGAGGATAATCAAATTTTAAATTGTTGTCAGTTGGGTTTTAGGAGTAAGGAGTAACTTGGGAACTGTGATACAGTGTCTGAACCTAAACCTTATACTGGGTAAATACACTATCGCTAAAAAAGTTCCTTTATACTTGGGTTTCATGGACCTAACCTCGGCCTTTGATTTTGTTAATCGTTCGTGTTTATGGGAGATTCTTTTAAATTATGGGTTGGATGAGGCACTTGTTCACTTTATGGCGTATTTGCACAGAGACCTGAAAGCACGGGTGAGGATAAATAATGAAGGAGAGGTTTCTCTGGATATTTTAATTGGTAGGGGGTGTTAGACAAGGGTGTGTCCTAGCCCCTCTACTTTATATCCTTTATATAAACAAACTAAATAATTCCCTGTTTAAACTGACATTTGATGTACCTAAAATTAATGGCAAACTGTTCCCCGTACTTCTATATGCGGACGATGCGGTCCTTATGGGCCTCACACCAAAAGCACTTCGCACTTTAATTACAGGCTTTGTATCTTTCATGGCCAACTTGGACCTTTGCACCAATTTCAAAAAATCATTTATAATGTCCTGTGGCCCTAAAAAGCATCGCATTAACCACATCACGTTGGGTAATGACTCCCTAAAAAGCACTAGCACTTTCCCCTACCTGGGCTTAGTTTTTTCTGACTCAGGATCATGGCAAGCACACATAGCTCATGGCAGAAATAAACTTGGTAAGGCGGTCAATTCTATTGTCAGCTTACGACAGCCTAAGCAGGTAGAGGTGGTGATATCGTTACTACAGATCTACAAATCCCAATGTGTCCCAACTGCGACTTATGGCGCAGAAGTGTGGGGGTATGTAAATTGCAGCGGGATCCAAATCGAGGAAAACAGATTCTGTACAAAGGTATTAGGGGCACAAATCTCATCGCCAAACTACATATGCCATAAAGAACTAAATCTACACTATGTGGAGGATTTTATCAAATCCAGGCCAGCATTATTCTGGCTAAAGATATGGCGAAATCCCGCAGCAACCCTAACACAAGAGATAATTACAGACTGCCTTAAGTGCGATAGGGGTAGCTGCATACCTTGGCTGGGTGAAGTGAAAAAGAGCCTGGCCAGTGTGAAGTTGGAGCACACTTTCCTCCATCCCCTAGCCACAGAGGGTGTAAACCTAAAAACAGTGAGAGGGGCATTGTATGATTTATACTGTAAGGAAAGAGGAAATATTGAGCTCTGTAAACCATCAATTATCAGATATAACGCCATCTTGATGCCATTTGGCAATGAACATCACATGTCACAGGGTTATCTCAGGAAAAACATCGGGAGATGGAACAGGAGACTACTCTTCCGTCTCAGGGATGGCAGCATAAAACACTTACTCTGCTTTCCGATTGGTTATAGTAATAACCTAGAGAAGTTGTGCTGCCCATGTGGCATTGGTAGTAAACAAACACTGGTACATTTATTCTGCAAATTTTACGTCAGATATACAAAAAAGTATTTAATCCCCTATTTTAAGGCATATGCCATTGTTGATTTTAACCTGGCTTATCATGAAATATTGCAGTTAGGAAGTGATAATTTGATTTTCCGAGTAAGTTCTTTTTTGAAATCTGTGGTACGCTCACGAGCCTCTATGAACACACCGTAGAACATGTAATATATTTGGCATTGCTTTTTACTATTGCTCTTTTTAGAATTCTGTCGTTTTGCCTGTTTAAGAGGATGTAATGAATATGTAACTGCCGATTTTGCACCCAGTCCAAAGTTTACAATTTGCATAATTGCACAATGATATTGCTATCCTTGACGTTTGCTCAATGTTATATATTGCACTTTATCTGCACTTTATGGCTATTTTTTGCACAATGACTCTATGCTACTAATGACGTTGTACTTGATCCAACCCTATTTTTATTGTTTTTAATGCTTTGTCAACTGTATATTTTATGTCCTATTGGTGGTGATGATGTGCTTTTATGGATATTTCATATCCGAATAAAGATCATTTGACATTTGATTTGAAACTTTTTTATTTAGAGATGTGTGTGTTTATTAATGCAGTTTGCTTATGCCTCATTTTCATAGAGACACTATTTTATTATAATGGAAACGGTTCTGTTCATCTTACTCCTCCTCATTACCCCTCCCAATCAATGTCCCCATGTGTGTCTTTTCTCCTTATACTTTTCGTGGAAAACAGGACATTGTCACACAATTGGTTATTTCTTTAGAAGGCATGTATTGTGAATGAAACTTTCTTAGTGTTTCTAATGTAACTTTCTGAAGGACACTTCTGCTTGAAGTTTCAATGCAGGCTTGCTAGCACACTAGTGTACGAGTCTGTTTTAAAATGTTTCATATTGTGATACATATAGCCGGACTGCTCTGTTGCTCTGAAACCTAATGGAAGATTTCCTCTACCTTAGAAATGGTTAGTGTAATATTTGTGTGGCTATCATCATTCCGATTTACTCAATGTGTGTTATCACTAGTCATGCCATCCTGAATTTGCAGTTTTTGCTTATTAGCGTAAAATGTGTATAAAAACCCTGGTTTTGAGCAGGAGTCAAAGACTTTCCCTTTTCTACTAGAGATGCTGTTGGTTTCCTTTGTAATTCTAACAGTTACATTAAGGGCCTTTGCTTTCTAGTAGAGATGATGTCTTTATGATTGTTGTTGCTTATTGGGACTTAGAATTTATTCTGATTTCTGACTATGTATTCTATATGGGAACTGGTTAGTGTCCCATGTCACCTGCCGCCTGGTTGTGCTTCAACGCCTGACTACAGCGCCACCAATAAATAATCAGGCAAGGATCCCCAGAGGTGTATTTTAACATTCATTTTCACCCACTTCACACTATTGCACAACACCTGCTCCGCTGTAGTCAGGCGTTGAAGCACAACCAGGCGGCACTCTGCTGCCTGGTTGGACCCCGATGATGAAGCATGACACCAACCAGGTTGGTGTGTGAGGGGTTTCTAAACAAAGACTGTTTGTGCCTAGCTGACACAGCCACACTTACAGGTGACATGGGACACTAACCAGTTCCCATCCCTTCAACCCAGTGGGCTAGTCCTCGTTGTTTATTTGGTTATACCTCAGGGGTAAGGACTCGCCCCTTCAAACCCTTGCTCTTGGTTACTCTATGCATTCTATATCTCACCCTTCATGGCATATATTTAGCATTTCTCTGTAACACCTATTTTGAGATTTTTGTCATAAAACCCTTATCTTTTCGTTGATCTAGAACTCAGTTATTGAGCGGTCCCAATCATATTTTTTATGACTGTGCTAAGTTGATTTTGTGGGCCTGATTTTGAATAAGTGGTGACTCGTATTGCTAGAACAAGGGTGCAGGAGGCGAGCTGCTGAAGGTAAATTATTCACTCCCAGATGGCTAGGTGGTAAGCAGTTAACACCAATCTACTTTTCCTGGGCACAGAGGCAGATTATTGTCCTCGGACCCAGAGTTGTAAACTTTCCCAGCCATGAAGGTGTCTTTCAGCTCTAGAGATGTGATGGGTGGGAGAGCTGGTTTTAAGCCAGTTCTAGCAAAGACAACATTACCTGTATTTTTTTATAAATTTAAATTTCCACTCAAGCTTTCAAATATTTAATTTCATCATTAAATCCGATTTTGAAAATGAGGAAGGAAATAACTTTAAAGTATTTTTCAGCACTTTCACAGGTGGAAATATTGATTTTCGACCTGCAGGAGGAGAAAATAGCATCTGACCTTAGATCTGAACTCATGACAGCCAACCTCAGGTTACATAATCTGGAACCTACACATGAGAAGGGCCATTTGTTGGATTGCGTGTTTTCTAATATCTCGCATCTTCAGACGAGCCCTCCCCATACCCTGGTCTGATCACTTTCTGGTGCCATTTGAACTGAACTTCACTATGGACCCTTTTTCTCCTCCAGGTCCTAGGGCACCACACACCTACAAGAGAATTTGGTCTCAATTATCCGCCGAGAATCTCTCCCGTACCCTTGAACAATCAGTTACCCCATCCGGATGTGATCCTTTGGTAGCCGATGTCGCATTCCACGATTGGCTCTGCCAAGCATTAGATACTGTTCTACCTCTTAAAGCCACTTCAAACATAAGGAGTGGCCCCAAGTCCTCTTGGTACACCCCTGAATTGGGATGTATGAGAAAGAAATGTAAAAACTGGAGCGGGAATGGCGGAAGAACTGGGCGGCTAACAACAAAGATAACTATCGTGAAGCGATGAGAGCATACAAGGCGGCCCGCAATTTGACCAAAGCCGCCCATTTTGAGGAAAGAATAAGAATGGCAGGTAACTCTTCTAGAGAAACATATCAGATCCTTAAAGAGCTTCTCACTGTCCCCACTCCCCCGGTAACCCAAGAGGTTAACTCTGATAAATGCAATCTACTGGCTCAGTTTTTTTACATCAAAATACAGAACATCTTAGCCAGTCTTCCTCCGAGTACCGGGAGGATTAACAAAGCAGTCCTGGAGGCCGCTTCGGATGAGAAGGTGTTTGACAGCTTTTCCCCCATTTCAAGGGAGGCCTTCTGTGTGGAGCTCTCAGCTCTGAAGAGTGGTTCCCCTTCGGACCCCATGCCCATTCGGATCCTCAAACAATTCACGAATATCATTGCAGGCCCAGCAATCGATCTTCTGAATGCCTCATTCACCTATGGCATAGTACCACCCAGCTGGAAGCAAGCCATTGTCAAGGCCCTTCTGAAAAAGCCAGGCCTTGACCCGGCTGATCTGGCTAACTTTCAAAAAGAAAAGGAGGGCCCCACACAGACTTGTAAGGGACTGGGGGGAAAATTTGTTAAAAAGGAAGAGGTCCCCAATAAAAAGGACAGTACAGAATACGTCCAATTTCAATATTCACTAGTAGGGGTATATTTGTCAGGACAGCATGCCGTCAATTGGGCGAGAAAGGCAAAGGCACAATAAAGTGTGTTATAATTACAAAAGTGTCACAAAAAGGGGGGAGTGGTTTTTTAAGAGACGGGGAAGACAATGTGGAATTTCATAGGATATCAATGGTATTAATAACTACAAATGATAATCATCACAATGTATTGTTCAGTAAAAACTCTGTTCAGGTTTTATTTATATGATAAATTCATTATACATAATCACAACATTAAAAAACAATATATTGAATTATACAATTGGATAAAAGTTACAATAAAAAAACAAAGAATCAAACAAAGTCGACGCGTTTCGGTTTTCTGTTTGCACACCTTCCTCAGGACTGATTCTAAATAATTAAAAAACACAGAGTTACTATCCATTTTTTGAAACAGGTATAAGGACATATCTCTATATCCCACACAGTCCCATTAATCTAATTAGACTCTCCCATTGTCATATAATTTCAGTTTTTATTACAACAATTGTCTCCATTACTTCACTGTTGTCTCCATTTTTTCACTGTTGTCCAACAGCACACATATCATATTATCTTTTAACCCCTTCGAAGCTAATGACGAGCTGGGCTCGTCATGGCGCTTACCTGCCGTGCGCGGATGACAAGGCCAGCTCGTCATGATTTATGGGGTTTTTGTTTTTTTAGCGCAGGACGGGAAAACGCCTAGCAGCCATGTGGTTAAACATATTGTACATATCAACTCATCAGGTAATATGTTATTCAACATTCCCACATTTTTAAACACCTAGATATCTTTGCCTCTCCCTTGGAACTTATGTCCAATGCTGTGGACCCCTATCATTAGACGTACAAACATTGAGATCATGTTTGCAACATGCCTACCTTATTCCAGATGGAGGTGATATCTCAACTGGAAAATATTGATTAAAAAGAATTTCTGCGGGCTTTTTGATGATAGGCCCTTCACAAGTTGCTGTACTAAATTTAGCAAAGTCTGTTGTCTCTGCATAAAGAAAGGGAGAATTTCTATATTCCCATTTGTCGCTGTTTACGTTAGGGGGACAATACCGTCATTACATACCTTTCTAAATGCGGAAATTATGTTCGTTGTTATTCTACCTCAAATGGTCACCATCAGTAAATATCTGTGGGTGTGGAAAACAAGAGGTACCCCTTAATTTTAAGTCTACGTGGGTTAAATCTAACCTAATAGATTCGACATGATCAAGTTTATATTGTACCTGTGATTCAGATGTGACATTCACTGTATTTGTCTGCCAGGAGAAGCCACCGTTTTTATCACTGTTGCTGTCAGTAATCTTCCTGAAGGATTAAAGTATATACCTTAATACAAGAATATTTTTTGCGTAGTTTAATTTAGTGTCTCAGTTATTACTAATATATCACTCACCATTTGGGATCTGTATAGAGACCTATTACTGGAGTCCTGATCCGCTTTCAATTCGGTCAGTCAGTAGTGGAAACTGGGCTGATATCGTCAGTTTCTCGTTACCTATAAATGTATTTGGATATTATACTCTTTTGGCCCTTTTATCAATATGCAGATACATCACAGCTAACTCCCTAGGTGTCTATACTTAGCTCATGTCTTTAAATTACATGCCACCTGATACAACAAGCCATGTTTATTTGCTACTTATTACAAAAGGTGTGACTTGTCTTTAACCTCTTTACTTCACTATATCTTAATAGTAAGTACCCATCATTCAATATTCCTTACTCTGTTTAAAAAAGGTATAACTTCTAGAACCTCTTTACTTCCCTACTTATCAGTAGTTAGTACCGATCATTCGATATCTCTTACCCTCTTGATTTAGATCGGCCTCCCTGCTCCTGTTTCTTGGCAGTCCGTCACCTTCAGCTTCCTTCGAACTATGTCGAACCGAAATGAACGACTGATGCGCTCTTCCGGGTTTATATCTCTCCTGTCTACTAATTGGGCGCCCGTATCCTGTTACATCATTCGCTAGCTTCCACCCATTCCGAGAAGCGTAGCTATGGAGACAATGACGCATTTCCCTGTCTGTTGCTTCTTTCTTACAGTCTTTCCATTGGGCAATCCAGTTCCTATACTTGACCCTCATTGGTGATTACTGCTAATGCGTTATCATGGGGATATGTTTTGTTTATTTATTTAAAACGGACTGTATCACCGCCCCGTTGCGTCTTGGTTTATTGTTCCTTTCCATTATTTATAAATCTCGTGTCTGCTGATTACCGAGGGTGTTATATTTTTGTTTGTGTGATTGAGTTTATATTTATTACCTCGTAGGAGTTTAATGCGTTTCCATGGGGATATTATATTTATGTTAAGAACGGACTGAATCACCGCCCTGTTGAGTCCTAGTTTATTGTCCCTATCCGTTGTTAATATGTCTAGTGCTCGATGATGTTATATATTTAATAGTGTAATATTAGTTTATATTGATTGCCTCGTAGATATTTGACCTTCATGTGCTTCCATCGATTGCTTTAGTTCAGAACGGACTATGCTCCCGCCATGTTACATATTTGTAAGTTGTCCCAATATGTTATTTTAATTGTGGGTCTCATATCAGTTCAGAATGGACTATGCCCCCGCCACGTTACATATTTATAAGTTGTCCCGATCTTTTAATTTAATTGTCGGTCTCAAATTGACCACAGTACCCTGGTGTTATTTTTCTTAAGGCTAATTAGTTATTCTTATTTACCTGATTACCTAATCTGAGTGCTACCTTGCTATAGGCAAAAGAAGTTTACAGTTTTAAATATTGCCGCTATGTTTCAAGGCCATACTCAAAATCAAGCCAATTTAAGCATCAGTTCGGTTATATCATTATAGTTTTCAAATTACCATGGTTTCCCATGGTTTTACTTTTTCTTATTTTTTAATTTGTTTTCGCTATTAAGAGTTGCTATCTGGACCAGCCCTCTATTCGGTAACCAATCTCGCATTTTGTATCAACAGCCTCTTACAGTCACTTAATGATTTTCTCCCAGTCTTCTCTTGAATTCAACCCACATCTTACACTATTTAGAGTGGACATGTAGAATTGTTCCCTTCTTTTTCTCTTATTGTCTTGATTGCCACCTCTCTTGCTACCTATTATTTTTTCCAAACCACACCATTTCAGATCATCAATTGCATGCCCAGTAGTCCTCCAGTGTTCAGTGAGAGGTGCTCCTATTTTATTCGTTCTAAGGGCTGATCGATGCTCATTTAGTCGTAGCCTAATTCCCCTAGAAGTCTCACCTACATATGATTTGTTGCAAGGACATTGAATGAGATAGATTGCATTTTTTGTCCTACAATTGATGAAACTTTTAATATGTACTGTTTTTTCATTGACTGTCACTTTATTGCCCTTAATAATACTGGTGCAATTTACACCCCCCCCACAGGGATGCGTACCAGTTGGTAAGGGATTACCATCAATAGTTGTCTGGCAATTTTTGGGCATTTCTCTATAGGTGTGGACCAGAGAGTTTCTGATAGTTCTATTTCTTCTATAGGAAAACATAGGCTTAGGAATTGGCATGTGTGTTTTATCTGAGATCAGATGCCAATTTCTATTAATAATATTTTTGACCTTATTACTAACTTGGGAGTAATTGGTAATGAACATGATGGGTGGATTACTTCTCTGATTCTCATTTTTGGGCACAAAAAGATTCTCTCTATTAAAATATTTTGCCTGCTTATAAGCATGCCTCACCATCCTTTTAGGGTAGCCTCTCTCCAGGAATTTACTTTTCAAGGTTTCTGCATGTATGTCATAGTCCTGCATCGAGCTACAATTTCTTCGTAACCGAAGAAATTGTCCAAAAGGGATATTATTCTTTTGTGATGCAGGATGGTTACTGTCAAAATGCAGCATGCTGTTCCTATCCGACGGTTTCGTATATAATTCCACCGTCAGATGGCCCTCTGTATGCTTAATAATAATGTCCAAGAATTCCACTTGGTGTTTACTCGTATGGGATGTAAATTTGAGATTCACATCACCCAAATTTAGCCAAAGGAGAAACTCCTTCAGAGTCTCCATCTCCCCTGTCCATATAAAAAATATGTCATCTATATATCGACCCCATTCCGAGATGTTTTCATAGAATGGGGCGGTAATATTATAGATATGTCGGTCTTCAAATTTTGAGACATATAAACAGGCCAGACTGGGGGCACATGTGGCCCCCATGCTGGTCCCCTTGATTTGCCTAAATAGGTCCTCTTTGTACATAAAGATATTGTTTTTAAGGATCAAGGTGATACAATCTATAATGAATTTTTGATGGTCTGTCAAGTCCTGTTGGTTCTCACTTAAAATTTCTTCCATGATTTCAATAGTGCTGTTCTGAGGGATGTTTGTGTACAGTGCTTCGATGTCCAAAGTCACTAACACTTGTGTCTCCGGATTAAAACTTAATCCTTCTACCTTTTTAATCATGGAGGTCGTATCCTTAATGTAAGCCTTTTGTTGTTGTACTAGGGATTGTAAGAAAACCTCAACGTACTTACTTAAGGGTTCAGTGAGGGATCCTATGCATGATACAATGGGCCTCATGGGTTTTTTTTTTATGTCTTTATGAACCTTGGGCAGGCCGTACATTGCCGGGATCAGAGGGTCTGTATTAAGCATAAATGCAAATTCTTCCTCGCATATAATATCCTCATCTTTTGCTAATCTTAGCATTTTTCCTATGTCTCCCTTTAGGACATTCCATTCCTCCCTACTTGATTTTTTGTAATGTTCACTGTTGTTCAAAAGTTTGAACATTCTATTGTCATAATCCTTGCTATCCATAAGCACTACGCTACCCCCTTTATCTGCTGGTTTCACTGTCAGGGCTACATTTTGTTCGAGGCGTTCTAATGCTTCTTTCTCTTCCTTGGTCAGATTGAAGGGTACCCAGTTCTTTTGTTTCAAGAGATTGTCTACACTTTTGTCTACGGATCTCTCAAAGGCCTCTACATCTTTGTGTACAGTATTCAAGGATGGGGTCCAAGTAGATTTATTCTTCAACCCTGACTTATTTTGTCTTAGTGGTTTCTCCTTGCCGTCAAAGAAAATTTGAAGCCTAATTTTTCTAAAATTTTTTTGTAAATCCCTCTCTAAGGCGTATCTGTCCACCGGGGAACAAATCGCATATCCTAAGCCCCTATCAAATAGTTTAATCTCTACTGGGGTTAGTTGGTGGTCTGATAAGTTTATAACGGCCACTTTTTGGGTATTATCTAGTCCCATTGTTTCTGACTCCTGGTTCGTGGACGTTGAGGGTTTTGGACATGTGTATATTGTGTTTGTTGGTTGTAGTTGCCACGGCCTCTCCCTCTGCCTCGTTGTTGACCAAACGTCTGATTGCGTTTGTCTAAAAAAGCAAAACCTTCTTTCAAAGTTGATTGTTGTTGTTTATTAGAGTCCACACTTTTATATTTGTCATTTGGTAATTCCCCTTCTGAGTCTGTGCTTGAATATGAGGAATCAAAGAACCTCACCCTTCTCCTGGGTTGGTTTCTAGATTGATTCTGCCACTGTCTACGTGGCTGGAATTGTTCCTTAGGGCGTTCGTAAAAATCCTCCTGCAAATAGGGATAGACAAATTCTGGATTATAGTTCTCAATATCTTTTTTGAGTTTATTACTTTTTTTCTTGATCAAATATTCATTATAACCCGCTACATCGTTTTGAATTTCATCTAGCTTAGCCCGAGCATCTTCCAGTGCTGTGTTCTCCTTCAGTTTAATTTCTAGATCCTCTATCTCTTTTCTTTCAATGACTAGGAATTAATTTGCTGTTTCTATTATTAACAGGATCCAATCCCTACTACACCGGTTAGCCACAAGGGTCCATTTCTCTATAAATTTCCTATCTGTTATAAAAAATACCAGGTTCATTCGTGACCTGGAGGCCCTTAAGAATAATCCCATTTTTACAATATTCTACTAGAAACTCCGCGTGGAGTTCCGCCCTTATCACTTTCTTTTTTAGATTCCAGAGTTTCTCCCATTGTTCTTCATCTGTTTTATCTAACCTAACTGTGGTGGTGTTACGGGATCTCCCATTTATCAGTTTATTAAATTGATCTTCTGAGAAACTATATGTCTTTATACCTTCCATTTGTATATAATTTTGACTATTTTAAATTCGGGTATTATCAATTTTACCACGCTGCTAATTTGCAGTTCCAAACAAAGAGCCTCCTCAGCTAAAAAGCCGAGTATAAATTTCAAAAAGAAAAGGAGGGCCCCACACAGACTGGTAAGGGACTGGGGGGAAAATTTGTTAAAAAGGAAGAGGTCCCCAATAAAAAGGACAGTACAGAATACGTCCAATTTCAATATTCACTAGTAGGGTATATTTGTCAGGACAGCATGCCGTCAATTGGGCGAGAGGCGAGCTGCTGAAGGTAAATTATTCACTCCCGGATGGCTAGGTGGTCAGCAGTTAACACCAATCTACTTTTCCTGGGCACAGAGGCAGATTATTGTCCTCGGACCCAGAGTTGTAAACTTTCCCAGCCATGAAGGTGTCTTTCAGCTCTAGAGATGTGATGGGTGGGAGAGCTGGTTTTAAGCCAGTTCTAGCAAAGACAACATTACCTGTATTTTTTTTATAAATTTAAATTTCCACTCAATCTTTCAAATATTTCATTTCATCATTAAATCCGATTTTGAAAATGAGGAAGGAAATAACTTTAAAGTATTTTTCAGCACTTTCACAGGTGGAAATATTGATTTTCGACCTGCAGGAGGAGAAAATAGCATCTGACCTTAGATCTGAACTCATGACAGCCAACCTCAGGTTACATAATCTGGAACCTACACATGAGAAGGGCCATTTGTTGGATTGCGTGTTTTCTAATATCTCGCATCTTCAGACGAGCCCTCCCCTCCCCATACCCTGATCTGATCACTTTCTGGTGCCATTTGAACTGAACTTCACTATGGACCCTTTTTCTCCTCCAGGTCCTAGGGCACCACGCACCTACAAGAGAATTTGCTCTCAATTATTCGCCGAGAATCTCTCCCGTACCCTTGAACAATCAGTTACCCCATCCGGATGTGATCCTTTGGTAGCCGATGTCGCATTCCACGATTGGCTCTGCCAAGCATTAGATACTGTTCTACCTCTTAAAGCCACTTCAAACATAAGGAGTGGCCCCAAGTCCTCTTGGTACACCCCTGAATTGGGATGTATGAGAAAGAAATGTAAAAAACTGGAGCGGGAATGGCGGAAGAACTGGGCGGCTAACAACAAAGATAACTATCGTGAAGCGATGAGAGCATACAAGGCGGCCCGCAATTTGACCAAAGCCGCCCATTTTGAGGAAAGAATAAGAATGGCAGGTAACTCTTCTAGAGAAACATATCAGATCCTTAAAGAGCTTCTCACTGTCCCCACTCCCCCGGCAACCCAAGAGGTTAACTCTGACAAATGCAATCTACTGGCTCAGTTTTTTTACATCAAAATACAGAACATCTTAGCCAGTCTTCCTCCGAGTACCGGGAGGATTGACAAAGCAGTCCTGGAGGCGGCTTCGGATGAGAAGGTGTTTGACAGCTTTTCCCCCATTTCAAGGGAGGCCTTCTGTGTGGAGCTCTCAGCTCTGAAGAGTGGTTCCCCTCCGGACCCCATGCCCATTCGGATCCTCAAACAATTCACGAATATCATTGCAGGCCCAGCAATCGATCTTCTGAATGCCTCATTCACCTATGGCATAGTACCACCCAGCTGGAAGCAAGCCATTGTCAAGGCCCTTCTGAAAAAGCCAGGCCTTGACCCGGCTGATCTGGCTAACTACCGCCCTATCTCGCTCCTGCCTGGGCTGAATAAGATCGCCAAGAAGTTTGCTAATCGCCAGCTTTCGCACTTCTTGGAATCCAACGATCTACTGGGTCGGACGCAGACGGGCTTTCGTCCTGGCCAGGAAACCGACTCGGCCCTGATCTCGATGGTGGAGGAAGGCAGATGCATCTTGGATTCGGGAGGATCCGCTGCGGTGGTCCTCCTGGATCTAAGCGCTGCATTTGACACAGTGGATCATACTATTCTGATCCACCGTTTGGGGAAGATTGGAGTGAGAGGATCTGCCCTTAAATGGCTCTCGTCGTACTTGAATGACCGGACATATCAGGTTTGCGAAGGCAATTTCAGATCTTTGCCTACCCCCCTTCAGTGCGGGGTACCGCAGGGCTCTTCATTGAACCCTACGCTCTTTAACGTCTATATGGCCCCACTGGAGGCGGTGGTTTCACCCTTCGGGGTGAAAATAGCAACCTATGCAGACGACACCCAACTGATCTCTCGCTGTCCCTTTTGGAAAGCCAGGGGGAAAGGTTTGCATCTTGTTTAATTAACATCATGTCATGGATGTCGGATTCCTGGCTTAAACTAAATGGGACTAAAACGGAGCTGATGCTCCTTGGCAACCTGTGTACGACACTTCCTAAATCCATGTGGCCGGCCAGTCTAGGTGCCCCCCCAGCTTCCAAAGAAGCAATAAAAAGTCTTGGGGTTTGGCTGGAACGTCAGCTGTCAATGAGTACTCAAGCTAAACGAGTGGCAGGGACCTGCTACGGACTGCTCCGGTCGGTGCGGAAGATCCTCCCGCTACTCCCCGAAAATTCCCGGAAACTACTGGTGCAAGGATTAGTTTTATCAAGGCTGGATTATAGCAATGCCCTATTCCTTGCTTCTCCAGAATCCACTTTGAATGTGCTCCAAAGAGCTCAGAATGCGGCAGCACGAATGCTCACTGGTACTGCCAAAAGATCCTCAGCCAAGCCTGCACTTAAGGCCTTGCATTGGCTTCCAATCCGAGCTCGCATAAAATTCAAATCCCTCTGCATTGTGTTTAAAGCTTTGCAAGGATCGGGCCCTCCAATTCTTAGGGACCTGGTTCGCCCTTATAAACCAACGCGAGCCCTTCGCTCGGATGATGGTAACTTTGTGGTGATACCCAGAGCAAAAAAGGTGAGGTCCGGCGGCCGCCGGTTCTCCATTAACGCAGGCCAATTATGGAATGCTCTACTGCTGGCCCTGCGGAAAGAACCTAACCTAGCGAGATTCCGCAAAGCATTGAAGACTCACCTTTTCCCCCTGTCGGCTTTCTCTTCAGTTACATTTGGTGGTGGTCCTGTGTTTCGTTTTAGCGCTGGGACGCTCGAGGGCAGACATGCGCTTTATAAATTCCTTTTCATTTCATTTCATTTTAATCCCACAAATGATTCACATCTGGTAGCTGGTAGCTGAGGCACTATTGAAAACTGCACATACCATTGTCACAAATGGTAATAAAAAATACATAACAGTAATATTGCAGGTTGCAAGTTAAAAGGGAACAGCTACCACAATCCATCATTCAGAGATTAAGAACACTTCTGTATAACCATCCAACTGTATGATATAACTAGGCAATCTGTAAGTTACTATGTTGATAAATCAAAATAAGTTAATCAAAATCATGTATCCAAGAATAGCAACTTTTCTTGATACCTGACAAAACAGACTACAAGACAGCGATAGTCTGTAGCTTCATCAAATGATATCTGATTTGGCTACAACCAAACTTGAGCCCAGAATTATATAAACAAGCATTTGCAATGCAATAGGTCTCGCAGCATTAAAGTTTGATTTATTGGCATTGCATATGACAATGTGTTGCATTACATTTTTAGCAAAGTCTGTATTGGTGTATAAAGATGATTTGAAAGATGATAGCGATGGAGTGGGGAATGGATGGATGGATGGAGTGGAGGGGATGGATGGAGTGGGGGGTTGGAACCTCCTGCAGTCACTTTCACTTTCCCTCCCCCCTTCTTCCACTGTCGACTCCACGCCCGTCAACGCGCCCCGAAGTGCTCCCTTAGTCTATCACAGCACACCAGCACAATTGAGAAGGGCTCACCTACCCCACCGCTCCCCAGCACCCAGATCTGTGCCATCCGCAGGTCGCAGCTCTCCTTACCTGTGTAGGTCTCGCAAGTAAAGTCCAGAGGGATCGCAGCTAGTGCCCGCGCCATGGCTGCTGGCGGCAGCGGGAGGCGCCCCCTGCTCCCCGTCGATCCACCCGCGCGTCTTCCTGAGGCTCCGGCTCCCTCATTCGGCTGACCGCGTGCCCCCCGCACAACTCCTTGCTCCACCAGCAACTCTTTGCCCGTGCGCCCGTCTTGCACTCCAGCAGCCTCCAAGCCCAGACGGCCGCGCCGCTGACATCACCCGCGCGCTTACACAACTCCCGCTTGTTTACAAAAGCGATCGGTGCCGCTGGTTTCATTTATGCAGTCTGCCCTATGATGTACGGTACAGGTGTAATTTTTTATTCCTAGGTGGTACATTTGCAGGATACAAAAAGTATTTTGGACAACGGTGACATAACAAAATTTGTGTATTTTTTTTTCAAAACATCCAATGATACGGTTTGCATCAATATTGGAGACAATAAAATAATGGTGTACACCGTTCAACATTTCAGAAAGTCCAATCCACTCCTGTGGGCAGGTGCAGTACGAGACATTTAAATAATGGGGACAGGGTCAGCCTTTTCCAGGGTCCGATAACCACCAATTCAACTAGAAACAAGCTAACAGGCCATGGTTTAAATACATAAAAATGCAGCTTGCTCCGGTTCCATTCACAGGAGCGAGGCAAACGCTGCGGTCGTGTTTCAAAAAATGCATCGTTAAGGCCAAATTCATCAAATCGCTTCCTATCTGCTTGCTGTAATGGGGGCCCCCTTCAAGCCTCCAAATCCAATCCAAGCCCCACCTTGTGAACTCCGGCCTTGAAGTTCTTTCCATCTACGAGTGCAGAGAGTGGGAGTTTCACACCTGGCCTCAGGGTCTGGGTGTAACCACAACTGACTAGGCTAGAGTTATTTACTTTCACAGAGACAGTAGCAGACGGATCCAGCTGGTACTTGGCCGCTACTCCAAAGCGAGGAGTGTTGTTGCCTGCTGTCCAAGCTAGGTTGACTGCAGTGTCCAGATTGTCACTCAGTTTCTGGTAAATGGATCCCCCAAACTCAGACCCGTCATTGACAGTGGTGTGCAGCTGGAAATCACCGGTTTTATATCCAACGGAAAAGTTATTCTTGGAATGCTTAGATTTGGCACTATCAAAATGCGAGCCACTTCCGGATAAGGAGTTATGGAAAAAGATTCAAAAATTGGAGACTTCATCAAGCTACTGCAGTGGGAAAGGCAAGTCCCCCACGTGGGCACTCAGTGTATTTCTTATCAATACTGGCTTTAAGAGTTCATGCCCACAATGGAATGACATGTTCTGCAACACTGTTTTATACAACTAGTACGGGGCGGGCGTGCAGGAATGTGCAGAGTCCCACTTAATAGAAACGACAGAGCAGTGGGGATGTGGAGGATCGGTGCTGCGGTCATGCTGACAAGATATCAAAGTGTTATCAACAGGTGGGACAGGTTATTTCCCCCAGGTGTCCTGTTTCAGCAGAGCGATTCTCTCATCGTACAGTTCGCAGTCCAAAAGCCCTCCACTCTGGTATCCCAAACCATGCGTTGGAATGTAGCAGACAATTTTCGGCAGGAAGAAATCCATAGTGGCTGCTCCGGAGGTCCATGCAGGCAGCTGCTGGGCTGGGCTGCGCAGGCCTTACACAAAGGGTTCCTGTTCACCCGTTGCTAGCACCCTGAAGTACCGCAGCTCAAAAGCTGCAATGTTTTCAAAGTTTACCCTGTCAGCCCCGGAATGGCAAGCAATACAGCAGGAAACCGCGCACTCGTACATCAATATGCCGTCCTCCAAACTTCGTAAAGAAAAACTTCAAGGAATAATGTGTTGACGGGAACATCTAATAACTGAATGATTAGGCAGCACAATCTTTTCATCACCTTTCCGCAGCTTTGTGGCTCTATTGCTACATTTAATTTCGGTAAGTAGGTGGCTAGTGCCATCTACAGGTCACCGCTAAAGAAATGCTACTACTCCTATTAGTGTATGGTGCAGGGTCAAAGCCATCCGCTTCGTTACCTGCAGCACTGTGCTATTAAAGGAGACATGGTATACTCATTCTGACACTGAAGCAATTCACAAATATGACGTTAAGACAGCGGACAATGAATCACTTACTCGGCAGTTCAATCACAAGCATCGTTCGCACATAACATATAACCCAACGTAAATCCCAGCATAGGCCTAGGTAAGCAATCCAAAAATCATAAATGGGGAACAGTGGATGTGATTAGCAATACGACTTGAAAGTCGCCATTTGCGCACAATATTGATACAAACCGTGGCAGGAAATGCGTTTGGTATGTTCATGCCGGCTGCTATCTATACTAATCACAGAGGAAAGCAGGAAGTGATAGGCGGAGTCCCCGCCGCGCGCTGGTCGATGGGATCGCTGGAGGTCCTCCCTCCAGCCGCACGCAGTGCAGGCTGGGATCGCGGTGGCGGCTGCGAGCCCAGGCTGCCGGAGCCCTGGGAGATAGTAGCGGGAAAGGAGTGCGGAGGACCCGGCGGCAGCCCGCAAGGAGCGGCTCACACCGGGGAGGGGGGCACCCGGCACCGCAAGTATGATTGTGTCCTTTCGGTGACGCCCTCAGGGGAAGGGGGGATGCCTGAATGTGTGCGTGTGTGTGTGTCTGTGTGTGCGACTGCGTAGGGGTGGGGGGGATGTCTCTCCGTGCGTGTATGTGAGCTTGTGTATGTGTGTGCGCATGCGTGCAGGGGGAGGTGTGCCTGTGTGTTTGCGCTTCACAGGAGACAGCCGCGCATTCGCGCGCGCGTGGCCTGCGCCGATCGCCTTTTGCGAGATGCGCGCGGCCAGGTGCTGTCTCCTGGGAAGCACACTCAGTAACAATAGATCTCCTGGCGGACACAGCGCTGACGCGCTGTTACGCCACGAGACCTAAAAATAAAGGATTCACCAAACATGAATATCAGACCGTCTTGTATTCTGTTTCACTAGTAGTCAAGAAAAGTTGCTATTCTTGGATACAACAGAAGAATGAAGCTAGAAAGGCAGAGGAGCTTTCGACTGGGATTACTCATGTTTGTTAGAAGTTGGTGATATGCTTTATCATTGGGCCCCCATCAGAGAGGCCGAGTGCCTTTCCGGTGTGCTACGATGCCTGATTACAGCAGAGCTGGGTTTTTTGGGTGACAAGTGCTGGTGCATAAGGTGAGACTAAAATTGGCTTACTTCTTCCCAAAGTTGTTTTTAATTAGGTGGGGAATAAGGCCGGTTAAAAAGTTGTGGTGGATGTTGTGGTTGAGTAAATTGCTCAAGTGCATCCAAGATTTAGGAAGTCTTGGAAGATGCCGTCTTCAGAAAGGAATGGGCCCAGATCGTGTGGCACTGTAACCCCAACTGGTTAGAGCTCATTATAAAAACTGCCCTGAGACTATCAGAGGCAATACTGGTGGAGATACAACTGACAGAGAACCACTTTAAGACCACGCTCACAGGCTACAAGAAAAAGCTTGATTACTTTACTAAAGAAATCAACGAGTACAAGGAAAACCTGACACAGTCAAAAGTACTAACATTTCAAAAAGATCTGAAACGTTTTGCCTTTAACAAGGTCTACCCCCTATGCTGACCCTGATTACGTAACCCCCACCCGAAACACAGATAACTCTGATGTCTCTGAGGATGATGGCTCCACCACTAGTGGCTCAAGTGGGGACAGCTTTGAGTCAAGACAAAAAGGGAGGGGGAGACCCAGACAACAATACCACCAACAAGAGTGGTCACAGTTCCCTACACCACAGGGAAGTTTCTACCAGAACCATTTTCAGACACAACATCCTCCAATGATGGGCTGGAATCCAGCTTTCATGCAAATACCCCCTTCCCGCAAAATATTTACAGGCCTCCTTTTTCAGAGAGGGTCAGAAGGGGAAGAGGAAGGAGAAGAGGGACTAACCAGGCTCCTTGGCAAGAAGAGGATCCAGTGGGGAACAATACCCGCAGCCGGACCAAGGAACAGACGGCAGGACCAAGCAACCAGAGAGTTTGGAAACAAACCTTTCCAAACATATTCTCACCCCCATAGAAAAGAGCGTACTAGAGAAAGGATTGGGATTCATCCCAACCGCAGGCCTCAACCAATTCAGACTCCAATGTGAGCTGCCTGATTTCTTTAGGAAATTAAAGCTAAAAGCCTTGTTTGAAAAAACTGAATTAACTGACATTCCTTATACCACTGGAGAAACCGGTCTGAGACCGAAATCCAGGTTCTGCCCACCACCTTACATGACTCCAGTGGAGATCCAAACTTTTGAACAAGCCGTGTTCAACAACTTGAAGAAATTCGAAGAACCTAATGTATTTAAGAATCTGAGCACAAATGAGTTCCTCAGCCTCCAAAACCTACAGAAGAATGATACCATCGTAATCAAGCAGGCAGATAAAGGGGACGGTCTGGTAATCATGGACAAAATAGATTACGACACAGAATGCCAACGCCTCCTTAATGACTAGAAAAATGACACCCCTCTAGCCACAGACCCTACACCAGCACTCAAATTAGAGATTGCTAATCTTGTGAACTGTGCAGAAGCCAATTCCTTACCAGGGGTGACAGCATTATCCCGTACTTCCACACTCTAACAAAGACGCACAAAAACAGAACCCCTCCTCCTAGACACCCTATAGTGTCCAGAATTGGCTCTCTTTTGGAACCATTGTCCAAATTTTGCGGCTTTTTCTTAAAGCCATAAATACAAAAAACCTCTACCTACCTCAAAGATACCAAATCTTGACTAACAATCTTGCAGAACATGTGTGTACAAGACGACTCAACTATACAGGTGTCGCTGGACATTGAAAGTCTGTACACAAGTATCCCACAAGACGCGATCATAAGTCTACTAAAGAAGGCTTTAGCTGAGACACCATGGGAGTATGAAACCCCACAACAGTTCATCATCGAATGCGCCACTTTAGCTCTAAAAAAGAATTTCCTTGGGTATGAGGGCAAACTGTTCCTACAGACCACAGGTACTTCAATGGGCAGCACTTTTGCCCCAAGCGTGGCAGGTTTGTACGTATACGACTTTGAACAGAAATATATCTTGGATGAAGGCAACCCTTTCAGGCCTAATATCTCGTGCTGGAAGAGATATATTGATGATGTCCTTGTCATCTGGCAAGGACCAGAGGTCACCCTGAGAGAATTCTTTGCATGGCTCAACGCATGTGATCAGAATCTAAAATTCACACATGCACACGACACACAGGAGATGGTCTTCCTGGATGTAACCATCAGAAGGGAGGGAGGCAGACTAACGAAAAAAACTTACAACAAGCCCATGGCTAAGAACAATCTCTTTTCTTTACCAGCTTCTACTTGAGGTCTCTCCATGAGAACCTCCCCTATGGGCAATACTTCAGGATAAGGAGAAAATGCAGTAACACTGACGATTACCGTGCCCAAGCTACGGACCTTTCTAGGAAACTATGAAACCGTGATTACCCAGAACACATCCTCAACGAAAGTTATAAATGGGCTAGAAACCAGCCACGTGAAGCACCTTTGGAAGATAACACACGGACTGAAGAGAGAACACCTCTGACATGCGTGACCACATACAGCACTGCCTCAAATGCAATCACGAAGTCTATCAATAGAAACTGTAAAATCCTCAAAACCGGAAATAGGACATGGGATAAACCACTCTTTTCCTTCAAAAGAGCAAGAAGCATTAGGGACTGTCTGGTGCACACTCGCCCAAAGAGACCTGAGGGAAACAGCCGTCCCTCAGTACTAAACGCCTGGGGGTTACCAAACATAGTGAGCCATTTTCCGTGTGGCAATTGTAGTAAGACACTTGCACTCAAACCCAACAGAAGCTGGCCTCAGAGAGCTCATACTAACTGTAACTCAAACAACGTAATATACCTTATCACGTGTCCCTGTGGCTTAGGGTATCTTGGTATGACCACCAGGAAGATCAAGCAAAGGATATGTGAACATCGGAGCAACATCCGCTGCAAAAGAAACAAGACTAAAATGACAGACCACTTTATCCAGTTGAACCATACAACCAATGACATTCACTGGACCGTGATTGAACAATTGAAACATGGCAGAAAAACACAGAGTGTCCTTCTTGAAAAATAAAAGTGCTGGGTGTATCTTCTAGGTACCCGCAAACAGGGTCTGAACGACAGCATTCCGTGGGGCACAGTATTGAAGAGATGAAGCAACCAATCACAACCTACATGAGCATCCACTGTATGGTTGTGTCTACCACCTTGAGTTAAAATAGACATTGGGCTACTGCAACTCACACTTGGAAGATTGTATGAGCACACAGCGCGCCAGCATATAGGACCAGTCTTTAGTTACAACAGACACTGGGCTACTGCACCTCATACTCATAGTGCTCCAGAACATTGTATGAGCACTCAGAGCTCCAGCCTTTAGGGCACACAATGATCCATATGTTCTGTAATTGAATTGCCGTGCCTGATAATTTAAACATACTTCACTCGCAATACTAAGCGTCACATCACACTTCTTCTTGTAACAAAGTATTGTCTCAGAGTAAATACCAACAGGCATTTGCATACTGATATCTGTACCATACTCACAACAACTCCTCTTGGGGAAGCACTTTATTGGCCTACTAGTAGACAAGCACATTGGGCACTTTCGTTCTTTTGCAGTTAGCAGTGTGCTCCCCATTAAGCGCCCGACAACGTCATCACTACCAGACTTTGAGAGCGCATGTGCCACCTTGAACTATCTGAAGTTGAGATAGCATGCGCCACCTGGCACTCACGCAGATGCATGCCAGTACTGTCGCAGACCAACAGACATAAACAATACCATTATCGGTGCCATTCTTGTAATAAATCTTGTTGTAGCACTTTATTTGTCCCAAATGAAAGACCATTTTGCATTTTTACCTTCCCTTTTTTGAGGTTAGCAGTGCACTCACTATTATGCACACGTAAGCGCCCGATAACATCATCCCAACTGAGAGCACTTGCGGGACCTGGCACTCTACAGTTCCACACTTTCATGAAGTTAGCAGTGCATGCATGTAGATACACGTGTAAGCCGCGTCACGCCATTACGCGATGACGTCACCCCTGCTACCGGCGCCAATAGAATCCGTAAACGGCCCAGCTAAACCATCGGGGTCCCGGACATGGGCACTATCTAGGCACAACGCAGGTGGTGTACTACAGATAAGTAAGTTTAACTACAGCTAATGGGACGACAAAAGGTAACTGACGGCCACGTTATGAGGTAGTGATTCATTACTTTTTCCCCTATACCCACTAGCGTGTGACTACTAGTCACCGCCTCCCGCCGTGACCCATGCAGTAACATTACGCCACAACAAATGTAAGCCTTTTTTATCTATTCTTTTATATGACGACCGCACAGACTGCTTGTCCAGCAATGCAGCAACACAGCATTTCTCTCGTAAGACTATTCTCTTTCACATAGGACCTTTAAGAATCTATTGGCGCCGCAACAAGTGCACTTCACTCACTTTTTCACGATCACGGATAAGTCTTATCTTGATCTTGTTTGCCGCAGTAGGCACAACACTCATGAGTGCCACGATATGGCCGCAGGCACGGACTCGTATTCAAAATAAATTTTTAACCTCCCACCATGACCCACTAATGTCATGATTTGGATCGCTCAGCTTGAGGGCAGATAACCAGACCTAATTTTTTTTGTGTATTGTCACGTCTTATGTCTGTGTTTTTTCTATGTTTCACTCCCCTTATCTCTCCTTACAGGTTCGTAAGAGGCGTTCAATACTCTGGATGGTAATAAACGAGGAACCGTGAGTAATTTGGTTTCATTTGTAGACCATAGGTTAGGGTGCGCCTTAGCGTGTGCACACTGTCATGGTCTCCGGTCCTGACGAAGCCTGGCAATTAGCTTTCTAAGGCTGAAACATGTAGACCTGACTTCCTAAATCTTGGATGCACTTGAGTAATTTACTCAACCACAGCATCCACCACAACTTTTTAACATGGCCATACTCTCCACCTAATTCAAAAAAAATTGGGAAGCCCATTTTAATCTCACCTCATGCACCAGCACTTGTCACCCAAAAAAACCTGCTCGCTGTAATCAGGTGTCATGGCACACTAGAGAGGTAATCAGCCTCTCTGGTGAAGGCCCAATGATGAAGCATGTCACCAACTAGGTTGGTGAGTGAGGGCTCTTCTAACAAACATGAGTGATCCCAGTTGAAAGCTCCACGGCCTTTCTAGCTTCACTCTTCTGTTGTTTATTTGATATTTCCCTGGGGAATGAGTGGAAGCAGCGACTTCCCTTTCTCTTTTTCTGTTTATACATATTCTTGGATACACCATATAGATTTACTGATTTCGATTGATCAACTTTTAATTTCAGTGATTTACAGATTGTTGAGTTACATCAGTTTGACAGATTTTAATTCCATCTAAGGGGTTGATTACGATGCCATAGAGAAAAGCTCCGAACGGCATCCGATTAGGTTGAATCTGATTTGGAAGCCTTGTTTCCGACAGACTCTGACACATTTCCGGACGACCAATCATGATGTCCTAAAAGCGTCCGAACTGTACGACTCGGTTCGGAACGGAATTCGGAGTTACAGTATAGTTCGGAGCCGACTTGTACAGGGCCGCGTTACCAGACAAGCGAGTAGGATGTTGGATTTGGACAGCCTTTCCGAGTCGGTTGTTCCAACATGGATCGGCTGCCGGAATCTGAGTTAGGGGGCCCGTAGCAGGCCCCCCTTCACCCAGGGCCCTCCAAATCGGGCCTGTTAGAGTACCAATGGGTCCCCCTTTTCCCTACATGCACACTGTGGCAGGCACCATGGGGAGCCTGTCACAGGGTGCAAGGTTTTCCACACCACCTCTTTTCTCAATGGGAGCCTGTGTTCTCGATTGGTACACAGGCTCCCATTGAAGTCAATAGTAGTCCGACCAAACGGTGTTCGGACACACCGTAATCGGTCAGTTGGACTCCCTGAACCCGAGTCATTCTGAAAGCATTCCCAAACTGATTCGACTGCTTTCTGGACGACATGGTAATCGGGCCCTAAGTCTGTTCAGAGAAAAGTCTAGCAAAGCCTACACGATGAAATAGCTTTTGGATTGAATTTCACTGTGAGAGAACAGTAACCCCAATATGTAGTGTGCCCTATTTTTATATATAGCACCCTGTCCCATGGGCATACAAGGCACACTTTGGGGTGACATGAATATAGAAACTTAGGCGTTTCCTACATGGCAAAGGCACTTTTCCCTGCCATGTCACTGTAGTGTATTTAAACTGTCTACCAGCCCCAGTACAATAGTGTTCCAGGCAGACACATTTTTGCCACATATGCAGGTGGTGTAAGTTCACATTGCAGCCACAAGACATTTAACTTCTCCGCCATAGATGCATTTTTTGCATGTTATATTATTTGTATTTGTAGTGGGCACAGATACTCCGAGAAGTGTCTCGGCGCGAACCTTGTGGAGTGAGGAGAGCCAGTTTAAATAAAGGGAAATGTTTTCAAGTAAAAAAAAAAAAAGAATGGGGACCTGAACGCTACAGAATGCAAGCTGCAGCGAGTTTCATGCTAGAGCAGTTTTCAAGGCAAGGGAACTACCACCCATCCTTTGCAGCTGGAAACGAAGGACATGGGCCAGGCGTTGTGCGGTAGAGCGCAGCTGTCTCGAAGGAGTGTAGAAAGAGAAGCGCTTTCGTAAGTAGATTGGACCTGAAGCATGAAGGGCGCGGTGAGCTATAACTAAAGATTTGAATGTAACCAATTCTGCTACGGGCAGCCAATGAAGTGCACACAGATCTTGTCCACGCTGCTTCTAACAGGGATGTTGAGAAGAAGCCTGGCCACTGCATTCTGAACTACCTGCAGTTTATTAAGCAGATATCCCGGGATGCCAACATACAAGTAGAGAAGTGTGGCTCAATGGTTAGAGCGGCAGACCCTGATGCAGTAGTCTGGCCGGGACCAGGGTTCAATTCCTGCCTCTGCGGGTCTCGGGCTCAATTTCCTCGGACCTGATAATTCTCGCCTCGGTGCCTATTCTGATCATGAGCCCCACTCTGCACCTCTGGGCAATAGCTTGCTTAATCTCTACAACGGCCCCAACAACGCTGAGGATGCCTGACTTCACCTTGGGGGTGCCCAGGAGTGGGCTCCTCACAGGGAAAGGCCAGGAAGGATTCCTCGGCGGTATTCGTACAAGCGCCGAGACGCCTCTGGGTAGTCGTGCGCTAAATTAGTGCGTAAATATTAAGGCATTGGATATGCGTGAGTATACGCACTCCTTCCTTTTCAACTGAAACCCCAATTTTTGGAACCAAGATTCCGCTTAGTGTGCTGCAATTGACAGTGTTATGTTATGTTATGTTATTATAGGTCTTCTATAGCGCACGGCTACTCCAAGGAGTGTCCCGGCGCTTTGTGCTTCCAGACCTAGGAAAAACAAAAAAAAGACAAAACATAACACTGAAAAAAGATAAAAGCAGTCACAAAACCTAAAACAGGGCAGAAAGTCTCTAACAGGTAAAGAGCCAGGTCTTTAAACCCTTCCTGAAGGCAAGTAAGTTAAGCGTGGAACGCAAGGTCAGAGGTAAAGAGTTCCACAGCTGAGGGGCCAACAGCCTAAATGACCGTCCTCCGATGCGGGCTTTTTTTATTCGGGGGACTACTGCAAGCGCAAGGGACTCCGATCTCAAGGATCGTGCCGGAAGGTAAAAAGCCAGCCTCCTTTGCAAGTATTGAGCTCACGAGGCATGCAAAGCTTTGTGGGCCAGCGTCATAGCCTTGAATATTATCCGCTTCCGGATGGGGAGCCAATGTAGAGCTTGCGGTAGACTCGAGGCACTAGCTCGCCGATGCAGGCCAAAGATGGCTCGAGCGGCCGCATTCTGGGCCACCTGCAGGCGTTGTAGAAGATACTCTGGGAGGCCAAGGTATAAGATGTTCTCCTGTGTTCCTCCGAAAGTAACGGAAAGAACTTCCGGAGCATCCTGAGGATGCCAAAACATGTTCCTGTAAGAGCCAGAACCTGGGATTTGAGCGTCAGCCCGTTGTCGATTTTAATTCCCAGGTTCTTGGCAGACTGAGATGAATGGGCTGGGGGGAACATGTCGGCGGGCCACCACCCCTGCCAATCCGGATCAGATGGGCATCCGAAAAAAAGTATCTCAGATTTGTCTGAGTTGCACTTGAGGCTGTTCAGTTGGAACCAATTAAAAACAGCCCCAAGGCACTCCCGGATACTTTTGCCATCATATTCTTCACCCTTCCGGCAGGTAAAGAGAAGCTGTGTGTCATCGGCATAGGAAACGATCTGGGCCCGAAGGACTCCACCAATGTCGCCAAAGGGGTCATAAAGATGTTAAATAGAGTTGGGCTCAATACAGAGCCCTGAGGAACTCCGACTCCCAAAGGCGACATTTCAGCGGATCCAGGGGAGGCCCAGACCGTTTGTCGGCGGTTGGCTAGAAAGGAACGAAACCAACTGAGTACCGTCCCCCTCAGACCGATGTCATGAAGTCTTACGAGGAGATCCTCGTGGGGGACGGTGTCAAAGGCCGCCGACAGGTCTAACATGACTAGCATCACCCTGCCTCCGACATCCAGCGTCTCCTTAACGAGCTCCGAAACCTCCAAAAGCACTGTTTCTGTGCTTAAATTGGGGCGGATGCCTGATTGAGAAGCGTGCAGTAGCTCATTGGACTCCAAAAAATTGGAGAGCACACCGTGTAAATGCTTCTCAGGGATTTTAGTAAGTGCCGGAAGGAGCGAGATGGGCCTATAATTGGCAGGGACTTCTGGGGCAAGGCTCGGTTTTTTAAGAGGAGGGATAACCATAGCCTGTTTCCATGACTGCGGGATAGCCCCCTGACTCAGAGAGAGATTCAGGATAGGGTTGGCTAGACGGTTTACAATAGCTGCCATTTTAGCTAAAAATTTGGCCGGGCAGGGGTCACGTGGCGATCCAGATTTGAGATTCATCATAAGTGATAATGATGAAGATATCGTGAGAGGCAGAAAAGCCGCCAATACAGGACCAGAAGAGAATGAATGGGCTGGTCCCTCCAGCAAGGTCAGGGAATCGACCGTCGGTCTAGAGGGGAAAGAATCCTGTATCTGCCTGTTTTTAGTAGTGAAAAAATTAGCTATAGTAGCGGCCCAAGTCTCAGACGGAGCTTCCTGTACTGAGTTAGATCGCAAGGTTGTGAATTCCCTAACAATCGAGAAGATCTCCTTGCAGGAGTTTGCTGCTTCCTCGATTCTCCTAGCGAAATAGCATTTTTTTTCCTGAAGTACTTGTCTATGGTAAGATTTGTGTGAACCTGCCCACACCCAATGAAACAGAAAAGAGATGGTCAGCTGTCCAACTGACTGCTGGACTAAATTGTGCACTACTTCTAATGATTTACTTCATGTTTAACTAACAATATTCCTTAATCAACACCACTTTAAAGCTTTCTTCAGCTATTTAATGCATACTAAATGATAAATTGTTCAAAAGGCAATCTATGCGGTACACAAAACAATGTGTTTATAGCCTTTAACAATGAGAAACATTTTTGGGAATTACAAATCAAATTTTGTTGTACAGAAATTCACAATAAAAAACCCAATGCATTTTGGGACATAACTTGTCCCTTCTTCAGGGTTAAAGTGATATAGAAAATCTATGTCATGAATTCAACAGGCATCAACTCAAAAAGATCTCGTGCCACACAAGGCATTGGCATAATCTATTCGGGATACAATAAGGGCTCAGCTGACGTTTCTTTAGCGGCCCTAGGAAGCAGTGTAAGAAATTTCCTGAGGGGTTTTTAGTAACCCAAAACAGTTCCCGGCTAACTTCTTGATCTGGGTTGAGAACGTAAGATTCTCCTCAAAGCCAACCCCAAGGTTCTTAGTCGGTTGCCCCGTTGAGGCCGGCATAGCGAAATCAGATGCCAGAGTGTTTCTCCAAAGTGAGGGGGAAACTTTCCATAAAGGAGGGTTTCAGATTTCTTATTACATTTAAGTTGTGCGGAGGCCAGCCACTGAAAAACGTGGTCAAACAATTTTTAGCGGAGGCAGGGGAGCACTAATTTTTTTCCCATGTGAACATGGGCTGGGTGTCATTAGCGTAGGCAATAATTTTGGCCCCCAGATCCTCCGCAAATTGGACCAAGGGGCGGACATAAATGTTAAAAAGGAGGGGACTTAAGGAGGACCCCTGTGGGACCCCGTAGACACCCTCTTTGGTGATGAAGACGACGGGGGGATCCATACCTGTTGAATCTGGCCTTCCAAAAAAGATTCAAGCCAGCCCCAAGCAGTGCCAGATATGCCAATCTCAGCCAGTCGCGTGAGCAGCAACGAGTGGGTAATAGTGTTGAATGCCGCCGAGAGGTCAAGCAGAATCAAGGCTGCCCTCCCGCCAGCATCCAAACAATCCCAGATGGCCTCGGAAATTTCCACCAGAGCCGCCTCTGTGCTGTTTGAGGCCCTGAACCCCGAGCTACCATGCCAGTTTAATAGGCTAATTGTGTAAAACAATTTTACCAATACCATTTTAGGAACACTGCACACACACTGTGGCACTGAATAGCAGTGTCTGCCAATATCTGGGGTAACAATGCAGAAAAGGTACCTTTACCACACAAGCACTTCAAAGATGCTTTCAAGTGGATTATCATTCATCTCAAACTAGGAAAAAATCGGAGCGGATTAATAATATCTCAATGTGATTTCACAAGTGCACACAATTGGCCAAAGAGGGAGGCCGGGATTAAAAACCATATTGCATGGTGACAAACTTCAAACTTGATCACTAGACAACTATTGGGGAGGCAGCGATTGCGATGGTAAAGCCACATGACTACCATTGTTAGGGTATAGGCAATGTATTGTAAAACCTGCTCAGTTTTGTAGTGTTTATTTCCACCATATTATTGTAAAGTGGTAAAGTCTCCTAAGAACATCGCTAAATCATATCCACAGGAGTCCAGCTAGCCTTGGTGTGTGCACACCACAATGAACTGTTCATTGAGCATGTTCTTAAGATCCTCAATCAGTATCATAAAAAGGAAAAGGGCAGAAGAATAAACTGATACCTTTACTTTAAGCCCTGGGCAGCAGGTGGTCACCGGGTAACCACTGTGGTGGATACAGTTATTTCTCAATGTTATTCCAGGGCCCCAAGACTATTCATTTCTATTTGGATAAAAGGATCATTAATTTTTCCCATCTTGCCTAGCCAAAGCTGGCACCAGCAAACAGTAAAGGCTTATCTAGTATGTGATAAAGATTACATCTCAAATTCAACATAATACAGCAATTACAATCAATAAATTCAGTATCTGACTGAGTTCTCTTATAAAATGGCCTTATTGGTGGCATGTCCAAGATGGCGGCGGAGTAGGACACAGCCACCAGAGCTCTGCCAGAAGATTAAGGTCTGGAACTAAGTTGCAGCAGAGAAGCCAACCTCATGGTGCCGGTAGTTTTAAATCCCTCCCCCCGCCGTAGACAGATAGCCACTTGCCTGAGGAGCTTTAGTGACAGAAGAGCCTGAGGCGGAAGAGTTTGATTGTCTCTCGCTAGTCAACAAGGAACCGGCATTCTATTTCAGCCTTCTCCGCGCTCTGGACCCCATCCACGAGGTCCGGTTGCAGAAGTTCACCGTTCTGTTACCGGGGCTTACAGCAGCATTTTCAGCTCCCTGATTCACGGCCGGGCTTGGCTCCGCCCCCAACCACAACGAACGACCGGCCGGGCTTGGCTCCGCCGGTCCCACGGAAGACCACAATCCCCAGGATCCCTCTGGGCATAACGCTGACGCCACCACTGAGCGCGCCAGGAGGCGCTTAAAGCAGCGTCAGGTGCAGAGTCCCCTGAAGTTCACCGTTCTGTTACCGGGGCTTACAGCAGCATTTTCAGCTCCCTGATTGACGGCCGGGCTTGTCTCCGCCCCCAACCACAACGAACGACCGGCCGGGCTTCGCTCCACCGGTCCCACGAAAGACCACAATCCCCAGGATCCCTCGGGGCATAAGGCTGACGCCACCACTGAGCGCGCCAGGAGGCGCTTAAAGCAGCGTCAGGTCCCTCATCCCGCGAGGACGCGCGCGGGACGCGCAGGACGAAGCCCGGACATAGGGCGGACAGTCCGTGACTGACCGTAACTGGGCTGGGCCAGGACCCCTGCCTGTTTTTGTTGAGGCCTATCATTGCAACCCCTCAAGTAGGAAATATCTTTGTCAACATATCCCTGAAGTCTCTGTTAATCTATCCAATTGGTAAACGCGTTTTGTTTACTTGGCTTTGGGGGTGATACTCCTAGTTGACTATTATCCAATTGTTTTCAACATGTCCAAACAAAGGTCTTCATCTGTACCTAATACAATTAACTGGTCCAGGTTGTGAGTAAAATAAATAGCACAAGACGGATATCGTTGGGCTTGAGCTCACCACCTGTCACCTCTGCGCAGAGTTCTCTGCTAGATCCTACTGTGTTAGAAGTTCCGATACAGGTACATAGTAGTGATACTTCAGTCACCGAGATAAGCCCAAATGTTAATCTTGATTTGAATATATTGTCTGCTGTTAATTTAGACAATGACCCAGGTGACCAGTTAAACACGATAGAAGATGACCCCCCTTCCCCTGTGTCTGTGCCTGCGACTAGAGCTATTAGAGCATGCAGAAAGGGTCAGAGCAAACGGGGTGGGTTACGCTCCAGTAGGAAAAGAACAGCATCTTCACCGAAAGCCACAGCCATAACAGAGGTGAACGGGGAACAAGATGAGAAGGAGATATTAGGTGATGAATTGATTAATAAGCTAGTGAGTGTGATTGACTCCAAGATGAAATCTATAATCAAACCATTGGTAGCTAAAATTGACCTATTAACAGCTCAAGTAAATAGATTCGGGGGACTTATAAATAAGACAGTGGAGGAGGTGGGTAACATACCAACTTTAGTCACAAATAGGGTTGTATCATCGAAAAATACCCCTAGGGGTTGTACAGGGGGTAATGATGATGTGATACCAGTTCCGCCTCCTACTCAGCAGCCAGTAGATAAAGGTGCCCGGGTAACAGTCAATAAAGATTTACCACCAAATTCAACAGGGATTGGTGTAGACCAAGGCCCGGTTCAACTTATTGTAGAGGCCTCTCCTCTTGTCCTGGTCCTGGCCAATGTACCTCCCCTAAAACCAGGTCAAGTAGAATCTACTTCCTCTTTGATTAGCAAAGCATACCACTGGCTATGTAATAATATGATGATATCTCAGAGGGGAAAACAACAGCTAGCAGGGGAAATCACCATGACAAGAAGGGTGGAGTGGATAGGGAACAGCGCGAAAAAACTAAAAGGAGACTGTGTAGTTCTGCATTTTCTAAACCCAGAAGTACTCCCCGAGCTTCTAAGATATATATTTCCACCGCAACGTAGGAGTACCGAGATTGTTCCGCTAACCTTGGATTTTTTCTATAGGAGAGGTAGCACAGTGAATCCAAGCATTCTAAAGACAAAATGGAACTCGGTAACAAATAACTGGGGTAGGGTTGCACAACCTAGTGAATGGGGAATCCGCGTTGAAAATAGATTTGCGGCACTGTCAGACCTGAATGAATGCGATTGACTTGAGAGGAAAGGGAGTGGTGTGTTTAATGATCTGGCTGAGCTAAATATAACCTACACTTCTATTGTTGAGGATTTTGGTTTTTCTAACGTTATTTGTATATCCCAAGGAAGATTAACAGGTGACATAATCCCTCTAGTTAATAGCAAGAAGAATGAATCCTCCAAGCTGCCGTCCAATTCCATCGCAAAGTCTGAGTCTGATGTGTGTGCTGTTGTTCCTACAGTGGGTAATAACATTGAGAATACCTCTGTGAGAGTAGATGTTACTGATGTTATCAGCCACGAAGGTATGTTGGCTGGAACTGAACAGGAACTACTAGAAGAAAGTGTTGCGAATCCTTTATTGATGGACCCGGATGGTATCGTGGACAATGTGGGGAAATTCTTCTCATGGAACATTACAGGCCTGGGTTCTAAACTGGACTCTGGAGAGTGTCTTCGATTTGTTAATTATTTTGACCTATGCATATATAAGGAGACCTGGTCATGTGAACCATCCTTTGCTCAGGGATACTTGAACTACTTTGTGCCAGCTTTAAAAGGCCCAAGGGGAAGACCAATGGGCGGTCTAACCATCTGGGTTCGGCAGTCACTAAAATTAGATGTCAAAGTAAAAGAAACTAGCCACAGAGACATTCAACTAATCACAATGAATTCTGATATTTTGGGAACATTAGACATCTACAATGTATATGTGAGGAGATCTAGGGGTGGGAGGTCAGAGGTGTTGGCGGCCTTGGGCTCCCTACTTGATACCTACTCCCAAGACAATCATATTGTCATTGCATGTGACTTTAATCGAACATTTGAACCCTTAGCCACAGACGATGATTTCCTTGGGGATGAAGAGAATTGGCATTGGGGGGTCCCAAAATTAGAGTTGAAACCAGTTGTGCGCTGGACTGAGGATGTGATTAGTATGAATGCCTTATGTTTTGAGAAAGGACCAAGAGCATTAAAGGGAATGGGTCCATGACATTTGACAATGGGCGGAACAAAAGAGCAGAATAGATTACGTACTCTGTAGTCTGAAACTATGGCTACTGTTATGTGACATGGAGGTTGTGTGGAGGAGCGAGAGTGACCACAATCCTCATTGTATAAAGCATAAATGGTGGTCATTACCCAACAGGACCAGCTGTTCTACTGCCCTTGTTCCACCCCTAATTGTCCCTACTAATGATATGCGTAGGTTGAGATGGATAAATGTTGCAACTAATCAACAGGCCATGGATAATATCAAAATCGAAGCTGATAAAGCAATATCAGCCATGGAACATACTAATCCTTCCAGTTTTGAGCTGAGTGGCGTGACTGTAATCCACGATACTCTTTTTTCAGTAATTAAAAAACACTTTTTGAAGCCTGTAAAGGGCAAGGGTGAGAGAGTTACCAAGAATGCAAAATGGTATAATGCCCATTGTAGGGACGCACAAAATGCCCTAGGTACTGCTCTAAAGGGTATGGCTATTCAATCCGCTAGAAAGGAATATAAAGCCAGTATAGCGAACGCAAAGAAAGCCTGGGATGAGCATCACTGGTCCGAATTAAAAAGAGCTAGTGATAAGAAAGACTCTAGACTGTTCTGGAGCATTGTTAAATGGGGTGGGGAGGGGAAACCTGAACCCCCAAATAACAATGTCCCGGAAGAAGAGTGGGGAAATTTTTTTAGAACTCAGTATGCTGAAACAAAACAGGTTATATCTACAGTGGACATAAACTATACCCACTTTAAAGATAATTTCTTCAGTCTACAAGAAATCCTGGTGGCTTTGAGTACCGTGAACAGCGGGCGTGCACCAGGCATGGATGGTGTTCCTGCCGACGTCTTTATTAATGATAAAGAACGTTGGTGTAAGTATATTTGCCTCCTCATCAACAATATTGCTAAGGGTGCAGAGATACCGATATCCTGGCAGGGAGCAGTAATCATACCAGTGTTTAAGAAAGGTGACCGATCCCAGCCCGCCAATTACAGTCTGATTAGCCTTATTGATACCATACAAAAGATAATAGGTTGTGTGATTGTGAATAGGCTTCTTGACTGGGCTGAGGACAACAATGCTCTGTCACCGTTCCAAGCAGGATTCCGTAGGTCCACAAGTACTGTGGATCAGGTTTTCCGCTTCAACTTACTGCAATGGAAGACCGTGGTGCTGGGCGGAGGCGGCCTATATGCGGCTTTTGTCGACTTGCGGGCTGCCTTCGATCTAGTGCCGCGGTCGAAGTTGTGGTCTGTTCTCAGGAACCTGGGTGTTCCTGATGATTTATTGTCTCTGATAATGCGGCTTCACGAATCAACATTCGCTAGAATCCAGTGGGGGGGGACAGGGCTTGGAGACAGCGGACTTCCCGGTAGAGCGGGGCGTCCGGCAAGGCTGCTCAATGGCCCCCACTCTATTTACACTGTTTATTAATGGTGTTGTACCCCGCATGGTATCAGCAGAGTTGAATGCCCCTACATTAGCTGGCACTAAAATTCAAATTTTAATGTTCGCTGACGATACGCTCATCCTATCAAAAACCCCAAGTGGCCTTCAGCGAGCATTGGCTATCTTTGAACTATTTTGCGGTGAGCATGGCCTGGAGGTCTATGTGACCAAAACGAAACTTATGATTTTTAACCCCCATCCCAGTTTTAAATCTAAAATCATTATGAATGGTCGGCCTTTAGAAGTGGTGAACATTTTTACTTATCTGGGTATTCATATCTCAAATAAGAACGGTTGGAGCAAACATATAGATATAGCTACATTGAGGCATAGGCAACTATCAGGTGCTATCAGTTCCGAGCATAGAAAGTCCCTGACGAAACCTATAAAGCCTGCTTTGCAGGTATATGAGGCAAAGGCTCTTGGTTCTGCACTATACGGTGCTGAGCTATGGGGTTTCGAGAAGGTGGCTGCCCTACAAATCTCGGAAAATAAGTTCTTCCGGTCTATAACTGGTGTCCCGAAAAGTACTCCCTTGCTGCCCCTCAGGTACGACCTGGGTAGAAAAGCGGTTACAGACTTGGTCAGACTCCGACCAATTCTGTACTGGAGAAGGCTCTGGACTACGCCTGAGCTTTCCCATTATGCTGAGGGGTTTTTAGATATCATCAAAGCGGATATATTTCACAAAAACAGGTGGCTTAATTCCTTGAAAGCAATCTTGAATGAACTTGGAATGGGTTTGCTTTGGTCAAATCCAGCTGGAAAAACTTTCCCTACTAAAAGTGCTTTAAAAGAAATTTATAGGGAAAAGGTAGCCTCCTGGGGTTGGAGTAGCACTAGCTTAGGATCTATGACTGAAGGATTCTTAGAGGCTAAGTTGTACCCTTCCCTGGAACCTTATTGGGATAGTATAACTAGGCCTGGTGACCGAAAACTTCTATTTCAATTGAGAGCAGGTTCTCTACCTCTCAGATCTCTGACAGCTAAATGGGAAGGTGGTCTGAATGTTAGCTGCCCTGTTTGTGGTTCCTCTAATGAAACTAAGGGCCATTTTTTATTCTCTTGCACAGCCTACTTGGATCCAAGACGTGTATGGCTAAAACCGATGTGCAAGAATGTAGGGACTACCAGTAGCACAGTTGCCTTGCGTATTATATGCACCAGTAGCGAGATTTGGATATTAATAGCAACTGCCAAATACCTTGGATGGGCATGGTCGATAAGACAGAGACTGCTAGCCACCTGACTATTCTCTGTCTAGGTAAACTGTATGGTTAAATAGACAGAGACTGCTAGTCATTTGACTATTCTCTGTCTAGGTAAACTGCCCGTATAATCTATCCATGTTATTCTCTTAGAAACTTGTTAGTACTGGGTTTTTTTTAACTTTTAAATATTTTTTAATGGATATTTATTGATATATGACATCTCTAAATTTTGATTTGTACACTGAGTCATAAATTGTAAATAATATGCTTTATCTTTTTACTGTAATTGATTGATAATCTGATTGTATTTTTAAACTGTTCCTGCTTTTATGAGTGAAATCTCGAATAAAGCATATTTTGACTTGACTTGACTTGTTATTTCTCAATGTTATTCCAGGGCCCCAAGACTATTCATTTCCATTTGGATAAAAGGATCAATAATTTTTCCCATCTTGCCTCGCCAAAGCTGGCACCAGCAAACAGTAAAGGCTTATCTAGTATGTGGTAAAGATTACATCTCAAATTCAACATAATACAGCAATTACAATCAATAAATTCAGTATCAGACTGAGTTCTCTTATAAAATGGCCTTATTGGTGGCATGTCCAAGATGGCGGCGGAGTAGGACACAGCCACCAGAGCTCTGCCAGAAGATTAAGGTCTGGAACTAGGTTGCAGCAGAGAAGCCAACCTCACGGTGCCGGTAGTTTTAAATCCCCCCCCCTCCGTAGACAGATAGCCACCTGCCTGAGGAGCTTTAGTGACAGAAGAGCCTGAGGCGGAAGAGTTTGATTGGCTCTCGCTAGTCAACAAGGAACCGGCATTCTATTTCAGCCTTCTCCGCGCTCTGGACCCCATCCAGGAGGTCCGGTTGCAGGAGATCCCAGGTGCTGAGCGGGTGCCAGGTGTTGCGGGCGTAAGACCCTTTCTCCCATACTCAGCTAAGTAATTTTCGATACCCTCAGTATCACTTTCTAACTAACCCCACGCCGCATCTGTGACCTTGTTTCCCCTTACAGGGTGTGCCATTGTCGCCTCCACCCCCCTCCCGAGACCTATGGGGTGTGGATCCTTTATTTTACAAGTGAGAAACGCTTACTTTTTAATCTGCTAGCGCAATTTAGTATATACCAGTACCAATACCTTACCACTGACCGCGCATTCTGGCCCATTGATCGCTATGCACGAGTGTTGCTATTTAAGCCGCCTGAATAGGCGGCTTTCCTTTCTTGTCATAGTGCATGCCCACTAGCCTGTCTGATGCCTAGGCAAGCGCCTTCCAGCACAACAGTAACGCCTATGACACCAAGGCCACGCATATTGACTAGCCCTAAGCACATCTCTACAGAGATCGGTCTTGCAAAAAACTCAAGAGACAGATCCTGATAACTAAGTGTTTGTTTTGTTTATTTGTGTGTATGTCTCTTTCTCCGCAGACTATACAGGTTCCTCGCAATTAGAGGTAAATCCCACGACTTGTTGGTTTGTTTTTTGCACCTTTCATTTCTGACACTGAATTTTAACTTTCATGTCCTCTGGTTAGGGTGGGCCTTAGCGCGCCCATACCGCCGGGGTACACTTCTTATGGTCCTGAAGAAAGCCCAGTAAATTTACACATAACGAGCAGAAACATGTCGACCCCACTTTAAGTGGAAATACCCGAAACATTATTTGGTAAATTTCCCAACACATATATTTTTAGCCATGTCAGGCTGACCACCGAATAAAATTCTTTTGCGTGGTACACTGCCTTGACATTTTTAACTCACATTTTTTTCACATCACTGTCACAAAAAACTAGCTCCGCAGTATCCTGGCGTTGAAGCACACCAGGGAGGCATTCAGCTTCTCCTGGTGGGCCCGATGATGAAGCATGTCACCACCCAGGGTGGTGAGTGAGGGCTTCCTAATAATTCCTATTGGTTCCCAACTTGAATTATTAAGGTTCTTCTTTTCTCTGTACTTGTGCTTACACATTTAGTACCTTTAGACACTCTTTTGTTGTTTGATAAAGATTTACCCGGGGGACTGAGAGTGTCCCGTACTCTCCCTCTCTTTCCTATTGTTGTAGGTGCCTCAATATTTACCAAAATAACAATTTAAATACCACTATTTTGTTTAATTTCTTCATAGTGCTGATCATCCCAATGCAAGGTGTCAGAGCGCTTTACATCACACCTACACATTATGCATTGACAATAAATCATAAGTGTGTAAAATGGATGTACAGGATGTGTTACATAAGACATTGAGGGTTATAGGGTTTAAGAGTTACATCCTTCATAGCTCACTGTGCTATATTAGGTTTACAATTTCTGAACTGCAAGGAACAAAAGGATCTCTGTGTTAAAAGCAGTAACATACTTACCTAACTACATGAAATAAAAATGTGTCATCTGTGTCACAGGATGTGCTTTGCAGGAGACATATTAACCATCCCTGCTACTTTGATTCAAACCTTGGACTAGACAAAACGCAGATTTATCCATAAAGTGCATTAACCTCCATTTACCTTACTATTATTATTATTCCCTGAGATTTACTAGGCACACAAAGATCTATGCAGCAGGTGCTTTAAACTATTAAGATATTTTAAAATGCACATTTTGCAACCAATTAAGCAGATTGGATTTACTGCCACGTTTCTCCTAGTTGACTATTTTTTTTGTGGCAGGTTTAAAAAAATAAATGCATAAACTGAGGCCCAGATTACTGGGCATGGGTTAAGTCACTTTTTGGCGCAACACTGTTGCAAAATATAATTTGTTAAATATTGTTATGCTTTCAAATGTATACATGATAGACATAGTTGTTAAGTCTCAAGGTCTGAAGTCACTCCTTGTGATATCACTTCCTCTGCGGTCATGATGTCACTTCCTGTGATGCCACGCGCAATGTGACTTTCTTACTGTCCAACTCAGTTTGACCTCCCACTTTTTTTTTTTTAAGGCTTATGCCCTGTATATGTAATAGATGCTTTAAACTGCTGCCGCCCGATACCCTGCCTGTGGCCCCACCTCACCCCTTATGTCAATGACTAACCCAGTGTAAACACATGAAACATAGGCAATACAGCCGGCACCAATGGATTCCAGGGCAAAGGCTGGCTAACGGGGGTACATTCCTGTGTCGGTCAATGGAACAGGTGCCGAAGAGCCACTTAACTGGGTCATGCAGTTCACTCCGACCACTCTGGGTCACCCTTACTCCCACCTGCCTTCACAGTCACCCATACCCTCACATATCCGCCTCCGTACTGACATCTAAAATAGTGAGTGGCGACATCTAAGCCATCCTATCACCGCCCGACTCAAATTTAAAATTGAGTTCTTGACTGACTAATGACAAAATCCACAAGCGGTGTTCCGCACTGTCAGCAATAAGAAGCACACAACCCGAACGAAGATTTGTGATTGATACTCTCAGTGCAGGAACACGTGGACTCCAGTCTTTTCTACTCTGTCTATGAGATTGCATTCACAGCCAATCAGCACTGTCGTGCATTAGGATTGGCTAATGTGCAACCGATTCTCCAATCCTAGGCCACTTTACATGTTATTACTCGCTTCCATGCACCTTTGTAATATGTTTATAAGTGGGATTGGCTGTTTTGCAACCCGGAAGTTCTAATCTCTGTTCATTATTATACTCACAATAAACATAGACCGAGTTGACTGGACGGTCGATGTAAGTACCGCAATTGGTGTCATTTTAAGCGCGGGTTTTAACCGATCAAGTCAGATGTATTAGTCTGGCAAGCAAAACGTGCTAAAATAAACTTTAGCAATGAGCAGTGTGATAGAATAGGCATGAAGTGAGGACCCTAAAATAAAAAAAACTATAATTTTCTACTTTACATTTTCTATGCAAAGACTACTAAAACTAATCTATGTTTTACCACAGCAAGTAGATACATATAAGGGGTGCGAGGAGAGGAGGGGATTTAGTCTAGTAGCCAAATAGAATACTGTAACAGGGCTGTGTGTGTGTGTTACAGTTATATTTACATATTTGCAGTACGCAAAAGTTTGACCATGCGTTTTGGGCCTTTTTTTGTTTAATACAATTCTTTGGCGCTCAGCGAATTAGTGTTACCATGTCGTAACCCCCGAGTATAATATAAACTTTTGTTTAACTATCCTGAATCGGAGATATCAGAGCCTCACACATAGGTGCAAATGCAAATAATGGGAAACAAAGGCGCACGTTGTTATTCACAAATACTTGGGCTCAAATGTACTCGTGATCGACATGCGAAACGTGTGAAGTGTTAAGACCTGATGTTACTCCTGTGAGGTCATGGTTGAGATGTCACTTCCTGTGATGCCTTGATGTCACGCGCCATGATGTCATTTGCATACTGCCTAACTTGGTGCAAATGCAAATAATGGGAAACAAAGGCGCACGTTGTTATTCACAAATACTTGGGCTCAAATGTACTCGTTATCGACATGCGAAACGTGTGAAGTGTTAAGACCTGATGTTACTCCTGTGAGGTCATGGTTGAGATGTCACTTCCTGTGATGCCTTGATGTCACGCGCCATGATGTCATTTGCATACTGCCTAACTTGGTTACCCCCCCCCCCCTTCTCTTCTTAGTATTTGTGCTCTGATAAAAAGTAAGCACCTATCTAAAGCACACTTAGCTACTACCGAAATCCATGATGGATATGGCATTGAAGAGAAAGTCTCATGGCTCATAGTGAAAGACCATGGCGCTACCTCATAAAAATGGTACTTAAGGGGCATACGTCTCTGAAAATGTGTGAAAATAAATTAGACCACCTCATCTAGTGTATGACTGGATGTTTCTTTTAATTTTTTGGGGACTCTTGCTTAAGTTTAGCATTTCTTCTTCTTCAATTACGTTTTTCCAGGCTTGGGGAGCACACGATTATCTATCAATCAATCAATCGAAGACATTTATAGAGCGCACTACTTACCCGTAGGGTCTCAAGGCGCTGGGGGAGGGGGGGTGCCGCTACTGCTCGAACAGCCAGGTCTTCAGCTTCTTCCTGAAGGAAAAGTGGTCTTGGGTCAGGCGCAGGTCGGTCGGGAGGGAGTTCCAGGTCTTGGCGGCCAGGTAGGAGAAGGACCTTCCTCCTGTAGTCGCTCTTCGGATGCGGGGGACGGCGGCGAGGGCGTGGTTGGCTGATCGGAGGTGGCGTTTGGGAGCTGAAGCCTCTTTATTGGTCAACTAGCCGCCCGTCCCAACCTTGTCCGGGAGCATTCAGGCTTCTCCTACCCCCGCCTGCCCCGACATTGCCCAGCAGCCCGTGCCCCCGCCCGCTCTTTTCCCCGCCTGCCCCGACCCCCGCCTTGCCCGACATTGCCTTTCCTCTTGCTTTCTTTTTTCCCGCCTGGCCCGACCCCCACCTGGAATGTTCCCGCCTGCCCCGACATTGGCTTTCCTTAACTCAGCCGCCGCTCTGCTCCTCACCGCCTGTCCGCAAGCCTTACCTGAGCCGCCGCTCTGCTCCTCACCGCCTGTCCGCCGCCGCTCCTCCCCCGCGCCATGTCCGCCTCTCCGCTGCTCCCACCGCCGCTGGCCTCACGTCACCGCTCCTCCTCCGCGCCATGTACGCCGCTCCTCAGACACCTCTCCTCCCCATGCTGACGTGAGCACGCAAGTCGCGGCCGGCGCTACTTTGGGGGGGGACTACTTTAAAAAAAAATATAAATATTGTAAATACCGGTTAATTTTTACATTTATCTAGCCTATAACCATCTACACACCCTGCCGATTTCAACGGTGTATCGGGTGTGTAGATTGGCGCAGTGGTTCCAGAGTTTACCGCCTCAAAGCCTGAAAGTTTCTCCTTTGTTATAGTAGTATAGATTTGTATCCATTGTTTTAATTTTAGTTCAAACTCAGAAATGTTTCAGTGATTCCCACGAGGTAGGAAACAATTTATACATTCTTGGTCAGAGTTTGAAGTGATATAGTGCGCCATATAATTTTCGGTATCATTCAGTATTTTTTATCAGCAAATGTTGTCAAGTGTTATTGGTAACCGGCCTCGTCCACCTCTCTTGTTTGGACATAAAGTAATTGGCCATAATTCTACCAATTTTGTTTGATCCGACAAATCAGTGGGCCCTTTCTTTCCTTATAACTCAGACGCCCTTTCTGTTCAAGACAATTTTGTAATTTTATAGTGGCCTTTTTAAAAAAAAATCATTATGGGGCGATATAATCAGACATACTAACTTTCTGATTTGTTTCTAAGCAGGTCACTTTCATGACTGGTAGCATCACTTGATTGAAGTGATATAGTGCGCCATATAATTTTCGGTATCATTCAGTATTTTTTATCAGCAAATGTTGTCAAGTGTTGTTGGTAACCGGCCTCGTCCACCTCTCTTGTTTGGACATAAAGTAATTGGCCATAATTCTACCAATTTTGTTTGATCCGACAAATTAGTGGGCCCTTTCTTTCCTTATAACTCAGACTCCCTTTCTGTTCAAGACAATTTTGTAATTTTATAGTGGCCTTTTAAAAAAAAAATCATTATGGGGCGATATAATCAGACATACTAACTTTCTGATTTGTTTCTAAGCAGGTCACTTTCATGATTGGTAGCATCACTGGGATGTGTCGATTTTAAAAAAGGGTGACCACATGTATTTGTGTGGGAAATTGTGGAATGGTCATTTTCCTTTATAGAACTACTTAATCATGTATTCAATTATGGAATTATTTGAACTGGAGAAAAGAATTTCAGTATTCAGTCAGCATCTGGCTTGTGTCCGAGTTGGCACTTTTTGGGCGATCTCCTCCCCCACTTGTAACACCCTTCTCCTGCCCCCCGGTTTGGCATAAAAAAAAATCAATGGTTACCATACCTTACCTGTGTTCCACTTCTATCCATGGAGAGAGTGGTGTGGTAATTATGTAGAAATGGGGCAGGCTTGGAAGTGCAGGATGTGGGTTTGTGCAAGTCCTTTTCCCGAGATTGAATAATTACCCTTTACATCTTTTTCAAAATTAGTGAGGTGAGTATTGTGTGGTTGTCAAGTTTCCATGATAAATTTAGTCGGCTCATAATCACCCCACTTCCCCAAAACCCTGTTTGAGAAAACTGGATAATAAGCTAACAAATCTATAGCACACGCTAACTCAGGTATATAAATTAAGGTAACACTCAAATAAAGCACATTGGACGAAGGTGGTGCCCTTTATTCGGGTGTGATCTCTTTCTTTATTCTTTTCGTCACAAACTGATTCTCGGCAACTTAACAAAGCACAGATCATATGTGTGCTCCAATAAACAGACAAGAAACGCCAAATCAACTCCCCGCTTTTGGGCTTAACGTTCTCTTTCCTATCCAAGGTGTGTGCTCACACTGCCTACTAATACAAGAGTAGGGATTTCCCAAAGTTAAATGGTTTGGCACACGCCTTGGATGACTATAGGAGGCACCCACCCTGAACAGACCATGCAGCAAGTAGCCCTTGAACCCTAGGTAAAGAACACACACTGGAATAGTGCATGATTCCCTGACTCCTCAAATTTTTGAAACATTTTTCTTCCACTTATGCATGCGTGCAGTGAATGAATGGTTTTTATGTCATTGTGTCACGTTTATTAATGTTTATACAAAGCTGTTCTTAATGTGAAAGATTGTCATGCAATTCTATATAATGTAACAATGGTGAAAATTATACCATTGTGGTTTTAGGTCTCGCCTAGGCAGCGCTTGCGCTGTCTCTTAGAGATATGCTGTATCTAGGATATGGCTTTGATAATGCCCATCTTTTTCATTGGTTCCTGTTGCTGTCCTTTAAAAATGCTGGTTTTTCATTGTCAATACACTTAGTAGTCCCTTCTTTTGGAATTTTGTTTCCTCCCATGAGGACTGTCCCTCTTAAATGTGTTCTTACTGTTCAGGGTATTTTATACTTGGAGAGAACTCTTTTTTTTAATTGGCTGCCTCCTTGCTCGTTAACTGTTCTGCTTACTTGTGCAATGAAACTTCGGTTGCATCATTTGCTTGCTGTCATTTTATCTCCCAATGCCTCCCCCAACACTGCCCGCAGGCCCCCACACCCCTCCGGGGCCACTGCTGTTTTGCTCGATTTTTGTTTACTTTATGCATAATTTGCAATGTAAACCCCTCATTTAATATCTCCGTGCCATCTACCCCCACCCGCTGCACGACATTGCTTGCTCAACCCCCAAGATCGCTGCAGAATTCTTATGTTATTTTACAATAAACGCTTTTATTTATATAGCGCACCTAGCCCATTTGACAGGATGTTGAGCCGACAGCAGACTTGAACACGGATCCTCAACTCACCAGTCGGCAGCTCTCACCGCTGTGCCATATCCTTTGCCTAGCAATGTTGTAGGGTGTGGTAGCATATGTGGCAAAAAGAGGTCCCAAGGGGCACCCAGTGACAGACTGTTGTACTGCACCCTCACAACACTGCTTGTTTTAACATGGAGTCGGAACTGCCATTTTCACTCCCAATGCTGCGGCACTATTGCAGGTGTATTACATTTAAAAAAAAAAACAACCGAGTTCTTTATTTTATTAAGGTGGGGAGGGCATAACTATTGCATAGATACACAAATTGGCATTTATAATGCCAATAGCTCCCAACTCCAACAAATGCAAGACCTATTGCATTTCCAATGATTGTTTTAGTGTTGTCCCTTGACTACTATTGCCACACATATGTTTGTTTGTGCTTTCTCTCCCTTTAACTAGGTAGTAACTTCTGGTGACTTGTGAAAGAGAAGTAAGTCCTCTCTATATATATCTTTAATGATACCTTTCACTATTATTAAATGAGTGTAGGGACACATTAAGTTTGGCCCTCAGGAATGCCCAAAACCTTTTGGCTCAAATGAATGGGTAGAAACATGTTGGCAACACACCTCAGTGCGACGTAAAAGTACTAGAACCCATGTACGTCCTTCGAGAATAACTTTTGGTACTTTTTATTCAAGCCTACGATACCACTTGAATAAAAGATACTTTGTGGTATATCACAAGGCTTTTTAACCTACTGAACTGGATCCTAGTATTTTATCCAGTGAAAATAAGACATTTCCAAGACCTCCCTCAGGTTAGCCCCCCTGAGGTCAAGTCGGCCCTGATAGTATCATCTCACCAGGGTGGGAAGAGGTGGCAAATGATGAAGCATGTCACATTCCATGAGTGAGTCTACCATGTCCAATTCTTGGAATTGTCCATTTCCCCGCAGGGAGCATAGCAGTAGGTAGGTAGGTGGACACTAATCAAGATATGGGGAAATTTCCTCAAGTGCGCTAAGAGGGTGTTGCCCTCTTACCTCCTGTTTTTTCTGATTCTTTTTGTTGGACTTAGGACTCTGAGCACTTTACTACTGCTGATCAGTGCTAAAGTGCATGTGCTTCTCCCCACAAACATGCTAAAGTTGTCTATACACAATTGGCATATTTAATTTACTTGTAAGTCCCTTGTAAAGTGGTTTACCATATACCCAGGCCTGTACATTCGATGCAACTAGTAGGCCTGCAGCACTGATTATTCCAGCTACACAAGTAGCCTTTCAAACCTGTCTCTGGCCTGCTGTTGCAGGGCCTGTGTGTGCAGTTTACTACCACTTCGCCTTTGCATTTAAAGCCCTTTATACAGAACGCACAAGGGCCCTCAGGTCTGAGAGGTGAAGATTAGGCTGACTTAGAGAAGCAGAACGAAAGGCGTCCCTTTACAATCAATCAGTCATTTGTTAAGCGCACTACATACCCGCGAGGGTCTCAAGGCGCTGGGGGGTAGGTGGGGGCGGCTACTGATCGAACAGCCAGTAGTATCCTCCTGAAGGTCAGCTGGTCTTGGGTCTGTCGTAGGCTCAGTGGAAGGGTGTTCCGTGTCTTGGCGGCGAGGTGGGAGAAGGATCTCCCGCCAGTGGTTGTTCCTCGGATGCGCGGGACGGTGGCGAGTGAGAGGTCGGAGGAGCGTAGCTGGCGGTTAGGGGTGTAGAAGGAGAGCCGTCTGTTGAGGTAGGCTGGGCCGGTCTTGTGGAGTGCCTTGTGTGCGTGGATGAGGAGCTTGAAGGATATCCTCCTGTTGACGGGGAGCCAGTGTAGGTTTCTCAGGTGGGGGTTGATGTGGCCGTGTTGTGGTACATCGAGGATCAGTCGTGCCGAGGCGTTTTGGATGCGTTGTAGTCGATTGATGAGCTTGGTCGGGGCTCCCGCATAGAGGGCATTTCCGTAGTCGAGTCTGCTGCTGACGAGGGCCTGTGTGACTGTCTTTCTTGTATCTGTTGGGATCCATCTGTAGATCTTGCGGAGCATGCAGAGGGTGTTGAAGCAGGAGGAGGAGACTGAGTTGACTTGCTTGGTCATTGAGAGCGTTGAGTCGAGGATGATTCCCAGGTTGTGTGCGTGGTCGGGGCTGCCCCCAGTGCCGTTGGCCACTCAGGAGTCGTCCCAGGCTGATGGGTTGGAGCCGAGGATGAGGACCTCTGTCTTGTCCGAGTTCAGCTTCAGACGGCTGATCTTCATCCAGTCGGCAACGGCCTTCAGTCCTTCATGGAGGTTGGCTTTGGCGGTGTGGAGTCCTTGGTGAGGGAGAGGATCAGTTGAGTGTCGTCGGCGTAGGAGATTATGTTGAGGTCGTGCTGTCGGGCGACGTGTGCCATTTACCATGTAAATGTTGAACAGTGTTGGGCTGAGGGAGGATCCTTGAGGTACGGCGCAGATGATCTCAGAGGCTTCGGAACGGGGGGAGGCGGGCGCTCTGGGTTCTGCCGGAGAGGAAGGAGGCGGTCCATTCAAGAGCCTTGACTCGCATCCCTGCGGCATGGAGACGTGCGCGTAGTGTGCGATGGCAGACGGTGTCGAAGGCGGCGGAGAGGTCTAGGAGATAGAGTGCTGCAGTCTCCCCGTTGTCTAGCAGGGTCCTGATGTCGTCGGTGGCGGCAATGATGGCGGTCTCGGTGCTATGGAACCCGGACTAGGAAGGGTCCAGAATTGTGTTCTCTTCGAGGTATCGGGTTAGCTGTCTGTTAACGATTTTCTCGATGACCTTGGCGGGAAGGGAAGCAGAGAGATGGGTCGGAAGTTCTTGAGGTCTCTTGGGTCTGCCTTGGGTTTTTTACAGGGCGGTTTCCCTCACCCACCAAAGGTGGCATGCTCCATCATTGGGCAACCTCCTCGCATGATGAAACCTAGTCATGGTGCGGCCTACAAACCCCTTACAGAGAAGGAGGAGTTTAGGGATGTTTTATGTGCTAGGGGGTAACTACTAAGTACCCAAAGAGGGCTTTAGGATGTGGTGAGTGAAGCAGTACAAGTGGTGAAGTGAATTAAAACTAGCTACAGGGTTCGCCGCATAACTATATTCAGGCTGCCATGTGTTAGAATAAAAAACATAGAGCACGACGAAAGACATGAAACCTAGTCATGTTATTCTAAGATTGACATGTTTTGGCCCATGACCTACTCCGTGTCATCGCCTTCTTCAGGATCTAATATGTGATACTTTAGTGAATGTGATATGTGCAAGAAAAAATGTATACATTCTTTATATACCAAACCAGTGATCCTTAGAGCTAGAAGCTGGATCTGTATATACTATTCCAAAATGAGGTAAAGTGTGCACAGAGTCCAGTGGAACCCCAAAGGTAAGTAGAGGTAAAAGTAGAAAGCACCTCACTCTCGATTTGTGGTAGTGTGGGCGAGCAGTAAGGCTTTATCAGAGGGTAGTGTTAAGCTTTTTTTGTACACACTCAATCAGCAAATCATGTCACACACTCAAAGACTGAACTCAGACCAATTTTGATGGTATAAAAATATTGTTAAGTTATTTTATTTCTAGAACCAAGCCAAGCCTGGCACAGGTAAGTGAAATAAATGCTTTGCAACAGATTATGATTACTTTTTCGTTACTTTTAAATTGCTTTTCCTGCTCAGTGTGATATGCCTAGATATCACACTGGGATATTTCCCAAAGAAAAAGTAATTAAAATCAGGTTTGCACAATTTTAATTGTTCAGGTTTCCGTACAAATCAACTCCATACTTAGTACATTTTTCAGAGAAAAACAGCCAATAGGTTACTATGGAGAGAATGAAGTAAACGGTCACCAGGTAAGTACTCGTTCTTTAGGGTTGTGTTTCTGGGTTTAGAACAAGCGTTCCCCCAGGGTCAAGGATGCACTCTTGTTACTCCCTCAACGGCACTAGGGCGGCCGGGTGCAGAGTGCTGAGGCCCAATGTTCTCCAATGGGGGATAGTGGGCCTCTGATTGGTGGCTGCTTACGAGCAGGCCACTGGGTTGTGGGAGCAAAGCTCCTGGTGGTAGGTTCCGGGCAAAGGGGAATCCTGTTTAGCACAAAAAGTGCACCTGCAGCGGTGCAAGGGCGGTGCTCGTTAGGCGTCGGGTGCTCTGTTAATTGAAAAGGGGAATTCTCCAGTTTCAACAAAGACAGCAGGCTCGGGGACGAAGATCTTCTGGTGATGACCACTAGTTTGAGAGGTAAGTTGGGATGCCTGGAGATGCTGGGACACCGTCAGTTGGGCCACCCAAGGCTGTGGAGCTTTGTGTGCAGGGGTGTCGTTAGGCGTCGGGTTTCTATTACCATCTCCTGTCGCGGGGATCCGCCAGAAAGAGGCTGCAGGCTTCACTGGGAGATTCAAGGCAGGTCAGAGATCACCAGATCTTGGGTCAGAATCGCCGGGGAGACCTCCTCGTGGTGTTGGGCCACTCGAACTCGAGCCGTGTGCGATGGGTTCAGAATGGTGCAGACTCGCGGATTTAGCCGGAGCTGAAGTCTGTGGGTGAACAAATCCGGTGTTCAAGGGAGACAAAGTCTTTTCTTTGGAAGGCAGGTCAGGTCCTCAGGGTTCTTGAGGTTGCCGGCTGCAGGACACACAGGAGTTTCGCTTCTGCAGGTTCGAGGTGGGGACTGGCCGGTAGGGCTGGGACCAAGTCAGTGGGTGTTCTCCTCTTCTTAGCTTCGGCACAGCTGTTCGGTCATTCTTCTTTTCTTGTTGGTCATTGCTTGTCTGAGGATGCAAGATTCTGAGGTACCCCTCAATACTAGATTTAGGGGTGTTAAAGGTAAGTAAAAGGTTGGGACCAATGGCTCCCCACCTTGTGGTGGGTACATCCCTATTATGCCACCCTCCAGTGGGAGGTGGGCATATGCCTCACTCTGGTTGGCTGAGTCCCCCCATCTGTAAAGATGGCAGACACAGAGTTGCTTCACCTCGCCTTCCCCACCTGAGGGCAGGGGTTTGCAAAGGTGGGCATACCTACTTCCTCACTTGGTTTTTCCCTGGATCTAGTCGAAGAGTGCAGTGCACACCACTTTTGACCTTTTACTCCTTGTAAATGCATCTTTCCATTTTGAGTCTGTATGCGTGCTCACTGGATAACGTGATCTGCCCTGTTGTCACGTGAAAATAAACAATGTTCGCGTTGGTGCAAAATTGCACACCAAATCCAGGGGCACAGCTGAATGTCACATATTCAATAACTTTTTCCGTTTCTTTGCCATACAAATTAATCCAAATGAATCCATGTACTCCAAAACTTTTAATTTCATTCCATTTTCTTTTGATCTTTCCATACGTGATTTGCATTTACTTATTTTTTTAAAGCTTCTCATGCCGTGGATATGCAAATCCATGCTTTTTTCCAGGTATGCCGAAAGACATAAACCATCCTTGACTGCTAGTGATTATGTTACCAATGCATTTCAGGCTTAAAAATAGCCCTTCCTCAGGGGTTCACTATTAAATAAAACATTGTGACTGTTAAAATTTAGCTTCAAATCACTGTGTTTCACTAAAAGTGGGGGTCAGAACTGGTGGGGACCAGTGGCTGGGAGGAACAAAAGTCCTGGGGAAGCTCACAAAGGCTACAAGCCTTTGAAGCTTCCTCTTCGTGGACGCTGCCCATCCTGGGGGAGGAGGCTTGGCATCTCGTCCCAGGATGGTCATTGTTTCACACCCTGATAGCTGCAAGCTCTCGACCCAGGGGTCCAGAAATATGTCTGGTGGTGGCAGCTGGGGAACAGCCACTCAGCTTGGACACTAGTGTTAGGTAATTTTTCAGGGGGTATCTCTAAGATGCCCTCTGTGTGCATTTTATTTTAATTCCACACTGGCATTATGGTACTGTGGAGTTCTTAATGACAAACTCCCAGCACCATATACTCTTAATGGCATTACTACACTTACAATGTTTAAGAATTGGCATAGACACTGTAGGGGTACAGGGCTCATGCACCTGTACCCTCACCACTGGTATAGTGCACCCAGCTAGAGGGGTAGCTGATTTATGCCAGGGAAGTGGGTTTTAGGCATGTCACACAGGGCTGTGTGCCATGTTGACTCTTCACTTTGTTCTGCACAAAAACACGCAGGCTGCAAAGGCAGTGTGTGAGTGTAAAGCTACAGGGCCTCTAAGGGTGGCACAATAAGTGGCCAGAGAGTGCCAAGTGGGTTTTGTCTTCAATGCAGTTTTGGGAAAAGAACATAGGCCCTGGGTACTTGATTGGCAGGAGCCCAGGGCACACTCAGTCAAAGTACAACCATGCAGAAAGAGGGCACTTTCTTACACATAGGTATTCAGAATGATGAATTCGTTGGTGGTACCTATTAGGAGATGTAAAGAAACGATACAGCTTAAAAGTTTTGAAGAAGATAATTTTGAACATATTGCAACTCAGCCTATACTTCCCAATTGAAGACAACCTTGTCATCACAAATTCATTATATGTGTATGTAGGAAGTCTAAACCACTCAGTGAAGATTCTGGCGGCAAAGAAACCCCAAATATTTTTTGTGTGAAACCCAGTTTGCGGAGCACCATATTGGGTGCCTGGAGCGGACACTTACCCGCAACTGTTGGGTGTCAGGCCTGAGCTGTCCTTGGCATAGATGCTCAAGGGGAAATAACGTGTCCAACCTGTATCACAGTTAGTGAGTAGAGACTTGCAAAAGAACACCTTTGATGGTGTGTCAACAAACATGGCTGCAGTGAAGACCAAATCTCTGTCTTAGCAATAGAATAAAGAAGAAAATAAGATACATGATCCCATAGGAGGATGAAGCACTTCGATAGGTATCAAAAGAGCATGTAAGGGTATTAGTTTAAAATGGCATATATCAATGTAATATTATGTGAGTGTATCTGGATGCTCCCTCGGTTCCATCTCAAACCCATCTTCTTCCGGGTCAGGCCAGATGGAATGTTGGCCTAAGGCAAATTAGCTATTGAAAGTCCCACTTGTAGTGTATGCAAGAAAAAAGGGGGTACCCCCGACTATAGTTCCTAATTCGGGATATACAAATCAGTTGAAAGAACAGTTAATTAGGAACAAAGGTAATTAGTGGACATAAGCTGACATCAGACAGTAATAACTGTATCTAAGCATGATGCATGGTACAAAAATATATATTTTATTTTTTGTTATTCAATTATCATTTAAAAAGCAATCCTTTTTGTCTCCTATATATGTGATGGACAATTTACATATATGGAATGCTGTACACATTTGTTCATTTCAATTTGTCGTGCATTGCATTACAATTCATTATGTGGAGATTTTATTTTGGATATTGATCCAACTAAACATTCCAGTCTAAAAACATGGCTAAAGGTTACAGGTTACTACGCGTGTTTCGGCTGTGAGCCTTCATCAGGAAGCCATGAATATTCCAAATGAACCTATGCAAACAAAAAATATACATAAAGATACAAACCAGTGTCAGTGTATTGTCCTAAACATGTACATTCAAAAAAACATGCAGTGTTTCAATTTTTACAGTTTTTACAGACTTTGTGGTTAAAAACAAGTGCAGAATTGCCTCGAAAAGACCCAAAACACCACGCATCAAAGAACCAAACTCCAAGATGGTCTTTGTGACAAGACATTCAACTATGAATGCGAAACTCCAACAGATAGTCTTCGCCAACTGGCACATTCTGAATGCCACTAAATCCAAAGACAACCAGCTCCCCAAACCAGTCTTTGCATACAGAAAAAACAAGAACCTCAAAGACTTGGTTGTACGATCAAGAATGGAACCTAAAAATAATGCCCCCACACAAAGATCTTTAACTGGTATGACCCCTGTGGTGGCAATTTCAAATGCCTCTCATGCACTGTCTGTGACTTTGCCATAGAGACCAAAGAATGGAACTTCAACAATAGATCTCTACTATCCCAAACCCTAACCAACTGTAAAACCACAAATGTGGTTTATCTATTGCTATGCCCTTGTGATATGGGATACGTGGGTGGAACCGCTCGCATGATGTCAACCCGTTTGTCTGAACACAGATCAGCCATCCGAACGAAGACAAAAATGATTGCTTTTTAAATGATAATTGAATAACAAAAAATAAAATATATATTTTTGTACCATGCATCATGCTTAGATACAGTTATTACTGTCTGATGTCAGCTTAGCCCCACTTGTAGTAACAAGTCCGATGTCTCTCATATGTAAGACCTGGTAAGAAAGGAGGGGCCCAATCAAGACCATTCAAGGCTTCTGCAGTACATTAGGAACGGAGGACCGATCCCTGTTAACTAAAAAGGAGGACAACATGTCTTAGGGATCATGTTTGTGAGCTATGTGGGGGAAGCAAAGGCAAATACGAGTTTGCGGTAAAACAAAAAAGAGAGCTGTCAGTCATATTACATAAGGCCCACTTGTCACTAACATTTTCTGAATCTAGATCCAGAGAAATCATGTATGAACCCATACTGACCAAGAACATTAAAATTACCTTCCCCATGAAGCACAAACACTCTGGGAGAAGCCGGTCAGAAGGGGAGCGGAGGATATAGAAAAACTCACTTGTCGAAAGCAACCGCCCGGACATACACACAATTTTGTATCTAAAACAGGAATTTACCTGTATTTAATGCTGGATGATCATTGTCCCATTTTTAATGGTATCAGACCGCCCTTTTTAACTGTTTTCCTTTAACTGATCATTTTGTTTTATTACTAATCGCTATTTGTAATAGTTTTTATTAACTGTACAATAAAGCATTTTACTTACTTACTTAAAAAAAAAATGTATGGACATTCACACCTAAATGTGTATGAGCCTGATCCCACACAAAGGGCTGAATACTCCCCATAGATAGTTTGGAGCCAGGGCTGAGCAGAAAAGGCTACTTGTGCACTTCAAAGACCTGCCTATGAACTCATACCCACTTCAAAAGCACATTAGGGTATATGAACTAACCCCACCAAACAGACTCTTCTGGACCAACAACTGGACTCTTTCAGAAGAACTGCTGTGCTGCATCAAGGACTAACACTCTGCTGCACTGCTGACTTGGAAGGCCTGCTTTTCTCTTTGGCTGGCCTACTGCCTGCTCTTCTCTGACTCAGCTGAGGAGAGAGCTGGACTCTGCCTTTCCCTGACTGGCATCGCTAGTCTGCGGGGAGCAGAACCTTCCCATCTACCCCGCTGTAGGAACAGAATCGGCACGTCATTCTCAGAACCAACACATCACCTCCAAAGCCCGATGAATTTGAACTGCATAATCGTCGCACTTCGGAACCAATGCATCTTGGCCCGGCACCTCATCTTCAGAACCAACGCATGCCTCCACTATGCAAAGTAAATCGAGATGCATCACCTTGTCTTCAGGATCAACATTGACTCATCACTTGCTGCATTGCTTGACTGACCCCCCCCGCCCCCCCCACCTCCCTCCCCACGCATCTTGCTGTGGCGACCAGGATAAAGTACTTTGTTCAGCAGGGTCTGTGTGGGTACTGAAGCCGGTCTGTGCTCTATTGCGTTCAGCCTTAACTTTCGACTTTGCCCTAGTCCAAGTAACCACCATAGGCGCGTATTGCTTCTAAGTGCTTGAACTCTTGTTAATCTTTTAAAATGTATATCTCAGCTTCTTTCTATTGGATTTCTATCATTTTGGTCTTGATTTATTTATAAAATTATTGTCTACGTTTCCAAACCTATGTGGAGTTTTTTTGTGGTGTTTTCATTATGTATATGTGGGTGTATATGCATGTTCACAAATACCTTACACATTGCCTCTTTAGAAAAACCTAACTGCTGTGTGCCAAACTAACAGAAGGTGAGCACAGGTTATCTTTCAGTATGTATCTAGCTTACGCTGACTAGGATTGTGGATCCTGCTTGGACAGGGTGCAAACTTCTCCAACCAAAAACCCAAATTTTAACATTGTTGATCAGCGGTGAGGATTTGACTTGTGTTTTTGCACTACCGTATAATAACTCCTTGTTCACTACAACTATATACTAAGACCAATTTTAGCCCTTTTCAATTCTCTCCTGATTGGCCTTTTTTTGCTAAACCATGTCTCTGTCTGGAGTGGCCCTTGTTCCATTTAAGTGGGGGGTGGTTTGAGGTCTTCTGAATGGCGCTGTGATCCCTGCCATGAATGTGGACTGCTTGTTTGGTAATTACTTTGACAAGCCTCAAAAAATCCTAAACATTTTACTAGTCCTGCAGGTCTAGAGACATGAATAATCTAACTCGCCCTAAATATAATGCTCTTGACTCTTAAACTGGTTTCAAATTGTGTGATCCTGGGCAAGTATTTTAATTAACTGAGACGCCGATTTCTTCTTTATCACATGAGAGCACCTTCAAATATACGAGTTCAACATGTCTGTTGTACAGAAAACTCTTGTTTACTTTAATAGACTAAACTTTTGCTCGATATATAATGCCACATATAGGCTACACATGACCGCTGTCTTGCCTCAGTTCATTAACCGCATTGTCATCAGTGCAGGGATATTTCTGAACTCATGTTTAAAAATTGTCACTTTTATTAAACACATAACTTTTTTTGTAAATGATTTTTATATATTTTGACAGAGAGAAAAAAAATAAAACATCATCAACATTTGCATGATGTTTCAATCCAACACTGACATTGCCAAATAACAATAACCAGTTTGGCGTGCAGGGAAAGAGACTCAGCTAGGGTACATTAAAGTCCACCTTGTTGGTTGGTTCGCCATTTCATTCTCCGGTGGTCGACTTTACACCTACTTGGTGTGGACCATGCAAAATGATTGCACCCTTCTTTGAGAAATGCAGCAACAATTTCCCGGATGTAGTCTTCCTAAAAGTGGATGTGGATGATGCCCAGGATTTTGCCCAACACTGCGATATTAAGTGCATGCCGACAATCCATTTGTGCGAGAACGGCAAGAAGGTTGATGACTTTTCAGGAGCAAATCAAGCAACTGTGGAGGAAAAAGAAACATTTTTAAAGTGATTTGAACTTTGTGTTTTTACAAGACTTTGCAAGTGATGCCTGGAAATACAGGAGAGCATGAGGCGGAACTGCCCATGTAGTAAACTTATGTAGCTCTCAGGATGCATGTATGTAGCTTGATCCCAGAATCTTACTGCTTCATGTAAATTATCATTTTTTTACAGTAGGAGCTGGCATCTGCCCATCTCTCACTGTCTCCTCTGTACTGCCCCACAATATGGTACGTGCTTCGCTTTGTAATTTCCTTTGCTGGAGCTTTTTTTCATCATAATACCTTATCGGCACCGAGCATCAAAGTGCAACTTACTTTTTGATACCTGATATTCTCAAAATAAAGGGAAAAAAAGAACAAGTATAAATCGTTAAGCTAAATCAGGATAACCAAATGGGAATCCGGCATTGTCCCTCTGGGTCATATCTCCATCAAGTCGTATACATATATAAAATAACCTTAACCTGAACAAGAGAAAGAAAAGAAAAGGAGAAAGAAACAATCTTTTCGTGTAACGGCCAGTGTGGTTATGTCTGATGATCTGATATATCACTGGTTGACATACATTGAGCTGCAGGGGTGTGGTTAATCGCTATTAGTAAATGTTCCGGAAGGTGGAGAGAGCAGGGGAGGGGAAAAAGGAGAACTGCGGAGGAAGGGGGAGGGCAGGAAGCAGGAAGAAAGGTGCCCAGGGCTCAAGTGCCTGTGACCGCCAGCATGTGTACTCATGTTTTTATATAGATCCCTGGTGTCCAAGGAGACCCAGGGTCCTATGCTAGTTAGCGGATCTGAGAGGGAGAGGCTATAATAAATACATAACTTAAGCATCAAGTAGCAGCACACTGTCATTTGCAATAAGCATATTTTACATTGAAATACCCACAGAATTTCCCACTGACATGTGGTTTTAAAACTATATAGTGTACAATGTCTGGAAATCGAGTTTCTGCATATATTTGGCATTTGCACATCACCAAGTAAAGTGTTGGGATTTGTTTCGCTCCTATGTAAACTTTAATTGCATCACACTTCTGAATTATAAAAAAAAACTTCTTTCAGATTTCCTGATATATTTTTATACAATTGTACTATTCATTTACAAGCTGTTTAAATGTCCTGTTAGTAAAAAAAACTGACATTTTACAGTTTTTTGTTTCACAATTATTGTCAAATAAGTCACTTGACAGAAAGCACTAACTATAAGAGAAAGAAAAGTAAAACACATTTTCCAGGAACAGATAAGCAACTATTAGTAAAAAGACAGACTGACATTTGACCTCTGTCCTTAAACAGACATCAAACGTATCAAGACAAAAAAAAAGATTTAAAGGCGTCTTTATTTCTCATTCACTTTCTGAATGAACAAAACACCTGGTCCTTTCAGTTTGGTCGAGTAAATGCTAAAAGTAGCTCAACCTGATAAATCTCACTCAATATTGCGAGTGGGTGAGTGGATTTTTCTAGGGCTGCTTGATGACACACAAAACTCAAGGCTCATGTGGAGATGTTGGGGATGCTGAATTTGATCTGTGCTTAGATAAGATTCTTGGTTGGTTAGGATGAGGGGCAAAAAAGGCTGGAGCCGGGAATAATGGTCCAGCCAGCTGCTAAGAAGGGGAAAGGCAGAGTGCCCCTTAATGTCATCCCATTGAGATGGATAGGCCACCTGCGGTGGTCGTCCCGAAGCCTACCGAGGAGGGCATTAATCCCCTTGCTTGCCCTTACCGAGCTTGCTGGATGGCATGTGGTAGGGGGACCCACCAAGGTGGTGTTCTGTAGGGCACAGATGGAGCGCCCAACCCTTGAGGGCATAAGGCAACATTGAAGCCCAAGCAGCAAGGGATGCCTCTGGGAGTCATCACATTTACTTGGATGATAACCTCTTTTACAGTGAGCCTAAGGCTCCTGTGCATGGGACAGCAAGGGCCCTGGCGGTCCCCCAATGCTACAGGGTCTTCCTACTGGAGCTAGCTCACGAAATTCCCCTGGCAGGTCACGTGAGCCAAGACAAGACATTTGTAATACTTATCTCCCACTTTTAATGGCCTAGGATGAAGCCTTCCTCAGATGCATTATATAGGACTTGTGTAATCTGCCTGGCCAGTGGGAAGAGAGGGCATAGGCTTAAAGCCTTCCTTAATCCCATGCCCGTAGACACACCCTTTGAGAGGTTGGGCATCAATGTTGTTGGACTTGTGGATCCCCAGACTGCTTCAGGCAACCAGTTTATCTGGATTCTGGTTGGTACCGAGAGGCAATTCCTTTGAGGACCACTATAGCACCTGCAGTGGCAAAGGCCCTGAAGTGGATTTTTCCCTGAGTGGGTGTCCCCAAGGAAGTGGTGTCTGGCAGAGGCACCAACTTCATGTCTGCTTATATGCAGTCATTGTGGAAGGAGTGTGGGGTAATGTTCAAGGTTTTCCACTCTTTACCAACAACCAACAACAAACAAATGGGCTTGTTGAGCGATTCAGCAAGACCCTGAAGGGCATGATAAGAGGTTTGCCTGAGGCCTTGAGACGTAAGTTTGCCTACAGAGAGGAACCACCTCTGAGCTCTGAGTTTGGTGAAAGAAGGGTGGTAGCAAGCTCCCAGGAAGAGGTAGTGAGCTACATGCTGGCCTTGAGAAGCAAATGGCACAAGTTGTGAAAACAAGCTTCCAACAACTTAGGAGCCAGTCAGGATATTATGACGCAGTGGTATGACCACATTTCTTCTACTATGGAATTGACTCCTGGGAAGAAAGGTGGGTGATGGAATCGGTGGAGCCCCGAGTTGGACTGGGTCATATGATTTGAATGATGTAAAGAGTGAGGCCACCTATCCGGTGAACCGTAAGATCCCCAGGCACCCACATAGGGTGCTCCATGTCAATCGCCTCAAACCCAACTTTGAGAGGTCTGAGCTCACCAAGCTGTTGGTGAGAGACAGAGAAGAGGAGGAAGAGAATGTACCTCTCCCAGACCTCCAGGACTCCAAAAAGACAGAAGGGCCTGTGAGGGAGTAATCCTTTCCCCCAGTCTGACTCCTGAACAGCAGAGGGACTGCCACCAAGTGTTTGTTTTCCCCTTTCATCCCTGGGACTACCCACCTGTGTACCCATGATGTGGACACTGGAGACAACATCCCTGTCAAGAATACGTTTTACATGTAATCTGATAAGGTGAGGGCCAGCATTAAGTGTGAAGTCTCTAAGATGCTGGAATTGGGGGTGATAGAACCCTCCAGTAGCACCTGGTCCAGCCCTGTGGTTCAGGTACCAAACCTGGCCCCACGGGGAGCCACACGTGAACTGAGGTTCTGTGTGTATTATAGAGGGCTGAACTTAGTAACAAAGACAGATGCTCAACCCATACCCTGGGCTGATGAGCAGATTGACCGGTTAGGGGCTGCCCAGTACTTAAGTACCTTTGACCATACGTCAAGGTACTGGCAGATTGCCCAACAGATGGAGCCAAGGAGAAGTCAGCTTCTCCACTCCAGAGGGACACTACCAGTTTACAGCGATTCCCTTTGGGCTCAAAAATGACCCAGCCACCTTCCAGAGGTTGGTGAACCAGTTCCTTGATGGTATGGAGGCCAACGCAACCACCTATCTGGATTACATAGCTGTGTACAGTAGCAGCTGGAAGGACCACCTTTTTCACCTCTAGGAAGTGCTTCAGCTCTGCTACAGACATGACTCACTGTCAAGGACAAAGTGCAAGATAGAGCAAGGGTCTTTACTGTTATTGGGACACCTGGTGGGTAAGGATATCATGGCCTGGTAGCCCCACAAAACACAGACGGAGGTCAGAGCATTCGTATGGCGCACTGGGTACTACAGGAGGTTTGTCAAGGGATATGGCACCATTGTTGCCCCTTGACGGAGCTGACTTCTAAGCAGCAGCCCAGAAATGTGATTTGGGCAGAGGCATGCCAAAAGGCATTTGATTCTATCAAGTAGGTAATGTGCGTAGGCAATGTGCACAGCCCCTGTGCTCACAGCCCCTGACCTCTCCAAGTAGTTTATTGTTCATCAGGTGCATATGAATATGGCGTAGGGGCAGTACTGTCATTGCTATATGAAGAGGGCCTAGACCAACCTGTAGCCTTTATCACTAGGAGGTTAATCCTCAGGGAACATACTCGGAGTGCTATAGAAAGGAAACCTTTTGCTGTGATCTGGATTCTGAAGAAGTTGAGGCGATACCTGTTTGGCACTCACTTCCTAATTCAGACTGACCACAGACCCATCAGGTAGCTCATGCAAATCAGGGGTTAGAATCTAAAACTGTTGAGGTGGTCCATTTTCCTACAGGGTATGTATGTCAGGGTGGGCCACAGACCAGGGAGACCACACCAATGCTGACGTTCTATTCAGGTTTTTCCACCTCAGTGATGAGTACTCCCTGAAGGTTGGGTAGATCTACACACTTTATATTTTATTTTTATTTCTTGAGGTTTATATAGTGCTTGCTCGACCCCGAAGGTAACAGAGTGCTTTACATGTTTAGGGAATACGTTTACACACGTACATGGCGAGAGGTAAAGAGGCATCGCATGAGGTCATATACAGAAATATAGGAGCACAGGGTATTAAAGTAGGCACTGTGAGAGAATAGTAATATAAATCAATAAAGTAATTGGATGCTGGGGAAGAAGATAGAGTTTGAGTAAGCATGGAAAAGATCTTGACTGAAATGTCCAAGAGAGTTGGGTCTTTGGGAGGCGTAAGTATTTGCATGATCTAGCTGAAGTAATTGTTGAGTAATAGAGATTCGAGATCTTGTTTAAAACCGGAAAAGAAAGGATTGCAGCGTAGGTCCTTAGGGAGCGAGTGCCAGATTTTGGTTACATTTCCAGAGAAGGAGCCTGTCTGTGATTATTTTCTTTTTAGTTTAGGGGTATAAGAAGCAGCAAGTTGGAGCTTCTCAGAGCCCGGTTTTTCGTTTCTCGCAATTGCTTAAATTCTAGATATTTAGAGGTTGCAGTATGGAGAGTTTTGTGGGTGATACATGCTGTTTTGTAGATGCACCTTCCTTCGATGGGGAGCCACATGAGGCTTTTGAAAGCTGGAGAGATGTGGACAAAGCGTTTGGTTCCCGTGATAAGCCTGGCAGCCTCATTGAGGATTGAGATAAGGGGCTGGAAGTGGCTTTTTGGAGTTCCTTTTAGGGTAGCATTGCTGTAGTCAAGTTTTGAGAGGACTAGTGATTGAACTACTGTCTTAAAATCTTCAGGTGTGATAAACTGTTTGATTTCTTTTTTTTAGATGTTTTAGCGTGTAGCACGCACCTTTGGTAGTGTTTTTGATGTGTTCTGTCATTGACAGATTTGCGCCTAGGGTGATACCTAGGGATTTAGCAAAGTTGGATAGTGTGGAATTGGCTGTTTAGTTAGTCCAAGTTTTTGAGTTATTCAAGGATGGGTAGGGGATTTTTCTTTGGGGAGATGAGTAGGAGTTCCGTCTTGTTAGGGTTCAGCTTCAGGTGATTGGTCATGAGCCAAGTTTGAATCTTGGTTAGTGTGGCATTAATATGGTGTATGTTGCTGGGTGATTTTATCCTGTGGTAGAGTTGTGTGTCGTCAGCATATAAATGGTCTTTGTTACAATCTTGGTTCAGGATAGCTGTATGGGGTTCCATGAAGAGATTGAATAGAATTGGCGAAAGCATGGAACCTTGAGGTACTCCTTGAGCTACTGGTGCAGGGTTTGAGAAACATCTATCAATTTTTATTTGTTGGGAGCAAAGTGGAAGATATGACGTAAACCATCTCAGGACCTTGCCATTAATACCATTGTGTTTCTGGAGGGTCTCCAGTAAGGCCATGTGATGTACTGTATCAAATGCCGCTTTCAGCTGGGGAGTGGGGGACACGTGTTAGACCTGTCATCCTTAGAATGGAATTCTCTTGTCCTTTTGCCTCCTTACCTCCGGTTTTTGCTGATTCATTTTGTTGGCTTTATGACTCAGGGCACTTTACTACTGCCCAGATCACTTTGCCACTGCTGACCAATGCTAAAGTACATGTGCTTCTCCTCTAAACATGGTAACATTGGTGTATATACAATTGTCATATTTAGTTCACTTATAGGAATCCTTGTAAAGTGGTATACCATATACAGAGGGCCTGTAAATGAAATGCTACTGGTGGGCCTGCAGCACTGATAGTGCCACCCACACAAGTAGCATTTTAAACCTGTCTCAGGCCTGCCATTACCGAGCCTATGCGTGCAGTTTACTGCCACTTCGACTGGGGTTTCAAACCCTTCACCAAGCCTTAAACTCTCCTTTTATTATAACTAAGTCACCCCCAAAGTAGGCCCTAGGTAGGGTTGCTCTGTAAGTAAAAGGTAGGACATGTACTTTTAAGTTTATCATGTCCTGGTAGTGCCAAACATTCAAAGTCGTTTTTAGGTCTCGCCTAGGCAGCACATGCGCTGTCTTGTTGAGAGATGCTGTGTACAGTATAGCGAGGGAAGATCCGCCCACTTTTTGGCCATGAAATTTGATTGGCTGCAATGATAAATTCTGCATTTTCATTGCTTTGTGCTTTCTTAGTCCAGCCTCCTGACTGCCATGGCGTAATTTTTGCTCTTCCGAGACTATTAGCCCCTATACTTGTAAAGCAGTTTTGTTTTTCTGTCTCTCCCCGTTCCCTCCCGCAGTCCGTACATTTTTGTACCACAATCACCTCCCCACCCCTTCCCGTTCGTGCCTTCATTCATGCCGGCACTTGCATTTAAAATGCAATAGGTCTTTGGTAAATCCGAGTCCTATTGCATTTTCAATGCTTGTTTGTCATGTTATTGTTGGATGAATTCTCACTCTTTGCCTCGCATGTGCGCAATGCCTTACATCATACGCAATAACGACGACACAGGGTCGTGACTCCTAACCAGTAAGGCTGAGTCCAAGACTATTAAACAACAAAACAAATGCCAATACTAGGTATTGCTCAATTAATTTTAGATTTGACTTGTATGAAAAAAGCATAAAGGTCCGTTTTTTAATTTACGTCACTAGTTTATTTATTTATTTGAACACTAGTGGAAACATTTATTTTGTTTTCATTAGTGACCAACTTTTGGTGTATATACAAAAGACTAGTACAATAGTCAATTTATATAATAAATTGTTGTTGTATATTATGAATCACTTGTAAATATGATAAGCATCAAGTAATTCTATGGACAACTATTGGTGTACTGAAGACAAAAATTGTTAAAAAAGGTATTGAGCTGATCATTGTAAAGGAAAAATTCCTCAATTTCGCAGTGCGACAGATTGGCATGGAAGTCACGTGCTATTTGGGACTACTTCTAGAAAATGGGCATTTCTCTGCTCTTACTGCTCTGTGTTGCTGAAGCCTGTATCCAATACATGTCAGTGGTGGGTGACAGCTACACGTTTTGCATTTCCTGAATACAGCTATAAAGACAGAAAGGATAGATGTGTCTGAGTACTCATCTGCATTCTGGTGGGTCTTCCTAGGTAGGAAGGGAGGTAGGAGCTGACTCTCGCATCTAAAGAGGTCGGAGCTTGACCCCACACAAAAGGCTGATTAGCTCCCACAGATAGTATGGAGCCAATGAGGAAGAAAGGATATGTATGCACTTCAAAGACCCTACTTTGTTGTCATCCCCACTTCAAAGGCACATTTGGGTATAGGTACTGGGTCTCTGACCCCACCAAATACAACTCCGGACATGCAACTGGACTGCTGTCAGTGTTGTGCTGTATCAGGGACTGACAGTCTGCTGGACTGCTGGAAGACCATTTTTTTTCTTGTGCTGCCCTGCTGCTCTCTGACTCTGTTAAGGAGAGCTGGATTCTGTCTTGCACTGAAGTGATCTACAAGGCTTGTTGGCTTGCCTCCTGTTGCTTGAGACTCAGGGATATCAAAGTCACTTCCCCTGCTCCTGTGCTCTGGTTCACTACAAGTGGACCCATATGCTTGCAACAGAAGGATTGACGCATCTCCAGGCAGCAGAATCGGTGAATCAACCCTGTTGTGAGATCAGAATCAGCGCATCTCTCTTGGAACCAATGCATCGCCACCAGAGCCCAACGCATCAGAACTGCGTATCTACACCGTAGCAGTTTTCAAAGATCGACGCACCCCTTGACTGCGGGGAGTAACCTGTTGCATCACACTCCGGAAACAGCGCATCTCAGCTCTGTTCTTCGTCTTCGGAATCCGATGCATCACCTCCACTGCGTGAAGAAAATCGCCATTGATGCATTGCTCGACTATCCCCCGCCTCTCAACGTTGTGACGAGGATAAGGTACTTTGTTCACCTGGGCCTGCATGCGTCCTGTAACCCGTCTGTTCTTCATCGCCGTCAGCCCAAGCATTTGACATTGCCCTGGTCCAGCACGACTAGATAACCCCAATATAAAGCACAAAAATTGCCTAAACCACACTTACTTCAACGAAAAAAACGTTTTTAGGTTAGAAAAATATTTATTACATTCCAACCAGGCATGCTTATTCGATACCAATTGTTTTAACTTTTAAAGTATCTTTTTTAACATTGATAGGCAGAAATGAAACTGACTGTACATTCAATAATTACATCACTGTACAATTGGTTTGATACACATAGAAACAAACAATGTCAAAATAATATATAAAACAGCCTACAAAGAAATTAATACGTAACAAAACACCAATATCATATACATATAGAATCAATGAATGAAACAAATAGAAAGAATGGGGAATATGGTCAACTGAATGACTCGAGATTGATAATGTCTTGACTGGCTAATCCTAGTATTGTTTGTTAATAATGCTCTATTCCACCAAAGCTGCCGACGCGTTTCGATACCAGGTCAAGCGTCCCTGGGCTCTCATCAGGGCTTTTATTCTTTGTCTCTGAAAGATGCAAAGAAAAAAGCGATTGAATGAAAGCCTCTATTCTAAAGTTGCTACATATACTACTCGTTTGTGCATGGATAGAATCTACATACCAGGCTCTTTTTATGGGGTGGAGACGGCTTGTGGGACTTGTTGTCAGAGTGCGTGGAACCAAGGGGATCAATCGTTTTCTGTAGGTAGGCGATTTTATCTGAAAAATCAGGGTTTGATTGATTAAGGCTAAGCGTTTACATTGTTGCCTAATGAATAAGTGAAGGCATAACTCATAACCAACACTGACCTTGTGACTGCCGCCAACCGGCGAGGTGGCTTGTAAAATGTGACCATCCGCGTTATTTCTTAGCAAGGGCAAAGTAAGCGCATGTAAGTAAATTTGAACAAAGGGGTGGGCCTCATCTACATTAGTGAACGCTGTGGAGTGGCAACAAGAGCCTACCTTGCGAATACTTCTTTATTCTTGAATTCAATATGTTCCCAGCACTCGCGGTCCTGTCAAGTAAAAGGGACGCTTATTGGAAATTCAAACGAAATTCAAGTTTTGGCCCAAAAGTTGAACCTTTAGAGTAAAGAATTACCTTCTCCAAAAGCGCTTTCTCAGCAACTGTGTTCCTCGAGGTCTCAATCAAAATGGCAGTTCGTTTGTGGGCTGGATTTATTTAAATCGAGCCCAAGTGCATTATGGACCTAGTAGTGTTTTGGTAAATAGTCACAGTGAAACAGATGATTTGAAAAAAAAAAAGGGGGAGGGTTGACTAGTGTTTAAAATAAGTCTAAGGGCCCCAGTGTATTTAATTTTAAGGTTGGCGCTGTATTATTGGAGGTCATGTGTTGTATGTAGCAAGTATTGCGCTCTTCTATGCTCTTCATTTCTGGATTCAATGTATATTATATTCACGGGCTGCATGGTTGAAACGGCACTGGTGGAATGCCAAGGTCCCTTTTAATGATGTTAAAGATAACCCCAATAGGCACTTTTTGCTTCTAAGTACTAGAACTCTTTTGTATCTTTAAAAATGTATATCTCAACCTCTACTTATTGGATTTTTGTCATTTTGCTCCTGATTAATTTATGAAATTTTACATTTTTCTAAACCTTTTTGGTGTCTTTTTTGTGGTGTTTTCATTATGTTAACCTCATCCATGCTGGTGACGAGCTCAGCTCGTCATGGAGTACAGTTGAGCTGTACTCATGACGAGCTGAGCTCGTCACGGCCGTTGGAACGTTCGCACGAGGCAGTAATTACCCCGCTGTGCTGAACGTTCTAAAAACGGGTGCAGTCGTGACGAGCTCAGCTCGTCATGAGGGCAGCTCCGCTGTGCCTCATGACAAATTCAGCTCATCACCAGCATGGGGGCGCTGCGCGCGCCCTCCCCCGCGCAGCGGGGGGAAAACACCCCGTAGCAAAGGGGTTAATGTGTGTGTTGCACAAATAATTTACACATTGCCTCTTTAACCAAGCCTGACTGCTCTGTGCCAAGCTACCAGAGGGTGAAAACAGGTTATCTTTTAATGTGTATTAAGCTTACCCTGACTAAGATTGTCGATCTGCTTGGATACGGTGCTCACTTCTGCCAACCAGAAACCCAAGTTCTAACAATTTACTTTAATGTTTTGTAAACAATAGTCCAGAATGATCTTTGATAATGTATCAGTGGTACCAAGCTTGTTCCTGGTGCCTTTCCTCTTTTTTTGGTAGAGGACGGCTTGCTTGTTACTAATTGATGATGTGGCTTGAGACAAGTCATTCTCATGCTCTGAAGCACAAAGGTTTCTTAATATCGCACTTAATATTAAGGGGCGTTTCATTTTTGGAATTAAAGATTTCTCAATCGTAGCAGCACAGTGTCTATAGATTGTGTCATCCAATTCAACTTTGAAACTCTCTTCCAGTTTAACAACTCCTAGATTTGAAGCTCGATGGGTCTGAGAAATGTTATGAAAGTGGCAGTTTTAAAATATTTGTGTTTGTCTGAGAGTGAAAGATACCAGGAAGTGATTGGATCAAAATAATTTTTTTGCATGCAAATGATCTGCCCATCTGCAAGCAGTTAAATGTGTTCATCTTGTAGGTGCTAATCTGTGGGTCTGATGCGCTTCCTGAATCTAGAAGGTTAGTAGAAAAGTAATTTTCATGTTCCTCCGTGATTGCGCTACATTATCTGACCAAACACTCAGAGATTACAACAATAAGGAGTTTCAATTACCTGACTGACAATAGATAAATCAGAATGAAACAGGTTCAAGTTTATAGTGGTGCATTTTCTGGGCCACATTTATAAAGGTTGGAATATAAATGAAGTTTCTAGTCACTATTTGATTAATGAAGGTTGGCAAATGTTAACATTCTGCAAAAAAGTTGCTGAGGCCCTTGGGGGCTAGATGATTTAGTATCAGATCTTCCACAAGGAGATCCATGGTTTGTTCAGCAGACTCCTCCGGAACTCCGATAATGCGTACGTTATTGCGCCTCGCACGACTTTCGAAGTCATCAAGTCGGCGGGCGAACTGATCGTTCGAAGTTCTCAAATTCCGGACCGCAGTCTGGAGATCAGACACGTCGGTTGTAAGACTGGCAATCTTGATGTCCAACGACTTGACCCGTTCATTAGTTTTAGCCAGATCCGTCCTAATCAAATTGACATCAATAGCCATTGTGTCGATCTTGGAGGCCAGTGTCTCATATTGCTGGCCCATGGAAGTTTTCACGTTCGCAATGGCGCCCATAATGTCCCGCAGTGTCAACTCTTCCGTGTCTGGGGGGGCCACCTCCAAGGTCCTCCGGTGTTTTACCAGTACCGCTGGGGGAACCTTTGGGACGAGTATATCGATCCATGTTGTTGGATTGAGTGGCGCCTCCTTGGGACGTAATCTTGACCGTCCGTCTCTCGCTTTCAGACTTGCCTGCCATGTTGAGCTGTGCGCCCCAAAGGGGCTTTTGGGACCTGGTGTGAATGGCTCCCCACATTCAAAGCTGTGAAAAGTCAAAAGACAGGGCGCCCTGTAGGGGCGGTCGATCAAGTTGGACCGTGGGTCAACAAGAACAAAAGGCAGTCGTCTTTCGATAGACAAGAGCAGTGAAAACGAAACCGAAAGTATACCAGGGGTACCAGTTGCCTTCCACTAGCCGATGTTGTTCAACTGCCCCCTAGGTGTTTCGGAGGCTGGAGTCCCGGGCTGTCTCTCGAGGTAGGCCTTCAGGCTTCAGAGCGGTGTAACTCTGGTTCTCGGCGTCCAATTCGAATTTTGGAAACAGCAGTTAGATCAGCAGGGTTATGTCCGCAATAACCTGACGTTCATTTCAGGATCCGTGACAGGATATATGTAGAAGGCGGCGAGGGTCTCTGGAGCCCTTTGCTCACGCGGCCATCTTGGATGTGCGCTAAGCTTCTCCTCCTCTGATGGTATTATTGAATTGGTATTCAGCTGAATGGGTTTCCCCAGGCGTGCTCTCTAAGAAACAGAACTGGAGAACTCAGGTTATGTATAGATCTGAGGTCTTTAAATCAGAACATTCTTGCGGATTGTCATCCATTGCCTCACATACAGGAAATGTTGACTAATATTGGGGGAGCCAAATACTTTTCTACTATAGATCTGCATTCAGCCTACCATCAGATTCCTTTCAGTGCGGAGTCTCAATAACTTGCCACATTTGTAACCCCAAGTGGTGCAATCAAGTACGTGCGATTGCCATTGGGACTTGTATCTGCGGCTAGCGTGTTCCAGAAAATGAAAGGTGCTTTGTTTTGTGACATACCACAGATTCAGAAAATGGTCCTAGACACAATTTTATAAAAGACAATACAAATGATATGAGTATTACTTATTCACAGTCAACAGAAAGTCAGACTTAATCTGAACAAACGAACAAACTGAGATGTATTATTAGCTAATTCAGCTCGAAATGCAATGAACCCAACACAACAGTATCCAGACAAGTTATACTGCAGTTTATTTACATATTCATAAAAAAATTTATTCAAAGAGAGGAAAAAGGAAAGTTTGGTGCTCAAGTGATGAGAAGAGAAGGCTGTAAGCAAAGATTTATAATGATTCAGTGCAACAAAGAAAATATTTTTACTTTTACATTGCACATATAAAGCCTACCCATACACAGTATATATACACTACTATACAGGGGGACAGGGAGGGGCTGGTGTAGGCTTTGAGAAATAAAAATGGGGGATCGTCGACGTTTCGACCCTGGCGCAATAAGGGAAATTCACAACCTCTGCTGCGGGTCTTCTTCAGGACAGTTGGGGGACGGGGGACGGGAAAGCACCACAAAAAACTTGGAGGGTGTAGCAAGGCCAGATCAATTGGACAGTACACCTCTGACTCCGAAGCTCAGTTGAGAACCGGTTGGTACAGAACGAGTAGTCGATATGAATCGTGCCTAGTCCGGTAAAGCAGTGAACAATATACCGGTTTATCCTGGATGTGCGAGACGGGAGCCGCCGGACTGAGCCCATAGTTATCTAATTTAAAACTTACGGCCGTCCATTACGAATTGCAGGGACTTGCGAACGAATATAAGGTCCCCCTGAACCATAACTACGTCCTCCTCGCCTACAGCAACCGGTATATTGTTCACTGCTTTACCGGACTAGGAACGATTCATATCGACTACTCGTTCTGTACCAACCGGTTCTCAACTGAGCTTCGGAGTCAGAGGTGTACTGTCCAATTGATCTGGCCTTGCTACACCCTCCAAGTTTTTTGTGGTGCTTTCCCGTCCCCCGTCCCCCAACTGTCCTGAAGAAGACCCGCAGCAGAGGTCGTGAATTTCCCTTATTGCGCCAGGGTCGAAACGTCGACGATCCCCCATTTTTATTTCTCAAAGCCTACACCAGCCACTCCCTGTCCCCCTGTATAATAGTGTATATATACTGTGTATGGATAGGCTTTATATGTGCAATGTAAAAGTAAAAATATTTTCTTTGTTGCACTGAATCATTATAAATCTTTGCTTACAGCCTTCTCTTCTCATCACTTGAGCACCAAACTTTCCTTTTTCCTCTCTTTGAATAAATTTTTTTTATGAATATGTAAATAAACTGCAGTATAACTTGTCTGGATACTGTTGTGTTGGGTTCATTGCATTTCTAGCTGAATTAGCTAATAATACATCTCCGTTTGTTCGTTTGTTCAGATTAAGTCTGACTTTCTGTTGACTGTGAATAAGTAATACTCATATCATTTGTATTGTCTTTTATAAAATTGTGTCTAGGACCATTTTCTTTATATATATATATTTACCCAGGTCCTATTGATTGATTGGGTTTACCCCATTGTTTTCAATGATCATACCACAGATTCAGGCATTCCAAGATGACATTTTTATTTTTTCAAGCACTAGAGATAAACACATTCAGGTTCTAGACCGAGTTTTAAAAAGGTTACTTGACAGAGGTATGACGGTTAAACCTGAAAAGTGCAAGCTTATAGTCCAAGAGGTGGATTGTCTAGGTCATACGGTCTCCAGTAAAGGTATAAAACCTAAATGTCGCAACATTGAAGCTATTAAGAATTCTCCGCCACCTTGTGATAAGGATGTTTTGCGCTCTTTTCTGGGGTTGTGTGCTTACTACGCCAAGTTTGTACCAGGTTATGCTTTAACGCAGTGGTTCCCAAACGTTTTCCACCCGCGGCTCCCTTGACCTTTTGGCCATGGCTCCCCACTATGTTACTTTTTTTGGAGGGTGAGGGGATGTAAGACTGGCCTCAGGAGTACTTCAATTTTTCTCCTGAAAGTATTTGGGATGAAGCTGATGAAGGCATTATATTCATAGTGTTTCATATTACTAAGGCGGTGCCTCTAATAATGTATTCCTAGTTACACTTCATTGCACTTGCCTTTTTAAGAGAGCCCTTGCAAACTTTTTTATCCCACTTACAGTACTAGATAGTCCCCTCATGCATGTAGGCCCCATTGCCAAAGTGATTCCGCGCTTGAAGAATATTTGCATGCACTTCCATTTCTACTCATTTCATACGTGCCAACACTTGTCTCAGCAGGGTGACTCACAATTTTGTAAACCAAACACAGCTTTATTTTAGCTGTCTCCTCCTTAAATTGCCTCCAATTCAATACAAGCCAAACAAATTCCTCTGATTTGTGTTTTTTTTCTAAACGTCCCTCTTTCTTGTTTCCAAATGTTAACATTATGCTATATGTGGTGTTTTACTTCCCTGTGCTCATGGAGAGAGCAGGCCTGTCTGGAAATGTGTGTGTACTGAAAAAAATGTGTATTGGAAGTACCTATGTTTCAAGTACACATGTCAATACTTAATAACACTTAGTGTGTTTGAGAGACAGGACAACTTTACTTTGCTGATAACCTGCATTGGTGTAAAATGCATTTGGAAAAAAAACAAGAACTATCAGTAAGTCTAACAAAATAAATCAGGCGTCTCCCGCTTACTTTGGGAGTGTTGGAATGTGGGGAACCAGTGAAATATAGAGGTCATCTTCCTCGACATGCCATCAATTAAGCACTATGTTTCCAACTTTAGGCATGTCTCGTACAAATCATCGACATCATGCGTTTAAATCTAATTAGTTTAACTGCAGCCAACTAACCCTTCAAAATTGAATGCATTAAAGTGCTTGATGCGTGGCTCCACTGGCTAGTTTTTATGGTGCACCAGGGAGCCACGACGCATAGATTGGGAATCAGTACTTTAACGGTACAGCCTTTCTGATCCCTCCTTAAAAAAAAGCAATACAATTTGTGTTGAATGATTCTGAACATGTTGCGTTTGAAAATATAAAAATTCTGGTCATCAATGCCCCAGCATTGGATGCTTTTGTGCCGTCTGTTAAATCATTCATTACTGTGGATGCCAGCCCTAATGGCTTAGGGGCTGTATTCAGTCAATAGGTAACTAAAAAGCAGCACACTGTTGCATCCTGAACACGGTCAGATGCTGAGAGCAATTACAGTACCATAGAGAGGGAAGATCTAGCATGTGTTTGGGCTGTTGAGAAGTTTAAGACTTAAATGGGTGCAGCATACAATACCTACACTGATCATGAATCTCTTCTCTACTTATTAAGTGGTAATGGTCTGAGCAAGGCATCTGCTCATTTGGTCTGCCTACTTTCTAAACTGCAGGTATATAACATAACAGTCAAATACATTTAAGGTGGCTGAAATGTTCGGGCAAACTGCCTATAAGGTTTACCACTAACAGTGTCTGTAGAATCCATAGGTGAAACAGAGGAAGAATGCGTGGTGCTTTAATTGACAATGCTAATGCTTGCAACGGTAATATTTCTTAAAGTGATTGGGCAATGTGTAGTGAGGAGGTCCACATACGTAGGATGTAATTAAGTATGATTTATTCAAGCAGGTAACAAGTTGAATTGTTCAGAACAGCAAGTAGTTAAGTTGTGAAGAAGAGCCCCACCGGGAGCAGCCTCACTGCTGTTCAGCCCATGTCCAACTGTCACTTCACCTATCTGTGTCCCAACATTCCGAGGCACATTTTGACTCCAACATTCTGTTGGGCACAGAGCACAGGCACTGGCTGAGCAGGAGGTGTAAAATACATTTCATAACAAATGCAGGATACTACAAAATGGCCATGGCAAGTGACTTTGTCAGCTGTTCTTAATTACATCAAAACAGGTTGGCCCTCTGAGAAATGTTTAGATCCAGAAATGCGAAGCTTTTGTCAAGTACCCATGGAATTATTGTGTGAGAGTGATTTACACTTACGTAATAGTTTGTTCGTACCACCTTCTAGTCTTAGGAATAAGATCATCAATTTTGCCAATGAAGGTTATCTGGGGGTTTCAGCGACTTGCAAGAAACTTAGACAGGCAATTTGATTGGATAAACAAGTGACAAATACCCTCAATGTATTGTCTCTAGCAAACACTGGAGTACCACTTTAAAACCATTATTCCCTGTGCCACTTCCGGAAAAGGCTTGAGATAAGGTGGCCTCAGGCTTTGCTGGTCCAATTTTTGTTTTTGTTACCCAGAGACGGTAGATTTTTGATAGTGCTTATAGACTATTTTGCAAAGTGGATTTAGTACTCTTTTGTTAAAACAACAGTCTCGGCTACAGTGATAACTTTTAAGTGTTTAATATTGCATCATGTAATATTGTCATCAATAATGGTACACATTTTGTCTTTTGAGAATAAAAGAATTTTTCGACAAACAACATATTAAACATTTTCAGGTTGCCCTTTACAGTCCCGCTTGCAATGGTTTGGTAGAAAGGGCCAATCATATTTTGACAGAAGGGGTTAAAACTATGGTCCCAGCCAATTTGAATGACCTTTCGTCTCTTCACACTAAAGTTTGGGCATATTTGACCACACCCCGTTCCACTACGGGTTTTACACTTTTAAAGCTATTAAAGGCATAGAAGCAAAGTCTAAATTGCTACCTGATTTGGAAAGCACAGATGTTATGAGGAACAGAGTCGTGTTGTACCAAATGACACAGAAAAAGGCCAATGATTGCAGGAAGTGTGTTAAAAAAAAATCTGTCAGTGCAGATGATTGGGTTTTGGTCAAAAGAACTTTTATGGTCAACAAAGGGGAATCAAAATTTTCCATGCCAGTTAAGGTATTTCGGGCTGGCAAAGGTTCTGTTTTGTTGGAAGGGAAAGGGTGGTGGAATTGAAACAGTATTGTCCCTCTACCGAAAGATCAAGCAGATATGTTTTACTGTTGACACTCTTATTGTGATGCTTATTCCATGCTGTCTTCAGATGTTATTCACAGAGGCTAAACTTGTTTAAACACCAATGATACAAATAAGAACTCCAATGTGGTTATTATTCCCAATCGTGTTCCCACTCATGATTCTGGTGTTATTGCTGACTGTCAAGAGAAGGTGACAGGCAATCTGTTTTGGAGGGCATGGCAATTAATAGTACGAATTTGGATGATGTAACAAAACAAATGGTTTACACACAAAGTTCTCGCTCAGTCAAACTACCAGTTAAATTGCAGGATTTTGTTCTGTGTCAATTTCTTGTTTCCTCTGTTAAGGAATGGGGGTGATATAATATGCTACATATGTGAATTTACGAATGGTGTTTTATGACAAGTTTCCTTGCCCTACTTCAATTTTATTATGCTTGCCCTGTCAATGTTCTATTTTGGATCTTTGACGTGCTCTGGTGGTGCCAGAACGTTTGGGATTGTCGTACCAGCCGTTCGTGGAGCCAGGTGCGTACCGGAGGTTTTTCGGGCATCCTCATTCATTAAAGAATACTTGGATCTGAAATACACGCTCCTGTCTGTCCTCCAGTCACTTGCGCCATGCACTATTGCTCGCCCCATCGCTACACTGAGCAAGGAAGTTCATCAGGAGATTGATTAGTCTACCCTTGTTCTTGGCTGGCTGTGGCCTGTGTAAGAAATGCTCTTTTTCTGCATACCCACCCCCTATTTTTATAATTTTTTTCTGGGCCCTATTTTTTCTGGATTTAGAACTTGGTGCAGTTTACCCCTGTTAAGCAGGAGTAAAGTTTCTGTTCCACTCTTTAAACCTGATTAAATAAGTTTATCTCTAATCAACTTATTTAACTTGCCTATAAATCCTTAGTATTTCATACAGAGAATGTACCCAGGACCTGGAAGTTAAATGCCACACCTGGACTGTAGCACCTATTGTGCCATCCACCACAGTGGTTGTCAAAACGGTCCTGTGTAACCAGGCAGCAGCTCAAACCCTGTTGTACTGGTCTGTAAAAATCAGTCTTTTGTACTGTGGAAAAACCTGAATTTAAATAATAAATATATCACCACTAACCACAGCTTGCTACCTACTAGGTAGGTTCTATGATATTAAGAGTGGAACTTGTGTGACATTAGAAATGGCATGTTCACCCAGTGACTAGGACAAAGCAACCTTGTCACTGGTCAGCTGTAACAGGTACATAAGAAAAGTTAAAGTATTGGTTTTATACTTAAATATTTAATTTTTGTCCTGCACCACTATATATACACCATTCAAAGGCTTATTTTTATTTTTAAAAGAAAACCAATTTAAATATGAAGTCTGTTTTTTAGAAAGTTACAGTTACATTGCCCGAAACGACTGGAGGCCAATTTGCATTAGCTCTCCAGCCTCTGCTTAGCCTGTCCTTGGCTTAAATTAGGTGTGAAAGAAGTTTGGAAACTGCTCCCAGAACACGGGCAATAACCTGGTGGCAAGGTGATTTAAGATAAAGAGTGGGTCCAGGAACTTAGTTTACTTCAATGGGGGCCTTCCCTGTCACAAGTAAATGTTAGGTGACACCTGGAAAGGGCCTGCTTTTAACCCCTATAGTCAGGCTGGCACCAAGCCCAGTGGGAGAAAAGCTATCCCAGAACTGATTTTGAGTGACTATGGAGGAGGAAACTGGTCACTACCCTTGCCACAACTCTAGGTGGGCACCCAAACTCTTCACAAGGGCAGAAAGGTATCCCCATCTTGGCTTTTTAGGGTGAGGGGCGCACTGTAGGATTGTTTGCAGTAGGGCAAATAGGAATTGCTTATAAAGTGGTTAGGGTTGCCCATGGAAACGTTTAACCCATTGGTTAGGTAGTGCTCCGGGGGTCACCCCCACTTACTAGCTGGTACCAGGCATAAATGTGGCAACCCAAGGCACCATGCTGAGAACACTTACTGGACCTGCTGTAGATCAGAAGAAGACTGACTGGTCTGTGATTTAAGGAGAGCCCTGAAGAACTGGATCTGCTCCCTTGTGTAGCCAAAGCAAAATAAGTACACTTCATTGGTCAGTTGGCTTTTGTCCTGTGTGGCTGCAGGGACACAACAAGCTTCTAGACACCATTTCACTAAAGTGCTCAGCTGACCACTGGCAACTGGACCTTGACTGTACTTTTCTGCTGGCTCCTGCCAGACATTCTGACAGTCTTCATATGCCCTTCCCTGAGGTCCTGGGGACCTTGGAATTGTAGTCCTGCCGTTGTTTGGACAATGGCAGGAAGTTTTGAGACTTTTGGAAATCTTTCTTCCAGAGTTCCATGGGAACCCGTGGGAAAAAGGATATGACTGGCTATATCCGTGGCTTTGGATTGAATTTTAGCTTTGTCCCGCTCAAACCTGCGAGCACTTTCAAACAGCTCCAGCTAACCAACCTACTTCAAATATCCTGCCTATGATTCCATAGTAGCAGCTGAAATTTCAGTGGCAGCTCACTAAGTAAGGATTTTTTTTCTCAAAAACTGATGAAGTCCTATCTGGTGTTGGAACTTAAAAAAAACATTTAAAAGTTTTTCTTTAAAAAAGTGACAAAATCCTTTTCTGGAGTGGGACCTAGAGAAAAAATCAACTTTTTCCTCAAAAAAGTGATAGAGTCCCTTTCTGAAATGGAATTTAGAAACTTTTTTTGAACTTTTGAACTTGCAGACGTTTTACCGCTTTTTGTATCTAATCAGGGCTCCTCGTGGTCAGCTTCAATTTGCACATAGATCTCAGTATACAGCTTTCATGCAGTATAATCAGTGCTATTTGTACTTACATTTCAAACATTCATATCGCCAGTTCCCTTTATGGAATTATTGTCAGTTTGGTGATCTTTTGTGTATTAAATGTTGCTTTATATTTCTGTTTCTGTATGTAAATCTTATATTGTGGTGTTTTGACTCTATTATTGGTACTGCATAATTACTTTACACATAGCCCTTAGCAAAGCCTATCTGCTCTGTCCTATAGCCACGAGGGGGTCAACTCATGTTTTTTGGAATCTTTGAGGGGTTCAGCCTGACAAGGAGTGCTATTATTCCTGGAGGTGGGCAGTCGCCCATCCCAAATAGTCACTTTCTTCCATGACTCTTCTGGTGGACGGAGACTGTGTCTTATATTTTATTGAAAGACACCGATGCCTAATCTGAAGCCTAATGCGACTGGTAATAATGACCTGTTGGCACTTATCTGTCTTGCTCATATGGAACTACAGGGAAATTGGAATACCTGTATTTCATTGTTTTAATAAAAGGATTGTTTCGTGTCTGTAAATAATGGTGCAATATTTTAGAGGATTACTGTTGTGGTGACTTAGTATGCCAGTCCCTTTGAATTTCACGAGTGAGCACTGGATTAAAAAATGGCACTCACCTGTTTGAGAAATTCAGTTGATTGCTTTTCTTTTGATTGTTGCTTTACTTTTACCAGGGGTTGGGAAGAATCTTATAAAACACGCTAAGCAAAGCTGATTGAGTACCCTCAACGTCCTGACTGCATATCACAGGCAAGTATAGTGTTCAGAAACTGTTTTGTTGTAAGAATATGCAGTGCTTGGTGACGTACAGTGCCTTTGCATTATGGCAGAGAACAAACGCACCACTACCCGAGAAATATACAGTTCTCCTTATTCTGCAATTTTGGAACAGGCTGCCTGGTCAGCTCCGCTCCGAAAGCTGCCTCCTTCCATTCAGGAAGAAACTTAAGACTATTATTTACAGAAACCTGGGCATAGCACTCCCCTCTGTGATACAACTCCTCCCTGTAACTACCCCTTATCTTCTTGCAGCGCTTAGAGACCTGCAGGTATTAAGCCCTCTACAAGTCAAAATTAACAATAACAATGACAACACAAGTTTTACACATTTCTGGAGATGTGAGCCATTCCAAGATAACGGTTTTATAATCAACAGTATTGGATGGGAGTAGCCACTTCCAAGGATGCTGTGCATGTATGATTGTATGTTTAATTATTTAGTGCTGTACAGGAATTGTTTTGGCCGGGATACTTAAGGGTTTGCAAACTGACAAAGCAGCTCTTGAATGTGGTGCAGATGGGTATAGCTTAAGTAGGACAATTCCTGAAGTGAGGGTAGATCCAGGTATATTTTCTGAACTTCTTTATGAATAAAGAGCTTGCATGGAGGATACTTATCATTGGATTGGTGCCCTCTGAATGTCAGGGACGCTCATGAGTAGGATGTTGCCTCATTCCAATTATAATAGGAATCCTTGACTGAATTGAACTGCTGCTCTGAAGTCTGGTTTGACTTTTCAAGGGATGTAGAGGAGATGCCAAGTTGTCTGTGTTGCCTTAATCACTTCATTGCTAGGTCTTTCCCCCCCTGTGCTAAGTCTTTTTTTGGGTATTTGGGGTAGTTTGTGATTAGGCCCCTGTAACTTTGTGTCCACATAAGATATGATGTCAAATTTGCGCTCTGTGTTTCCCAACACCCTTATGATTCTAAAAAGACGCTGGGTTTGTGGAGTGTCCTGGAGGGGGCCCAGAAATTAGCCAAAATACAGCTTAATATTGTTTTTTTTGCAAAATGGGAAAAAGATTGCTGCAGAAGAAAGTGTCTGTTTTTCTTTCATGCAAAAGGCATCAACCAAAGGTTTGTGGTGCTTAAATCACCATCTTCTCAGCTTTCAGGGACAGGCAGACCTTTGTCAGAAAACCAACATTTTTAATATAGTGTTGGCATTTTACTGGGACATAGCCTATTTTTCATATTCTTTGTGCTTTCAACCTCCTTCTGGTTAGTGGTAGAAATGGGTGTGAAACCCATAATGGATCACATAAAGCTATACATTTCTGAAAACTAGACAAAACCCTGAATTTAGGAAGGGGTCATTTGTGTAGATCCTTCAAGCTTTCTTTATAGAAACTAACAGTTGAAAATAGAAAATATTGAAATTGAGTTGAAAAAAACAGCCATTTGTGCCAATGTTTTCAGCTGTAACTTCTTAGTATGACAGGTTTTTGGTAGCAATATGCCGTTACATCCACTGGACCCTTCAGGTTGTAGGGATATATAGGACTTGTAGGTTCACCAAGAACCCGAGGAACCCAGAGTCAATAACTGAGCTGCGTCACCCCATTCTGGACATGCTGGTGCCACCCGGTTACTCAATTATCCGCAAAGACAGGCCCATACACAAGGTGGCGGCATAGCTATTATCCACAAAAGTGACCTCCACATCTCTAAAACCCCCACCTGCCTGTACAGCTCCTTCGAATGCCTGTCGATCAACATCAATTCTCACGGTCATAGTTCACGTCAATGCCATCTCCTCTACCATCCCCCAGGCAACTCCAACGAATTTAGAGCACAGCTGTCAGATCTGATCACCTAATCGGCACTTAACAGTGACAACAGCTTAATTTTGAGCGACCTCAACCTAAGATGGAACGATTCCAATAACCAGCTGATTCAATCTCTCAACACCCTTCTGCAAGACAACGATCTGATCCAACACTGCTCAGAGGAAACGCATTACAGAGGAGCGACCCTGGATGCCATCATTGCGAACAAAAATGCAGTATCGATTGACCACATCATCCCGGTGGACTGGTCAGACCACCACATCATTCTCTTTCATATCATCCACCGGCCCTATCCCGCCCACCCACTCAAGCCCCCCCTAAGTGGGTCAGGAACACCTCCAGAGTCCCTCGAGATAAGCTGGAAAAAGGACTCAGCACTCTCCTCCGGAACACAACAGAGTCCCTCTCAACCTCGGAACTCACCTCACTCTACCACTCCAACCTTGAGCTCGCCCGGGACCAGCTGGCACCTCTGAAACTAAAAAACCCAGAAGCATTCCCTCTAGGTCATGGTTCTCTACTGACATTAATGATGAAAGAAGACACCTAAGATCCTTGGAAAGAATCTGGAGACACGACCCCTCCGCCATCCATCGGGTCCAACTGAAGGCAGCACGCAAAAACTACTATACCCACATCAAAAGCAAAAAATCTTCCTTCTTCTGCTCTGCATTAGATAATGCCAAAAACCGCCCCAAAGAACTCTTCAACATCATCAGGAACCAAACCTCCATTCCTAAGGCAGCCAACTCAGGGGCGTCCAAGACACAGTGCGACAAATTCGCAAGCTTCTTCAATGAAAAATCGCCAAAATGGATCGCTCCTTCAGCTCGAGTCCTGCAACCAACGCCACCCCCACAATAACCCCGTCTATCCTCTGGTCTTCCTTCCAGCCGGTCAAGGAAGAAATGATAAGCAATCTTATCGCCACTGCAAAACCCTCATCTCACTCCCTCAATCAACTTCCCTCGAGAATGACCAAGGATTTGAAGCTCATTCTAGCCCCAATCTGGAGCAAGATCATCAATAGCTCCTTGAGCGAGGGCCACATCCCGGACTGCCTTAAACTAGGACAAGTCACACCTCTGCTGAAAAAACCTGGCCTTGACCTCATGGACATGAACAACTTCAGGCCAGTCTCGAACCTTCCGTTCCTAGCCAAAATTCTGGAAAGATGTGTGCTCTCACAATTAAACCAACATCTAGAGAATTCTAACCTACTGGATCCTCTCCAATCAGGGTTCAGGAAAGGCTGCAGTACTGAAACCGCAATCCTAAATGTTCTTGGTGATCTGCACATGTCACTCGACTCCAACCACTGTAGCCTTCTCATTCTCCTTGATCTCTCGGCTGCGTTCGACACAGTAGATCATACCCTCCTACTTAATGTCCTCCGAGAGAGAGCGGGCATCGAAAAGACAGTCCTAAAATGGTTCTCCTCCTTTCTTAACAACCGCACTCAAAGAAGAAAGATCAACAGCTTCGAATCAGACCCCCTCCCCCTCAGCAGAGGAGTCCCTCAAGGATCAGTACTCTCCCTACAACTCTTCAACATTTACATGGAACCCCTTACCTCACTTCTCAGGAAATCTAACATCCCCTTCCACCTTTACGCGGATGACTCTCAACTCTATTTAGAAACCACTTCGATCGCAGACATCCACAGATTAAATGCTACACTCTTGGAGGTCCAACACTGGCTCTCAGCCAACCACCTCAAACTGAACGAAGAGAAAACGGAAGTACTCCTAATCTCGAACAAGGATGAAAACCCACAAATAGTGGAATGGCTCAAAGCCTTAAATGCCCTCAATGTCTCTTTAACGCCAACGGACTCCGCAAAATCCCTAGGAATTACTCTTGACCCGAAACTGGTCATGAATAAGCACATCTCTAAAACCACCAGAAGCACGTTCATGAACCTGAAACTTCTCTATAAAATTAAACCCTTCCTCCCCCCCAAAGATCTGAAACAGGCCACGCAGGCACTTGTGCTCTCCAGAATTGACTATGGCATCGCTGTACTGACCGGAACAGCTAAGTCGCACTTGGGTCCTCTATCCTCCACCCTCAACGAAGCAGCAAGAATGGTCACAGGAACAAGGAAATATGACCACATCTCTCTGGCACTCAAAGAACTGAAATGGCTCCCAATCAACCAACGGGCCAACTTCCGCACAGCCTGCCTCACACATAAAGCCCTGCATACAGGCAAACTAGAATACCTAGCCTCCAAACTCAAAAGGGCGGGTCAATCCAGGAACCTCAGAAGCTCCAACACACTGCTACTCATCCCTCTGAAATCACAGAAACGCAATACCTCAAATAAATCCTTTGCAGGGAATGCTCCCAGGATCTGGAACGCCACCCCCACCACATCAGAATGACCGCCTCCTTCCCGCAATTCAAATCGCTACTCAAAGCCCTCTTCCTGGAACGCTCCACTGCTTAACCAGAACTACACGCCTATTGGTGAAATCCGATATCTCTCTTGATCTAGAGCCGATTGTTTCGCTCTTGAACTCCGTCCCATTTTTGCGGACAAGTTGTTGTTTTACAGACTCTATTTCCTACCTGTTGTTCCAGACTCCGGTTTTTCTATGTTTATTTTTCCTGTTGCATTCCTCTATTTGATGTGAAGCGCTCTGATACCCTCGGGTCCAGCCAGCGCTATACAAAACTTCAATAAATAAAAAAATAAAAAAATACATTTCCGAAATGGGAACAAAATATAGAGTTCATAAGCAGTGGTTTTTTGCACATCTCCAAAATTGTGGGTACACATACAAACATGTGAATTAGAGGCCATTCTTCAAAACCCCGTATTCCCCAAAGTCTTCCGATAAAAATGCTATCTCACTTGTGTGGGTAGGCCTAGCGCCCAGGACAGGAAACGCCCCAAAACGCAACGTAGACACACCACATTTTTACAGTGAAAACGAACCCTTTTTTTGCTAAGTGCCTAGCTGTGGATTTTGAACCCTAGGTCTGGCGGCACCTAGGGAAACATAGCAAACCTATACATTTTTTAAAACTAGACACCCAGGGGAATCCAGAATGGGGTGACTTGTGTGGCTCTCACCAGGTTCTGTTACGCAGAATCCCTTGCAAATCTCAGACTTAGTAAAAAAAACACATTTTACTAAAATTTCTGTGATGGAAAGTTCTTGAATCTGCGTGGATCCACAAACTTCCACCCACCCTGCATTCTCCATAGTCTCCCGATAAAAATGGTACCTCACTAGTGTGGGTGGGCCAAGTGCTCGCGGCAGGGAAGGGCCCAAAATGTTTTGTGGAGAAATCAAAATTACCTGTAACAAAACGACCAACCTGGTATTCCAAGGGGGGGGGGGCTCCTGGGTTTTTTTTTCCCGGGGCTCGGCGGCCATGTAGGGAAACCTACCAAACCCACACATTTCTAAAAACTAGACACCTGGGGGATTCCATAGAGGTATGGCTTGCGTCGACACCCAACATGTTCTCAAAATCCCCCACAAACCTCAAATTTAGCTGAAAAAATCAAATGTTTCTCAAGGTCCTGTTTGGGAAAGTTGTGGGATCATCAGGCTGACACAAATGTCCTACCACCCAGCGTTCCTCCTGGTCTCCCGATAAAAATGGGACCTCTCTTGTGTGGGTGGCCAAGTACCCGCAACAGGCAAGGGCCCAAAACATATTGTCATCAGAATGACCTATCACAAAACGACCAGGTTTTTAAAGGGGAGGCTCCTGGGTTTTTGGCCGTGGACTCAGCGGCCATCTAGGGAAGCCTACCAAAAGCACGCATTTCTGAAATCTAGACACCCGGGGAAGACCAGGAATGTATGGCTCGCTTGGACCTCCCAATGTTTTCCCACCCAGAATCCCCATGCAAACCTCACATTTAGCTGTGAAAAAAATCCACTTTTTCTCAAATTTCTATGAGGGAAAGCTGTGGGATCACCAGGCTGACACGCATTTCCTACCACCCAGCGTTCTCCTAGGTCTCCCCATAAAAACAGTACCTCACACGTGTGGGTGGGCCAAGTTCAGGTGCTTGGTACCAAACTGGACTCGGTTAAGATTGATGTTAACCTTCTGCGCACAGATCACGCTAAGACTAGTGAGAAAGTGAAGTCCCTGGACATCAAAACAGCTAGCTTGGTGGATGACGTCGCTGAAATGCAGAGAGGTCCGGGCCTTGCAAGCTGCACGGGAGGAGACCCGACGGCTGCTTGATGACTATGAGGGCCGTAATCGGCGCAACAACGTTCGCATCCTAGGTGTACCGGAAAAGGCGGAGAATCGTACACCTGATCTCTTTGTGGAAGAACTGATCCTTAAACATCTGAAGCCTAAGGGACTCAGCAAGTTTTTTACAGTGGAGAGGGCACATAGGGAGTGGAGAGGGCACATAGGGTTCCGGGCGGGCCACCGAAAGCGGGGGTGCCACCTAGACCCATGATTGCGAGGGTCCTGAATTCTCGGGACCGTGATGCCATACTCCAGGCCTCGCGGACGGATGGCCCGCTATGGTACGAAAATACTACTGTGTCCTTCTTTCCGGACTTTACGCAAGCTGTATAAAGGATGCGTCAGAGTTTCCTCCAAGTCAAACGGAGGATGAGAGACAAAGAGATGAAATACTCTATGCTGTATCCTGCTAAGCTACGAGTCGAAGCGAATGGGAAAACTTGTTTTTTTGACAATGCAGAGGTGGCATCGGACTGGTTGGACACTGTGATGGCTGATGGTGCTGAAGACCGACGTCAAGAGGCTGAGGACGAGCGGCAGGGCCCGGAATGAGAGACTTCTACACTGAACGATTCAATTGGTCTTTGGACACGGGGGTGGATATAACCTTTTCTTATTGTGTAACAGTACGGCTTTGGGCTAATACGTTTTTTCCTTAGGCATGATTCTCGTGGGGAATGGGTTTGGGGCTATGCGGCAGGCGCCTCCTCTTCCTACCTTTAGTTACCATTGTTGGGCAGGGCAACAGGCACACTGCGAGTTGGGGTTGGGGCGTTGTCCTAATGCAGGGGTGCAGGGAGGGGGGGAAGAGCTTTGAGCGAGGGGGGGGAGTTGTTTGTTTCTTTTCTGTTTCGGTTTTGTTTTGAATTGCATTGGGTGTTGGCGGATGTGAATGTGCGTATCTGGAGTGGGGTGAATGTCTTGCTCTAATCACGGATCGGGGATCCGGGTGTTGAGTTGGAACTTGAATGGTTTGGGGGACAAAATTAAGAGAGGTATGGTTAGTCAGCTAATCAGGCGTCATTTACCAGATGTGGTACTTCTGCAGGAGACGCATTTTGTGGGTAACCGTTGTATGGCCCTTCATAGAGGGGGATATAAACTGATCGCGCATGCGGGGTTCATGACTTGCTCTAGGGGAGTTGGAATTTTGGTGAAGAGGGCCTTCCCATTTGAGATTCAGGCTATGTGGTCGGATCAGCGGGGCAGATATTTGGGTGGCTCTGGGAGGATCGGGGGTAAAGCTGTCACCTTTCTCTCGATCTATGTTCCCCCGGGCCTCCAGTCTGACACCTTTAAGGATCTTGCCAAGGTCTTTCTCTCTCTCCCACTTGGTCTTCTTGTTCTTGGTGGAGACTTTAACACCGTTGTCGATGGTAGTTTAGACCGTACCCCGCCGAGATCACTCCCTCCATCGCGTCAGTGGCTCCCCGAATTTTTGGATTCTTTGGGTCTGGTTGATGTATGGCGTCTCTTGAATCCTGTACTGCGGAGTTATACACATCTCTCGGCGGCACACAGCTCTATGTCGCGGCTTGACTATATTCTGTTGCCTGCGGCTATGGCAGACACTATCAGGGAGGCGCGTCATTTGGGTAGGGGTGTCTCCGATCACTCCCCAGTTTGGGTCCGAGTTGAGGTGGGTAGAGTTGCGCCTTTTTAACGCCTGGCACCTTCGAGAGCCCGTCATTAGGAAGGAGATATGCAGGGCTTCGGAACAGTATTTTCAGCATAATCAGGGTACAATGGATTCTGCGTAGACGCTGTCGGAGGCCTATAAGGTTGTTCTACGCGGGGATGCTTTGTCTCTTATTGCTGGTAAGAAAAAGAGACATCTGGCGGAGATTAATACTGTTGAGGCGGAGGTTGTCGACTTGGAAGAACAGGTTGCCAGTGGTGCGTCTGTCGAGAATCAGCATCAGTTACACCTCAAGCAGGACGAGTACCATAGGCTGTCTAGGGAATCGGCAGTGACGCAATATAATGATGTCCAGAGTAGGATTTATGAGCATGGCGAAAGGGCTGGCAAGCTCATAGCGTGGCTGGAGCGTGGAGAGCGCGCCTCTCGGTTGGTACCGGAGCTTGAGAGTGACGGTCCTGAGGCTCTCACAGATCGTCAGATGATAGCAGATTCCTTTGGCTGCCACTATAAGAGTGTCTATGCTTCCTCTGACGTATATACTGGCGCTGAACAGGCTGAGATGATTAGGGATATTATTATGCCTAGTTTGTCTGAGGAAGACCGGAAATATACGGATTCCGCTATTACTGATGACGAAATAGTGGGAGCCATCCAGAGCATTAACTCGGGTAAGGCGACAGGTCCTAATGGTATTCCGATTGAGCTCTATAAATTGAATGCTTACAAAATTGCACCGCATATTAAAGCCATGTTTATTGAGAGTAAAGAGTCTGGTAGCCTCCCCTATGATCAGCGGATTGGGAATATCGTCGTTATCCACACGCCAGGTAAGCCCCGAACCTCCCCCTCTTCCTATAGGCCTATTTCTTTGCTTAACGCGGAACCCAAGATTTTGGCCAAAATACTGGCGATCAGGTTGGTCAAGGTGATCTCCATTTGGTACATCCAGACCAGTCGGGATTTATGCCATGCCGCAACACTGCATTGAATCTTCGGCGTTTACACGGAGTGCTGGGTAGGGCCCGTGATTTGTTGCAACCCGCTGTGTTGGTGTCCCTAGACGCCACCATGGCCTTTGATCGGGTCGAATGGTCGTACCTATTCGTGGTGTTGGAGAAGCTGGGTTTCGGGCCTGAGTTTATTGGATTGAAGGACTGGGTTATTTAAGACCCAGCGGTGCCAGGGGACAACACCTGAAACCTTCGTGGGTAACCTGTTCCGGCGTACAAATGACAGAGACACGGGACACTTCCTTCGGCGTCAAAGATTCGAGGTTTATTTACTGCAGGGAACACAGAAGTCACGTGAAGTACACAGCAGGTATGTTCGCGGGATCTGATTCAATTTGGTACTGTGGATCGCTCCTTTTTATACAGTTTTCGCTCATAGGTTAACACGGTACACAAAGGTTTACAACTTGGCTCCCATCATTATCCCCAAGAGGGGTCGCTTTGATATATTCAAGGTCCGGAACATAAGTACAGAAACATTTGGTGGTTCCCAACTGTAAAAACCCATCTTCCCACCATTAGTACATTCCAATCGGCAGTAAACAGATCGAAGAAGGAACGGAGACAGGTGTAGAGGAAGGCAGAAACAGTGGGGAGATCGGAAAAGGGTGTAAAAGGGGTGGTATCGGGAAACACGAGCTGCAGGCATCAAAGGGACGTGCCTAATGAGATGCATGGCTGAGACAATAGATCAGCACGGCAAGATGTGCCTCAAGCGGGGCCATCTGCCTTACAGTATCATCCCCCTCATCATAAAGACACTTTCAAAGGAAACGTGTCTTCCGCAAGAGTCTTGGGAATCCCAGGGTCGCGAAGCGGACAGCGTCCGTTCGCTGGCTACTTGAGGGCAAGAGACAAAATGGATGCCATATCTAAGATGGAACCCGTGGGTATAGATATAGAAACCCACGAAACAGACGAACGGTTTAGGTTAACACAGCGAAACTGCGTACACCCACTAAACTCGTCATTTGCGGTTCATAGATACCAGACTCGACCATATTCGTGCGAGTCGGAAACACCACTTACGATCGTCACGGAACCTCAGACGCTCCTTTTGCCCTCATGTAGGCAAGCACTAGTCGGAATCATATTCGATATTCATCAGACCATCTAGATGTTGCTGCAACATTACTCTGTCCAACTGAGCTCCCTTGGTAACAGGCGGCTGTCTTATACACGTCGTAGCACAGAGGCCACATAAGGCAGGACCACACTGCACACAAAGGCAACACGTGAACAGAAACGCCACAACAACTCCGATGATCATCAGAATCTTCCAACCCCAGGTCGACATCAGGCCCCAAAACCACCCAAGTAGCGTCCAATACCCTAAGTCCACGTGTATGGACTCCGAGATCTTATGCAACTTTGAGATGGCTTGATAAACAGTCGGAGCGTTATCTGGAATGAAAATGCAGCAGCTCGAATGGATCACCTTACATACTCCACCTCGATCTGCTAAGACCACGTCTAAAACCATACGGTTTTGTAACGTCATAAGCCTATCCGCCTGAAGTTCTGTGGTGATATTACCAAGGGCACTGGCAGTGATATTAGCTGTCGATTCCACCACTCGAGTCAATTGTCTCAGGTTCCTACTATTAATCATAGGTCCCCAAAACGGGAGGAAACCCTTGAAGAAGTCTCCTGCCTCTTGACCGGCAGTGTCCTCTTCGCTAATCACGCCTCTCACAACTCTAGTCTTGTGATAGTCTGCATCAACAGTGAACGTCGGAGGCAACAGATTTGCGATATAACATGAGCCCACAAAGTCGGAGGGCAACCATGTATACGCACGATCATGGCAGACAAAGTATGTACCCTTGGCAGCCAGAAACACAGGGGACGAGACCATCGGCAGGATATAAGTCTCGGAGCAAGCACTCTCTCCAAGACGAGCTCTCGATCTTTGACCACGACCCAATAAACAGAAGTTACCAAGGTGGGGTACGACCCATATCGGAGGCGAGCTCCTAAGCTGCTTTTCACCAGTGAGCACACTATACTCGACCTTACTCAGGACCCTATAGGCTTGTACCTCTTCTTCTGGAATGAGCGACGGTTCATAGATATCCCTATCTAAATCGTCTATCGCTATAGCCAAAGGCTTGTGGTACGAACCAGGACCAGAGTAGGAAGAACGTGGCTCTCGATTGGGGTAGGAATCTAGTGCACTTCGAAACATTGTTTGAAATGCTCGAGCTGAACCCTGGGAACTATAAGGAAGAACCAGATATGGAATTCCCTTATCCGTGGTATGTGGCATCAACCCGCACACCCAACAATTTGTGGTATTGACCACCAACTGATGCTGATGAAGGAGCTGAATAAAGGAATTATTTCTGAATTCCGCACGTCTAGCCTGTTCGTGTTCAGGTAAAATGTGGAAAGAATGAGGGGATACAGTGGAGGTAGGTTTGGGTTCAGGAGTAGGATTAGGTAAGGCAGAGGGTAGGAAGTACGGTATCATATAATACACCCCACCCGCCAATAGCGAAGAAAGAACCAAAAACAGAAGGAACACTTGAAACATAAAACATTTGGTACGAGTGATCTGTTGCAGTTTAAATCTTTGCGCCTGAGCTTCTTCCAAATCCAGCAGCTTCGAAAACGCCATCCCCTAAAACCGTCCGCAACGTTTCTTGACGCACTTTGTTCTGTGCAGTAGTAGTCAATCCCCAGGAGTTCCCAGGAACCGACGGTCTTTGACCTTGTGCCAAGACCTACTAACCAGAAGGAAGTACACGCGCGGCCCTACGGTAAACCTGGATGCAAGGTATCTTATTCACGAATATATATACACAAAATCTCTAGCTGTGGAAGTAAAACACATATATGGAACGAAACTCAATATTTACAAAAATAATCACAATTATACGGGTGTTCAGACTGATCGTGGCAAATAGGATAATGTAGATGTCGAGGGACAGAAACGAAATTTTTTATTAGTCTTTGGTGCTGGACCTCAAAAAGTATCGAGTTTTCCCAGGACGTGTCTGTTCGTCAAACAAGGGATCCGATGCGGGGACAGAGTTCTGTCGATCAGTCGATTGTTTCGATCTTGAGTCTTGCGATGACAAATGTTCAGCAATATCTTTCTGCTGCACTGAGGATTCTCCAGCAGGTTCAGCGTCGCTAAAAGGTACAAAAGTCTGGAATTTCTCCATTTCAGATGAAGCAATGCCTTTCCTCACCCACGAGTCCGCCGGTAAAGGTATAGGTACCTTCTTCGTATGGGTGGCATGCACCCAGTTCTTGCGTCCTTCCAAACGGACAGCGGTTCTCGTGGCAAGGAGGACTTGAAAAGGTCCAGTAAAACGAGGTTCAAGATTCTTCTTGCGAGCAAAATTGCGAGTAACCACCCAGTCTCCTGGTTGGAGCTGGTGGCCTGGACCCTCCGTCTGCGTCGGCAGTGCTTCGTAAACCTGTTGGTGAATTAACCTCAGTTTAGCAGTCAGATCATGAAGATAGTCAATCAACATTGGGTACTCAAGATTAGAAAACACACTAGGTCTAGGGACCCCCCAAACATTCGCAGGACGGCCGAACACTATTTCGTAGGGACTGAGCCCTACTCGGGAGTGTACGGTCGCCCTTGTTGACAACAAAGCTAGAGGAAAAGCGTCAGGCCACGAAAGACCAGTCGTAGCCTGAATCTTAGCCAGTTTGAGTTTAAGGGTGCCATTATACCCTTCAACCAAACCTGCTGACTGGGGATGATTGGCGCTATGGAATTTTTGATTAATTCCAAGGCCTGTACACACACTCTTCATCACACTCCCTACAAACTCACTTCCGTTATCAGACCATACAATTCGGGGCATTCCATACCGAGGAAAGTATTCCTTCAGTAGGATTTTCGCAGTCGACAGGGCAGTATTGTCTTTAAGAGGGTAGGCTTCGATCCATCGGGAGAATGCGCAAACCACAACTAAAACGTATTTCAGGTTATTGCATCGCTCCATATGGATGAAGTCTAGCTGGATTACTTCAAAGGGATATGAAGGGGGAGCAAAATGGCCAGGAGGTGTAGGGGTTCCCTTACCAGGATTGTACAACATACATACCATACAATTCTTCACCAATCTCTCAGCACACTTCGTAATACCATCATTCTTCCACACAGGGGACAACAATTTACAAATGCCTTTCGCACTAATATGTGCTAACCTGTGTGCCATTGTCACAACGGCTAGCACATACGCGTCTGGCAACATCCACCTCTTGTGCTCTGACAAATCAATCCAACAACCATTCGCATCCAACTTTCCCGTACACTCTTTCCACTTCGCCTTTTCAGTCTCGGTGGCCTCATTCTGAATCGTTTTCACACTTTGGATAGTATCCTCACACATACTAGTCTCTGTAGGCCACCTAACCGAACTCGTCACATACATTCTAGTGCTAAGGTTCCGGGCAGTCTCCTTAGCAGTCTCGTCCGCAAACGCATTACCACGGCCAACATCATCCGTCACCTTACGATGCGCACTACATTTAACAATCGCTACCTGCTTAGGCAACGTAAGTGCATCCAAAAGATCACTCACAAGCTGTCCGTGCTGAATCTTTGTACCATGTGACGTCATAAAACCTCTCTCTCTCCACAATCGTCCAAAGCTATGGGCGACGCCAAAAGCATATTGGCTGTCGGTAAACACATTCACTCGTTTCCCTTTCGCCAACACACACGCTCTAGTTAAGGCAATCAGCTCTGCAGCCTGGGCAGAGTTCTGATTCAATCTTGCAGCTTCCACAACAGTATTCAAAGTTACCACAGCATACGCAGTCGTCACATCACCATTCGGCAATTTAAAACATGAACCATCCACATACAAAGTTCCATCGGGATCTTCCAAAGGAGTGTTTTTAAGGTCCACACGACCTTTTGTTTCCTCCTCAGTCCTTAAGTAACAGTCATGAGCTGTTACTTCATCTGACTCCAAACTGATTGGCAATAGAGTCGCTGGGTTTAGGACATTACAACGTTTTATCTGAATATGACTTGCCAGCAGCGTCAACTCGTACCCTGACAACCTCGCACTCGTCAAGTGCTGGGTTTTCGTACGATTCAAAAGAGTGTCAACTGCATGCGGAACCATCACCGTAAGCATATTATCCATGACCAATCCTGCTGATTGTCGGATGGACACCGCAGCTGCCGCTGTTGCTCTCAAACAACTTGGCAATGCTCTAGCTACCGGATCCAAGGTCGAGGAAAAATATGCACATGGACGCTGCTTATCACCAAAAGGTTGCGTTAAGACACTCAACGCACAACCTTCCCTCTCGTGAACGTATAATGTAAACGGCTTGCTGTAGTCAGGAGTACCTAACACAGGAGCCGAACATAATGCGTCACGTAGTTCAGAAAAACTTTTCTGACATTCTTCCGTCCATGGTAAAGGAGTTGGAACATCCTTGCACGTAAGAGCCACCAATGGTTTCGCTAGTAGTGAAAAATTCGGGATCCACTGTCTGCAGTAGAACGTAATACCTAGAAAGGCACGCACATCTCTTTGAGTTGTTGGCACAGTCATTCGCGCAATCGCTGCAATTCTCTCTGGGGTCAACCTTCTTCCCTCCTTTGACAATAAGTGACCTAGATAGGTTACTTCTTGACAACAATATTGAAGTTTAGAAGGAGACACCTTATGATGTAAGTCACAGAGATGTTGCAACAACGACACCGTAGCGCTTTTGCAGATGTCCTGAGTATCCGCAGCCACCAATAAGTCGTCGACATATTGGATTAAAGCTGCACCAGCCGGCAACACAAATGCATCTAGTTGGCCCTTTAAGGCTTGACTATATATCGATGGACTTTCACAGTAGCCCTGAGGAGCACGTTTAAACCGGAAGCTGCGACCACCAAGAGAGAAACCGAAAAGGTCTCTGCTTTCCTCAGCAATCGGTATACTGAAGAACGCATTCTTCAGATCGATCACTGAAAACCAGGATGCCGAAGCTGGAATCAGAGTCAGTAGCGCCGTGATGTCAGGCACAACAGGGAACTGAGGAATCACGATTTTATTTACCTCCCGTAAATCGATAACAAAACGATAAACGGGTGGTTTCGAAGGATCAGTACGCTTCAAAATAGGCAGCACAGGGCTGTTGCACACGTTTCCCCGAGTCTCCTCAATAACATCTTTCTCGATCAGGTCATAGATGATCGCCAACAGTGCCCGTTCACCATCAAGGGAGATTCGATACTGGGGAATACGTCGCACATTAGATTTCAAGTGAACGACATACGGGGAAATATCAAGCAGGCCCACGTCATTGGGACCTGTTGCCCACAAAGATGCAGGAAGAGAACTCAATTCCGGTGGAAGTTTATCGAGAGACAAGTACATTGGAGAGACAACTTTCTCACCCAAAGTAAGCTTTACTCCCGCAGGAGAACAGTACAAAGTCGCATACAAACGTTTTAGCAAATCCAGTCCCAAAAGATTTTCACCACAACCAGCGGTCAAAATCAAAGGAGCTTTGAGCTCACATGGCCCAATTGTAAGAGGCAAAGGGCACGAAACCGGATTGCTAACAGGGGCGCCAGAGAATCCAACGGAAACATTTGTTAAGCCAGACAAAGGTGCGCCAGGGAGTTTCGAATGCATTATGGAACTTTTCGCTGCACCAGTGTCCAACAGAAAAGGCTCAACGACGCCCGAGGTGGCAACTGCGACGTAAGGCCCTCTCTGATCAACCGGAACTGATACTACTCCCTCTCCTTGTCTACGGCTGTCCTAGTAATTACCATCGTCAGCATCCTGATCGACGTAATAATCATCTACATTGTACTGCGCGGATCATCCTTGCGATGATCCACGTTGATCAAAACAATTATTGGAATTTGACGAATTGTCTGAACAGTCATTTTGAGCACCACGACCCCTACCACGTGATGTCTGCTGAGAACCACCACGACCTCCTCTAGATATGTTACCACTATTACGCTCATTGAGGGCTGGACAGTTGAATTTTAGATGACCCTCCTGTCTACAGTAGGCACACTGGTTGTACCCTAACGAAGCTCTTTGCGACGAGGAGTCATTTCGCGATTGCGACCTACTAGATTGCGACTGCGATCGATTACGTTGTTACGAATCATTTTGATTCGAACGCGGAGGATACGCTTGCTGCAACAACACCTTAGTTTTGAGTTCTTTCGTCTTTTTATCGGCACGGTCAGTCTCTTCTTTCTCCCTATTCTCGTAATACTGTGCCGTAGCCAATATTTGAGCAGAAGTAGAGACAGCCCACGCACTCTCAGAATTTTTCAATTTGTTGCTCAAATCGGGTAATAAGTTAGAGACAAATTTATCCACAAACAACCGCTGACCACCCTCGGTACCCATATCCTGACCACTATGGTCGATGAACGCTTCCTCAAATCTCGTAAAGAAGTCAGAGACACTCTCGTCCTTCTTCTGTCGGCAAGCTGACAACTTGTCCCAGTTCACCCTCATAGCTGGCATAAGTGTTTTCATCAAGGTAATGATTCTCTGAGGGAGAGCAGTAATAAGCTGTTCAGGCTTAGCCCCACCAATTTGTCGTGTGTCTGCCGCAGTAAGAGCAGCCCAATCACCACCCAATTCGTTTGCATGATCCTCCTGACGAATCTTGGCCCATACCGGCCGCGGTACGACATTACCAAACAGCATATCGATATCGGCAAGATTCATTATCGTAGCGTCAACGAGCTGCGATAATTCCTTATAATACCCTGCAGGATTTTTGCGAGGGTCAGGCAAAGATTGCTTCACCTGTAAAACTTCTGATCGTTTCCATGGGAGATGTATCCATACTCTCTGGAAATGTGGCAGGATCGGCGGAACTTGAGCAGCATCACCTGGCATCCACACTGGTGGAACTTCGCGCATGGGAAACTGGCCAGATGCATCTAACTGTCTCTCAATATCCTCAACAAACAATGCTTGAGGCATCATGGAGGGGCGAAGAGCTAATAATTGTTCAACAGCACGTCGGACATTAGTACCTACTATCATTCCGCTCGAAAACTGGAGCTGTAGGTTGGTCAAGGCAGTTAATACATCGTCCGATGCATCTGCCGATATTTGGTCACGCAAAGCTTTGCACATTTCCTCAAAAACATATCTTTGTGTCGGTATATTGAATTGACAAAACGTATTCAAAACCGAACGTGGAGGATTCCTATAGGGGTGCAGCATCCATGACATCGCCATATTGTACAGCGCAGCACGTTCCCTATTACCAGGAAGCTGGCTACGTCTTTGTGGACCGTCCGAACCAGCGGACTCAGAAATAGGCCCAAGAGGATTAACAAAGTTGGCAGCAACTGAAGGGGTACGACGTCGGGTAGATGGAGAAGTATACGATAGGGTAGTAACAAGAGAAGAATCGGGAACAGAAGACGCAGCAGGAGTAAGTAGAACGGGAGCAGTAGCGGGAGCAGGAGTATGAGGAAGTACAAGAGGAGGAGCAGTAGGAACAGAAGTAGGCAAAGGAATAGGAACAGTCGGTGGAGCAGGTTGAGGAACGGGTTGAGGGGCAGGCACAGGAGCAGGTACAGGGGGAACCACAGGAGCTGCGGTACCCTGTGCGTACGGAGGTGGTGACTTCATAAGATAGGACATTAAAGGATCCTCAACTAATTCCTCTATCTTACCCGACTCCGTTGGCAAAGCGGGGTAACATTTATCTATAGACATACGCTGAAGCCTATCAAAAACTTCCTTTTCCTTTTCCTCCTTATCACGCTGAAACTGCTCTGCTTTCTTTACAATGGTAGCAACACCATCTCTGTGATTACGTTTTGTCTGTCTGATTTCTTTCCGTCTGGCTTCTTTGCGCCATAACCGAAAGGCGTCAAACATGGCCGGCCTTGACTTTTTCTTAAACAATTTAGCCTCGAGATTATCTAGAATCGGGGTCTCGAAACTACCATGAGGTGGCCAACTAAGGACACCATCTTTTTTGGTATAGCGAATCCAATATTCATTAAAGGTAATTGGACCTAACCCATGTTTGCTGTAAAGCTCATAAGTGGGAGTTCCAACCGGAGGTATCGGACACGAGTCCTCCAGTCGGGAATCCGTACCACAACGTCTAAAACAACTGAACAAAGTACTACGACCAGGCATCTTGCACACTAGCCGAGTTTCACAAACTTCAAGGGTTACGGGATTTACCAAGTCCCAGCAAAGAGCAAAAACCCTCGGTTTTTGGCGGCTGCAGTCGTCAAATATTACAACGAAGAACCAAGTACGAAGAACCACAAATGCAATGGAACCATGCAACAACTAAGCAACCACAACCAGGAACTTTGGGAGCGACCCACAAATACTTAACTCAAAGATCGATGGCGTCACCAGGAAGGCCCGTCAATCGTCTCGCTGTACCAAGGTCTACGCCGGGCGCCAAAACAGGTCTACAGTCAGGGCAGCAGTCCGTCGCAGCCGTCAGGAGGCGGGAATCTTCGCGGGAAAGGTCGTCGGGCCACTTGTTTCGACAACAGGATCGATGAAGCGGGGTGCACCTTCCCTCGGAGATTTCACACGAAGTTCCTCACGATCGTCGGGCTTGGACCGGTACCACTGATGCAGCCCCACGTGGGCGCCAACTGAAGGACTGGGTTATTTAAGACCCAGCTGTGCCAGGGGACAACACCTGAAACCTTCGTGGGTAACCTGTTCCGGCGTACAAATGACAGAGACACGGGACACTTCCTTCGGCGTCAAAGATTCGAGGTTTATTTACTGCAGGGAACACAGAAGTCACGTGAAGTACACAGCAGGTATGTTCGCGGGATCTGATTCAATTTGGTACTGTGGATCGCTCCTTTTTATACAGTTTTCGCTCATAGGTTAACACGGTACACAAAGGTTTACAACTTGGCTCCCATCATTATCCCCAAGAGGGGTCGCTTTGATATATTCAAGGTCCGGAACATAAGTACAGAAACATTTGGTGGTTCCCAACTGTAAAAACCCATCTTCCCACCATTAGTACATTCCAATCGGCAGTAAACAGATCGAAGAAGGAACGGGGACAGGTGTAGAGGAAGGCAGAAACAGTGGGGAGATCGGAAAAGGGTGTAAAAGGGGTGGTATCGGGAAACACGAGCTGCAGGCATCAAAGGGACGTGCCTAATGAGATGCATGGCTGAGACAATAGATCAGCACGGCAAGATGTGCCTCAAGCGGGGCCATCTGCCTTACAGTATCACCCCCCTCATCATAAAGACACTTTCAAAGGAAACGTGTCTTCCGCAAGAGTCTTGGGAATCCCAGGGTCGCGAAGCGGACAGCGTCCGTTCGCTGGCTACTTCAGGGCAAGAGACAAAATGGATGCCATATCTAAGATGGAACCCGTGGGTATAGATATAGAAACCCACGAAACAGACGAACGGTTTAGGTTAACACAGCGAAACTGCGTACACCCACTAAACTCGTCATTTGCGGTTCATAGATACCAGACTCGACCATATTCGTGCGAGTCGGAAACACCACTTACGATCGTCACGGAACCTCAGGGTGGGTGCGCCTGCTAAACACTGCCCCTTTGGCTCTCGTCGTTGTGAACAATTGTCAATCCGGTGATTTTGCATTGGAGAGAGGGACGCTGAAGGGATGTCCTCTGTCGCCCCTTTTGTTTGCATTGGCGCTGGAGCCGTTGGCGGCTTGGGTCAGATGGGATAGGTCTGTACGTGGGCTGCAGTGGTCCCCGGATTGGGAAGACAAGATTTCGCTTTATGCCGATGACGTGCTTCTCTATCTCACTTCGCCTAGATCCTCGTTGCTTCTCTTTCTTGACATTCTCAGAGTGTTTGGTGAGTACTCGGGCTTTGCTATCAATTGGGCGAAGTCTGTATTGTTAGTGTTGTCGGGAGACCCGCCGGTGATTCCACAGGCCTGCCCTCTCCAAATTGCTACTACGGGCTTTGTGTATTTGGGAATTTATATTACCTTGGACGCCAGGACTAGATATGTGGAGAACTTGTTGCCGCCGCTGGTTAAACTACGTACTGATGTTGAGCGTTGGAGGGCATTGCCTCTGTCTCTCCTGGGCAGAGCGGTATTGTTTAAAATGTTGGCGCTTCCTCGGTTTTTATATGCTCTCCAAAATGCTATGGACCCTGTGCCTGCTAAATACTTTAAGGAGGTGGAGGCGCTTCAGAGGCTGCTTTTATGGGATGGTAGACCCCGCATCGCCTATACTAAACTCACCCTGGCCTGGTATGATGGAGGTATCGGGCTCCCTGATCTGAAGAAATACTATTGGGCCTCCCAGTTGGCGGCTATTAATCAGATAGTGTATGGCTTGCCAGGAGAACCTGGGTACTCCATGGATCGTAGTCAGTCGCCCGGGGGAAACTTCCTTCGGGCCTTGTATAATCGGCCGGGACGGTTTTCACTCGTGGGTCCCACCTCACATGCGGTGAAGATTTGGCATGCGGCTAGCAGGAGTTTGGGATGGGAGGGGAGATTGACTCTCGCTACCCCTCTCTTTAGCTCCGCCAAATTGGGCAATCTGTGGACCACCAAAGGATTTGACAAGTGGGAGTTGATTGGCATTGGTCAGATTAAGGATGTCTGGGGGAAAGGGGAGGTACTGTCCTTCGAGGCGCTCCCGCAGAGAAATCACCTTCATAGTACTGAGCTGTTTCGTTACCTACAGGTCAGGCATGCCCTCCTCTCCCATGTGTTACCGTGAGACACCCTTCCCGAGGCCTCCCCTCTTGAATATCGTGTATTGGATGGGCATATACCAGAGAAAACTATTTCTCTGATTTATCGAAAGTTGATTAATCACATGGAAGACCCTTTGGGATCTCTCAGGGTGGCGTGGGTTGCTGATGGTTAGGAGATAGTTGATGAGGATTGGGTTGAGGCTGGGTCATCCACTAGGGTAGTGGCGATACAGTGAGATTGCGTCTGGTGCAATTGAAGATTCTACATAGATCGTATGTTACGGGTCCGGGTCTGGTGAAGATGGGATGGAGTACGAATGGCGAATGCAGGAGAGGCTGTGGTGAGGTTGCGACGTTTTTGCACATACTGTGGCACTGCGATAGTGTTCAGAGCTATTAGCGCGCCACTCATGATACGTTGAAGGAGGTCCTGGGCTGCGAGGTACGATTGGAAGCGCGCAGATGTCTTTTGTATATCTGGGAACCCACTGATCTTAATCAATACTTAAAGCGATGGGTTACTCTGGCCTGCATGATTGCGAAGCGCAATATAGCACAGCTCTGGGGAGCCGCGCAACCGCCGCAGCACACCAAATGGGTCCAGGATCTGGACTGGTGTATGTTCAGAGAGCGTGCTGTGTATGTTGCGAGGGGCTGCCCTGAAAAATGGATAAAAGTTTGGGGACTGTGGATGTTTACCGGGGCGACATCTGTGCTCCCCCAGCCGGGCGGTCTGATTTGGACACTCAGGACTCCCCTTGATTCTAAGTTCTATACTATTCTGTGTATCATATACTGTTTGCGAGACTTCCTCTGTTCCGAGGACTGCAGAAATAATGTCGATGTACCCCAATGCATTTGTTAATTTTGTTTCATTGTTTATTATATATCAATAAAAAGAAATATAAAAAGAAAAAAAATAGTGGCAGTTTTGAGGTTGAGGCAGCAGTCAGTGAGGAATCCTAGACACTGTGCACCGTCAGATAGCTGATTAATGAAAACATAGAATTTCATTGCTGTTGTACTTGAGCTTTTCTGCTGGCAATGGCAATCAGGACAAACTCCTTTTTCAGGGGATTGGATTTTAAAAGAGTCTTAGACTTCCAGGCATGTATGTGTGAGCGGTCATCCTTTGTATGGTTTATGTTGTTTCTAGATGAGAACTTCTTGCAGAAGTGCAAAGCATTAGTGAGGCGACACTTAGAATTGTTATGCTTTTATAATGATCACCTTGTACTCTTTATGGAAGATTTGCATACTCCGATTCTTTACTACCTATTTCCTTGGCAAAAAACTGTAAAGGGCAACTTGAATATAGGATCTGAAAGGTTCAATTTGTAGTTTGAACTTCAAGACTGTAGGGTTGTGTATTTTGGGGCTTTCTGTATCTAACTTAAAAATCAGTTTAACATTTTTTTAAATTGCCATTCTCCAAGCCTTGCTGCCAAACATAAGGGCTGCACCGTTTGGACTTTATATTATAACAGTTGCTAAGATTTTAAATTGATTTGAACTTCATATTTGTGGAGGGGCCCAGTCGGTATACCAAACATAGCTCTGACAGCTGCATTCAGTGAAGGGCAGTTCCATTTCTCTGAAAAGTCATATCAAAGGAGATCCAGTCTTTTTTTGTATTGTTTATTTGAAAGTGAAAAATAGAATAGTTACATCAGTAATTACAATATAAAACATAATAACCTTGTTAAACAGTATAATCAAAATTCCATAGAGGTGGAGTAATGTCATGAAGCACACATATGTTTCTAATCTGGCCTCACAGCGAGAACATGTAGATCTGTTCGACACCCTTATTTGAATAGCTTATCTGGGCCGTGGAGATTAAAAGATGGATACCCCATTGCAGAGATCAAATTGCCTGTCACTACAATATTTAGCTTATCCGTCCAATAAGCTGGCTATGTTGCTATGTCATCTGACCTAAAACCATTAAAAAGAGAAAAGCCTGATAATAATAATTGAATGTTATTGAACATTATTTCCTTTGGGGTTTTATTTCAAGACCCCAAATCCATTATTTTCTATTGGAGGGTGTTGCAATTCCAGTGGTTGGCCTTATGTAGTGATGGACTTACTACAAAGTGTAAGTTACTACAAAAGTTCCAGTTTGTGAATACAGAAAAGTAGTAAACTTACTTAAAAGTGCAGCTTGTGAATCAGTAAGTCCACCTCGAGATGACAATGAACCTCCTAACATCCTTGGGGTTCTTAATCAACGAGCCAAAGTCACACCTAACTCCTCACAAACTCCCTTTTATAGTAGCTGTCTTGAATATCATGCACTTAAGGGCCTTTCTCCGTCTTATTGAGTCTATGACATTTGGGCTGTGATCCCGATGTTTCCGTCTTGATCCTAGATCTCGGTGAGTGCAGCTCTAAGTATTTTTTTTATCTGTTGGCCTCATGCACCCTGCTAGTCCACTTTGCCGTTGTCATATGTGAGTTGTGTAGTGGGATCCAGCACCAAGGAACCTTTTAGATATCATCTAGGTTTGGGAGAAGACTGCACTTGGTCTGCAGTGGTGGTTGCCCAACTGCAGCTTAACCAGTGGCAGACCCCTCTCCCTTTCAATCCCTGGCTGATGGTGGTGACAGAAGCTTACTGCCGGGTTGGAGAGGTCGCTTGGAAGCGGCTGAGATCAGAGAACTCTCGTCTCCAGCATAAACCCAGCTCCACATCAACCTGTTGGAGTTGCAGATCATTCACCTGGTGTTCATGGTCTTCCTGGTGTCTATCAAGGGAAGTGTGGTGTAGGTTTCCACAGACAACACCACAACCACATGATCTTAAAATAAGCAGGATGGAGCGGAGTCCTGCATCCTGTGCCACAGGGTGCTGCCCCAGTGGAGATGGCTGGAGCTTCAGGGCTTTTTGCTGATCATGAACAACCTGGTGTAATTTTTAAACACAAGGTCTAATAAGCTCAGCTGCCCATGCCTGGTGAATCACGAATGGTGTTTACACCCCGAAGTGGCAACAGGTATCTTCCGACAGTGGTGAGAAGTCTGCCAGGATCTATTCACCAATATCAAGAATGTGCAGTGTCAAAACTTCAGCTCATTGGATTTCTCTTCAAAAGAAACATTCAGGTTAGAGTGGAGCATTGGACTCCTCTTGCTTCCTCTCTGCTCCAAGTTCTGAAAAAGATCAGGAATGACTGGGCACCAGTCATCCCATGGGGCTTCGGATTAGGCCAGGAGAGTATGGTACCCGGAACCTCTGGGCTACAACATCTCTCACTTGATTAGTTTGCTGCTTAAGAAGGATCTGCTGTCATAGCAGCAAATCTAGCTCAAAACAAGTGTAGAAATGGTGACCATTGGCGGAAGCACCATCGCCCCACCCCGCCACGTTTGGACATGGGAGGGTGGGACCAAACAACTGCATTGGATGGCAGTCATTTGCTCCCCATGGCTTTCAGCTTGTGCGGCCCAGATATCGCCCCCGAATAGAGGAGCGAGGGAAACAGCGAAGCTGGAGACGGGTCACAGCCCGCAGCTGAGTCGGGAAGGCTCGTGTTAAGTTCCTGCAGGTGTTGCTTTCCCAGCGGCTCGGGAGGGCCACAACGAGCGGCTCTGGGCTGCATAGATGAGTGAGGCCTGCTTTCTTGCTGATGCTTTTTGGGGCATCAGCGGCGTCCAGACCCAGGAGACAGAGAAGATTAATTTCCACCTGTGATGGCCCCCAGATATCTCACCTTGCGTTAGTGCGTGAGCGCTGCTACACTCTCAGCAGGATTGCAGCGCTACCCGGTAGAGGGTCGCTGGGGAGGGCCACAACAGCACCTTCTCATGTTTGGGGATTACTGATGGACCGCAAAATGTGGATTTTTCAGAACAGCTCAATTAGGGCGACTAAGAGATGTAATAGAAAATGCGAAGCCATCCCAAGCTCTCTGGATCTGCAATGATGACGCATTTTGAGATACTCGCTCCAACGCAAAAAGCCAAGAAAAGAGTGGGGCAAGCCACAGCACAAGCTATTTTCACTGCTTTGGACCGTTAAAAATTACATTCTCTTCAGTGATCTCGGAGACTGTAAATAAGGTGTAAGCATTAGCGAGGACCAACACCCTACGGGGGGGGGGGGTGGAGATAATCTCTATGAGCTCTAGGCAGAGTGATAGTAGCATGGAATCTATGTCAGTTATGCCCACTCAGATCTTAATGCAAGAATCAGGAGAACCTATCCCCGAACTAGAGACTACACTTCGAAAATCTAAAGAAGTTATGGAAATCCTCTCTTCATGAAGGTGAAATTAGGCATGGGATCAAGTGTGGCCACTGTGACTGATCAGCTCGATAAGGCGCGATGCCCGCAGGCCCCGCAATTTCCACAACCTCACAGTCACATTTACCTGCTCTCTCTTCCGGGGGCAAACTGATGGTATTCCAACCCCTGAGCTAGCTTCCGCTTTAGGATCATTAGCTTCCGAGCAGGAAGGCTCAGGATGTGGAAAGATGCAATAGGATCTAACTCTCCTAAACAATGAGACATTTTAGGGCGGTCTCCCTTTCACGATGCAATGGGATGCTAAGACTATGTTAAGTGCATCCTGGAGGAAAAACAGGACTTCAAAGCCTCAAAATCCATTGAGTTGGCAGCCCTCCATGCACGTCTGACATTGAGGAGACGGTGACCCAGATTCTGTAGCGGCTAAGAGAGGCAGAAGAAAGGATCTCTCAGCTAGAAGACCAAGTAGTTATTCTACAGGAGAGGATGGCCGCCTACCAGAAACCGAAATCCTGCATTTAATATAAGTTGGAGGAGTTGGAAAATCCTTAAAGATGCTCTCATATGCACATCGTTGGGGTTCCGGGAAGACTGGAGGGACAGCAAACACTTCAATGGGCAAACACCTTTATAAAAAAATATGTCCTCCTGGAAGATTTTTCTTAGATCTTCACACTTATAAGAGCCCACTGAGTACCCACGTATCTGCCTCTGAATTCAAAACATTCATGTACAATTTTGGTGAATTTTGGAGACTACAGGGTGAATGAGTCAGTGCTATCCAAAGCTAACAAAGAGAAACAGTTTAGTACCCCTGAAGTTCCTCTCTGTTATGTCCCCCTCAGCAGCTAGGAGGAGGAAAGAATTTGTAAAGATGCTTAATATTTTTAAGGCACAAGTGGCGCAGGCAATGATTGTGCAGCAGTCAAAACTGAAGGTGATAGTAAAGGGATGTGTCCATGTATTCTGTGACGTTTCTGTATTAGGCGATCTAAATCTCCATTTGGATGCAACCACAGTCCCAGGTGTAATCTGCTTTAGGGACTTGTTGAATGTCCTTGGACTAACATTACTTACCCTGGACTCTACACACAGAGCTGGCTATACCCTGGACTGCATTTGTTCTAACTTAGACACGCTGAAAGTGAAACCCCGCTTATGCAGACTTGGTCAGAACACAAATTCATCCCTTTTGATTTCTTAGTGGAATGCAGTGCCACAAGTAAAAGCATTGTGAATACCGATCGGTTGGGGAAACCTAGCTGGAAAAAGATCATAGAGCACCCTGATTTCCAGAGGAGAGCTAACGAAAGTAAACCCACTATGACAGGAAACACCATAATAGACAATCAATGTTTTGGGGATTGGATCTGTGAACTTAGTGAGCAGGCGGGCCATCCAGGTTCAGATACCTTATCTCGCCGTAAGAAAATGTCTGCACCTTGGTTCTCACAGCCCTTAAAAGAAAAACAAGGCGAAGTCAGGGCGCTTGAACGTAGATGGCGACGAAATTATGATAACAATGATCTTAGCACCTATAAAACGGCTAGGAGACATTACCATGCCCTGATTAAACGCACAAAAGCTGATTTCTATACGGCAGCCATTGAAGCCACTAACAACAATCAGAAAGAGATTTTTTTAAACAATTTTTATTGTCAATAAAAGTGAACATTGGACATTTTCAAGGTTTACATTGCATTTATCAATCGTACACAGTTAATAAAAGGACACATAGTGGATACATCACATGACCTCAAGGAAGCAGTGTTACTACATTGAGGGTATCTGTACATCACAAGCCCTCCCCTCCGGGATTATCACATCTTCCCTCCCTATCATTCTGAATCAGTATCACTTTCCATCTGAGGTGGTTCACAAATATATCCTCTGTATTCATTCCAGGCTCCCCAGATTTCCCCCCATTTTCGCGGACATTTCCTATTTAAATACACCACCTTTTCGGCAACCATCGCAGAGTCCATATCTGTGCTCCAGTCTCTGAGCGCCGGTGACACGGGGGACCCCCAGGCCTTAGCCACATTTCGTTTAGCATACATAATACCTAGTGTGGCCCAATCCTGCATCGAGTTGCTTAAATCATTAGGCTCCCAAATGTTGAGCAGACAACGACCCGGCTCTGGGAGCAGCGAAACATTAACCACTTGAGATATTGTTCGCATAATCTTGGACCAGTAATCAGCAATCAATGGGCAATCCCAGATAGTATAGTAGAACGTCCCCGCCGCCTCTCAAGCAGTACTGGTGTGTGGTTCTTCCTATCCTATGTAGTGTGACCCTCGTGTAATAGACTCGGTGTAGGACCTTCAATTGTATCAGTCTGAGCCTTGATGCTACAGCGACCTCCTGGGGCGATGAGAGCGCGGTTTGCCAGTCCGATTCGTCAAAGTCACCTAGTTCCGCAGTCCAGGCGGTTTTAAGTCTGTCCATGGGGTCAGGCATGTTGTTAATCAACTTACGGTAGACCAATGAGGTCGCCTTGCTAAGCATGTGTTCCGTAAGCAGTCTGTCCTCTAAAGGAGTGGACTCTGGTAGCTTTCCTTCAGCCGGCAGCACCGACCTAAGGGCATGACTGATTTGCAAATAGTGGAAACGTTCTGCTTCCGCCAAAGTAAATTGGGCCGCTAGTTGGTCAAAAGTGAGGATTTTACCCCGCCTATAAAGGTCTCCAATTGTCAAAATGCCTCTATGATCCCAGGCCTCAAATCCCTTACTATTACAGAGACAGCCGAGGCGGCGTGATACCCAAAGTGGCGTCATCTGCGTGATCGTGTTCTGACACTTGAGACGAGCCGATGCCATGTGCCAGAGCTTCACCGTGTGAGCCGTGGGGCCCAACAGGGCCACCACACCTCGAGGATCATAAAGCGCAGCCATCACTCCTCCGGCCCCTAGGTCATATCTATCCGCTTTGAACACGGGCTCCGTCTGCGGGGCGTGGAACCAGTGATTTATGATCTTTAGTTGTGATGCCCAATAGTACAACTGGACATCCGGGAGCGCAATGCCTCCATCAAACCATCCTCGTACCAACTTTTGTTGGGAAATGCGTGCCGGTTTGTCCCCCCATAGTAGGCCAGAAACTAGTGCGTGTATGGACTGAAAGTATTTGGAAGGCACGAGAAATGGAGTGTTCTCCAGGATATAAAGCAGGCGCTGTAATGTCATCATTTTAAATAACGCAGCTTTTCCTAGCAGAGTTAGAGGTAGGGTATGCCAATGCCTCACATCCGTGCGAAACCGTTGAAGTGGTGGCTGCAAGTTACGGTGATAAAAAACCTCCTGATTCGGTGTCACCCATACCCCCAGATATTTAAAGGGTCCGTCTGTGACCATCAGAGGGCAGTCGTTCGGTAGGATCGGCGGGGGGCCTTTGAGGACAAATAGTACCGACTTGGACCAATTGATGGTATATCCTGAGGCTCGCCCAAAAATCTTACAGATGTCAAGAAGAAGAAGAAGAACCATATAGCGATATACGGTTCTCCCAGGATTCAGTCCAGTTGAGACCTTTTATCATGGGGTCCCACCGTATCCATGCTGCCAATGGTTCCAAGATTAGCGCAAAAAGCAGAGGCGACAGGGGGCACCCCTGACGCGTACCGCGGCTGAGCCCGAAATCCCTGGAAATATGGCCATTGGCCACAACATGCGCAAGCGGATTTGTATACAGGAGTTTGACCCAAGCACAAAACTTTGGCCCAAAGCCTAGATGTCGCAGTACAGCAAATAAATACGGCCACTCGACCATGTCGAAGGCCATTCCCGCATCTAAGGACAAAATCACAGCCGGTTCCGATAAAGCTGGTATCTGCGCCATCACCACATGAACTCGTCTTAAATTTAGAGCAGTGCTCCTGTTTGGCATGAATCCGGATTGGTCCGGATGCACCAGGGTCTCCAAATGTGGGGTTAGGCGCACGGCGATCATTTTGGCCAGTATTTTCGCCTCCGCATTCAATAGTGAAATAGGACGGTATGATGTACATTCGTCCGGGGGTTTACCAGGTTTCGGTATAGCTATAATCGTAGCCGTGCGCTGATCACGAGGCAATTCCCCCGTGGCCAAGCTGTCTTCAAACATTCGCAACAGATGCGGGGCACTTGATCTGAAACGCTCTTGTAAAATTCTATGGGGACCCCATTCGGCCCCGCAGCCTTGCCTGACTGCAAGGAGTGGATAGCACCCAGGATCTCATCCGCAGTGAAGTCTGACTCTAGAAGTTCAGCGTCTGCGTCCGAGATGGAGGGCATTTGGATATCTTTAATATAGGTCTGCGCCTCCGCAGAGGACATACCCGAGGAGGAAGTGTGCTTCATAGTAATTGGCCAAAGTGTCTATTATATCCGCGGGGGAAGTGTACATCACGCCATCAGTGGAGCGAAGTTGTGCTATTGTCCTCTAGGCCTTGTCCTTCTTATCTAGCCACAACAGAAGTCTTCCTGCCTTATCCCCAACCTCGTATATGATATGTTGAGTGCTCAGAAGTCGTTGTCTGACCTGCACTCGCTGATACTCAGCTAGTTCTGCCTGTTTAAGACGTAATTGGCGCTTAACCTCCTCAGTGGGATCGCGATCATGTTCGGTCTGTAAAGCTTCCAGGTCGAGTTGTAGCGTTGCCAGTTCTTCCTGCACAGTCCGCCTGTGACCTGCTATGGAGGCTATCGCCTGGCCCCGTAGCACCGTTTTAAATGCTTCCCATAGGACCCCGGGTGAGTCCACGGAGGTGATATTCTCTTGGAAGTAACACTTTGTAGCAGTGACTAGGTCCTTTCTGATTTTGGGAACCTGTAGATAATGGGGCGATATCGGGAAGATGCGCCTCCGAGCTTTTACATGTGAGGAGTATACCATGGAGATTGGGGAATGATCTGAAATGCCTCTCGGGCCTATCTTTACCTCTTGTATGTGGGGCAAGCTGTCTGCAGAGACAAAAAAATGGTTAATACGTGATAGACTATTGTGTACCCCAGAATAAAAGGTGTAGCCTCGATCCCCAGGGTGTTTGAACCTCCATCCGTCCGTAAGACCCATAGCCTCTACATAGCCTGTCAGCCTCGCCTTATTCATCCCTGTCGTCCTGCTGGGGTGGCGGTCAAGACCCTCATCAAGAACCGCATTAAAATCTCTGCCCAGTATGAGCTCGCCCTCTGGTAGGGTCAGTAGAAATGCACTGAGGGCGGGTAGAGCAACTGAGTGTAAGGCAGAAGGCAGGTGGAATGTATACTGATACCACATTGAATCTCCGACCTTCCCATAAGCAGGATATAGCTGCAAATTGTCCTAGTGCATCCCTCCACACCTGTTGTACTATCACGGGAAATCGCTTACGCGTCAGGATACCCACCCCCCTGGAACCAGAGGAATACTCAGAGTCTGTCCCCATCGTATATCCCCATCGATCCACAGCCTTACATGTCGAACCCACCAGATGCGTTTCCTGAAGCAGTACCAGTGCTGGGGCTGCCCTACGTACATATTGCAACACCAAGCCCCTCCTAATTTTGTCCCCCAAGCCGCGTACATTCCCAGAAATTAGGGTTAGGGGGGGCACCGGAGCCAGGACCGGGGCAGTATCATACGTTATCACCTCATCAAAGACCTCTTCCGCCATCATAGTCAAAACATCCTCGAATAATCAATAGTACGTCCACCATGTATTCACTTGTGTCCTTGAAGTATAGCCCAAAACTGAAGCACAAAACAAAGTGCAACCATCCCCTCCCCAACCATTGCAATCTGAATTCGTACGTATTCATCATAGACAGTACCACCAATACCACTTTCCCGCCCTACCCCTGAAACTTCCCACTTACTCCCCTCCACCCCCCTCCCTGCTCCCCTTCCTGTGGACTTCAAACTGCCCAGCCCCAAACCGTCAGAGGGCCTGTGCATTCCCCACCCATATTGATTGCGCAGAGGTGAATCGTTCCCCTCCCCCCGCGGCAGGTTATCAAGCCAAAAATTCAGTACAGCATGCAATCAAGAATAACAGCCTAAATAAAATCTCCATAACATGTCTAGGTAAATGCAATTAACCACATTACATACCCGGAATCCTTAAAGTCAAAGACCTACACCCATTTTCTCCTGTGCCATCAGTCCCCCCCCCCCCCCCCCAATGATACTTGCAATTGTTCATCGGGGTTAGTCCGTTTAAAGGTCTCTGGTGTCTTTCACTCCTGTTCGGATAGGCCGCTTGCCCCCAGGTCAGCCCCCCCTCGTTGTGGACTCCGATCTATCTCCGTTCCCCCTCGCCTGTGCACCATTGCGCCTTCTAGTCTTGTCGCCGACCTTAGTCCATCCTTCTAGCCAGTCCCAGGTTGCCTCAGGTGAGTCGAAAAACCATGATTTACCATCCCTTTCGACTCTCAGTTTCGCTGGAAAAGGCATCGCGTACTTATTGTCTCTGACGCGCAGTTCTTGTTTCACCACCTGGAAGCTGCATCGTTGCGCCTGGACCCGAGCCGTGAAGTCCGGAAAGAAGGAGACCTCGTAATTGTCGATCTTCAATGGGGGGCCCGCCCTGGCGGTCTGCAAAATATTGTCTCGGTCCCGAAAATTGAAAACTCTGGCTATAATTGGTCTAGGTGGGGCCCCGACTTTAGGCCTCCCACCCGGTACCCTATGGGCTCGTTCTATGGAGAAATAGGCAGATAATGCCTTAGGTTTCAGGTGGTTTGTGATTAACTCCTCCACGTAGAGGTCCGTCGCTGGCCCCTCCGTTTTCTCCGGGACCCCAAGGATTCTGATGTTGTTACGACGGGCCCTCCCTTCGTATTCATCCAGCTGCTGTGCCATACAAGCCTGTTTTTTTTTCCATTTCGGACATTTGGCGCTAGAGCTCGGAAGTGTCTTCTTGGAGCGCCGCCGTCACCACCTTGAGTTCTCGCACTTTTTCATTTGTCTGTTTAAAGTTGGCACGAAGTAGGGAAACCTCAGTTGTTACTGAATCCATAGACGTGCGCATCTCCCCAATGGCTGCTAGGACATCATGGAGCGTGGGTTCCTTCGGCTGGGGGGATGATCCTTTTGCGCCATCTTTGTCCGCTCTTGGCGAGTCGAGTTTTTCTCCGCCCTATTGCCACGCATATTTGGACAGTCTTGCTTGAGCGGTGTTCTTGGACCTTCTGCCCCCCGTCGCCATTTTCACCCCTCAAGCGAAAGGCCAGCCATTGAGATGCTTTGGAAGGAATGCGTCAATGCTTTATTACTTGTCTCCAAGACTGGAGCCTTCGGGGTACGTCCAGTCCCACTTCCAGCTATCTGTCGAGGGACTCACCTCTCGCCCCGAGCCCTGGGGCGCTGGGATGCAGTCGTCAGCACTGCTCAGTCGGGCAAGCAGGTCAAGCAATCAATGGCCAATTGCCCCGGCCGAACTCGCCCTTGCCAAGGCTGGCCCTGTAAGTTGGACGGGAGGGGAAGGTGGTGCAGAGGTCTAAGTCGGCACAATGCGTGTCCTCAGAGGCCCCCCGGCACCGCAGCAGGTCCCGGCACTGCAGGGGTGACCGCGCCTCAGGCACTATCTAGGTGAAGTGAAAACACTCCCAGTGGCAGTCTCAGAGCCCCGGCCGGCGGGGGGCCTGCACCGTGTCGTGTGCAATGCAGGTGATAGCGGGTAGTCCGTCTTGTTTCGCCCCTCTCTCGAGCCCCTATCTGCCTGTCACCTGGTAGGAGGGGGGGGACCGCCTGGAGGCCGCCAAAGGCCGAGCAGAACCGCGCACCAGGGCCGCCATTTTGTGCTGTTCGGGCGTCCCGGCTGCCGGTCGTCAAAACTTCTATTTAGCCGGGATCGTAGTCCCCAAACACCACACCGGAGCCTTCAAGGGGGCGTCCGCTACTCCGTCGGGCACTTTGGGAAGGTTTCGTCCGGGTCTGCAGGCTGTAGAGCAATCATTTGCCGCGGGTTGGGAAGAGCCCGCTCAAGCTGTGGCCATTACTCACAGGCGCTTAGCCACGCCCCCAGAAAGAAAGAGATTTTTAAGATTGTAAACGTGTTTAGGAACCCCAAAATATTGCTGCAAGAAATCCCACCCTCCCAGACCCTTTGCAACACCATAGCCGACTTCTTTGATCAGAAGGTGTAAGCCCTCACTAAAGATTTCCCCCATCCTGTTTCTTCTATCTTTGATGGGGGGGCAATGGATGATGCTACAAATACTGCCTGTATGAAGACCTTCTGTCCTATCAGTCTGGAGGAAACCCGCCAGGCCATCTTATCTATTAAATCGGGATCCCCTTTTGATCCTTGCCCCCCTATGCTGTTACAAGCAATGGTGGACACGGCTAACCCCATTATTAATAGTATTATTAACTCTTCACTGTCCTCTCCCGAAATCCCGATGGAATGGAAACTCGCAGCAGTAAAGCCGCTTCAGAAAAAACAACTAGCAGACCCTACTACCCTCTCGAATCTACGGCCCATCTCACTTCTCCCGGCACTGTGTAAGCTAACGGAAATTTTCGTTAATAGGCAGCTCACTATGTTTCTGGAGGACAATAACATACTGCATACCAATCAATCGGGCTTTAGAGCCCAACACTCAACTGAGTCTGCCCTCCTGTTCACGGCAGAAACCCTACGGGCTGCTATGGATCAGGGCAAGAAGGCTGTCTTGATCTTATTAGATCTATCGGCGGCCTTTGATATGGTCTCACATGCTATCCTTGTAGATCGCCTAACAACATCTGGCATAGCAGGAGTCGTATTGGAGTGGTTTAAGAATTTTTTGAAACATAGGCGTCAAGTGACTACCCTAGGACAGTTTTGCTCAGAAGAAAAAGCTCTGACGACAGGGGTACCTCAGGGCTCCAGTCTGAGCCCAACGCTTTTTGGGTCTCGCTGGAAATGCATCCGTAAGGATGCATCCAGCTGGAGACCAGTAGCGATCACTTTGGGGGGAATGACGGACCAGAGGGTGCGCAAGCTTTTCATCCTGGATTCGGGTGCGCGAACGCGCACGTCGCCTCCGTCCACGCGTGCGCACACAGCCAGCCACCACACACGCGCTGCTTACTTTCACTTTACATCCCCCCACCAGTCATCTGATCTTTTTACACACGCATGCATGCATGCATACATACACACACACACAGACACACGCGCACACACAGGCACAAACACACACACACACACACTCGCGCGGGCGCGCACCTGTCCCCCTCCCCCCCCCCACCCCACCCCACTCACCGAGTTCTTTTCCTGTGTCCCTCTCTCCTTCGGCAGGCAGCGGCAGGCAGCGGGTCATCCTTAGCAGCAGGCGGGGCTCTCCACGAGCACGGGAGCCCCGCTAGCTGACGCGCAAATCTTCCGGCAATCTTCCGGCTGACGGGCACAGGAGCGCTTCGGCACAGGAGCGCGGGGTAGGCTCCCGTCGGCTTCCTGTCTTTTTGCGGCCCCGCCCCCGTCCCAACACAGGTTGCCTGGCTTCCTGTACAAGCCGGGCTGCGGCGGTGAGTTTTTATTATACTTGTTTTTAGCGCAATACGACATATAATGTAAGTGATAGCAAAATAAATTATTAACAGTGTCGGGAATGAGCATGCCTTAGGTTTTTATTGTTCTAAAGTTCAATGTAAGTGTGTGCATACACGCTTATTACTTTCCATGTACAAACAGGCTTGCGCCTTCGGAGATGCTTTCAATGGACTAGTGTCACTGATGGTTCAGCGGCCGAGCCAGCCGCCGTTTCGTCTGCTCATTTGCTGGTTCCAGAGGAGGCTGGCGCGAGAGATATCTAGGTCTCGAGACTAAGTTAGAGGTAATGAAGGACACTGTGCCTGGGCCGTGCTATCAACTGCAGGACATTCGAGCACCAAACAACACCCTGTCCTTCGCCTGTGCTGTCCCTTTCTGGACCTTTCTCAGAATGCAATGTTTATAGAGACTTTCTCGCCAGTCAAATGTGAAGTGCTCTGAAACGGTTGTTTTTTTTGTTACATTTGGCGCTTTCGAATTAATTTGTACCTTGCTGCATTATACTATTGCGGTGTTGTCTCTGTAGAATATTTGCCTCGGTCTGTGTTCCATCGGTAATCCGTTTAACCCCCTTTGTGAACGTTAGGGGTCTGGGAGTTGAGCTGACAGGATTGTCTTGTTTTCAACTTCCCAGCTCTATCGAGATATGTCGTCGGGACAATCAAGGCGCGAGTGGATTTACCTGGGAGGGTGGGGTGGGGAGGGTCGCAACACAAAAAGAAACAGGATTGTGGGGTTTGTGTGACCACAAGAGGGGCGAGCACGCAGGAGGGCGCGACTATTCTTGTGCTTGAGTGTCTGCCATTTATTGCAGTATTATACCTCTACTTGTATTGTACTTTGTGCGCTGTTGTAACCTGCACACATGTCACGTTTTCCTCATGTAATGCACCGTTTGCTACCTCTTGTATTTTGTTTGCTCACAATTGTCATTTTTACCTCATGTAACTAAACGTTTGCTTTTGTAATTTGTTCACTTGTAATGTTCTCCTCATGTATCAGTTCTGTTCCTATTGTGAAGCGCTTTGACACTTTCGGGTAAAGTCCACGCTATATAAAAACGCATAAAATCACTCTATACCGGTGTGTGTTGAATTCCGCCTGCTTAGGACCTGCACTTCTCCTTGCTCCGGGAGGGTACCCCTAACCAGGGATTTTGAGCAGGGGCTGGAACAGGGTTGAAGGGAAGTGATTCTAACAATGGGGCTGTCAGAGCAAAGCCTGTCAGCTCTAGTCTCTGACTGCTGAATGCCAGTACGCCCCTCCCCCCCCCCCCCCTGCTGAGCCACAGGGAATTCATTCAGTTGAGGCTTATTTTCATAATGAAAGGATGGTTCACTTATAAGGACATTGCAGGCCCTGCACCACATTGTGACTAACAGCACGGGACCAATCACTCTATATTTGTAAGGTAGGGTGTGCTATCTTCAACGTAAGTCGCCCCAGAACAAAAAAAAAAAACTAAGAAAAGCAAATTTGTTGTTAGTTGGCAGAGAGAGCTTTGGCGCCCATGTGCTGAATTTTGTGTGAATGTGTGAGTGCGTGCCCGGCCCTGCCAGTGATGGTCATAGTGTGGTAGCCCAAGCCGGTGACTCCGGATTTACCAATAAAATTTACCTGCACCCACGTCTCTTTTGTGGAGAGTATGCCACATTTTGGCAACGCGGATGGAATCCCATCCTCGTCGCCAGCTACTATGTGGGGGTCGGAGCAACAAGCAGGCATCAATAATCAATCATACAGCATTTGTAAAGCGCAGTAGGAAGCAGAGACCAGGCAATGTGAGCATTGACTCATTACACTACTTCTATGCCTTGACAGTGTGCCTGTCTCCCCTCTGTCCGTACCACCCCCTTGCAATTCCTTTTTACATCCTGAAGTGAAGGTCGCGCTTCCCCTTAAATGCTAATGCCCATCTCTTCTTAGCCTCTTTCTGTAATCATGACCAGGTCTCTCCTCTACTCACATCATTTCATGTATCTCTCTATGGTTGTGACTACGGTAGCACATGCGCACAAGCCAGACTTAGTCAAGTCAATGGCATTTGGTGCACAACATTCATCCTAGGTTGAGTGGTTGCTTTTTTAGGGCTCGCTGGTACTTCTTCCGAAGGATGCGTCCAGCTGGGAGCCTTTTAGTTACCTGACTCGGGGGAATGAGGGACAAAAGAGTGTTACGAGCTTGGATTTGGGTGCGCTAACGCGCACGCCCAGCCCGGCGCCGTGCACGTCCCCTGCCACAGATTCCCTGAACACAGACATACACACATGCACACGCAGGCAGGAAGGCACACACACGCGCGCACCCTCCCCTACTTCCCCCGACTCACCGGAACACCCCCCCGCCGCACACACACACAGGAGCGCACCTACACGCACGCACACACACATACAGAGACCGCCGCCATACAAGCCCCCCGCCCCCCCGCTCGCTCTCACCGCTCCCGGTTTCCTTCCCGCTCTGATTGGCTCCACAACCGGACTCCAGAACCCAATCAGAGGCCGATCACCCTGCGCAAGATAGCGGCCGGGACAAAGGACGACAGACGAGAACGTTGCGAAGCCGTGCGCGTGCGCAGCTAAAGGTCACGCCTACTAACATGCCGCCCTCCGGTTGCGTCCGCCACTGCCATACAAGCCCCCCCCCCCCCCCCCCCCCCCTCGCTCTCACCGCTCCCGGTTTCCTTCCCGCTCTGGCTCCACAACCAGACTCCAGAACCCAATCAGAGGCCGATCACCCTGCGCAAGATAGCGCCCGGGACAAAGGACGACAGACGAGAACGTTGCGAAGCAGTGCGCGTGCGCAGCTTAAGGTCACGCCATGCCGCCCTCCGGTTGCGTAAGCGCTATGTGACGGACTACGGTTTGCCACGATCGATTCCCCAATGAGTTCGTTTCTCATCTTGTAATGGTCTTCCTACACGGAGCTAGTTCCAAACACTATGCTTATTTTGCAACAATTATTTTAGAATATCTGAAATGCAGCTTTTTTGGCTGCTCTAAAAGGAAAGTTTAGGCGGTACTAGGGAAGATAACTAACAACTCGCTTAGCCCCTACCAGCACAGACACTAAGTACACATATTTTGTCACGGGACATTAAGCGCATGCATTCTACCAGCACTCTGCAACACTGGGGATTTACAGGAATCCAAACACCATCGTAAAGTACTCGAACAACAATGATGTCTGTCATATAAATGTCACAATTTTTTTTTAATATTTCACTTCTGTTCTTGGATTTTCGTGAAAATACAACACATATTGCATTACAAAAACTATAGGTGTCACATTTGTGAAAGCTAAAACTATTGGCATTGTAAATGACAAAGCTATTAATTTAGCTATTTTCAAAACCAACACATAAATAAAAAAAATGTCATTTATAATACCAATAGCTCAAACTTTCCTAATGCGAGACCTATTGCATTGCAAATGCTTGTTAATCTTTCTATGGCCCCCCTGATCGAATTAATTTCGTCCTTTAAGATTAGTACCATCTCTTATGCGGACGACACGCAGCTGATCTTAGTCCTTGACAAAGAAATGTTGAATGCTGAAGAAAACCTTAAAAATTGTCTCTCAGCCACCTTTGAATGGATGATAACCAACCACCTGAAATGTAATTCTGGTAAAACTCAAATCCTGCCGTTTGGACAACGTAATCTTTTTGTTCGGAAACAGTGGTGGCCTGATGATGCAGAAGCGCCCCCCAATACTATTAGTGCCGCCCGCAATTTGGGAATTAAGTTTGATGACACTTTGTCTTTTTAGCAACAGGCGTTGGCTGTGGCAGGCACCTGCTTTAACATTATAAAGGGATTGAGAAAATTCTTTGATCTTCTCCCATTAGCAGCCAGACGAACGGTGGTGGTTGCATTGATAACATTGAGACTGGACTATTGCAACAGCCTTTATGCGGGATCGGATAAAGCGGTCCTACATAGGCTGCAGATGGTCCAGCATGCAGCCGCTCGCCTAGTGCTTAGATGGCCCAGGAAGTTCTCTGCCTCTGCAGCACTGGATGTTCTTCATTGGCTTCCTATTCCCAAACGCATCTTGTTCAAAATACTAGTCATCACTTTTAGGGCCTTCCATTCTCAAGGTCCAAAATATCTCCAGAAAGCTTTTAGGCGCTTCTGTCCATCACGTAACCTTAGATCCTCAAATGCAAATCTGCTAATTATCCCCAAGTTAGGCTTGCTACCAAGGGAGGGAAATCCCTGGCAGTGATCGGGTCCAGGGCCTGGAACAAACTCTAATGTCCCCCCCCCCCCCCCATTTACGTCAAATTCCTTCTGAAACACGTTTCATGAAAATTACTTAAGACCTGGATATACAGTCTTGCGGACACAGCGTGCAAAGTGTTAGTTTGAGTGTTGGACCCCACGGATAAGAGCAGTATGACCAGTTTACATCTGTCTCTGGTCTTTGAGCGCCAAGATGCTCCTTGGAGTGATAAATGCGCTATAGAAATGCTTCTTCACATCACATCACATCACGTCTTGGAGGCTCAGGAATTATTCCAGCAAATATCAGATAAGTCATAAGTAAGGAGTGTGCGATCAGAGAGCGGATTATGGGACATTCTGGCAATCCAAATCTAGGAAATATGACTATAATATGTGATTTTGCCTCTCTCTAGGGATTGTATGTGGACTTTTAGGACTGATCTATACAAGTATTATTGAAAGGTTGATGAGCCTTAGCCAGATCATTTTCAGTCAGAGAGGGGGGTTTAGTGGCCGCAGAGCAAGGGTGTGTCTATGCTTCCAATTTTTTTTTTTTATCTTCTCTGGCATGGCGGGGGGGGGGGGGATGTGCATGGGTAAGCTGATCGATCTGGGCACAAGACCAGGGTGCCAGGTTCTTGGGGAAGGGAAGCATGTCAGGTGTGAGTGGAATGGCGCACTGCTCACCACGGCTTAGGGGTGGGGGGCATGGAGGGCGAATCAGGGGGCACGTGTTAGGTGGAGGGTAGGGATGAAAAGAATGATAAATATGGATCCAGGTATGCAATTTCTCAATATAAGCAATAAGGAAGGTAGAGCAGAATGTTATCCTTGCCCAAGGGGCGGTCCAATCAGTGAGGGCTTCTCCCCCATTAGCTTATTGCGACATAAAAGTGGGGCAAAAATGGGGGAATGTGTATTATTTCTCTGTGTGAAAGGTCGCTATCTCATTGAAGTAGCTCAGAAGAGCAGGAGGGAAGCTAATTTAGTCAATATTCTTTATCTCCAAGTCTATCTTAGAATAGAACATCAGGCTGAGTAACTCCCTGAAGGTAATGTCCTTTAATACAAATGGGCTCAATAATGTAAAGAAATTTGGGAAATTGAAACCTGGATTCTAACCAAGAACACTGCAGTGATTTTGGTCCAGAAGACTTGTATCCTGGCTGGAAAACTGTCAGGATTATCGATGTTTAAGAACTAGGCAGTGTTAGAAATGGGGGTTTCTAGTTGGCAATGGCTGGCCACTGTCTAAGTAGGGACCCTTCTTCCTAAGTCAGAGTAAGCGGGCTACACCCTTTGATAACCCCTGCTCAACCCTAAAGCACGAGCAGCTAGGCTTATCTCAGAGGCAGTGTGTGAAGCATTTATGATCATAAACAGTAACACAGCAAAGAACACTACAAAGGGACACCACACAAGTAGTTATAAAAAATAAGTATCTTTATATATAGACTTAACACAAGACCAATAACAATAAAAAGCCACAATACTGTAAAATAGGGTTAGGAGTTCAAGTCAAAGCAGTGGTCTCTGCGACCCTTTTACTTACAAAGTACCTGGATTTCGTAGCAAAACAGACAAAATGTCGCAAACGAGCTGTAGCAATGGTTCTCCTCACGCGAGGCCGGCGATGCCTTGAATCCTTGCCGCAAGGGAGAATGATGCGCCGATCTGCAGATGCGTGCGAGAAAAAGCAACAACTTCTGCACGCTAGGCCAGCGATGTGTTGAACCCTTACCGCAAGGGTGGGAGTTGCGCTGAACTTGTTGCGTGTGCGACCCAGTTGCGATGAGAAGAAATGGCGCTCCGCAAGGGAGCGACGATCCGGGTGTGTGCGATGAAAACGGCGCCCGCACCGCGATGTCGTCATGCGATGATCCGGGGTTAGCGAGCACTCGACAGCCCACCAATGTGTGAAGCGATGATCTTTGTGTGTTAGCGAGCACTTTGTGGCCCACAAGCATGTGATGCAATGATTTTTTGGTTGGGAAGCGCTCGGCTGCAGCAGCACAATGATTTTCCTTACGCTCTTCAGCTGCGGCGCCTCGCAAACGGGCGTTAGCGACGATTTCAGCACTCTCTTCTCTGTAGTAGAACTAGAGGCCCTGGAACTCACAGGAGCCTCACCTGCAGATAGAAATCCTCGCTGGGAGGAATCAAGAGGCTGGTGGTGGAGTCAGATGTGCATGAGACTCCAGCAGGAGGCTAGCTCTCTTCTAACCCTTGTGCGATTGCTTTAGCAAGTTGAAATAAAAGTTCTCTCAAAGTCCTCTTCCCTCTTCTTCCAAGTCCAGGGAAAACTGCTGCAGGCCAATCATAAAAACAGCACACAAGCACAAGGACAGTCCTCTCCTGCAGATTCCTGCAGTTACACGGACAGAGGTTCTTCTTGATATCTAGGAGCAATACCAGTTAAAGGGGTTTGAGCACAGATATTTATACCTAAAAAGTCACTATTCACTGAACTCAGCCAAAACCAGTTCTGCCCAGTCCTGGAACACTTTGTTTCCTAGGCTGCATCCTTCCTTTCAGAAAGAGGGGGTCTGCCATCAGATGTACAGTAGGAGGTGGAGCCAGCATTCACCTTTCCAGGCATAGCCCCGTTCAGGTCAGGGAACCACCCCTCCCCAATACTCCAATGCAGATCTCTCCATTCAACTCAGGTCTGACTCAGCCTGCCTTGCCTAAAAAACCAGACATCCAATACACATAACAGCAGAGCACACTGGAAGGCTTAGGCAAGAAAATATCTACTTTCTAAAAGTGGTATTTTCAAACACAGAATGTTAAAACCAACCTCACTAAAATATGTATTTTATCATACAGGCATTCAGGCATACTAAACTCTAGGTTCTACCATGTTCCCTGAGTTAGTTAGGATTATAAGATGTAATAATCAAACTGCCCATTCTAGCCTATGGAGAACAGGTACCCTTGCAGTAGTGAAAAACGAAATGGGGTGTAATTCACTACCATGACATGCTACACATATCAAGCCATGTCCTACCTTACACACACAATGCACCCTACCATAGGGGTGACTGATATGATGCTAAGGGAAGGTTCAGGGGCTGGGAAGTGTGGGCACTTCGCAGCCAGGATGGCAGTTCTGAACTGCACGCAGACACTGCAGTGGCAGGTCTGAGGTACACTTTACAAGCTGCTTCTGTTATGTTATGTTATGTTATATTTATTTTTGTATAGCGCACGGCTACTCAAAAAGAGTGTCCTGGCGCTTTAACCACTTGGCTGCTAATGACAAGGGTAACTCGTCATGCCCCTCCCATTCATTTCAATGGAAATCTCATTAAATGAGCTGAATTCCCTTAGCAGCCAAGTGGTTAAATAAGGAGACCTACAGCACAATAACACAACACAGTAAAAAAAAGAGGGAGGGATACAGAAAGAGAGAACAGCGGGACGGCCTACTGGGTAAACAGCCAGGTTTTGAGGCCTTTCCTAAATGCAAGTAGGCTGGTGGTTCCCCGGAGTGTGAGCGGCAATGAGTTCCACAACTGTGGCGCCAGCAGTCCAAAGGAGCGGCCTCCAATGCGGGCTCTCGTCACTCGCGGGACAGCCGCCAGGAACAGAGATTCTGACCTCAGAGAACGAGCGGAATGATAAAAGGCAAGTCTCATTTGGAGGTACTTCGCTCCCACCGCATGGAGAGCTTTATAGGCCAAAGTTAATGCCTTAAAAGCAATCCGTTTGCGGATGGGAAGCCAGTGCAACGTCTGCAGCAGGCCCGCAGCACTGGCTCGTCTGTTCAGACCGAAAATGGCCCTCGCGGCAGCGTTCTGCACGACTTGGAGCCGCTGTAGCAGGTACTCTGGCAGGCCCAGGTAAAGAACGTTGGAATAATCTAACCTAGAGCCGATCAGAGCCTGCACAGTCAGCTTCCTATGCTCCTCAGACAAAAGAGGTAAAAACCTCTGCAGCATCTTAAGGAGGCCGAAGCAAGTGCCCGTCACACCAAGGATCTGGGATTTCAGCGTCAGACCCTTGTCCATCTTGACCCCCAAGTTCTTAGCAGTTTGGGATGAGCAAGACGGAGGGAACATGTTAATGGGCCACCAAGCTTGCCAGTCTGGCTCCGTAGCGCACCCAAAGAAGAGTACCTCGGACTTATCGGACTTGCACTTGAGGCTGTTCAGTTGGAACCATTTGAAAACAGCCCCAAGGCAATCCCGGATACTCTCCCCATCAAAGTCTCCTCCTCTCTTACAAGAGAAGAGGAGCTGGGTGTCGTCTGCGTAGGATACGATCTGGGCCCCGAACGACTCCGCCAGCGCCGCCAAAGGGGTCATGAAGATGTTAAAAAGGGTCGGGCTCAGTATAGAGCCCTGTGGAACCCTGACTCCCAGAGGCGGCATCACGGCGGAATCTGGGGAGGCCCAGACCGTTTGCCGGCGGCCAGCTAGGAAAGAAGAAAACCAGCTGAGCACCGTCCCCCGTAGGCCAATCTCATAGAGTCTTGCGAGAAGGCCGTCATGGGGGACGGTGTCGAAAGCCGCCGACAAGTCCAACATCACCAGCATGGCTTTGCCCCCAGTGTCCAGAACCCCTTTAATGGTTTCTGAAACCTCTAGGAGCGCGGTCTCTGTGCTGAGATTTGGGCGGAAGCCGGATTGGGTGGCATGCAGAATCTCGTGTGTTTCCAGAAAATTGGAGAGCACCGTCTGAACATGCTTCTCCAAAATTTGATTTTATCCACACTAAGTGTGGGAGGGTATACTCAGACGTGAGTCCCTAACTCATTGCACCATCAGGATTCAAGCAAGCCGGGCCGATGACGGCTGAAATGCCAGAAACCGGTCCCCGGTAGCTTGTCTCCTTTCTGGTGAAGAATTGGCTTGGTAGTTTGGTCTGCCCTGTTCCCATCATGCACTGGGACAGGAACAGACTAATTTGCATATAGCCAGGTTCTGAGCTGGGATGGTGCAGTGAGCTAAAAAACGGTGATGGATCAAGCCCTGATCTCTTGACTGGGTAGGAGTATTCTGCATCATTCAGAAACTCTGTCCATCACCTTTTCCAAAATTGATTTTATCCACACTAAGTGTGGGAGGGTATACTCAGACGTGAGTCCCTAGCTCATTGCACCATCAGGATTCAAGCAAGCCGGGCCGATGACGGCTGAAATGCCAGAAACCGGTACCCGGTAGCTTGTCTCCTTTCTGGTGAAGAATTGGCTTGGTAGTTTGGTCTGCCCTGTTCCCATCATGCACTGGGACAGGAACAGACTAATTTGCATATAGCCAGGTTCTGAGCTGGGATGGTGCAGTGAGCTAAAAAAACGGTGATGGATCAAGCCCTGATCTCTTGACTGGGTAGGAGTATTCTGCATCATTCAGAAACTCTGTCCATCACCTTTTCCAAAATTGATTTTATCCACACTAAGTGTGGGAGGGTATACTCAGACGTGAGTCCCTAGCTCATTGCACCATCAGGATTCAAGCAAGCCGGGCCGATGACGGCTGAAATGCCAGAAACCGGTCCCCGGTAGCTTGTCTCCTTTCTGGTGAAGAATTGGCTTGGTAGTTTGGTCTGCCCTGTTCCCATCATGCACTGGGACAGGAACAGACTAATTTGCATATAGCCAGGTTCTGAGCTGGGATGGTGCAGTGAGCTAAAAAACGGTGATGGATCAAGCCCTGATCTCTTGACTGGGTAGGAGTATTCTGCATCATTCAGAAACTCTGTCCATCACCTTTTCCAAAATTGATTTTATCCACACTAAGTGTGGGAGGGTATACTCAGACGTGAGTCCCTAGCTCATTGCACCATCAGGATTCAAGCAAGCCGGGCCGATGACGGCTGAAATGCCAGAAACCGGTCCCCGGTAGCTTGTCTCCTTTCTGGTGAAGAATTGGCTTGGTAGTTTGGTCTGCCCTGTTCCCATCATGCACTGGGACAGGAACAGACTAATTTGCATATAGCCAGGTTCTGAGCTGGGATGGTGCAGTGAGCTAAAAAACGGTGATGGATCAAGCCCTGATCTCTTGACTGGGTAGGAGTATTCTGCATCATTCAGAAACTCTGTCCATCACCTTTTCCAAAATTGATTTTATCCACACTAAGTGTGGGAGGGTATACTCAGATGTGAGTCCCTAGCTCATTGCACCATCAGGATTCAAGCAAGCCGGGCCGATGACGGCTGAAATGCCAGAAACCGGTCCCCGGTAGCTTGTCTCCTTTCTGGTGAAGAATTGGCTTGGTAGTTTGGTCTGCCCTGTTCCCATCATGCACTGGGACAGGAACAGACTAATTTGCATATAGCCAGGTTCTGAGCTGGGATGGTGCAGTGAGCTAAAAAACGGTGATGGATCAAGCCCTGATCTCTTGACTGGGTAGGAGTATTCTGCATCATTCAGAAACTCTGTCCATCACCTTTTCCAAAATTGATTTTATCCACACTAAGTGTGGGAGGGTATACTCAGACGTGAGTCCCTAGCTCATTGCACCATCAGGATTCAAGCAAGCCGGGCCGATGACGGCTGAAATGCCAGAAACCGGTCCCCGGTAGCTTGTCTCCTTTCTGGTGAAGAATTGGCTTGGTAGTTTGGTCTGCCCTGTTCCCATCATGCACTGGGACAGGAACAGACTAATTTGCATATAGCCAGGTTCTGAGCTGGGATGGTGCAGTGAGCTAAAAAACGGTGATGGATCAAGCCCTGATCTCTTGACTGGGTAGGAGTATTCTGCATCATTCAGAAACTCTGTCCATCACCTTTTCCAAAATTGATTTTATCCACACTAAGTGTGGGAGGGTATACTCAGACGTGAGTCCCTAGCTCATTGCACCATCAGGATTCAAGCAAGCCGGGCCGATGACGGCTGAAATGCCAGAAACCGGTCCCCGGTAGCTTGTCTCCTTTCTGGTGAAGAATTGGCTTGGTAGTTTGGTCTGCCCTGTTCCCATCATGCACTGGGACAGGAACAGACTAATTTGCATATAGCCAGGTTCTGAGCTGGGATGGTGCAGTGAGCTAAAAAACGGTGATGGATCAAGCCCTGATCTCTTGACTGGGTAGGAGTATTCTGCATCATTCAGAAACTCTGTCCATCACCTTTTCCAAAATAGGCCAAAGTTAATGCCTTAAAAGCAATCCGTTTGCGGATGGGAAGCCAGTGCAACGTCTGCAGCAGGCCCGCAGCACTGGCTCGTCTGTTCAGACCGAAAATGGCCCTCGCGGCAGCGTTCTGCACGACTTGGAGCCGCTGTAGCAGGTACTCTGGCAGGCCCAGGTAAAGAACGTTGGAATAATCTAACCTAGAGCCGATCAGAGCCTGCACAGTCAGCTTCCTATGCTCCTCAGACAAAAGAGGTAAAAACCTCCGCAGCATCTTAAGGAGGCCGAAGCAAGTGCCCGTCACACCAAGGATCTGGGATTTCAGCGTCAGACCCTTGTCCATCTTGACCCCCAAGTTCTTAGCAGTTTGGGATGAGCAAGACGGAGGGAACATGTTAATGGGCCACCAAGCTTGCCAGTCTGGCTCCGTAGCGCACCCAAAGAAGAGTACCTCGGACTTATCGGAATTGCACTTGAGGCTGTTCAGTTGGAACCATTTGAAAACAGCCCCAAGGCAATCCCGGATACTCTCCCCATCAAAGTCTCCTCCTCTCTTACAAGAGAAGAGGAGCTGGGTGTCGTCTGCGTAGGATACGATCTGGGCCCCGAACGACTCCGCCAGCGCCGCCAAAGGGGTCATGAAGATGTTAAAAAGGGTCGGGCTCAGTATAGAGCCCTGTGGAACCCTGACTCCCAGAGGCGGCATCACGGCGGAATCTGGGGAGGCCCAGACCGTTTGCCGGCGGCCAGCTAGGAAAGAAGAAAACCAGCTGAGCACCTGTCCCCCGTAGGCCAATCTCATAGAGTCTTGCGAGAAGGCCGTCATGGGGGACGGTGTCGAAAGCCGCCGACAAGTCCAACATCACCAGCATGGCTTTGCCCCCAGTGTCCAGAACCCCTTTAATGGTTTCTGAAACCTCTAGGAGCGCGGTCTCTGTGCTGAGATTTGGGGGGAAGCCGGATTGGGTGGCATGCAGAATCTCGTGTGTTTCCAGAAAATTGGAGAGCACCGTCTGAACATGCTTCTCCAAAATTTTCGTGAGAGCCGGCAACAGAGAAATAGGCCTATAGTTGACTGGGGCCTTCGGGTCGAGACCAGGCTTCTTAAGCAAAGGGATGACCATTGCCTGCTTCCAGGCCTGCGGAACCACTCCCCGGCTCAGCAAGAGATTCAGGAGAGGATTCGCCAGCGGATTTATCACTTCCGCGATTTTTGCCAAAAATTTGGCCGGGCAAGGGTCCAGAGGCGACCCAGATTTGAGATTGCCCATAAGCGCTAAGGAAGCAGGGGCTGAGATAGGTGGAAACACAGCCAACGTCGGACCGGGCGGGGCCAGAGGGTACATGTCATCCTCGGGGTTGGTCAGCCCCGCAGGCGCCGCCGGTGGAAAAGAGTCCTGTATAAGTTTAATCTTGCTGGTGAAAAAGTTAGCAAGATCAGAAGCCCAGGATTCAGAGGGCATCTCTTCAGATGTATTGGACCGCGGAGCCATGAATTCTCTCACTATGGTGAAAATCTCCTTACAGGAGTTGGAGGCGGCTTCTATCCTCCCTGCAAGGTAGGCTTTTTTTCCAAGGCGAATGTCCCGGTGATAGGCCTTAACCGCCGTCTTATAGGTCAGCCTAGCCACAGAGTCGTATTATGCACGCCAGGCTCTTTCGGCTGCCTTACACTGCTGCCGCGTAGCCGACAGTGCTGCGGTGAACCAGGGAACCGAAACCCGTTTCGAGGTTAAGCGGGGGGCCAACACCGGGGCAAGATCGTTCAGCCTATCTAAAAGCCATGCTTGCAAAGACTCCAAATCCTTCTCCAGGTCGCCTGAGAGGGGGCAAGGGTGATCCAGGGCGGCCTGGGCCAGCATCGCAGGGGTCACTCGATGGTATGCCCTAGGGACTCGTCCCTGCTGCTGGGACACAGAAGTAGACGATTTAGCTGTGCCTCTAATCGAGAATTTGGCAAGCCGATGATCTGACCATAGCACCGGGATAATCTCTTTCACCTCGAGAGGGGATGTCGAGAAGACCTGGTCAAGAGTATGTCCCTTGTCGTGCGTAGGCCCCTGAAGGTAGGGGATCAGGCCCAGCGGGGCCGTAGCCTCCAAGAGTTTGATAGCGTCCGGGTCCGACGGATCATCCATACGGAAGTTGAAATCCCCGGCTACTATACACTGTGGGTGGTGCAAACCAGCGCTGCAGGCCCACCAGCAGCAATTGGGTTGCGAGCCCTGGGCACACACAGACCACACTACTAGGGACTAACAGGTAAACCAAATAAGCCAATCAGGGATATACCAATTCACAGTCATATTTACACAGGGGGCATTCGCGCTGTGGCACTGAATGGCAGTGGCACAGCGCCTAGAGCATCTAATACCAGCAAAAACAGAGGAGACAGCAGCAAAAAATGGAAGGGAGACCCACGCCAATGGTGCCAGGTCTAACAGGCAGCATATAGAGGGGCTCATCACAGCACAGCAATTTTTTTGTCAAAATGGGCAGGTGGGGAAGTGGTCAACAGCACCAGCGATACAGAAGGTCGCTGGTGTGGGGTTAGCTGCTTGGTAGGGTTAAAATTTGCTAGTGTCTATGCTTCTCTGGAAGAAAACATTATTCTGTATGTGAATTTGTTCCACTCACTTTTCCAAAACCCGGGGAAATTGATTATTGGGGGGGATTTTAATTTGTTTCAGGACCCAAGAGTGGATCCCTCAGTCAAGGCAAAAAAAACCAGAATAAAACAAACTCCATGACAATCATTAAGAACTTCAAGGATATACTTGCTTTAATTGATCCCTGGAAGACAGCATGCCCTTCAGAAATTGCATATATCTACTTTTCGGGGAGGTTTCGTATCTCTTCTGGCTTTTATTTCTTTTTAATTTTCCGAGCTCTTAATTATAAAACTCAAACCACTATGTCTAACTGGTTCCCCGATCATGCAATGATTAGACTTGAGTTTGAAGTGATTAAGTCCCCCCTGGGGCCTATATAATGGGTGGTAAATAAACAATATCTGCAGAAAGAAGGGTGGGTACAAATTCTTAGAGAAGCGATTAGGGAATTCTTGATGATTAATGATAAGGCCTTACCTGCTGTTTGGGACGTCATGAAGGCATTCATTAAAGGGAGGATAATAAGCAGAGAATAGCTTCAAAGCTAAAAAATAAAAGCAGATTTTAGAACCTAAGGTACAACAGAGCTATGACAGGTTTCTGAAGAATTCATCCAGGGCTTACAAAAAAGTGTTTAACATTGCTAGACAGGCAATGAGTGAAGCATACTATGCTAAATGCGCCGTACTGAGTCAGTCACTCTCAAAAAGTTTATGAAGAAAGTAACTTCACTGGCAAATTTTTAACATGGCAGGTACGGGAACAAGCAGCCAAGAATCGGATAAATGCTTTGAAATGTCCAATTACTGGAATAAAAAGTGGGGAATCGGAGAAGGTGGGAGAAATCATGTTAACACCGGCGTTATTTCCCGACAGGTTTAATGAGTGGGCGGGGCCGCGTCGGCCGTTGGATGTTCGCTGCACCAGCGAGGTAGTGCTCGCATCGGCCAACAGCCGATGGCAGCAGGGAAGGGGCTAAACCTTTATAGACATATTTATACAAAAACCAGTCAATTGATACTCTCTTTAGAAAGATTCTTTGTAGATTGTAAAAACCCAGCCTTAACCAGAGAAGAGGGAGCCGACATGTCTCGATTTTTCTCTAAAGAGGAATTGATAGAGGTTATTACGAATCTTCCAAATGGGAAAGCTTGTGGCCCGAATTAATTCCTGGGGGAATTTAAAAACTTTTTCAGACGTCTTAGCAAACCATCTGGGAGATGATATACTATCTTCTTTTTTTTAAAAGGAATGTTGTAAGCTTCCTTAAGAAAGACAAGAAGGCTAAAGATCCAAATTCATACCGCCCTATCACATTATTCAATACAGAATATAAAATTATTACAAAATTGCACGCTAATAGATTTTACTTAATAGTCGAGGGATTGACCCACTTAGATCACAACAGCCTAATAGCAGGCAGGCAGCTAGGGATAAACACCCACTATCTGGCGGAAGCTCTGGATTACTTTCCTGTGAACAATATACAAGCTGTGGTGTTTCTGCTAAATGCAGAAAAGGCTTTTGACCTTGTGGTATGGGAAACTCTATTTAATATCTTGACCAGATTTGGCATTCCATCCCGGATCACAGGGCTTATATATAATATGTTTTGTAAAGCCGAAGCAGGTATCATCATTCACTCTGTAAAAGTAGGGCAAATAAAGGTATTGCGTGGCACAAGGCATTGATGTCCATTATTCCCAATTTTATTTGCCTTCTTTATTGAGCCACTAGCTAGAGCAATCTGAACAAATAAGAGTATCCAGCCTCCATTCCCACAAGTGGGCAAGATAAAACTATTTTCTGACGACATTATGTTCATTTTAGACAGTCGGAAGTAGACTCACAAAAAGCTTTTTGAGATTTTTGCTCAGTATGAGGCACTGGGAGAATATAGAATCAATAAGAGGAAGACCGAAATAATACTCTGTGGCTGTAATCATGATGTTTTACTTTCAGATATGGCTGTATGTTCTAATTCCTAACCAAAGCCCCCATCCTGCTAGACCTCTCCTCCGCCTTCGACACCGTCTCCCACCACACTCTCACCACCAGAATCCACAACCCCAGTATACAAGGTCTCGCCCTCGACTGGATCTACTGCTTCCTCACCGGCAGAACCCAACGGATCAGACTCACACCCTTCCTCTCCAAACCCACAGAGATCAACTGCGGAGTACCCCAAGGATCATCGGTCAGCCCCACGCTCTTCAACGTCAGTCAGCATGGGCTCAGCATAATTTCCTACATCAACAACACCCAGTTCAACCTCTCCCTCACGAAGACACCAGACTCAGTTTCCAAGAAGGAATGAAGGACGTTGCAGCAAGGATGAACGACAACTGCCTAAAACTGAGCTCGGCGAAGACAGAGGTCCTCGTCCTTGGACCCTCCCCCACCGTGTGGTACAGCTACTGGGGGCCTGCCGCCCTCGGAAGCCCACCCACCCCTACAGACCACGCCCGGAACCTCTGCATCATTCTGGACTCCTCCCTCAACATGACTCGCTAGGTCAAAACCGTCGCCTCCACCTGTTTCAACTCCCTCTGCATCCTCCGCAAGACCTTCAAGTGGATCCCACCCTAAGCCAGAAAAACAGTCACCTGTTACAAGCAGATTGGACTACGCGGAAATCAACAAATCCCTGCTGAAGAAACCCCAGACCATCCAGAACACCACAGCCAGACTCGTCCTCGGCACCCCACGACATGAACACAAGACCAAACACCTGCGATACCTACACTGGCTCCCCATCGAAAAGAGAGTAACCTTCAAGCTACTCACCCACGCCTCCAAATCCCTCCATGACATCGGACCCAAATTCCTCAACGAAAGAATCTCTTTCCACGCACCCAAAAGACACCTCCGCTCCGCCAACCTCACCCTAACAACTACCCCGCACATCAGCAGAACCAGAGCCAGGGGAAGAGCCTTCTACTTCGCAGCCAAAACCTGGAACGAACTCCCAGTCAACATCAGCTGCTCCTTCACCCTGCACACCTTCAGGAGGAGCCTCAAGACCTGGCTCTTCGTCTGACCCTGAGCTGCTCCCCCCGTCTCTCCCCTCCTTCCTAGCGCCTTGAGACCCTCACGGGTGAGTAGCACGCTTATAAACCCCTGATTGATTGTATGATTGATTGATTGATTGATTTAGACATAAGGTTCTCTTCTAAGATCGAGGATTTGGATGACCATAATTTCTCGCCCCTCCTCTTAATAGTAAAAAAGTATTCTCTCAGTGGAATTCTCTCCCTTTGACTATCTTAGGGAGAGTTTCCCTAATCAAAATGTCAGTCCTTGCTTTATTTAATTTCTTGTTCTCGGCTATACCCACGTGTTAACGACCACATTTTTAAAGCTGTTGAGTCCATGTTCTCATCTTTTTTTTGGCAAAAAAATCACCCAGAATTGCACTAAGCACTTTATATGAATTACGGGAGGGTTGACGCTCCCCAATCGCAGAGATAACTATTCTGCTTATTTTGCACAATACTTGTCTAGGTTTAATACAAGGAGACTCAGGGGCCTTTTTTTTATCAATAACTTTATGCAGTTGATTTTGAAAGAGTTTAATATTTGGGACGGACTAAAGACAGCTAAGCTACTTAAAAGAGTGCACTATAGGAACTTGAATTGGCTCTTTCGGAAATGTGGGGAGATACTCCATTCCCCAAATCAATGCGGCGACACCCTTGGCTGTTGTCGATATAGGTTCAGGGGGGAAACTTTCACCTGAAATTGTTCAAAAGTGGGATAAAGCAGGATATTGGAAAATATCGGATTTCCTTATGGGAGATTGATGGCAAAACTTAGTGGAAGTAAGACAACGTCTACAGGATGACTTTCTCCTCTCTGGCTCATTTAGAATACTCAATAAAGTTTCGCTGGATTTGGATCTTGGCCAGGTCCTTAGTAGCAGAGAGGTGGCGTCTGCTCTCACGGATGATAGGGTTTTGAAAAGGCCTGGGGAATGGAAAAGAATGCTTTTAGAATGTAAAGGCCCCTGAATCCACCCAAAAAGCAATACAAAGTTGGGACAAATATTAAGGCCTTGAAATGTCAAATAAGATGTGTAAGGAAGTCAATATATTAAATTTCAGTGTGTTAAGAGGGGCCAATTGGCGTCAGATGCTTTTTTTTTTCTAATTGGCTGTTATACATATATTAATCCTGCCCTCCCAGGTAACTGTTCGTGTGTATCAGGCATTCCCTGGCAAACTGGATGCATGTAATCAGCCATTGTTCATCCATACAGGGATTCTGGGCTGAAATATTTAAGTATCTTGTAAGTGAATGGAGGGTCAATTTAGCTTCAACTAGTTGGCTGAGAGTCTTGGGTTATGACCCAATATTGGGCCTGTCCTACAAGTGGGTAAAATTAGTATATATTTTAACAGCTGTAGCTCAATCCCTTTTACTTTGAAATTAGCGAACTTGAGTAATTCCCTCAATGAAGGACTGGCTGCAGAAAATTAGATTAGTCAGAACCAGTGAACAGTTATATGCAATGCGAACTGGGAGGGTGAGGAAATTCGAAAAACTCTGGGGACAATATTTCCAATCTGAAGATGTAGGAGCAGTTTGAAAGGGGGCTGATTAAATTATAAAGCTCTTCTCCCTTATCCTATTGTAGGTACTGAATGAGCTATTCTCTTTTTTTCTGGTTTTAAGTCAACTATTTATAATATTTATAGTATTTTTTAGGTCTCGGCTAGAAGCGAGCGAAGCTCGCTCTCGCCAGAGACCTTATTGTTAGCGACTCAGCTTCCCAGGAGGACAGCACTGGCCGCGCGCGGCGATTTGTTAAGGCCACGCGCACGAGAACGCGCTCGCGGCCAGGTGCTGTCCTCCTGGGAAGCTGCCTCCCTTCCCCGTGCAGGGCGGGCCGCCGCGCTGCCTGCGGCGACCCGGAAGCATTGCCGGCCAAACCGGAAGTAGGTGCTGTCTGTCGGCGGTGTCTCGGGGCCGGCGGCGCTCTCCCTCTCTGAGCTGCCCTCGGGGCTGCGCAGTTTTATTCCTCTCCTGCCGGTGTCTCATCCCGCGCCCGCCATGGCAGCCTGCCTGGGCTTGGGACAGAGCTCTATGAATCAGGCGGCCAAATACAACCTGCTAAAGATATCACGGTGGAAAATCAAAGCGGAAAGCGGGAGCTGTGACTGATACAATAACAGTTGACGGAAGCAGCAGAACATTAGTGATTCTGAATGACTTTACAATTGTGAATAGAACAAGAGTCAAAACAAACTCCAGTCACCTACAGGTGGGTGCTGTCTGAGGAATGCACACGCTAGATTTACTAATGAATAAAACAGGTGGAAAAGTGCTTAATGTGTAAAATAGTGAGTGCTGCTGCCTGAAGCTCCGTTTACAATCCCGCGGCCGGTGCCATTACACGTCAGCGCGCCGAATACCAAGACTGCGTTGTCTGGAAACCACCTCACACATTTTTAATCCACTACCAAGCGCACCCTGTCCTTTTATCTTATCTTTGCAGTTTCCTTCTTATCCTCCCCTTGTGACGGGGTTCCGTCTCTTTTTCCTTCTTTCCGATTTGTTTGTTTTCCCTTCTCGCTCTCTCGGGCACTCATGATCAGGAAAAATAACGGCACCACCGATTCAAATTAAGTACTAAGCGGGAGAGCCAGCAAATTAGCAGAGCGAGGTAAGGGCCGGATTGGCTCTAAAAAGTTGAGCCAGGGGTCTGGCTTGACTCTAAATGCCCCTGAGATCCGAGCCATGAACATGCCTGGGACTTTGCATTATGGGCTTTTCTGGCGCAGGGTAGAGCTAAGCAATTCTTTTATGTGCCTTCGGGGTGTAAAGCGAATTTATTTCTCCCAATATTTCTCAGAGTTATTGCTTTTTTCTCCAGATAGTACACCTCTGAAACACTGAGTAAGAATTGTCTCTTCCTGTTTCTGCCATGTGTTGTCTATAAAGCAGTAACCTAGAAAAATATCAGGAAATATGAATTCCCTTTACGGACAGCAGGCGCATAAAACAGTTGCTTGGGTCAGCACCATGAAAGCCCATCCCGATGCTTGCTGCCGTTGACTTGTAAATTGTGCAACACATTTCACGTTGAAATATGATAAAGTCTTTCTAAAATCCCAAAAAGTGTCTTTCTTTAACATTCGGAAGCACTTCACCTTAGAACATCAGATTGTATCACTATTTTTAAACATAAACTTAGAAAACTTTAGGCCTCCCAACTCATAGGGAAATGCCATTTGGTGAAATGATAGACAAGCATGCGGTCAGGCATTGTATTGTAATTACATTTCTATAGCACCTATGACCCCTGACGAGACATGCACCTATATATGACCTACAATCTTATAATACATGGAGCAAGTTTATAGGTTAATAAATCAAATACAAGAGGTTTTTGTACAGCGCAGATCCTGAACTCAGGCATGATGAAATAAAATATTTGTCTAGGACCAAACACTTTGTTCACCCTGGGAAACCAGGACTGATCCTAGGTTTTCTGGTTCACATTGAGAAATTTGTCCACTAGGTGGGTGTCTATTTGCCTCTTCTGTTTTACATGAAAGGTCAATGCTTTGTCTTTAATTCTTGGTTCATAAAGTTAGAACGTGAGTGGCAGGCAGGAGGCACATGAGTCCTCACTTCATGGGTGCAAGAGGACCTTGACGTCAGCCAGATCTAAGTCTCAGGCTCGAGGCTTCAGTGGCTCGCCCACCTTTATTAAACAAGGATGAGGGAACATATTAACACATTTACCGCAGTGCAAAATCCGCCGCTGTCCGTGCGTTCTATTCGGTGGGGTGGCTGCATCAGCCAACGGTCGTGCACTGCACCAGGGAGGTAGTGCTCGTATCGGCCAACGGCCGACACGAGCACGGAACTGGTTAAACATTTCAGAGGTTGCAAGAGAGTACATTATTACTCAGTGCATTCTAGAACACCACAGGATGGATTAAGATAGAAACACAGGGCACTGAACAATTTACAACAGTGTGTACCCACAGAGCTTGCAGGCACCAATCAAGCCCACACATTTCAACTGTGAATGCACTATCTCAGTAATTAATTGTATGTGCTGCACACACCACGCCAACATTTAGCAGCAGCTCACTCACTTCTTTCTGTCCCACTGGCCCTCCACAACTATTGGGCCACAGCTTACAAAGCATCTACCCAGGTGGGAGCATTCTGGACCCTTCTCATGGGCAGCCTTCAGGGCGCTGAACAGATCTAGGTAGTGCAACATTTGTTGCACTATTTTGTGTGTCTACAATGGCAATCCATGACTACCTCCAGAGGAGGTAAGGCAATGCACCCTCCTGGGTGACTGCTGTCTGTGCGAGCCTCTTTTCACCTTCTCAAGGGATAACTGGAGGATGCACTTACTGGATCACTTCCTGGGAGTACTCAGTGCAGGAGCCTTTGGTGGGTGCCCCAGAATGTGTTTCATGAGCAAAGGCAATACTTCTTTTGCATTGTCATAGCCCCAATGCAAATGAGGGAAAACCCACCATGCATTGCTCAGACCCAATCTGTGCACTCAGGCTCTAGGAATTAAAAAAAAAACAGGAACATACATATTTGCAGCTGCTTCTTTAACCTCATGCGCGCTAGCGGAATTCCGCTCCTACGCTGAGATTTTCTAAAACGCATGTTACGTGACGAGCTGGGCTCGTCATCAGCGTGCGAGGAGGCTGCGCCATGACGAGCCCAGCTCGTCATCAGCGTGGAAGGGGTTAATACTAAATTGCCTTCCAAAACAGGTGTAACTATACTAAACCACCAGTAATACTTTTTGGGTTCCGGAGTAGCATGCTACTCACCAAAAAGTGCTTTGACGCCTCGTCAGGGGTGGTAAGCGCTATATAAATAAATTACCCGGGGCCCTGTAGACTGTGTTGGCAGAGTCTGGCGGCGGTAGGTCCACTCCTGTGACTGATTGAATGCAGGATAATATTCTACAACGCTGTTGTAGAAATTTCTCCAACCCAGCACATGAATGGAGAGTTTTGGTGTTAGCAGATTCACAGAAAACATCTTTCCAGTAGTGACCAACACCTGGGTTACCAAAAGCTTGAGATGTCGTTGTTCTGCATGCATATAAGATGTAGATATGTTGTAGAAATTTCTCCAACCCAGCACATGAATGGAGAGTTTTGGTGTTAGCAGAGTCACAGAAAACATCTTTCCAGTAGTGACCAACACCTGGGTTACCAAAAGCTTGAGATGTCGTTGTTCTGCATGCATATAAGTGGACACGCCCGGCCGGCCACGCCCCGCGAGAAGGGCGTGCCCGCTCGTGGGAGCTCGTCCGAGGCCATCCTCAGCACGCCTTCCTCCGCCTCAGGGCTCCCGAGCGAGAGTGCTCGGCGGTCCACGCAGAGGCTGCGCTGCCGTGTGCAGGCGGGTCTGCCCGGGCTAAGAGCAGCACTGAGTTTCATACAGTTGGTGGTTCACATGGGTGCACACTGCTGATATACTTACAAGCTCTAGGTGCTGTATTACACCATGCCTGCATTACAAGTTTGTCTCTGATTTTGCACTACCCTGTCTCTACACATAATGTGTGTGTGTCTGATTGCGCACACAGCCAGTGGGACAGGGGTTTAGCACTGCACATGCCTATATTTTACAGCAGAGGAGGTGACCATCCATGTCACTCTTCGGAAACCCATTTCATGATTCTAGTATACATTTGTGGAAGTGGTGTGATCCCACATAAAGGCCTCTTGGTCCTCTTAATAATTCATGTTCTGCATTGTGTTCAGCTTCGCACTATGGCACAAAAGTGAGCCAGTCGTACCTAGCGTATACTCGCTGTACATCCTCCAGTACACATTCCTATGTTTAGACAGCAGCACAGACATCAGACATGCAAGCGCATTCTTTTTAAAAACAAAAACATAGAAAAATAATGTCAGAAGCAATGCCAATAGCTCTAACTTTAACAATGCCGAGACCATTGCATTGTAAATGCTTGTTGTTAGGATGACATCATCTCATTGTAAGTTTTTATACCCTGGTTATTTATTTCAATGATATAATAGGAAATTCATATTTGCATTGAAGACTCATATGTGTAATTTATGATGAATATTTACTGTAATTTATATCTATGATACTGCTATACCTGGATCTTAATAAGAAAAAAAAACAGCAGCAAGGCAGGTTTCTGCATCAAACCTCTACAATCTACACCTCCATGCATGGGGATTAAGTGGCGGCAGTTGACTGCATTTAATCTGCCACCTGATGTTCTGGCTGTCATACTTGATTTCAGGCCTCCCTCCACAAAGTCTATTCATACCAGGCACTGGGAGGAATTTGTAGCCTGGTGGGGGCGGAGCTTGCCTGGCTCCAACATGGCTGCAAGTTAGCAGAGCTCTGACAGCCCAGTCACAATGCTGCTTCACAATTACGAATCAATGTAAATGTGTGGGACTTGTAAAGTGCACTGTTGCCCAGGAGCGTCCTGGCGCTGAAGACCGCTGGGGAACCCGTCCTGGCTTTCCCTGTGAGATGGTCCCTTCTGGGTATCTCCAAGGTGAAACCAGGCATCCCCGGCGTCTGTGGGGGTCGTGTAGAGATGAGGCAAGCTTAATGCCCAGACTTGCCGAGTGTGATCCCTGGTTAGAGCAGGCACCGATGCGAGAATTATCGAGTCCGTTGACCCTGGTCCACGACCCTGCCGTGTCGGGGATTAAACCCTGGTCCCGGGCCGTTCTCTGCTTCCGGGTCTGCCACCTCTAACCAGTGAGCCACACCACTCCACAATTAATTAATTAATTAATTGTGGGTTTGTAATGCGCTAGAATCGACTCCCGAAGGAGTATCTCTGCGCAGTAGACTGCTGGGGAACCCGTCCTGGCTTTCCCTGTGAGATGGTCCCTACTGGGTATCTCCAAGGTGAAACCAGGCATCCCCGGCGTATGTGGGGGGCCGTTGTGGAAATGAGGCAAGCTAATGCCCAAAGTTGCCGAGTGTGATCCCTGGTTAGAGTAGGCACCGAGATGAGAATTATCGAGTCCGCTGACCCTGGTCCACGACCCTGCAGCGTCGGGAATTGAACCCTAGTCCCGGGCCGTCCTCTGCTCTCGGGTCTGCCGCCTCTAACCAGTGAGCCACACCACTCCACAATCACTCTGAAACTGCGGAGGGGACTATTATCCACCTTCTAACGTGTCGAATTCGCTGCTGGACGCCTGCCTGCTCAGCTGGAGCCCGGTGGTCGGGCTGCTGGCGCTGCATGAGTGGAGCTTGCCGCGAGGAGGAGTCCCTACTTGGGGTGACCCATGAGGCCGCGTGGCCGCAATCGAGTTGTGTGCGGCCAGTCGTGGTTACAGGGAGCTCCCAGGAACCTGCGGGCTCTGCCACGCTGTGCCGGTTTGCAGAGGCCACTGGCCCTGGCTGTGTGAGGGAACCTGAGCCTGCAGATGGGGCGTGCCCTTCGGGCGACTGCTGGCGTGACTCCGTTGCCTGCGGGAGGGCCGTTGCAGGAGATGTGTGGTGAGTGAGCGGTGGGGAGGTGACGGGCTGCTGATGCCGCCGGGGTGCTCCCCTTTTGGACATAATCCTTTGCTGCGAGTGGTGGGGGCCGGGAGGAAGAGGCCTACCTTACGCTCCTGGGCCCTGGTAGGGGCCGGGGCTCACTCCAGGAGGCTGCCGTTCCAGTGGGGGTGAACATTTCACGGCACACAAGACGAATGGGCAATCTTGGGCAGCACAGCACGCTGGTGCAAGCTGAGCAACTGCGGGCGGCCTGTGGAGGGCATCAGCTGGAGCCCGTATTGGCTGTTGGGACTGAGTTTCATGGTATATTGATTTGGGCTCATCTGACAGGCGTCATTACATGCAAAGCCCCACTTAGATGATCAGCGAAGGCAGCAGTGGTCCTTCTCTTAAATCAGTGGTCTGGAGGCAGCTAACATTGGTCATTTCTCCCTAATGTGCAACGGGGTAACTTTGTACTTAGTGCCAGCTCTTAGAACACATGCCTGGTCTACAATTATGATGGACAAACCTGTCCTACGCCTAACCTGTTATCTCACACGTGGGCCATGGACAAGGGGCACAAGCTCGAGTGATTCATCATGGGCAAATCTGAAATATCCCAATCTAAGATGCAGTTTGAACCAAGAAAGACTCCTAGACATCAAGACTCTGAATCTGATTCTGAAGCCGGCGATACTACGGTTGATATGAACTTGAAACAGATGCTAGCCACAATGCAACATAGTCTAAATAAAATAGATGGAAAGATTGATGCCCTTTCTTATCGCATGGATAGGATGTCTGAGTACCTCGATAAACATACAGAACGCCTGGACGCAGTGGAACAAAGGATGGTGGAAGCCGAGGAAACCCTCAGCGGTGGTGCGCAAACCCATTCCAAAATGGAGAAACTTCTGTGGAGTGTCCAATCTAAGGAAGAGGATTTGGAAGCACGCTCCAGACGGAACAACCTCTGCTTTGTTGGAGTCCACAAATATTATGAACATGGAACACGACGTTGAGCAGCTTATTGTCACTCTGTTGGGCAGGGAGAACTTTTCTACTATGTTCACAGTGGAACGCGCACATAGATCATTGGCACCGAGACCAGCTCCGGGGGCTCCCGCGTGTCCCATATTTGCAAAGCTTCTAAACTACATGGACAGGGATAGAGTGCTCCGCAGAGCTAGAGAACTTCAAGAACTACGGCACAAATGTATGACAATTTCCATCTACCCTGATTTTACTCAGCAAGTGCGGGAAGCCCATTGCCTGTTTGCTCCAGTGAAAAGACGGTTGCCTGAATTGCGCTTAGATTACAATATGTTGTGCCCTGCAAAGCTCCGGGCCACAGTGGATGGGTCCTCACATGTCTTCATGGACCATAAGCAGGCACTCCAGTTTATTAAAAAGCATGAAAGTGCGTCAGGGAAGGCAAAATCCCCCAGCCGACAAAAGGACAAGGAGGTTGGCATGTCGGACCCTGGTGAGTAGTGAATGTTAGGCGCTGAATGTGTACAGGTTGTTACAAACTTAATATGCATTGGCTCTAGAAATCTGGATTGGGCACATCGGGGCTGGCGACCTCCACTGAAACACAAAAGGGAGGTCCTGCTTAGAGTTACAGTGCTAGCAAATGTTATATAGACCATATATTTTGTTCGGTGCATTGCCTGCGACAGCTGCGAGATGGACTTTGAACTTAAGACACCAGACGCTCCTGAGCAGAAGGATCCATGGTGGGAGTCCAGCCTTCCTGGCAGTAGGGTTTTCTCCTTGCCCATCATTGTACAGGTGGTCTTCCTGGCGGTCCTGGAGCATGGGGTTGGTTCCCCACAGGCTTGTGGGGAAGCATTCTATAACCTGGAATGAGAGGATGTGCCGGGTGGCAGACGTTACACTGTTGTCAGCAACATCTGCCCCAGAATGTGATCCACACCGAGCATGTTATGTTTTTGGTGGTGATTGTTGAGAAAAGACGTGTTTTGGTAGGGGGGTGGGTTACTCGATGATGCAAAGTTTGAGACTGCATAGCGTGGGAGGTCTCGCAGGGGGATGCTGCGATTCATGGGCTTTAAAGTTAAGGCACAATGCTCAGTCGGTGAGCGGCCACTCCTGGGTCGCATGAGGTCACATGGTAAAAATCTGTTGAAAGGTTGCAGGCATGGAGGTTAAAAGTAAGCAGACAAATAGTATATGCTTCATTACATGGAATGGTAGAGGGTTAAATGAGTACAGAAAAATCCCGAAGGTGGTAGCATGTCTTAAACGTCATAAAATAGACATTGGATTGCTGCAGGAGACCCGTCTCGTCCTGATAGTAAAATGCTCTCATGTAGAATTTTTCACAGCTTGGTAACTGCAGCAGGCTTCACCTTGCATGCCAGGGGAGTGTTTACGGCTCAACCTCACGTCGGGGGTGAAATTGCAGTGATTACATAGGGACCCTAACAGTAGGTTCATTATTACAAATTGCTATAAAGTAGGGCAAAAAGCTATAGTTGTCAATGTATATGGCCCCAACTACGATGACCCCCTCTTTTATCAGACACTAGCCTCACTGCTCCTACTAATGGAAGAGGCGCCAATAGTTTTGGGTGGTGATTTTAATTGCATATTGAACCCAAGCAATGATGGATCTAAGGGCCCTCCTCGCCGACAATCGGCAGCTGCTGGTGTTTTCACAGAGTTAGGATTGGTTGATGTCTGGAGACAGAGATTTCCAGGTACTGCTGGATATACCCATTACTCAGCTAGCTACAAAACGCACACACGATTAGTTTTCAGGTTGACCTCTAGATCCATACTACGGCAAGTTAGTATGTGCGATGTACTCCCCAGAACATACTCTGACCATGCTCCCGTCATATTGGAAATAGACGTAGGTGCTGGTGTGCAGGCTTGTTTCATTTGGAGATTTTCCCCGTACTCCTTGATGGTCCCCGTATTTAAGTCAGAATTTGCGCTGCTCATTGAAACATTTTTTGAAATTAGGCTCTGTAGACAGCTTTGCTACAATTTGGAAGACTTTCAAAGTATACATTAGAGGTATGACAATAGCCAAGCATGCGGGGTGCTCCGTGCCTTAAGAGACAGGCTGGCAAGACTTGAGAAGGAAATAGCTTGTTTAGAACAAAGCTACCAACAACCTGGTGACAATGCTCTATTGGAAGAGAATAAAAAGGTCTTAGAGGACTTTCACGATACAGCGGATGGGGAGGCTAAACATTTAGGTAAATAGGCATCATCCAGAGTCTATGGAGAGGGGGTCGCCCAGGGGCCACACTTGCAAAGATTACACGACACAGAAGGGAGGCTGTAGTGATTTCTGAAATTATAGATGAGGAAGGTCAAAAACGTATAATTCCTGGGGAAGGGGCCGACAGGTTTCATAAATATTACATAGACTTATACGCTACTGAGGCCACTGCCGACTATGAGTCGATCAGACTCTATCTTGAATACATTCAAATGACTTGGCTCAGGGCGTCTGCTCCTTAAACAGGCTATTGTTGCTTTTAAACAAATATATACCAAGATTTCTGCTAAAATATTTGTGAGCTGGTTTGCTCCTCTGATCCCGTTCTTAATTAAACCAGGGCAGGCGGGGTTTGCCCTGGGTCGTAACATTACATACAACCTGCGCACTATATTTGGAACAATCCAAAGAATAGACCCAGCAATTAAGCCCGTGGCAGTTTTTCTAGATGCCGAGAAGGCATTCGATTAGGTGGGGTGGGGTATTCTAAAGGGAGTCCTGAACAATGTGGGGGAAGGCGAGGTGTTCCTTAGACTGATCATGGTATTATATACGATGCCGCTCGCCAGGGTTCAAGTGGGCAACACTGTCTCTAGCCTTATAAATATATCTTGGGATACCCGTCAGGGCTGCCCACTATCCCCATTGCTATATGCCCTTGTGGCGCTACCACCACTTTGTGCGTTCAGAGAATACCATGGTCGTAGGGCTATAGGCTTTCCTGATTACCCCTTTATTGTGTCAGTTTATGCTGATGATACTTTTATCTATGTTCAGGAACCTCGGTCCTGTGTTGTCTGAGGTCATGCAGTTTGGGCAAGTCTCGAGGCTTCGCATAAATTGGTCCAAATCTATTATGTTCCTCTTGACCCCTTGCACCACCCCGGTGCGACTTGACCTCCCCTTGCAATTGTCCATAGACCCGATTCGTTATCTGTGTGTCCAAATTCATACTAAACCTGAGATAGTCCTCACTGAAAACTACGGTAAGGCCATTTCTAGGCTTGAAGATGATATCAGCAGGTGGATTAAGCTGCCCCTCTCGCTGTTGAGAGGCATCTCAATAATAAAAATGGTCGTCCTACCTAGATTTCTTATTCTTTTCACAAATATACCCATGACTCAAATGAAGCGCATACTCACCACGCTAAGGACCTTAATGATCAAGCTTGCATGGGCGGGTAAACAGCCTAGGGTTAAATGGGAGACGCTGACACTACCCTACCCTTATGGAGGCCTAAACGCTCCAGATCTAGAATTGTATTATAGGGTTACTCATGCCTCGCATGCATATGTTTGGATGCATGGTCCAGAGAATATTCCGCACCAACACAAATGAACAGGTCGCTGCTGACCCGGCTCCCCTACCCCAAATGATTTTTCAACAGCCAAACGGAGGCATGGAGTCTTGGACTCCAAGCATGCCACAATTCATGCATGGAAATGCCTCCTTGAGAGACAGGTGGGGTCGCTGTTGTAGTCTCCTTTAATCCGTCTACACTGGTGCACGTGGTTCCCTACAGGCACTGAGTCTGAAGTCACCAGAGCGCTGCAAAAATTGGGTATAGTACAGCTGGAGGACTTTTTTGATGACGGTGTAGTCCGTAAGTGGGAGGAGATGCCTAAAGAGGGGATAATCACCACAACACTGGACCAATTTCAATACCTTAGGGCTAAACACGCTTGCCGCAAACTACTAGCGGATGATCTACAGGAACCAAATGAGATGCTAACCCTTACATATATCATACAGGCAAGTACTCCCCAAAAGTTGGTGAGCAAGATTTATGGGCTGTTGCTGGAACACAAGAGGTCTTTTTTCGCTGAAATCATGCCAGGACTGGTAAAAATATTTAAATGTTGATATTGATGAAAAGAGTTAGCAATACTGTTGCATTGTCACCATGCGTATTTCCGTAAATAGCAAGCACAGGCTCATCCATTTCAAATATATTAACAGAGTGTATTACACACCAGAAAAACTCTGTAGATATGGCTTGAGGGACACTGCAGCTTATCTTAGATGCCCTCAGCAGACAGCTGGTTTTATTCATGTTGCATGGTACTGCCGAAAGGTTTTAGGATTTTGGGAGGGAATTTTCCACAAATTAAGTGAGATTACTTGACACTTGTACCTTATCCCTCACTGGCTCTGCTTGGCCTGGATAAGGAATTTGATAAGGGCATCAGGAAACTGGTAGCGTTTGGACTCATGTTAGCCATGTGGAGGGTCGCCTTGAGATGGGGAAGGGGTCCCATTCCTACGTTGATGAATGGGCTGCCGATATGCTATATTGTAGTACCCAATCTGATGTATATAGGGAACTGTTTCCCCAGAGCCGTCCCATAGCTTCGGGGAATTGTATCAGCACTATTTGGTGAACAAGGAAACGGAAGGTGAACAAGATCCAGCATGATGAACCTTTTTGTTTTTATTGAATTGGGTGATATGTATGCTCAGATTGAATATACTATTCCGTACAGTTTATGCTGCCTAGACGTCTCAAAAGACAGAGGAGAGAAGGGACGAGAAAGAGCTTCTTGTTTCTTTTTGTAATGGGCATGCTATCCTTCTGTCCTCTTTTAGACATTGCAGTTATTACTTGTAAGCATGCCTAGATATGTAATTATTGTGATTGAAAATACTGCCATGTGTCTTTTTGTTCTACCTTGCAAGTGAGTGTCGTTGTGCTGACAGTAAAATCAATAAAATAAAATAAAAAAAGAATTTTAAAAAACAAGCCAAAATGTCAGATGTTTTATTGTTTGTTTTGCCTTTGGCCCAGCAAGGTCTTACAGTGATCACCATTAAAGAATATTTGTCTGCCCTTTTAGCCTTTTGACTTTGCTGGACCAACCACCCTTGTTTAAATCACTTGTTGTGATGTGGTTTATTGAAGATTAGACATGTTTCCTCCCTGACCGTTTATGATGCCACAGTGAACTCTTAGGGCCTGACTTATAGTTTGGTAGATGGGATACTTGGTGACAAACATGACGACTGTCCCGTCCACCTTATTACAAATGCACTACATCCTGTGGCACTTGTAAATAGGCGGAAGGAATATCTGTACCATTTGTGACCGAGTAACTCTTCCGCCAAGTCTAAGCCAGACTCCTAATTTAGTCCTGAATCTAACAACTTGCTCAGGAGATCCCAGACGGGTTTCTGCCCAGGTCAGGGCACGGACACCGCCCTCCTGGCGGCAGTGGAGAAGGCCAGAGACATTCTAGACACTGGAGGATCAGTGGCAGTGATCCTCCTAGATCTCAGTGCGGCCTTCGACACTGTCAACCACCAGGTTTTAATCCAGCGCCTGGGAGATATCGGAGTGAAGGGCATGGCTCTGAGATGGCTCACGTCATTTCTCAGTCACCGTTCCTTTCAAGTCTGGGAGAATGACAGCCGCTCCTCTGCTATTCCCCTTTGGTGTGGAGTGCCTCAGGGCTCGTCACTAAGCCCTACGTTATTCAACGTTTACATGTCCCCACTGGAGGAGGTGGTCACCCCGTTTGGAGTGACGATCATCAGCTACGCTGATGATACCCAGCTGGTGGTAACCCTCTCCTACCCCAATCAAGAACCCTCCAATCTCCACAGCTGTCTTACTGAAATACATGGATGGATGAACAACTCAGCACTCAAACTTAACGGGTCCAAGACTGAAATTCTGCTTCTTGGACAAAAAGGGCCCTCCCTGCCTCCCAACATCTGGCCCGCCTGTCTAGGTGAACCCCCGGTCCCCAAAACGGAGGTCAAGAGCCTGGGAATATGGCTTGAGAAAGACTTGACCTTCAGAACCCAGGCAAAAAAAACGGCGGGTATCTGTTTTGGACTCCTTAGGTCAGGAAAGTGCTCCCCCTGCTGCCCCCCAACTCCCGGAAGCTGCTGATCCAAGGCCTTATTCTGTCCAGGCTGGACTACAGTAATTGTCTACATGGCACGCTCGGAAGTGCATACCAGCAGACCCCTTCGTTGCGGAGAAGCGCCCACAGTTACGAGATTCCAAACTTTGGAACAGCCTATCGAGTAGGACCAGACTTCTCTGCACCCAATAACAAGGAATAAAAAGAAATACGTCCTGTCTATTAAAAAATATGAGGAATATCAGAAGGTTTCACGCAAAGAGAAAAACAAGGATGATATAATCATTGCGCTATAAAAATATCCTTCTTTCGAATTTCCTATATCCAGATTACTATGTGGATCTAATCTGGAGCAAAATAAGTTTTCAAAAAAAGCCTATGAACCTCTACTTCTCGTAACGTGGATTTTGAACCCAAGTGCATATCTCAGGAGAAACCCTACAATAAATAAGAAGTAGGAACAGAAAATATCAGTGCAACATAGATCCCGTCGAAGTCCTTCCAATATTAAAAATAAACTCAATTTCCTCTATATGAGAACTGGAATCAACTCCACATGAAAATAAATTAAAGTTTTTGTTGTACACCAGTCTTTGTGTAAAAAACGAATGACGGTCACCTGATGAAGGCCTCAGGCCGAAACGCGTTGTGTCTTATTCTACTGCATTTGCCTTCATAAATTTTCCATCGACCGAACATATCGTACAGCACCTTTTGTATTTATGTGTAAACTGTCTTGTTTTTGTTCACTATGAGTATTGCATGTTATTTATTGTTAATGTTATGAAATATAAGTGTTTTTCTATGAACTAAATTAACACACTATCTAAAAGAAATATAGGATTTTTTGTCGAAAGGGGAAAAAAAAGATAAAAAGTAAATAAATAACATGAAAAATAAAACAATCATATATTTTTGATACATTACTGTCTAAGTGAATCATTACTGTCCATGTAGACAATATCTGAAATGATGTTGCAATAAGGGCAATAATATTATCATTGGTTTGCTAGTTTCTTTCTCAACTTGTGTCTATGTATTCCCTACGATTAGCAAACTAACTAGTATGTAGGGGTCCCCATTCTTTCCAAATTGGTGTGGACTACAGTAATGCCATCTACCTGGGAGCCCCCGAAGCTACTTTCAACACCCTACAGAGAATCCAGAATGCCGCTGCCCGGCTTCTTGCTGACACTCCTGCCAGAACATCAGCAAAGCCGGCCTTGAAGCATCTTCACTGGCTGCCAGTCAGAGAAAGAGTGGTGTTTAAGGCTCTTTGCCTGGCACATAAACTCCTCCATAATAAAGGCCCTCCCATCCTTAAAAACTGTATCACTCCCTACAAAGCTACCAGATCACTCCGTTCAGACCACGAGAATTTCATCGTAGTACACAGAGTGAAAAAAGCCCGTGCTGGTGGACGTCGCTTCTCTGTGAACACAGCGAATCACTGGAATTCTCTTCCCCGGAACCTGAGAACTGAACCAAACCTCCTCCACTTCAGGAAATCTTTGAAAACTCTTCTTTTTCCCTGATTCTTTAGCATTCTTTGCTTCCGCTTCCTCTTGACTTTCTAGGTTCCAGCGCTGGGATGCTTACGGGTTACTACGCGCTCTACAAAAACCTTAAATAAATAATAAATAAATAAGCCAATGCACAACTGCTCATTACACCTGCTGACTATCAAAACTGTCATCCTCATTGCAATCACTTCCCCTTGTCACATAAGTGAGCTCCTGGCTCTCTTGGTGCAGTCACCCCACACCACCTTTCTGACAGACAAACTGGTGTTGAGGACCAGGGCCGCCTGCTTGCCTAAAGTTGCGACTTCCTTTCACATTAGGCAGTCTATCACCCTCCTAACATTCTTTGATCCACAAAGACCCTTAAAGGATTTACATCGATCGTACCTAAGACCATTGGGTGGGCGATCAGCTTTTTGCGGGGTTCTCTGGGGCAAAGAAAGGAATGTCGGTGCAGAAAAGGAATATGTCAGGGTGGATATATATATATCTCTCTGCATTAAGATCTGTTATGGATTCGCCAAAAAGCAGCATCCGGAAGAACTGAGGCCTCATTCCATCAGGACCAAGGCTGCTACCACTCCACTGGCACGCTGTGTGCCTGTCCTTGACAGTCAGATTAGACGGGAAAGCCATTTTGCCTGTTTGGTCCAGTAGGGTGTTTTGGTCTAAGTCCACTCCACCTTTGGAAGGTACTACTTTGGTATCCATTCTAAAGGTGAGGAATCTGTGGTTAAGGGTATCCATCAGAAGAACAAGTTAACTTTGGCAACACTGTTACTGGTGGATACTCTATCTGCTCAGCGGAGAAGGCTGCTTTTTACCATCTAAAATAGTTTCAAATTAAAAATCTGCTTACTAGTACCTCCAAAATAATCAATGTGGAGCTTATAATCCAAGAAAACATTATGTTTTTGAGTCAGTCGTTCGGATTGAGCCAAGGAATCTCTCATTGAGTACTATTCACCGGAGTATTATCCAAATAAGACATCAGAGTTGATCTGATTCCACCATGGACTATTTTATAAAATGCCAAAGATGTGTTACTTGATGTTACCAGGTTATACCGGGAATGCCTAGGCCACCATTCTTTATTTGTTGAACCCCGGTGCCTGAACCACTGATCACTCTCCCTCTCCAATAAAGTCTGCAAACATCTACAGGATTTGCTTTAGAAATTGCCATTGAACAATTATGGCAGCATTGTAAACAAATAACAACCTAGGCAAGGTCACCATTTGTATAGTACTGACACAGCTAAGCGAGTAGAGGGTTTAATTGTGCCATCTTTAGTTTGAGTTCTTTAATACGATTTTGGAAAGTAGCAGTTTAAATGTCCAGTTTAGTTGCAATGAGGTGTACCCCCGGATACCTAATCAAGAACAACACCATGTTAAAGGGAAACGGATTAGGAGCCAATTCATATTCCCCTTTGGGAAGGTAATTACTCTAAGTTTTACATTTCCACATTTTGACTTTTAAGCATGACAGTTCACAGAAAATTCCTGAATTTCTCCTAGTAGGGGCTGTAACAATCTGACAGGGCTTGATAAACAACCAATATATTATCAGCTGACAGATCATTTAAAATATCTTGTGCCCAGCTTCACTCACTTCATTCCAGCTTCCTTATCAGTCTTCTGAGCTAGGTGTTCTAAATATAGCACAAATTCCAATAGAAGCATCAAACATCCTTGCTTCTTTCTACATACACTGTTGCTGAGTCTTTGCAATTTAGCCAAATGCAAGCCAGGGAGTTGAGGTACCCATAACCGGGGTTTGAAACCTCAAGCCCACTAGCTCGCAGCATCTCCCTGGAATTGCTCTACTCTGTCAAATGCTTTCTCAGCTTCTAGTGTGAGAAGCATTGTTACCCTTCTCTTTTTGTTAATTATATCTTTCAAATGTATAACTTTCTTTGTGTTATCTCTCAACTCTCCTTTAGCTATAAATACCACTTGATCAGCATGGATTTGCTGAGGCATACCGTTTTCTAAGCAGAGTGCTAATGTATACCTTATCATTAACATTTGTTAGGAAATGGGATGTAAGATCCATAGTCTTCAGGATCTTTCACTAGTTTTAGGAAGACTGTTACCTTGACTTCCTCCCTTGAAGATGTTACTGCTCCTAAAAGTCTGAAGTTATTCTTCACTTTGGTTAGCATTCTCATTTGGTCTTGCCAATATGGTTTATGAAAGGAAGCAGTAAACCTACTTGGCCCTGCGCTTTTCCAAAATGTTTAACTTTTAATGGCCTGACTCACTTTGCCAAAGGTGATTAAATTTGATAGGCTGTCGTGCTGTTTTTTCGTTAAAGTACGCTGTCTAACCCTTCTCGATATAATGTACTAACTTATTCAAGTCCAACTCCTATATGGTGTGTAATCGTTATGATAACAGCGCTAAAATACTGCATGTTTTTCTTTTTCCTTTATAATATCTTCCCCCTTTTCATTTGTAATTGATATCTATGATTAGGCTTGTTGTTTAAGTTTGAATGGTAGCATTCCTTCAGATTTATTGCCAACTTCATAATATTTGTGATTAACCCTGGCTAGGGTATACTCTGCCTAGGTTCCAGCAGTCTCGTCTGTACTGCTAGCGCCAGACCCTTACACCATCTATTCTGCAACAGTGTCCTGTATGCCATGGTTCTAGCACCCTCAAATTCCTCTGGAGGGTAAACAAACAGCATCTCCTCCCTTCTCTTCTTAAGTCTACCTGTTCCTGCTACACAGGTCTCATGACGTTTACTGAGGCCCAGAGTGCAAATGGAGTGCATTCCCCTCTATAAAAAAAACCAAATTGGAATTATTGGTTTCAGTGGAGGCCCACTTTAAATAATAATCACAATCCTCATCAGGGTGAACCACACCAGTCATTAAATAAACATGTGCTTATCCCTCTGGTAGCTTGTCACAAAGGCAGTCATGCTTAAGCTAGAGGCAATGTGTAAAGTATTTATTCAGCAATGAACCAGGAACAAAGTGAAAACAGAAACCAAGAAGATTCCCAAAGCAATTTAGAATAATAGGGTACACTTTAATAAATAAAATGACGCCAAAATGAAAAAAGTCCAATCAGTAGTACTACAATTATGAGTTTTTAAAGTTAAAAAATAGTGCCAACTATGGATAGCTGGTCGCTACAGATCAGGACAAAAATCAACAGTTCAGGTCAACTGTGACGGGCCAGGTACTGGACCTGGTGCGGCCCGCAGGGAGTTGTACCTTCTGTTCTTGGTGCAGGAGCTGCACAATTCTCATTGTAAGTCTCTGGTTGCTCTGCGTCGGGTCCATTGAAGCTAGCGATTAAGAATTGCTCAGTGCTGTAGCACAAGGCTCTGCGATGCAAACCTCTGCATCGTATCCGGTAAAACTTTCATTTAGTAGGGAGAAGTACACTTTTATTCCATCCAAGGGTCCAGGACCTTGACAGCAGCACTTGGGGACCAAGACTCCCACCTTAGAGGCTAGCAGAGGGGACCGGGTAAATTCCAGTTGGGGCTGGTCAGCTGGAAAACAGGAATGGCTTCTGGAAGCTTGTTGTGTTTCTGTAGCACAAATAGGTCAACCAACTGACCCTTGGAATCACTTCTGGGGTCCTCGGTACAAGGCAAGGAGGTCAACATTCTGTTCTTCAGACAGCAGGGCAGTCCTTCATCTGAGTCTTCACATTTCCAAAAGTGTTCTGATTTTAGGTTCTGGGGATGCCACTTTGTTGAAAATTACCTTTTCTGCCGGGTCATTCCACACCTTTTGCTTTTGCTGTCCCCTTTTTGCTGTATTTGTTTTGGTTAATTTTAGGGCTCTGAGAAATGTACCACTGCTAACCAGTGCTAAAGTGCATGTGCTCTCTCCTCTTAACATGGTGAAATTGGCTTATACACAATTGGTATATTTAATTAACTTGTAAGTCCCTAGTAAAGTGCCACTACATGGGTCCAGAGCCTGTAAATTAAATGCTGCAGGTCTGATTGTGCCACCCACGTAAGTAGCCCTATAAACATGTCTCAGACCTGTCATTGCAAGGCATGTGTGTGCAGTTTTAACCTGCCATTTTGAACTGGCAAAATAAATCTTTTGCCAGGACCAAACCTTCCTTTTTAATACATATGTTACTTCTAAGGTAAACCCTGGCCAACCCCAAGGTCTGGGTGCAGTGCATTTAAAAAGTTGGATATGCACTTTTAAGTTTTACATATCCTGGTAGTGGGAAACTCTTGAATTCATTTTTCACTACTACAAGGCCTGTTTCTCCTCTAGGTTAACATTGGAGTTGCCTTATTACATTTTATAAGTGTAATTTTCAAATGTGACAAGATAATTGGTTCATGTTTGGTGTCTTTGGAATCCAAATTTAAAATCCTAACTCATGGTAAAGTCGGATTTTAAATTATAATTCTGTAAATGTCACTTTAAGAAAGTTGGCATTTTTCTTGCCTTAGCCTATTTGGTGCCTGCAACCTGTCTCTGGTCAATTAACTGGGTGTAGTTGGCTATAGGGCTTTATGTATTCCTCTTAGATTGCCACACACAATAAGAGCTTAGGTGTGACTGGATGGGCCATCACTGGCAGGATGGGAGGGAGGAGCTGGGCCCAGCCTCACTTACACTTGAATAGGCTGTGTCCTGTCCCACACAAAGAGCTTAACAACTGTGCATTGTCACTTAAGGGAATCCCATGCACTTCAAAGACACTTTCCAGAAGATTCTCCCACCGTCAAGAACCAGGGCACCATATATAAAAGAAGAACCTCAGACACCACCACTTCAGTACAGAAGTTATGCTGAAAAGACTGCCACTCTGCTGGACTGCTATTCTGAAGGAGCTGCTGCCTTGCTGTGTTGACCTACTACTTTCTTGCCTGGGGGAGAAGAACTGAACCTGCAACTCCATCTTGAACCCAGGACCCCAGAGTGACTCAAAGGGTTAGTCTACTGGCCTCCTGATCTGAAATTCAGGGATATAACAGGCTCCACCACAGCTTCTGGATGTGTCTCCAGCAAATTCTGGACCCCCAGGAAGTGCCTCTCAGGTTCTGGGTCCTTAGGTTGGCTCTTGAACTTTTAAATTCAAGCTTTTGGGCTCTGCCTGACCGCGAACTGGCCTGTTTGAACCAGAAATGCACAGATCGTACAGAAAAAAGTTTGAGCCATCACAAGTCGGTTTTTATGCACAGCATGCATTGATCACTTGCGTGGACCACCGGTGTGAAGCTTCAGTACGCCGGTCCTACTCCTTGCGCCACGCCGACCACCACCAGCATTGCTCTCCTTACTCCTAGCGATGTTCTTCCACGCAAACGGGACTCTTGGCACAAAACTAGGAAGGTAAACCTTCAGCTGGACTAATCTAGGACTGTATCCGACTCTCTCTCCATTGCGGTCGGCTTGAACTTTAGAATTTGACCCGGTCCAGTGCGACCAGATATTCCTGCTTGGCACTTTACGGTTTTAGGTGTTATATTGTAGTTTATTCTTTCAAAATTCTTAACTCCGGTTCTACTAATTGGAGTATTGTCTTTTTGGTCTTTTTTATTTATTACGTTTTGCTGTATTTTCAAACATGGTGTAGAATCTTTTTGTGTGGTGTTTTCACTGTTTTACTGTTTCAAGTGTTGCACAAATACTTTACACATTGCCTCTAAGTTAAGTCTGACTTTTTTGTGCCAAGCCACCAGGAGGTGAGTGCAGGTTAATTTGGGGTTTGCTGGTGACTTACCTTGACTAGTATTGTGGTTTCTGCTTGACCAGGGCACTCCCCAGTCAACCAGTAACTTAATTTCTAACACACTTTTATGCCGAGTGCTACCCAGTGGTTAGAGGAGACCCTTCTGTTTAACTCAGAAATTGGTTTGGGTTTGGCTCAAGCCTGTCTAGTGAAACACAGGGTGGACAAGTTCAGTTGTGAGCTGCATCTACCAGTAACAGGGTAGGCTTCATCTCCAGTCAGGAAGGGCTAAATACAGCTTTCAAGTTACCATCTGAGGTGCAATCATGGCAGGGGCACAGCTGTTCCCTAGCCATTATGTCAGGAAGACTGTCACCTCTCCACACCCACGCCCTTTGTCTACTGTCTGGTCCAAGTACTCATTTCCTATGTGGGGGGAGGGACTATCAACAGTCGCAGGCTAGCTGGTCATTCACAGAAAGGACCCAGAAACTTTAGGTAGAAAAATGCCAACTTTCTAAAAGTGACTTTCCAAAATAATTGTTTAAAATATGACTTTACCATTAAAAAGGATTTTACATTATGATTAAAATGAGTGGAATAAGTATCTCTTTGACTGCCCCCCTAAACTGAATGTAATACTAATTAAATGTTATATGGTAAATCAGTGTTAGTCTATGGGAGGCCACAGATGGTTTTGCAGAAACATGTTCCACAGATTTTTTTAATTTTCAAATAAAAGAGTTGGTTTGTACGATAAAGTGAACATTTGTTGCTCTACTGATAGTGAGCATATTTAGTTAGCTCTTTGAAGATTGAAATTCAACCCTTATTTTGAAGTTCCTGAAGATTTGGACATATTAACCATATATGCTCTTGCGTTTCTAACCAGCAGTTGCATAATCTGCATGTTTTTAAGCTGTTTTATTGTTTTTCGAAGAACCTTCGAACTGTCCAATAGGAATGTATTAAAGTCTGATCTTGTCATTATGCAATTTTGATCAGGCATTGTGTGTTCCCGAAATTGTTTAATCAATTGATTGATTTTAACAGTGGCGGGTGGCAACGTTGATAAAAGGTGTGGTTCTCATCATAAATGCTGCTGGACGCTGGGCCCTCCGTCCGGTGCTCCTCTCCCTGCGCTGATCCTGAGGGTGAGGAGGAGCAGTAAGGAAAAAGAAGGACTTGCTTCTAAGTGCAGTGCAAATCCAACCAATCCTGGAGCTGCTCTCATACTGTTTTCAGCATGAGAGCAGCTCCAGGATTGGTTGGAGCAGGCTAACTCATCGCTAATTTTGAGGCTGGGGACCTTTGCTAGCAATTCCCCTGCTGTTTCTCATCCCTGTAATTGCTGGGTCTGAAGGGCGCCTATCAGCTTGGCCGGCTGTAGACAGCCAGCTAATCTGACATGCACACTGAGTCCAGTGAGACAACCTGCAATCCGCAGGAATCTGCCCAGCCCTGACGTTCACACTCCAGCAGCTTGGGCCGGTGGCACACAGAATAATCCCATATCGTCAGCATATGGGGCAACGGTCTTCCGACCACAAATAGAAACCACAGCTGGATTCTAGGTTAAAACTGCTTTCTTCTGTGGGTTGATCTTCATAGATAATTCTTTTCATTGTGATCTTGTTCGCCGTGACTAGTTCATCATTTGTGATATTTGTAAAGACTTGACAGATGGAATTTTTCACGTTTGTATTGTTTAGCCTGGCCAACTGAAAGCAAACATGCTGCGTTTGTTTTATAGTGTTGAGTTCGTTTGTCTGGATAATTAATACAGTCTTTTAAAAGAAATTTTCAATACATGCAATTTTTTTAATGGTCATTTTATTGCTCTGTAGATTCAAAGTACTTCGTAAAACAGATGGATGAGGGCAAATACTCGGAAATCCACACTTTTCTAAGGAAAAGAGTATACCCCGCCAAATTTAACAAACGTAAGAAAGGGGCATTGAGAAGGTTGTGTAAAAAGTATGCTGCTGAAGGTAAGGCTGTACATTTAGAGGTTTCTAGACAATTGTTTACTTGCTAAATGTTAGTGTTTGTAGAGTTCACATCGAAAGCAGACATTTGTTTCGCTAGACATAAACAAATGTTGAAATGTAAAATATATAGTAAACAAAGGGGGACGTCCTATTCAAAGGTTTGATGAAGGAGAAAGGCCTCCAAAAGGTGAATCCTTTCGTGTGTCTGTTCTGCTCTGTTCAGCTGAGTAGACTATGACGCCCTAATTAGTCTGTCAGGCCAATTGTTCTGTGGTGTGTCGGCTTGCTTATGTCTAAAATGGACTAGGCAAAGGAGTATCACTCTAAACCCCTTATAACATTCGTAGCCTGTGTAATTAATATCATTGTCATAAAACAGTCGAATATATCCATGTGTTTCACAGAGCGCGCCACCAAATCAGTATTTGGAGGCTTCTGCGTTTTTTTCTGTTAGTTCTGTTAATCCAGACATTGTTCAACAGCATACGACCAATGCAACAAAGATGCCCGAAACAAACAGGCCCAATTATATTTTCCAGTACTTGATAATACTGATTTGTACTGCATTTCACATAATTCAGTGATGGCCACATCAAAGAAACCATGCCACACTTGCTGCTTACATGCCAGAAACTGGCCTCGTTGTGAGGAAGCTACCTGTGTAGAAAAATAATGGTAGACTGAAAAGAGAAGTCTGATCTGTTAGAGTTTTTGCTGACTCGTCAGTATGCTGAAGTGTCGAAAGTGGTGCCAGTCTTTATTAAGATAGTCATGGGCTAGGACCAATCCCTCGGACAGACCAGGCCAAGTAAAACGTACAGGAGGTCTCCGCTCTGCTAACTGAGAAAGTAGGAGGGAATGGCATTGCAAAAATTGAACAAGACAGTGGTGGAAACAGATGGGAAACATATTGGTGAACACAGCAATTGCTCCAATTCCGAAAAGTAGGCAAAATTGGAATTCGCAAGGCATAAGATGTATAGCTCACTCATAATATTCCCAAAGAAACTATTTATTGTAGGAAAAAATTGAAATCAGCTACAATGCTTTCATCTGTAATTTTTCCTCAATTAAAATACAGTCCACCCGGAGATTTAAACATGTTGACAATGTACAGGAGTGCTTGGGTGCCTCACATGAGACAGATAACACAGTTTACCTAAGGGCACTGAAAAGCACCTAAACGAAGTTACTTTCTCATTCTCTCTGGTACACCTGAGTTGGGCATAAGACTGAAGGACAAAAATAAGTCTCACTGGCTATATCTACCTAAACCATTTCCTTTCAGCATTAGAACAATTGTCGGTGTTAAATGTACAAACGGTATGGTCACCGTATGTGTTGGAACGTTTTTATTGTTACTAAATAAACATAAAGAATCTTTTGTAAATTATGTACTTATGTCACTGTATGTTGTGTATATATTGATGTGTTCCTTTCTTCGATAGCGTGTGTATTTACTGTGGTAGCAACAACAAAAAAATCTTTAGCTTACATTTTGAGATTGAAAAATGATTCCAGAGTAAAGCAATGAATCGTATTATGTTGAAAAAGTCTGCATGTTACAACACGAAATAAATATTGCAGTCCATGGTAAACGAGGGCCACCTTTTCCCTGATCATTAAGGAGGGGTAAAGGTAATTTTAAGTTGGTCCCTCTGGAAGCGCTTGACGGAGTCAGTCACCTGTCTGATCGCGTCTCTGTAACCAAGGAGGTTCATTTACCAGATTAAGAAGGTGTGAGTTGTCTGGGTAGAATATTGCAATCTATCCATTTTTGTTGTCTGGATAGTGATTTGGGAAGCCAAACCACCTTTCAGTGTAATGAACAGCTAGCTGCATGCATTTATACTCGAAATTCTTTTTGTGACACCAGTAGAATTTGTGACTTTGTTCAATCTAATCTTTTGCCCGTACATTGCCACTGACTTGCCTTGTAATTAAATGTGTCCCAAACTTACATGACACCTTGGAAGAATTTGCACAGCATGACCATCTCTGGCCCATCAGTAATCGTCGCTCAGAGACAGACTTTATTTGGGATTAACTGTGCTCACCGTTCACCGCCCCCTCAAGTGGCACAGATCTCATGCAACGCTAATTGTGCCCTATTCTTACCAGTCTTTTTAAAGTATCATCCTAACAAGCATCTATAGCTACCCACTGTATCTATATCTGCTAGTGTTTTAAAAATCTTGGGAAACGTATGAACTGAATATACATTTGTACTAACTGTTAGGTCCTGACATGTGGGACTAACAAACTGCCAAAGACATACTTGCCTTTCACCGGCACTGACCTCACATGACTGACTCCAACCAGCACTTTATGCCTCCTAAAGGAGCCAAACATGCTTTAGCGTGCATCTCTCTCTTTCAACCACACTCCCACCTCAAGACCCAGCGTTTGCATTGCAGACTAATACACGGAAGGTGTTAGTATTTCAAATGAGTCCTGCGAGTTGTGCGTAGGGAACAATGTAATAAAATTCAGATTGTGTATGGAATCAAAGTGATCCTGAGGCAGCCACATTTTAAACATCTATTTGTGTGTGGAGCCATGATACTAAGAGAAATAATGTGAATGTCTGACAGAAAAAAACAATTATGTATGTTTATTCATTGTTCCCATCTCTTCGACACCAACAACGCATTGTCTGACAATGTCTCTCTGAGAGAACTGCATACCCTTTTGACACATTACCTATAGGGCGAGAAAGAAAAAAAACAATTGATGGATGGACTGAATGTAGAACAAATCAAAACATTCACCCCCAGTCAAGAGATCTGGATTAAATTCATCATTCTTTTGCTCACCATGCCACCCCAGTTTAGACCTGGCCATATGCAAATCAGTCTTGACCCTGTGCCTCATGGGAACAGTCAAGACCGAACTGCCTAGCCAGGTCCTCCCTGGACCGGAAACAAACATCCTAGGACCGGTTTTGGGGCTTCACCCCTCTTGAGTCAGGATAGCTTGATTTCAGTGGCACAGTGAGCCCAGGACCCACGTCGGGGCGGCGCACTTAGTGCGAGGAAGCAAAAGACACACAATTGATGGATGGAAGGCAGAACACATCGAAACATTCTCCCCCAGTCAAGAGATCTGGGTTAAATACATCATTCTCTTGCTCATCATGCCACTCCAGTTTAGACCTGGCCATATGCAAATCAGTCTTGACCCTGTGCCTCATTGGAACAGTCCAGCCTGAACCTCCAAGCCAAGGCATCCCTGGACCGGAAACAAGCATCCTAGGACCGGTTTTGGGGTTTCGCCCCTCTTCAGCCAGGATAGCTTGATTCCGTCCATCATACGCTTTGGTTTTGCTTTGTTCGCCCTAAGTTGGCAGGGTATGCCCAGACGTGGGACACTTGCTCACTTTGCCACTGGATTCTAGCTAGTCTGGCTTATAACGGCTGATTTGCCAGAAACCGATCCCAGGATGCTTGTTTCCGGTCCAGGGAAGACAAGGCTTGGTAGTTCGGGCTGGACTGTTCCCATAAAGCACAGGCTCAGACTGATTTGCATATGGCCATGTCTGAACTGGGGTGGCAGAGTGAGCTAAAGAATGATGATGGACTAAACCCATATTTGTTGACTGGGGGTGAGTGCTTGCAATGTTCAACACTCCGTCCATCATCCCCTTTGGTTTTGCTTTGTTCGCCCTAAGTTGGCAGGGTACCCCCCCAGACGTGGGTCCCTTGCTCACTTTGCCACTGGATTCAAGCTAGCCTGGCTGATGACGGCTGAATAGCCAGAAACCGGTCCCAGGAGGCTTGTTTCGGGTCCAGGCAAGACATGGCCTGGCAGTTCGGGCTGGACTGTTCCCATGAGGCACAGGGTCAGACTGATTTGCATATGGCCATGTCTGAACTGGGGTGGCGGAGTGAGCTAAAGAATGATGATGGATTAAACCCAGATCTTGACTGGGGGTGAGTGCTTGCAATGTTCCAAGCCTTGTGGAAAAAGGGGTAGTGCACCGCCTGTTTGTGAAAAACTTTCACCGTGCTAACATGGGAATCACTCCCCTCCTGGAGTGTATGTCAAAATACTAACTGGTAGCACACCTATGAGCCCATAAGTGTATCTCCCATGGCACCAGTTTTCATTGCTGTTAATCCAGCTGTAGTTTTAATCCCAAAAAAAAGTTCCAAACGAAAATGTTCTCTTATTCAAATAAATTGTATTTCCAATTGGTTCAATTATATCACATTATTGTTTCATAACATGTAGCAACAATCCTGTATTGTTCCAATGCATTTCGGTGAGTAAATCACCTTCGTCAGGGAACGTCTACAAACAAATGAAAAAGTATACATTGTAACAATTTGTGATAGAACCGTGTTTAAATCAATATATTCACACACATTTAACCTGAATGTGTAGCGCGTTATAAAAGCGTTAATAAAAGCGTGTTTAAGCAAGTTTAGTCGAACTGGAGAAGGATGGTCGATTTTAACTTATCAGCGTGCACCCTTGTTAACTATGGCGGTTAGTTAAACGAGCAGTTAGGCTTTATCAAATGCTCGCTCCTTAGCGCGATGTAAGAGTCGCGTTACCGCTTACGCTCGGATTCTCTGATTCTAATCAACTCTCACCTTGCTACTAATGTGCAAAATCTCGCCGCTTCTGCCCGACTGTGCCTGCGTGCTCGCTCTCAGGTTCAGGAAGCTTGAACTAACGCCGCGATAATCGCGCATGCGCTGTGCATAACTTAAAGGGTGTGGTTCTATTGAAGGTGGGGTTTTTTTTAAATTTACAAACCAAAAACTTTAGTGGACGAGAATTTCAAAACAAGGTTTCACATCTCATATATCTACTACAGGTAGAGGTCAATCAAGGCTACACTATCTAATATTAACAAAATGTTCATGTGTCTGTTCTCAAGATGTATGCAACATAGTACCATGAAAATGATTATTTACAAATAGCACGAAAGTTCTATACGATCATTAAGCCCATGTGGCTTGAGGCTGTTCAAGTAATAAATCCAGTGGTTCTCTCTTTTTAGCAGGTTTTTTTTGTTCAGCGCTCCTTCTTTCCTCGGTACAATTTCCAATATTCCTTTCACCGAACGTTGGTTCGCCATTTTAAACAAATGCAGTTTGGATTTAATATTACTCATCATAGAAGAATTGGCAAAAATACTGGAAGAACTAAAAACAGAAATTGAGACCGTAACCGAAGAATTGAAAAAGGGAGCCACAGAAGAAGAGTTACAAAAAATCATAGAAGACATCAATGCTCAGTTGGCTAACCACATACAGGAAGTAAACGAACGTAAATTAAGGAAATATAGAAGGGACACCCTCGACTATAAATTACAAGAAGTCTACACATGGGCAGAGGTTTATGCTAGAAGGAGACAAACTAAACAATATACATCTCAAACAGACACGTCATCCACAGACAGTGATAGACCGCAGCAAAGAAAAGCACCAACCGGAACCACACCATCAGATAAACCAACTACCCCGGAGCCTTTTTTAGATGCAGGCCCAACAGGAACAGAAGACCCAGGAGGGGACGCAACAAAAACAAAAGAAATAAATCCACCACAAACGAGGAATACCACGACCAGGAAAGAGAGAAAGAAACAGCACTAACCAGACAAGAAAATTTAGTGTTGAACATTTCAGATCAAAACCTCAACGACTTACAAATAAACACCTTGCAACGAGGGTTATCGTTCGTACCTACCACCCACACAAACAAGCTTGAATTGGAAGTGAGTCTTTTTAAACTCACACGCAAAATGAGACTAAGACACTTCTTCGAGAATGTAATAACAGAAAAACCACCTCCTAAAGAAGATGAATTGAAAGGATTAAAAACCCCCAGTAATTACATGCCACCTACATCACATAAAATGATAGACCTTTTTGAAAACTTATGCAAACAAGAAATTAGCAAAATCAATACTAACAAGAGGGTCAAAAATCCGAACATGTCTAAAAAAGAATTTGGGGCTATTGAAAGCATAGCCAACAACCAACAGATAGTTTGCCAAAAAGCAGACAAGGGAGGATCAATGGTCGTAATGAACAAGAAGTTCTATGAGGAAGCCATGCAGACGCATCTAAGTGACACCAATACATATATGGAAATCGATCACAACCCCACGATGGACATACGCAAAAAACTACAAGCCATGTTGAAACAAGCCACAGACCAAGGAACCATCAATGAAAAAACCAAACAGTACCTCACGCAAGAGAACCCAAAGAGTCCCACCATATATCTAGTACCCAAGGTACATAAAGACCTGAAGAAACCCCCATGCCGGCCTATCGTATCAACCAAGTTGAGCATACACGAACCAGTGGGCAAATTCATTGATAAGCACCTGCAACCTTTGATCATAAAAAATATCTCGTACATAAAAGACACCACAGATTTTTTGGTAAAGTTACAAGCAGTCAAACAGACACGTCATCCACAGACAGTGATAGACCGCAGCAAAGAAAAGCACCAACCGGAACCACACCATCAGATAAACCAACTAGCCTTTTTTAGATGCAGGCCCAACAGGAACAGAAGACCCAGGAGGGGACGCAACAAAAACAAAAGAAATAAATCCACCACAAACGAGGAATACCACGACCAGGAAAGAGAGAAAGAAACAGCACTAACCAGACAAGAAAATTTAGTGTTGAACATTTCAGATCAAAACCTCAACGACTTACAAATAAACACCTTGCAACGAGGGTTATCGTTCGTACCTACCACCCACACAAACAAGCTTGAATTGGAAGTGAGTCTTTTTAAACTCACACGCAAAATGAGACTAAGACACTTCTTCGAGAATGTAATAACAGAAAAACCACCTCCTAAAGAAGATGAATTGAAAGGATTAAAAACCCCCAGTAATTACATGCCACCTACATCACATAAAATGATAGACCTTTTTGAAAACTTATGCAAACAAGAAATTAGCAAAGTCAATACTAACAAGAGGGTCAAAAATCCGAACATGTCTAAAAAAGAATTTGGGGCTATTGAAAGCATAGCCAACAACCAACAGATAGTTTGCCAAAAAGCAGACAAGGGAGGAGCAATGGTCGTAATGAACAAGAAGTTCTATGAGGAAGCCATGCAGACGCATCTAAGTGACACCAATACATATATGGAAATCGATCACAACCCCACGATGGACATACGCAAAAAACTACAAGCCATGTTGAAACAAGCCACAGACCAAGGAACCATCAATGAAAAAACCAAACAGTACCTCACGCAAGAGAACCCAAAGAGTCCCACCATATATCTAGTACCCAAGGTACATAAAGACCTGAAGAAACCCCCATGCCGGCCTATCGTATCAACCAAGTTGAGCATACACGAACCAGTGGGCAAATTCATTGATAAGCACCTGCAACCTTTGGTCATAAAAAATATCTCGTACATAAAAGACACCACAGATTTTTTGGTAAAGTTACAAGCAGTCAAAATAGAACCAGACTGCATCATGGCCACCGTAGATGTAAAAACATTATATACATCCATACCTCACAGAGAAGGCCTAGAGGCTATTGAAAAAGCCTTATTACAGAGCACTTATCCGCATGACCTACAACTTTTCCTATTGCAACTAATGGAATTCACCCTGTTGAACAGCTATTTCACCTATGAAAAACACTGGTATATTCAACTAAATGGTACAGCCATGGGAAATTGCGCCGCACCGGCGTACGCGAATCTCTTCATGGGATCATTTGAGGAGGAACACATTTATAACGATCAAGAGTGGGCGACACATCTGTTAGCGTACATGAGATTCATAGATGACATGTTCACCATATGGAAAGGTACACAAGAATCACTGGAACAACAATTGCAAAAATTGGATGAAAAAAACGAGAGAATAAAATTTACATGGACGATCAATAACACAACTATCCAATACTTGGATGTGGAAATAACATTAAACAATGGCATCATCACCACGAACTTATACCGAAAACCCACAGATAAGAACAACCTATTACACTATACCAGTTACCATCCTTCTACGTTGAAGCAACACCTCCCTTTCACTCAATTTCTCAGGGTCAGGAGAGTGGTGTCTGAGGACCACGTATGCCAAGAACAGCTACAAAACATGGCAGATAGATTTTCCACCAGAGGATATCCAGAGGAGATGATTCAGAAATCTCAGGAAAGAGCGCTCACAAAAACCAGACAAGAACTACTTACCTATAAAACCACCACTAAAACACAAAGAATAACGTGTGTTAGTAAATACTCTAATGTAAGCTCCCAGTTCAAAAAAATTATCTACAGGAATTGGCAAATTGTTAAAATGGAGACGGACTTCAACGGTATATTTGATCAAGAACCTTTATTTGCTCACTCAAGAGGCAAGAACTTAGGTGAATTATTGAAGAAACCCGAGCAAACCACACCTCACCAAATATATAGAGGTACGGTACCGTGTCTAAATTGCGCTAACTGCCACAACATCATTAAGGGGATAACGATAAATCACCCCATGAAAGGACACAAAATACCACTTAGAGTCAATGCCAGTTGCGACACCACCAACGTGGTGTATCTTTTAAAATGCCCTTGTGGAAAAGTGTATGTGGGTCACACTGAGAGAAAACTGAAAGTGAGATTGAATGAACATAAGAGCAATATTAGAACCCACTCCACCAAATCCACAGTAGCCACCCATTTTACAGAACAGCGCCATAACATAAATCAACTGAGAGCATGCATATTGGAAATTGTACTGAGGAAAGAAGGAGCGCTGAACAAAAAAAACCTGCTAAAAAGAGAGAACCACTGGATTTATTACTTGAACAGCCTCAAGCCACATGGGCTTAATGATCGTATAGAACTTTCGTGCTATTTGTAAATAATCATTTTCATGGTACTATGTTGCATACATCTTGAGAACAGACACATGAACATTTTGTTAATATTAGATAGTGTAGCCTTGATTGACCTCTACCTGTAGTAGATATATGAGATGTGAAACCTTGTTTTGAAATTCTCGTCCACTAAAGTTTTTGGTTTGTAAATTTAAAAAAAACCCACACCTTCAATAGAACCACACCCTTTAAGTTATGCACAGCGCATGCGCGATTATCGCGGCGTTAGTTCAAGCTTCCTGAACCTGAGAGCGAGCACGCAGGCACAGTCGGGCAGAAGCGGCGAGATTTTGCACATTAGTAGCAAGGTGAGAGTTGATTAGAATCAGAGAATCCGAGCGTAAGCGGTAACGCGACTCTTACATCGCGCTAAGGAGCGAGCATTTGATAAAGCCTAACGGCTCGTTTAACTAACCGCCATAGTTAACAAGGGTGCACGCTGATAAGTTAAAATCGACCATCCTTCTCCAGTTCGACTAAACTTGCTTAAACACGCTTTTATAAACGCTTTTATAACGCGCTACACATTCAGGTTAAATGTGTGTGAATATATTGATTTAAACACGGTTCTATCACAAATTGTTACAATGTATACTTTTTCATTTGTTTGTAGACGTTCCCTGACGAAGGTGATTTACTCACCGAAATGCATTGGAACAATACAGGATTGTTGCTACATGTTATGAAACAATAATGTGATATAATTGAACCAATTGGAAATACAATTTATTTGAATAAGAGAACATTTTCGTTTGGAACTTTTTTTTGGGATTAAAACTACAGCTGGATTAACAGCAATGAAAACTGGTGCCATGGGAGATACACTTATGGGCTCATAGGTGTGCTACCAGTTAGTGCTTGCAATGTTCAACACTACGTCCATAATCCCCTTTGGTTTTGCTTTGTTCGCCCTAAGTTGGCAGGGTATGCCCAGACGTGGGTCCCTTGATCACTTTGCCACTGGATTCAAGCTAGCCTGGCTGATGACGGCTGATTAGCCAGAAACCGGGCCTAGGATGCTTGTTTCCGGTCCAGGGAAGACATGGCTTGGCAATTCGGGCTGGACTGTTCCCATGAGGCACAGGGTCAGACTGATTTGCATATGGCCATGTCTAAACTATTGTGTGAAAAGGAAGATCTAACTGATTGGTGCACTTTAGTGGAGATACGTATCAGATAGTTATTCTGACTTACTACACCCTGCAGAAGTCATATCCTGGATTGGGTTCTAATGCCCATGTAGGACTGGAGAATAGTAGAGGGGAGATTGGATCACATTAATTCATGATGAGCCAGAACTGGAGCAGACTTAGTGACGCCAAGGCAGATTTTATTGTGGTTGGGATAAATACCTAAAAATGGGAGTGCACTTTATAGATCTTTTACGGTCTGCGAAATAGAAATTGGAGTCAAGAACAAGGCTAAAACCTTTGTGGGCATTCTGGACTCTTGCATATCCATGATTTATTTTGTCATCAGCACCATACCTGTATAGTTTTTAGTTATTTTTATTTGTTAATCGTGTTAGAGAAAAGAGAGCTCATTTATCAGAGACAGTCATTGAATCCAAGTTAAATTATGGAATCTTGCTTCTAGTGGGCACTTGCAAATCTGACCTCAATAAACTTCAAGTGTTTCACAATTTGACAGCCAAAGCTGCACTAAACTGTCAAGTAGACCCCATAATCCTCCTGACTGCAGTGTGCCTTATCTCTCAGACAGGTAAGAGTTAAGACCTTTGATTAGTTATCCATAATAGGGGTATCTTTCATTGATTCACATGCTTGAATCATTCTCCATCGTCAAGATAGAGGTCCCACAGTAACATAATCAAGCATTAAATGATAAATGCCATAGGCTATAATGGCCACTGGTCTTGAATTTAATAGCCTATCTATGTCCTTCTTAAAAAAGGACCAAACTTTGAACACAGCCAATCTGCTGCTAGCACCCTCTAGAACACTCCCTGCAAAGGCAGTTCCCCCCAGATTTTCACCGCATGTTGTGTGGAAGGGAAGTCTCCCTGAGTTCTACTCAGTTTTTACTTCAACTACTGGATTGCTTATAAAAATGTGACACCATCGCTGGCAAGAGAGGCCTTTTCCGCCAATGTAAAACCTGTGGCAGGAAAAAGGTTTATGTGGACGATCCACACAAGTACTGTATATATTGCCTGCATCCTAAGCATGAGGAAAGGGAGTGCAATAATTACCGTACCATCTCCTCAAAGACTCTCAAGGATAGAGAAGGAAAGTTTTTATTGGGGCTCCAGACCACTCAACACTAGGCAATTTCTTCGGATGAAGAAAGTGATACATCTTTTAAGTCTCACAAGAGAGCCAGGTCGCAGCAGAGCTCATCTAGAGAGTGTTGAAAGCACCACAAATCTCCTGAGACCAAGGACTCTAAAAAGGGGAAAGTAATGAAATTCTCCTCGGAGCCTTCTGTATCTGTGCCTAATACGCCTTTCAGAAAGGACAAACACCTTTCTAGAGCCTCTTCTTTAGACCCTTTGAGGCATAAATCTGACAAAAAACATTGTCGAAGACGTTACCACACACTTTGACGACAAGCTTTACATAGTCTGAACCATCGACTGCAGAAACTATGACGACAACGGCAATATTAGGTCCCATACCGTTGCCGAGAGTCTCACTCTCTCAAAGCCCGTCGACGTTGGGATCACCATCGACTGCAACATCATCGACGGCGGTCGACATACTTCCAACGATGAAGATCTCTACAATGAAGATCATGTCTATGAGCGACTCATCTGAGAGTGCTCCGTCAACAACCATCCCGTTGACTGCAGCACTGTCGACAACAACACCGTCGACAAGGGAATTTGTTCAACCTGCTCTGTCTACACCGTCGACGGTTACTCATTTTGCCAAAGTAAGTAAGACATTTATACGCCCAGCTATGTCAGCGTTCAGTAAAGGATCAACTTTATTCCCCTCACATCTCTTGGACATGGAGGACTCTGAGGATGATGGTATTTGTTGTGTAGCTCATTTCCCATCAGAGCTACACGTTAAATGTCGAGAGGATGATGAGGAGGAGGATGAGATTACCATGATGTAGAACAATATTACCAATAGGGCTATGTGGCCCCACCTCATCACTACCAGCTTTTGGTTTCCTACCAGATCCTCGTCCTAGAGATTTGGCCCATCTGCCACTTTCTCTCATTCAAGACCTGCAAGCATTGATGGCGGACTACAGACGAAGGTTTCCACAGCAAGGGGATCAGCCAGAGAAACCGCTACCTAAAGCAGACCCATCAAGCGTGCCAGTTGTGCTGCCACCAGTTACACCTAGTATTACTCCTCGCCTCTTAACAACAGGACCCATTGCACAGGATACGTCTCTTTCAGTCAAAAATAGAGGAGTGCTGGCTCCCAGATCCGCTCCCGATGCCAGATCCTTGGGATGATTACATAATACCGACACCCTCTCCTCCTCCACATCTGCCATTAGAATCTCCACTGTAGGATATTGGAAGATTCCATAACTTAATGGAGAGAGCATCCTCCAGATTCCGCTTACCAATGACAGTCAAATAGACTGACTGTTTCATGTATGACTTCAAGGAGGACAGTAGGAAGTCTGTACGCCTTATCCCTGTTATAGACTATATATAGCAAGAGGGCGTTTAAAATTATGAAAACACCTGTAACCATATCGCCAGTACTCGCATGAATTGATAACAAATACAGAGTTCCAGAGGATTCTCCATCTTGCCTCACAAGACATCCCAGACCAGATTCGGTCATTTCCCAAGTGGTGTAAAGAACCTCTAAGAACCCTGCCACTCCCATCACTACTCCACCTGATAAAAAGGGGAGCAGGATGGACATTCTACGTAAACGCTTCTCTACTATGGCATCAGTCGCAATCAGGGCTGCAAATGCGTTAGCTATTATCGTTCGTTATTACCGCCAGATGTGTTCGGACATAGGAGCTTTGGTGGACCTAATACCAGAAGATAAAAGGCAAGAGGTCAGAAAGATCTTGTTTGATGGAGAATGTGCAGCATCAGAAACCATCAACTGTACTATCGATGTAGCCATTACTGGTTTTAGAATCAAATCTCTTTTCTATGGGCAGAGCAAACAGAAAAGCAGTACCCAGCATCCCGCCTACAACCCTGGTGGACCGGGGGCGAAGTCTAGTAAGGTGGTGGCAATCCACAGATTTTGGTTACAGTTTACACAGCCTGTCGCCTACAACCCATCATGCGCTAGCCGTGTCACAGGAAGGGGTGTTTACAGCTGAACAGATAACAAAGTTCACGCACCTAAAGGCTGAGGGATGGGGGTCGACACCGGATAATCCCAGTGAAGTGCAGTTATAAAAGCAGAATTGCTAGGGCAGCCAAATTACATGTTTCAAACCCAAAGAGAAAAAGAAAGGCACCTACTCCCCCCCCAATAAGGGTATTAAAACAAACAAAACCCCCCATCCCAGGCCCTTCGAATGAGCCAGTTGATCAAAATTAATGCATGCCGGGGCGATATTGTGGGTCTTTAACTAGCCTAACTCCTCTCAAGGGCCCCAGCCACTTCTTGGGTATGTAGAAGTGACCTCAGTATACTTAAGTATTTAGGCCATGTCAGCTCCCGAAACTCTAAGGAAAGAATTGCAATGAAGGGGGCCCACATTTTCGTGTATGCCAACTTGTCTTCACATGTTGCCATCAACAGACGCTCCATGCCCAGCAAGGACCATAGCTGATGATGCCACTGTCGATGGTCTGGGGTTTTGTCAGTGCCCCAGTTAGATAGCATAACTCCATGCACAGCATTGAGTGCCAAGGCCATCTGCCTTCCTGTTACGGAGCTGAGTGGAAATGCGAGTGCATTGGGGAGCCCTAAAAAAGTGTATGTGGGGAATCTGAGAATAGAAGTATTAAAAGCATCATCATTGTCGTCCAGGATCTGATCTCAGAATCTAGTCAGTTTTGAGCAGTGCTAAAGTGGAGTAGTGTGCCTGGATTACCACATACCCTCTAGCACTGGCCATCACACTGAGCAATCCATTTCTGTATCAGGGCGGGGTTGTAGTACCAATAAGAAGTGATCTTGAAGGCCGTTTCCGTGTGTCCTGTAGTGTGCCGTGTGGCACGCTCTATAAAAGATGTCTTTGCACTCTTTATCTGACAGCGACCGGCCTAGTTCTGCCTCCCAACGCTTCTGCCCTGGGGTTCTGCATTTAGGTGCTGTCTTTGTCAGGAGGAGATAAATGTCTGAAATGATCTTCTTGTCATCTTTCTTGAGAATCAGACATTTCTAAAATGAGGTAAACGCTCTACCTGCCTTAGTCCTTGCCTCTGAGCTAAGCACCCAGTGTGTCATTTGCGTGTGGGTGAAACAATTTGTTTCCAACAAGATATAGTCTGTTTCGAGCTAGTTGAATGGTATAAGGCCCTTGTGGTCAAAGAGATATTAAAAACGCATACGCCTGCCCAAAACCTAGCGCTTGGCGGTGTGTTGGGCCATGTCTGGAGGAAAATCTGGATTTGAAAACAAGGCTGTCATGGGCGAGGGAAAGGAACTGAGTCCCGCTGTAGTCGCTACCTTGTCCCAGATCTGAAATGTTGGGTTAGTTACAGGGGACGAGTAAAGCCCCCATTCTCTATATAGTCGAGACAGCCCCACCTCCCTTCAAATTTGTGAACCTGCTACGGTCTGGTCCATGAAGACGCAGTGCTTCTCCATTAGTGGGCTATTCCACTCCATGAGGTAACGCAGCTGCGCTGCCTGGTAGTAGCTTGACATATTGGGTACCGAGGGACCCCCTTCCTGTTTTGAGCGCTGTAATAGCTGTTTCTGCAGCCCAGGTTTTGAGTTCACCATATAAAATGCTCATTCTTCTTCTGAAGAGCGTTAATCTTGCCCTGAGGCGGTGCCAGAGGGAGGGTCTGGAAAATATACAGGGCACCGGGGAGCACATTCATCTTTTCAACAGCAATTCTGCCAAGCCACGACAGCTGGAGTTGTTGCCAGTGTGCCAGACCTTTACGAATTGAGGTGAGAAGCTTTGCATAGTTGGTTTCTGTGGTTTTGGGGAGGCTTTTGCTTGGAACTAGGCCTAAATATGGGAGATCCTCTGTGACCCAGTGAAAGTCGAACTGCGAACGCAGGGCACACTCCGTGTCTGGAAAAGTGTTGAGATTTAAGACCAGTGACTTCTGCATATTAACCCGAAACCCAGAGGACGCTCCAAACTCCTGGAGTTCAGCAACAATAGCCATGAGAGAGGTCAAAGACTGTGTGAGTGAGAAGATGACAATGTCAGCATAGAGGCGGATCAAATGTTGATCCACTCCAAAAGGGATACCCTTAGCGTGCGGGTTGACCCTTAATTTCTGTCCCAATGGCGCCATGTAAAGAGCGAAGAGAAGCGGTGAGAGAGGACAGCCTTGCCTCGTGCCTCGATCTATAGGGAAGCCACTAGATCCACTAGATAAACTCAGACTGTTGCCCTGGGAGAGCTGTAGATGCTTGCGATCCAATTCATAAAACGCATGCCCATGCTGAAGGCTTGAGAGTCGCGAATAGGTTGAGTCAGTGCACCCTATCAAACGGTTTTTCAGCATCTTCCACCAGTAACAAGGCTTCCTCATGAGATCGACTTACCTTGTCTGTCAAGTGGCAAATGCGCTGAGCATTGTCTCCACACTGAACACCCGGTAATAAATCCTGCTTAGTCCGGATCTATAACCATTGCATCCCCTTGGTTTACTGAGGATCTGAAAAAAGAGAAAATGGTCAGCAGATCAGCGGAACGGTTGTGGAGAAAAAATAGAACGCTGGAAAATCGTAAGAACTACAAATTAACGCTTTCCAACTATGTAAAAAACTTAAAAGCAGAAAAAACGCTCTATCTCACACAGAGAGTAAATAAAGCGGCTCACTCCAGTAAAGAACTGTACAAAATACTGAAAGAATTCACCACTTCTCCAGTGGAGCAATCAGTATTTAACCCCACCTTGGAGTGGGTTAATTCATTGCCATCTTACTGTGACAATAAAATTAAGCTAATCTATTCCACGTTTCCAGCCACCCGCCCGGATGCAACCCAACATGGTGTGACATCCCCTCTCAATCTAACCTTTCCGGAAACCATAGGAATACCATCTCTCACCGAATTTGAGCCCACCACGACAGTAGAAGTGCTAGAAGCTCTCAGGAAAATTAAATCGGGCTCCCCCACTGATTCGCTGTCCCCTCGAAAGTGCAATGAGATACTTCCGCTTCTGGCCAGCTCTCTCACTAACATCTTTAACGCCTCCTTTGAGCCTGCATCCGTACCTAGAAACTGGAAGCTGGCGCAGGTTAAACCTATTCTCAGAAAGCCCACTAGTGACCCCACCATTCTGTCTAACTACAGACCTATCACTATAGCTGTGGAATTCTTTGCCGCTCACACTTCGTGGGGCCACCAGCCTACTTGCATTTAGGAAAGGCCTTAAAACTTGGCTATTTACCCAGTAGGTTTCCCGCTCTTCCTTCTGTTTTCTTTCACTGCATCGATCCCCCTGTCTTTTAATGTACTGTGTTATTGTGTGGTAGGTCTTTTAATGTGTTGTGTTATTGTGTGGTAGGTCTCCTCCTCGAAAGCGCCGGGACACTCTTTTTGAGTAGCCGTGCGCTATACAAAATAAACATAACATAACATAACATAACATATACTGCCCTACTTTGGGAAGGTACTGGAACATTTAGTTAATAAACGCGTTTCCACTTACATTGAAACCCATGCGCTTTTAGATCCCTCGCAGTTGGGGTTCCGTGCCGCCCATGGTACTGAAACTGCAGTAATCGAGATAGTGGATAATATCCGACTCACCCTAGGTAGTGGCCAGTCCGCAATTTTGATCCTATTGGACCTATCGGCGGCCTTTGACACCATTTCCCACAGCATTCTTAAACGTCGGCTGTGGGAGATTGGTGTCAGAGGCAACGCCCTTGTCTGGTTTGAGAACTATCTTGTGGACCACCATACTTACATTAAGGTTAATACCCTTGTATCCAGTAACACTCCTCTCACTGTGGGGGTTCCTCAAGGGTCTATTCTTAGCCCCATGCTATTTAATTTGTATCTCACCCCACTGGACAACATTATAAAGTCCCATGGCTTTACTACAGTGTCTTACACGGACGACACCCAGGCGCTTATCACCTGCAGCTCTGATTTCCTTGAAACCTGTCCCAGATTTAAACAATGCATGATTAAGATCAGCGAATGGATGAGTGAAAACAAGCTCCAACTTAACTATAGCAAAATTGAAATTATGCTATTTGGCAAAGCCAAGACAATCTGGTCACAGGATTGGTGGCCCCAAGAACTAGGACCTTCCCCCGAACCTAAAGAAGTGGTACGCGACTTGGGAATCATGCTCAAATGTGCTCTCTCTATGAAAGCACACGTCAACCAAGTATCAGGTATATGCTATGGAATATTACATAAACTGCGAAAAATAGGGGGCGTGGCCAACAGCATGGCTGGCTAGGACGTGATGTCTGGAGCTCCCAGCGAGCTGCATCGAAATCCGTCGAAAAACTTAACCCTGAGCCACCAAAATAACGGGAGAGACGCCGCGGAACAGCCGGGCCACATAGAGACTATTTTTGCGCAGTTCACACGAATGTAGCCACGGAAACGCCGACTTTGATCCCACGCATCGGGAGATCCGATGGCAACAAGATGGCGGCTGCCGAGACACGGAATCGGAAGAGGCGCTGAAGTCGGATGGTCAGGTCCGCGCCTGGTTCGCTGGTGGTCGGTAGCGGTGAAAGCCCGAGTGACGCAGCCCCTGGGAGGTGCCAAACTGACGGTGGAGGCTCCAGTGAGGTGTCTGGGAGCCCCGACAGGACTGGCGCACTTTACAACTATGACGGCCGGAGCGGTGCCGCGCCCATGAGCCTGACTCGAACACCATCCCGCAGCGGACCGGCCGACTTGGAGGTGAGGCGGTGAGGAGCGTTTGGAGGGCCCCGTGTGGTGAAGGGGTATCGGGAAAGGCCCCAACCTGAGGAGAGGTTAGGACCTCCTAGACCACCGGACACTTTACCAAGATGGCGGCCGGAGACGCGAAATAGTGCCTTTGAGGACCACAAACTTGCTCCTGGCCCCGCCGCCGAGTCTGTGCTCTGCCGCCCTCCAGGCTTACCACAGCCACCGGTCTGGTGTCGCAATCAGACCCCCCCAGCCCTGAATGGCCCCTGCCTGTGTGGGAGACTACTAGAGGTGTCCCTGGGGCCCCATAACCTGCTGGGGAGCCCCTGCCCCCCCCTGAGAGAGCCTTCCAGAAACGTCGGGGTCGAGAAGACGAGGGGGTGTGCCACAATCCGCGATCCTCAGATCCCGAGATGGGACGGCTACCATGGTCATCGGAGGGGACAGCAGGCACGACCCGCACTTCTGAACTGAGACAAGTATAGTGGGGCTTGAGAGTACTACAGACCTGCTCCTAGCTAGCCGCCGTGCATGTGCCCTGCGGCCCACCACACTATCCATTGCCGCCTGCCTGGAGCTACGGACTGACACCCCGACCCTACACCGCCCCTGCCTGCGAGGGAGTCGCCTAGTGGTATCCCTGCGACCCGTACGCCGCTGGGGAGCTCCCGCCCTCTTGAGAGAGACATTTGGCAACGTCGGGGGCCGAGATAAGGTAAGGGAGTGCTACCATCTACGGTTCACGATCCCCGAACCCCGCGACGGGGCGGCAGACCTAGACATTGGGTGGGACAGCCGGCGCGACCTGTACCCCTGACCTGAGGCGGGCGTAAGAGCGCTGTCCGAGGCCCGCACACTGCGAGGCACATGAGCCGGGGCCCACAGGGAGTGGGAAAGCGACGCAAGTGGCCCACGACGACCGCGACAAGGGGAGGCGGAACTGCCCTACCTGGCAACAAACTGCGGAGGTCATTGGTCCCCGACGACGGCCAGATAGCCCGAGGCTGTGCTCAATGCCACAAATCACGCGAGCCATGGGGAAGAAAGACCCACCTCCTAAACCTGCAAACAGGGGCCTATGGACAACTTTGCCGCGCCTAGACAGTCCATAGACGTCCTCCCAGCTACCTCTGGCGCACCCTCTGATACTGACCTGCTGATGGGAGCCATTCAAGCGTCACGGGCCGATATCCAGGAATCCAGGGCGGCCCTAGAAGTCAAGATCGGCGAGGTGGGGTCTGAGGTGACACTGTTGAGGCAAGACTACCGCAAATTATCAGACTGGGTGACCACAGCTGAGACACGGATAGGAGAGGCCGAAGATTCGATCTCCACCTTGAGAAAAGACATGGCGGACCTCAAAGCATCCCATCGCCAACTAATGTGGAAGGTGGATGATGCAGAGAATAGGGCGAGACGCAACAACCTACGCTTTGTAGGTTTTAGAGAGGGAATTGAAGGGACGAACATGGCAGCATTCCTCCGCTCCTGGCTTACTAAAACCTTCCCGACGGCGCAGTTCTCCACTTGCTTCATCATCGAACAGGCACACAGGGCCCTCCTGGCAAAGCCGCTGGAGGGGGCGAGACCCAGACCGGTTATTGCACGCTTTCTCAACTTTGCGGACCTGGACTTGATTCTGCGAGAAGCTAGGAAGTTGGGGGAGATGCGACTGGAAAACACGAACATTATGATATTCCCGGATTACAGCCAGGAGGTGCAGAAACGACTCCGCTCCTTCGATGCAGTGAAGGCGAAACTAAGAGACTTAAATATCTCCTACATGCTCCTTTTCCCTGTGAAGCTCAAGGTAATCTACAAGGAAAAGTCAATCTTCTTTAATCATCCGGAGGATGCCTGGCAGTGGCTGGAGGAACGCCCTATACTCCATAGCAGAGAGACCGCTGGTTGCGAAATAATGGACAGGTCATTGGTGCAAGGGCCCCAGTGGGAACTACCAAAGACACAGAGGATGAAGTCCCGAAGGACAAAGAGACAAACCCCGGCGACACCTTACCTGGGACATGGCTCAGGAGGCACACGAAAAGGACGATCGGCCTCCCCGAGAGGCAGTGCTGTGGCGGGCTCTAGATTCAACTGTCTGCGTAGACATGCCCATTCAGAGGGAGATGACGAGGAAGAGCTGGAGAGCCACGCCTCTGGAGGAGAAGAAGAGGGGGGACAGCACTCCGTTCACCCGTTGGTAGAGGCGATCCGAGATTTGAAACACGACACGTCGGGGAGGAACAGCATTCCCGAAACAGACACTCATGACTCCCACTCATGAACGATGGTGGAACTCGTTATTGAGATTGCAGCTCGTTGATGGGGAGCACACAAGTTGACACGCCCTCTTATATTTACGTTAATTGTTCTTTTGGTTTTTGTTCTTGATTACACACCTTTTTCCTACTTTGGAGGGGTGGGTTAGGGCAGACTAAAGGGAGGGATGCACGGGAGGGCGACAGGCCTTCTCCTACGGACAGTTCTGTCTTGTGATGGGATGGGACTGGAAGGGGAGGGAGGTGGGGTGGGGGGTGGGGTAGGGGAACTCCACGTTAACTCAGGTTGGGGATCGGGAGGGAAGAGTTGGGGTGAGGGGGTAGAAGTCGGGAAGATGCAGTTGTACACTTTGATGCTTCACACCACATATCCACATCGGAGACCAACCTCATTAAAGTATCCCATTCTCGAATGGCAAGTACCTTAGCAACACCGCAAGTGGGTGACAAGGGAGTTAGCATCCTGACATGGAATGAGAATTGACTGGGCTCTAAAGTTAAGAGAGGTCTGGTGAACTCCTACCTTAAAAGATTAGACCCGGATATTACCCTACTGCAGGAAACCCATCTTAAAGGAACACACTGTGCCTTCATAGCCAGGGGCCGCCATAGAGTTCTGGCTCATGCGGGCTACATGTCCGATTCCAGAGGGGTTGCTGTAATCATCAAAAAAACTTCCCCATTCTGCACCACACGCACCTGGATAGATCCACTGGGGACATATGCTGGAGTTCAAGGGACATGCAACAGACGTACATACACGATAATCTCGGTCTATGCACCGCCCTAGCTACAGGCACGTACGCTCAAGGCTCTTGCAAACATTCTCCTAGACACAGCTGACACCATCCAAGTCATGGGAGGGGATTTTAACGACGTTATGGATATAGAACAGGACCGCACTGGGGCTGCAGGTAGAGGGGGGAACCGGACCACCCTATCCCACCAGATTGCTAATATAGGACTCACAGATATTTGGAGATGGCTGCACCCTACTCAGATAGCTTACTCATATTACTCAGGGGCCCATAAGGTATTCTCAAGGTTGGGGGTGTGGTTTGGATGCCGATCGGGATGGTGGCGTGAGCCTGAAGCTCCGCGCCTGGTCCCCCAACTTCTCCTGAGAATCGCCCTACGAGCACCGGTCGGGACGAGGAATTTGTGCCTGCAGCGTCCTGGAGGCGGGGAGCCGAGGATAAGAGCCTGCGGGGGCCGGAGGACGGTGCGGGAGTCCGAGATCGGAAGTCGGACGGCGCTGGCCAGGCGAGCTAAGATGGCGGCGGCCCGGACCCGCAGCAGCCGAGCGGAATAGAAAGGAGCAGCGGCCCGCAGCAGGACTGCAGTGCCGGTGGAGGCAGGCTAGGACTGGGCAGCAGGACGTCCCGGCAGTGCGGACTACCGTGGCAGCGGGAACGACGGTGAGAGCGCAGGGCCGCCTTTAGTCTCGGTGGACAGGACGCCCATCCCCCACCATTGCCGTGGAGGCTGCCTGTGCACGGCCCCGCAATTGAGGGGGCGCCCTTCTCATGACGCGACCCTCACGCGAGCAGACCTGCGAGCAGGGTGTGCTGCAGCATGAGAAATTGGCTTGCGCCTGATATCGGGGCTGCCCACATTGACCGGGTAGGAGCGCTGAGAGGGGGAGAAAGTCTTCACTGACTGGTTGCGGGCTGCCGCGGGTGCTCCTGAAAAGGGTATGTGGTGCTCGGGATGGAGCTCTGACGGTTGGCCCTGCCTGGTATAGCCCGATGGTTCCTGGTGGCGCACTGGAACAACGGTGGAGAGGCGACTCGTCGGAGTGAGTTTCTGAGGTGCCGGGCAGTGGAGGGGTGGCGCCTTGGCGTAGGCTGCATTCTGGTGCTCTTTGTCTCTGCCGGTTGATCCGGCCCCATGCAGTAAGTCTCTCTGCGACCTGGAAGAGTGCCCCTTGCGACCCCCTTGTGAGGTTGAGATGTGACCACACTGGGAGATACCCGTTGGGCTACGGGGTGGCTTGAGAGGCAGCTGGGAGAGCTGGAGTGTAAAGGACGGCCATTTTGATCAGGCGAAAGCGCCCCGGACCAGTAAGCAGTTGAACTCTTGGAAGGGGAGCGGCTGCAGGGGTGTGGAAGTCACCATAACTGTTGAGCTAGCAGATACCAGGCCCTGTTACTCATTTAGCGGCTGGAAGCGGGGACGGGAACCCTCCCGGGGCCAAGCAATTGACGGTGCGCACTGAGCCCAAGATGGCGGCCAAGGGAGGCGACCTACCAGGGCAGCACAGGACAGACCTGACACGCGATCTAGAAGCGAGTGGTGGATCACAGGCTGCCCCGGACACTGATGCACAGGAACTGCGGCTGAACAAAAGACTGGATGGAATACTGGAGGCAATAGCTGCAACTAAGGAGTCACTGCACCACGATATCGCACAGGTCGCCACGGGATTGGGCCTACTCAAAGCGGACCACGCCAAACTCTCAGACAGGGTGAAGGATTCTGAACAGCTGCTGCAGGAGCTCAAACCAGCGGTGGTGACCGCAGAACATAAACTATCTGATATCCTGGGTCGCTTGTCGACGCTGGAAAAACGCGTGGAGGATTCCGAAAGTCGCAATAGACGAAATAACGTGAGGGTCGTGGGCCTGCCGGAGAAAGTTGAGGGGGAAGACGCAGTGGCGTACATGGAGACCTGGTTTAAAACAGTAGTGGCCCCGGAGGGCCTCTCGCCCTTCTTTTCCCTGGAGAGGGCGCACAGGGTCCCGGCCCGCCCACCCATGCTGGGTAGCCCACCCAGACCTATGGTAGTTAGACTGTTACACTTTAAGGACCGAGACCTGCTGATCCGGAGGGCGCGCTCGGAGGGCCCCTTCCAGGTGGACAATAGCTCAGTTACAGTTTTCCCGGACTACACCCAGGAGGTCCAGAAGAACAGAGCGTCCTTTTTGGCCGTCAAAAGGGAACTGAGAGAAGAGGGCATCCAATACTCCTTGCTTTTCCCGGCTAGGCTGAGAGCGATCCTGGATGGTAAGACCCAATTCTTTCAGACCCCTAACGAAGTGTGGTCATGGCTCGAACTGTACCGAGCTGGCACGGACCGCCAGAATAGGGGAGAGAGAGAGCGTCCGAAATCTGTCCCTATTCGAAAATCGCAACACATCCGCAAGAAAAACAGACTCAAAAGAGCGATGCGGGAGGATCAGCTGGCAGCGGACAGAAAGGGAGCGGTGGCGGCGACAGCAATCATCACGGGGTCGCAACAAGGGAGTGTCTCAATGGGCTCAGACACCGAAGACGACAGCAGGAAATCGGGAGGTGACGTCTCAGAAGTGGACAGCTCTGTTGGTCCAAAGGTCACCCCACAGACGGCGGATGGACTGTTTAACGAATGATAGATGGGGTGAGGACTCTGCTGGCTGGCCCTGTGGGACTAGCTTGCCTTGGAAATTGGCGTACTGACAGGTACTGTGTTGTAACAGCAGTATGGGATTGTGGGCGCGGGGCGGGTGCCTGGCTTGCCCCTGGTCGGCCCTGAACTACCCTCTCATTGCCCTTAAGGCTTTCTGTGGTGGCGACTACAGAATAGTAGAATGTGTGCTGTGTTACAGGTTTGGATGGGGGCTGATGTTATGTTATTAGGTCCTGTTCTGGGGTGTGGGGTTGGGGAAGTTTTTTTGGGGGTTTTGAGTGGGGGGTCATGCTGCTCTGATAGGGGTGTTCAACGGACATTGTGGAACTGGAGGAGACTTTACTGCTATGGGGACGTTACCTAATTTGAAATGTGTCACATGGAATGTCCGCGGACTACGAACGATGTCTAGAAGGTATAAGGTACATGCCTATTTGGTGAGGCGTGGTGTCCAAATCGCAATGTTGCAAGAGACTCATCTAACTAAGCAGGAATGTACAGCATTACAGAAACGATGGCATGGGCAGGTGTTCGGTACCACGTACTCTGCTTTTGCTAGGGGGGTGCTGATTTGGGTGAGAGCGGGGGTCCCGTTCGAGGTCACGAACCAGCTTGTGGATCCTGAAAGACGATATGTGGCAGTGGAAGGGAGACTGTACGGCAGGGATGTGGTCTTATGTAGTGTGTATGCTCCTAACGCTGATCAGGCCCGCTTTTTTGATGACCTCACTGGTTCGCTCGCACACTTCCTGATGGGTCCCGCCATTATAGGAGGGGACTTCAACTCGATCGTTGATGTGGCGCTTGATAGGTCGCATCCACCATTAGCTGACTCCCTGGTCCGCAAACTAGCCACACACAGGAGGGATTGGCAAGAGAGGTGGGGCCTTGTAGATGTGTGGAGAACGCAGCATCCGGAGGTTAGGGACTACTCCTTTTACTCGGCTCTTCATGCATTACATGTCAGGATAGACTCAATACTGTGTGTTGGGCCGCTAGCCACACTGATCACACACACGGAGTACTTAGCTAGAACCATCTCAGATCACAACCCCTTATTAATGCGGATGCAATGGCAGCAGGTGAGGTCGGCGGTCCCCACGTGGAAGCTGCGGCCTGACACGCTGGAGGACTTGGTGTTTAGTGATGCGATCCAGCAGGGTATTGAGCACTATTTTATTGAGAACGAGGGTTCGGCTGCTACGAGGTCAATAGAATGGGATGCGATGAAAGTGGTGGTGAGAGGTGTCTGCATGGGCAGATTTTTGAATGCTAGGACGGCGGTCTTGTCTGATCTAGATAAGGCGGAATGCAAGCTGAGGGAACTAGAGAGGCGTAGACCGGAGCAACCGGAACTGCAGGAGCGGTTACTGGAGGCGAAGGAATTGGTAGCAAAAGAGACAGAGCGGCTGTGATGTTATGACTACAAGCTTTACAATACCAAGGTACATGCAGAAAGAGATATGGTGGGCACACTGCTGGCGAAACTAGCTACACCAGAACCTAGGGGTTGTCCTGTCCTGAGTCTTTGAAAAGACTCAGGGGAGATGGCCTACTCGCAGTCAGCAGTTCTGAAGCGCTTCAAAACATATTACACAACACTGTATGAGAGTCAGCTTGCGGTGGAGATAGCGGAGATAAGTGACTATCTTGAGGCGACCCGTCTTCCGGTACTGGATAATGAAGACGCGAAGACTTTGGGAGGCTCAATAACACTATCGGAGATCCGGGTGGCCATTAAGCAAATGGCTAGAAATAAGACACCGGGAGTGGATGGCCTTCCGATCGAGTTCTATATGAAATATATAGATAGTCTGGCGCCCAAACTACTGGCGGTGTACTCTGAGGCTATGGCGCTGGGCTACTTGCCTAAATCAATGAGGGAGGCCCTGGTAGTACCGCTGCTGAAGCCCGGCAAGGAGGCTTCTGATTTGAAGTCTTATAGGCCCCTCTCCATGTTAACGGTGGACTATAAGATCTTAAGTCGTATACTGGCTACCAGGCTGCTGCCACATATGACCACACTGATCCACGAAGACCAAGCGGGGTTTATCCCGACGAGGAATACCTCCATAAATATCCGCCCCCTGATTCGGGTTTTGGATGCCGCCCAGGATTCGGAACATAAACCGGCGGTACTGTCGGTGGATATTGAGAAGGCCTTTGATAGCCTCGAATGGAACTATCTAGATGAGGTCCTGAAGAAATTCGGGCTGGTGGTTGGATTTGGGCATTGGACGAGAGTTCTATACTCCTCTGCCACGGCCAGGGTGCGATTGGAATCAGTGGTTTCCGAGGCCTACCCAGTATGTAGAGGGACGAGACAGGGTTGCTCTTTATCTCCTCTGTTGTTCGCTTTGGCGATGGAGCCGCTGGCGGTGCAAGCACGGAAGGGGGCAATGTACGATGGGGTCGGACTGGGCGAGGAGACGCATTACATTTCCCTGTATGCAGATGATCTGTTGCTCTACTTGGAGGATACGGAGAGGGCGCTGGAAGGGGCAGTGGGGATGTTGTCCAGCTTTGGTAGGCTCTCGGGCCTCAAAGTGAACTGGAACAAGACCTGCGTGTTCCCGCTGCGAGTAGGCGTACCATACCCTCCTCTCGCGGTAGAGGTGGTCTGGGAGGACTCATCCTTCACGTATTTAGGAGTCCGAGTTTACCACGACACTGCCAGCTTGTTGGAGGGGAATGTGGGACGAAGCATAAGGGCACTGAAGGGTAGCATGTCCTTCTGGGCCTCCCTCCCCCTATCAGTACAAGGCCGAGTGGCCTTGTTGAAAATGGTGGCGCTGCCACGGCTGTTGTACTACTTCCGTACCCTACCAGTCTGGATCCCTCAGCGGATCTTTAAGGATTTGAGGTCAATGATTATAGACTTCCTTTGGGGACATGGACGACGTAGGGTGGCATTGGACACCCTGGTCAGGCCCAAACAGGAAGGTGGTTTGGCGGTACCGGACTTTGAACTGTATTACCTGGCAAACAAAACAGGTGATGGACCGAATGTGGATCAATGACACACATTCACCCCAGTCCAAAGATCTGGGCCCAAATCCATCGTTTTTTTGCACTCCACACCACCCTGGGTTAGACAATGGCGATATGCAAATCAGCTCTGACCCTGTGCCCCATGGGAACAGTCCAGTCAGAACTAAAAAAGCCATGTCCTTCCCAGAACGGAATCAAGCATCCGAGGACCGGACCGGTTTCGAGGTAACACCTCTCATCAGCCCGGCTAGTTTGACTCCAGTGGTGTGAAGTGCCTGGGACCCACGTCTGGGCATCCCCAGCGCACTTATGGCGGTATTGCAAACAAAACAGGTGATGGACCGAATGTGGATCAATGTCACACATTCACCCCAGTCCAAAGATCTGGGCCCAAATCCATCGTTTTTTTGCACTCCACACCACCCTGGGTTAGACAATGGCGATATGCAAATCAGCTCTGACCCTGTGCCCCATGGGAACAGTCCAGTCCGAACTACAAAAGCCATGTCCTTCCCAGAACGGAATCAAGCATCCGAGGACCGGACCGGTTTCGAGGTAACACCTCTCATCAGCCCGGCTAGCTTGACTCCAGTGGTGTGGAGTGCCTGGGACCCACGTCTGGGCATCCCCAGCGCACTTATGGCGGTATTGCAAACAAAACAGGTGATGGACCGAATGTGGATCAATGTCACACATTCACCCCAGTCCAAAGATCTGGGCCCAAATCCATCGTTTTTTTGCACTCCACACCACCCTGGGTTAGACAATGGCGATATGCAAATCAGCTCTGACCCTGTGCCCCATGGGAACAGTCCAGTCCGAACTACAAAAGCCATGTCCTTCCCAGAACGGAATCAAGCATCCGAGGACCGGACCGGTTTCGAGTTAATACCTCTCATCAGCCCGGCTAGCTTGACTCCAGTGGTGTGGAGTGCCTGGGACCCACGTCTGGGCATCCCCAGCGCACTTATGGCGGTATTGCAAACAAAACAGGTCCAGATCTTCGGACTGGGTTGAATGTGTGACATTGATCCACATTCGGTCCATCACCTGTTTTGTTTGCAAATTCCGCCCTAAGTGCGCTGTGGATGCTCAGACGTGGGTCCCAGGCACTCCCACCACATGCAGCAGAGGCTAGAGCTGAGAGCCCTCACCATGGAGGAAAGGACGCTTCGGTTGTGTTGGCAGAGGAGTCTGAAACGGGCGAAGGTGGCCCGACTGTACGCTCCGGAGATCCCTCTTGGGATGCTGATGGCCTCCCGCACTGGGGTGATTGGTCCCCGTTGTTAGGATGGGAGGAGCTGGGACTACAGATTGTGGGGGACCTCTATATAGACGGGGAGCTGGCTCCCTTCAGGGAATTGCAAGATCAGTTCGATCTCCCGGAAGGGCACTATCTCCTGCATGCGGCGGTGGTTGCAGCGATTCAAAAACACTGGAAGGGTGGGCTGGCAGAACCGGATGTGACCATGGCCTGTCAGTATGTGGTGATGGCTGCGGGCACATTTAAAGCAGTGACTTGCCTCCAGTCCCGAATGCTGAACGAGGGTCTGGAGCCGTTGCATACACTGAAATTGAAATGGGAGGAGAGCATAGGCAAGCCCATACCAGATACAGTCTGGGGTCACATATTGGAACGGACGTGGAAGGGTAGCAGGAATGCCCGCTTCCAACAGGTACACTTCTTCATACTGCACAGAGCCTATCTAACCCCGGGGAAACTCAGGCGACACTTTCACGTCCAAGGTGCGGCCTCCCCGAGGTGTCTAGCACCGGAGGTCGAGCTGGATCACATGCTGTGGGGGTGCCCGAAGCTGGGGAATTATTGGCCGGAAGTGGGAGAACTACTGAATGCAATTACCGATAGGGAGGTGGAATTTGATATGGCGGCTGCTTGCTGCTCTGGTTCCCCCACACAACGATGACTAAAGTTACGAGCAAGTTTATTGACCTGGGACTTATACTGGCCCAGAGAGAGCTTACTTGGCACTGGTAGTCCAGAGAGGGCCCATCAGTGAAGAGATGGACGAATGAGTTGTTGAAGTGGGCCAGTTGTGAGAGTGTGGTCAGAATGCGGCAGGCGACCAGAACGGACAATGAGAAGAGCTTAGAGATGGCGAGGGCCTGGGAAGTGGTGGTGCAGGTGTTGCGAGACTACCTGATTGAGGACGAAGAATAGGCACGTTCGGAGGGCAGAGTTCTGTGGAGATAGGAAGACAGATTGCACACGCCCGACTAGTGGTGAACCCCTCTTTCACGATTGACATCTATAACCCATTTCAGCAGCAAGTTGGGAGGGTGGGGGGGTTATAGGGGTGTTACTAGGGTACCGTAGGACCATTAGGAGGAGTGCCTGAAGCGAGGGTTGGGGGGTTGGGGACACGGGCATGAGGTACTAGGCGGCATAATAGGAATAGGAGTGAGTTATGGTCGACAGTCCTTAGAGCTAGCCATTAAAGTACGACACTGACCGGGCCCCGCTACAGTGCACACTATTGTCACTAGGGCTGCCCACACAGGGGGCTTCACTGCATTGGTCTGCGGCTAGTGGGGGAGGGGGAGTTTGGGGTAAAAAGCAGATACTAGATTGTGTTGTCACCCAGTCATCTCTGTGAGATGTCCACCATGACGGATTGCAGGAACGAACCGGTATGCCGCCCAGCCTCCGGGATGTGGGCTAAATGGCTGTGTACAATCTTAAACAGCAATGGATGTGTTATGCAATGCCATGAGTGTAATGGTTGACTCATCCCGATGTCGTGTATTTAATTCTGCAATAAAAACAAATTTAAAAAAAAATAAGTTATTCTCAAGGTTGGACTACATATTTATGTCTAGACAGTACTTGAAGATGGACGACACTGCAGAATATAAGGCCAGAGGTATATCTGAACATTCGCCATTGTTAATAAAGGTGGGACACAACCGGGGCGCTATGGGAACCACTTGGCGCCTTGCGGCCTGGGACCTTCAGAATGCAACTATTCTACGTGGCCTAAGAGCGGACATCAAGGTCTATGTTACCGAAAACGAGGGAACAGTAGAGTCGAATGTCACCTTCTGGAAAGCCTTGAAACCGGTATTACGGGATAGAATACAAAGTAGACTGGGAGAGGAACGACGTAAACTCCAAGCCGAGGTTACGGCCCTGGAACAGATTATCCTAGGTTTAGAGAGGGACTACCAGAGCCTGAATAATACTGTGACTCTTAGGAGACTGCTAGATGCCCAGAGACAATACAGAGAGCTGGTTACTAATGAGGCGAAAACTCAATCCCTTGCCACACTTCACCGTCTTTACGATGTGGGGGATAAGTCGGGCAAACTCCTAGCGTTGCTAAGTAAGAAGGAGCGAGCGGCTAGACGGGTGGATAGCATCAGGAACGCAGACGGGATGCTTGTTAGCTCTGATGCGACAATAGCTGACACATTCGCCACACACTACGAACTTTTCTACGCAGCCAGGGATCTGGCGATGTGTGAGGATGCTCTTCAGTACATGACACAGACAGACCTACCCACGCTGTCTCCCGAGGCCCTTCTGGCCTTGGAGGCGGAAATTACAGTAGACGACATATCGGAAGCTATAGCCAAACTGAGACCGGGTAAAACTCCGGGGCCAAATGGTTTCCTGGCCGAGTTTTTCAAGCGTACGGCGGACCTCTTGGCCCGCCATCTAATGGGTCTCTTTACCGGGGCTTACCAGGAGGGAGACTCCCCCCAGACCTCTCCTTGGCCACGATCGTCCCGATACACAAGGAGGGCAAGCCGCGAGAGGATTGTGCGTCCTACCGCCCCATCTCCCTCCTTAACACGGAAGTGAAACTTTTAGCGACTATCTTGGCGCTCCGCCTGAGGTCGGTTATCCCGGACCTTATACATCTGGACCAATCAGGTTTTTTACCGGACAGAGCAACCAAACTAAATCTTAGGCGTACCCATAATTGGCTACAGGAAGTGAGGGGAAGGAGCGATTCACACTGGTTTCTCTCCCTTGACGCCAAAAAAGCCTTCGACGCGGTCCACTGGCCTTTTCTCGACGCTGTGTTCCACAAATTTTGTTTTGGCCCTAAATTCCAGAGGTGGGTCCAGCTCCTCTACACTGCACCAAGAACTAGGGTGAGGGTGAATGGAAGGCTATCACGTGAATTCCGGATCCAGAGCTGGACCCGTCAGGGCTGCCCCCTGTCTCCCCTCCTCTTTACACTTACTATTGAGGTACTTGCAGCCAGGATCCGACAAAATGAGGGCATCTCCGGTTTCAAAAGAATTGACACTGACCCCGCACAAGAAAAAATAGCACTCTATGTGGATGATGTCCTTCTGTATATTACAAAACCAGAGACCACGGTCCCGGAGTTATTCCGGGAATTAGAACAATATGGTAGACAGGCGGGACACACCATAAATTGGCACAAATCTATCCTCTACGACCCTGCGGGGCTGGATCGATGGGGAAGGCTACCAGAGCAACTAGTGACGACTACCGAAGGATTTCAATATCTCGGGATATACATCACCTTAGATAAGACTCTATCGTACCGAAAGAATCTGGAAAGGATTATATTGAACTCGGTGGCGGATATGGACCACTGAAGGCAGCTCCCACTCACACTCCTAGGCTGAGCGGCCATGTATAAGATGATCATTCTACCTAAATTTCTCTATGCCCTACAAAATGAATATTACCAGCTTCCGACTACGATAATTGCTAAAATTCACTCTGACCTAAGAACCTTTCTTTGGTTAGGCAAGCAACCTAGGGTGGCTCTGACTACGCTCCAAAGACATCAATATAGTGGGGGAATCTCACTACCTAACCTAGAGGCCTACTATTGGGCGGAACACATGGCACCGATCAATGATTGGCTGCTCGCCCCGGCGGATCACCCGACCTATGCCCTGGAGAGGCTTAAATTATCATCAAAAACCCACTGTACTATCTCTACGGGGGCATTAGACGGGCACCGCTCCTCCCAGCAACTACTCTCACGCTAACTGTGTGGACCAAGGCCACAAGGCGCATGAGGTGGGAGAAGAAGCCCACCCGGCAGACACCGTTATGGCATGTCAGTGGTTAACAGAACTCAATAGGCTAAGCGGCTTCCGAAGATGGGACGAAATAGGTATCTCCACTATAGGGGACGTGATCGCCAAAGGGGAGCTGAAATCCTTTCAGGAACTCAAGACAGAATTTGGGCTTCACCACTCACAGCTCTTCAAATACACACAACTGCGACACGCGTGGCGGGTCTAGAACGTCCCGCTTAACGATATCCCAGAATATGTGCCTTTGGAGGGACGGCTCCTCCAGGAGCGGATCCTGGGGAAGGCGGTCTCCCTCCCTTACAAAACCTTAACTAACAATATGTTAGGTGACTTGGCGAAGCTTAGACACACGTGGGAGGTGGAGGTGGGAGACATGGAGGACCTAGACTGGGAGATAGTGTTAATGCATCCCCGGGAGGTGGCAATCAAATCTAGACTACGCCTTATTCAATTCAATGTGCGCCACAGAACCTATTACGACAGAATGCGACTCCATAGAATGGGGAAAGTAAAAGACTCACACTGTCTTAGATGCCGTCAGCACGACGGAGACTTTTATCATACCATTTGGGCATGTGACAAGATACAAACTTACTGGAGGTCCCGCTCCAACGAGAACCCAAGCTGGCACTACTGGGTATGACTAATGAGGTAGACCTGCCGCGCCCACTCCGCACCTTCCTAGTTCTCACACTAGTAGTAGCTAAAAGGGATATTGCAAAGTACTGGGGGTCACCAGAACCGCCAGGACTAGAGGAATGGAGAAGAGGGTTGGACCTTTACATGGCAGTCGAGAGAGTGACTTATAAGGCGAGGGGGTGCCCAAAAAAATTTCGAAGGGTCTGGACCAAATGGCGACACTACCATGGGTTGGACGGGGGGTTGTGAGGGACGGGAACGCTAGGACTTGGCCATCCCATTGCTAGAGCACTGACAAGAATACCTCGGATGGGAAGCGATATGATAATACTTCGTGTCAGTGGACGCTGAATTGGAGATGTTTCGCAATGCGACAGAACTTTTTGGCTTTGAGGTGGGTGGGGGTGGGAGTAGAAGGGTATGTGCTGCTGATTTTACGACTGTATTGTTGAGTTCTGACGCAAACTGTTTGTTTGTTTATCGGGGGTGGGAAGGGAGAAAAAAAGAAAAGCAGATGATCGGAACTTTCATTAGATGACCACACTTGTTTCTGAGTTTGTATTTCCAGCGCTTTAACGATATTTGCAGCCCGACCCTCGGGTTGTGGGCTAAATGGCCGTGTGTTGCTCTACAGACTCTATTGTGCACTACAACTGGTGAATAGCTGGAATACTGCTTGCTCGATGATAATTTCCTATGTGTCTGCAATAAAAATGTTTTTTTTTTTTAAAAACTGCGAAAAATATTTAAATGGCTTCCCCCTGAATCCAGAAAGCCTCTGGTTCAAGGATTAATTATAAGCCGTTTAGACTACGGAAATGCAGTGTTCATCACCATTAATGAGTGTCTGCTTACAAAATTACAAACTATTCAGAACGCCGCCGCAAGACTGGTGCTGGGACTGCCTCCTAGGTCTGCCACCATGCCCAACCTCAAGAAATTGCACTGGCTGCCTGTCTGCCAGAGATGCCAATTTAAAATACTAAGTTTAACTCATAAACGCCTTCATGGCATTGCGCCCTCCTACCTAGCAAAAAAACTGGTCTGGTATAGACCGACTAGAGCTCTAAGATCCAGTTCTAAGTCTCTTCTAGTCCAGCCCCGGGTCCGGACATCAAGAAATGGATGTTGGTCCTTTTCCTACATAGCCCCTCAACTCTGGAACAAACTGCCTTTTCATCTTCTGTCCCTCTCCAATCACCAGGCTTTTCGTAAGAGCTTGAAAACCTGGCTCTTTCGCAACTAATTTTTCCACCTTCAACACCTGACTCAACAAGGATGCTGTCTTTTTCTTTTTGCAAAGCGCCTTGAGACCTTTTTGGTGATATGTGCGCTATACAAAAGCATTTGACTTATGACTTATAGCCCGAGCATTAGATGGTTAAGACGATGCGCTAGAATGCTAGCAGAGAGTTTTGCGTTGATGTTCAAAAGCGAAATTGGGCAGTATAAGCTACACTGCGTTGGATCTTTCCCGGGCTTGGGGATGACGAAAATCAAAGCCAGAAGCATTTAGTCTGTAAGTGTGCCAGTTTTGGCAAAGGAATTAAATAGGTGAGGGAGTATGAGGGCGAGTTCCGAGCTCCAAGTTTTATGAAATGCCGCTCCAAACCCGTCCCGGTAACTTCAGCGGTTTCAAGCGAGCGATCGCCGCAATCACTTCTTCAATGCATATGGACTTGTCCAGTGCTTTGGCTTCCGCAGAGAGAAGGGGATTAATCACCACTGATTCTAAGCAGGCCTGCGGGTCGGTGAGCTCGGAGAATTGTGCGAGTAAAGTTCGGCATAGTATGCTTGGAATTTGTCCGCAATGCTAGTCCCATCAGCCACTTCCGCTCAGGAGGTTGTCCGGACTGACTTAACTGCTTACGCAAATTGCTTGCTGCGGAGGTGATGCACAAGCATACAGCCTCACTTGTTAGTCCCCACTTAGTATTTATGTTTTAGACATAATATTGCGTGTTGGGCCATGTCTAGATCGAGGCGTTTAAGTTGTAGGCGCACTTTCTCGGGGTCCGTGGAGCCCCCAGTGCGCTTATGTACAGATTCCAGTTTAAGCACCAAAGTCTCTAGCACCTTCCTCTTAGCTTTCCTAATCTTGTTTTCGTGCTCTGCTTTTGTTATAAGAGCCCTGCGACCACTAACTTTAGAGCCTCACAGATCGAGGACAGCGATGTGGAGCCCGAAACAATAATGGCAAGTAGTCTTGTCTAGTGCTTTTAAGTGCTGCAACCGTTTCCGGTGCCTGAAGCATAGTCTCCCGAAGGCGATAGTAGGATGATTGTGTGTTTGCAGGGGAAGCTTGCAGCATTTGCGTTATATGTGCGTGATCCAAATGCGAGGTGGCTTTAATAGAGGTCGTGAGCAGTCGTTCCCACGCCGACAGAGGCCAAAAACTGATCGAACTGAGCATATGTTTTATGAGCCGCGGAATAAAATGCAAAGTCCTGCTCGCATTCGTGCTGAGAACGCCACACATTGCGCATCCCACACTCCTCCAGCCATTCCCACCCCCGGTTCTACCAGATCTAAGGCCTGAATGGTTCATCTCAGCATCCATCACTATTTTTAGGTCCCCACCCACCAATTCTGATGCATCTGGGGTTTGGAGCACCCAGGCTAGGGGTTCTGTTAGAAAGGACTCCTGCTGCTTGTTTGGGGCATACATTGTAGACACTGTAAGATAGAATGAGCCCAGCTGTACCCGAAGGGCCATCATGCAACCCTTAATTTCTGCGATAGGGCCCAAGACTGTACTGAAAAAGTGTTTGGAGAGGAGGATGGCCATCCACCCTCCCCCCCCCCCTCCCTTCCTCGAAGACCAGAATTCCTGTGGGAAACCTCATAGTGTATTTTCTGTGTGTATCTTTGGGAAGTAAATGGGTCTCCTGAAGCAAACATATGTCTCCCTGCGCATGTTCCGTCAGGGAAAGCACCGCCGATCTCTGGGTTGAATTACTGAGGCCTCAATCATTAAGGCTAATTATTTTAGTGTCGATGGTCAAAGGGAAAAAAACAAGCCTAAATAAATCGGGCCAGTGCTACCCTGATTTTCAGTGTAGCGCTAGTCATATAGTCAGGTCTGGTGGCTTAGTGGATTGATCTCTCCACTGCAAGGCCCTGTGTTCGACCTCATGGTCCCAGGTTCAAATCCGGGCGGGTCCACTCAGCCTTGCATCCATCTGATGTCGATAATAGGAGTATCAGTGAGTTGGGTAACAAGAAACATCTGTTATTCAGCACAAAGATACCTACAGGTAAACACGTGCTTTACAAATACACATGTTATGTTATATATGTAGAGGGAGGGAGATTCTAACATCAGTTTGTGTGTGAGGAGGACCTATCGAAGTTGGCTTGTCAGAAGGGGTACCCCAACAACACAGAATAAGCCCCAACAAAATAACAGAACAACTAAAAACGAAAACAGATTTGAGATCAGCAAAGTCCGTCACAGAAGGAAGGTCAGTACAGCGGGGGACAGCCAAGGTAGGGAAAGACATCCAACAGGATTGAGCATCGAAGCCCCCGCCTCAACCAAACCGGCATGGCCAACCCACCATCAGATACGTGCGTTACCTCAAGGAACAGGGACAGCTTCCTCTCCCCCACGCCAGAGAGGGAGCGCAGCAACATTAACCTTTCTTTAAAAAATGTCTCTTGATCAGGGCGAAGGTGATCAACTCTTGTTCGGCGTTGCAATCCACAGCGATTTCTATCTAGGTCCTTGTTTCCCACGGGGGATCGTCGGGGGGCCTGGTCGCTAAGATCTACAGGTTAAAATTTTATTGTATTTAGTTAATTAAAACCTTTACAATATTGTAACATAAAACACATGATTAAAAAAGAGTACAAAGTCTCAAATGGTTAAAAGGAAAACTTTCTAAGAATCCATGTAATTGAAGTGTTTGTGAGAGGGGAGAGGGGGTTCTATGGATCAGTTTATTATACTTCACGGATCCGGCTTCAGCACTATAGTATCGTGTTTCTCAGTAATTTTTATTTGCTGCAGTGACTTTTGACAGAATCTAGCGGCTCTACAAGCTGTCTGCAATTGTTGGCTGTTCAGTGCTAGCATGACAGCCGAGCGGCATGATCTAATTTTTAAAAAACGGAATGCGTGAAGGAGAAAGTAGCGTCTCAGATTTTTAAGAGAGGGGCATATGCATAATATGTGCAACAATGATTCTTCCTTTTGCCCACATAGTCTGCAATCAGTGGTCAACCATGTTTGCTTCCATGCTGGTGCATGTTCTTTTAAGGTGGAGGTGCCCAGCCGTAGATTTAGAAGAGTCTTTTGGGCGGCCGTGGAAATATGGTTGACTAAGTAAGGTTGAGGCTTCATTTTCCCAAACGTGGCCAACACCATCCACCCGTGTTTTTTGTTCGCTGTTGCTGCTTTATCTAATAGCCATGATCTTTGCTTTGCGGCTCCGTTGGTCTCTTTTTTAAAAGCCGCGAAGGTTTGGTTTGAATTCCATGCCTTTTCCAGATTGAGTTCTGACAGGGCGTTCACGCAAACTGTGTTCCAGTCATTTTTTTATTTTCTCTGGTGTTTCATCTCCATCCAACACAGACCCATGAGCGTGTCTTCTTGAGCTGCTCTTAATTTCCAACATGTTTTTAAAATAGCCGCTTGTCTGACTTGGTGCTGATTTGTTAGTCCGAATTCGCTAAGATTTAGGTTGAGAATCTTCCAAGTTTCGGCCAGGGAGCGTAGTTGATGGAATTTGCACTCGTGTCTGAAGAGAAGACGAAAAGGCTGGCCCCACGAGTAGGTGATGCCCGCCACTCGCAGATGGGTAGTCACAGGCCGGAAGTCCTACCTTTTCTGTAAAGTACTTGTTGCAAGGTCCTGAAAGAGTTGCGGACTATGGTCCCTGAATTGCAGCGTCTTGGCATCTCCGGCTGCCTTGAGTATAGCTTCCTTTACCTTGAAATTGTGCACACAGACCAGGATATCTGCTGGGGGATGGACGGGCAGGCGGTTGTGGCCCACCCGATGACACCGGTCAATTTTAACATGTTCTTCATTGTGGTGCCCAAGACGTAGCAAAACAGGGCTTGGACATATCCCTCAAGGACCAAGCCCTCCGCACTTGTAGGGACCCCACGGATGTGGATGTTATTCCTTCTGGGCCTGTGTTCAAGGTCTTCTGCATGGGCTTGTAAGTTAGTCTGTTGGTCTTGTAGTTGAATAACTTCCTGTTTGAGGGCTTACATTTGTTTGTCTCTGGCTGCAGAGCTCTCCTCAAGGGCCACCACATGTTCTCCCACTGTATCAACATCTCGCCAAACCTCTCTGAGCTCCATTTGCAGGTCTGTTTTTACAGCCTGAAGATCTTCTTGCAAGGAGACAAACAAAGCTTCCAGGAATTCATGAGTCACTTAACGCTACGCTCCATTTCCTCCGCGGATGATTTCAGCTCACCCATTGGTGCTTTGTCCCCCTGGGACTCCCCAGAGCTCTTCAGGAACAGGTAACGGACTGAGCGATCCTTTTTTGCTTTGGCCGACGCCATAGTTGCTCACCTATTCCCCCTAGGGTAGCAGGATGAAGCCAAGCGTGCCGGCGGCATCGTGCACCTGCCCCGATCAGAGAGTCACCAGGCGCCAGACTGATGGTCCTACGAAGGGCTTTACCCAGTCCCTAACACAACAGGATAAGGCTGGAGGTGTTGTGGCAAGGGAACCCCAAAGGCCAATTGTGATCTGTGGGACCAGGAGCAGGCCGGCCCAGTAGCTTTCCAGTGCTTCTGTCCCGGTGGTATCAATTAGCACGCCACTCCTTTTAAGTGCTGGGCACTCTTTCCGGATGTAGAGTCCTTTGAAGGCGAAGGGACCGGTAGCGATGGTCCTCGCTCCTACCCACAGAGCCCAAATCTGCTTTGCTACTGGACCATCAGGTACACCGCGCTGGCCCACTTGCTATAGTAGGACAGACCTGAGGGGCTATACAAGCCACGCTCCATCTGTCGCCGAGCACCTTCTCAATGGGCCGCAGGCCCCGGGCTGCTCCCACTCGAAGTCCATGTTAGGCAAGGGGAGGCCTTGCGGGTCATGCCCCTCAGAAGGTGCCAGGAGTCTTCTGCTGGGGGTCCAACCCCATCAATCGGGTGGGGCGCTACGTCCTCCGATTTCCCCAAACGTCCAGTGCGGGCCACTGCCGTGCTGCATGCACTCAAACAGTTCCTGTGCCTGCTGCTCGTGTCCTGGTCCCTCGACTTTGATTCAGCAGTCCCCAGGGGGCGCTCCCATTATCTACTGCGGTGAAACTTTCAAGGGGCTGATTGGTCAGATAAGTCCTGGCCTCTTTTGAGGGTTTTGTTGGTCACAGCTCCACAGGCTCCACAATGGCTTCTCTCCTGCAGGGTAGGGGTTCTTTGATTGAGGTCATCAGTTCAGACCAAATGACCCCAGGCCAACCGGGATCCAACGATGGTCAGCCCCGCTCACACTGCTCCACCATACAATGCAATGCCCCGGCGGGGCAAAGCCTACCAGCAGGCAGGAGCCGGCGCGGCCACAGGACATCCCCCCACCACCACTTTCCGGGAGCATGCTCTCACCTTTGGGGTCCAGGCCGGGCAGCCGCATTCAATGTCTCCACCTCAGGCAAGTACCCACATGGCCTCCGTCCACAGCACACAGGGAGCCTGCTTTAATGCTTGGGCTTTACAAAGCAGGCCTGCAACTGGCAACATTTCTTCTGAGAGTGGGCACCGGCGCAGCTGCAGGCCCGCATGTCTCCTCAGGGAAGCCCGCTCTCACCTCCGGATTCCAAGATGGCGCTCAAGCCGCCTACTTGGCCATGCTCCCTATACTGGCTTTAGACAATTGGCGGGTGTCACCATACTGAGAAGTCAGGGATTGTTGACGGCTACTACCTTCAGGCCGAAAGTACAAACAAAAGTCTTAGATATGGCTTTTAATGGTGATTCCCTTTTTGGAAAGCAAGGCGCCCATAGCTATTAAAACCAATACAGACACGGCAAAATTCTTAGGCACCTTGCAATACTGGAAATTGCCATTCGGAGGGGCTAGAGGACGAAGTTTTACCTCATGTAAGGAAGGTTACCAAAGAGCCCCGCAGTATCAGGTCTATCAATCTCAATACAGTTCAAGCTATCAACCTCCAACATACCACCAATATTGTACGGCTGGTTTCTCTCCCCTAGGAGTCCGGAAAAGAATGCCTTTTCAGGGTTATGACTATAACAGAAAGCAATGATCAGGACCAGGTACCAGCTTCCCTACCAACCTGTGGGTGCAAAGATTACCACCCATGTACATCAGAGGCGCAATATAACAACAGATCAGAGGGTGTTAGGCCTGGTAACCTTTGGACATAACCTAGAATTCACTCAGCGACCACCAAATACTCCACCCAGGGAGCCCCACCTCATCTTCACATACTGTGGAAAGAAGCCCAGGTCATGCTCTCCAAAGGAGAAATAGAAGAGGTCTTTGTATCTCAAAGAGGATGAGGTTTCAATTCTATTTTTTTCTTGATGAAAACATTGTATCAGGGAAGTGGAGACCAATACTGGATCTCAGGAATCTCAACAAGTTCCTCAGAAAACAAACATTCAGAATGGTAACACTCTCCGATATCCTTCATCACCTCAACAGAGAATACTTCATGACCTCACTCAACATGGAAGACGCATATTTTCACATCCCAATCCATCAAAAACATTGAAATCTAAGATTTACAGTAGCTGGTACCCACTACCAATTCAAAGTGCTTCCGTTTGGCTTCAAGTCGGCACCAAGAATATTTACCTAACGCCTTTCCTCAGTAGCCGCAGCCCTATGTTCCCAAGGTCTCCAGGTATGTCCATACCTGGATGACTGGCTACTCAAAGCACCAATGGCGCTGAAAGACACACAGACTACAGACGCTTGCCTTTAGTCATTCCGGGATCCGGGGCTCACTCTGAACAGAGAAATATCTTCACTCCTTCCCAGTCAGGTTATGTAGTTTCTAGGAGCTACAATAGATTACACTCAGTGCAAAGCTTTTCTCTTGGACAAGAGGCAAAAACGTTTGCACCAACTAGCAAAGGAAATGTCAAGAAAAATGTCAGTTTCGGGATGTACATACAAATAGCTCCCGGAAATGTGTTCATCAGCAATAGACCTGATACCACTAGCCAGACTAAGGATGAGACGTACTCCAGAGTCAGTGGCTGCAAATCTCGGGGTCTTTCGAGGATATGATACAGTTGACTGCCGGAATGAGGGAAGCACTGCAATGGTGGTGTCACTGGCCAAGTCTCTCAAAAGGCCGAACCTTCCTTCAACTCGTCCCAGATTTCTTTTTAATGACAGATGACTGGTGCCGCTCATTTGCTAAAACTCTCTCTGCCACTAAGGAGGATACCTTAACGCTGAACACGGAGGGCGCTCTGCTACATCAAATCTGCTCAGGAAAGGTCGCGCCGCTGGTGGGAGCTTCTCCGCAATCGGCGGACAGCCTGCACGCTCCCAGCGTGCACTAGACCTTGAGGCTACCTGTTGGCTTCACCGGGGGACTGCGAGGACCAGCAGCCTCTACACCCAACAGCTGGTGCCTCTTCCCCTGGCGGCCACGCCCCCCATCTGCCTATTTACTTTTCGCGACACCCGCTTCGCGGGTGCCGCTCATTTGCTTAAACTCTCTCTGCCACTAAGGAGGATACCTTAACGCTGAACACGGAGGGCGCTCTGCTACATCAAATCTGCTCAGGAAAGGTCGCACCGCTGGTGGGAGCTTCTCCGCAATCGGCGGACAGCCTGCACGCTCCCAGCGTGCACTAGACCTTGAGGCTACCTGTTGGCTTCACCGGGGGACTGCGAGGACCAGCAGCCTCTACACCTAACAGCTGGTGCCTCTTCCCCCGGCGGCCACGCCCCCCATCTGCCTATTTACTTTTCGCGACACCCGCTTCGCGGGTGCCGCTCATTTGCTTAAACTCTCTCTGCCACTAAGGAGGATACCTTAACGCTGAACACGGAGGGCGCTCTGCTACATCAAATCTGCTCAGGAAAGGTCGCGCCGTTGGTGGGAGCTTCACCGCAATCGGCGGACAGCCTGCACGCTCCCAGCGTGCACTAGACCTTGAGGCTACCTGTTGGCTTCACCGGGGGACTGCGAGGACCAGCAGCCTCTACACCTAACAGCTGGTGCCTCTTCCCCCGGCGGCCACGCCCCCTATCTCGCTCACCATAAACTGAACAGTCCCTTACGCAACGCGGGACGCGCGCGGGGTGAAGCGCGGGCGAAGCCCGGGCCAAGGGCGGGCCCGTTTAAGCCCGTTCAAGACCGGGCAGGACTGGATTGGGCCACCCTATTTCAGTTTGTTTCTATATTTTGTCACTGATAATACGTCTATCCAGGTCCCGGTAGTTTTTCTATTTTCTATTGGCCTTAGTAGTTTCACTGTACCTTACCACTGATACGATTCTTATCGTACAATGTCTCCGAGAACCACCAGGAATACCGTTAAGAAGCAGGCTCAAACTGCTGCTGAGGTCATTGGGCCAATAGACCAATTCATAACTAAAGCTAACGATGCCATTGAGCAGGGTATCATTCTATTGGAACGGAGGGTTTCACAGGACCTGATGATTGCCAGACGCTCTTCAATGGGCTTACTGGCCACTGCAAAAAACCCCCAACGTCCTGCTAATCTACCCCCTCCAGTGACAGCACATGCAGAGATGCACACCGTCCCTCGCACAGTGGACCTATCTGCATCCCTAGATCTTTCCGAATCCCATCTTTCTCTTGAAAAATCTCCAGTCATTTTTGTTACCCAATCAGACGATACCCCCTCCTCCTCTATAGCCAGGGGTCTACGAGAAGGAGCAATTCCCAAAAAATTGAAGAAAAAGGCAACTATTAAGTCTCACCACACCATCATTCCTCCCCTTACAACTATCCTTGCAACTCCTTCTGTTTCTGATCTTTCCCCACAAATCCTTAACCCCACAACCCCCCACCAACCTCCTTTCCTGTCAAGCGTACAAACAGTGGATCCCATCTCGGTTAACCTGAATATCAGTTGTACTAGCTCTAGTAGCTATGATAGCGGAGGAGACATGGAAAGCGGTAACCTTACAACTAACACATGCAGCAACGACAGCTTACTGCTTAGCAGAATTGGAGACCTATTTAAATCCTATTTAGAGCCAATAGAAAAGGCTCTACACTTGGTTCAGTCCCAACTAACTCAACTGTCTTTGGGACTAAACCAAAGTAAGGGAAATAAGAAGGATTCCAACTTGGCGCAAGGTAGGCCCACCACTCTTAACACAAATACATCAAAGCCTGCAACCTCTGCGCAGAATCCCAATACCAACAAACAAAAAGCCCCAGAGAAGCCCATTCAAAAACATTCATCAGTACCTACAACCAAGCCGCAACCACTTCTTCAATCCTCTAATCCCTTACCGTCCCATCCTGTAATCAACCCCAACCCAACATCATCTACCCAATTAAATCCTCTTTCTTCCCTTCCTACCCCCGCTGTCCCCACTCCTGCCCCCACCCATCCCAAAAATTCTACTGGATTTAACACCATTCCGAAAAACCGTAAGAGAAGGAGCCCCCCTATTCATCTTCCACCCGAGGCTTCTCCATATGTAGTAATATTGACAGGTGTACCGGAACTTTCCCCAAACCAGGACGAACCGGTTTGGTCACTAAAAAATAAAGTAATATACTGGTTGTCCAACAACAGACCTCTTCCAATCTTTATGGACAACAGAGTTACTACTGTGCGCAGAGTGCCCTGGTTAGGTAATGAACCGAAAAACATTCAGGGCGACTGCGTTATAGTAAACTTTGCAGATCCCAATACAGTCGAGCATATCTGCTCCTGGGGTGATCATTCCTCTACCGAAGGGATAGCCACCCATAATCTGTCGTACTTCTACCCCCCGACCACACGACGTAACGCTGGTCCTCCGTGGTCCTGGACGAGGGTAGGGAACTGGGGTGGGATTAGAGATCGAGACCAGTGGTCAGGTTATGGTTTTAGCAATCCACCACCCGGCCACTTTAACAATTGGAGAGATCCACCATTATCCAATAGATATGATTGTTTGGATTTGGTAGACTGACCACCAACTCTACCTACCTTAGACAATGGCCCCAACAATGCTCCGCCTAACCCCAAACATATCCGTAAGAGCACTCGGACGGTTAGCTCTATTTTGCCATCCCTGTCTGGCATCCATCCCGAGTCATGTCCTCCCCAGCAAACCTTGACTCAACAGCCGTCACTTTCTATCTATCAGGATCCGTGTCACATCTTGTCAACTACCCCAGTTGACTCACTTCTGAGCCAACAACTTATCATCCCTCAACTCAGTGATCCAAAACGTACCTTCTCCCTTTCCGTCCCAACCACCCAGTCCCTGTCCCAACCCCCACATTCCTCTGACGAACCACAGATTTCAAACCCCATTTTGCCATCAACCCAGGATCTTCCAGTCATATACTGGAACGTAGCTGGCCTTAGATCCAAAATCCACCTCCAGTCCTGGCTAGATGTGACCAATAATTATAAGCTAATCTGCCTTCAGGAAACCTGGGCAATTGACCCTATCCACATCCAGGGCTTCAAAACATTTCATATTCCGGCCACACCGTCCGCTCATGGAAGATCCAAGGGTGGCTTAGCCATTTACATTTCCAACTTAATTCCATTTACGACTACGGAAGTCCCGCTAGTATCTCCAATCTTTCAAATCCTCAAATTAGTTCCAGACAATAGTTCTTGTTATTATTTCATTAATATGTATAATAATTCCACGCCTGGCGACTGTGTAAAATCTTTGTTGGAAACCGCTTTATATTTGCAGGATCAGAAAGCCAAGAACCAGCAGCTACAATGCCATGTTGTGTGGGGTGGGGATTTCAATGTTTATCTGTGTAACAACTATAACAAAGGTATTTGTGGGCTCCAAGACGAGCACTTTGCCCATAGTAGCATCGGTGACGCTTTAAACAACTGTTTTTTTGCTTTAGAACTTGAATTCGCGAACGAACTAGTGAGTCCTGCTGTTGAGTTTAAGCCGACTTTTCACGGTAGAGGTTTTTCCACAATTATTGATTTTATCTTATGTTCTCAATCTCTAAACAATCGATTGAAACATTTTATAACTGGTACTGATCCTTCAAGGGACCACTACTCCAACAGCATTACTATAGTACTAAATACCCCATCCTCAGCCTGTTCGAAAACAAGTTTTTTAACGCAGCATTCCCTGGAGATGAGTAAAATTAATGGCTATACTGTCAAATGGTCAAAGATCAATCCCTCAGAGGCCACTAGCAAGATTATCCAAAAAACCCTTCCCTTAATCTATCACTGCTTGGAGAAGTCATCATCCCCTCAGTTGATCCTCTCTAGTTTTGTTAAAATCCTAGAAGCTATCCGACAAGAGCTTACACGCCAACATAAGATTCAGGATAAGGATTCCAGAGGGTGGTTTGATTCCCACTGCCGTAAAGCCCTGCGCGCACTAAAAAACGCTCTACACAATCAAGTCAGGGACCTGCCCCTAATTGCCTCCCTAAGAAAAAACTATAAGATGGCACAAAAATCCCGTAAACGGGTAATAAAAAATAATCTCTGGGCCCAACTACATCAGAGCACATTAAGCAAGGACTGTACCCTGTTTTGGAGAACAGTTAAGGCCCCTTTTTTAGCTGATGCGACTGCTGTCCGGCATCTAGATGTGGCAGTACCTGCTGAAAAATGGGTAGCACACTACTCTCAGATCTTTGGGGACCCTACCTCGACAACCGAGGCCCCTAGACTAGAGGTGGCAGATGTCACAAGCAACAATATCTATCCTATTGACCTCCACTTCGATCTAGCGGAGGTGACCGCTGCGCTGACCTCCTCAAAGACCGGTAAAGCGCCCGGTCCCGATGGGGTCCCATTGGACATCTTCGTGAGCAATATAGACCTCTGGTCCCCAATTGTTACGCAGGTCATGTCCGCAGTGACTCAGATCGGCCTTATTGATTCTTGGTCCACTTCTGTGCTTCTACCCATATTTAAAAAGGGAGAACGTGACAATCCAGCCTGCTACAGGCCCATTTCCCTCTTGGATTCTCTGGGCAAGGTCGCCGGTAGACTAATTCTGGAGCGTCTCCGGGACTGGGCCTCAGAGAATAAGATCTTAACCGACTTACAGTTTGGTTTCCAGGAGGGATTGGGCACTGTCGAACAGGCCTTAAACCTGACTCTGCTTATGGGTAAATACGCCTGGGCCAAAGGTGGTAATCTTTACCTAGTCTATGTGGACTTGAGTTCCGCATTTGACTGTGTAATTCATTCCAAGCTGTGAGCGATCTTGAGTAATCTGGGCATAGATCCTGCACTGCTGAATTTCCTCCGAGAGTTATACTCGGATGCAAAAGCTTGTGTGAGATATGGCATTAAAGGGGAGCTTTCCGAATCATTTGACATTGTAAAAGGCGTTAGGCAGGGGTGCGTCCTTGCTCCATTCCTATTTAACATCTACACAAACGGGCTGGAGCAAGCGATGCTAGTTGACAGCAAAGATCTCCCCTGCATAAACACCCGCCCAATCCCTGCATTACTATATGCAGACGATTCTGTCATTTTAGCAAGGACACCCAACCAACTCCAGATTCAACTAGATAAATACTGCCAATTCATGCTTTCTCTTGGACTTAAAGTTAATAAGTCCAAGACTTTTGTTATGAATATTGGCAAGAAAGCCCAAAAATGTAAATCTCCTTTTATCGGGAAGACCAGGTTAGAAACTGCTAACACCTATCCATATCTAGGGATTCTCATTGATAAACATCTGTCCTGGAAACCTGCCACTTCCAGCAAGAAACTGCAGTTTCAACGCACAACATCGGCGTTGACTTCATTTTCAAGGAAACTGGGCAAGCCCGCCCCTGCTGTAATTTTGAAGATTTACCAAGCTAAATGTATGAGCGTGGCCACTTACGGGGCTGGTGTATGGGGCTATACGCCCGCAAATGAGCTTCAAACTACTGAAAATTATTTTCTGAAATACATATTAGCCCTTCCCCGAAGTGCTTCTACTTACGGCACCCATATGGAGCTCGGCTGGGAGTATCTAACTGACATCATTAGATACCAGCCGATTCTCCTTTGGCATCGCATATGGACCCAGGAGCAATGTCATCTTACTAGGTCACTAATATCTGACTGTCTTACACTGACCTATTGGAAAAAGATTCCCTGGCTGTTATATGTTTTTAAATTTTTGAATGATTTGAATTGCCCTGCATATTTCACTGACCCTGTATCACTATTGGCTATACCAAGAAAAACTTTGAAAAAACTATGTGTCGCCCATTTAAGCGATTTACGTTTGTGCTCAGAACTTGGTAAAAAGTCAAATGTTCATTTAACGATGATTCAATCCTCCTATGGCATTCAACCTTATTTGTCTTTTTTTCTGTCCAATTATGAGAGATATGTTTTAACCAGATTCCGGTTTGATTTATTTTATCGTCTTGTCTCACTGCCTGTGCCCTCTGATTGGTCACGTGAACTAGCTAGCTGTCCATGTGATGGTCACACTCGCCAGTCAACCCTGCATGTAACCTTCTTCTGCAGTTTTTATGAGACCCCGCGTAAACGCTGGCTGGTCCCACTTCTCCGACAGTTAGGTCTGAGAAGATGCAGACCGGCTCTTTTGGCACTTCAGCACTTAGATACTCCGTTTATTGCCAAAACCGTAGCCTGCTACCTCAAAGCCTGTTTGAAAATCCATTCCCAAATACTGGCTACTGCCCCTTAAGACTCCATTTCTGTGCAAATGACTACTATGTTAATATATTTCTGTATAGAGTGTCAATGTTTAGTTGAATTTGAATGATCTCTCAATGTTTCGAGTCATAGTGCTTCGCTTCCTTCAGCAATTAATGAGCAAATGAATTTTTTTTATAAATTGTTGTAAATATTTGTTTTTAAATGTACTTTTTATGATTGTAAATTCAATCGAAATAAAGTTACTTTTTGACTTTGACACTGACTGGGGGGACATCTGCAGGAGCTACAAATTGAGGTCACAGGGTCCAGTGCTCAAAAACTGCAGCACATCAACAGACTGGAGCTCAAAGCCTTCTTCCTATCTTTTCAGGCTTTTCTGTCAAGGATAGCAGGTTCGTCTGGGCTGGTTCGTATGGACAATAAGACCAGCGTATATTACATCAACAAGCAAGGGGGAAGCAAGTCCATCATGCTATCACAGGAAGCACAGGAACTGTGAGACTGAACAACACAATATAGGATCTCACTCTGAACCGAGCATGTCCAAGGGCTATACAACACTCTAACGGATGCACTTCGCAGAGCAAAGTCCAGTTGCCACATATGAAAATTGGAACAGCACTAAATGCCAGTCCAATGCCAGCAGGTTCCCCCTCCCAGGGTCGTGGGGGAATGCCCTTTTGCTGCGATGGTCAGGGATATATGCTTACGCCTTTCCTTTCATCCCAATAATTCCCAGGGTGCTAACCAAAATGAAAACAGACTGCTGTCATCTCATCCTGATAGCACCAAGATGGCCCAGACAAAATTAGTTCCTGAAGCTTCTTCATCTGTCTGAGTCGAAACCCATACGCCTGCAGCCTTCACGATCTCTCCTGACCAGGGATCAGAGGGCAAGTATATCATCCGGAGTCTCTTCATGTGCATCCTTAAAAACCGAATGATGGGCGTGCGCAGGGTGACAAAAGTCCAGAGATGGAAAGTAAGATTTTCAAAATTCTTTATTAATTGATTCATATGAAAGTACAAAACAAAAGGTTCAGCCAACGCGTTTCGTTCTCCCTGGGAGAACTTCGTCAGGACTGACAGTGATAAAAACAGAATTCAGTATACTCAAATAGAATAGTTTTCTTAAAAGGAAGAAGAAAAAAGAAGACAAGAACAACATGGAAAAATAAACAACACATTAATATACACATGCAGATAGGCGAAAAACAGAAACCACAATACTAACAGCGGACATCGTACTAATACACATGTGAAGGACAAGGGAAAGATGAAGGAAGACATTCACCAAAAAAGTATGTACACATAGAAAAGACACATTTGGGTGTGTTATCATTGATTCCTAAAAGTGTAAAATTCATAAAGGTGAAAACATCCACTAACGTTTATGCATGGAAGGTATTAACAATGAAATGATCATATAACAGACATATTAAATAACAAACCAAAAATAAAGGAATGACTAAGAAGACACAGGTTTAAGAGTAGGATAGTAGAGAAATATGTAGTAGCAGTAACCACAGAGCCTTTCCTGAACAAAGGAATATCCAAGTCATGTAAGGTAAGCCTCACTATATTGAAGAGAAAACGCTATAGTGACCCTACCAGTTATCCAAAGTCAATAAATATAAAAAAAAAAAAGAGTGAAGAATCTCATCTTCTAAAGGCAATCACCCTTACGAAGGGGGAATTGAGTGATTTGGCAAGTGTGATGCTCAAAAACAGGTATCCTGGACTGTATAGAGGCCTTACCACAGCAGAAAAGTCTGGGGAAATGAAGAAAGATTCTAAGAATAAGAGGATAAATGTATATGAAAGCAAAGAAACGAAAATTATTTTCTATTTATTAAAAAACAAAAAATAAAGGGGGAGACAAGGAGAAAAGGAAACGAGTGGGAGGTAAAGGACTGTAACAAACCTAAATTAGACACGAGTCCATTGAAAGTCCAGATTAAACTCTCTTATCAATGTGATCCAGTGTGGCTCATCAGTGTTGTAGATATATAGAAGTCTTCAATCCCAAGGCCAAAATATAACAAGATAAATAAAAGAGCAGTCAAAATTCTGTCCAATAAAATTCTAAGCATCGCATTAACTGTCAGTTCTGGATTCACAAATTTTTACCTGTGTAATGCACGAGTAAGCATACAAATAGTAGATCCTCCAAGCAGTAACTCTGGAGTCCTCAGGGGAATACCCCACGGCCATGTACGGCCTAAATGGAGACGAGAAATCTTAATAAAACAGTAACTATCTACAAAGTGGATTATGAGTCGCAAAAAGATTGCATTTGGAATCCCTTAGATCTGACAAGGAGAAATGCAATATGTTGTGAGGTGTAGGATCACAAATAAAAAGGTGGAGGTCTCACTAGCGGAAGAATGCAGGAACAAATATGGTATTTCAATCTAATGTAACAAATAATAAAAAACATGTCACCAAAGGAAAAGGGAAGCCGGCGATAAGTAGTTCTTAGGATGTAGTCAAAAAAGAAAAGAAAAAGGGAGAGAGGGAGGGAAAGCCGCAGACTGTGCTACTATAAGGGGTTGCGCCTGTGCCCGTGCACCTCGGTGGATTAGCGCCATTGCAGAAATACAGTTAGTGAGGTTTCCATATTAATGGAGCCTACATCAGAACACCTCAATGCGTGGGCGCCACAGGGAGTACTAGGGGAGAAGCGATCAACAACTGAAAAATAATGGTGCTTAGGCAGAAGCACCTCGGTTAATTAATGATGTAATAAAGTGCAAGGGGAATGGCTGTAAATATCCCATTCGTGAACATGTCAAATGGAATCCTAGGCAATATCGGAAAAGCGTGTCACTGTGCATAATATCAGTGAATTAATGCCATATTAGAGTCTAAGGGGAACAGATGTTAATACCCCATTTACATCAGATCAGTGGGAATCCTAAAAAAGTAAAAGAGAGCGCTTCGCTGCGCATCGTAACACTTACCTGTTCGTCTGAAGCCAACGTTCGGAGTGCCGAAAAGAGTTCTCTCTCGTGCTCTCCTTCAAGTAGTGCCACATTTCCAGTAAGGGCGTGGCTTCTACGACGTGGGTGCGCCGTTTGTAAAAAGACTAGAGCGCAATTGAGAGTATCATGGCCGTTCATAAACTAGAAAGTAAATGAAAGACAGACCAAAATATGGCTGGAAGCGATATAAAAATCCTGTAGGAGACTGAAAAAATAATTTATAATTAATGGAAGGAAAATATCGTAACTCGAAAGTGTAGGTGTCACATGACCGGTAGAGGCGTGGCATGTATGACGTTCACACGTCATACGAAGAAAGACTATTGCACACTTGTGGGCGCGAAGGCCGCTCTTAATTGGAACAATATATTTAGGAAATAATAATAAAACTCAAAAAGGTATAAGAATCCTGCAAGGAAAATAATAATCATGAATCAAAAGATGTACCTTGGAAATTATTTCAAAAACAACAGGGGTCCCATGCATGCAAAATACTCAAACAAAATAAATATAGCCACAATTGTTTCTATAATCAATTTGACATGTCCAGCCGGACAGAGGTCTCAATCTTTACTTATTAAAAGATACACGGAAAAAGGATTCCTTCAGCAGTTCACCGTAGTGGGGCACAAGCCTGTACCCAAGTATGTTGGAAATAAGGCAATAATGAAGATTTAGGCAACCAGTGGAAATGTATAAAACCTCAAAGTTTTAGATGACAACAGTGCAGACTTTAGCAACCAGGAGACATATAAAAACCCCATAGAGACATAGGTGGATATCAGAATGTCAAATCACACTGAGACTTATAAAAGTAAAATGAATTGCTGGGACAGTTGTAAAGCCTCATTGGAACATATTTTGAATATATACATATTTCAAATGTATACATGTTTCAGATATATATACAAAACGCAACAGAAAGCTGGGGAACGGTATAATGCCTTCTCGGGAAAATTTTGATATATCAACTAGCCGCGACTTACGTCTCAAAATTAAATTACAGGACCATGTGGAAAGGAAGGTATTAACAGTTGGTTAATTCACAAGGGGATGATGATGGCAGGTGTCATTAATCCACTCAGTACTGCTAAATAACCAAGGAATCAAGAGGTATGAAAAATATAAGCTAGAAAATATATAATCTCTATGGATAAAGAGGTCATAAGAGATGGTCAAAGCAGGATATCAGAAAGACAGGGAGAGAAAATGTACAAGTAGATCCTTGGAGAACATAGATACAGAGGTTATCTCAGTGGATGATCAGAAAGGAAAACAGGTTTATCATTTGAAAAAAGAAATGCATTTTATCGTCTGTATTGTGGCCATATGTAATAGCCTGTAATCTGCAAATCCATTTTGCTTCACTTTGTCTAAGACATAGTTCTCGGTTCCCACCCCTCTTGCTTAATTCGATACGGTCGATACCATAGAACCAAAATTGGCTATTTCCATGGTGAAATTTAGCATCATGTGCAGCCAAGGGGTATTTGGTATCACCATCCTGTATTGCCCTACGTTGTTCTGAGTTTCAGGTTCCTCTTTGTGCTGCCCACATATAGCAAATGCAAAAACAACAGTTGATGGACAGAATGCAAAACAATGTCATACATTCACCCCAGTACAGAGATCTGGACCTAAATCCATTGTTATTTTCCTCACCACACCACCCCAGTTCAGCCATGTCTTCCCTGGACCGGAATCAAGCATCCTAGGACCGGTTTCTGGCTATCAGCCGTCTTCAGCCAGGATTGCTTGACTCCAGTGGCGTGGAGAGCACAGTACTCACGTCTGAGCTTACCTGTCCCACTCGGGGTGACAAATGCAAAAACAACAGGTGATGGACAGAATGCAGAACAATGTCATACATTCACCCCAGTACAGAGATCTGGACCTAAATCCATCGTGTTTTTGCTCACCACCCCAGTTCAGACATGGCCATATGCAAATCAGCCTTGACCCTGTGCCTCATGGGAACAGTCCAGCCGGAACTGCCAAGCCATGTCATCCCCGGACCGGAATCAAGCATCCTAGGACTGGCTTCAGGCTATCAGCCGTGTTCAGCCAGGATAGCTTGACTCCAGTGGCATGGAGAGCACGGGACTCACGTCTGAGCATACCCGTCCCACTTGGGGTGACAAATTCAAAAACAACAGTTGATGGACAGAATGCAGAACAATGTCATACATTCACCCCAGTTATAATCAAAAGAGAGGGGCTCGTAGTAACCCGTAGGGAAATAGAGCACCAATATACTTTCAAGTAAAGCAAAATATTTTGCCTATGGGAAATACTGTTTCCTGATCCTAAACCAGGACTCAAAACGTCATACTCAATCTGCAACAATCATTCAACTCGCATTTTGTTGGCTTAGGAAAACACTCACCAGAAGGTAAGAAAAACAGTCTATTTGTAAAAATATACAATTTATTTTAAATAAAAAACATATGAATTCCTATGCATGGCTGATTAAAAACAAATAATACACAATTAAAAACCAACTAATGTGGAAATGGAGAAATTTTTTGGGAAAAGACACTGCTATCTGTCTTGATCATGTCATTTCGGGCCCTCGTTTGACAACAATGGGAGGAATAGTCTTTCCTTATAACCAAGTTATTTGTTGACAACACCGAATATGACTTGTTGTAAGTGCGTCGACGCGTTTCGGAAACCTTAGTTGATTATGGCTTCCTTCTTCAGGGCAGTCTCTATATGTTTCTCCACAAAACGGTATCACACCGATGCCGTTGCATCGCGAGGAGTAGTCTACGTAGTTTGTAGTGTTGCTGTTGGGGTTGCGCTCTAATATTGATATTCTTTGTATAATGATTCAGTATACGAACAGTGATCATACAGACGCCACATCTGCAGTCCGGGAAAAAGAGCCGTGTGATATAACTAGCCACGAGCACAAAACTACCCGGCTGGGTTAAAGGAACCTTATACAAAGAATATCATTTTAATATTGTACTAATACAGAACGGATACTCGTCTGGATGGTGGCATCCATATATACACGCCCCATGAGAAATCTGTAAGTAGGATCTTGAAGATATCATTGAAATTAAATATGAAATAAGAACCTGAATCGAATTTCGAGAGTTTTATTCCGTTTTTATATTGAGGACTGTGGTAGATCGTGAATATTAGAGCGCGACCCCAACAGAAACACTACAAACTACGTAGACTACTCCTCGCGATGCAACTGCATCGGTGTGATATAGTTTTGTATCAAGACAGATAGCATTGTCTTTTCCAAAAATATTTTCTCCATCTCCACATTAGGTGGTTTTTAATTGTGTATTATATGTTTTTAATCAGCCATGCATAGGAATTCATATGTTTTTTATTTAAAATAAATTGTATATTTTTACAAATAGACTGTTTTTCTTCCCTTCTGGTGAGTGTTTTCCTAAGCCAACAAAATGCGAGTTGAATGATTGTTGCAGATTGAGTATGACGTTTTGAGTCCTGGTTTAGGATCAGGAAACAGTATTTCCCATAGGGAAAATATTTTGCTTTACTTGAAAATACATTCACCCCAGTAAAGAGATCTGGGCCTAAATCCATTGTTTCTTTGCTCACCACACCACACCACACCACCCAGTTCACCCCTGATAGCCAGTAACCGGTCCTAGGATGCTTGATTCCGGTCCAGGGAAGACATGGCTTGACAGTTCGGGCTGGACTGTTCCCATGAGGCTGATTTGCATATGGCCATGTCTGAACTGGCGTGGTGTGGTGAGCAAGAAAACAATGGATTTAGGCCCAGATCTCTGTACTGGGGTGAATGTATGACATTGTTCTGCATTCTGTCCATCAACTGTTGTTTTTGCATTTGTCACCCACATATATCAAATCACAGGGGCACCCAATGATGTAAATGACATAGGTTGTATTGCAATTGATAAACTGCCTGATTGTGTGTGATATAGATCCATTGTGGCTGAAGTTCTTAGTTTTATTAATCTCAAATTTGCAGACATTACAAAAACTGCAAAGAAGTTAGGACAGACAGTAGTATATCTATTTCCTCAACTATCAGTGCAACATCTAGTAACATTGCCAAGGATCACCCTTTAGAGGAAGGAATCTCATTTCAGAGAGAGCTAGCAAAACTGCGAATCAGTGGGAGACAAAAGAAAAAAGACCTTTAAAAAAAAAGGAGAGGAGGGCGCAGACAAAAAGGGAGGCTCAGGGGGGCCAACCAAAGAGAATCTCAGAATGTCAACTCGTTCAAAAAAGAACCAGAGATAGGAACTCATGAAGTGGATATTCAAAATGTATTACCTGTGGATGATTTAAAAATTGTTAGTCCCCTTGATGCTGATGAAGTGAAACTATTGGTAAAAGGCTCTTAGCTTCTGTCCGACCCAGGATGGCAAAATGACTGATATTCATGTTGATTTATTTAAATTTATTAGAACTGTGAATTTAAAAGACTTCTTTCATGAAAAGCCTCAATCTATATCCATGTGTACAAATACTTCCACACCCACATCAGACATTGTAGCAGATATCAGGAATAGCCAATGTTTATCATCTCTGGAGAGGGAGGAGAAAGTTGACCTACAAACCAATCTTGACGAACTCAACATAACTGAAAATCTTAATCAACATCTTACCATCCAAACATTGAATTATTTTATGAAAGAATTACTGAAGGGATTCATAAAATGGAAACACCAAATAGGTTCAGAAAAAGACTGCCTATGAATATCACTCTTAGTGAAAGGAAGGCCCTTACTAGATTACAGAATGACAACAGCATAGTTATTAGAGAGGCGGACAAGGTTGGCAACGTTGTTGTGATGAATACACCAGACTACAGGGGTAAAATCACGCGACAACTGAGCGACAATCATTGTTCCGAACGGGTTAGGACTAGCCCAATGGCTGAACTTACAAGGGACATTAATTTGAAACTTACCGAATGGAAAGACATCTGCTTGCTACCGATATTTGAGAGTAGACAATCGCCAATACCTTTGTATCTACATTTTACCTTAGATACATAAAGAAGGGAACTTTCCCCCAGGAAGGCCGATCATATCAGGCATGGGTTCACCAACTGAGGGGCTATCTGAATGTGTTGACCTCAAACTGCAGCCCTTTGTATTGAACTTACCATTGTACATTTGTGATAGTAAGGATATTTTGACCAAACTTAAAGATTTTAGTTTGTCTGACGACTTGCTTTTTATGATGTTTGACGTTGTCAGTCCTTACACTTGTATCGAACACCGAATGGCATCTCGACCATCAGATCGTTCCTTGAAAAGGGGGGGGACTGTCTGGAACATCATGAAATGATCTTTGAATTGGTTCAAAGTAGGAATTACTTTCTGCATGAAGTTACCTGATACCATCAGAAACAGGGCACTGCCATGGGCTCAAAATTTTCTCCCTCCTATGGCTGCCTCTTTTTGGATTGGTTTGAGAGGGAGCATGCCTGGGGCAAATGTGCCTCCCCCCGGATAGCACACATTGTGTTCTGGGGGAGGTACATTGACAACATTATTTGCCTATGGTCAGGACCAGAAACCTCCCTACAGAACTGCTTTGAATTCCTCAACACTAATCCGTTCATGTTAGTTTCACTATGGACTGCAGTCATGACACAATCAACTTCCTTGATTTGCATTTTTATATCAAGGAAGGGACAATACAAAGTACCCTGCACCGTAAGAGTACGTCATGCAATAGTGTTTTGCATGCGAGTAGTGCACATGCCAACTTAGTAATTCACAATATTCCTTTTGGGGAGATAGTAAGGATTAGGCGCAACTTTAGCAAACAAGACAATTTCACCAGGAACATTAAAGAGGCAAAAAAGAGATTTGAAACCAGAAGCTATTCAAATTTAGTTTTAGACAAAGCAAAAAACAGAGTGTATACTCTTGAACGAGAGACTACACTGTCTGAAAACACCAAAAAGAAAATAGAGCAGAAAGTTATGCTTTGTCACACAGTACACCAGCTATAGTAATGACATTTTCAAACAATTTAAATGCAATTGGCAACTTTCACAGGAAATACCAAGTCTGCAGGGTACCATATGCAACAATCCCTCTATTACCTACAGGAGAGGCACAACATTCAGAAATAAACTCTGTCCAAGTTATGTCACCTCTAACACTAGGACAGATACATGGCTCCCTGACAAACCCAGTGGGTTTTACATCTGCAGTTCTTGTAATGTCTGCAAATTTGGGATCAATAAAACTAAGAACTTCAGCCACAATGGATCTATATCACACACAATCAGGCAGTTTATCAATTGCAATTCAACCTATGTCATTTACATCATTGGGTGCCCCTGTGATTTGATATATGTGGGCAGCACAAAGCGAAACCTGATACCCAGAATACAAGAACACCGTAGGGCCATACTGGATGGTGATACCAAATACCCCTTGGCTGAACATTATGCTAAATTTCACCATGGAAATAGCCATTGTTGGTTCTATGGTATCGACTATATTGAATTAAGCTAGAGGGGTGGGAACCGAGAACTATGTCTTAGACAAAGCGAAGCAAAATGGATTTGCAGATTACGGGCAATTACATATGGCCACAATACCGACAATAAAATGCACTTCTTTCTCAAATGATGAACCTGTTTTTCTAACTGGTCATCCACTAAGATAACCTCTGTATCTATGTTCTCCAAGAATCTACTTGTACATTTCCTCTCCCTGTCTTTTTGATATCCTGTTTTGACCATTCTCTCTTATGACCTCTTTATCCATAGAGCTTATATATTTTCTAGCTTATATTTTTTATACCTCTTGATTCCTTGGTTATTTTGCAGTACCTAGTGGATTAATGACACCTGCCATCATCATCCCCTTGTGAATTAAACAACTGTTACTACCTTCCTTTCCACATGGCCCTGTAATTTAATTATGAGATATAAGTCACGGCTAGTTGATTTATCTAAAATGTTCCGAGAAGGCATTATATTATTCCCCCACTTTCGGTTGCGTTTTGTATATATATCTGAAACATATATACATTTGAAATATGTATATATTCAAAATATGTTCCAATGAGGCTTTACAACTGTCCTGGCAATGCACTGTTGCCGTCTGACTATTTGAGGTTTTATACATTTCCCCTGGTTGCCTAAATCTTCATTTTTGCCGTATTTCCAACGTACATCTTTTGATTCATGATTATTATTTTCCTTGCGGGAATCTTATACCTTATAACTTTTTGAGTTTTATTATTATTTCCTAAATTTATTGTTCCAAGAGCGGCCTTCGCGTTCACAAGTGCGCAATAGTCTTTCTTCGTATGACGAGTGAACGTCATACATGCCATGCCTCTATCAGTCATCTGACACCTACACTTTCGAGGTACAATATTTTCCTTCCATTAATTATAAATATTTTTTTCTGTCTCTTACGGGATTTTTATATCGCTTCATTCATATTTTGGTCTGTCTTTCTTTTACTTTCTAGTTTATGAACGACAATTATACTCCCAATTGCTCTCTAGTCTTTCTACATACGATGCACCCACGTCGTAGAAGCCACGCCCTTACTGGAAATGTGGCACTATTTGAAGGAGAGCGCATGAGAGAACTCTTTTCGGCACTCCGAACGCTGGTCTTCAGACGAACAGGTAAGCGTTACAATGTGCAGCGAAGCGCTCTCTTTTACTTTTTTAGGATTCCCACTGATCTGGTGTAAATGGGTTATTAACATCTGTTCCCCTTAGACTCTAATACAGCATTAATTCACTGATAAAATGCTTGGTGACACGCTTTTTACGATATTGCCTATGATTCCATTTGACCTGTTCACGAATGGGATATTTACAGCCATTCCTCTTGCACTTTATTACGGCTTTAATTAACCGAGGTGTTTCTGCCTAAGCACCATTATTTTTCAGTTGTCGATCGCTTCTCCCCTAGCACACCCTGTGGTGCCCACGTATTGAGGTGTACTGATGTAGGCCCCATTATTATGGAGACCCCACTGACTGTATTTCCGCAATGGCCCTAATCCACCGAGGTGCACTGGCACAGGCGCAACCCCTTATATTAGCACAGTCTGGGGCTTTCCCTCCATTTTTCTCTTTATATTTTTTTTACTACACCCTAAGAACTAATTATCACCGGCTTCCCTTTTCCTTTGGTGACATGTTTTTTATTGTTGCTTAGATTAAATTGAAATACCATATTTGCTCCTGCATTCTTCCGCTAGTGAGACCTCTACCTTTTTATTCATGATCCTAAACCTCACTTCATATTGCATTTCTCTTTGTCAGATCTATGGGATTCCAAATGCAATCTTTTTGCGACTCATAATCCACTTTGTAGATAGTTACTGTTTTATAGGCCCTACATGGCCGTGGGGCATTCCCCTTAGGACTCCAGAGTTATTGCCTGGAGGATCTACTATTTGTATGCTTACTCTTGCATTAAACAGGTAAGATTTTGTGAATCCATTCCATTCCATTTCAACAGCTTTATTCGACAATTTACAGTCATAAAAGCATTTCACAAAAATACAAATGGAATTAAATATGTAAAAGAGGCATCGATAAAAAGACATACGTTAGTACACATAGATAAAACTACTTTGCGTTCCATATTTATATGACTCATGAATAAAAATATCCTAAGCAAACCTCCTTTAGGGGCTAGTCGTATTTCTTATATAGCGAGTCCACTTGTCCTAATAGTTTGTCCTAATAGTTAAAATCTCATTGGGAAATAACATAAAAACAATTAAAATATGTACAAAACACATCACCTAATACAATAACATTATCAATTAATTTGTTCTTGCTATATGTAGCTATTTAAGGCACAGTGGATCACTCGCTCTATTCCACTGTGTGCTACTCAGTGGAATAATGATTAGTTTGGAGCGTCTCAATTATTACTCTCAATCTGAGATATTAGGTGAGCCCTCAAAGTCCATGACCACCCAAGAATTTTGCCATGGCTATTGCAATAGGCCGTGAGTTGTCGGTCCACAAAATGCGTTCTGCTTCGGCTGCCCGCCTCGTTCCCAGGAACCTGCAGATTGGGAGCAACCATGCACGACGCGGGGCAGCATAAGCAACACAAACAAAAAGGATGTGGGCCAAGGATTTGTTACAGGTCCTGCACCCCGGGCATGTAGATGCTACTTGAGCCGACCATTTTACAGTAAATGATCTCACCGGGAGCATGCCAACCCTAAACTGGAAGTACAACTTACGGTCCAATGGTTTAGTTATTATGTCCCAGTAAAATTCCATCTTCGGGGTGGCTTTATGATCCAAGAAATGCCTAGTGAGGGTAGATCACTCCCTTTGCCTAAAGTTGTTTACCTGGAACCAATCCCAATACTTAGCCTTCAACACCTCTTTTGTTGGATAGTGAGAATTTTCAGGGTCTACACATATCGAGATCATAACTATATCGGCCAGAAGATCTCTGACCGCCCATAGCTATTTGATACGATGTGAGGTATTGGTCCGTATTATTTTTAGGAAACCTTTCGCGTAGCCTGCAAGTTCTGGTGTAGTCCAGAGTCTCCAATAAAGGAGGGGGCGAAGTTTGGCTACTGCTGCGATCGTTTTTTTTCCTAGATCAATTAATAATGGGCTCATTGGGGTACTCTGAGGTAATCTGGTGATTTTCTGAGATGGTAAGGGCTACAAGATTCTCACACCCCCAGAGTTCCCATCCAAATAGGGCTGATCTAACAGCTTTCAGATTGTAGATTTCTAGAGCTGGGCTATTGGGCTTCGAACGCGAAAGATTATGTTCTTGTTAGAGAATCCCTGAAATCTGCCTGTATTTAAGGGACGCTAGTTCGATCTGATGGTCCCACTTCATATTTTCTTGGAAGTTCACCCCTAAATAGGTGAACTCCTTAACTAATTGAAGCGGTCCGTCCTTCATACTAAAGCCCCCCATGTTGGCCTTACGAGCGTTAAAAACTATTAACTTTGTCTTTGACACATTGACCTCCAAGCCCCTCTGTGAGCAAAAGTCCTTAAAAGTTTTGAGGGCTTTCTGAAGCCCATTAGGGGTCTTGGACAAGATTAATGTGTCGTCGGCAAACATCAATATCGGTGTTTTTTCTCCGGCTAATGTGGGTGCGTCAGTCGGCGTTGCACTCACGTAATCAACTATCCCGTTAATTAATATATAACGAGATAAACGTAGGGGCCATAACGAAACCTTGTCTCATGCCTCGTTCTACAGGGAACAATTCAGCGTCTTCCTCCTGCCCCCCCCATCTAATTTGGGTGCTGTTGTCTTCATGAAGCCTTACAATCAGAGTCAGGAGATCTGATGGGAGCCCAACCTGTTGTAAAACTAGCCATAGCTTCCTCCGGGGAATAAGGTTGAATGCCGCCTTAAGATCTACAAAGGCGGCATAGAGGCTACCCTTTCCTAGCGTCACAATCTTTCAGTGTATCAAAATAAATGGAAACACCTGGTAGATGATGCTTATGAACGCTCAGAATCCAGCTTGCAATGGGGATAAAACCCCAAACTCCTCGATCCATTCCTGCAATCTCTTTAACACCATCCTACCAACTATTTTCTGAAGACAATCGATTAGGCTGATAGGCCTATAATTTCCTGGGCTTAATTTGTCCCCTTTTCTATAGACTGGGATGATTTCCGCGCTCTTCCAGGAATCGGGTATCAGGGCGCCTTGTGCGATGGCGTTCGATAGCAAAAGAATGTATCTGCACCATCTGGCTTTATCATATAGAAAGATGTCGCCTGGAATGCCATCTGGCCCTCGTGCCTTTCCGGCCAGTATAGATTTGAGTGCGATCTCTACTTCGGCCTTAGTAAATGTTTCCATCGAGTACAACACACTTATAATTTCGTCGTCACCTTCGCGGACCTTTATTGGGTCACCCCCTTTGATGGCTTTCCTAGGGCTTGGCGCGCCTGCCGGCAGTCAACGTTCCACCAACGCCCCTCCTTCGGGGTGGATGCTTTAGGATTCTTTCCCTGCTTGAAAAAGTAGGAGCGTAAAAGTTTAGAAAATGTAGTGTGTGTACTTGTTATATTGGCTAGATCTCTTTTTTCCAGTACCTCTAGTTCTTTAGTAGCGTGATCCATACTCTGAGCGATATTGTCTAGTAAGGCTGGCGACTCTATTATCCTTACCCACTTCAGCCTCCTTAGATCGTTAGTTGGAACAACCTCACCTAGGTGATGCCTATTCCTAGAGTGTGAATCCGTCGTTTGACAATTCAAGTGCATGGTTCCACACAGTGGGTTATGGTCGCTTTCTAGCGTATCAATGACCTTCATGTCCACCACCAGGTGCCATAGACCCAGACTTCCCAGGACATAATCTATTCTGCTAGCATGATAGCCATTGTTGAAGGTATTCGCTCCTTGTCTATCTGATTTGGTGCTCCCATTTAGAGTCCGTAAGCCCTGTTCCATACAGATGTTATTTATTTGAATGACCACATCAGTCCATTTCCTAATAGGCTTTAACTCCAGTGGTGGAACACCCCATTTGCTATCTTGTACATCTGTCCAATAGCCATCTTCCAGGGTAAGGGGTTCAAACATTGTATTAAAGACCCCCGCTATTAGCCTGCTTGAAACATCAGGTTGCATATCAAGGAGGTCTTCAAGAGCCGCTAAAACGTCCGACCTTTTCCCTCTTGTGCCCCTAACATAGATGTTATATATATCTATTGTTAAATGATCACGTGTGGTCAGTCTGATTGCCTGTTTATCCTGGCTCTGAGTTAAGAGAACCTGGATATTAGCCTCAAGCTCTTGCCTTCCTTTTGCTCCCTTATCTGCGGCTACAAAAAAGCTCAAATACCCAACACAAAACTGGGACGTGGTTTGATTCTGTGCTGGTGGAATGGTCATTCCTATCACACCCTCTACTTCTGATGATGGGACCAGAGCCTTCTTAAGAAGTGGTATGCACTTCAGAGTCGCCTCCTTTATAGATGTAATTGTGGGACCTCTAAGTACCCTGGGTATTTCTTTATGATTTAGTCAATCATTACTCTCAAGTGTAGAGCAACCCTGTGATCTGTGGGGTCTCTGGAACGCCATGATGTCATAGCCGGGAAGGGAGTCTCTGAATTGAATTTTTTAGTTCTCAGGAGGGCTAGTGCGGAACTCCGGAGTAAAAAGGTTCTCAACAAGGTCAGTACTTTTCATAGTAAGTTCGATACTATCATGAGGATGACTAGGGAAAGAAATCCTACGCGCGGCTGTAATGTCTTCCCTAATCACCGAGTGGCAACCTATCACATGCCTTATCCAATGGATGGCTTTATTAGTTAGAGAGTCCCTGTTCTCAATACCGCCATTAGGATCACGTTTTGGGACATTTACCATGTAGATTTTAGGGAAATCTGGTATGTTAAGCTTATGCTCTCTGTTAGGCCCCAAACTAGGACCTGGGAGCGTTAGGCCCCGTGTGAGTAAACTTTATGTCTAAGGGGTGGATAGTTCGTCCTGTCTGATAGTGTACTGTGCAATGTGATGTTGTTGGGGGATCCTACAGCCGGGACCGGGTGCCTCTCTTGTTGAATGTTCGACCCATTGGAGCCTTTCGTGGCTGGGTATAATTTCTGGTTTGAACTTGAGTTGGTCGGAGGACCCAGAGAATCTTTGGGTGAAGAACCGAGAAGGGATTCCATATTGCTAGCGCCCTGTAAGCTATGCTGTCCCTGTGGCCCCACCCCCAATACTAAAGATTTAACCATTGCTAGTATCTCCTCCAATGAACCCTTCATTACCTGCACCTCAGCTCTCAGTATGGAAGCTTCTTGTGACATATTTTGTAATGTCTGCGCTTGTATTCCTGCGGCAATAGTTTGCTCTTGTGGGAGACTATTAATTTGAGTTTGGATTTGTGCTCGCATTAGGTTATCCTCTCCTTCCCTATTCTGAGTTTGTATGTCTCCAAGTGGTTGAAATCTATTAGTGCAGATAACGATTGGGTCTATGTGGGCTACATAATCTACATCTGGGGAGAGCTCACCATGCTCATGTTCAATTACAGTTGGTAAGGTAGCAATATGGTCCTGTGTCCCATTAATTGTAGTAGACAACTGTTTCTTTCTGGCCTTGCAAAACATATCGGGATAGCAGGCTTCACTTGTTTTGCGGGGAGCTTCTCTTTTTGGTTAGATTTGGTGCTACTATTTGCATGTTTAAGGGGGGTTGATTCAAGAATGTCCTCACACTCCCTAATAAGCGTATCTATTCGGTCTTTGACACAATTATTTGCTGCAGACTTCAGAGATTTTTTTGCCTTTTACCTAGTGTCACGTCTTGCCCCCCCCCCCTCACTCCCCTCCCCGCTCTCTTCCAGTGACTTCCGTTTCCCCATTAGCCTAGGTGTGGTTGGACTAACACTGGCTACTCTAGAGTGGCTGCTAGCCCTAACTAACCTGTGAATTACTCTTCTCCTAGGCCCCAGTAAGCCTTAAAAGTACACATTTTAAAAATGGGTTATTAGAATTTTAAAAATAACGAAAATGTGATTATGCCAGGTGTAAAACCCAATAGACCGGAAGTCCACAAGTCCCAGAGCAAACACAATTAAAGGGGCCAAAATGCGGATTAGTACAGTACCTTAGGTTTCTCAGCTTTACTTTGCTTGAGTTCACACTGAGTATGGAGCAAAAGGGGGGTGGCCCAGCCCTGCCTCTTCCTGGCTGTGATGGGCTAGGACGGGCCCGCCCTTGGCCTGGGCTTTGCCCGGGCACCACCCGTGCGCGTCCCACGTCGCGGTTGTCGTTGCGCCCTTTTGAGCGCGGTGTCAGGAGCAACACCTCGCCCAGGTAGCAGTGATTTCTGGGACCTGGAGTCCCCTGGTGCGGCAACAGAAGTTGCAAAGGACCCGCATCGCGGGTGGTGTTGTGCGCTTTTGAGTGTGGGCGTCAGGAGCAGCACCTCCCCCAGGCAGCAGTGGTTCCTGGGACCTGGAGTCCCCTAGTGCGGCGACAGTAGTTGCATAGGGCCCGCAACGCGAGTGGCGTTGCGCGCTTTTGAGCGCGGGCGTCAGGAGCAGCATCTTCCCCAGGCAGCGGTGGTTTCTGAGACCAGGAGTCCCCTTTTGCGGCAACAGAAGTTGCACAGGACTCGCGTCGCGGGTGGCGTAGCATGCTTTTGAGCTCGGGCATCAGGAGCAGCACCTCCCCTAGGCAGCGGTGGTTTCTGGGACCTGGAGTCCCCTGATGCGGCGACAGAAGTTCAGAACTGACGGTTCATGCGATGCTTAGAGTTTTTTTTTTTTTTTTGTAAACCTTTATTTAACATTTGCACTCAAATACAGACCCGGGCCTACAACCCCCAGAGCTGGCCGCTAAGCAGTTCAGTACAGTATCACAATCCAACTTCAAAGTCATTGTCCCTGGGGAGCATAGTAACTCAAATTACTAAGCGCAGCGGTTGTAAATGCAGTTCGATGCGGAAACAGGATAGGAGGTTTTCATTTTATAATATAAAATAGGAAGGATCAGGTGTCGTACAGTGTCTCGGATCACAAAAAGGGGGGCGAGCAGAAAAACGATGTGTCCACACCAAGTTCGCTACCGTGTAGATCAACGGCATTATTAATATTAACACCATCGTTGTTGTCCGCCCCACGGCACCAAAGCCCCAGAGAGGTCAAGGCACAAGTATAGAAATAGGATGCACAGAAAGCCGAACCCACTACACTAACCCGGAAAAAGAAAGAAAAGGCCAGAGAAGAGAAGAGGAAAAAGAGGCCATAGAACAAAGATAAAAAACTAAATACCCACACCCACGCCCCCCCACCCTGCACCCCTGCAAATGACTACAGCCACCCCCCACGCAGCGTGCCTGTCGCCCAGCAACCAGAGCCCGAAATATAGAAGAAAAGGGAAGAAAGAAGGAAAAGAAACCCCACTCGAGAGGGGAAATCGGAAGAGGGCATAATACTACGGACTCCCGGTCTCCTTCCCCCACCATAGCCAACCCTGCCCCGGATTCCATTAGGTGAATAAAACAATCCCGTCAACCACAATCCCACAACGAGAAACCCAGACAAGAATCTCAACCCTGGCCGCTTCGATCAAATGTACTGGAATCGTCAATTAAGGGAAGCCCTTTACACAAAATGTCACAAAAGTCGACAGAACAGGAACGAACAGATATAGATGACTGGTACCACTGACGCCCCTCCCGGTCTCCGAGGCCAAGCTTCATCCCATCCGCCATCTTGAAAGACCGATGGAGGAGGGGAATCGACACCGTCCAAGACAGCATACTGTACAAAGTAGATGGTCCTGTAACGGGGACGGCATGTAAATGTTCCGAGGGGTACAAAGTCAAAGGTTTCAACGGTTCAATTGGGTGGCCAGGCAAATTACAGTCAGGTAGATCCACCACAATAGGGGCAAATACTGTTTCCAACGCCGGGTCCAAATACACCTCCGAAGCATCCATTGCAAAGCGGGCTGGTTGCCGGGTCACAAGCGTCGAGTCAGGGTCCGGTCTCAAGCATGCGATTTCGTCCATCGCAGACAACAAACTGCAAGTCCGGGCTTTGATAGTGCCCTGAAGCGCCATAAGTGCCTCCAGCACCGTCAGCAATGACGGGCCAGGTCGAGCCTGCTCCGTCGAACACCTTTCGTTCTCAGGCATGGAGGTCCACACGGAGAGGCGCCTTCTCCGGGGCAAGATTAGGCGGAGCAGGAACAAGCCAGGAGGGACCAGCGGTCAGCGAGCAATGGTACGCAGCGAGGCACCGACCCGGGGGGGTCGGCGATGTGAATGCCGGACCCCCGGTCAGGGACCCCCACAACACAGTACCGTGCGTCACTCGTCACCTCACCTGCTATAGGGCACCAGGCGGCTGATGGTAGCAAAACAATCGAAAAAAGTCTGTGTGATCCAGAGACCGGACCTTACCGCATTCAGCAGCCCGTTGTTGTTCAACTCGGACCCGGCAGGGCCAGCACTAGAGACCCCGGCTTCCCAGTTGGGTTAGGCCTCAGTACGGTCATCGACGTATCTCCGCTCCACGACGGCAGAGAAACTGCGGGATTACACCACTGGAGTGTGGTTCGGATCACCCACACGGATCCGGTTCAGGTAAACAGGATTATCAAAAGGATAGTGGAGCATAGGACGGAGGTCAGCGGAGCCGGGAGACTATGCAGCCATCTTGGTTGGTGTCGTAGCTCCTCCGCGATGCTTAGAGTTTTATTGGATAGAATTTTGACTGCTCTTTTATTTATCTTGTTATATTTTGGCTTTGGGATAAAAGACTTCTATATATCTACAACACTGATGAGCCACTCTGGATCGCATTGATATGAGAGTTTAATCTGGACTTTCTTTTTTTTATTTTTTTTTATTTATGGTATTTGCATATATACATACAGTGAACAGGACTCGGGTCTGATTTAGGTTTGTTACAGTCCTTTACCTCCCACTCTTGTTACCTTTTCTCCTTGACCCCCCCCCCCCTTATTTTTTGTTTTGTTAATAGATAGAAAATAATTTTCGCTTCTTTGCTTTCATATACATTTATCCTCTTATTCTTAGAATCTTTCTTCTTTTACCCAGTTTTTTTTGCTGTGGTCAGGCCTCTATACAGTCCAGGATACCTGTTTTTTTGTGCATCACACTTGCCAAATCATTCGATTTCCCCTTCGTAAGGGTGTGTGCCCTTAGAAGGTGAGATTCTTCTCTCTTTTTTTCTTATTTATTGACTTTGGATAACTGATAGGGTCACTATTTCCTTTATTCTTCAATACAGTGTGACTTACCTTACATGACTTGGATATTCCTTTTGTTCAGGAAAGGCTCTGTGGTTATTGCTACTACATATTTCTCTACTATCTACTCTTAAACTGTTGTCTTCTTATTCTATCCTTTAGTGGAGTGGTGTGGCTCACTGGTTAGAGGCGGCAGACCCGGAAGCAGAGGTCGGCCCGGGACCAGGGTTCGATTCCCGACGCGGCAGGGTCTTGGGCCATGGTCAGTGGACTCGATAATTCTCGCCTCGGTGCCTACGCCAACCATGGGTCCCACTCAGCAACTCTGGAGCAATAGCTTGCTTAATCTCTACTAACGGCCCCATCAGCGCTGGGGATGCTTGTCTTCTCCTTGGAGATTCCCAGGATCTCACAGGAAAAGCCAGGATGGGTTCTCCAGCGGTATACAGAGCCGGGACGCCCCTTTGCTGGGGCAGCTGTGCGCTTTACAAGTATACAACATTTAACATTTAACATTTTATTTTTAGTTTGTTACTTAATATGTCTGTATATGATCATTTCATTGTCAATGCTCTCCATGCATAAACGTTAGTTGGCGTTTTCACCTTGATGAATGTTGCACTTTTAGGAATCGTATAAGACACCTAAATGTGTCTTTTTTTATGTGTACATACTTTTTTGTGAATATATTATTTCATCTTTCTCTTATCTTTAACATGTGTATTAGTAGGATATCCCCTGTTAGTATTGTGGTTTCTGTGTTTCTTGCATATCTGCATTTGTATATTAATGTGTTGTTTATCTTTCCATGTTGTTCCTGTCTTCTTGTTTCTTCTTCCTTTTAAGAAAACTATTCTATTTGACTATACTGAATTCTGTTTTTATCACTTTCTGCCCTGACAAAGTTCTCCCAGTGAGAACGAAAAGCGTTGGCAGAACCCTTTGTTTTGAACTTACATATGAATCGATTAAGAAAGAATTCTGAAAATCTTACTTTCCATCTCTGGACTTTTGTCAACCTGCGCACGCCCATCACTCGCTTTTTAAGGATCCGGACCACAGAGGCTTCATAGGACGGTTGTATAGATGTTGAAACTGGTGAGAGGTGCAGAAACTACAGTCCACCGTCTTTTCTGTTTTGTTGTCTCTTCATTTGCATGCCTGGCTCCTGAGTTCTTGAAAACCAGGGATATTAATCTCATACAGGAATGAAGGATATCCTTGCAAAATCCAGAGCTGAAAGCACTAGCAAGACCTACAGACTAAAATGAAAATGGTTCTGCTGCTGGTGCCAAAGAAACAACTTACACCCATTTCAGGCATCCCCAGAGCAGATTTTTCAGGTCTCACATTCTCTTCAGTTTAGATGCACCTCGCTTCTATTTCCCTCAGATAAAGTCTCCCTGTGCTTCGAGTCTAGTGACACAATTCATGAAGGGATTCTTCCGTGCCAACCCTCTGGTGTGGGTGCCCTCACCAGAATGGAGAATCACGCATTTGAATAAGCAGCCATTTGAGCGAATTCATAAAGCAGAGCTAAAATTTCTTACTTGCAAAGTCACTCTACTCCTGGCTTTTACTTCCACCGGAGAGTTAGCGAAAATCAGGCTTTTACCATTAAAAAACCATTTCTTAATTTCACAAAAAATTATGTGGCTCTAAGACCAAACCCAGCCTTTATTCCTAAGGTTTCGACCCAGTTCCATCTTTATGAGTCAGTCATACTCCGATCTTTCTTCCTAAATCCAGCTCTGCCAGCAAAACAAGCAGTGCGTATGCTAGATGTAAAGCAATGTCTCAAATAATATATACAGAAAACAAAAGACATTAGAAAGGCTGATCAACTGGTGGTGGTGGCTTTTGGCCGGGAACAAACAGCAGTTACTAAGGCCACGGTCTCCAGATGGGTCTCTCCAGTAATTTAGTTTTGCCACGACAAGGCTAAGAAGCACATTCCACCAGAGCAGTGTCCACATCTGCAGGTCTGTTCGCTGGAATGATGCTAGACAAGATTTGCTGCGCTGCAACATGGAAAAGCATCCACACTTTGATGCAGCATTGCTGTCTGCAATTTACACAACGTGAGTACACAGCTGTGGGTCAAACGGTACTGCGCCAGCTCTTCAATTAAGGTGTGCCTCTATTTGGCAAAGAGGAATTTTATACATTCTAATTTATTAGGATCTCATGACATTGCATTGAGGTACTTTGATAAACTTTATTTTCAAAACAGTTTTTTTTTAATGAGAAAAAATAAGTAGTAAGATTTCAAAACAAGATTCTTCTTTGCTACGCAACCTAATTTTTCATTTAATCTTTGGAAATGTTCCTCATGTGCCAAGCGTTGTGTAAGTGTTTAATTTCTCATATCAAACGTGATAGTTTTTATAGGATTCAAAGAGTATTTGGATATTTACAAATTTTTCTGTTTTGCTACACAGAATTTATATATGAATATCTTAGATATCTCTCCCCATCCACTACAGACAGTACGATCTTTTAGCGTACTGCTTGCTATTCTGATGCAAGCATGTAAATCTATGAAAGATACCCCAATACTGGATAGGAAAATAAGTAACTTACCTGTAACTACGGTTATCCATTATTGGTATCTTTCACAGATTCACATGCAACTCACCCACCTCCCTGTTGAGGTTTCCCTCTTTGTACTATTAAATAGTTACTTCCCACTTGTACAAGTGCTCTAGAGAGTGCTAGCAGCATATTGGCTGTGTTCAAAGTTTGGTCCTTTTTTAATAAGGACAAATATGAGCTAATAAATTCAAGACCTATGGCCATTATAGCAATGACATTTATCATTTACTGCTTGAATATGTTACAGTAGAACTCCCATCTTGACGACGGGGAAAGATCAAGCATGTCAATCTATGAAAGTTACCAATACTGGATAATCGTATATACAGGTAAGTAACTTATTTTCTTCTTAAGGGGGTATGCAGGAAAGCTGCTTAGTATTTTTAGACTTCATCAGCCTTGAATAACGCACAGATTAGCTGGTAAAATAAATTATTTATTCCCCAAAGAGTATTAAGAAAATGTCAGTGGGAGTACCTTTGTTAATATGAACTACTCATAGTGGTATTCCTTACCTGATGAACTGAGACTGACAAAACGTCTCCTCCTTATTAGTTGGGTGAAAATGCACTTTTTAATTGCCTATTCTGATGTTTTACCTTAAACAAATGGCTGTTGCTATTTTAATGAGGCTGACTGATAAATGAACAGTCGTCATTAAAGTTTGCAGATAACTGAAATGTTAGCCTAATTAAGGTATCAATTTGTTGCTTTCTTTATGTCAATTATATTTTTATTTGGTTTGGCTACAGGATACAGAGAATCCATATATATTACACTGATACTCATATATGTTCATTGCAAAGTTTATAGTTCATCCAACCGTTCGAAGTAGTTTTTTTTGTTGTTTTAATCTTATTTGACCAGTTGCATTCAATTTACTAATCTTACTTTTCTATGCCTTTCTCCTGCCTCATATGAGATTGCATTATTCTAAAATTACATTTCAACAATAACAATTTGAGCAAGATCTCCATTTCAATTACTTTTCAGATGATAAACTCTTTTATATTGGAAAAGGGAAAAAACCTCTTGTTGTAAAGGGTTTAGAAAGAGCAAAGGACATATTTCGGGAGTTACACAATATTCCATTTGGTGGTCATCCAGGAATAAATAAAACAAAGCGATCTATTGGAAGTAGGTTTTATTGGCCATCAATGACAGTTGACATCAGGAACTGGGTAAGATATTAAAAAACTTTTCAAGAGTGGTTTTACATTTGTGAGACAGTTTTAAAGAAATAACACACTTCTCGGTTTTGAACATAAGCTCTGAAATAAATTGTAATACTAAAGAGTAGAACACATAACCTTGAAATTACTTTTCAAACAGCTATTGAACTTCAGAGTTGGAAAGTGCTCCTGTTTAATATTTGATGTTTTGTCCCACAATTAGATTACATAAGTTAAAAACTGTTTTGATCCATCTCATTTTGTTGTCTACTTTAGTAAGTAATTTAAAACCACTAGCAGCAGTGGGATTGCTGTAACTACCCAATTGACCACACAGTTACTTTGGGCTTTTTTCAGTTATAAAGAATAAACCCACAGGTCTGAATTCTTTTAAGAGTTTAGGCTAATCGTTTTGGAAGGATTATATATCTTACTGGTTAATCTCCCTTTTCAGGAAGCCGCTGCCTTTAGTTCTTCAAAACCGCCAGTCATTAATAATTGAAATGCATTTTGATACTCTACTGTTCTCAACAGTTGATATTCAACTGTTCTCTAAGCTATTTGTCATATATATATATTAGCGTTTTTAGTAAAACTAAGAGCTGTCATAAATTGCACTGGTCATACCTAATGATGTGGATGTTAGAACCTTTCTCTATGATAATGATTGTTTTTGTGCCAACTTTCATATAGATGCCATTACAAATGTCTGTTTTCACTTACTGTAAAACAATAATAGGAAAAAGGCAAACATGTACTTCCATAGTAACTAACATAACATATACCCAGGACAAGTTTCATCAGCAGACTTACTCCTAGAAATATGTAACGCCAAAATATGTTAATAATATTGTATATTAAGTAGGAAAAAGCAGACTAGTACAACAAAGATGAGATAAATAAGTGTCTTTACTGTGTGGCCGCTTGCAAATAGAGTAAGTTGATTTTGCATCCAAGCTTATTTAGTTAGAGAATCTTTGCAACAGGGGCTCATGCCAGAACAGCTGAATATGTTTATTATTCACCGTGAGCTTCTATCGAAATTCATGAAAGTTAAAATCTCACTAAGCTTGTGTAAAATCCTGGAATACGTTCTTTAAACATTTCCTTCAATGTTTCATAGTTAAACCAAATATGCAACATTTTGTTTTTGGCAATTAGTCACAATGCAAGTCAATACAACAGATTTGGCTGAAAACACCTCCAGAACAGTGTACTTAGAGTTAAAGAGAAAACAGGAAATGGTGCCCCAATGCAAAGCATACACACTGAAGTAATTAAATCCTGCTTCTATAAGAATCTTGGAATAGTTTTCTATCCTATCACATCCTGCAGAGTGTCAGTGAGGCTGTTTACTTTGTGAACACAATCCTGTCATACATATTTAAAGCTGTTTTTGACTGCTAACACACATTTTGTGGGTAATGTGGATTTGGTTTCCTTCAAAGTTTAAAAACCTTATCTTTCTTTTTTTCCTGACTTTTCTTGTCCAGTTTCACCTCTCACTTGCTTTTGGCCACTGTGTTTGCACTTTTGATAAATGGTCAGCTTCTTGAGGTCTGATGTCGAGGAATGATCACCACAATGTCTGCATAGTTTGTCTTCTTGATTCTCATTCAATTAAGTACTGTGGTATTTGTCAGAAAAAGTAAATGGCGGGTGAGGGACAAAGATGGGTTTTCCATCAGGGCAAAGAAAAGGGAAATTGAATAAAGGATTCCACCTGCAGCATCCACTTCTGGATCAAAGGGAAGGGGTCACCATACGTTCCTCAGTTTCTCCCATGATGCAGCTTCTCTCACTTCTGGGGTGAGTGGGCAGCAATACATCTTTATCGGCACTCCTTTTCATGGTGAATGGTGAGGCATTTGACAACGGCCAATCCCATTCATCCAAGTCTGAGATCTTAGGGTCGATGTCAAGGCACCTGTCGATGTTGTGGGGTCCTGTTCAGTAAAACCTGGGTCACCTTTCACCCATAACATCTGGAGTAGAATAATTCCATCTCCTCAGTTCACTGAAGATGTGGCAGTTGTTGGGTCTCAAATGATAAGTCTTGACCTCCTGCACATAGGTCTCTGTTAGACCTGGTACCATTGGTGTGAGTCTCCCTTCCATTTTTTTGCTGTTGTCTCCTCTATTTTTATTATGTTTTGCTGGTTTTAGATGCCTTGGGCACTGTGCCACTGCTATTCAGTGCCACGGTGCAAGACCTCCCTATTGTAAATTGTAGTAATATATTAGTGACTCCTTGATTGACTAATTTTAGTTACTTGTCAGACCCTAGTACAGTGCACCATATGTGCCCAGGGCCTGGACTTGCGTTTGTGACTCATATATAATAATTGGTGTACACTACTAATGAGTGCAGACCAAACGCAACCACATACATTTTTTGGTAGAATTTTGTTTTCTCTCTTGGGACGGTTATTTTTGCTAAGGACTGCCAGTTCTTATTGTCATGAGTCAAGCAGCATCCAACACATCTATGGATCTAGAGTTTGAGGAAGAAAGGTTGGAGGCCTACAATGCCAAACAGCTGAAAGCCTTCTGTAGAAAATGTAAAGTTGCTACTCCAGGCCTCACCAAGAAGGATGAGTTCAAACAGGCGCTGAGGGCCTGGGTAGAAACAAGAAATGCTTCTGAGCATGTGGAAGAGCCTGCAGAAGAGGCTGAGAATGCAGAAGGGCAGCTAGATGGGCCATTGGGTCCAGCGAGGGAGAGAGTATGTTCCCCCATAGGCAGCAGTGTTTCTTCCCATGGCCTTCCCCTAGGAGAGTTGGAGGACAGGGAGAGAAATAGATTGCATAGAATGGAGATTGCCAAGCTCAAGTTGGAGGGTCAAAAGGACCTAGAGAGTAAGAAGCTGGAGCTTGACAATAACAGAATAGCTTTTGAAAGAGAGAGAATGAGGTTAGAACATGAGAGAATTTTTATGGAGTTGGAAATCAAAGCCAAAAGGCTTAGAAATTAATCCCATTCATTCTGGTAGCAGCACACCATCTTTGCCTGCAGAGGGAAGAGTATGTTTCCCTAAAAATGTCATAAAGGATTTCCATAAGCATGAGGATATTCGGCAGTGGTTTACAGCCAATGCAATGGCAATGTTAGCCCACCGGGTCCCTGAGAAAGATTGGGGAGTGGGGTTGTAGGGCCGCTGTGTTAGTGATGGGAGGGATACATTGTTAGCCCTGCCAAGTGAGAATGTTATGTTATGTTATGTGTTTGTTGAGCGCGACAGCTGCCCCAGCGACGGGGCGTCCTGGCGCTAAGAACCATAGCACAACCTACTGAGGAAAAAGGAGAGAAGGGGGGCTTATAGAGGAGGGAAGAGGTGAGTTTTTATTGCTTTGCGGAAAGCGGACAGGTTGTCAAGGCTGCGGATGTGGAGGGGAAGGGAGTTCCAGAGCTTAGCTCCCAGCAGTCTGAAGGAGCGTCCTCCGATGCGGCAGAACTTCGTGCGGGGAACCGCTACTAGGTGTTGCCCCATAGAACGAAGGTTGCGTTGGGGGGTGTAGGGTGTTATCAGCGAGCGGAGGAGTTCGGGGCCATCAGTTTTAAGAATTTTGAAGGAAATAGTGAGGGCCTTAAATTGGATACGGGCTTCCACAGGAAGCCAGTGGAGTCTGTGAATGGTGGCTCTCGCGGAGCACCTTCTGGGAAGGCCTACTAGTGCCCTGGCCGCAGAGTTCTGAATTCGCTGAAATCTAGTAGTCTCAGCTTTGTTCGCGCCTAGTAGCAGGACGCTCGCATAGTCCAACCGGGCAAGGATGGTGGATTGTACGATGAGCTGCCGTGTTTTGGGGTCGAAGAAACCTAGAATGGGATGAGGCTTCTCAGCAGCCCAATACATGTCGCGGCTACTTTCTTGGTGTGGGTCTGGTAGTTAAGCGCGGAGTCCAACCATACTCCCAGGTTTTTAGCCAGAGATTTGGGGGGGGGGGGGTAGGGCCCAGCAATAGAATAGAATGCTTTATGCCCCCATGGAGGAAGCCCTGATGACAAGGTATGGTTTGACCCCATAACTCGACAGACAGAGGTTCAGGAATTGTAAAAGGTTGGAGGCAACTACCTGGGTAGAATATGTGTCTTTCTTTTGCAGAGCTGTGGATGGTTGGGTAAAGGGTAGCAAAGTGAGTACTTTTGAGGAGCTCTATGATTTGTTTGCATGGGAGCACTTGTCTGGTAATTGATTTCCAGAGCTACACCAGCACCTGATTGATAGCAAGCTAACTAACCCTAGGAAGCTTGCTGAGGAGGCTGACCGCTGTGTGAGTACCCGGGTCCACAAGGGCCATGTGGGAGACTTCGCCAAAGGTGGGCAGGGTCCCCAGCAGAAGAGTGGGGGGACAAGGGTAAATAGAGGGGGTTCCAGAAAGGGCCCCAAAGTAATTCCCAAGGGAACCAAGGTACGGGTTCCTAGCCTCCCCCTGAGAAGAAGACAGAGCCACAGGTAAACCTGTTCACAGAGGGCCCCCTACCTGCTTTCAGTGTAAGCAAGTGGGCCACCGCTGGTATGATCCCCGGGGTCCCCAGAAGGACCACACTGCACGAACCTGTCAGATGGCCAGTGTAGCCCTGAGAGGGGAGAAGATGGGTACCCAAGGTGGGTGGGGTCCCGCAGAAATGACCCATGTCTTTTTAGGAGATTGTGACGTGGTCCCCAGGACACAGCTGCTTGATAACACTAAAAAATACAGGCAGTGGGTGGCCATCAATGGCCATAGAGTGGAGGCTCTGAGAGACACCTGGGCCAGTGTGACAGCTGTCAGTTGTCAACTGGTGTCTGAAGAGCAGGTGGTGCCCAATGCATTTTACCCGGTTGCTGCTGACAAAACAGAGAGGCATTGCAAGGTGGCTCAGGCTTCCTTTGAGTGGGGGGGGGGGGTCTCAGGTACTCTCCAAGTAGCTGCGAGGCCAGCCATGCCTGTGGATTGTCTGTTGGGCAATGATTTAGAGACTTCTTGGGCTAAGGTGGAGTGAAGGTCTCATTTGGAGATGTTGGGTCTGCCTGAGTGGGCGTGTGTGACCACTCGGGGCAATGGCAGCCAGTCGGGTTGTTCAAGAGGTCCTGTAGCCTGAAAGTATGGCCCAGGTACCTGCCTTAAAGAGAAGAGGTCGTGGACGCGGAAAACCAGCCCCATTGTTCCCACGTTCCAGGAGGAGGCAGACCTTGAGGGGCATGCCCTGGAACCTACAGGGGAGAAAGTTGCCAAACTGGGGGACCTGCCTGAGCTGACTCATTGGCAGCAAGACGGAGGACCGTCCAGTGGGTTTTCTGACCCATACGTCGGTTAGAAACACGACCAGGAGACGGATGTAGGAGCGGTACGCTTACCTTACTCATGATGTCTAGGGACACATATCATAGTGTTCACCAGCAATAGTTCACTGAAATCTGTGATCGAGACGCTGCAACTGTACCTATTAAGCTCTACTTCTGTGATATGCTTACATGTCTGCTCAGCGTACACTGCTGTTCTCAGTGGAAATAGGAAGCTCTTGGATACCCTAACTTCTAGACAGTTCCAAACTCGGAAACAGAGACCCTTATGCGCCATTCTAAGAGTGCCTTACCTTTTTTGCTTTCGTCGTTTATAATATCTGCCCTGAGGAAGCCCAATCTGGGCAAAACGCGTTGGCTGTATTGATTGTTCATCTCTTTCAACATACTTCATGAAGATTGCAATAAAATCATCTTATGAACATCAATGAAGGACTATTACTCATTCGTGAACGCATACAAATATTTTATCTGATAATTTTGATGTACTGTTCTTGATTTTTGTTGCCTCTCTATTCTTTCTTTTTTTGACCCTCCAGGGAGGAATTTTGTGAGGAGCCCTTCTCTTGTGGCTTTGCGGCAACAGGCCATAAACCAGGCAGCAGGGGATCAGTCTGGATCACATTGGATCTACTGAGAGAATGACCTCCTCTATAGGGAGCCTAAGGCTGCTGAACCTGGGTCAGCCCGTGTGCTGATAGTACCCCAGCGCTTCAGAGCCTTCCTACTGGGTTTGGCTCATGATGTACCTTCAGCTGGACATCTGGGGCAGGACAAGGCTTTTGAAAGGCTTGTCACCCACTTTTATTGGCCCCAGATGTGTAAGAGTTCAGACACTCATTGTAGGACTTGTCAAACTTGCCAGGGAAGCGGGAATAGTGGGAGGAAGCACAAGGTTTCTCTCTAGCCTTTCCCTGTGGTCAGTACCCCCTTTGACCGGGTGGGCATTGAAATTGTGGGGCCACTGGACCCCAAGACAGCCATGGGCGACAGGTTTATCCTGGTCTTGGTGGACCATGCTACCCGTGTGGGGTTCCTCAGAAAGGTGGTGTCAGACCGTGGTACAAACTTAATTACTAAGTATATGAAGTCCCTGTGGCAGAAGTGTGGAGTAACTTATAAGTTCACCACTCTTTACCACCCCCAAGGTAATGGGCTGATTGAGAGATTCAACCGGACCCTTAAAGGCATGATTTTGGGTTTTGAAGAACTTATGAGGCGTAAGTGGGACGTCCTCTTGCCATGCCTTCTGTTTGCTTACCGTGATGTGCCACAGAAGTCCCTAGGTTTCAGTCCCTTTGAACTGCTGTATGGACACCCGGTAAGAGGACCTCTGAGTCTGGTTAAGGAAGGCTGTGAGAAAGTTCACAGGAACCCTCCCCAGGATGTATATAACTACATGCTGGCCTTCAGGATCCAGACTTGGCGATTCGGACAACTCGCTCTGGCGAATCTGGAAGCCAGCCAGGAAGAGATGGTACGATCAGAATGCCACTCAGATTGAGCTTCAACCTGGTCAGAAAGTTTGGGTCATGGCCCCAGTGTAGCCCTGTGCGCTCCAGGATAAGTGGACAAACCATTTGAGGTGGTGGAGCACAAAAGTGATGTCACCTACTTGGTGGACTTGCGATCTCCCAGGAATCCTTTGCTGGTCCTACATGCCAACCTCCTGAAGCCCCACTTAGGAAGGTCCGAAGTGGGCATGCTCCTAGCAACAGATGCTGGAATGGAGGAGGAGACTGAGCCTCTCCCTGGTCTACTGTCTGCAACAGTGCAAGATGGGTCAGTGGATGGAGTAAACCTCTCTTGTACCCTGACCCCTGAGCAGCAGAATGATTGTCGCCAACTGTTGGGGCAGTTCTCTGATTTGTTCTCCCTGGTTCCTGGTGACACTGAGTGGTGCATCAATGATGTAGACACTGGGGACATTCCTCCTATTAAGCACAAGGCTTACAGAGTGACTGACCAGGTCAGAGCTTACATCAAGGACGAGGTCTCAAAAATGTTTGCTTTAGGGGTGATTGAGTCTTCTCACAGCCCTTGGGCCAGCCCAGTGGACTTGGTCCCAAAGGCTGCCGCGCCTGGTGCCACACCGAACTCCGGATCTCTGTGGACTCAATTCAGTCACCAAGAATGATGGGCACCCCATCCCCAGAGCTGATGAACTTATTGATCGACTAGGTACCTCAGTACTTTTGATTTGATGTCTGGGTACTGGCAGATCGCCTTAACTGATGGGGTCAAAGAGAGGTCTGTATTCTCCACACCAGATGGGCACTACCAATTCTGGGTTATGCCCTTTAGGATGAAGAATGCCCCTGCCACCTTTCAGAGGTTGGTCAACCAGGTGTTGGCTGGACTGAAAGATTTCAGTGATGCCTACCTGGATGACATTGCAATGTTCAGCGCCAGTTGGGAAGAACATCTGCGCCACCTCTGGGAAGTGTTAATGGCGCTGCGGAGAGCAGGCCTCACGATCAAGGCTAGTAAGTGCCACATCGGGCAGGGTTCCGTGATGTACTTGGGGCACCATGTAGGAAGCGGCCAGGTGGCGCCCCTACAACCCAAGATTGATACCATCCTGGCATGGGAACCCCCAGACACAGGTGATAGCATTTTTAGGACTCACAGGGTACCACAGGAGGTTTCTCAAGGCGTATGGCAACATTGTTGCACCCTTGACTGAGCTGACTTCCAGGAAGCAGCCCAAGAAAGTTAACTGGGCTGACACCTGCCAGAAAGCTTTTGACGCCCTGAAGAATGCCATGTGCACAGCACCCGTGCTTCAGGCGCCCAACTTCTCAAAATAATTTATTGTCCAAACAGACGATTCAGAGCATGGTGTGGGGGCTGTTCTTTCACAGATAAATGAGGTTACTTCTATGGGAACAGAGGTGGAGTGCAATTGAGCATGAAGCATTTGATGTTGTCTGAGCACTGAAGAAGTTGAGACCATACTTGTTTGGGACTCACTTCCGGGTTCAGACAGATCACTGGCCCCTCAGATGGTTGAGACAGATGAGGGGTGAGAATCCAAAGTTGTTGAGGTGGTCCATTTCCCTACAGGGGATGGACTTCACGGTGGAACACCGCCCTGGTACAGAACAAGCCAATGCTGATGGTCTGTCCTGATTTTTCTGCCTTAGTGAAGAGAACTCCCAAGAGGAAGGGTAATTCTCCTCACATTTCAGCTGGAGGGGACACATGTTAGAACTGGTACCATTGTCGTGAGTCTCCCTTCCATTTTTATGCTGTTGTCGCCTCTATTTTTAACCTGTTTTGCTGGTTTTAGATGCTTTGGGCACTGTGCCACTGCTATTCAGTGCAAGTGCTCCCTATTGTAAACTGTATTAATATATTAGTGACTCCATGATTAACTTATTTGAATTACTTGTCAGAGCCTAATACAGGACACCATGTGTGCCCAGGCCCTGTTGATCAAATGCTGCTAGTGGGCTTGCAGCACTGATTGTGCCACCCACAGAAGCAGCTTGAAAAGTGTGTCTTAGGGTTGCCATTGCAGAGCCTGTGTGCTGTCTAGTACTGCCATGTCGACTTGGTAAGTGCACCCACTTACCAGTTCCTAAACCTTCCCTTTGCTACATGTTAGCCACCCCTACGGTGGGCCATGGGCAGGATGCATTGTATGTAAAAGGTAGGACATGCCCTGATGTGTGTTGCATGTCCTGATAGTGAATTACAGCCCATTTAGTTTTTCACTATTGCAAGGTGTTGGACTTGGCCCTTTTGGCAGGTTCACTCCTGAATTTTTTGCCTTTTACAATGACATAGTGGTAGTGATTTCTGGTCTCTGCGCACTTTAGCACTGTGGCCCAGTGTAAAGTGCAGGCGCTCTCTGAGAGTGTGTGGTGAGATTGGCCTGCCCTCCCATAGGAATGCATGGGGGATATGAGTGTCCATGGTAGTTCCTGATGTGTGTGGAGTGCAGGGTCGAGTTTGGTATGTGCGAACTCGTGAGATTAAATGCTGTGTATCTGAAAGAGACACGTTAGTGATAGATTCCTTACCTTAGAATATCCCCAGGCGTCAGACTGGATCCGGAAACTTTTGCGTAGCAGTACCCTTGCGCGTCGGTAGGCGTCGTCTGTGGCTCCGCGTCCGTCGTCGGCGTCGTGGGCGCCGTGATAATGTCGTCGGAGTACTTAGACGCCGCCTCTGCGTGCTGACGTCAGTTCTTCTTTTTTCCGCGCCAGCCAGCGCAGATCTGGAAAGAGCAGTTACCCTTGTCAATTTTTGACTAAGTTTTTGGTGATCTTTTTGATCTATTTCGAAGTCTGTATGACTCCGACGGTGCCGTAGGGATGCCTGGCTTCAAGCATTGCGACGAGTGCGACCGTACCATGTCGGTCACGGATCCCCACCGCCTGTGCCTGACGTGTTTGGGCGTCGACCATGATGACGAGGCCTGCCCCGACTGTCGGGCCCTTTCGAGGAAAGCCAGGCGGGAGCGGTCCCGCAGGCGGCTCAAACTCAGTCAGTCGGCCCCGCGCCGTGTGAGGTCCCGGTCCCACGGGAGGTCGAGGGACAGGTCGCGGGGACGGAGCTGTCACAGCTCCGGGAGTCGGCGCCACTCCTCCGGGTTCAAGTCGTCGGGTAAGAAGCATAAGAAGTCGAAGCGGCATCATCGCTCTTGTGACTCCCCCGATGCTCTCGCAATGCGGCCGGGGGTTCGGGTGACACCCCCCACGCGGCTCCTCGGGAGTCGCGGGCGCCGCGTCCGGCCCCATACCCTCCGGTCCCTGGGCTGAACGCGACGGCGGAGGAGATTGAGCGTTTCCTCATGGCCATGAGGTCCCTTTCTCCTCCGACGGGCTCCGCGGCACCTTCGGGCCCAGCGAACCCGTCTGGGGGCCCTAGTGGGTTGGGGGCTTCGACCCCGACACCGTTGGGTGCTTCGGCCCGACGTTTCGGTGCCTTCGGGCCCGGTGCCTCAGGGCCCCACGATCCCGACACCGCCGGTGCCCTCGGGCCCGGCGCCGCAGGGAACAGCGGCTCCGGCGCCGCTGGACTTTCCTCGGGCTCTGGATCGTCACCGGTGGACCTTACGAGCCCCCTGGCGTCGGTCCGTGAGGTGTCACCTCCGGCGCCGTCCTCGGGCCTTTTGGTGCAGCACCTGACGCCGTTTGGAGATTTTTACTTCTACGAACCGACCTCATACAATTACGACCCTGAATCTCAGGAGATGGGTGATGAGGAGGATTGGGAGGGGTCTGAGGACCCTCTGACCAAGGAGTGTCAGTCTAATATGGACTGGGCTGGAGACCTTGGGAAGGCCAGTGGCCTGGACACCTCTCCAGACACTGGATTTGTCTCTCCTCCAACCGTGGCTTCGGAGGAAGGGGCTACCTATGGTGTGGTGTTGACGAGGGCTGCCAAGGCCTTGGGCACTTGGTCCAGGCCCGCTACAGGTTCGCCCGTAGATAGGAACGTGGCCAGGCGCCACCGCCCAGCTCCGGGCGACCCATGTTTCCTGTCCTCCCACCCCACCCCGAGAGTCTGGTCATCCAGGCCTCTAATTCCCAGACCGCATTCCCGCCGGCCCCGCCGGACAGGGAATCCAAGAGGTACGAGAATTATGGAAAGAAGATATTCTCGTCCCTTAGTTTGGGACTGCGGTCTTCCAACACTGCATGCCTCTTGGGCCGCTACACCCACTCTCTGTGGGAGACGGTGGCGGAAGTGCTGCCTGAGTGCCCGTTGGAGGTACGGGCCAAACTCGGCTAAGCTCTTGTAGAGGGCCGGGACGCAGCCAAGTATTCCATCAGGTGTGGGCTGGATACTACCGACTCGCTGGGCAGAGCGATGGCTACGACAGTGGCGGTGAGACGCCACGCCTGGCTGAGATCCGCCAATTTTTCGGCAGATGTCCAAAACACTCTTATGGACATGCCGTTCGATGGCCGTCGCCTCTTTGGCGACAAGGCAGACCACTCGCTTGAGCGCTTTAAGGACTCCAGGGCTACGGCCAAGTCCTTGGGTCTCTTGGCCCCGCGCCAGCAAACGGGTGCCTGTCGCTCCTTTCGTGGCCAGGGAAGGGGCGCCCCCACACGTGCCGCCAGCCACTCGCCGCAGACTGTCGTCCAGCGCGGCGGCGGACGTGGAAACCGCCTCGGAGGCGATCGGGGAACCAGGCGGAGTCAGTCCACACCTGCCCCCGCGGCATCCACCTCTAAACCCTCCTAGTCCGTGCTTTTCAGCCCATTCGACATCAGTGGGAGGCAGGGTTCGCCATCACCACTCTCACTGGCGCACTGTCACTTCGGACAGGTGGGTCCTGCAGATCGTCCGAAGGGGCTACTCCCTCCCCTTCGAGACGACCCCTCAAGCCATGCCACCGCAACACCACCGCGTATCGGGGGATCACTTGCGGCTCCTAAAGAAGGAAGTTTCGGCCCTCTTGGCCAAGGGGGCCATCGAGCGCGTTCCTGGGCCAGAAGTAGGACGTGGTTGCTACTCCCACTACTTTCTGGTACCCAAGAAGGGCAAAGGGGGCCTACGCTCGATCTTGGATCTCAGGAACGTCAACGGCTTCCTCCGGAAGGAGAAGTTCAAAATGCTGACTCTGGCTCATGTCTTAGCTGCCCTAGACCCAGGAGACTGGATGGTAGCGTTGGACTTGCAGGACGCGTATTTCCACATCCCCGTCCTGCCGGCCCACCGGCGTTACCTGCGGTTCACGGTAGGCCACGAGCACTTTCAGTTTACCATGCTCCCCTTTGGCCTTACCAGCGCCCCACGGGTGTTTACGAAAGTGATGGCGGTGGTCGCAGCTCATCTGCGCAGGTTAGGGTGTCAGTCTTCCCCTACCTAGACGACTGGTTGTTGAAGGCGGGCTCACCCCAGACAGTCGTCAGCCACCTCCAGACTACGGCGGATCTCCTGCACCAGCTGGGATTTTCCATCAATGTGCCGAAGTCACACCTGTGCCTCTCTCAGAAGCTCCTTTTCATCGGAGCGGTTCTCGGCGCAGTTTCGGGTTTACCCGCCCGAACAGCGGGTTCGGGATATACAGGCTCTGATTCCGATCTTCCGGCCTTTATCCCGAGTTTCGGTCAGGTTGACGCTGCGGCTTCTGGGGCTGATGGCCTCCTGCATCCTTCTGGTGCATCACGCACGGTGGCGGATGCGGGCTCTGCAGTGGGACCTGAAGTTTCAGTGGGCCCAGCATCAGGGCAACCTGTCCGACCATGTCCTGATCTCGGAGGGCACTGCGAGACTGCTGCAGTGGTGGCTCACGGACCGCAATTGGGTCAACGGCAGATCCCTCTCCCTTCCCCAACCGGAGCACGTAGTTGTGACGGACGCGTCCCTCCAGGGCTGGGGTGGCCACTTGGGAGAGGCGGAGATCAGAGGCCTCTGGTCTCCGGCGGAGTCCCGGCTCCATATCAACCAGTTGGACCTGCGGGCGATTCGTCTAGCACTGAAGGCATTCCTCCCGTCCGTCCGAGGGAGTGTAGTGCTGGTGTTCACGGACAACACCACCGCCATGTGGTACTGCAACAAACAGGGCGGGGTGGGGTCGTGGACCCTCTGCCAGGAGGCTCTGCGCCTCTGGCAATGGCTGGAACATCAGGGCGTGACTCTGATGGTTCAACACCTGGCAGGTTCTCTGAACGCCAGGGCGGACGAACTCAGCCGACGGTGCTCGATGGATCACGAATGGCGTCTGAACTCGGACGTGGCGCAAGGCCTCTTTCGGCAGTGGGGAGAGCCTTGGTTAGATCTATTCGCCACCGAAGAGAACGCGCAATGTCATCAGTTCTGCGCGTTGGAATTTCCAAGGCGGCACTGCGGTCTGTTGTACGCCTTTCTGCCTATACCACTTCTGCCCAGAGTGCTGAAGTAGATCAAGCGCGACCGGGCACAAGTCATCCTTGTGGCTCCAGACTGGGCACGAAGGTACTGGTATCCCGAGCTACTCAGTATATCAGTCGATCCCCCGGTTCGTCTGCCTCTTCAGGAGGACCTTCTGTCGCAGCAGCAGGGGACGGTCCTCCACCCGAACCTGTCCAGTCTCCACCTCCATGCTTGGAGATTGAGCGGCGACAGTTGAGGCCATTTGACTTGCCTCCTGAAGTCTGTAACATCATTCTGGCAGCCAGGCGTCCCTCCACTAAGTCGGTATACGCCTGCAGGTGGAACAGATTTGTGGCATGGTGCACAGCAAAGGCTGTGGATCCCCTCAATGCCCCTCTCTCTGAGGTTCTCCTATTTCTTCTCTCTCTTGCCCAGCAGGGCTCTGCTCTGGGCACTGTCAAGGGCTGTCTTTCCGCTCTTTCAGCCTTTCTGAGGCTGCCTGACCAACCTTCTTTGTTCAAGTCCCCTATCGTTAACCGATTCCTGAAGGGCATCACTCATACGTTTCCTCCTGTTCCCTTCGTGATGCCTCAGTGGGACTTGAACCTGGTTCCTACGTTTCTGATGTGCGCTCCCTTTGAGCCACTTCACAACTGTCCTCTTCGCCTTCTTTCTTTGAAGACTGCCTTCCTGGTAGCCATCACCTCTGCCAGGAGAGTGAGTGAGCTCCAGGCTCTATCTTGTAAACCTCCTTTCCTTTCAGTCCATCCGGACAAGGTTGTGTTACGGACAAGGCCCTCCTTCCTACCCAAGGTAGTCACGGCCTTCCACATTGGGCAATCCATCATGTTGCCCACCTTCTTTCCGCCTCCGCACCCCTTGAGAGAGGAGGAGAGGCTCCACCGTCTGGACCCAAAACGTGCGCTCTCATTTTATCTGAATCACACACAACAGTTCCGGGTGGAAGATCAACTCTTTGTTGGGTACGCGGGCGCTAAGAAAGGGAAAGCGGTGCACAAGCAGACCATCTCCCGGTGGATTATCCTGTGCATCCAGGCGTGTAATTCCTTGGCTAAGAAGGAACCCCCTGTTGGTCTGAGGGTTCATTCCACTCGAGCCACGGCCACTACAACTGCCTTGGGCCGAGGTGTGCCCTTGCAGGACATTTGCCAGGCGGCTACGTGGGCCTCGCTGCACACGTTTGCAAGACACTATTGCCTGGACAGTCAAGTCCGGAGGGACGGCTAATTTGGCCGTTCCGTCCTCCAGGACTTTCTGGTGTGATTATTGGTTCGCAGACCCACCACCACGGGGATGGTATTGCTGGGGTATCTATTCTAAGGTAAGGAATCTATCACTAACGTGTTTCTTTCAGATGCACAAGTTACTACTTGTGTAACTATATATCTGTAAGAGACATTAGTTAGTGATAGATTCCTTACCGACCCACCCAGTGTTGGTTTTTGGCATGGCTCTGCGCTTCTGGCGCGGAAAAGCTGTGTCTAAGAACTGACGTCAGCACGCGGAGGCGGCGTCTAAGTACTCCGACGACGTCATCACGGCGCCCACGACGCCGATGACGGACGCGGAGCCGCAGACGATGCCTACCGACGCGCAAGGTTACTGCTACGCAAAAGTTTTCGGATCCAGTCTGACTCCTGGGGATATTCTAAGGTAAGGAATCTATCACTAATGTCTCTTACAGATATATCGTTACACAAGTAGTAACTTGTGCGACGGTGTGCGCAGATTTAATGTGGCTAGTGTAGAAGTGCCACTTTTAGAAGTTGGCATTTCTGTGTGCAGTGAATGTGAATTGCCTGTCTGGCTTGTGAGTGACAGGGGCTGGCTGGTGTGTTTGGCTCCAGGAGCCAGGATGAGTCTGCCCGGTGGTGTAGATGGGAGGGAGGAGTTGAACCTGGGACCTGAATAGGGCTGGGCCTTCCCTCCACGATGCTGGCTCCACCCCCTGTGGTGCGTCTGATGTCCCTGACCCATCCTGTGAATAGGAGAAGATTTGCTGGGCAAAACAAAGTGCTCAAGTGCTCCCATACCAGTTGCATCTGGTTTTCCCTAAACCCTGTGCTGGGTGACAAAGGATTTAGCTGTATAAATAAGGGGATGTGACCCCATGAAATTGTTCTTGTTTTAACTCAAATCTACTAGGGGAGTGCTGCTGCTGGGGCCCAGGGGAAGGCTTGCCTCCCTGGGTCCTGCCCTGCCCCTGGATGCCTGGAGGATTTTCGTTGCTGGGAGCTGCTTTGCTCCACCTTGAGTCCAGGACTTCTTGTGCTGCTTTGGGCACCCTGGGAGTTCTTTGCCTTCTCCCTGCAGAGCGCTGCTACTGAGAAGGGATTTCCCCTGCCTGGGGATTCCCCCCTCCTCCTTGAGAACATTGCGGGTGCCCACCCCACTTATTTAATTATTTTCGTGCGCAGGTGCCCACCCTGAGTCTTCATTTATTTCATAATTATTGTGGGTGCCACCCCATCTAATTGTTTATCTGCGCGGGTGCCCACCCCGCGACTTTGCCAGACTTTCTCCGAGAGCTGGTGCCCACCCCGCGTTTCACCGCCGCAGCCCGAGAGAAAGTGAAATTGTTGTCGGGCCGCTGCCTAATGCGACCCGGAAGCCGAGAAGGTAGGTGGGGCCAGCGCCTACGGCACGTCCGGAGCCTCGCAGGCTCACATTCAAAGTTCTGGTCCCCGAGGAGAGAGGACCGGGTGAAGCTCCGTGCATCGCGAAGGCGGGGCTCCCGGGAGTGAGGGAGAGCCCCGCCGGCGCCACCAAGAGTTACGGCCAAGCGGAGGGGGTTGAGGCGCATAGCCGGTGCCTGCCCAGCTGCATAACGATGGGAGAGCCTCCCCTGCGCCGAGCCGTTAAGTGAAGCCGGCTGTGGGAGGGGGCGAGTGGAAGCGCCACGTCGGTGCCTCTCTTCAGGGCAGCCCCGCTTGACAGAGGGCTGCCCCAACGCTACACCCCTCATGTGCGGAGCCCCCGGTGAGTGGGACCTCCATGTTACCTGGTGCCATTCGAGGCACCATGCCTGGGTTATCTCTCGAGTGGCCCGTCTTGCAGCGAGCCGTTCCCACGTGGGGCACAGAGTCAGAGCGGCCCCGGTTGCACAGTGGGCCGCTCCAACGTTGCGAGTACTGCATAGAGCCAGAGGAGCACGTGACCAAATGTTCTGTGCATCAGTGTGGGGCAAGTTATTTCTAGAGCCCGAGTGGCTCCCCCATTTTTGGGCCCCATTACCTCCAGAGCCCGAGTGGATCCCAAAGGCCCATTCATTTAACGCTCCAGTGGTTGGGGGCCAGTTCTGCATCTATGTTGGCCGCATAATCATCTCAGGAGCCAGAGTGCTCCAAGGCCCATATTTGTCTTTAGAGCCTAGATGGCTCCAACGTGTGGCGCAATTTATTTAAAGGGCCTTTGAGAGCCCAGGTCACATTTTTCCTTTTACAGCTGCCCAGCAAATAGTGGGCAGCTGCACCGTTTAGGACTTTTCTTTCAGGGGACATTTCCTTTTTGAATCTAGGAGTGAGACGCACTCCTTCGCCCTACCTTGGCCGCCACAGCTGCGCAGCACTTAGTGCCAGCTGCAGCGTTTAGCTCCCATGTTATTGTTCTCTGCTGCCCAGCAAGTAGTGGGCAGCTGCAACGTTTAGGTTTTCTGCAGTGGCGTAACCTTGACCTTCGCTGCTTAGGCAGCAGCCCTGACTTTATGGACATAGGGCGTTTGAGCCCCCTTTTTAGATGGCCTGTTGGCCAGGGCGATTGTTACATTCATAGAGCGCCAGGTCCTAATGTGATTTATGTGCTAAAGTGATTTATGTGCTAATTCTTTTGGTGCTAGGAAATGTATTGTGTATAGTATGTTTTACGCACCCTGTTTGATACCTCTAAAATATGGTTTATAACTAGGAGGTTGTTTTACCTATCTTGGATTGTGTTAGGGAGATTATACTTCCCTGTGTGGTTTATGCCCCTAGTGTAATTTTTACTTAGGTGGTTAGTGTCTAATGTATTTAGACTAGTGGGACACTGTGCCTGTTATGATTTATATTACAGGTTGACGCTGAGTATAATGTCTGCCAGTGATTACTGGCTGTATTCTAAGTTCATATCTATTTGTTTACTATTTCTTTTCCAAGTTCACTCTGGGATAATTCTAACATTGGCCCACGTGGCCCTGTCGTGTAAATAATCCCTTGTAAATATTGCCCCGTGCCAGTTGGCACAGTGTACATAATCTGATTATTATTCTAATGTGTTTTGAGAATACAAAGGATCTTTTTGATATAACCTTGGGTGAAGTTTCTTTTGTGGCGGGCCTGGGATTTTGTTGCTGGTGGGTTTGTGCGCAAATGCTTTACACATTGCTTCCAGGATAAGCCTTACTGCTCGTGCCATGCTACCAAGGGGGTGAGCAGGGGTTATCTTTGGAGTGTAACTCCCTTGCCCTAACTAGAGTGGTGGTCTCTGCCTGGCTTTGGCGCAAGCCTCAGCTAACCAGAGATCCCATCTCTAACACAAGGCTACCTGTCCCCATAGGCCAGAATGGGCAGATTGATTATAAAATCTTATAATCCTAACTGACCCAGTAAACATGCTAGAAAAAGGATTTAGTATGCCTGAACTCAGAATGATAAAATACATCTTTTAATAAAGTTGGTTTTAACATTCTGTGTTCGAAAAATACTACTTTTAGAAAGTAGGTATTTTCTTGCCTAACCAAGCCTGCCTCTGCTAGGTTAGGTTGTGTATTCCATGTCTGGTTTGTGAGTGACAGGGGGTGGGGTGGCTCCAGGAGACAGGGTGAGTCAGCACAAGGCTGAATAGACCTATCTGCATTGGGAGTGGTGGGAGGAGTAGCATCTGGGCCTGAATAGGGCTGTGCCTGCCTTCCACAATGCTGGCTCCACCTCCTGTGGTGCGACCCTGGCCCACACTGACAAAGGAAGAAGTTGTTCACTGGCAGAATGCATCCAGAACTGGTTTGGACTAGGTACAGACACTCTCTGCATTCAGAGACAAAGGATTTTGCTGTATACATATTGGGGCCCAGACCACAGAACTTTAGATCAGGACAGACCTTTTGCCCAGGAGAAAAATCAGAGAATCTGCAGGAGTTTTTGACTTCCCCTGTGCCAGTGGTATTTACTGTGGTTGGCCTGCACTGGTTTCTTTATTGCCAAGGAAAGGAGAAAGACTTTTATTTGCAACTTTCATCATCTTGAAGAAGAATCTCCAAGGACTTGAACTGTGCTTGCCTCCTGCTGAAGTCTCAGGAATACAAGACTTCACCACTAGCTCCCCCCTGAATTTCCTTGCTGGGAATTCTGTCTGCAGATGCCTGCGTGTTGTTGGGAGTTGGAAGCGCGACTCAACGAGAAGAAGTGTGTCGCATCCGCAGGTGTTGCCGTTGCATCATCGGAGAAGCGAGTCGCCACCACAAGGGTCACCGTCGCATCACTGGAGAAGCGTGTCTCCGTCGCAGCTGTGTGCTGTCGCACCACCGGAGAAGCGTGTCGCAGGGCCTGTCGCGACTCCAAAGTTACACGGGCGTCGGGCGTGAACGCATTGTCTACACGTCTTCACATCGCATTAAGGGCACCATCTTCTAGCATCGCACTGTATCGTCGCATCTCATCAAGGCGCCATCGTGTTGCATCAGGACTCACCTCGAGATCGTCGCATCACCTTTTCTCCGGTAAGGAACAGCTGCATCGACTACTTTGCGCAAGCACTGAGGAACAGACACATCGCCTCCCCCGAAACAAGGAACCAACGCATCGTTCTCCCTGCGAACTTTTTGCTTATTTTGAGTGACGCATCCAAAGGTACTTTGTGTGAAAGGTGTCACATTTACCATCTAAAGTGAACTGAGTTATTTCTACCATCTTAAAGTCATTTTCTTATTACTGTATTGTGGATTTTTGTTGTTTGTGTTTGTGTTGTCTATATAAAGAATACTTATTTTTTAAAAACCTGCGTTGTGTCCATCTGTAGTGTTTTCACTGTATTACTGTATGTGCTCATAAATGCTTTACACACTGCCTCTGAGATAAGTCTTCCTGCTTGTGCCAAGCTACCACAGGGTTGAGCAGGGGTTATTTTATGAGTGTAGCCCCCTTACTCTGACTAGAAGCAAGGGTCCCTATTTGGACAAAGGTGCAAGCCATTGCCAACTAGAGACCCCCAGTTCTAACAGTCTCCACAGAGGGTTCTTTCTCAACACCCTTCTCAGCTGTGTTCAGTTGTCTCTGTTTATCTGTGGACTGAAGAGCCTGTCCTTCAAACTCATAAGTGGAGTGGTGTGGCTCACTGGTTAGAGGCTGCAGACCTGGAAGCAGAAGTCGGCCCGGGACCAGGGTTCAATTCCCGACGCGGCAGGGTCGTGGACCAGGGTCAGCGGACTCGATAATTCTCGCCTCGGTGCCTACTCTAACCAGGGGTCCCACTCTGCAACTCTGGGCATTAGCTTGCCTAATCTCCACAACGGCCCCATCAACGCCGGGGATGCCTGGCTCCACCTTGGGGACCCCCATCAGGGACCATCCCACAGGGAAAGCCAGGACGGGTTCCCCAGCGGTATACAGCGCCAGGACGCCGGCTGGCAACAGTGCGCTTTACAAGTAAAACATTACATTACATTACATTACATAAGGAAGATGTGAGGTCCCTGAGAGTACAGTGTGACGATTCCATGGACCTGGCTCCTTCTGGACGATTGTACAAGAAGTATAAAAAAGAGAAAGACTGATACAGATCTCAGACCTCTGATCTGAATCTCCTAGTCTTAAGAGAGGTGCATGGCTCAGGTCTTCACCTCAGGATTCAGGTATGGATGAGTCATCTTTTTGTAGGTGTGATCTCTTGCAGTTTCTGCACAGTTAGTTCCATCTAGGGTCTCTCCTATTGACAGCCTGGTGGCTTTCCATGAGTTTCCAAATAAAGATGCAAGAAAGTGTATTCTGCAAATTGTGACACCTGAGGTCTACACTTCAATTATTTTTGATGCAGGTAACACAAAACCCCAAGCTCAAACCATTGGGGTTTTTTCTGAACCCTTGTAGATTATAGTGGTTGCTTTAGTTAATCCTGCCTCTATTTTAGCTATTCAAATTTGTTTGGAAAAGGAGATTTGATCAGCTGACCCAGATTCAAATTATTGAAGGAAAATCCTGTCACATTTCGTGACCATGGCAAAAAAGAAGTATAGTGCAAGTGGTTCGACTTGCACTGATCCACCAGAAAAAGAGAGTAGGACATGGGATTTGTTGTTTATGCCCCATTGTATCACTATTTCTGCTGAATGTGAAATTCAATAAGAAATCCTTGGAGTGCCTCACCAGGATAAAAGGGTAGATGTTTTAGTAATAAATCTGTTTATTGAAAGAGTATGACGCATATATAAACAATACATGTCCAAATGGTCCCAAATCTTTGTTACATTGCAAAATAGAAAGCTCAAGTAGTAAGACTAACAAAGCCATGTCACCCTGCAGAGCCTATGCAGGAGCGGGCACATTGTGGATGCAAACAATCTTTATCAAGAACAAAAAGAAACAGCAAAAACCAAAACACCCCCACACTCACCCCATCCCCCCTCAACCCACCCGCCACCCCTGCGAACCGATATCTAGGGTTAAGGTCATCCCCTTTCAGGGCCCTAGTTTCATGGCACCAGTGTTGGTTTTTGGCATGGCTCTGCGCTTCTGGCGCGGAAAAGCTGTGTCTAAAAACTGACGTCAGCACGCGGAGGCGGCGTCTAAGTACAACGACGACGTCATCACGGCGCCCACGACGCCGATGACGGACGCGGAGCCGCAGACGATGCCTACCGACGCGCAAGGGTACTGCTACGCAAAAGTTTTCAGATCCAGTCTGACGCCTGGGGATATTCTAAGGTAAGGAATCTATCACTAACTAATATCTCTTACAGATATATCGTTACACAAGTAGTAACTTGTGCGACGGTGTGCGCAGATTTAATGTGGCTAGTGTAGAAGTGCCACTTTTAGAAGTTGGCATTTCTGTGTGCAGTGAATGTGAATTGCCTGTCTGGCTTGTGAGTGACAGGGGCTGGCTGGTGTGCTTGGCTCCAGGAGCCAGGATGAGTCTGCCCCGTGGTGTAGATGGGAGGGAGGAGTTGCACCTGGGACCTGAATAGGGCTGGGCCTTCCCTCCACGATGCTGGCTCCACCCCCTGTGGTGCGTCTGATGTCCCTGACCCATCCTGTGAATAGGAGAAGAGGAGCTGAGCAAAACAAAGTGCTCAAGTGCTCCCAAACCAGTTGCATCTGGTTTTCCCTAATCCCTGTGCTGGGTGACAAAGGATTTTGCTGTATAAATAAGGGGATGTGACCCCATGAAATTGTTCTTGTTTTAACTCAAATCTACTAGGGGAGTGCTGCTGCTGGGGCCCAGGGGAAGGCTTGCCTCCCTGGGCCCTGCCCTGCCCCTGGATGCCTGGAGGATTTTCGTTGCTGGGAGCTGCTTTGCTCCACCTTGAGTCCAGGACTTCTTGTGCTGCTTTGGGCACCCTGGGAGTTCTTTGCCTTCTCCCTGCAGTGCGCTGCTACTGAGAAGGGATTTCCCCTGCCTGGGGATTCCCCCCTCCTCCTTGAGAACATTACGGGTGCCCACCGCACTTATTTAATTAATTTCGTGCGCAGGTGCCCACCCTGAGTCTTCATTTATTTCATAATTATTGTGGGTGCTACCCCGCTTATCTAATTGTTTATCTGCGCGGGTGCCCACCCCGCGACTTTGCCAGACTTTCTCCGAGAGCGGGTGCCCACCCCGCGTTTCACCGCCGCAGCCCGAGAGAAAGTGAAACTGTTGTCGGGCCGCTGCCTAATGCGACCCGGAAGCCGAGAAGGTAGGTGGGGCAAGCGCCTACGGCACGTCCGGAGCCTCGCAGGCTCACATTCAAAGTTCTGGTCCCTGAGGAGAGAGGACCGGGTGAAGCTCCGTGCATCGCGAAGGCGGGGCTCCCGGGAGTGAGGGAGAGCCCCGCCGGCGCCACCAAGAGTTACGGCCAAGCGGAGGGGGTTGAGGCGCATAGCCGGTGTCTACCCAGCTGCATAACGATGGGAGAGCCTCCCCTGCGCCGAGCCGTTAAGTGAAGCCGGCTGTGGGAGGGGGCGAGTGGAAGCGCCACGTCGGTGCCTCTCTTCAGGGCAGCCCCGCTTGACAGAGGGCTGCCCCAACGCTACACCCCTCATGTGCGGAGCCCCCGGTGAGTGGGACCTCCATGTTACCTGGTGCCATTCGAGGCACCATGCCTGGGTTATCTCTCGAGCGGCCCCTCTTGCAGCGAGCCGTTTCCACGTGGGGCACAGAGTCAGAGCGGCCCCGGTTGCGCAGTGGGCCGCTCCAACGTTGCAAATACCGCATAGAGCCAGAGGGGCACGTGACCAAATGTTCTGTGCATCAGTGTGGGGCAAGTTATTTCTAGAGCCCGAGTGGCTCCCCCATTTTTGGGCCCCATTACCTCCAGAGCCCGAGTGGGTCCCAAAGGCCCATTCATTTAACGCTCCAGTGGTTGGGGGCCAGTTCTGCATCTATGTTGGGCGCATAATCATCTCAGGAGCCAGAGTGCTCCAAGGCCCATATTTGTCTTTAGAGCCTATGTGGTTCCAACGTGTGGCACAATTTATTTAAAGGGCCTTTGAGAGCCCAGGTCACATTTTTCCTTTTACAGCTGCCCAGCAAATAGTGGGCAGCTGCACCGTTTAGGACTTTTTGTTTCAGGGGACATGTCCTTTTTTAATCTAGAAGTGAGACGCACTCCTTCGCCCTACCTTGGCCGCCACAGCTGCGCAGCACTTAGTGCCAGCTGCAGCGTTTAGCCCCCACGTTATTGTTCTCTGCTGCCCAGCAAGTAGTGGGCAGCTGCAACGTTTAGGTTTTCTGCAGTGGCGCAACCTTGACCTTCGCTGCTTAGGCAGCAGCCCTGACTTTATGGACATAGAGCGTTTGAGCCCCCTTTTTAGATGGCCTGTTGCCCAGGGCGATTGTTACATTCATAGAGCGCCAGGTCCTAATGTGATTTATGTGCTAAAGTGATTTATGTGCTAATTCTTTTGGTGCTAGGAAATGTATTGTGTATAGTATGTTTTACGCACCCTGTTTGATACCTCTAAAATATGGTTTATAACTAGGGGGTTGTTTTACCTATCTTGGTTTGTGTTAGGGAGATTATACTTCCCTGTGTGATTTACGCCCCTAGTGTAATTTTTACTTATGTGGTTAGGGTCTAATGTATTTAGACTAGTGGGATACTGTGCCTGTTATGATTTATATTACAGGTTGACGCTGAGTATAATGTCTGCCAGTGATTACTGGCTGTATTCTAAGTTCATATCTATTTGTTTACTATTTCTTTACCAAGTTCACTCTGGGATAATTCTAACATTGGCCCACGTGGCCCTGTCGTGTAAATAATCCCTTGTAAATATTGCCCAGTGCCAGTTGGCACAGTGTACATAATGTGATTATTATTCTAATGTGTTTTGAGAATACAAAGGATCTTTTTGATATAATTATAACCTTGTGTGAAGTTTCTTTTGTGGCGGGCCTGGGATTTTGTTGCTGGTGGGTTCGTGCGCAAATGCTTTACACATTGCTTCCAGGATAAGCCTTACTGCTCGTACCATGCTACCAAGGGGTTGAGCAGGGGTTATCTTTGGAGTGTAACTCCCTTGCCCTAACTAGAGTGGTGGTCTCTGCCTGGCTTTGGCGCAAGCCTCAGCTAACCAGAGATCCCATCTCTAACACAAGGCTACCTGTCCCCATAGGCCAGAAGGGGCAGATTGATTATAAAATCTTATAATCCTAACCTACCCAGTAAACATGCTAGAAAAAGGATTTAGTATGCCTGAACTCAGAATGATAAAATACATCTCTTAATAAAGTTGGTTTTAACATTCTGTGTTGGAAAAATACTACTTTTAGAAAGTAGGTATTTTCTTGCCTAACCAAGCCTGCCTCTGCTAGGTTAGGTTGTGTATTCCATGTCTGGTTTGTGAGTGACAGGGGGTGGGGTGGCTCCAGGAGACAGGGTGAGTCAGCACAAGGCTGAATAGACCTATCTGCATTGGGAGTGGTGGGAGGAGTAGCATCTGGCCTGAATAGGGCTGTGCCTGCCTTCCACAATGCTGGCTCCACCTCCTGTGGTGCGACCCTGGCCCACACTGACAAAGGAAGAAGTTGTTCACTGGCAGAATGCATCCAGAACTGGTTTGGACTAGGTACAGACACTCTCTGCATTCAGAGACAAAGGATTTTGCAGTATACATATTGGGGCCCAGACCACAGAACTTTAGATCAGGACAGACCTTTTGCCCAGGAGAAAAATCAGAGAATCTGCAGGAGTTTTTGACTTCCCCTGTACCAGTGGTATTTACTGTGGTTGGCCTGCACTGGTTTCTTTATTGCCAAGGAAAGGAGAAAGACTTTTATTTGCAACTTTCATCATCTTGAAGAAGAATCTCCAAGGACTTGAACTGTGCTTGCCTCCTGCTGAAGTCTCAGGAATACAAGACTTCACCACTAGCTCCCCCCTGAATTTCCTTGCTGGGAATTCTGTCTGCAGATGCCTGCGTGTTGTTGGGAGTTGGAAGCGCGACTCAACGAGAAGAAGCATGTCGCATCCGCAGGTGTTGCCGTTGCATCATCGGAGTAGCGAGTCGGCACCACAAGGGTCACCGTCGCATCACTGGAGAAGCGTGTCTCCGTTGCAGCTGTGTGCCGTCGCACCACCGGAGAAGCGTGTCGCAGGGCCTGTCGCGACTCCAAAGTTACACGGGCGTCGGGCGTGAACGCATTGTCTACACGTCTTCACATCGCATTAAGGGCACCATCTTCTCGCATCGCACTGTATCGTCGCATCTCATCAAGGCGCCATCGTGTTGCATCAGGACTCACCTCGAGATCGTTGCATCACCTTTTCTCCGGTAAGGAACAGCTGCATTGACTACTTTGCGCAAGCACTGAGGAACAGACACATCGCCTCCCCCGAAACAAGGAACCAACGCATCGTTCTCCCTGCGAACTTTTTGCTTATTTTAAGTGACGCATCCAAAGGTTCTTTGTGTGAAAGGTGTCACATTTACCATCTAAAGTGAACTGAGTTATTTCTACCATCTTAAAGTCATTTTCTTATTACTGTATTGTGGATTTTTGTTGTTTGTGTTGTCTATATAAAGAATACTTATTTTTATAAAAACCTCCGTTGTGTCCATCTGTGGTGTTTTCACTGTATTACTGTATGTGATCATAAATGCTTTACACACTGCCTCTGAGATAAGCCTTCCTGCTTGTGCCAAGCTACCACAGGGTTGAGCAGGGGTTATTTTATGAGTGTAGCCCCCTTACTCTGACTAGAAGCAAGGGTCCCTATTTGGACAAAGGTGCAAGCCATTGCCAACTAGAGACCCCCAGTTCTAACAGTCTCCACAGAGGGTTCTTTCTCAACACCGTTCTCAGCTGTGTTCAGTTGTCTCTGTTTATCTGTGGACTGAAGAGCCTGTCCTTCAAACTCATAAGTGGAGTGGTGTGGCTCACTGGTTAGAGGCTGCAGACCTGGAAGCAGAAGTCGGCCCGGGACCAGGGTTCAATTCCCGACGCGGCAGGGTCGTGGACCAGGGTCAGCGGACTCGATAATTCTCGCCTCGGTGCCTACTCTAACCAGGGGTCCCACTCTGCAACTCTGGGCATTAGCTTGCCTAATCTCCACAACGGCCCCATCAACGCCGGGGATGCCTGGCTCCACCTTGGGGACCCCCATCAGGGACCATCCCACAGGGAAAGCCAGGACGGGTTCCCCAGCGGTATACAGCGCCAGGACGCTGGCTGGCAACAGTGCGCTTAACAAGTAAAACATTACATTACATTACATAAGGAAGATGTGAGGTCCCTGAGAGTACAGTGTGACGATTCCATGGACATGGCTCCTTCTGGACGATTGTACAAGAAGTATAAAAAAGAGAAAGACTGATACAGATCTCAGACCTCTGATCTGAATCTCCTAGTCTTAAGAGAGGTGCATGGCTCAGGTCTTCACCTCAGGATTCGGGTATGGATGAGTCATCTTTTTGTAGATGTGATCTCTTGCAGTTTCTGCACAGTTAGTTCCATCTAGGGTCTCTCCTATTGACAGCCTGGTGGCTTTCCATGAGTTTCCAAATAAAGATGCAAGAAAGTGTATTCTGCAAATTGTGACACCTGAGGTCTACACTTCAATTATTTTTGATGCAGGTAACACAAAACCCAAAGCTCAACCTATTGGGTTTTTTTCTGAACCCTTGTAGATTATAGTGGTTTCTTTAGTTAATCCTGCCTCTATTTTAGCTATTCAAATTTGTTTGGAAATGGAGATTTGATCAGCTGACCCAGATTCAAATTATTGAAGGAAAATCCTGTCACATTTCGTGACCATGGCAAAGAAGAAGTATAGTGCAAGTGGTTCGACTTGCACTGATCCACCAGAAAAAGAGAGTAGGACATGGGATTTGTTGTTTATGCCCCATTGTATCACTATTTCTGCTGAATGTGAAATTCAATAAGAAATCCTTGGAGTGCCTCACCAGGATAAAAGGGTAGATGTTTTAGTAATAAATCTGTTTATTGAAAGAGCATATATAAACAATACATGTCCAAATGGTCCCAAATCTTTGTTACATTGCAAAATAGAAAGCTCAAGTAGTAAGACGAACAAAGCCATGTCACCCTGCAGAGCCTGTGCAGGAGCGGGCACATTGTGGATGCAAACAATCTTTATCAAGAACAAAAAGAAACAGCAAAAACCAAAACACCCCCACACTCACCCCATCCCCCCTCAACCCAACCGCCACCCCAGTTCCAAGTCCACTACTCCCATCTATCAGGGGCGCAAGCCCACTAACCAGTCTCCGTCTGCTCCACATCTGACAGGCGCAGCAAGCGCAGGTAGCGAGGACAAGTAACCTCTTGAAACTCTGAGGCTAGCAAAGACAAGAATGGCTGCCACAACTCAGAGTATTTAGCGCCCTCCTCCGCCAATGTTAAGGAATGTTTCTCCAATCCTAACACATGCCACAAAGGATGGAGCCATCCCTGGAACGTGGGAGCATGTGCGGTGCGCCAAAGCAGCAGAATATTCTGAATAGCAGAACCCAGGGCAATCACTATTAATCGGCCCTTACGCGAGCGCAGCGGGTATGTAATGGGATTCGGCAACCCCAACAATACATAAGAAGGAAACCGTGGGATCTCTGTGTCGAAATGTGCATCAACCTCATCTAGGACCTGTTTCCAATACCCCTGAAGCTGAGCACAATCCCAGAGCAGGTGGACTAGTGTGCCTGTCTCCCCGCGCCCACGCCAACATGTCGCCTCCCTAACGTGGTCAATCTCGTGCAGTCTCTCTGGCGTTTAGTACCAATATGTTGCGACTTTAGTGACGGTGTCTGTAAGCCCCATGTGGTAGGCAGAGTGCCGGGCCCTGTAATAAATACCCTCCCAATCTTTGTGGCTGAGCACCCGACCCAACTCCCTTTCCTAGCACGCCTTCCTTCAACTATATATGTGCGTGTATTTGATTTGAAGCATTCTGTAAAGCTCCGGGAATAGTTTTTTTATCCGATTTATGTGTGAATAGCCAATACTCATACGGCCACAAACTTCGGTCGGCCGTAGGGCGTACCTGGCCATTGAGTGCCCAGTGGAGAGCCTGTAGATATCTGAGCCTTTCCGACTCCAGCAATCCATACACCTTTTGGAAATCATCAAATGTTAACACTCCTCCCTCCACATATAAGTGATACAAGAACCGACATCCCGCCGGCCGCCATTTCGCAAAAGCCACGGAGTCTTGTCCCGGGGTAAAATCCGGGTTATCCATTTAGGGTGTGAGAGGTGATGGAAAGGAGGTAAAGTTAAAGTTAGTTAAAGTTTATTTTATTTGTTGATTAATTAAAACCATTACAAACAGCAGAGAGCAAATTCAATTTACAACCTGATTTAAGAAAAACGATAGAAACACAGAACCAGTGCGGAAAAAAGACTAGCCAACGCTCATATACATACTTAATTCAACTGTAGTAAGACGAGTTGACAATGAACAATTTAGCAGGAAAAGTTAAAGTGCAATGTGCGCTCTAATTCCAAATCAAATACTTTGGATGGGAAGCAAAGAATTCTGATAAAACCATTTTAAACTTAAAATAAGCGTAGTATACTATCCCCTGAACTGATTTGATGTACTTTGTGGCAAAAGTGCAATATGCGAGCGCCTAAGGTTGCACCTCGACTTGTATTTACTAAATCAAATACTAATGATAATAATCATGTAACACCATAGATTGAAAAATCATGTGCTAGCAGCAAATATTGTCTATGAAATGTGGTGATACATTTGTAACAATTAAATTAAAAGTTACTATAAAATTGCCCCGCAATCCCTAAAAACATTTACTATTGTGGAGTCATTGACATTTTAGATAGCATTCATTACATGGATTTCATTGGTTGCAATGTCTTCCTTACATAGTTTTGTTTCAGCTATAAGGATATACTTGACAAACTGATGAATTGATCTAGCTGTAATACCTCTTAAACAGACAATGATTGCAGTTCTGCAGGCTCTTACTCCCATTTCTTTAAAAAACGGTTTTAAAAACATCTTTCGTTCAACAAGCAGTTTTGGGCACAAAGTTACAATATGCTGTAGAGTTTCTTTGTTCTCACCACATAATCTACAGACATTAGAAGGCCAATTTTTTTCTCATTTTGGGATTCCATCTTTGGTTGGGTATCTCCCAAACCATAACAGCATACATTTATTGTTGATATAAGGTTTTAAATAAAATTACAAGTAAGGCTGGGGATACAAGTTAGTAAAAGAGTTTGCTATTGTCCAAAGCAGTTTTTTCCCCTTAAATCTTCTTTGTCCGTTATACAAGACAAAAGGGCTGTTGATTGATTGATTGTGTTTTTGAAAACCATTTTACACCTTGTTTCATCCTCTAAGTTCGGACATTCAAAGGCATGCAAACATTCGTTTAAATAAGTTCGCCAGCTTCCCGAATAGGCCCATCTTTGGATCTCGAGCCAACAAAGGTTAGCCAACGAGCCTTCCTCCGATCTGGATAATAACAGTAAAGACTTTAAAAATGTAGATTGTCTAACTAGAAACTGTTTCTTCAATCCAAATTCCAGTCTAACATTCGCTCGACTAATGTGTTTTGGGATTCTAAAGACCGATTTATATGATCTTATTTCAATATCATCTAAAAGTTTCGCATCTTTGCCCCGAAAAATAACAGAACCATAGTCCTAAGATGGAATTAACTTCGCTTTCATGGCCTTCATCAAATGGTCATGATTTGGGCATAATAACTTATTACTCAATTTTCTAAAGGCAAATGTCAGAGATGAGCCTTTAGCTTCTAGGCTATTAAAATGTTTCCTGAAAGATAAATTGTGATCAAATGTAATACCCAAGTATTTGCAAGTTTTTACACAGTCAGCAACCAGACCGTTGATATTCCATTCTTTAACACCTAGTTTACCTTTTCCCATGGTCATTATTTTTGTTTGTTTTATATTTATTTTTAGACCATTCCTTTTAACATAAACATTAAAAGAGTCTATTAATCTTTTAAGGCCAATAACTGGTTGACTTAGTTAAATAGTGTCGTCAGCATATTGTAAATATTTAATCTCTTGGCCCATCACAGAAGGGTAATGAGCATTAATATCTTTAAAATGGGCAGGGAGATCAGACATAAAAAGATTAAAAATGCAAGGGGCCAAAACACAACCTTGTTTCAAGCCGGTGTTTGTTTCCAGGCGACGGGTTGTGTGTCTACCATCGCCTACTTTGATCTGGACCCAAGTATCCGAATATAGCAGTTTAATCATTTTTAAGAGTGTCGGATATTCCCCAATCGTCTAATTTTGACCATAATATGTCCCGGGGCACAGAATCGAAGGCGGCTTTTAAATCAATAAAACATATATACAGATTTTGTTTCCTAATTTTAGCTCTTTCGCCTAATAGTGTTATTAAAACCAAATTTGAGAAGGTTGATTCTCCCTTTCTAAAGCCGGTTTGTAAATTTGGTATCAGTTTTTCTTTTGAGGCCCATAATTCCAATTCCTCGAACAGGCAGGTTGCGAATATTTTAGCATCAACATCAGTTAAGGCAATTAATCTATAGTTTGATGGGTTATCTTGAGGGCCGCTTTTGTAAATTGGTTGAACGATACTACCCTGCCAAGATTCAGGAATTTTACCGGTTCTAAGTACATCATTAAACAGGAAGGTAAGAACCTCTGGCCAATCCTTCAATGTAGCTTTAAATATGGCGTTTGGCATTCCGTCGGGCCCAGGCGCACCATTTGATCGAATGCTATGTACCACTTTTTTTACTTTGTCAATCGTCCATTGCTCAATACCGAGGTATTTGTTGGAACTTGCCCCGATATTTCAGTTATCTCTGGACAATTATTATTACGCATAAGAATAGTTTTGCCATAAACAAACTGAGGGCTTAATTGAACCATTTTAGAATTATTTAGAAAAGACACCCAAGTTGATTCGTCAATATTTGCGCTATTGATTCTATTGTTTCCATTTTCTAAATTATTGATTAAACTCCAGAAGAGCCTAGGGTCTTTCGATTTGCAGGCATGATGTAATTTGGACCAAATTGTTTCATAATAAGCTTGTTTGGACTTCCAAATTTCATTCCTGTAAACCTTTTTTAATTGTCTGATTTGTTGAGCTACCACAGCACAAGTGGACCCATTTGCTTTCCTGTATAGCGATCTTATGGTTTTATTGAGTTTACTTTTAAGATATTTTACGCGAGGGGAAAACCATCCTGGGCTCCTTTGAGTTAACTTCTTGCCACCTGTAGAGTTTAAATTAGTAAAATTTTACAAAAGCGCAGTACATAAACAGGGCCAAAGTTCTACCGGACTTTTACCCTCGGATATCGCATCTTGCAAATCAACAATTAGACCAGCTAGAAATTCTTAAGATATCCTTTTTAATGTTATCATTCCATATGAGCCTTTTTAGATTGTAAGCGGAAGGCGCTGTTTTAATTATTCTTGACTCGGGCACATAATCGAACGCAAAAGCAAGGGTAATAACTTGAGGGTTGTGGTCGCTCTCGATCCTTGGTACAACTTGATAACTTTGGACTGCCTTCACAAGTTTTTCCGAAATTATGCTGTAATCAATTATCAAAGGACTAACACTTTTACTGAATGTAGGAATATTATCAACATCTTTGAGAATATTTAAGGTTTGAGGCATGTGGGCTGCTGAATTCATATCTGTGCATAGATCTCCGCCTAGTGTTGGGTCTGGATGATTGCACATTGATGTCCTGGAAGAGTCTTCGAAGTATCACGAGATAGGTGGCTCCTCCCCCGGATTACAGTGCGCATGGGCATCCTGTCCATCCTCAGATTGTTTTTTCCGCCATTTGGTTCGGATGTACTTTTCTTTACTCAAGTTCGGAAACTTCTAAAAGGCCAAAAGGCCTTCCGGTTCGTCGGTATTGTTTCGATCGGTGCCGAGTTCTTGTTCCAGTTTTCTTGAGCAGGACGTCGAGAAGAGCCGCGTGGCCTTTTCGACACCGGAGGCCTGATCGTCAATGGAACGGAGCCCGTTCAAACGATGCCCCCTTTGTAACTCCAAGTACCCGCACATCGATGTACACCCGGTGTGCAACAAGTGTTTATCACCGGAGCACGACGAAAACAACTGTCTAGCCTTGCTCGATTCAGGTCGAAGAAGACGCTTAGACTCCGACGTGCAGCAAGGCAAACGATGTCGAGACCAGCGCCCGACCCGGTGAACATATTCGATGAGGACGACGATAAGATCGTCGAAGCGGAGGATCCGGAACAGCAGTCGGATCCTGGTTCGGAGCATGGCTCCGACTATTATGAAGAAGACGAAGACAATGTCGAATTGGAAAACGTCGTCGAGGTAAGGGACGACGTATCCCCCATCGGAGCCGTTGATGACGACTCAAGCGATGAACCAGACCCGACAGTGGGTACTAGGCACGAAACAGACACTCAAGAACTTCCAAAGGCTCAGGTCGAGGCATCGCCGGAAGGCCTTAGCCGAGATCGTGAAGAACGTTCTATAGCCCCGAGTCAAGGCCCGGCTAAGAAAGCAATACATGAGCCATCGGTTCCAATACTAAAAACGAAACCGAAAGTTATCGAGCACATAGCGAAACCGAAAGTGCTAAAAACAGTCCTCGGTCGAAAGCCTCAAACCCATCGGAGTCGACAAAAACATCTGGGGTCGACGCCCCTGTGGGGCCGAAAGCGAAGAGTGTCGAACCAAAGATCGGGGCGCTGAAGGCCGCGATTAAATCCAAGCACGTCGAACCGAAGACGTCGAAGTCAATGGACAGCGACATCCGCAAGGGACTCGAGTCTCTAAAGGGTCTCGATCCGAAGCATCAGGTCGACAGACCCCAGCTTGTCAAGGGCCTCGAGTCTAAAACTAAAAGCGCCTCGAAGGACGTTGAGTCGAGGCAGAAGAGCGAGCCTCCGATACCGCAAGCACCGAAGACGGAGCACGCCCAAAAGACTGCTAGCGAAAAGACAAAGTCGGTCGGGCCTACATCGACGCCGGTGCCAAAGAAGGTCGGCCTCCCTAAAAAGACACCGATAAATTTCGGATTACCTCCGACTGCGCGCCCCAAGGCGCTCGATCCGACGCCCAGGGTCGAAACCCCTAAACCCCGAAAACGGAGCCATCCTTCGGAGGAGGACGTTGTGTACCAGGAGCCCTCTTATGATGACCAGTCCAAGTTACACATAGACTCAGAATCTGGTAAACTCACTATTTATCAGAGGAAAATCAGATCTGACAATACTTTGGAGTCTTACAAAATTCCTCTCAAAAGAAAAGGGATTCTGCAACTTCACCTGTCCTTTTTGAATCTGTGCGGTACTATGGCCAGGACGCTTCGGCATATTCACCCACACCCACTACAGAGGATATTGTTTATGATGATGAGGAACAATATCATTATCCTATGGACACTGATCAGGATGACCAGACTCAAACCTGGGCAGACCCTGCTGACCAGGCAGAATCTCAAACTATTCCTGATACTCCCTCTTATCCAGTGAAAACTTCACCGACAGAGGATACAGCTGCGTTCAATGCTCTGATTGAAAGGGCGGCCCTAAATCATGATGTGGACATGCATGCTGACCCTGTGGAAGAGGATTTCCTGTTTGACACTTTCTCCTCTTTAGAAAAATCTGTAAAAACATTACCAATGCTAAAGGGTGTCCTTAAACATGCTGGGGACATCTTTAAAGAAACCACTAGAGCAAGAATTATTAACCCCAGGATTGAAAGAAAATACAGACTGGCGCCTGTAGACCCTACATATATTAAGGGACAGCTGCCGTTATACTCCTTGGTGGTCTCCAATGCCCGTAAGCATGCCAATTCACAGACTACGGGTGATGCGCCTCCTCCAGACAAAGAATCTAAAGTGCTGGAAGCTTCTGGGAAAAGGGTGGCTGCTCAAGCAGCTAATATCTGGATGATTTCAAATACACAGGCCCTATTAGCCAGATATGATAGGGCACATTATGACACTCTAGAGTAACTGCTACAACATTTGCCAGAGCCCTACAAGGAGGGAGCAGAGATGCTAATACAGGAGGGTAAACTCATTACCAACGCATCTATTAAGTGTGCGCTAGATGTAGCAGACACTGCAGCAAGGGCCATTAACACAAGCGTCATGCTTAGGAGGCATGCTTGGTTGCGTATCTCGGGATTCAAACCTGAGATCCAGACCACATTACTGAACCAGCCTGTGAATCCAGATTTTCTTTTTGGTCCTGATGTGGACACAATCTTAGAAAAGATTAAAAAAGACACTGACACGGCAAAATCCATGGGTGCCCTCCAGTCCCAACAGTTTAGAGGAGGTTCCTTTCGTCGCTCCAGTAACAGAGGAGCTACACAAGGCCAGGCATCACAACAGTACACGTACAATAAAAGCAGCACGCAAACCACCTACAACAAGAACAATAGAGGTGGCTACCGTGGAAACAGCAGCAAGTGCAGAGGACGGGGGAATAACAACACCAGATCCTCCGCCAATACTAAACAGTGACACCTTGTTACTGCCCCCGGACCATATAACACCGGTCAGGGGGAGATAACAACACTTCCTGCCATTCTGGGAGAGCATTACCACAGACAGGTGGGTGAGACAACTTATTCAGTACGGCATTTGTCTAGAGCTAACCTCCACTCCACCCAACATACCCCCAAAACACCTATGTCAGCAGAGCATATAGACCTATTGCAGCAAGAGGTAATCAGTATGCTGCAAAAAGGGGCCATAGAACTCGTCCCTATACAGGAACAAGGTACAGGGGTATACTCGCTGTACTTCTTAAACCCCAAAAAGGACGGGTCCCTCAGGCCAATTCTAGACCTCAGGCCCCTAAACCAATACATCTTGTCAAAACACTTTCACATGCTCACTTTACAGCAGGTTCTACCATTGCTCAGTCAGGGAGATTTCTTCGCAACGCTACACCTAAAGGACGCATACTTCCACATACCAATACATCCTGCACACAGGAAGTATCTCAGATTCACCATACAAAACCAGCACTATCAGTTCAAGGTCCTACCCTTTGGGGTGACAACAGCACCCAGGGTGTTTACCAAGTGTTTGGCGACAGTGGCGGCGCACCTAAGAAGAAACCATGTCCACGTCAACCCCTATCTGGACGACTGGCTCGTTCAAGTGAAGTCGGCCCAGCAATGTGCCAGCCGCATGTCGCGCACTATTCACCTCCTACACAGCCTCGGATTCTCCCTGAACTACGCAAAGTCTCATCTCCAACCCGCTCACGTACAACAGTACCTAGGAGCGACTATAGACACGCTGGTAGCGAAAGCACAGCCAAACTCAGCAGGAATCAGCGGTATTCAGTTGCTGATTCAAAAGTTCAGGCCCCAACACTCGCTGCCAGCACGAGTGTTCATGCAGTTGATAGGCATGATGGCCTCCTGCATCTTCATAGTCCCGCACACGAGACTACACATATGCGTCCGCTTCAGGAATGCTTAGCACGGCAGTGGAACCAGGCTCAAGGGCAGTTGAAAGACCTAGTGTTGGTGACCGGTCGTGCATATCACTCTCTGCATTGGTGGAACCCACAAAACCTTTGCAGGGGACGACCGTTCCAAGAGCCTGTTCCACAAATAGTGCTGACAACGGACGCATCTCTCCTGGGTTGGGGGGCGCATGTCCTCCATTACATAGTGCAGGGACTATGGACGACACAGCAGAGGAAGATGCATATCAACCTGCTGGAACTGATGGCGATCTTCATGGCGATGAAGGCCTTCAAAGTACACCTGTGCAACAAAGTCGTGTTGATCCGGACGGACAACATGACTGCCATGTACTACATTCAGAAGCAGGGAGGGACACACTCTCCACAGTTGTCACACCTGGCGCAAAGCATGTGGAAGTGGGCCAAACATGGCGGAACACCTCCCGGGCAGAGACAACCAGATGGCGGATCTGCTCAGCAGACACAGCCACCAGATGCATGAGTGGGAGATTCATCCCTCGGTGCTGTACCCGTACTTCCAGCGGTGGGGTCACCCAGAGATAGACCTGTTCGCCACAAGGGAAAACGGAAAATGCCAAAGCTTCGCCGCCAGGTTCCCACATCCGCAGTCTCAGGGCAATGCGATATAGATGAACTGGTCAGGCAGGTTTGCGTACGCTTTTCCCCCAGCACCGCTCATACCACTAGTGGCACGCAAACTACGACAACACTCCATGACACTCATCCTAGTTGCTCCAACGTGGGCGAGGCAACCGTGGTACACCACGTTCCTAGAACTTTCCGTGGTGCCTCATCAAAGGCTGCGATTAACTCCCCGTCTTTTAACGCAGAGCCATGGAGACATTCAGCACCCAGATCCGCAACAGTTGAACCTTGCGATCTGGCTCCTGAAGTCATAGAGTTTGGTTACCTAAACTTGCCTCCTGACTGTATGAACATTATCAAGGAGGCAAGGAGACCCACAACCAGAGCTTGCTATGCGGCGAAATGGAAACAGTTTGTCATATATTGTACCAATAATGACATAAATCCACTGGATGCATCTACTCAAAACATCATATGTTACCTGTTACATTTGCATAGATGCAATCTGGCCTGTAGCTTCATCCGCATGCACTTAGCTGCTGTGGCAGCTTATCTTCAGAACAGGCAACACCTTTCACTCTTCAGGGTTCCGGCTATTAAAGCCTTTATGGAGGGACTCAAACGTGTGATTCCTCCAAGACACCCACCTTCACCTGTCTGGAACTTAAACGTGGTTTTAACCAGACTGATGGGACCACCTTTTGAACCTCTGCACTCATGTGAGGTACAGTTCCTAACGTGTAAAGTGGCCTTCCTGGTGGCAATTACTTCACTAAGAAGGGTTAGTGAGCTACAAACCCTCACTATTCAGGAGTCATTCATACAAATTCATGCAAATGGAGTAGTACTGCGCACAAACCCTAAATTCATGCCGAAAGTAGTATCCCAATTTCACATCAATCAGACTATCGAACTGCCAGTGTTCTTTCCAAAACCAGACTCAGTGGCAGAAAGAGCTCAGCATACCCTAGACGTTAAAAGAGCTCTCCTGTACTATATAGACAGGACAAAACCCTTCAGGAAGACTAAACAACTGTTTGTTGCCTTCTCACCACAGCACAAGGGCAACCCCATTTCCAAATCAGGTATAGCCAGATTGATTGTTAAGTGCATACAAATTTGTTATCAAAAAGCTAAACGCATATTAACAGTTCCCCCAAGAGTGCATTCCACACGCCAATTAGGGGCATCCATGGCTTTCCTAGGAAACATTCCTCTAGAGGACATATGTAGAGCAGCCACATGGACTACCATACATAGATTTACCAAACACTACTGCGTAGATGTACACTCCAAGCAGCAAGCAGCTGTAGGACAGGCTGTACTCAGGACTCTTTTTCAGGCTGCTGCAGCTGGCACAGGCAACCACCGCTAGGGGGGACACTGCTATACATTCTATGCACAGATTTGAATTCAGCAGTCCACATGCCTCAAACGGAATATGCTACTTACCAGTATGCATCTGTTCTTGGCATGTAGGGCTGCTGACATTCATATCGCCCTCCCTCCTCCCCGGTGCCTGTCGCAGCTGTTGCACTCAGAATTCTTCTTAGCATGGACATCACGTATTGTATCATACTCCATCCCTGCCACAATGGCGAAAAACAATCTGAGGATAGACAGGATGCCCATGCGCACTGTAGTCCGGGGGAGGAGCCACCTATCTCGTGATACTTCGAAGACTCTTCCAGGACAACAATGTGCAATCATCCGGACCCAACACTAGGCGGCGATCGATGCACAGATATGAATGTCAGCAGCACTACATGCCAAGAACAGATGCATACTGCTAAGTAGCATATTCCTTATATTTTATGAACTCACAATTAGACCATTCTAATAGGATGGATGATGGTACCATCCCTTTTTTATATGAAAAAATGTGCATATTGAAATCCCCAGTTATAATGATCATCGAATCCAAATGGTCGTAATATACCAGTTTTACCATTTCCCATAATAGATCAAGTTGTGAGGACCTTATCTTTTTCTTCGAGCTCAAATAGACATTTAGAAAAATAATTGATTGTTTAGCAATGAATTTAACACGTAAAATCCATTTTACTTGGAGGTCTATCTCCAAGTGTTTTACATCAAGATTTAAGGAAACATATATGGAGAGGCCTCCACTAGGACGACCTATAGAGGCCTCACAAGTTGCCACGTTCTGATATTCGTAATAACCAATGATAGGTTCACTGCACATTTGTCACGTCTCCTGCAAAATTAAAATATCAAAGGAGTTCAGAAAACTCATTACACTCGGATCCTCAAGAAGTGTTTAAGACCGTTTGTGTTCTAAGAACAACATTTTAGAGATTTAAATGTTTTTTCAGAGGAAGATCGGCTTCAGTCCATCTTTGCAGAGTTAGCCTTTGATAGTATAGAAAGAAGCCAACTCCAAACCTCAATTGGGTTGGGTGTGGACCGTAGTTCTACACAAACTTGTGATCCTGACTGACAGCTCTTGATCTTAATGCCCCGCAACATGTTCACCTCAGTTGATGGACCTGAGGCACCTTTCAGAACTCTAACAGGTGAACACTGAGCTGTTTTTTGTATACCCTTTGTTTGTATCATACTACAGGTTGATTTAATGGGACTCAACAGAGTTGGGTATTAAGTTCTACAAATGGTCCTAACTTTAATGCCCCATTTTTCAAATGTATCGGCATTGGCAAATATTTTACTGACAATATCCTCACTTCGCCAAGTAGTCACGGTTGTGTCAATATTACGGTCGATCTTAAACTCCACAAATTCCAGATCTTCCGATGTTATGTCTTTCAGATCTGGGATTGCAGTGAATAACTTCAAAATATTGCCACGGTTCAGAACATCATGAGATCCTCTCATGATATACTGAGGGTAGAAGACTACTTTCCTCTTATCAATTTGTCCTACTGAGATTTCTGTTTCATCCTTAACTATAGAAACAGTCGGTGCCTTCCTCACAACAACATGGTCCAATGCAAACTGGAAGGAGGTGTTCTCATGCTTGACATTGGTGTTATCCCATACTTCCATAGGGACCCTGGTAATGTATGAGGCGTACAGGTTGGGGGGTCTATGCTGCTGACGGAGGAAGGAAATGTCCTGAAGCGGGCGGCCTGCGACCGCCTGGTCCTGAAAGAGCCACTGCTTTTCCGACTCCCACCTGTTCTACTCTACGAGGAAGCGCAACTGGGCCGCTTGAAAATAAAGGAGCAGATCTGGGAAGCCGAGACCCCCTTTCTCGGGGGGGAAGTGTCGCAAGTCGAAGCTTCATCCGAGGTTTTTTGCCGTTCCAGATAAACTGAGCCAGTTACGACTTGGTCTGGCGAATCCAGCCCACCGGTAGCCGCAGGGGGATAGTACGAAATAAATAGAGAATCTGGGAAGGATCGTCATCTTTACCGCCGCCACCTTTCCTAGCCAGGACAGGAGGAAGTGCCTCCATCTACCCAGCTCACGCCTGATTTTCTGGCTCACCCCCGCATAATTAATACGAACAGTATCCAAGAGTGTAGACGCCAGCTGAATGCCCAGGTACGGGATTGCCTCGGACGACCAATAGAAGGGAAAGGACTCTTGCAGGTATTCCCGTGTGGGCACGTCTAAGGACAGGTCCAGGGCCAAGAATTTGTTCATGTTGACCTTAAAGCCCGTCGCCTGTGCAAACGCATCGAGGGACGCCAGACACGCCGCAGAGATTCCCTAGGATTGGACAAAGAGAATAGCACATCATCTGCATACAAACTTATAGTATGCGTGTAGCCGCCAAACTTAATCCCCTGCACCTTCGGATCAAGTCCGAAGAGGTGGGTACTGCCATTAACACGGACCGTCACAGTTGGAAACTTATGACAGTTCATAACAAAAGTGCGAAATTTCTCTCCCATACCCGCCTTCACCAGGCACCGTTCCAGGTAGGGCCAATGAACTCGGTCAAAGGCCTTCTCTGCATCAATCGCCAGCACCATGTATTCTCCGGCTGTACAAGTAGCTTTTTTTATCAAGTGCAAGGCTCTCTTGGTGTTGTCAGCGGTTTGGCGCTCTGGAATGAACCCGGCCTGATCCAGGTCAATCAGACCACTCATAAGAGGCGAAAGACGCGGCGCTAAAATGCCCGTATAAAGCTTAAGGTCAACGTTAAGAAGAGAAATAGGGCGGTATGCCCCACTTTGCGAACGATCCTTCCCTGGCTTGGGGATGACAGAAATAGTGGCGTCTAGCAGGTCCCTAGGAATCGCGCCCGGCTCTGAGAATGAATTAAAGAGGGCTGTCAAAATGGGGGTCACTTGAGAGCAGAACATCTTATAAAAACTGGCAGGAAAGCCATCAGGCCCTGGCGCCTTCGCCAGTTTAAGATGCAAAACAGCAGAGATGACCTCCTCTGGCCTGATGTCCTGATCTAGGAGGTCCACCTGCTCTTTCGTGAGGTCGGGAAGAGAGATGGGAGCGAGAAAGGATTCCCCGCGGATGACTCAACGGTGGACCCAGCATAGAGGGAAGCATAAAAATCACAAAAGGCCGAGGCTATATCCACGTCCTCAGTAACCCGCTCACCCCCCTTTGTGAGGATCTCCTGCACCGCCTGTCGCTGTCGTACCTCGCGTAACTTGTTACCCAACAGGCTTCCACACCGGTCCCCGCCAGTATAATACATATGTTTCAACCGCAACGCTGCATACTCCGCCCGGTCCTGGTCTAACGCCGCTAACTGATGTCGCATGGTTAATTTGTTCCCAAACCCGGGGGGCCCCTGTTCGCTGGTGCATACGTTCTAACTCCTTCGTCTGCCGTGTAAGGTCCTCCCTTTTAGGCGCGCTTCCGACATTGTCTGCCGCCGAAATCGCAATGAGCTCACCCCTCAACACCGCCTTCAGCGGTGCCCATTGCATTGCCAATGTGGTGTCAGTATTGCCATTGTGGTCGAGATAGTCTGCTATGATCCCTTTGAGACGCGTAACCACGTCCTTACGGTGTAACAGCGGTTCCCTAAACCTCCAGCTCAGCGGCGCGCGCAAAACAGGCGCGAGGGAAAACACAATGGACACTGGCGCATGATCAGAAAGAGATGCAGTACCGATGTCTACCCCGGTCCTGAGTGCTTGAAGTGATGTGGAAGCAAGTAGGTAATCTAAGCGTGCATATGTCTTATGTGCATTAGAGTAATAGGTATAATCCCTGTCCCCAGGGTGAAAGCAACGCCAGAGATCCACAAAACCCACCATCTGCATATGGGACAACTCTTCCAGGGAGAGTGCTCCTGACTGAGAGGTGCGCTGATTTGATCTATCCAAGGAATTATTCAAAACTAAAATGAGATCCCCCGCCCAGCAGAACATATCGGTCCGTCGTATTGAGGGCCTCACTAAGTGCAAGGTGAAAACATTTCTCTTGACCTTCATTGGGAGCATAGACAGAACCTATAGTAAACACTGAGGAACCCGAGGAGAACCTGTATGTCAGGAGCCTCCCCCGTATCTCGGTCTCCTTCTGCAGAACCTTATCCCTGAAGCGCTGAGCCAACAGGATCGCAACACCTGCAGTTTTCAATGCAGCAGAAGAGAAAAACTGTATCAGAAAACTACAAGACTTGAGGCGGTGTCAGTCCCTCTGCAGCAGATGTGTCTCCAGTAGGAGACAAATATCAGCCTGCAAATGTTCTAATAAGGGGAAAGGGCTGCCTTGCGCTTCACCGTGTTGTTTAATCCCCTAACATTTAACGAGAGGACCTTCATGTCAGTGGCAGGCATCACTCAACCGGTGCAAAAAAAATGCCCCTCAAATATTGCTAGCTGCGCGTGGGGTTAATGGGACATGCCCCGCACCTCGGAGTCAGATGCGAACAGTGCTCTGGGCCCTCCCAAAGAAGCTCTGTGAACTTGGAACCAACTGACCCTGCCCTAACAAAACCCCCAAGAAACCCACCCCCCACAAAACATGTCCAAAATGTCCTTCATCCTCAGATGATCGGAAAGGTAATAGTATGGGGTAATCCATGATATTCTGATCCGCTCTCCCTCCCGCCGCCGACCGCTACTATGAAAAAAAAGAAAGCTAGGCCAGCAATATTAAGTAATGCCCATAAATTAGTCAGTCTGAGGAGGGTTATTGTCCGAGGCAGCCGCCTCAACCGTGGCTCTCTGGCCCTCTGTTTCTTAACCCGCCGTCGTCGTCCGTATCAGTCACCTGACTTGTAGCCTCTTGATCCTCCTCTGGCAGCTCAATGCCCAACAGTCGTCAGGCCTCAGAAACAGAACGTAGCTGGTTCAGTTTGTTCTCTAATTTAAAGACCAAGCGGAATGGGTGGCCCCAACTATAAGAAATTTTCTGCTTCTGTAGATGGGCCGTCACGGGCCGAAAGAGCCTGCGCTTTTGTAGAGTGAGCGCTGAGAGATCTTGAAAAAAGACCGGTGATTGCCCCTGAAACGACACTGGATGTGCCTGCCTGGCCCTCTGTAGGATCTCCTCCTTCGTGCGGAAGTCTTTTATACAGACCAAGATGTCAGGGGGGGCGCTGTAGCTGCGCGCACAGCTCCGACTCGATGAGCTCTGTCCAGACGCAATTCTGATTCCAGCGGATGCCCTAAGATATGGTTGAAAAGCTCCCTTGCACAGCGAAATAGGTGTCTTTTTTCCTCATTGAGCCGCACATTTCGAATCCTTATGTTATGCCGCCGTGAGCGGTTCTCAAGATCCTCCAGATGCGTCTGGAGATCCACCTGCTGATCATGGAGCCGGACGACTTCTTGTTGCAAAGCTGCAAGTTCAGTGTCTGTGTTATCGCTCTTGGTTTCGAGCTCCGCAACCCTCTCTCCAATGCCGTCCACATCTTTGCGTACCTCCCGAAGGTCACTCGTGAATTCCTTTTTCAGTGTGTGAATATCATCTCTCAGGGACGTGAACAAGGATTCCAAAAAAGCCTTAGTGATGGGCTCCGAGTCCGACGCTTGCTCCGACGATGCCTGTTTCGTAGCCGATCCCATGGCGTCCTGCTTCTGGCTCTCCGGGACCTTGGCAAAGAGATCTTTCACAGTTTTGTCTCTGCGACTTCTGGCAGTGGACATCGCCCACCCCCGCGACCACCGCTCTCCTCAAACTAGGCCTCTGTCCACCGTATAGCCAGGCAGCAGGCCCGCCACCCTTGTCTCCCGCCGGACTGCGAAGCTCCTGTCCTGGCCGTATCCTTCCGCCACTGAGGTACAAATCCGTGCAGCTCATCGTGCTCCTGCCACCTCAAGGTCGCCAGTACTCCCCGCCCCCCCCCCGTATAGTCTGTCTGCGGCACTGCCCGGAAGGTTACAACCGACTCGTTGAACATCCTCGGGGCCACTCTGCTCACATGGCGTCACTAGGGCCACGGCAGCGCCTTCACACGGTGATCCCCCACTGCCAGTCACTGATCCACCACACCCACACGTGGCACACCTGCTACTCCATTTTCCGGGTCCCGAATATGCCCACTCCTCCAATGGGGCCCACCACAGTCCTTCGCCACACACTTTCTTCCAATCTCAGGGCCCCTTGTCTCAGACCCAGCACGGGATCCAGGGGGTACCCAATTTAGTCCGCAGTGCACCAGGACAGTTTTCACCTCCCGCCGGGGCCACACCAGCCAAGTCCGTACCTGTGCAGACTCGAGCCGCCACCCCAAGTCCAGCTCCCAGCGGGGGCCCACCTTCAGCCGATCGCGGCCTGGCGCTCTCTACCTGTGGCGTGACACGCCTTCACCACACTCCACCGCGGTTGATGTCGCCCAGCAGACCGGCGCTGCCACTCCTCCTAAACACAGGTCTCCCGATCTCCGCTTCCTCCAGGCCGCTCCACACGTGACCCTAGCTGTGTCGATACCAGCCGAGGACACCCTTGTCCCGCAGCCGGTCACCACCTCACCCCGCTGCCAGGGTGCCGCTGCCGCTCCCGTCTGGCCCCGAGCCGTCTCCGCAGGGCCGTCCCAGCCACACTCGACGTCAGCTCCAGCCCAAGTCCGCCCAAGTCTACTCACAGGATGCGCACAGCTTCCCCCGGTCGGCCACAATCTCCGGATAGCTAAAACCGGCTCGGGTCACCAGTAATTTCCGTGGGTGCCACCGCTTGCCCAGATATCTCCACTCATGGCCGAGAACCCAGGCCGCACCGCCTTCTAGGACCTCCGCACCCAGGCCGCCGATCGGGCTCCCCCGGCTCTTGTGCACAGGCCGTAACTCAGCGGCCACCTCCGTTGCCAACGGAGGCCCAGGGGCCCCACCGAACAAGGCGCCTCCTCTGCCGCCGTCACTGGATGCTATTGCGGCCCTGTGGCTGGTGCTATTCGGGCCGTTGGCGGGAGCAACGGAGCTTTCCGTCTTCTCACGCCGCCATCTTGGCTACGCCCCCCGGGTAGATTTTTTAGAAATAATTAAGGAGCACATGCTTATTTCAGAAAACCTGATCAGTGTAGCAAGAGATACAGCTGGCCACATCAGACACATATCCTGGCATTTTAATAAAACGTTCATCCTGGCTTAGTCCTTCTTCTTGGTTCCCTCATGCACAATAGAAGTTGATGAAGTTGCCTTTTAATAGAACATCTCTTTTTGGTACTCAAGCAGATGAGGAAATGGAAGTGTAGGCTATAAAGTCTGTTGGCATGGAGGAGAGGAAGTATTTTTCACATGCAGTTTAAATCTTATAATAAAGGCAAATAACCCTGGAACATCCTATTTCATTAACAATGGATCCAGGAAGAAGAAAGATCAGTAGCAGTCCTTTCAGAAGTAAAAGTATTTCCTTGAAAGAGGCAATGACCAGCAGCCTTCTGCCACTGCAGGGAAGCGTTCAGCAAATTGCAGTCTCCATGATCCCCCATCCCCATACCTCCACACCAATTAGCATCCTGGTGGGAGAGAGTTTTCCCAGCTATCTCCTTTCTGAAATTATGAAAAACAAGTGGTTGGTAGATTCTGTGCAGACTGTGTTCAAAGTCAGTTTTTCTTGCTCCCCAACTCCCCCCTCATATCTCACTGAGGGGGTTGAAACCTGCTATTCAGGATTGGCTGATTCAGGAGGTCCTAACACTTTCAGAGAAAGAAGGGATAAAGTGAGTGCCAAGACATCAGCGAAGATGACGACGACAGAAGCGGCGCTCCACCGAACCCCTGAGGACCATGGGTCAAAACCTCGACATATATTGGAGACCAAATGGGTAATGGATTTGTAGGAACAAAACACCTGTATATGAAGGGAAGAAAAACAATATAAAAAGCAATTACACTCGAAAGAGATAGGAGAGAAATATATAAAATGAATAAATGCTAGCACATTACGAAAATACAGTGAGACAACACTCAGTGAATAGCATAGACAAAAAAACAGCTACACAGCGCATAGCAAAAATAATAATCTTGCAGGTTTTGAAGTATCCATAACATCAGCTCTATGATGACGAAGGAATGCCTTTAAGTCTGCTGGATCCTCAAAAGTTGTAGTCTTTTCCTTCTGTAGTAGGGGGATCTCTGTGTATAGTCATAATCTAGTGAATAGTCTCGCCCATGTGCGTGGACCCCGACAATCAAAAATAATCTCTTAAGTTGTCAAAAAATGCAGAACTGCAAAGACACTTAAGAGAGAATTTAAAGACAAATAATGCAGCCTATATCCACAGGCTACACTGTCCAGTACTTCAACTAGATATTCCACCAACAAAACCACACACACATCACAGCCTGCCCAGTTTCTTCTATAGAGAAACTTGCCTCTACCAGTAAAAGCCTCTGGAATGATAGAGAGGAAGGAATGGACAGACAAGCCCCATAGGCTGCCATTATGTGGCTTAAATAGGATACTGTGCCTTTAAGAGAACTTTCCAGAACTTCTCCCAGTATCCCAGAATGCACAGCAGGTCCCTCTTACTTTCAGTTCTTTTTTCCGGCTTCTGCTAACAGGACCCTGGTGCATTGAGCTCTCCCTTTTTCAAGGGTTTATTGGATTGTTGTGCACTTTTGGTTAAAAGTGTTTTCAGTTGCTGTACTTGGTGTTTCCCTTCACTCCTGTGTATTTGTTCAGGCTTTTTAGGGCTCTAAAATGCCTGCTCTTTTCGACAAGTGCCCAGCATGTGGAAGGAAGAAGTCCAAGACTGATCCACACAACGTCTGCATAATCTGTCTCCCTGAAGCACATGTCCCTGAAGAATGTGACATCTGCCAGAACCTTTCAGGAAGAACCCTGAGAGAAAGGTTGAAGATTAGGCTTCAAGGCCTAGAGGAGAGACGACTGCAGGCTGCAGGTGGGGCTTGAAAGGCTGGAAGGCTCCCTCTGCCTCTGCTGAGGCCTCTGGGGGGCTCCCCAGAGGCAGGAAGCCCAGCAAACGGTCCCGGTCTCCGTCGGCGTCGATTGCATCGACGAGGACGCCGAGATGGATGACGACGGTGTGTTCCCCATCTCCCCGGGACTCCGGGTCGAGACGGCGTGAAGGATCGACGTCGAAGGGCCTGGGTAGGCCGCCGTCGAGACCACCATCGACGGCTTCGTCAGCGTCGAGCTATCGGCGTCGAAGAAGGAGCGACAGGCGTCGGCGCTCGCCGTCGAGGCGACACCGCCGGTTGCCGTCGAGAAGACGGCCAGCGTGGAGGGGATCCTCGACGTCGAGGACCTCAAGAAAGCGGTCGGCGTCAAGGAAAAGTCGACGCTCATCGTCGAGGACTGAACGTTCGACGTCGCGGAGGCGCCGTTCGGCGTCGAGGAAGAAGCGTTCGACGTCACGGAGGCGGCGTTCGACGCCGGAGTCGCGGAGGCGACGTTCGAAGCCGGAAAGGCGACGCTCAGCGTCGAGAAGAAAGAGATCGGCGTCTCAGAGTTTTTCCAACTCTCCTAAGCGGCACAGAAGGAGTTCTGGTGCCAGAAGTCACGCTGGGTCTGGTGGAGGGCGCCGGAGACGGCAATCACCTACTGGAGGGGCTGGTTCGCAGTCCCCTCCCCCAAAGAAGTCACCGGGCTCGGTGTACTCGGTGGTTTATACACCTCCTCGGCCGAAGTCGACCCCGCCTCCTGTACCTAAGGAGGATCCTCCCATCAACCCTCCGCTTCCACCACTTCCTCCCTCAGGACAACCACCACCACTGCTTCCGCCTCATGGGCCCGCTCCTTGGTCGAGATACCTCCTGTTCCTCCGCCAAGGTCGGTGTCACTGCCTCCACTTCCGTCACTGCCTAAGGGGACGCCTAAACCAAAACCCCAGGATAGGTCACAGAAGACGCCTCCACGGAAACCTGCAGGGCGTCCACGAACTGGGAGATCGCGTTCTCGTTCCAGGAGGTGGGAACGATCGCGCAACAGGTCATCCACGCGGTCGAGACGACGCCACAGGAGGCGCAGGTCTCGTTCCCATACGAGGTCCTCAGGGACCAGGGACCACTCTCCGACTTTGTCGGAGTCACCGGAGACAAGGGTGTCACCGGTTGACGATCTGGTGTCCTTTCACGATGTCCTGTTAAGAGGTGCAGCAAAGTTGGGCATCTCGTTGACGGTGCCCACGCCCAAGAAATCTTCAAAACGCTGCACCAGAAACATCTGTCTCGCCCATTATTGCCACTGGTACCGGGCCTGGAGGATCCGGCCATGGACCTTTTTCTCACCCCGGAGGTGACTAAGGCGGCTCCTCGAGACTACAGAAAAAATACCGGGCTCCCAATTCTGATCCGGCTTTTCTAAGGGTGGAACCCCCTCTAGACTCTGATAGTGACGGCGGCTCGTAAACAGCATGCCACCACTCCGTCATCCACAGTCCCACCAGATAAAGAATCTAGATGGCTGGATTCGACTGGGAGGAAGGTTTGTGGGACGTCGGCGACTTCCATGAAGGCTGCGAGTGCCACAGCCTTGTTGGGGCGCTATGACCGTGCCCTCTGGGAATCCCTCCAGCAGTTTGTGGAACACCTGCCTCGTGACAAGAGAGAAGATTTCCAGGAGGTGTTAAATGAGGGGATGTTGGTGGCGAATCAGGTCATCAGTGCTGCAGCCGATTCTTCCCTCCTGGCGGCGCATGGCTTCTATCATGGGATTAACCAGCGACGACACGCCTGGCTCCGCCTCACGTCTCTGAAACCTGACGCACAACAAAGGGTTGCCATTCTACCATTCTCTGGTGAGACCCTGTTTGGAAAACATGCGGATGACGAAATGGCCCGCATGAAGGCGGAGGCCGAAACACTCACGGCTGTGGGTCTGGAAAAGCCCAAGGAGACAAAGAAATCGTACCGCTCGTTCCAGAGACGGTTCGCTGGACAGGGCAGAGGGCGTGGCCAAGCTTCGGGACAGCAGCAGCAACAGCAGCAGCAGTTCCGAAGGCCGTTCCAGAAGCGCCAGAAAGGCAGAGGCGGCCAACAGTCGGCACCAGCGACCAACGGCCCGGCCGGGTCTAGGCCCTGAGCGCTTACTTCCCCTGCATCCGTTACCCACTCCGGTGGGGGGAAGCGCTTAATTTTTTCTGACAGAGTGGAGAAAAATTACTCAGGACAAGTGGGTGCTGAAAATTGTTTGCAATGGATACAGTCTTCGGTTCACCAGCCCGCCTCCAGCAATTCCACCGGTCAGCTCGCAGTTTCAGCTGCGCGAGCTCCAGGCGGAAGCCGATATCCTGTTAAGGAAAAGGTCGATAGAAGACGTACCGCTGTGTCAAAGAGGAAGAGGTCTGTACTCCCGGTTCTTCCTGGTTCGCAAGAAGGACAAGAACAAGTTCAGGCCCATTCTGGACTTGCGACAGGCAAACAAGTGGATTCGCAGAGAGAAGTTTTGCATGCTGTCGTTGCATCAGATTTATCCTCAGTTGCAACAGGGAGACTGGCTATGTGCTATAGACCTACAGGATGCGTACTTCCATGTGCCCATTGCACACAAACACAGGAAGTTCCTGCGATTCCAAGTCGGCGCCAATCATTATCAATACACAGTACTCCCATTCGGACTGAAGTCTGCGCCGAGAACATTCTCGGAGTGCATGGCGTTGGTAGCAGCACACCTGAGGAAGAACAAGGTGTTCGTATTCCTGTACCTGGACGATTGGTTGATCAAGGCCTCTTCCTTCTCGGAAGCTCGAGCACACTTCCAGAAGACGTGCGTTCTCTTGAACAAGCTGGGGTTGCACATCAACATGTCCAAGTCTGTCCCGACTCCGGTCCAATGCATACAGTACTTGGGAGCCTCCATCAATACGCTGTCAGCAAGCGTGTCTCCTTCGGAGGAGCGACGATTATCACTCCTTCGGAAGGCTCAGGCTCTTTTGACAACTCCATCTACAACAGTGAGGACGGTGTCCTCTCTTATGGGATCGATGGCCTCTTGCATCTTCCTAACGCCACACGCACGACTGCACATAAGACCGTTGCAAGAGTGCTTGAAGGACCAGTGGGATCAGAGGAAAGGATCTTGGGACGACAAGATACGACTGTCTCTGCATGCTCTTCAGTCTCTGAAGTGGTGGTGTTCAGCGGAGAATCTCCTCAGAGGGGTTCTCTTCCACAAGGACATTCCCACTCAGACTGTCGTGACGGATGCTTCTCTCCACAGTTGGGGGCGCACTCCGGAGACTTACAGATTCAAGGAACGTGGTCCCCGATGGAGGCCACGTATCACATCAATTTCCTGGAACTCAGAGCTGTTCACTTGGCACTGAAGGCCTTTCATCCGTCCTTTCAGACCAACTCTCTGCTTGTACAGACGGACAATACGACCACAATGTATTACCCCAACAAGCAGGAGGGTTCGAGATCGCGCACTCTGTCGCTGGAGGCACAGGCGATCTGGCACTGGCTTCTGGCCAGAGGACTGACAATAACGGCTACCCATCTGCCAGGTGTGTAGAATGTTCAGGCGGACGCACTGAGCAGACTGATTCAGGAAAACCACGAATGACGAAGTACTAGGAGAAGTCTTCGCAAGGTGGGGGACTCCAGAATTAGATCTGCTTGCCACCGCCGAAAACAGCAAATGCCGAGACTTCGCCTCCAGGTACTACCAGCAGGGGACGCTAGGGAATGCGCTATGGATCAACTGGTCGAACAGCTTTCTGTACGCTTTTCCACCCATTCCCCTGATTTCGGCGGTACTCATCAAGCTGGCCCGGTCCAGGGCGCGGATGATACTCATTGCCCCGGAATGGCCCAGACAGTGGTGGTTCACAGACCTGCTTCACCGGTCTCTCCTTCCTCACATACGGCTGCCGTGCAGGCCGGACCTTCTCACAAAGTTCGGGGGGCAGATGTTGCACCCCAACCTCTAGTCTTTGAGTTTGGCGGCATGGCTCCTGAGATAGTGCAATATGGCCATTTGAATCTGCCCGAAGATTGCATGGACATACTGAAGGAGTCAAAGAGACCTTCCACTCGGACTTCCTATGCTTACAAGTGGAAAAGGTTCGGTATCTGGTGTAAGTCCAAGAACTATGACCCGACGACGTGCAAGGAAGATGTCATACTTCCTTACCTTCTGCATTTTGCGCAGTCAGGACTTAATGTTCATTCCATTAAGGTTCATCTCGCTGCATTGACTGCCTACAGGAAATGCCCTTCACAGACTTCCTTCTTCCAGATCCCTGTGATCAAAGATTTTCTGGAAGGCTTGAAGAAAGTATTCCCTCCTGTCAGGCTCCCTTCGCCTTCATGGGAATTGAATGTGGTGCTGTCCAGGTTGATGAAGGAGCCTTTTGAACCTATTCATAAGGCTTCGTTGCAGCACCTATCCTGGAAGGCGGCGTTCCTCGTGGCCATTACATCGGCCCACAGGGTGAGTGAAATTCAGGCGTTGTGTTGCCAAGAACCTTATACTGTATTTCATGGAGGGAGAACTGACTGTTGCTACACTTGCCACGGAGTACCGCTGCTGCTTGCGGCCAGAGGAGGAAAAGGAGGACTTCAGCCCACGACTCGCCGCACCCGCTGCTCGGGTGCCGCTTCGCTCCTTCAAACTTAGGGAAGGTGCTGGATTACTGGGGTAACGGAGGCGTTAAGAAGGACTGCAAGACAAACTGCAGAGACTCCGTTTACCAGGAGCCCCTGCTTCAACTTTCTCACCAGGTGTGCGTTTCCTGGACAGCCCCGCCCCCTGCACCGAGCGTGTCATTAAAGCCTGCAGAGCCCCTAAATCAGTGGGAGAACTGACTGTTGCTACACTTGCCACAGAGTACCGCTTCTGCTTGCCGCCAGAGGAGGAAAAGGAGGACTTCTGCCCACGACTCAACGCACCCGCTTCGCGGGTGCCGCTTTGCGGGTGCCGCTTCGCTCCTCCAAACTCCGGGAAGGCGCTGGATTACTGAACACAGAGAGCAGTGTTCAATGTCTCTTTTGTCCTGGGGTAACGGAGGCGTTAAGAAGGACTGCAAGAGAAACTGCAGAGACTCAGTTTACCAGGAGCCCCTGCTACAACTTTCTCACCAGGTGTGCGTTGCCTGGACAGCCCCGCCCCCTGCACCGAGCGTGTCATTAAAGCCTGCAGAGCCCCTAAATCAGTGGGAGAACTGACTGTTGCTACACTTGCCACGGAGTACCGCTGCTGCTTGCCGCCAGAGGAGGAAAAGGAGGACTTCTGCCCACGACTCACCGCACCCGCTTCACGGGTGCCGCTTCGCTCCTCCAAACTCCGGGAAGGCGCTGGATTACTGAACACAGAGAGCAGTGTTCAATGTCTCTTTTGTCCTGGGGTAACGGAGGCGTTAAGAAGGACTGCAAGAGAAACTGCAGAGACTCAGTTTACCAGGAGCCCCTGCTACAACTTTCTCACCAGGTGTGCGTTGCCTGGACAGCCCCGCCCCCTGCACCGAGCGTGTCATTAAAGCCTGCAGAGCCCCTAAATCAGTGGGAGAACTGACTGTTGCTACACTTGCCACGGAGTACCGCTGCTGCTTGCCGCCAGAGGAGGAAAAGGAGGACTTCTGCCCACGACTCACCGCACCCGCTTCACGGGTGCCGCTTCGCTCCTCCAAACTCCGGGAAGGCGCTGGATTACTGAACACAGAGAGCAGTGTTCAATGTCTCTTTTGTCCTGGGGTAACGGAGGCGTTAAGAAGGACTGCAAGAGAAACTGCAGAGACTCAGTTTACCAGGAGCCCCTGCTACAACTTTCTCACCAGGTGTGCGTTGCCTGGACAGCCCCGCCCCCTGCACCGAGCGTGTCATTAAAGCCTGCAGAGCCCCTAAATCAGTGGGAGAACTGACTTTTGCTACACTTGCCACGGAGTACCGCTGCTGCTTGCCGCCAAAGGAGGAAAAGGAGGACTTCAGCCCACGACTCGCCGCACCCGCTTCGCTCCTCCAAACTCCGGGAAGGCGCTGAATTACTGAACACAGAGAGCAGTGTTCGATGTCTCTTTTGTCCTGGGGTAACGGAGGCGTTTCGAAGCACTGCGAGAGAAACTGCAGGGACCCCGTTTACCAGGAGCCCCTGCTTCACCTTTCTCACCAGGTGTGCGTTGCCTGGACATCCCCGCCCCCTGCACCGAGCGTGTCTATATAACAGTTCCGGGTTACCGCTGCGCGGGAGCGTCGCCGGGCTAAGCCCGGGCAAAGGGCGGGCCGTCCACGGCCGTCAAAGACTGACACAGGCCGGGCTGGGCCACCCCCCTAATATTCTTGATGGGACATTGACTGACTGTTCAACCTGGGTACGAACTAAGTAAGGTGACATTATACTGTTATTGTGACAAAGTTTTATACTTTAATATTGTTTAATATCCAACGTTAATCACCTTACTTAAGGGCTGTATAACAGGCACTTAGCGTTAGATCACAATGAGCCCCGGAAAAAAAATTCGGCGGGAGGATCTGTCCAAGGGACCTTGGACTTATTCATAAGCAGGGCCACGAGTGCCTTAGAACGGGAAATAGCCCTCACGGAAAGCCACTTATCCATTGAGCTCTTGTATAACAAGCGCTCGTCCCTAGGCCTCACACAGCACACTATCACTCCCCCGAGCACACTTATAGAAACGGACTCCTTGGGAGATGTCGGTATTCCGCCACAACTACTAGACCATAGTATTCCCATCAACATCAGTAGGGTGTCTGTTAGTGATGATTCGTATGTTGAAAGCCCTATGCCTACTAATACCGATACACACCCCAAGTCAACCACTATGCCTAGTACTCAAAATTCACTGGGCCCCACACAAACAAATAAAAGGAAGCGAGGGGGAAACAGGCAAAAGGGCAGGTGCGCCAAGTCTTCAAAAAAGGCACCTACAGCTATAAGCCCTCTTAAAGGTCCAGCCACTAACTTACCCCAGCCAAAATGCCCTGCCCCCCCCCCCCCCCCCCCCCCCCCCACTGATGTTCATTCAAAGCTACTCGAAAACATTGAACATCTAATTAGATCTCTTATATTACCCCTACTGGAGCGGGTCAAAAAAATGAATGAACAGCTGGGGAGCATGGAGGAGGAAATCAAACTAAACACAAAAACCCTACATGAATTGGCAGCTACTAAAGTAAAACCCACTTCGAAAATGCCAATTTCTGATGGGCAATACATTAATCAGGGAGCAGGCAATGGCATTACTCCACAGATTCAGCTAGTCACCCCCCCAAACCAATCACTACGCACACGAAAGATGGAGAAGGGAGGGAAGGAGGACAAAAAAAGCAGATTAATTGGGCCCCAGACAATAAACTTGGGAAACCCGCTAGATCCCCAGATAGGGACAAGCAGGGTATCTTTCGTAGAATAGACTTACCACCTGAATTAGCTGCCTACGTTATAGTCCTTACTGGAGTCTCAAAATTACCAGATGGAAGGAAAGAAGGGCACCGTGAACTTAAAAACAAGGTTGTCCATTGGCTCACACATAAAAGGCCTTTACCGCCCAACATAAATGGGGAGATTTTACATGTCAGGAGATTGGGCTGGGTGGGCTAGAGGCCAAAAGATGTACAAGGGGATGTGGTTGTTGTAAATTTCAGGGACCTTAGGGCTATCGCGTACTTAAAAGATTGGTACTTGGAGAGCGGAAGGGGAGGAATATCTACCAAGGACCTAACATACTTCTACCCCCAATATCAGATGACTTACACACACGTCCCAAGGCCTCATCCCGAAAGGGGGGTACATGTCCCAGGATTTGACATTTTGACATCAAACCGTTTTGCTTCACTGTCCGGACTAGAAGGGGTGGATTGGTGCACAAACAGGATAGCTGGTAAACAACAAGTGCTCGGAGGATCTGACTTATCAAAAATGATCAAGGGAATTCATGACTGGGCCAATAAAACCCCTAGGAATGACAGAACAGGGGGAAACGGGAACGGAACTGATGCCCAATACAGTATGACACAAGTAGACACTGGGAGGGTTTTAGGTACAGATAATAATTCTAGAATAGAATATAGAACAAATTATTCTGCATCCACTAAGACAAAAGCCATTTCCAGGAATGCCCACATAGGGAGGTATCCACAAACTAATGAGTCCTTTAGTAATAATGAATCTGCCCAACTATTGGTGTCCTGGACTAAAGAACAAAATGGTATCCCCGGAGTGGTTGACCTTTATTGACAAGTATACCGTAATAATACTCCAGGAGACCTGGCAGATGACACCCCAGTTTAGGCAGGGCTATTTGGATTTCTTTATACCTGCAACACAAAACAAAAGAGGCAGGCCTATGGGCGGCCTGACCACTTGGATAAAGCAGGATGGAAGGCGTAAAATTAAACAAATAAAATCAAATTGCAGTGATATCCTTATTGTAAAACTAGAATCTCCTGATTCTAGAGATTTAATTGTTTTTAATGTCTACGCCCGGGGCAAACCAGGAGGCAAACCGTCCGAGACAGTCACTCAGCTGGGCCTACACCTGGACACATTCAATGGCAAGGCAAACCTATTGGTAGCCGGTGATTTTAACTGTTCGTTTGAGCCCCTGGATCAATTTATCGAACTAACCAAGGCAGAAGATCATAGTTGGCAGATCCCTAAATTAACTATCCCCCCCCAATAAAAAAGTGGACACAGGCTGCTCTTCAGCTTAAAGCCCTAAGTCTCGAACAGGGCCTCAGAGCAGTAAATGGCAGGTCAAATGCAGATAAAGAGGGAAGACCTACTTTGACAATGGACTGAGTACCAGTCTGATAGACTATATCCTAGTTAATTTAGAATTTTGGTCATCTATACGTGACATAACTATTATAAAAAGAATAGAGAGTGATCATAACCCTCTCAGTTTAGAGCTAGTACTATCTAAAGCCAAGGTAGATGTAGCTTGTCCGGTTAATAAAGATATTTTTCCCACAAATGACACTAGAAGATTAAAATGGGCTGAGTGTCTTCTTAAACAGGAATATATCACCGAAATGGACAAGCTAGTAGCAAGTGCATCTGCAGATCTTGAGGGATGTACATCCGATGATGATTTCATGTCCAAGGTTGTTCCAATTCACATCACACTTTTTACAAATCTTAGTAAATATTTTATTAAAGAAGTAACTGGACCACGACGTCAGGATAGAAATAGGTCAGAATCTTGGTATGGAAAAAGCTGCAGGGTTGCATATAAGACACTAGCTGCAGCGATTAGGTCGAAAAGTAGAGATTCTATACAAGAGGCTAGACGAAATTACAAAATGACCCAGCAGAAAGCTAAAAAATCCTGTGATGAAAAATACTGGGAAGAACTTTTTGAAGCGAGTAAAATGAGAAACATGGCAAGTTTTTGGGACCTAGTAAAATGAGACAAAGGGTGTCACAGGGCCCACCCGCAAAATCATGTTGCTCCTGAAGTGTGGGTATCGCACTTCAGGACTCAGTTTGCACACACTGACTGGGAAAAAGGGGCTAGTAGCGATATCTCCCCCAACTGTGTAATTGTCACCCCACTGCAATTTAGCCTGAAAGAAGTTGAATATGCTCTAACTACTATCCCCAAAGGAAGAGCCCCGGGGCCGGACATGATACCCGCGGACCTCTTCCTGCATGGTAGAGAGGTTTGGGCACCGTATATTCAGCTACTAGCCAATGCCATTGCTAAAGGCTCCCCAATTCCAGATATCTGGAACGGAGCCGAAATAATCCTCATTTTTAAAAAGGGAGACCGTGCAGACCCTCCAAACTATAGGCCAATTAGCCTGATAGCCTGAATTCAGAAGGTGGTGGCCAGGCTTGTGCTTTTTAGGATTCAGAGTTGGATAGAAGATGCGGAGGTCATGTCACCATTGCAAGCCGGTTTTCGCCCATTCACGAGCACTGTGGACCAGGTCTTCAGATTTGCCACTATCTACTGGAAATGGGTAGTTTTAGGGGGAGGCACACTCTATGCAGCCTTTGTCGATTTGAAATCGGCTTTCAACTTAGTGCCACGCACCAGGCTGTGGAGAGTTCTCCAGGAGCAAGGCATGCCACCGGAACTTCTTGCCCTCTTAGTAAAATTTCATGAAAAAAACAATGCACTGGTCAGATGGGGGGAGTTAGGCCCTGACAAATTCCCTACTGAGAGAGGAGTAAGACAAGGGTGTGTCTTGGCACCGACATTGTTCACACTCTAGATCAACAGGGTTATTGAATACTTCAAAGACTCATCTACTGATGCCCCTAAATTAAATGGAGTCCCAATACCCCTACTGATGTTTGCCGACGACACCCTTTTAATTTCCAAAACACAGCAAGTGCTCCAGAGAGCAATAGGGTGTTTCAATGCCTTTTGTACAGATTATGGCTTAACCATTAATGTTTCAAAAACAAAATTTATGGTTATGCATAGACACAAGACCGTGAAAGGAAGGGTGTTAATGAACGGAGAGCTTCCTGAACAGACCCAGTGTTTTAGCTATCTTGGAATTACTTTGGGGTCTAGATTGGAATGGAAACCACACTTGAATTATTTAACTACCAAACATGCACAGTTGGCAGGAGTGCCCCTAAGAGAATTCCTATCCTCGCCCACACAACCAATAGCCCCGGCCCTAAAAATATATGACACTAAAATAAGGGCCTCTGTGCTATATGGGGCAGAATTATGGGGGGTGTTTAACATCTCGGCCCTGACAAAAGCTCAGAATAAGTTCATGAGGGGCCTGGCAAGGCTTCCCCAATTCCACACCGTTGATACCTCTTTACTTAGACCTGGGCTGTCAGAGAATTCAGGATGTTGCACGTTTCAGATCGATCGCATATTGGCGGAGGATCTGGGTTACCCCTGAACTTTCTCACTATGCTCAAGCCCTATTAGAAACCAGAGACTTGGACAAATGGAATAGAATACCCTGGTTCAGAGAAGTCAGGCTGACTTATAAAACAATGGGACTGGGGGATTCTTGGGACAATCCATCACAAAATCCATTCCCATCACGCAAAACCCTAAAAGAGCTTTACTGGGCCATGGTAATTCAAAGAGACTTCCAAAAATGTACTGCCCCATCAATAACAAGGGATTTTTTGGAGCACAAACATACACCGGTCTATGAACTATACTGGGATGTTATCACTATCCCAGAAGACAGGAAATTGTTCCATCAGTACAGGGTGGGAACCCTCCCAATTAATACATTTACTAGCAAATGGACAACTAACAACAATGATGTCCTGTGCCCCTTCTGCACTACACAATTGGAAAGTATAGCTCACGTCCTCTTTATATGCCCTGAGTATAAATTTCCACGCTCCAAATGGTTGAGGCCAATATGCATTCAGAAAGGCATCAAAAGAGGTACCGAAGCGCTTAGGATATTAAGAACAGATGGTTCTGAAAGCCTGGTAATCGCTGTGGCCAAATTTTTAAAATAGATGTGGGTAATTCGCAGGAACAAACTTAAATTACTGAACACTCCATCAGTTTAATCCGGTTTTAAATTCTGATTGTAAATAATTGGAAATGTACTGAAATAGTGTGTTTTTAATTATGGTTTTATAATATTTATTCTTTTAATTAAAAGTGCATGGAACAATCAATGGACTGAATCAACGAAGTAGTGTAAATGAGAAAATCACTTAGATCTTGTAAAACCGACAGATGAAATAATCATCCCCTGTCGCACTATGGATTTGACGCTCTTATTTTTATTTTAATTTTATTCTTGTTATGTTTTTTTTATATATATATATATATATGTTGTCTTTTATGACTTGTAGTCGAAATCAAGACTTATTTGAATTGAATTGTATTTCATGCTGCTAAGGTTGTTAAGCGTACTCACCCTAAATTTCTTCCCAAGGTTATTTCTGATTTTCATGTCAACCAGACCATAACTTTGCCTACGTTTTTTCAGAATCCTTCATCTCCGGCGGAAAGGTCTCTACATTCCCTGGATGTTAGAAGGGTGCTGAAATTTTATATGGATAAACCCAAAGATATTTGTAGGTTGGACCAATTGTTTATCAATTATGGATCGGTCAGGACGGGTCTTGCTACCTCTAAGCAGTCCATCTCTAGGTGGATTGTGTCCTGCATACAGTTGTGTTACCATAAAGCTAATAAGACCTTAGGGGTAAACCTAAGGCTCGTTCCACCAGGGGCAAAGCTGCCACGACAGCTTTGCTCCGTAGCGTTCCAATTGCAGAAATCTGCAAGGCGGCCACTTGGAGGTCGGTCCATACCTTTGCTAAGCATTACTGTCTGGACACTGATGCCAGGGCAGACGCTCAGGTTGGGCAGGCTTCGCTGCGAAATCTGTTCGCACAGTAGTGGTGTTAATTTTCTTCACTCCACCGCCGCTTTGGTGTGGGGATGGGCTTGCCATTCTATTCACTAGAATATGACTATACACAGAGATCCCGTACTACAGAAGGAGTAGTTTCTGTCCTGTAACTCCAGTTCTCTAGTAGGGGTATCTCTGTTATAGTCATAAGCGCCCGCCCGCCTCCCCGTTGGAGAGAGATATTCATGTAAGGAATGCTACAGGTCTGGCGTGTTAAGCCTTCAAAAAGAACTGAAAGTAAGAGGGAACTGCTGTGCATTCTGGGATACTGGGAGAAGTTCTGGAAAGTTCTCTTAAAGGCACGGTATCCTATTTAAGCCACATAATGGCAGCCTATGGGGCGTGTCTGTCCATGCCTTCCTCTCTATCATTCCAGAGGCTTTTACTGGTAGAAGCACGTTTCTCTATGGAAGAAACTGGGCAGGCTGTGATGTGTGTGTGGTTTTGTTGGTGGAATATCTAGTTGAAGTACTGGACAGTGTAGCCTGTGGATATAGGCTGCATTATTTGTCTTTAAATTCTCTCTAAAGTGTCTTTGCAGTTCTGCATTTTTTGACAACTTAAGAGATTATTTTTGATTGCCGGCGTCCACGCACATGGGCGGGATTATTCACTAGATTATGACTATAACAGAGATACCCATACTACAGAACTGGAGTTACAGGACAGAAACTACTCCTTATAGGTGAACTTAAAAAGACAAGGATGGAGAAGTCCAAATTTGGCATTAATAGAACGTCAGCCTTAATTTTAGCCACATCCTGAAAGAAAAATAGACGAGGACCTTCCAAAAAAATTTGTTTTTGGGACTTGACAGCTGACAGGAATTGTAGGAGGTCAGTGTGTTGCAGGAATAGCATGATGACACCAGGATCAAGCCTATGAGCCCTTTCAATGTTGAGAGGAGGAGTAGTAGGTAAGTCCAAAAGCTTAAGCAAAAAACACTGAAAAAAGACAGTTGTGTTGGAACCCTCGATATTTTCTGAGAGACTATAAATTCGGAGATTGTTCCAGCGGTTTCGATTTTCTAAGTCCTCAGCCTGTGTTTTGTAATATAGATATTTCAGACTCTAGAGATGAAATACGAGAGCATGAAATGTGAAGAGAATCTGTTCTTTGTTCCACAACAAGCACTCTCGATTCCAATGAAGACCATTTGTCATTCAGATGTTGTTGAGTTTTATTAGTTTCTTCCATGGAAGGTTTCAAAGCACAAATTCCCTCAAGGATTAAATCCATGGAGGTTGAGGAAGAATTCACTGGAGAAGGAGGGTCTTTTTTCAGTCGCCCGGTGGAAATCACAGGTAATTTGCCTGAGAGTTGTGCTTTTGGGATGGTGCCTGACGAATGATCAGTTTTCTGAGGAGAAATGTCCTCCATTTCGTTGTAGTTGGAGTCTGAGTATGCAGTAACTTTGGAGGAAGTAATGAGTTTCCTGTCGTGGGCACCTGGCCTACCCATACAAGTGAGGTACCCTTTTTATAGGGAGACTTAGGGTAACACAGAATTTTATAGCAACTGTTATTACCTATTGACTTTCAATGCATTTCTTCCTTCCAAATGAAAGACAATGTGTCAAAAAGAAGTCACTTTGAAAAATGTCCTATAATTCTCATGCTACAATGGGTACTCACAATTCCGGAAATGTGCAAATATCTACTGTTTCTAAACTATATTTTGTTCTAATTTCAGAAATACATAGGTGTCGTTCATACCGATTTTTCCATGTATATATTTTCATAATAAAAAACCATTGCAAGATGCTGCTCAGTTATTGGCTCTGGGTTAGTCGAGTACTTGGTGAACCTACAAGTCCTAAATAGCCCCACAACCAGAGAGGTCTAGCGGATGTAACAGTATATTTCTTTCAAACAGCTGTCATAATTAGAAGAAGTTACAGGTGAAAACGTTGGCTGTTTTTTCCAACTAATTTTCAATTTTTCCTATATTCAACTGTTAGTTTCTATAAAAAAACCTTGAAGAATATACACAAATGACCCCTTGCTAAATTCTGAATTTCGTCTACTTTTGTAAAAAATCTATAGCTTTCCAGGATCCATTATTGCTTTCATATCCATTTCTCCATTTAGCTGGAAGAAGGTTGAAAGCACAAAAAATAGCAAAAATAGGCTATGTCTTAGTAAAATGCCAAAACTGTGTAAAAAATTTTGGTTTTCTGACAAATGTCTATCAGTTCCTAAAAGCTGGGAAAATTGTGACTTTATCCCCACAAACCCTTTGTTGATAAAAAAAACTAAACACTTTTACTTGCAGCACTTTTGTCCCATTTAAAAAATAAATATTTCGCTGTTTTTTGGCTAAATTCTGGGTCACCTCCTGGGGAATCCACAAACCCTGGGTACCTTTAGAATCCCCATGATGTTGGAAGAAAAGGACACAAATTTGGTGCAGTCAAAAAGTGGTCAAAAAGTTACAAGGCCTAAGCACGAACTACTCCAAATAGCTAAAAAAAAAAAAGGCTTAGCACAGGAGAGGAAAAGGCCTAGCAGCTAGGGGGTTAAAAGGAGAGGTTAGTCCAATAATAACTCTTGTATTATTGTTGGCAAAGTACCACAGGTGTATCTGTTTCATCCTTTGTTTTGTTTATTGTACTTGTTATTTATAAGCACAGCTGTAGAGGTGAATAATAGAATAATAATAAAAAAGGACTAGAAGTTAGTGTAGGTAAAGCCAGTGATTCAAAGCTTTTCTAAATCTGAGCAAACTTTATTGATTCCAAAGGTCTTTGTTCTAGAGCATGGGTACTCGAAAACATTTGCCATGGGGCCACAAAGTATGGTCTGTGGTGTGACCGAGGGCCGCACTGATGCCGACATGGTGGTGGTAGGGGGCCTGGGTGAGTCAGGGATTGTGTAAGAAGATCTAAAAAATGTTAAATAAACGGGCAAGCATTCATTTGCAGTTTAATAAATGCTTGCTTGTTTATTTAACTTTTTTCTGGATGTTAGTGCTCAACAAATAAATAGCAGTTCATTTTGCTGTTCGCCATGGGGGCCGCATGTAAAGGTCAAGAGGGTCGCAAGTGGCCCTGGGCCATACTTGGAGTATCTCTGTTCTAGAGCAAAACTCCCAGGTGGGAGATTGCTTTTTCATGTAACCGGCCTTTGGGACTGATGTACTAAGATTCCTACTGCAAAAAGTGGTGGCAAATTGCACATCACCTTTATGTGAAAGGAACCTTGATTTTGCAAACTGACCTATGTAGTTTTAGGTTTGTAAAATAACCATTAACAGTGGTTCGCATAACGACCCACCTGATTAACTTCAATTTATTTGACAGATCTCCCTGTGATTAGTTAAAGCACAGAGATGGTGGCCATCATGGAACATCAGACCACCATCTCTGTGTATGCATTCCTAAACACAAAACCTTTTCTTTAAGCAGCCAGAGTTCCCTAATGTAACCAGGACTCTCTCTTTTTTTAAAAAAAACGTGTTCCATTTTGAAAGCCTTCAGGAAGAAAATAGGCAGTTGTGCCTGGGACCACTGCTTTTTCCTCCTGAAGCTTTCGCCCACGTACACAGAGGGACAGGCATCCCCTTTGCAAATCAGTTATCACCCAACTTGGGAGTCATTAACTGATCAGTGGTTTGCTGCTGGAATTAGGGTCATAAATCATTGCTACAGGGCTGACTGGTTTGCAGTTTGGAAGATGTGCTCTCAACATGCCTCTTCCAAATTGCAATTCAGTAATCATTTTTAAACCCGTTTTATGATTCAGGATATCTTTACCGAATTGCAAAATTAATTTTATACATTAGTAAAAGAGGTATCGAGTTTGCGAGCCCTGTTTTTCACCAACTAGAAGGGCTTATGACCACAAACACCTCTTTGTACATTTTGCCGTAGGTATGTAGATAGTCCGATTAGAAGTAGTCCAGCATGGTTTATTTTGAAAACAGTTTCACCTTCAAATTTTCCAAGCTTTAATGAAACGTCAACATGTCATAGTATATATAAATAAAAGCAGTTGTTAAAATTATGGGGGCCAGATGTAGTTTCCCTTTCTCACCAACATCAACACAGACCCCATGGTTGAGGCAGGCGTTAGTTCTTGGCACCTTGAATGGTAATTTTGATTTTTACTGGGCCCTCTGATAAAAAGTGTCACAGTATACCTTCAAAACCCAGCAGACATTGAACAAAGACCCGTTCTATAATGCCTGTTGGTGGGTAATGTTAATGAAACGGCTGGGTAAAGCATGCTGTTTTTTTCTATTCACCGCTGTAGCAAAGTAGGATCTCCTTTCATGGTTACCCACACTTTTTGCTGGCGTCAGTATGGTTTTCTTGGCTAGGCTTACTGGGATCCTGCCAATCAGGACCCCAGTCACTGTACTTACTCCCTAAGTTTGAGTACGGTAAGTACTTCTGTGCCTCCATAATTGGCTACTGGTGTACCCTGGTAAGTACCTAGTATATGGTACTAAGGTACTCCGGGCATAGGTACCTCAGTGGTCTCCCAGGGGCTGCAGCATGCATTATGCTACCCCTGAGAGACCATTCAGACTGTGACTATAGCCCTGCCATTGAAGCCTGTGTGAGTTGGTGCTTGCACCTCTCCTGACAGATATAAGTTTCCTTATATCTGAGGTCACTGTACTTAAAACCTATGTCACCCCATGGCAGGCCTTTCAATCCTGAAGACGGGGTGCCTGGTTTTAAGTGTGATGAAGCCCCTGCAGGAGCAGGACACCCCTACAACCCGTAGTCGATTCTCCTGGCATTGTAAGTGCACCAGCCATTTGTATACATATAATGGCCGTTAAGTAAAACAAAGTTTTCCTTTTGGGAGATAAAAATAATTACCAATTCAAACACTCACTTCATTCAGTCACTAACTCTCACTCAATTATATATTGTCAACTAGTTTGGGAAAAGCTCCACAATGAAAACAAAAACAATTATACAAAATATACAATTTTATTTGCCTTAACACCTTAGCTGCTTTGGAACGTCCAGCTCCAGTGCTGAACGTTCCATTGCGCAGGTGCAGCTGGAACGGCCGACGGCAGCACTCCCGAGGTAGTGGTGCCGTCGGCCGTTGGTATAGGCGCAGCACTTAAGAGGCTATAAAACATAGATCGATCTACAATTTCATTAAAACCTTACACAATACATGTTAAAACCACCTATAATGGCCATCTATCATTACACAATGGCTATTTATGGGCTGTGCCGAACCTGGGCATGTTTGTTATCAACTTGTTGAAATTGTACCCCAACACTGTTACCGTGGTTGAGGGTATGATTCCATACATTGGGGGTGGTTCCTCCGGGAAGCCCCCAGTACTCCCGGTAACAGCCTTTCAGAGTCTGCCAACAAGCTTGTGCTGCTGCCGACCCCAGCCACAAACCTGCCTTCCTGCTGCTGAGCCGAGCTCGAGCAGGGGAAGGTAGAACAACAGGTTTCTTGTCACAGGGAGTGTGACGACGTCCCAGACAGGACTTAGTGTATTGGGCTAGGGTGGGGTGCTTGCCAGCGCCAGCAGACTGCTTTGAAGCACACATTTGGTTCCCTCCTTCCATACTCCAATTTGAACCAGTTCAGGGAGTCCTTGGCTCCCTCTCTGGAACACAAATGGACAAAGAACAAAGGAGTATCCTCCTCTCTGTACAGCCCCTCCTCTGGGAGGGACCTCTGAGTCGTTCCAACCCTTTTCCTAGGGTATTTAAGGGCTTACCTGTGGGTGGATCCTCTGATTCGTCGTGGGGCAAGGCACTAGCCCGAAACCATGTCACTGTTCGACCGTCTGGACACTTGAACTTCGCTGGACTTTGCCTGGAACCGACACTGCATCAAGGAGGCGTCCTGCTGCTCCTGGTCTTGCTGCTCTGCAATTCATATTTGTTGTATGTGCTTCTTCCAGGATCTTTAACAGACCTGTAGGCATCAAGGCCACCTGAAGTAGAAGTGAAGGAGTCACTCCCCTGCATCTCCAGGCACTGCAACAAAGCTAACCGGTCTGCTGCTTCTGACGTCTCACAGACTCCGAAAGCTTCAGCAACCCAGATTGTTATTCTGCAACTCCTTCGAGGCATGGCTTGTCCTCTCTGCAATTTTGAAGCCAGTATCCCTCGTCGGAATCGCTGGGATCAAACCCACATGCACCACATCAACTTGCCGTTGCCAAGTCTTGTTGGCTCTGCACTCCAGAGATCTTCAGGCTTCAAGAAGATTCAGCATCTCTTCCTGGCAATTACAGCGCCTTTAATGCATCCTTAGCACCGTGGGCCTTTCATCTTGGTAAGCTGCTCAAGGTCCTCTTGTGACTCCTGTGCCTTCGGCCTGTGGGTCCTCTTCAGGATCTTCTCCTGCTTCAGTAGGCTTCCGTGCTTCCTCAGGGCCTTCTCCAACTCTACTACTGGTAGTGAGTCCCTTGAACTTTGCTGGTCCCAACGTTGCTCCTTCTTTGCTTTTCCCGCCTGTTGCAACTTCCAAGGCTTGTTTGTACTACCGCTGGACACCAACCCCCTGGCTCTTGACATCCGACATGGGACAGCTTTTGTACGGCTCCTGGTATTCCTCAGTGTCGCCTGGTCCTCACAGCTGCAGTGACACCGTCACAGTCAACTCTCCTGAACTATCCGTCATTAGTGGGCATTGCTGTTCCATGCCAACCGGTCACCTCAGAGTGGCATAGACTCTGTCCCCTCTGCTTACAGGTTCTTCATTTAAAGAATGCACCCTTGGATTTCACCGGACTTTTGCAACAGACTTCTCCAGCAGCATCTTTCCTGAATTCATCCATTGTGGCGTACAGCGGTTTTCTACGTCCTTTTGCATCTAGGCACCCGGCTTCCCTGGTGTAGGCATCATGACTCCAGGGATATCCACGGGTGGAGAGACTCTCCAACCTTCTGCCTTCCACTGAGTTTCTTCAGGGTCCACTGGGAAGGGTCCTTCTTCATATCTGCAACTGCAACTTCCTGTTGGGCACGTGGCTGTGTTTCCACTCTGCGCTCAGCCTCCGTCGGGTTCCTGGGTCCTTATCTTGGGTGGTTTCTTGTGTCCTCAGCTCCTCTGAATCTCTTGGTCCAAGTCCCGGTTCCTGTCGCAGTTCGCATTCGACTTTATTTGTATATGGTTTGGTCTTCCCCTGGAGACCACTGTTTTTTGTGCTTACTTGCCTATTGCAATTGAAGAATTTTTGTGTATTTGTGCTTATATCTCTGGGTAGGGGATATACCAATGTGTTCGTGAGTGTTGTGTAATAAATACACATATTTTTATAACTACACTGTGTGCTTCCTTTTCGTTTAATCTACACTACATGATTAAGACTGGTAAAACAAGCTGCTTAACACTCCTTCAAGATAAGCCTGAAGGCTGCTCCCCACAGCTACCACTTTAAGAGCTTTCAAACGATATCAAAGACCACTAAAATCACCTTAAGAATTGCCTGGACTAGTGGAAGATGCTACACTTAAATACGTGTGCACCATATACTAAGCCTGCCTTCTACAACTGGATTGCCCCTTTAATGCACTTGTTCTTTGACTGTCTTCATCTTCTCACCATACCTCTGCTCATCACCTTCCGTTTTGATTGGAAATCTGCAGTTGAGACCCTGGATCAGGGTGTATTTGCTTCAATGACCTCAATGCGTTCCCACAAGTGCCTCGTACCAAAGTACAAGGTAGATTGCTAAACTAATGAGTCTTTATGAATTAGTACCTTCAGTTGTAAATATTGTAATGTAAAAATGAGCAATATTAAATAAATAAAGTTCTACTTGATATACCCAAGCAGCATATCATTAATGTACAGTGCTCGGTTGCTTCCCATCTATGTTTGTGTTGTATAAATAGTAATCCTGACGTATGTAACGAGTAGGCCTCTGCATTGATTGAATTGATAGTATTCAAAAAAAGAAAATGTTTTCTTTCATTTTTGGTACCTTTTACAAACCGTATTACAATTTGTAGATAATGGAGTGTCATCACTGCCAAACAGAACCGCGCCCAACTCGGATTTCTGTACTAAAGCATCATGTCCAGGTAAATTACGAACATTGTTTTTAATTATTAATTCTTATGGCATTTAAATGTTTGTAATAATTTTTGTTTTTTCATCTTCAAAATATAACAGGCTTGGGAAGTTTGGGGATTAGTAGAAATCCACCTAATTGGTCCACTGCCAATCACTTCAAGTGGTAATAAATACATCTTCACGGCGACCGATTTTTTTTCAAAATGGGTGGATGCTTTCCCACATCAAACAGACAGCGCTCAAGAAGTTGCTGGTAGCCTAATGAAGATATTCTTTTATCGTGGCTGCCCAGGAAAATTACTTTCAGATCGAGGACAAGAGTTTGTTGATGAGGTATGACCTTTATTTATAGAGGAATAGTACTTAAAATCTGAATCAAAATATCAATTTACATAAAGTTTTGCTTCTAGATTAACAGTGAGTTGTGCAAGCGGTTACAACTAAAAGAGTGGGCTATAGCTGCATACCAACCGCAGACGGTTGGTTTGGAGGAAAGGGAAGACACCACCCTAAAAAGGTATGCATTGTAAAGTTTTCTTTACGAAAAGGTATGCCTTAAAATTATCATTTTCTCTTGCTTTTAATTTAAGGGAAATATAGCATGTATGTTTTTTGTCCATTACCTCATACTTATTATATTACACCAAATGCTGCAGCTCGCTCATAAACAATATTTTGCATTGTACGATCCTCATAAAGTCATAAATGCTAGAATACTTGCACCTATGCTCAGTGTTCTAGAACACTTTTTAGATATGCATACACAGCTGTGTAATTACGGTTGACACCGCATTCCATAGGGAATCCAGATTTTGTAATCTTTTAATACGTAGCCTTCCCTTAAGAAAATTGTACTTACCATGGGAAAAAGGCATTCAAAATCCAAGCTAACAGCATGCCAAGTTTGCTGAATATTGATCAAATGTTTCAAACGGTAAAAATGGGGACTCAAAAACGGTGACTTTTTAATTTAACATGGGTTTCACAATAGCAGATTTTGGTCAGGCAAATACCTGAAAATGTGGACCGAAATGTAGCAATTTTTTTTATGGTTTAATGAATATTCATGGGGTTATTGGTGTGAGGTAAAAGGTGAATGCACAAGTTATGTCTATTTCATTTTTGTTTTCAGAAGAACATAAAATCCACCACGAACAACAAATGGTAAAAAATGCACTGTGTACACGTACATAGGAAGTGGTGATACTGCAATATGGGTATATGAGCGGGTCTTGAGCTTGCTCACACATTCCTACCTCTTCCTTGCCTTTCACCCATACTGCGGAGCTCTGTAAATTATAAAAGCCATTTACCGCCTCCCCTTCCTGTCAAAGCATTATCGGACCCTCCTCCTGTTCTTGCCTGCAGGACATCTATAAATTATGTAGCCTACTGTCTGTGCCCAATAAACATATGTATATAGTCCTCTCCTCTTTGACCTACCCTTATCACACAACACCTCAAGAAGCTACACTGGCTCTGCACAACAAAGGACCAAAACCCATCTACAAACGTACGACCTTCCACCAACCAACCAGACACCTGCGACCCCCCTCCCTGGATCCGCCAAAGCAACAGCAGTGGATGCTCCTCTCACACCTGGCGGCCAAGGCCTGGAACGACCTTTCACCACACTTGAGGACCACCTCATCACTTCAGGATTTCAGGAAGGGGTTCAAGACCTGGCTTTTAGACTTAACAGATTGCCACAAAGCATCAGGAAAACTCCTGAGCCTCGAGACCCTTACGGGTGATTTAATGCGCTCTACAAATACTAATTGATTGAGTCCGGTAGGAACTAGCCGAGGAGAAACTCCTGATGTCCCTTGCACTAGCATAAGCTGGTCATGATGTGGGCATACAACATTTGACTGGAGTAGTCGCCAATATTTGAAAGAATTAGAGAGGACATTGAACAGCTTTGATCTTAAACACTGTCCACTTTGACCACTGCAGTCCATAAACCCATGATGATCAAGGATGTAGCTGTGCACTTGCACAGTTAATTAGGTATGTCTTTTAGGGACAGCATCTGCCTAATTTCTGCCTGCCTTTTGGTCTAGGGCTAAAGAGCTTGTTTGGAGCTTAACAGGTCGGTTGCAAGTTTGTCAGGTCTTCAAAGGCCGTCCCTCCAGCTCCTCTGGTCCCCCAGACCTGGAGCGCACAGTAACCCTTATCACTATCATGCCTTGCAATGCTCTCACCCGCTATTGCTTGTTAATGTGGTCCAATAGTAAAATGGGCCTTGGGGCACTAATAGCAACGTTTGGTGCCCAGTATCATTTGCTTGCCCACTTGAAACTAGTCTCATAGGAGTTGCTGCTTTGTCCCCCAGACCCTCAACCCCAAGCCCCCAAAAGGGGGAGAATTTCTCTACTTTTCCCTCAATCACATCTTGGCCAAGCACCGGAGGGAGATGCATTTTTGTCACCCCAGTCTTGCCCCAGGCCCAAAGGTGTGTTTAGTATGTTATTTATTTGATGGAGACTTCTAGCTGCAGATTCCTTACCTTTAAATTTCCCAGGCGTCAGGCTGGATCTGGAAACTTTTGCTGAGCAATACCCCTTGCGCGCAACGTCAGGTAGCTCCATTTGGTTGCGCGTGATGGTCTTGGTAACGTCAGTTATGATGTTGCGTGCCTATATAGGCACCACTCAGGAGCGCAGACATTAGTTCTTTTCTTTCTGCGCCAGTTAGGCACTGATCCAGGACGAGCTACCCCTCTGCCGCATTTTACCACACTTTTTTATTGACTTTTGTCGATGTTTTTGAATTCGATATCATGTGCCAGGGATGTCTTAGAGAAAGACAGGTTTCAAACCATGCAGGACTTGTTCCTGCATGATGTCGGTCACCAATCCCAACCGCGTATGTCTGTGGTGTCTTGAATGCGACCACGATTCAAAGTCGTTTTCCAACTGTCGGGCGAAGGCTCCGAAGACCTTGGGGAAGCGAACAATGAGGTTGATTGCGGCCGGGCAGTCGACACAGTCAAGCGAGACACCGATGAGGTCACGGTCCCATTCGAAGAAGTGGAGGTCGCGGGACTGCTCACAGAGCCCTAAGTTCTCTTCCTCCCTGTGGGGTGTGGGATTCGGCGGGCCGGAATAACAGGCGGGGAGGCCAGATATAGTGCGCTATGTTTAGCGAGTTTTATTGTAGATACAGGTAGGTGTGGCTTATAAGTCTCTGAATAAAAGGGGATCGATGGAGTTCTCCTGGGGAAGTCCGAGGTAGAGAAGACGTCCGGTCGGTGAGGGAAGGGAAGGGCTCCGGCTGCTGGGCTGATGTTCTCCGGATGGTGTAAGGCTTCCGTCTCTGTAATGCCGTTGGGTCTTTGACTTCTGTTGGTGAGCCTCGGAGGTTTGGGGCGAGAGAAAAGATAGAGGACCGTTAGTCTTTCACTCCTCTCTGTCTGTACAACTATCACCGACACCAGGGGGTGGGGATACAGAAAGTGGATAGTGAGGGACGGGTAAGACGGGGAGGTGAAAGAGGCCGACAAATAGAAGGGGAGACCAAGGATCGACAGGGTGCTCGAGGTGTAGGAAGGTGGGGGTCTCTCTATAGATATATATACAGTGCTCTCGTGCTCAAGTAGGTGCAGCGCTAGATTATTTACACTTAATTACAACTATCTACAAACGGCACACGGAGATGGATGACGGTTACTCACGTGGCCCGCCGCAACTCCCTGGTGAGTTGCGGCCGCTCTCCAGCAACCTCCTGAGGACTCCACCAGTCCTCAGACCACACGTCGCCGTCGGCGTCCTTCTCCACTTCTTCCGGTTGGATCTCCGACTCCTCGTCTCTCTCTCTCAGCTCCGGTTCCTTCCTTGCTGCCTCCTGCCACAAGTCCGCGGGTTGGAACGCCCTTCGTTGTGGTTCGCTGGTTTTTATATCTTCCGGGATGTAGTCGGGGGCGGGACTTCCGGGTTCATGTAGAACTGCATCCGGGTGTCCGTCTTCCGGTTTCTGATTTCGGTAACCCTGCAGTGGGAGAGATAGAGAAGAAGTCCTATGGAGAGGGAACAAGGCATCATCTATGTTAGACGGACCCCTCCCCGCGCGAGGATGCCGCTTCGCTACGGCAGGTACGGTGGCCTTTCCACATCCCCTTTCCCTAGCTGTCTTTCTTGTGGGGGTGGGAGAACAGGGAAAGCGAGAGAGGTAATCCGCATTTCCCTGTTCTGCCCCTTTCCTATGTTCAGTTGTGAACCTATAGGGCTGAAGGGAAAGGAACCACCTAAGGACACGGTCGTTGTGGCCTCGGTTGCGGGCCATCCACGCCAGAGGGGCATGGTCCGTGTAGAGCACGAATTCACTCCCCTCTAGGTAATAACGGAGACTGTCCACTGCCCACTTTATAGCTAGCGCCTCCTTCTCTACACAGGCATAGTTCATTTCTCTGGGGTAGAGCTTCCTGCTTATATACAGAATGGGACTTTCATTCCCACTTGGGTCTCTCTGGGACAGGACGGCCCCCAACCCCTGATCGGAGGCATCTGTTTGGAGGATGAATGGTTGGCTATAGTCAGGGCTTACAAGGACTGGTCTGGATAGGAGGGCCTGTTTTAAAGCTTCGAAGGCCTGCAGTAAGGGCACTGAGGGATGTCTTAGGGCCTCTTCTGTTTTGGTACTTTTCTTCAGCAGATCTGTCAGGGGAACAGCTGTTTGGGAAAAGTTCGGTATGAACCGTCTGTAATACCCCAGAAGCCCCAGAAAGGCCCTGAGTTCTGTTTTGGTCTGAGGGAAGGGTATGGAACGGATGGCCTCTATCTTGTTGTCTTGGGGTCGGATGAGACCTTCCCCTAGAAGATAGCCCAGGTACTTGACACTTTGTGCGGCCAAGGTTGTTTTGGCCGGGTTTATAGTAAACCCACTGTTGCCCAGAGCGGCCACCACCGCCCGGAGGTGCCCCAAATGTTGGTCCCAGGTATTGCTGTGGATCACTATATCATCCAAATAAGCCCCAGCATAGTGGGAGTGGGGCTGTAGGACCCTGTTCATGGCCCTCTGAAAAGTGGCGGGGGCGCCGTGTAAGCCGAAAGGCATTACTCTGAACTGAAACAAGCCCTCAGGGGTAGAGAAGGTAGTCTTCCGTTTGTCGTCATCCTTCAGGGGTATCTGCCAGTACCCCTTGCATAAGTCGAGCGTGCTAATGTATTTTGCGGCTCCTATTCTTTCCACCATCTCATCAACCCGTGGAAGGGGGTAGGAATCAAATCGTGAGACTTTGTTTACTGCTCGGAAGTCTATACAGAACCGCACCGAGCCGTCGGGTTTGGGGACCAGTACTATTGGTGAGTTCCAGCTGCTAACCGACGGCTCGATAATGCCCATCTGTAACATCTGTTCTGTTTCCTTCTTTATTATGTTTCGGCGTGCTTCCGGGACCCGATAGGGCCGTTGTCTCACAGTTACCCCCGGATCAGTTTGGATGGCGTGTTCCACTAGTGTTGTACGTCCTGGCAGGGAGGAGAAGACATTCTGTACCGGGGACAACATGATTTTTAGTTCTTCTGTTAATGACGGGGGTAGATCCGGGTCTATGCAACCCTCAAAGGACATGGGGTTACGCACTGGTTCACCAGATAGGATAGGTCGGGGCCCCTCCCATTTCTTTAAGAGATTGATGTGGTAGATCTGCCGGACTCCTCGGGTAGGTTCGGTCTCTACTTCGTAGGTGATGGGGGTTACCTGACGAAGGACGGTGAATGGACCCTGCCATTGCCCTAGGAGCTTGTGGTCAGAGGAGGGTAGTAGTAACAACACCAGATCGCCAACAGCCAAGACCCTCTTCTTGGCTCCCTTATCGTACTGTTGTTTTTGGGAGGTTTGGGCCTTTTCCATGTGTTGCCGTACAATGTCCCGGACTTGGGTGAGATGAGTCTTTAGATTGTCCACATACTCGGGAAGGGGCCGGGTACGATCAGGTTCTGCCTCCCAAGCCTCGCGGGCCATATCCAGGAGGGTTCTGGGAGGTCTTCCATACAACAGTTCATATGGGGAATATCCGGTGCTACTTTGGGTTTTGCACCGGATAGCGAACAGTGCTAGGGGCAACATCTCTTCCCACCGCTTGCTTTCCAAATCCAATAGCTTTTTCAGAGTGGCTTTTAGGGTGGCGTTGTAGCGTTCCACTAACCCATCCGTCTGGGGGTGGTACGCTGAGGTTCTCAGCTGCTTGATACCTAGCTGGGAGCATACCTGACGCATCAAGGCGGACACGAATGGGGTTCCTTGGTCCGTTAAAATTTCTCGTGGAAATCCTACCCGTGAAAAGATAGATACCAGGGCTTTCGCTATGTTCTGGGTGGTGGGATGTTTCAGGGCGACAGCTTCCGGGAAGCGCGTGGCATAGTCCACCACCACCAATGCATATCTACACCCGCTCCTGGAGGGCAACATGGGCCCGATAAGGTCCATTCCTACCCGGTTAAAGGGTATGTCTATGAGAGGGAGGGTCCGGAGGGGTGCCTTTGGGGGTCTGTAGCGGCTATTCCTTTGACAGATGGCACACTCCTTGCAATATTGTTTGATTTGGCTATACACTCCCGGCCAGTAGAATTTTTCGAGTATTGCCTGTCCTGTCTTCTCTTCCCCGAAGTGGCCGCCCAGGAGATGACTATGCGCAAGGAACAACACCTTGTCCCGGAATGGAACCGGAATAACTAACTGTGGAGGTTTCTGGGGGTCCGCTTTTCGATACAACAAGCCCCTAGACCGGAAGAAGTAGGGACCTAGATGTAGCGGGTCCTCGTTGTCAAGGGCCTGTCCCCAGGCATTTTGCAGGATGGGATCTTCTTGCTGTGCAGCTCTAAATTCACGGTCCGTTTCCCAGGGATGCTGTGCCTCTTGGACTGGATATGCTTCTGTGTACCTCCTTCTTTCCTTTTTCTTTTGGTTTTTCATTTTGGTCTGCTTCTCGGGAGAGGGACTCAAGGTGTGGTTTTGGGAAAAGGGGGCTTCCTTCCACCACTTTTCCAGGGAGTCGGTAGTGTCTCTTAGGAGAAGGGGGAGACCACTATAATCACTACCCAGAATGGCTTGTTCTGGCAAGTTAGGGATCAGTCCTACATTCAGGGTTCTTCCGTGGTCAGTACTGGTTTGTACCGTGACTCGTGCTGTGGGATAGCTTTTGGTGTCTCCATGTACGCACTTGATGGCTACTGACCCTGTGACAGGGCCAACGGGTTTCGGAATGTCCTGAGGTCGTACCACGCTGTGTCTACATCCAGTGTCGGCCAGCGCCATAAGGGGGTGGTTGTTGATTTTCACAGGACACCTAAACGGTGGGGGTGAGGCTCCCGCGGTGAGACACACATAATTCCGAGTCACCCCGATTTCCATAGGCTCCTCCTTCTGGGGGCAGTGACGGGCAATGTGTCCAAAACCACCGCAGTGGTAACATTGGGGTCCAGGTGGGTTTGGTCGAGGCATCATCGGATAGGGCACGAAAGGAGCAGGTTCTGCTTTTCGGGGAACGGGTGGCCGAGGGGGCCGGATGTGGCTTCCATGTGGGCCCCTTTGGAGGTGTTCTTCCTTGTTCTTCTGAACTTCTTGGGCTTTGCTGTAGGCACTGGCTATCTCGACTGCCCGTTCGAGCGTCAGGTGAGCATGCTGCCGCACCCATTTTTGGGTGCTCGGATGAAGGGAGGCGAGGAATTGTTCCAGGTTTATTTTAGCGACTATCTCCTCTTTAGTGGACGTAGTAGTTTTCAACCACCGGGATGTCAGGTCCTGAATGCGATAAGAGAGTGCCCGAGGAGTTTCTTGGGGCCCCTCTCGTACTTGTCGTAGGCGGATCCTATAGGATTCCTCGTCTATCCCCAGACGCTCGAGGATGCACTTTTTAATGTCGGCATACGGCGTCTGCCCCTGTATATTGGCCTGTTGATAGGCTGATTGTAACTCCCCGGTCAGCAACGGACCCAAGTAATGACCCCAGCGATCTTCAGGCCAGTTGGCCGCTTGAGCCAGTCTTTCGAAATTCGTGAAAAAGAAGTCGGGGTCTTCCCCCGCGACATACTTTTGGAGGACGACCGACGGTAAGGGAGCCAGAGGCCTCTGCTGTCCCATTGCCTCCGTGAGCTTCCCTAGAGCCTGGTCCTGGGCAGTTCCTTGCCCTTTCAGGACGTCGTGGAGTTGGCCCCGGTCGTCCTCAGCGGTCTTCAGGAATCGTTCCATCATTTGTCCGAGCTGCTCCTGGCTTTCGGCCAGCTTCTTGACTGCGGCCTCCATGCCTCCGGGAAATCCCACTTCTGACACCACTTGTGGGGTGTGGGATTCGGCGGGCCGGAATAACAGGCGGGGAGGCCAGATATAGTGCGCTATGTTTAGCGAGTTTTATTGTAGATACAGGTAGGTGTGGCTTATAAGTCTCTGAATAAAAGGGGATCGATGGAGTTCTCCTGGGGAAGTCCGAGGTAGAGAAGACGTCCGGTCGGTGAGGGAAGGGAAGGGCTCCGGCTGCTGGGCTGATGTTTTCCGGATAGTGTAAGGCTTCCGTCTCTGTAATGCCGTTGGGTCTTTGACTTCTGTTGGTGAGCCTCGGAGGTTTGGGGCGAGAGAAAAGATAGAGGACCGTTAGTCTTTCACTCCTCTCTGTCTGTACAACTATCACCGACACCAGGGGGTGGGGATACAGAAAGTGGATAGTGAGGGACGGGTAAGACGGGGAGGTGAAAGAGGCCGACAAATAGAAGGGGAGACCAAGGATCGACAGGGTGCTCGAGGTGTAGGAAGGTGGGGGTCTCTCTATAGATATATATACAGTGCTCTCGTGCTCAAGTAGGTGCAGCGCTAGATTATTTACACTTAATTACATCTACAAACGGCACACGGAGATGGATGACGGTTACTCACGTGGCCCGCCGCAACTCCCTGGTGAGTTGCGGCCGCTCTCCAGCAACCTCCTGAGGACTCCACCAGTCCTCAGACCACACGTCGCCGTCGGCGTCCTTCTCCACTTCTTCCGGTTGGATCTCCGACTCCTCGTCTCTCTCTCTCAGCTCCGGTTCCTTCCTTGCTGCCTCCTGCCACAAGTCCGCGGGTTAGAACGCCCTTCGTTGTGGTTCGCTGGTTTTTATATCTTCCGGGATGTAGTCGGGGGCGGGACTTCCGGGTTCATGTAGAACTGCATCCGGGTGTCCGTCTTCCGGTTTCTGATTTCGGTAACCCTGCAGTGGGAGAGATAGAGAAGAAGTCCTATGGAGAGGGAACAAGGCATCATCTATGTTAGACGGACCCCTCCCCGCGCGAGGATGCCGCTTCGCTACGGCAGGTACGGTGGCCTTTCCACACTCCCATTCTGGACACTCGGGGAAGAGGTTAAAGAAAACCGATTTAGCGCCCTGCACCCTTTCCAGGAGCCGGAGTGACATAAAGAGTTTTACGAGCCCATACGCCACGTATTTGACCAGAAAGACCCATTGGTGAGCCCTGGGCCCTGCGGGGTCAGATGAGACCCCATCGGGTTTGAAGACGTCAGCTCTGTTCACTGTGTTGGTGGGGCCTCAGGGATCCGATCCCAGATTTGGGTAGACGCCGGTCGTGCCAACGCAACCTTCCTCGGCGTCGGTTCTGAAGTCAGTGCCTACGACGTCGGCGGTGCCCGTCAGTGGCGCAAGCCCCATCCTCATCCCTGGCGACACGAAGCCGAAACGGCATCGAGAGACGCCGATTCTGATATCTGCAGAACCCAGGGGTTCTATGTTGTCGCCAGAGCACTTTTTGGACGTGCTGAGCTCAGGAGAGGAATGGGAGAGATCTGGAGACCCTCTTGAGAACCAGGATTTCTCTGAGGAAACAATAGACTCGTATGGGTAGCTTGGAGAAGCCAGTGGTCTGAATACTTCCCCAGACACTGGCATGCTCTTTCCGCTTACAATGGCTATGGAGGAGGGGGCGTCCTTTGCCATGGTGGTTAAGAGTATCGTAATAACAAAAAGAGAGAGAGGGTCAAGGGCACTCTCGGTCCCCCTGGTTAGTATTGATAAACAACTAAAGAGTGTCGTAGAGAACGTATTTTAAGTGCGCACAGAACACAGAGAAAAAGAAAAAGGTTACCCAGCATGAGCCACAATGGACATCAGAGGGGATTTTTTAGGAAGCCCTCACTCACCACCCTGGGTGGTGACATGCTTCATCATCAGGCCCACCAGGAGAAGCTGAATGCCTCCCTGGTGTGCTACAACGCCAGGTTACTGCGGAGCTGCTTTTTTGTGGCAAGAGTGTCAAAAAGAAATGTGATTTAAAAATGTCAGTGACTGTACCATGTAAAAATGTTATTCAATGGTCAGTATGGCATGGATAAATGTGGGAAAACTACCAGTTTATGACTTGGTTGTTTCCACTTAAAGTGGGGTCAACATGTTTCTGCCCTTATGTGTAAAGTTTACTGGGCTTTCGTCAGGACCATCAGTTGGTGTACCTCGGTGGTGTGGGCACGCTAAGGCCCACCCTTACCAGAGGACGTGAAAGTTAAAAACAGGTGTAGAAAAATGAGTGCAAAAACAAACCATAAGTGATGGGGGTACCTTCAAGTTAGAGGTATCAGTATAGTCTGAAAGGCAAAAGGACATACAGACACATAAGACAAACAACACATTGTTAGTGCAATTTATTACACTGGTTTTCTGCAGAGAGAGAACTCTGTGTGGAAGTGCTAGAAATAGGGAAACAGGTGATTGTTGTGCCATAAATGCTATTTTAGTGCTGGAGAACGCTGTACTCAAGGTAGTTCAGCGTGTGGACATGCACTATGTCAATGAGAAATGGCCGTTGGACAGATCGGCTCGAAATACATCACTCGTGTTTTAGCGATCAAGGCGTCCAACTAGGGGGCAAATGGTGATGTAAAGGAACTACCTTGAGTGCAAGGAATCAACCCCGAGAAGTACTCCTAGAAGACACTGTGAGGGAAACCAATGAGATACCGCTCACATGTGTGACCACTTACAGTTGCCTATCTGACGCCATGAAAAATCCATTAATAAACACTGGAAGATAGTGACAAGTAATAAGAGGACCTGGGAGAAACAACTGTTCTCTTTCAAGAAAGGAAGGTGAGTGTGGGCTTCCTAAAAAATCCCCTCTGATGTCCATTGTGGCTCATGCTGGGTAACCTTTTTCTTTTTCTCTGTGTTCTGTGCGCACTGAAAATACGTTCTCTACGACACTCTTTAGTTGTTTATCAAAACAAATGGTGGTTAAGAGGGCAGCTGATGTCCTAGGACTGGAGCTGCACTCAGTGCAGGTTAGGACTAATCTCCTTGCCCTTTAATGAGGCACTTACGGCCATCCTTCTAGGAACATAGTCCTACCCTAGCAAGGGGCCTCCTGTGAACAGGATGATTGCACGGCGCCATCGCCCAGCTCCTGGTGACCCAAAGTTCCTCAGCCAACACCGTACCCCAGAAAGTTTGGTGGTGCAGGTCTCAACGTCCAACGGCGCATTTCCTTCCGCCCCTCTGGATAGGGATTCCAAGAGACACAACTAATTTGGGAAGAAGATGTTTCCTTCCTCCAGTCTGGCATTGTGGTCGGTGATTACCATATGCTTATTTGGCCGTTTCTCCCACTTTCTTTGTGAGATGGTTGCATAGGTGCTGCCACAAGTCCCGGAGGAGACCCGGGCTGTGGTCTCCAAAGCTGTCAAGGATGGGAGGGATGCAGCAAAATTCACCATAGGTTGTAGAATAGATGTGACCGATTCAACGACGTTGGCCTTGAGACGCCACGCCTGGCTTCGTAAACCTGGCTTCTCTGGGGATGTCCAAACCAATTTGTTACACATGCCCTTTGATAGTACCCTTCTTTTTGGGGAAAAGGCAGACTCGGCCCAGGTCTGGTTCAAGGATTCTCCAGCTACGGCCAGGTCCTTGGGCCTCTCCTCCACGCCTCGTGGCCAGTCTTCCTTTCGTGGCAAAGGAAGGGGTTGCCAGCCGCATCAGTCCTATCCTAGCCACTGTCCCGCTTGGACTACCCAAGCCGTGTATGAATGTGGACTCGGTACATTCCGTCCTCGAAATGGAGGCCAGAAGTTATCTACCTCACTGCCCCCAGCAGCCGCAGCCACAGCCTCCAGCACTCCTAGGATGATTCTGCAGGACCACACTACTCCAGTGGGTGGGAGAATTTGTCATCATCTCCGCCGCTGGAGATCTATAACAACAGACAGGTGGGTCTTGCAGATTGTCCAGGAGGGCTAGTCTCTTCCTTTCCTTTCTTTTCATCCTCCTATTCCGCCAAGTCAGGAGCAGCTGGCGGAGGATCATTTAAATTTGCTCCAGGAGGAAGTTACAGCTCTGTTGGCCAAAGGAGCTATAGAAAGGGTCCCAGTTTCAGAAGTAGGCAGTGGCTGTTCTTCCCGCTACTTTCTGATTCCGAAGAAGAACAAAAGGCTTCGGCCCATTTTAGATCTTCGACCGTCAATCTCTTCCTAAAAAAGATGTTCAAAATGCTCACTTTGACTCAGGTCTTGTCTGCCCTAGACCAGGGAGACTGGATGGTGTCGTTGGACCTGCAGGATGCGTATTTTCGCATTCCCATCCTTCCAGGCCACAGGCGTTATCGGCAGTTCAAGGTAGGCCACAAGCACTTCCAGTTTACCGTGCTCCCCTTCAGTCTTACCAGTGCCCCTCTGGTGTTCATCTAGGTAATGGCAGTGGTTGCAGCTCATCTGCACAGTTTAGGGGTGTCAGTCTTCCTCTACCTAGATGACTGGCTGTTGAAGGCGTTCTCGCACCAGGCAGTCGTCTCCCATCTTCAGACTACGGCGCACCTCCTGCATTCGCTGGGGTTCTCCATAAACATGCCAAAGTCACATCTGACTCCTCAGACGCTTCCTTTCATCAGAACTCTTCTAGACACAGTGCAGTTTCGAGCTTATGCTCCCGAGCAGCGAGTCCAGGATATTCAGGTTATGATTCTGACTTTTCAGCCTCTATCCTGGATTTCGGTGAGGTTTACTTTGAGGCTGTTCGGTCTTATGGCCGCTTGCATCCTGTTGGTAGGACACGCCATGTGGCGTATGGGGGCTCTACAGTGGGACTTGAAGTTCCAATGGGAACATCAGCATGGAAATTTCACCAACGTGGTTCAGATCCAGGGGCGTAACACAGGCCCCCGCTGCCCATGCGGTGCGGGGGGGCCCGAAGCTCCAGGGGCCCCCTCGGCACTGCACTCTGTCCTGAGAGCTCCTAATTGAGCCCGGAGGGGGGCCCTCTACATACCTTGCAGGGATGCCCCCTCAATTTTCGTTACGCCAGTGTTCAGATCTCGGAAGGAACTGTGAAGGATCTGCAGTGGTGATTAACAGACCGCTATTGGGTCAGCGGCAGACCTCTCTCCCTTGCCTAACCAGATTTCACAGTTGTGATGGATGTGTCACTTCTGGGATGGGCGGCCCCATGGGAGAGGTGGAGATCAGGGGTCACTGATCTCCTGTGGAGACCGGTCTCCACATAAGCTTGTTTGAGCTCCGAGCGATTCGGTTGGAATTGAAAGCATTCCTTCCCTCAGTCAAAGGGAAGCTGGTGCAGGTGTTCACGGACAACACCACCTCCATGTGGTACCACAACAAGCAGGCAGGGTGGGGTCGTGGACCCTTTGTCGAGAGGCCCTGCGTCTCGGGACATGGCTGGAACAGCAGGGCATAACCCTGGTGGTTCAACACCGGGCAGGTTCTCTGAATGCCAGGGCGGACCATCGCAGCCGCCGATGCCTACAGGATCTTGTATGGTGTCTCCAGTCGGAGGTGTTGAAAGGGCACTTTCAGCAATGAGGAGAACCTTGGTTAGATTTGTTCACCTCTGAAGAGAATGTGCAATGTCAGCCCTACTGCGCGCTGGAGTTGCCAAGGCGACTATCGCTCTGCGACACGTTTCATCTCGAGTGCAGCTCAGGCCTGTGGTACGCCTTTCCACCCATACCCCTTCTACCCAGGATTCTGAAGAAGACCAGGAACGACTGGCCCCAAGTCATTCTTGTGGCACCGGACTGGCAAGGAGAGTCTTGTATCCAGAGCTTCTGAGCATGAGTGTCGATCCTCTGATCAGGCTGCCCCTTCGGGAGGATCTTCTGTCGCAGCAGCAGGGAGGGTTCTCCACACGAACCTGTCAACTCTGCACCTCCATGCATGGAGATTGAGCGGTGACAGTTGATAACTTTTGACCTTCCTCCTGAAGTCTGTAATGTTATTCTGGCGGCCAGGCAGCCCTCCACTAAGACAGTATACGCCTGCAGTTGCCAGAAATGTGTATTATACTGTACAGAACGGCCCATTGAGCCTCGTTCTGCTTCTCTTTCTACTGTCCTTTTATTCCTTCTAACTCTTGCCCATCAGGGTTCTGCTTTGTGTACTCTCAATGGTTACCTTTCTGCTCTGTCATGATGGTCAAGTGCACAGGGATGGGCACTTTGCCCGTTCAGTCTTGCAAGACTTCTTAGTCTAGGTCCTGAGTCCGCAACCCACCACCGGGATGGTATGGCTTTAGTATCTAATTCAAAAGTAAGGAATCTGCAGCTAGAAGTCTCTTATCAGATGAACAAGTTACTTACATTCGGGAATGCATTATCTGGTAGAGACTCTAGCTAGCTGCAGATTCCTTACAGCCCCGCCCATGCCTCCACGCTTTGCGGACTGATGTAATAGGACTAGGATTGTTTCCCCTTTCAGGGCCCTAGTTTTTGCACACGACTACATCAGTTGCTTCGTGGCTCTGCACTTCTGGCTTGGAAAATACAAAAAGTACAGACGTCCCCGCACCTTGGTGGCGCCTATATGTTTTATTCGATTACATTTGTTTTTTAATAGTTTACTAAATTTAACCTGATTGTCAATACCCATAAGAGAACCAGGAAAAGAGTTACAGTGTTTTGTTGCTTGAGGTCAAAGTTAGGTCCGGCACAGCGTTTGTTTTTTTAAAGGGTCAATCAAATGACAGTTTAAAGCTGAATCCGGAAGTCTAGTGGAAATAGTTCTTTAAAATAGGATGACCTGCGAGGCGACAGGTTTTTAATAGCATTCTTTCTTCTTACTGGTAGCCTGTGCAGATACCAAAGATCATGGATATTACCGTGTCCTGCACAAATTTAGTTTAGTAGTCAGTATATTTTTAGCTCCACTGTAAAGTTTTTGAAGTTCAAGAAAAGGTTTATTGAAAATAATAATAGGATCACACAAAGAATAATACTTCGTATAAGCAATCATTTGTTAATACACGAATACAATAAGTTAGGATAAAGAGTAATAATGATATACAATACTCATTAAAATAATAAAAATATATCATAAAAGAAGATATGAATACGATTGAAGGTTTACAAGAAACGTAAATAACAATACATGTTAAATTAAGCATAATTGTAAACAAGCACTAGGAGGTCAAGGAGGCTTGGAGACTTCTTGTTGCGAGAGGGCAGGTAAAGAAGTTTTCTTCCCGGTATCCCCTAGAAATTGTGTGAAAGGGCCTTAGAGGTGTAATCGTTTTGTAGCAATAGAGATAGGATGAATAAGTGCAGTATCGAGGTAATGGTTGTGACTTACAGCATACCACCAAGCTAAATAAGACAATTTAGAGAGGTTTTTGCACTATAAAGTTACATTTATAATGTTTCTGTGATCAGTGCTTAGAAGCAAATCCCCACCACACGTGGGGAATGCATAATGAATAAAAGCTAATAAGTCCTCCCTCCCTATACTACGGCAGAGGTTAAGGACAACAGGAAAACACCGCACCAGGGCAGCTATTTGTGCAAGGTGGAGGCTTAGTAAGTTAATCCTGCATCCTTGGGAAAGGTGGATTTGTTCTTTTTAGTGGGCATGTGAGCAACTACGCACCCCACAGCTGCTTGGCAGTGTAAGGTTTTGATTTTTATGCCTACGTGGCAACACCTGCTGGGGTGTATTTGCTTTCCCCAGTCAAGCCACATTTCGAAGTATATCTCTTTTAAAGAAAACGAAAGGAAGGCAGTAAACAGCATGTTACACACAAATGTATTTATTATTCAGCGGTGGTCGACAGTGTATAGTTGCTGCTCAAATGTACTTTCCAATAATGAATTTTTTGATTTGTCTTTAATTTTTTACCCCTTGGACAGATTTGTGGTAGTTTAAGATATACTAGAATGTTAAAAGGTTGCTGGGTGGCCGTGTAAGGGTTAACACTTTTGTATATCTCTGTCGTTTAGACGTCTGTCACTCACATTAGAATTTGTCATCAAATGTGATTGGCTGGAAGAGCGACTGTTTTATATACATAAATCCCATCCACTTTGTGCAGAGTCTTAATTCAGACATTACTTGCATTTGTTTATGCTCAGGAGCACAATCGGGAATTCAGTGAGGGATCAGAATGTGCTCATTGTCAGTCAAAGGCATGATGGAGCAGTCAGACGCAGGGACATGTGTTGGTCTACTGCCTCCCAATCGGTCACACTGAGGAACCTGAACATGCAAACGGTTAATGACTTAGTGAAACATCAGTGGAGGCAATCGCATAGTCACATACTCTGAGTCACACACAGGGCCAAGTGTTTGCCCACTGCCATTCACACTGTGGATAGCACTGAGAAACCTGAACAATCACACCATAATTGACTTTGTGACGCATCAGTGGAGCCAAAGTGACAGCAACGAAACATGTTTTCTATCATTCAAAATAACATGTTTTGAAAATTTATGGTAAAATAAATGTAAAAGAGGTACTAAGTGATAAATATCTAAATGTATGAAATGAATAGTCATATTGTATTTCATTGTTTTATTTAGTATTCCACATTTTTCATTAAAAAAAGCCCTATGAAAGTTCCTGAATAAACCATAGTTATATGTCTGCCTCAAATACTCAAAATTTGCCAGTTATGAATTGTGGTGTAAACTATAACTGACCTCATGACACATCACACATGACATCATGACTGACTGACTGCCTGCAAAATAGTGAACATAAGGGCTTACTGTAATCCAGGCATTGTGGGCAACCCTCGCTGTGCATCGTCCTTGGTCGGTTTGGCAACGGTTGGCCGCAGGTCCTCATCTTCTGCAGCCAGGCCCTGTGCCCAACCTTCCACCTGTGGCCAAACAGCACTCTGCAAAACCTTCAGCTGTGCACAGGGATGGCTGCAGGGACTGGCGTTATGCCAGGACCTGCGTTGAAATGTGGTAAGTAGCCAATTGCAGCCTTGCTTGACCCTGAGCCTGCACCCACCTCTTTGTGGATAGCAATTCTCTGCAGCACATAATCTTTGGCCATGTGCAGCAGCGGTTGTGGTAGGCCCTGCATCCTCCTCTTTGCAGTAGTCGGCCCCTTTTGCATATTATTGTACGCTCCTTTTTTGAAAAAAAATATTTTAGGGTTTGCACATTAGCTTCAACAGCAGTATCGTTGACAGCGTCATCAGTAATGTCATCAATGATCATGGGCGTCTGCAGACATTTTTCCAGGGGGGGGGGGGGGGAGAATGTTAACGTCATCACCATACTCCGACATGATGTGTGCCAGGTGGGGCACAAGAAACTCTGGGGCGCAGAACTAGAATAGACTCAATTAAATGCCAGGAATCCAGGACATGTGACTGACCCTGCCACAGACCAACAAACACCACCTTTAGGGAAAACGCTAAACTTTCTGACAAGGTGCTTTATCTCTGTCTGCTAGGTGTGCAGACTTCCGGGTCATCGATCCAACACCAATCAAGGCTGTCTTCAGCACGATTCGATTTTTATCAGAATACTTTAAAACAGCCTATGATTAAAGCACTAGATTAAATATACTGTATGCACAGTGTATGTTAGGGATTATTTGTAGCACACATATTCACCAATATTGGCTTCTTGGTGCTAGAATTCATGATAACTTTTATCCAAAGTTAAAGCACAACGTCAAAGTTAGTAATAAATAATGCAGCAATCATACACTCTAGTGATTCGCCAATGGGCGCTCCCTTTACTAGAATTCCCTGGACATTGCTAAATTTTACACACATTCAATTAATTTATACAAAATAAAATGTATAGGTCCAAATGTTAGCTATATTTTTTAAAAGAAACTTAGAGTCCCTTTAAGTGTAGTCAATGTCAAACTGACAACGTGCGCACGTTTAGGGATACAATAATGGCCAGCTCCGTTATGCGGAAGCCCGGCACCGTAAATGTGTGGCACATGCGGTGCTGGCAGCGGCGGCACATCACAGGTCCAGGGATGCGGAGTCTTGCACAGTGGTCGAAGTGGGGAAAAAAAAGTAGGGGAACAGTGGACGGAAGATCAGAGGGCGGGAATAACACAAGGATTGGATCTATGGGTGGAGCCAGAGGTGTGGCCAGAATGCGCAGGCATCCCAATTTTTAGTATTTGTTTGGCATTTCATTGCCCAGTTTAATCAACCAATGGATACACATGAATATTTAAGGTTATAATGAGTTATTGACATTAAAATATATTCACAAAGTGGGATATGCTTCTAATCACAGAATGTACTAAAATTATGGCTCTGCCATATTTGCCTCATAATGCAAGATCTGCTGCATGATCTGACCATTTAAACTAATAAATTGTTTGTAGCTCAAACATATCAAAAGTTAATATAAAATGTGACTTGTGTTGCTGCGGAGTGGATGGCCTATTGTAAAGGTTGACTGGTCACCTTTCTAACTGCTGCGTTTGTATGTTACACTGGTATTAATAAGGCAAAATCTTTCCAGAGACTGTTAGCATGTGTACACGAGTCAAAATAATAAAATATCTGAAAATATACTGCATTACGCTGCAACCTTTTTTTTATGCATAATTTAGTCAACACTACGGCATAATGTTGTCATCCTTTGCTGCATAAATAATTCCAGTGGCCCCACAGCAGGCAGCACATGTTAAAAGTGCTTGTGAATGAAGCAGGGAGACTGTGAAGTTTGCGAACTTAGTTTGGTGTGCGTGCAAATCCTGCTTTGCCAATCCCTGATGAGTTGCAGCTACTACTGCTGAAACAAGGCCAATGGAGGTACCTATCGGTGAAGTAGGCTGGCCTCAAGGGCAGGGCCAGGCATAGTACTGGTTGTGTCCTGTGCATTAATGTTTGTTAGTGCCTCCCAAAGACCACCTCTGCCATGGATTCCCTCACTACCACCCTTTAACTGTGCCCCATAACCACTCTCTCTCAGATGCATTTAATTTGATTTACAGAACCACTCATACCATTGTAAGGTGTCAGAGCACTTTACATCACACACACTACAGAGAGACAATCAATATGTGTGTAAATCACTGTATAGAAAATGTTACATAAGACTAAGGACTACAAGCTGTAGGAGTCACATGACAACCATACTAGTAGCCGGTATAGTTTTATAGTGATTGGTGTGGAGAAACACAATACCCGGAATTTAAAACGTAATGCCATGGTTGGGGGTTCTCCTTAATAATCAGAATTGATTTCTGTCCAAAAGAACACTTTTTGGGACATTAGGATAATCAAAGGGGACATAACGCTCTAATTTATACCTTGCAGTTTGTATGCAGCTCTTAGATGACAGTTAATAGCTCACTGTTCTAAGTTAGGATTTTACCTTATAAACTGCAAGTAACAAAAGGATCTCTCTGACAAAAGCAGTAGCCCACTGACCTATTAACATTATGTGCACTTTGTGATCTGCATGGCGCATGTTCTTTGCAGCCGGTACATTAACCCTCTGAGCTACCTTTCCATGGGTCAAAACTTCCACTAGACAAACTTCTGATCTCTCTCTAGGAAGAACATTAATCATAAGAGTCATCTTGACATTTTTATTGTTGCCGAAAAGTGCTGGAGACCAGGAAGGAGGCAGTAAGCGTTTTTAAAACAATAATATACTTGCAAACATGATGCCTCTAGCTAAAGTCAGCACCCGGTTCGGTCACACTGGTTGCACCGCCCTAGAGCTGGCCCTTTTCAAGGGTCCTGTGACCTCAGTGACTGTTGTTCTAGGGTGTGCTGCTTCATAGGCCTGCCCGCAAGACTGGAGGTGAACTTCAGTATGGATAGTGGTGGACAAGCCTTGAAGGTTAACCTACACTTGTCATACTGTGAATGGGGAAATAGGGAGAAAATGGCATAAAGTCACTTGTGATGCCATTGATCCTCATTTCTCTTACCAGTTTGATCCTCTTTTCAAGGATCTCAACGAAGAAGTGGCGAAATACAATTCCGCTCTCTTAGCTGCTATTGATGATATCTCCCCATCAATTCCTATCACCTCTACTAGATCTAGGCCCTCTGCCCCTTGGTTCTCCCCCACTTTGCGAGAGGAAAAAAGCTGCTGTAAACAGTTGGAACGCAAATGGCGGCAGACATATGATTCTGAGTCTAAAGTAATTTATAAGACCGCCCTGAACAAATTTCAAAAATTAAAACGGTCCACTATGAGAGACTTTTATACCCAGCAAATCAAGAATGCTGAGAATTCTACCAGAACCCTTTTTAAGATAGTGAAGGACTTTGTTAACCCTTCCGCTATGATGGCTCAGAGTTCTCCTAGCCAGGCTCTTTGCAATGGGCTATCGGGCTTTTTTCAGGATAAAATTACAAAATTATCCTCCTCATTCAAACCGGTTCTGGCCTCCCCTTCGACCGGTGTCACTGATTCTCAGAAAGTTTAATTGAATTCCTTCAAAGAGCTTACTCCTGAGATTGCCACTAATCTACTTATCCAATGCAAATCAGGATCGCCGCTTGATCCAGCTCCTGCTAAGGTGATGGGCAATCTTGCCCCTGTATTGATCAGCCCTCTCCTTTCCATTTGGAATTCCTCGTTACGTTTGGGTCAATTCCCCACGGCATGGAAACAGGCAATGCTAGTCCCGATCTTTAAAAAAACGGATGCGGATCCCTCACAATTCTGTAACTACCGTCCAATTTCTCTTCTCCCGAAGCCAGCAAAAATCCTGGAAAAGGCGGCCCAGAAACAATTTGACAGACTATCTAGAATCCAAATTCTAACAGGAGGGGGGAGAGAGAGAGTCAGTGGATTCAGTCTCCCGGGTTATATGAATAAACAAAGTGGAATCCACTCAGAGTGATAGTGATCCCTAGAGTGATGGGGAACACACAGTGTTGTTTAAATGCCCCTCACACACCAACAGGCCCCTTGGTGTCATGCTTCATCATCGGGGCCTTCGCACCCCTCTACGGGATGCGGCGTGCTACGACTCGCGGATACGCAGGAGCACTTGGAGTGAACTATGTGTAGGGGTGTGTGTTTGTTACAAAAGTGTGAGTGAGGTGAGGTGAACAAAAAAGTGAATGGTTAAAAAATACCTGGCACGTGGGAGGAAAAAATACTTTATTTAAATCCCCGGCTGGTATTATTAAAACAAAAGTGCAGGGTGTGGTTTAAATAGATACATATTAGGGTATCCAGACCACTGTATCAAGATGTCAACATGTTTCGGAGGTCACAGCCCCCTTCTTCAGGACAAGGGTTAATGCACTTACCCTCCCCTTACTCACATGTAAAATGTAAAAGTGTTATTAAAAAATTTACCACAATGTGTAATGTTCCTAACAATGTTTTTATGTTAGTGAGTGTCTTTGCGCCCAATTGGCGTAAGAACCTGTGGAAACAAAATCATAGATAAACATACAAATCTATAATTCACAAGCTACTGGAGAAGAAACAAGCTTCTCTGAAAAACATCAGGGTGAACCAAAAATAATGGGACCCTGGAAAAGAAAAACACAAGGACACTACATACAAACATACACACACAACACCAAAATTACTCTCTGCTCAGATGGAAGGAGAGCAAACATAAAGAAAGAAAAGTCTTACTTAAAGTTCCCAACTACAAGACTTCATGAGCCTAAGCGTATATTGGGGAATCCTTCCTTTCTAATCAGAAACAACCTATAAAACATCAATGTCAGGGGTTCAGTTGAAAAACTCGGTAATCAATACACCAATAGTACAGAAAACGACTGCTTCTCTCTGAGGTCAATAACTCACGGTTACTGCAACAGCTAATCGCCTGCCTTCCCTCAACGCGGCTCCGATGAAGTGAGCTACGATAGATTCAAGGCCCTTATATATACTGTCCCAGTAGGTAATTAGTGCCGGTAAATTGGTTAATGCAGCCCGGGGGAATGCCCAAATACGGAGATAATGATCTCCGAGCGTCCGGTGATGCGCTAGCGCTGCTCACTGCTTCGACGCGCATGCGCATTCCAACTCAAGCGGCACGCATGCGCGGTGAGCGAAGCTACCGCGCATGTGCCGAAGGAAACGCTATGTTGTAATGCGAAGCGGTCGATTTCATAAATAACAGCCAATGCTAGTTAATGAACGGCGCCTCGGTGGAAAATACGAGGCAGTGCATTTAACAAATAGCAGCCTATGCTAGCTAAGAATAGGCGCCTCGGTCGATTTCACAAATAACAGCCTATGCTAGTTAATAAACGGCGCCTCGTGGAAAATACGAGGCATTGCATTTAACAAATAGCAGCCTATGCTAGCTAAGAATAGGCGCCTCGGTGGTGAATCAACTACATTTTAGGAGGTTTAAGGACAACAGTCTATTGGTTTTTGACAGGGCTCAAAGGATGGTAAGGAGAACTCAAGAAGCATGGTCCCTACTTATAGGTGATACGTCATACATCAGAGCTAGGGAGTATCATTTTTTGATAGTGAATGGACCCAATGGGAACCTTCATTCATGTTAGTCCAAGTATAAATCAGCTGTCAATGATAGATGATCAGGTAAGGGTTATCTGAGAAGGTTCCACGGAATAGAATCGTTGAGCCCAGTGGTGTCGGTTCCCAACCGGAACACCCACCATTGCTCTTTTTCCAGGAGACCCACCTCTGAGGGTAGTTGTTCTATTATCGTCCACTGTAGCTCATTCACACAGTGTTGATGTTCGATGAAGTGGGTTGACATCTTGGTTGTGAGTTTCTTACACCTGATGTTACTCTTATGTTCATTCAGTCTCACTCTCACAGGTCTGGTGGTCATCCCCACATATTCTTTTCCACATGGACATGCAATCAGGTAAACAACATTTTTACTGTTGCAGTTCGTAAATGCACGTTGTTCCCATTGTGTCCCATTGGCGAAGGTTAAATTCTGGCTCTTTTTTGTAAGATGGCAGTTATTGCAGTTGCCACACGGGTAGTGCCCATGTACGCCCTGCAGCCTTGTCTGATCCCTTATAGGAGGGGGTGGTCTTGTGTGAACGAGTATATCTCTCAAGTTCCTGCCCCTTCTATGTGCAAAGAGGGGTTTCTCCAGGGTCAGGCCACCACTCGTTAAAGTGCGCCAATGTTTATTGACCAATTTTGTCACTTGGTTACTGACCGGACTGTATGTGGTGACACAAACTGTCCTGTTTGCGGCGTCATCTCTTCGTGGGTTATCCTCCAGAAGAGCCTCACGGTTGTTATTTCTTGCTCTTTTGAAAGCTTTTTTAATCACAGTCTCCGGATATTTCCTCTGTCTCAGTTTTACACTGAGATCCTTGGCCTGGGTTTTTATATCTGGCAACATCACTACAGTTCCGCCCGAGGCGTAGGAACTGTCCATAGGGAAGGTTCTCTCTCAGATGACGTGGATGAAAGCTGTCGAATCTGAGGAGACAGTTCCTAGCCGTTGGTTTAAAGTGAGTTTCTGTTTTTAAGATGCCAGCTTCATGGTAAATATTTAAATCCAAGAAGACCATGCTGGTATTCGATGCCTGATGAGTGAATTTCAAAAAGGCATTTTGATTGTTTAGCCAATTGATGAATTCAGTTATCGTGGTTTCATCTCCTTCCCAGATAACCAGGATATCATCAATGTACCTTCGCCAGGTGCGGATCCTCGCCCTGTACGGGTTGTCTGGATGCAGGATTTTTGCAGATTCCAAATGGTGGACATACAGTCCGGCCAGACTAGGGGCAAATGTGCTGCCCATACTGGTCCCATGTTTCTGCCAGAAGAGAGTGCCCTCATATTCGAAAAAGTTTTTCATGAGTGCCAAAGAGATGCACTCCATTACTACATTCCGTGGTGTGTGGTATTCCCAATTCGTAGAATGCAGTACCTCCTCAATGATTTGGATAGTTTCATCATGAGGGAGACTCGTATAGAGCATTTGGGCATTCCCCCGGGCTGCATTAACCAATTTACCGGCACTAATTACCTACTGGGACAGTATATATAAGGGCCTTGAATCTATCGTAGCTCACTTCATCGGAGTCGCGTTGAGGGAAGGCAGGCGATTAGCTGTTGCAGTAACCGTGAGTTATTGACCTCAGAGAGAAGCAGTCGTTTTCTGTACTATTGGTGTATTGATTACCGAGTTTTTCAACTGAACCCCTGACATTGATGTTTTATAGGTTGTTTCTGATTAGAAAGGAAGGATTCCCCAATATACGCTTAGGCTCATGAAGTCTTGTAGTTGGGAACTTTAAGTAAGACTTTTCTTTCTTTATGTTTGCTCTCCTTCCATCTGAGCAGAGAGTAATTTTGGTGTTGTATGTGTATGTTTGTATGTAGTGTCCTTGTGTTTTTCTTTTCCAGGGTCCCATTATTTTTGGTTCACCCTGATGTTTTTCAGAGAAGCTTGTTTCTTCTCCAGTAGCTTGTGAATTATAGATTTGTATGTTTATCTATGATTTTGTTTCCACAGGTTCTTACGCCAATTGGGCGCAACGACACTCACTAACATAAAAACATTGTTAGGAACATTACACATTGTGGTAAATTTTTTAATAACACTTTTACATTTTACATGTGAGTAAGGGGAGGGTAAGTGCATTAACCCTTGTCCTGAAGAAGGGGGCTGTGACCTCCGAAACATGTTGACATCTTGATACAGTGGTCTGGATACCCTAATATGTATCTATTTAAACCACGCCCTGCACTTTTGTTTTAATAATGCCAGCCGGGGATTTAAATAAAGTATTTTTTCCTCCCACGTGCCAGGTATTTTTTAACCATTCACTTTTTTGTTCACCTCACCTCACTCACACTTTTGTAACAAACACACACCCCTACACATAGTTCACTCCAAGTGCTCCTGCGTATCCGCGAGTCGTAGCACGCCGCATCCCGTAGAGGGGTGCGAAGGCCCCGATGATGAAGCATGACACCAAGGGGCCTGTTGGTGTGTGAGGGGCATTTAAACAACACTGTGTGTTCCCCATCACTCTAGGGATCACTATCACTCTGAGTGGATTCCACTTTGTTTATTCATATAACCCGGGAGACTGAATCCACTGACTCTCTCTCTCCCCCCTCCTGTTAGAATTTGTTTATAGACAGCGCGCAGCTGTGGGAGTCCCCTTCCCTCTTTTTCTTTGGACCTACACGCACACTTACTCACACACAACACCCTTGTTTTTTGAAAACCTTCCTGCTCTCCCCACCTGACAGCATGGAGGATGAACATGGACTGACCTTTAGCGAGGATGATATTGACCGCATTCTAGAAGATGACAAACCATTTGAAGGCCTCAGTAACAGCGACCCGGGTCCTGCTGTAGCGGACTGGGATGAGTTAATGAATACCCGCAAAACCCAAATCAGGACAGCCCTTCATGGCTTACTGATGAGGGAGTATTTAAGAAACAAGATGGCCCCGCAAGGTTTATTGGTCAAAACTGAACCGCTTATCTTTCAAGATGACCTTGTTTTTAAAAAAGCATGGTCACTCATCTCATGGCACTGTACCAGGGATTGGCTGGTACTCATAGTCCAAACCGCTGCAAGGAAGTCAGTGGAGTTAAAAGTAGAGATCCAAAGACTTGAAGTACAGCTAAAAGCCTTCATTTCACCAGCGGGTCTTAAAAAGGGCTTAGAGGAACTAAACCAACAAATGAAAGAATTTGAGGCTGGCTTGAAACAAAGCAAATTCAATAAATTGAAAAAAGACCAAGATCGATTTACCCCTGAGAGAGCCTACCCTTACACTCGAGCTGATTATGTCATGAAGGATAACATGAGTGACACGGACAGTGTCAACTCTGATGGCAGCAACTCAAGTAACAAATCAGGAGGTTTCCAGCAAAAAAAGCAAAGAGGCGGTTTTCGCCAACAAAGAGCCCGATTTCCGCGTCAAAGAGGCTGGCGTGGCTTTCAAGGACCTCAATTCAACCCTTATCAGCCCCCGTTTCAATTCCCGCAATACCAGTTTGTCCCACCCCAAATGGGACAAATGTACCCTCAGTGGGTTCCAGACCAAACTAATGTACCCCAGAATCAGCAACCTTTTTTATCCTGGGGCCAGGGATCCCGCAGAGGGCGGAACAAGAAGGGCAACAACGTGAATTGGCATCCCACAGAGGAGTCAGACCCACGTGTAGTAACGAGGAGCATGACAGCGAATCAGGCGTCAACGAGCAACAGGGGGACCTAGTTATCAATATAACCCCCTGGCCCCTCACTGATCTACAAAAAGAGGTACTGAATAAAGGCCTGGGATATGTCCCCACTAATAAACCAGACATTTTCTTATTACACAAGGAAATGCAGGAGTTTATCAGGACTATAAAACTACGAGCATTCTTTAAGGACAAGGAACCATCTACAGAGACTTCTGACACCGGTTTGAAACCCAAGTCAACATTCACACCACTAGACAACCAACTTCCGGTCGAGGTACTGGCCTTTGAAAAAGCCATGATGCAGGAATTGAAGTGTCTGGAAAACAGACAAAGGGTCTTTCAGAACATGACCAGAACGGAGAATGAGGCCATCAAGGAATTGAGGATGAACAAAAACCTCGTTATAAAAACCCGCGGACAAGGGTGGGGCAGTGGTTATCCAAACAACCACAGCCTATGATAAGGAATGCAGAAGGCTTCTCTCCGACAACAGGAACTATCAAATACTTACAGAAGACCCTACTGAATCATTAAGAGTCCAGATAGGTGGCATGGTGGAAGAGGCACTAGCACACGATTGGATTACTAAGAAGGAGTCTGAGTTCCTGATACAGAGGAACCCACGCATCCCGTACTTTTACACCATACCTAAGGTGCATAAGAACCTGGAAAACCCCCCAGGTCGCCCCATTGTCTCCGGAATCTCATCCATCTTGGAACCATTATCTAAGTTTGCGGATGCCTTCTTGAGACCCATTGTACAAGCTACTGACACGTATCTACGTGACACTAAAGCAGTACTCCAATTGTTGAATAACCAAACCTTTGATCCAACTTCTCAGATGCTGCTCAGTCTAGATGTGGAGAGCCTCTATACGAGTCTCCCTCATGATGAAACTATCCAAATCATTGAGGAGGTACTGCATTCTACGAATTGGGAATACCACACACCACGGAATGTAGTAATGGAGTGCATCTCTTTGGCACTCATGAAAAACTTTTTCGAATATGACGGCACTCTCTTCTGGCAGAAACATGGGACCAGTATGGGCAGCACATTTGCCCCTAGTCTGGCCGGACTGTATGTCCACCATTTGGAATCTGCAAAAATCCTGCATCCAGACAACCCGTACAGGGCGAGGATCCGCACCTGGCGAAGGTACATTGATGATATCCTGGTTATCTGGGAATGAGATGAAACCACAATAACTGAATTCATCAATTGGCTAAACAATCAAAATGCCTTTTTGAAATTCACTCATCAGGCATCGAATACCAGCATGGTCTTCTTGGATTTAAATATTTACCATGAAGCTGGCATCTTAAAAACAGAAACTCACTTTAAACCAACGGCTATGAACTGTCTCCTCAGATTCGACAGCTTTCATCCACGTCATCTGAGAGAGAACCTTCCCTATGGACAGTTCCTACGCCTCCGGCGGAACTGTAGTGATGTTGCCAGATATAAAACCCAGGCCAAGGATCTCCGTGTAAAACTGAGACAGAGGAAATATCCGGAGACTGTGATTAAAAAAGCTTTCAAAAGAGCAAGAAATAACAACCGGGAGGCTCTTCTGGAGGATAACCCACGAAGAGATGGCGCCGCAAACAGGACAGTTTGTGTCACCACATACAGTCCGGTCAGTAACCAAGTGACAAAATTGGTCAATAAACATTGGCGCACTTTAACGAGTGGTGGCCTGACCCTGGAGAAACCCCTCTTTGCACATAGAAGGGGCAGGAACTTGAGAGATATACTCGTTCACACAAGACCACCCCCTCCTATAAGGGATCAGACAAGGCTGCAGGGCGTACATGGGCACTACCCGTGTGGCAACTGCAATAACTGCCATCTTACAAAAAAGAGCCAGAATTTAACCTTCGCCAATGGGACACAATGGGAACAACGTGCATTTACGAACTGCAACAGTAAAAATGTTGTTTACCTGATTGCATGTCCATGTGGAAAAGAATATGTGGGGATGACCACCAGACCTGTGAGAGTGAGACTGAATGAACATAAGAGTAACATCAGGTGTAAGAAACTCACAACCAAGATGTCAACCCACTTCATCGAACATTAACACTGTGTGAATGAGCTACAGTGGACGATAATAGAACAACTACCCTCAGAGGTGGGTCTCCTGGAAAAAGAGCAACGGTGGGTGTTCCGGTTGGAAACCGACACCACTGGGCTCAACGATTCTATTCCGTGGAACCTTCTCAGATAACCCTTACCTGATCATCTATCATTGACAGCTGATTTATACTTGGACTAACATGAATGAAGGTTCCCATTGGGTCCATTCACTATCAAAAAATGATACTCCCTAGCTCTGATGTATGACGTATCACCTATAAGTAGGGACCATGCTTCTTGAGTTCTCCTTACCATCCTTTGAGCCCTGTCAAAAACCAATAGACTGTTGTCCTTAAACCTCCTAAAATGTAGTTGATTCACCACCAAGGCGCCTATTCTTAGCTAGCATAGGCTGCTATTTGTTAACCTCTTCGCCGCTAATGACAAGGGTAACTCGTCATGGACTTTCCATTGATTTCAATGGAAATTACATTGAAGTGCGAGAACAAGCATAGCATCCAAGTGGTTAAATGCAATGCCTCGTATTTTCCACCGAGGCGCCGTTCATTAACTAGCATAGGCTGTTATTTGTGAAATCGACCGAGGCGCCTATTCTTAGCTAGCATAGGCTGCTATTTGTTAAATGCACTGCCTCGTATTTTCCACCGAGGCGCCGTTCATTAACTAGCATTGGCTGTTATTTGTGAAATCGACCGCTTCGCATTACAACATAGCGTTTCCTTCGGCACATGCGCGGTAGCTTCGCTCACCGCGCATGCGTGCCGCTTGAGTTGGAATGCGCATGCGCGTCGAAGCAGTGAGCAGCGCTAGCGCAACACCGGACGCTCGGAGATCATTATCTCCGTATTTGGGCATTCCCCCGGGCTGCATTAACCAATTTACCGGCACTAATTACCTACTGGGACAGTATATATAAGGGCCTTGAATCTATCGTAGCTCACTTCATCGGAGCCGGTTTGAGGGAAGGCAGGCGATTAGCTGTTGCAGTAACCGTGAGTTATTGACCTCAGAGAGAAGCAGTCGTTTTCTGTACTATTGGTGTATTGATTACCGAGTTTTTCAACTGAACCCCTGACATTGATGTTTTATAGGTTGTTTCTGATTAGAAAGGAAGGATTCCCCAATATACGCTTAGGCTCATGAAGTCTTGTAGTTGGGAACTTTAAGTAAGACTTTTCTTTCTTTATGTTTGCTCTCCTTCCATCTGAGCAGAGAGTAATTTTGGTGTTGTGTGTGTATGTTTGTATGTAGTGTCCTTGTGTTTTTCTTTTCCAGGGTCCCATTATTTTTGGTTCACCCTGATGTTTTTCAGAGAAGCTTGTTTCTTCTCCAGTAGCTTGTGAATTATAGATTTGTATGTTTATCTATGATTTTGTTTCCACAGGTTCTTACGCCAATTGGGCGCAACAACACTCACTAACATAAAAACATTGTTAGGAACATTACACATTGTGGTAAATTTTTTAATAACACTTTTACATTTTACATGTGAGTAAGGGGAGGGTAAGTGCATTAACCCTTGTCCTGAAGAAGGGGGCTGTGACCTCCGAAACATGTTGACATCTTGATACAGTGGTCTGGATACCCTAATATGTATCTATTTAAACCACGCCCTGCACTTTTGTTTTAATAATACCAGCCGGGGATTTAAATAAAGTATTTTTTCCTCCCACGTGCCAGGTATTTTTTAACCATTCACTTTTTTGTTCACCTCACCTCACTCACACTTTTGTAACAAACACACACCCCTACACATAGTTCACTCCAAGTGCTCCTGCGTATCCGCGAGTCGTAGCACGCCGCATCCCGTAGAGGGGTGCGAAGGCCCCGATGATGAAGCATGACACCAAGGGGCCTGTTGGTGTGTGAGGGGCATTTAAACAACACTGTGTGTTCCCCATCACTCTAGGGATCACTATCACTCTGAGTGGATTCCACTTTGTTTATTCATATATCTAGAATCCAACCAATTGCTACATGACTCGCAGTCTGGATTTCGAACCGGTTATAGTACCGAAACTGCTCTTTTAGAGGTATCGGAGACTATTCGAGAGTGTGTGGATAGGGGCGAGGTGGCCATGTTGGTTCTCCTCGACCTATCCGCCGCTTTCGATACTGTATCTCATGAAATATTACTGGACCGTCTAGGGCAGTCGGGAATCGGAGGTACTGTGCTGACTTGGATTAGATCTTTCCTCACAGGTCGGTCTCAGAAGGTCTTTCTCCGACCTTTTGAATCAGAGGGTAAACCTCTTCTTTGCGGAGTACCTCAGGGCTCGGCTCTGAGCCCTCTATTTTTCAACGTCTACCCGGGCCCGTTGGCTACAGTAGTGGAATCTTGGGGGGTCAGAGTGATCTCCTATACTGATGATACTCCGCTTGTGTTTTCATTTAGATATCACCCTTACTCCAGTTTTACCAACTTTCGCCACTGCCTCAGTAATATCTGCTCCTGGATGGCCTCAAACCACCTTGTATTGAACACCGACAAAACTGAGGTATTTTTTCTTTAATCAGAAAACCGCGCTGCCTGTTATTCAGTGGTGGCCAACTGTACTGAATCCCCCTCCGGTTCCAGTCCAGACAGCTCGAAATTTGGGCTTCCAATTTGATAACGCACTGTCCTGCAAATCTCAAATCAATAAGGTCACATCAGCCTGCTTTGGCAAACTACGCATGATTAGGAAGATTTTCCCTTACCTCCCTCTGGATTCCCGTAAGACCATTGTTCCTGCCCTGATCACTTCGCATTTAGATTATGCCAACAGTCTCTATGACGGCGCTCCCCTCTACCAAATTGAACGCCTACAAATAGTACAAAATGCCGCTGCGAGACTGATTGGCAATATTCCTTTCCGCCACTCGGTTGCTTCATACCGGAAAAAACTGCACTGGCTCCCCATTGCCCGCCGCATTCAGTTTAAATCTTTGATTCTGGCCTTCCGTGCCCTTAATGGGTTAGGCCTGGGATATTTGAGAAAGAGGCTTAAACTATCTCAATCTGTCAGATCTCTGAGATCGAACAGCCTACGCCTCCTGGTGGTACCCAGATTTTGTCGTGCCAGGAGTGGGGGCAGAGCGTTTGGTGTAGTCACAGCAAAACTTTGGAACATCCTCCCACTGGACCTGAGGTTCATTGAGACGGAGTCGCTGTTCCGAAGCAAATTGAAAACTTGGCTGTTCACCATCTCTTAAGCAGCTTCTTTCTCTCTTGCCTGTAATCTGTAGCGCCGGGACACCACCGACTGGGGTAGCTGTGAGCTTTATAAGCTTCTTAAATAATAATAATAATGCTAGGGTCCACCTGCTTGTACGAAAACACCAAGACTTCTAAGGTGTTGCGCAGCCTTCTAAGGTCTAGCATGTGATTGTGCTCTCGCAGGAGAGAGGTCTGCTGGACTGGTTATTAAGGCTGAACCTGGTTCCCAGTTCCAAATTCAGCAGCTCTGACCATAGTGCCACATCCTCTCCCCCACTGAACACCGTACTGCCCAACTGAGAAAAACTCCCACTGTCTTCAACTACAACCCAATTGTTGCCCGCTATAAACACCTGGATGCAACTCAATTTAAATTACGCACTAGACAAGAGCAATATGCGGCCTACAAAAAAAAAAATAACAACATCCTGGAAAAAGCAAACACTTATAGGGAATGCAAAATTTAGCAAACCGTGGGAAATGTAAGCAGGAACAACCTTAATGCTTTTACACTCACTACTCAGAAATCAGTGAGTGCTTTTGCCTGAAAAGTTAAGGACACGACTACAGGGCCCTGAATGGACCCATTTCAATGGCCATTGCTTACATCCTTAAAAAACGTAAGCAGTATGGTAAAATGACCGCATCCCTGGACGCAGAGCCGCAGCACACATTTTGTTTTCCAATCCACATATTGCAGTATCTCCAGGATTGGTGCACTAGTTCCAAGTCCAGGGAAAACAAAGACAAGAAAAAAAAAATAGCGCTTCACTGGCAAACTCTGTAAAAGTGGCGCTAATGTGTTTCAGTGTGAATAAAATCAGTTTTGCCAGTTTGCTACCACTCTGTCTTACTTTAATATTTATCTATTTCTCATATTTTGGCCTTTTATTCCCAAAGTTGCTGCACTTTGGAATTAAAATGCAACATTTCCAGCAAAAGCGTCTCTTTTTTGGATCTATTTCACAGAGAAGCAAATAAAAGAAAGGAGAGGAAAGAGAGTGAGAACCCCGTCTTGAAGTCACGGTTTTCATGGGCGTCCGCAGGGGGGGCTAGGAGGGTCGCTCCGGGGGGGGGGGGGGGGGGGGGAGCGCCTCTACTTGCCCCTCCCTGCGGAAGCCCATGTCAATGATGTCATTTAGCATGACATGAATGATGTCATATATGAAGGCATACACAGCGCATGATACGACACAAGTTATCTTTAGGTTACCATAATAAAAATATGCCATGTGTTCCTCGATCATGCACACAGTGGGACTATTTGAGTATTTAAGTCTTTGATGAAGATTCCTACAATATATAAGTATGATTACAAGTAGGTAACTTTTCCCTCTGAGCACTGCCTCCTGTTTTTAAGGGACCATTGTAAAAACGTATATTTGTTGTTGTCCTTAAATGTTGGTCGGAACTGGTCAGTTCTCCACATAGGGTTGTCTTTACTGGCTTCCATATTCTATCTGTGAAAATCCTTTCCTTAGAAATGCAGAGCCTGGTGAGATAAAATAAATAGAATTGTTAGTGTATAGAGTCCTGTATGCTATTTAAGGACTATAGGTTGGAAACAGCTTTACAGAGGACCATCTCTCCATACCCCAGTTCATGGCCTGTTCATGTGTTTATTGCCATAGCACACAATTTTACTGACCATAGATGTCTCTCCCGATTTATTTAATTGAAAGTCTTTTGGGATACAACTAATTTATGGACTGAGTAGATGACAGTAAAGGCCTTAATTTAACTAACGTTTCTTTGCTTATTGCGCCTGATCACAATATCTCACTCAACCTTAATTTAGAGAATACAAAATGATACTTGTTTTCAAGGAGAATTTATTTTGTAATGTCACAAAATGTTTCATTACATCTTTTATATTTTACAGCACTCTTGAAAAGTGTGTTTCTGATCACCAGGAGGACTGGGATAATTATGTGGCCTCAGCAGTATATTCTATTGTCTCTGCGCCAAACCCCATCTCTGAAGTGTCTCCCTTCTTTTTGATGTACAACAGAGAACCTAGATGCCCTTCCAATGACACACCTCTCGATCTGGTATGCAACAAATGTGCCTCTCCAAATGCAAACTGTTTAAAGACTTTAGTGCATGAGTTTCATAAATACCATGCTTGAACCTTAAATCAGTAATTCTCTGGCTAGGACACATGTACATGAACATTTCTCCATGCATATTTGTTTTTAAAAAAAAAAGCATTTAACCAAAACTAGGATACCATAAATGTGTGCATTAAAGTAAAATCACACTGAAGAGGCCTCTTGACTATTAGGAGACAGGGAACGTGTGTTTATTATTACAGTTGATCAAAGTAACTTGGGCCACAAACACCACATATATTGTCATTGATATGAGGAATACATGTGTGTGTGTGTGTGTGTATATATATTATATCTTCAGCGAAGAACGGACCCAACTAGCTCCAATTCGCAACCAGAGGGTCAGAAGCACCACAGCACAAACAGGGTCCAACACTCGTTTTCAGGTAAGATTTTTTAATGTTGTTTCAATACCATCGTGCAGACAAGGAGGACGGTCAACGCGTTTCGGCGATTGCCTTCGACTGGACTTTAAAGTCCTGCAGTCCAAACAGTCCATTTAAAGTGAAAAGTGCTTAAAGTCCCTTCTTCATTTCCATTAAAACAGACTAGACTGTTAACCCTTCTATTCACTTGTTTTTCAGTGGCCATTTTAGACTTTCATTTATGTACACAGTTTTATGAGCAAAGAAACATGTAGGTGAAGTACCCTATGACAGAAAATGGCAAGTTAAACCTCTTTTGAGCAACATCACTCCCATCATGACTTCTTAGTTAAAATACAAATTTTCAGGAGTTGCATAAGAATAAGGGAAGTAGGTATGGGGTACAATGTATTCCTAATAACTATATCAAACAATTTCAATAATTCATAGCAAGCATAAAGAAATTAATCATCAATGGCAAGATAAGGGAAAGTAAAAGTAAATGGTAGACGGATTGAGGGGAGAGATAACAGTTATCTATCAGGTCAATCAATCAATTTTACCACAAATAAAGTGCCGAGTGCAATGTGCAAATTATCATATGTAAGCATATTATGTGCAAATAGCATTAATGTGCAAAGGCGCATTCCTATCCTTGACCTTTCACATATCCCTTCTCAACCAGGTCTACCCTATCAGTCTATATACATTGAGGAGCCGAGGAAGTACGAAGTAACCCACTATCTGTTTTACGATCAAGCTAAAGTAGACTTACACAAACAGAACATAGTGAGCAACAAAATAAAACCACCTCATTCAATGATTCAATATACTTTACCCTAACATTATGTCATTAAATATAATTTTCTTAAACAATTTTTGGACAGTTATATAGGACTTTTAATCATTTTTCCTCTTAAACCTTGGATTGTTTTCCCTCTCATCTACTTTGATCAACAATATTTACATGTGTTATCCAGAGAAGTTGTTATTCTATAAATGTACATATAGTTCTGCGTCCAGGTTATGTCCAAAAGGATTCTCTGTTCCCAGTGCCAAGATGAACCTTGATTCTGCTCTTCTTAGGTCTAAGGTTCTATCTCCTCCTCTTTCATACTGCTTTTCCAGTATTGCACCAAAAAATGTGAGTTCTTGGTTATTGCTAGAGTGTTTCTCCTGAAAGTGTTTGGCCATTGGGTAAGCGAGATCCTGATTCTTGATGTGTTGTAATATAAGTAGCTTCAATTTGTTTATTGTACTGCCTACGTATAGTTTTTGGCATGGACATTGTAGGACGTATACTGCAAATTTGGATTCACCCGTTATGTGATCGGTGATTTTTTCTATGTTTCCGTTTTGTAGTTCATATGAGAGTGTGTTTTTGCCGTGCTCACAGGCTTTGCATTTAGAGCATTTCCAGAAGCCAGGTGTTGTAAGCCAGGATTTGTTGCCTTTCTCATTCTGTGGATTGATGGTGGATAGGTGACTTTGTGTGAGATATCACCCAGAGAAGCTGTCTTTCTGTAAGTTATTTGGGGAGTTGGTGGAAGAGTCTTTTTCAATGAATCATCTAACATCAGGATTTTCCAATTTTTCTTTATGATTTTTTTAAGACCTTGGTGTTCTACGTTGAAATCCATGATGATATGGGTTGTTTCTTCATTTTCCACCTTCTCCATTGTTTCCAGTAATGTGGATCGTGGTCTTTCCTGAATTTTTGTCTTAGCCTGTTCAACGACCTCCATAGGATATCCCCTTGCCAAAAATCTGAGGCCATTGTCTTCAATAGTTTGTTCTATATCCTTTGGTTCTGAGCAGTTTCTTTTTACGCGGAGCATCTCTCCATACGGGATGCTCCACTTTAGATGGTCCGGATGTCCGCTGCTAGCATGAAGAACACTGTTAGTGGCAGTGGGTTTCCTATGTATTTTTGTGCAGAACCGTTGGTTTTTGACAAACACTTCCACATCTAAGTAGAACACTCTGGTTTTGCTACAGGATGATGTAAATGTTAAATTCAAGTCATTGTGGTCTAGATCCTCTAAAAATTCTGATAGATGGTTTTGATCTCCTTCCCACAAGACAAATAAGTCATCAATATACCTTATCCAGGTTCATATATTCGACTTGTACTTGCTTCTTAGTATGTTTTCCTCCCATACTGCCATGAAGAGATTTGCGTATGTTGGGGCTACAGATGTTCCCATGGCAGTGCCCTGCCTTTGAAGGTAAATTTCCCCATTGAAGAGAAAAACATTGTGGGTTAAACAATAGTTCAACATATCTAGTAGCATATCTGAGTGTTCGAGGAAGCTGAGTGACCGTAAATCCCCAAATTTCCTCACAGCTGAAAGTCCATTTTGTTGTTGGATGGACGTATACAATGAATTTACATCTATTGTAACTATGGTAAGATTCTCGTTCCAAGTAAGATTTTTTAGTTTGTTCAGGAAGGCTGTTGTGTCCTTTAGATAGGACGGAAGGGATTTCACGTACTCCATCAAGAACACATCAATAAAATGTGAGATTTTCTTAAGTAGCGAACCCATAGAACTGACTATGGGTCTGCCAGGTGGACAAATGAGAGACTTATGTACTTTCGGCAGAAAGTATATCGTTGCTGTGATGGGGTTCTCTACCTTCAAGTACATAAATTCCTCAAAGTTTATGAGTCCTTTATCTTTCCAATTCAGAAGTAGCGAATGATATTCTTTAGTCCATCTTCAGTTGGATTAGTCTCTAACTTAGTATAGTGATCTTGGTTATTCAGTTAGCGGTAGGCCTCTGTAATATATTGCTCTCGATCTTGCATAACAATATTTCCGCCTTTATCTGCGGCCTTTATGATGACTTTTTAATTGTCTCTCAGTTCTTTCAAGGCCCTTTGTTCTCCTTTCGTGAGATTCCATGATGGTTTTTCATATTTTTTCTTTTGTTTGGTAAGTTGGTTCATTTCCTCTACAACAATTTCATGGAAAAGATCTATTGTATTGCCAGGTGGTAATTGTGGGCAGAATTTTGATTGTGACTTAAGTCCAGATGTCGAGATCAGTTTCATTGGTTGTAGACTCAAGGGAGTTATTTCCTGTTGTTTCACTGTCTAGATTTGACATCACCCTCATGGCAGGTAATTCCTTTCGTGTCAACAGAGATGTTTCAGTTGGTAATAAACGTGAGTTGAGTTTATTGGACGGTCTCTCTTCAAAATGTTTCTTTAGTTTCGCCTTGCGACAAAATTTATATAGGTCGATCCGAAAATTGGGGATGTCCATTTTAGTGTTGGGGCAAAAAGAAAGTCCTTTGTTAAGGAGGCTAATGTGGTCTTTGTTCAAGATCATGCTTGACAAATTTATAACCAAGTCTTTATTTTGTGCCATCTTTTTTATTTTTGTTTTTTCTTTTCTTCTCCTCTTTTGGGCCTTGTTCCTTCTTTTGCTGCGTCTGGTTGCGGGGGATTTGATCCCCTCCCTCTTCCCCATGTGGTCCCTCGTGCTCTTCCTCGTTGTCGCGTCTCCATTTGGGCTAGCCTCATTTCCCCACGAAAATCCAACTTCGCCAGGTCTGATTCTTCATCTGTTGAGCTCAGGTCAGAACTTTCATAGACACCCTGATTGTCATGACTGATGCATCTATCCATAGCTGCTCTGTTTCTTAGTGAGTCGTATCTATCCATAGCTGCTCTGTTTCTTAGTGAGTCATACTTCCTGGCGAAGGTGTATATCCTACCATTTGCATAGTCTATGCGATCTCGGTTAAATTTACTCGCTTTTCTTTTTTCCACATCCGCTTCGTGTTTGAGAATTTTTTTCTCCATGGTCTCCAATAGTTCTTTTTTCTCCTCATTCCCGGGATGTTTATCCAGCTCTTTTTCAAGTTCTTGAATTTTCTCCAAGATTCCCACAAGCTTCCGCTCGGCATGTATTTTTAGTGTCTTCATCAATTTTAACGAGCATTCATTGGTATCCATCTGCCATTGTTTGATCAAATCCATGTCTAGGTCATTTAGTGTAGGCATAATTAAAATTCTTAGACCCCTTGGGACTCTTTTAAATTCGATGTATTTCTCAAGGGTTGTTTTTTCCCACCACTTATTGACCTCCATGATTTTGGCTTGTTGTAACTCTTTGATAATGCTCTGTAATGATCTCTTTTGGTTATCTGAAGATATTGCTGCACTGGTTGAGCTTTGGGGAGCCTGAGCCACCATATTATCATCCAGTAATTGATTTGCTCTCTGTGTACGATTTGTCATTCTTTCGGCCATTTTTATGTGTTTTTTTCTTTTTTTCTTTTTTTTCTTCTCTTCTCTTCCTTTCGTTATAGTCGTGATGTTAGGGTTAATTAAGTTTCTTGAATGTCTGCACTGCGTGTTGTTTTTTGTCCGTTTATTTTTTTATATTTAATACTCCTTTTACGAGTCGCCTCTGTTCCCTTGATCTGCTCGTCTTGTAATTTTGAACAGACCGGTTCCGCGTATGCCACTGGTTGTGAGTTCCGTATTTCCGTAACTGTCTCGCGGGTGCCGCAGTAGTCCTCCGGCTCCCGCTCTCCAATTCAACAAGCGGTTACTGACACAGGCGGCTTTCAGGGGTCAACGGGTTAACGCGGGCAAAACAGCACCCCTCCCCACTACACCAGCAGTGCGGTAGGCGGTCCCACCACGCCTCCCTCCGCAACCCCGTACTCACTGCCCGGATATCGCCGCTCGTGAATGCAGTCACTTACAATATGGATTCGGGTCCCCGGTTCTCACAGTTCTCCTTTCTTCTTGTTGAAGTTGACCGGGACCGTATAGCTTTCAAAGTGGCAGAGGCGGCAGCTCCAACTATCGCTCTCTCGATCCGGGGCTGAAACGAGGGCGTGTCGCTGTATCACCTCAATGCAAAGTGCTCGTGGAGTGCAGATTAACCGCTGCATCAAATATCTTCAGCGAAGAACGGACCCAACCAGCTCCAATTTGCAACCAGAGGGTCAGAAGCACCACAGCACAAACAGGGTCTAACACTCGTTTTCAGGTAAGTTTTTTTATTGTTCTTTCAACACCATCGGGCAGACAAGGAGGATGGTCAATGCGTTTCGACGATTGCCTTCGACTGGACCATAGAGTCCCGCAGTCCAAACAGTCCATTTAAAGTGAAAAGTGCTTAAAGTCCCTTCTTCATTTCCATTAAAAACAGACTAGACTGTTAACCCTTCTAATCACTTGTTTTTCAGTGGCCATTTTAGACTTTCATTTATGTACACAGTTTTATGAGCAAATATATATATGTATATGCGCCAAAACTCCTTTTCACACGAAAATGAGCGGAGACCACCACGGGGAACTCTTTGGAAGCTGTTTTATTTCTTGTATGGCAAATGCATTTCGGCAACTAGAATTTGCCTTCGTCAGTGCCTAAGAGTTCAGGAGGCTTCCCATAACGCGACCTCTCGTCCTGCTGCCCTCTTATAGGTCAGAGGGCACACTCCGCCCCCGTGGGCCTATATATAATATAATATATTCACTGAAAAAACCATAGGTTTCACAGACGTTATTGTTAGCTGGACATTTCACTCTTACAAAACCAGAGAAATTCGGCCGTTATAGTTAGTTCAGCTAACTATAACTCGTGCACCATGTCATGAATGATGTAATATGATCTAGTCCACCAGGTACCTCTTGTAAATGCCACAGGGCTGTGCTGTAAAGAGGTGCTCCGAGGCCACGCCCTTTTTTACACCACGCTGCAAAGGCGGCTTCTGGCGCACTGCTGCTCAGAGGATGAAGTCCACTTGTGTCTTGAGGTCCTCAGGACACAAGAGGACCTCATTGCCCCACCAGCACTGCACGAGAAGCCGTTTGGAGAGTGGTATAAAAAGGGGCGTGGCCTCGGAGCACCTCTCTGCAACACAGCCCTCTGGCGTTTACATGAGGTGTCTGGTGGACTAGTTGGCCCATAGGGACCCTCACGATTGAAGGGGAATTAATCCCCCAACTTAAAATGCGCCTGCACTGTGGTGCAGGGAGGGGGACGGGTCCTGATGTGACAAGCGTGCAAATGCGCTCTGTTGCTCGTTTTAAATTGTGTGATTAAGTCCTGAGGGCCAACTAGCCCATCAGCTACCTCCAATAAGCGCCACAGAGCTGCGTTACAGAGTAGTATATAAAGGGGGCATGGCCTTGGACCACTACTCTGCAACTCAGCTCCCTGGCACTGCCTGGTCGGCTAGTTGGCCCCCAAGGACCAATGCGGGAGCCGGCATTGCTTTTAGCTGCTGACATGCAGCTCCCCGTGTGGAAAAGCAATCTGCTTTGGACTTTGGAAGAGAGAGCAGGTTTCCCTGCTCTCGCTTCCAAAATCCAAACCAAGTTTGCTATGGCAGGGCCCAAGCCGCACGATTCCTGCCATGCCATAGCAAACAGCAGTGTCCCCGGGGTGGGCACCCTGGGGCTTTGCAGGAGCCGGCCCTGGGGGCTGGCGGTCCCCAGGGCCATCGAGGGCTCCTTAATTTAATTTATTAAATATTAAAAATAGAAGCACCGGGGCTGCATAATACAGAAAAGCCCCAGGGATGGCGGTCCCTGAGCCTTGGAGGCCCCCCACAAATTAAACAAGCCCCGGGAAGTGGCGGTCCCGGGGCTGCGGGAGGGCACACGGCCCCCTGCTAACATTTTTAAGCAATACCCCAGGGACCTTGCCCATCCGAGGACCTCAATTAAATGAAGCACGGGAAGCCGCGCTTCATTTTTTAAAAAAAATCTGCGGGATTCGCGACACCAGCACAAATTTCAACAATTGTTTTTTTAAATGCTTTTTTGGGCTCTGGGGGTCCTTGTAGGACCGCATGAGCAGACCTAGGGGGTCAGAGTGTTTCTACCCAGCCCCCTTTTCTTTTTTTTCACCTTTGTTTTACTGTGTTCTTGTGACTCGGTTCTACCGAGTCACAAGATGGCTGCCAACACTTCCTGGTTTGGAGTGTTGGCAGCCAATCACAGTGAAGCTCGTGCTTCGGAGGGGTTGCGACTCCACCGCGTCCCTAGATATCAAAACTTTTTCTTTTTCAAATTTCTCAGGAACTTCTGAACTGATTTACACCATTTAACACAAAGGTCTCTTTAAGAACCAAGGGCTACCTTTTTGCCAAATTTGGTTTAATTCCGTTCAGCAGTTCGGGCTGTTGCTGTGTCCATAGTTTCCTATGGAAAATTAAATGGGGAAAACACGTTTTGGGACCCCCCTTTTTTCTCAGCCCCTGCTTGTCGAATCACCCCCAAACTTGCAAGACAGGAGCTGACCGGAGTGGGCCACTAGTTTTGAAAATTTCGCAAAGATTCGTCAACCGGTGCCAAAGATATTGAGAAAACAAAACACGCTTAGATATGGAAACTAGGTCCTAACTATAACTACCTACTGGTGACTGCCAGTAGGGGATATATTATATATATATATATATATATATATATATATATATAACGACCTTTCCCTTGTCTCAGAAAGGATGACAGCCACCACAGGTAGGATGAAGCAGCGTTCTTTATTGCCAGTGCACAGTTGCAAGCGGCATGATGCATTTCGGCATGTTTTGCCTTCCTCAGATGCCGTCTTGCTTGAAAGAGAATTCACTTGTCCACTTTGGAAGCGCCTTTTAAAATTTGATGAAGACACTCCCACATGATTAGGGGGTGGAGATTCAGAAACGTCCGAACCTCCTCACCTGCAGCAAACCTTAGTAAGTACATGCCCAAGTGGGCGGTGACTGCAGGGACCCCACTGAATCCTGGATCTTGTAGTCGGACAGATCGCCTCCATCTCCTTGCATATCCTTGCTTCCGACCGCAAATCACCACAGCGAGCAAAAGAGCTCACTCCTCCAGTATATATATATTCACTGAAAAAAACCATAGGTTTCAGGCCTTATATAGTTAGGAATTAGCATTTAAAAAACCTTTAAAATTCACTCAAAAAACTGTACGCTTTAGGGGTGTAATAGTTAGCTGGACATTTCACTCATACAAAACCATTGAAATTGCTCCTATATAGTTAGTTGTACTAACTATATATCGCGCACCCGCAATCCACTGCTGATGATGTCACATATTACATCATGCATGACAAGGTCAGTGACATCACTGATGACATCTCAAATGACATCACTGATGACATCACTGATGACATCATCCAGTGAATGTGGTTTGCTTGGTTATTTAAATATGCGTTTTATATATATAGCAATTTGCATTGAAGAATGAGTGGATATATTAAAATAAATATTTGGATGGAGGATTTAGTAGCAGTGTAATTGACTGTTTACTTGACCAATTTATAGTGTCTCACTAAATATAGTGGATAGTGACTAAACTGTTTGAATATCTGTATCACTTTGTCAGTTGTTGTGTAAACAGATACTCCAGTTGGTTACTAGCTAGGTGAAAGTCTGTATTAGTTATTGATTAGTTAACTGAGTATTTGTATGGGAGAGTGAATATGTGTGTGGTTCGATGGGGGGGTGTGTGACTGCCCAAAGATGTGTGAATACTTGATTCACTAGATATATGAAGTTAAAACTACATGTTCTAACAGTTGTTTGGGTGAGTGAATATCTTTATGGGTGTGGTGATTAGCAAATATATTTCTCAATGGCACATGTCCAACAAACTAGAAAAATAAAAAGCAGTGTATGTCTCAGTTGTTGTATATAAATAAGTATACATAAGACTCATTGATTGTGTGAGTGACTGTATGGATAACTTTATACTTGTAATAATGATTTTATAATTCACTAAGTATGACTTACTATCTAAATGAATAGATGAAGTTGTGTTTGTATAAGTGTGTAGCTAAGTAAATATGTAAGTATGATCCATTGTTTGCATAAGTGAGTAGGATGACTTCATATGTGAATAGGATGTGTGCTGGTGTGTAATGTCGGTTTTGGTGTATAAGTATTTTTGTTCTATTGTTCATTGACAGCATGTATGAGTGAATCTACAGGTAAGTAATTAGATGTGTGTATACATCTATGAATCACCGAGTGGGTTTTTAGATACTTGTATTGCTGTAACAATGGATTCAAATATCATACTCTGTATTTTACAAAGAGTGATGAAAGATTTTACTAGTGTATGAAAAGGTGTATGTGATTGTCACGTGGATGATGTCATCAGTGATGTCATCAGTGATGTCATTTAAGATGTCATCAGTGATGTCACTGACCTTGTCATGAATGATGTAATATGTGACATCATCAGCAGTGGATTGCGGGTGCGCGATATATAGTTAGTACAACTAACTATATAGGAGCAATTTCAATGGTTTTGTATGAGTGAAATGTCCAGCTAACTATAACACCCCTAAAACGTATAGTTTTTTGAGTGAATTTTAAAGGTTTTTTAAATGCTAATTCCTAACTATATAAGGCCTGAAACCTATGGTTTTTTCAGTGAATTTCAAAGGTTTTTTAAATGCTAATTCCTAACTATATAAGGCCTGAAACCTATGGTTTTTTCAGTGAATTTGCAAGGTTTTTTAAATGCTAATTCCTGACTATATAAGGCCTGAAACCTATGTTTTTTTCAGTGAATTTCAATGGTTTTTTAATGCTAATTCCTAACTATATAAGACCTGAAAGCCCACCAGGAATCTCCAGTATGCGCCAGGGGACTGCATTGCAGAGAGGTGTAATGAAGCCACGCCCCTTTTTACACCTCTCTGCAAAGCAGCCCCGTGGATGTTTGAAGAGGGGGAACTAATTCCCCTTGCATACTGGGGGCCAACTAGCCCACCTGGAACCTCCAGTATGCGCCAGGGGGCTGCATTGCAGAGGTGTAATGAGGCTATGCCCCTTGTTACACCTCTCTGCAACGCAGCCCCCTGCTGCGTTTGCAGAGGGGGATCTAATTCCCCTTGCATACTGGGGGTACCTGGGGGCCAACTAGCCCACCAGGAGCCTCCAGTATGCGCCAGGGGGCTGCATTGCAGAGAGGTGTAAGAGGCCACACCCTTTTTTACACCTCTCTGCAATGCAGCCCCGTGCATGTTTGAAGAGGGGGAACTAATTCCCCTTGCATACTAGGGGTCCCTGGGGGCCAACTAGCCCACCTGGAACCTCCAGTATGCGCCAGGGGGCTGCATTGCACAGAGGTGTAATGAGGCTATGCCTCTTTTTACACCTCTCTGCAATGCAGGCCACTGGCACGTTTGCCGAGGGGGGACTAATTCCTCTTGCATACTGGGGGTCCCTGGGTCATATCTGCCCAAACACCGATATTCGGAACGATTGAAAATGACTTTTCTTGAGAAACATTTGGATTTGGATTATCATGTCCTATACTTTGGAATTTTTGAACGACTGACTTTGAGGATGGTATAAATTACTCAAGTCTGCCCGAATTGTGTGGGTAAAATTGATACCTAGTCACTTTGAATAAGAATGTACTTACGTCTCGTCTAACATTTGGAAGAAATATCTAGTTATATGACAACAGGATACCGACATAACTTAAAGGAAATAAGAACGCCCTAAAGAAGTTCTGTTGTACAGAACGAAACGTTTCGGCTGGCTGTGGTACATAAACTTAAGGAAAATAAAAGCATTTGAATATACACCAAGATTCAGCGCTTTAATAAGGACTCTAAGTGATATGATTTGATTGGACTTATTGTGCAAGTGATGCTGTGCCAAACTTTGGAATATTCTTCACCACTCTCTACTACTTACTCTCTCCTACTCCACTACTCTCTAATACTCACTCTCTACTACTCCTTCTCTACTACTCTACTACTCTCTCTCTACTACTCACTCCCTACTACTCACTATCTACTACTCTCGACTACTCACTCTCTACTACTCACTCTCTACTACTCTCTCTCTACTACTCACTCTTTACTACTCACTCTCTACTACTCTCTACTACTCACTCTCTACTTCTCACTCTCTACTACTCTACTACTCTCTCTCTACTACTCTCTACTACTCACTCTCTACTACTCACTCTTTACTACTCACTCTCTACTACTCTCTACTACTCACTCTACTACTCTCTCTCTACTAGTCTCTACTACTCACTCTCTACTATTCTCTCTCTCTGCTACTCACTCTCTACTACTCTCTTCTACTCACTCTCTACTACTCACTCTTTACTACTCTCTACTACTCACTCTCTACTGCTCTCTACTACTCACTCTACTGCTTACTCTCTACTACTCACTCTCTACTACTCACTCTACTATTCACTCTACTACTCTCTGCTACTCACTCTCTACTACTCTACTGCTCTCTACTGCTCTCTACTACTCTCTACTACTCACTCTCTACTCTCTATTACTCACTCTCTACTCTCTACTTCTCTCTCTACTAGTCTCTACCTCTCTACCGCTACCTCTCTACCTCTACCTCTCTACCTCTCTCTACACGCACACATATACACATATATATGCATATGCATTTATATATATGTATGTGTATATATATATATATATACATACATATATAAACATATATAATCTGTATATCTATATAAATACAAATATAAATGCATGCATACATATACATATATGCATACATATGCATGTTATTTACATGAAAGTTTAAAAAACAATAATAAAAGCAAAGCTAAAAAGCCACCTCATTACAAACAGAATGGCTTTAACTTAAACGAGGGCGAGATCTATTGCATTTTCAATGCTTGTTTACTTTGGTTCCATCAAGAAGGCATTCAGATGTGTCACACATTTGCCATAAATTCTGAATGTTAGCACTCTAGTTGCTCATTAGATCACTGTAGTAAAGCTACTGCTCACCAGGGAAGTCTGCTGCTGGTATTCAAAGTGCATGTTTCAGTCTGCATGTCAGAATTTTTTTAATGAAATAGAAGAGGATTTGAGAAGTCACTCAAAATGTACCCTAATTTTTCTTTCTGAAGCACTAATCATACTTTCTATGGCAAAATGAACCCCCTCATTTTGTTCCTTTTTAAATGAAATGTTTTCAGACTTACCACTTCATTCCAATCAAGATTGCTTCTGGAGTGCCATACTTTTGTCATAAGTAAGACTGTTAGCGGTCTAGTTGTTCTTTAGAACACTCTGGGACATTCTGTCATTGGGCTATACTTGGGCTACATCTGGGTGATATTTGGGCTACATTTAGGCTCTTTTGTCTCTGGTGGCCATCTTGGGAGACTGCATGTCAGATTTTTTTAATGACATGGAAGAGGATTTGAGAAGTCACTCAAAATGTGCCCTAATTTTTCTTTCTGCAGCACTAATAATACTTTCTATGGCAAAATATACCCCCTCATTTTGTTCCTTTTTAAATTAAATGTTTTAAGAGTTACCACTTTATTCCAATCAAGATGGCTTCAGGTGTGCTATACCTTTGTAATAAGTAGGACTGTTAGCGCTCTAGTTGTTTTTTAGAACACTCTAGGAGACTGCAGTAGAACACAAAGGAATCAACTGACAGTCTCTGTCCTTGTTGGATGTACATGTTTTACTGAGAATGTCAGACTTCATTCTCACATGACTGAGAAAGATAATGTGAATCTACAGAAAATATGCTTTCAGTTTAGCTTATAGATCCCCTTCCAAACCACTGTGGGAAAAGCATGAGATAATAGTTTTCTTTCAAACATGATTCATGATATCACAGCAGAAGGCTTTTTCACAGGGTAAAATCACCTTAGAACACACCACAAGTCCTACAATGAGTATGGTACCATCAACAAATGATTTATAATGTAACTAAAGTCCTAAAACCCTCTATTAACTACAATGCTTTTTAGGTCGAGCAGCGTAGTCTGCTCGAGACCTTTTGTTGCCCGTATCTGGGAATGTGGACAGCAATGTGCCACGCGCTTTTCCTTTCCAGTTTTCACAGCGGGAGTGCGCCTCTCAGACGCGCTTGCGCAGACACGCACACACAGCCCCTGCTTTCCATGCAAGCACGGCGCGCGCACACACACAGCCAGCCCCCACCCCTGCACACACACAGGCGCGCGCGCACATACACACGCTGCCGCCCCCGCACCCCCCTGCACACGCACGCACACACACGCATACACCCACCGGAGCCCCCAACCCCCCCCCTTGCACACACACACAGACACACACACCCCCCCCCCTTACAACTAAGCCCTACTCACCGCATCGCCGCCACTCCTGACTTCGGCAGACACCGCGGGGCTCTCCCTCAGGCATGGGAGCCCCGCCTGCATCACCAATGCTGCTCACTCCGTGGATGCGGGCTTCACGCAGAAGGCGGAAGTCCCGCCCCACGACCAGCTTCACGCTGCCGAACTTCCGGTTGAGCTGAGCTTGTGTTTTTTTGGATCCATTTCACGGCGAGCAACTAAATCAAAACAACCGTGACGTCAGTGTGGGGCCAAGCGGAAACAATTCTATATCTAATGCTGCTTCCATCAGCTGGCCTCCATGAAGGATTGTCGCAGCAGCCGACGGGGTTGGTGATTGTCCCCTTGTTTTTTTTTAGTTTCATATAGCGCGAAGTACAGGAGCACCAGTTTTGTTACAGACAGACACATTCATTTAATAGGAAAATACCAGCACTTATCTGGCGGAAACAGATATTCTATAGAGTGCGCACCTGCGCTTCTACATTTCCTTTTAAATCACTGCGAGTTGTGCACCATTGGCAAGTTACTGGGGTGTGGGACGAGTCTGCCACATTTCTCAGCTTCGTTCTACAACACTCCCGTAAAGTCTCCCACATTTTCAGCAGCATTTTGCCGTCACACTCTCACCTCGCGATTCATTTTCAATGCTATTACCATGCGAATTAAAATGTGTCTCACCAGTCCCACTCCTTTCTTCAACCTAAAATTTCTTTCGTTTAAAATGACCTGGCATGCATTTGTCAACAGCTATGCACAAGTGACTTTAATTTCACTAGTGAGCATTTAATTGAACTAGTGTAACATGAAAAGTGAAGCGACTAAGTGTGCTTCGCCTTCATGTGACATGCTTTTCTCATCCACCACATTAGTCCTCAATCACCTCTGTGCCTGGTACTCTTCGAGAGGCACCCGCATAACATATCTCCGCCCCCCGATGACGCTGGTGTTGCCAGAGCTTTAAGTGGGCCGGGTGCCCTTTGGCGCTCTGTAAAGCAGGTCCTGAGACGGGTCCCCTTCCCGCTTTCCATTTTTGCCCTCACACTCAAGAGTGAAAATAAAATTTCTGCCTTTGATGTAGCTTTAAAGAGACTCGTTTTCATTATTTCAGTCAGCACAGAATTAAAGCATGTTCAATGTACTACTATACAACAAAGTCCTTGTTGTTACTTATTTATTTTATGCAACTAACAACCAATGTCAAAGCTTGTTTCAGGTGTAATGTCAGTTGTTGTATTGTATCTGGATGCGATAAAACAAAGAGGCAGCAAAATAGAAGTCTGATGACACACTATGCTAAGCACAGATGTTTAGGTTAGGTGTTTAAGCAATGCCCTTAATTAGACAGGCCACGCCCGTTTTGAAGAACACTCCCCCCACACACACACACACTTTTTTAATCCTACTTAAAACACTCAGATGTACTATGTTTATTTGTATGTGAGGTACTGGGGAGGAGAAATTTACCTTTAAATTTGTTATTCTTATTTACTTACGCTGAAAAAGTAAAACTACAATGTCCACAATGCAAGGTCTTGCACTGGCAGAAAAAAAATAAAGAGTTTACTGAACGTGTCTCACATGACTTGAAGTCACTTAAAAGCTATGGCCAGTGGCGTAACATTATCCCCTACACCCCCATAGCATAGCGAAACAAAGCATAGCATAATAAAACACAACAAAACATAGCATAACAAATCAAAGCATAGGATAGCAAAACATAGCATAGCATAACAAAACAAAACATAGGATAGCAAAACATAGCATAGCATACAGCTTCATTCAGCACCACAGCATCACTCAGGGGCAACACAACATCACTGTGCGCTACCACAGCATCACTGAAAGCCACAGCATCACTCGTTCGCCATCACAATATCACCCAGCGCCACCACAGCATCAATCTGTGCAACCATTCAACAACACCTGGTTTAAATATGTTTTCTCAATGTTTCAAGCTTTATTACAAATGTAACAAAAAGATGTTAATATTTCACTTCTGTTCTTGGATTTTCGTCACAATAAAATACACTGAACATAATCTTCACAAAAGTTATTTACAAAAGTTTAAGCTATTGCCATTATAAATTACAATAACCTTTATTTAAGTAGTAATGTTTAACAAAAAATTAAAAGCCATTGTTATTTGTAATATCAATACATGTAAGTCACGTAAATACAACACATATTGCATTACAAATGCTATAGGTGTCACATTTGCGAAAGTTATAACTATTGGCATTGTAAATGACAAAGCTATTAATTTTGCTATTTTCAAAAACAAAACATAAATAAAAATAAAAAAATGTACAGTGCCAATAGCTCAAACTTTCCTAATGCGAGACCTATTGCATTGCAAATGCTTGTTAATGAGGTGCTATCATGTATATTGGTCCCAAGATGGCTGCCAACACTTCTTCGATGAAGTGCTGACAGCCAATCAGATCAGATGTGTGGTTAGGCTTCGCCCAGATATATATGTGTTTTTGAAGTTAATTTTCATAGAAACCACTGGAGCAATTTTCACCAAACATAGCAAAGGCACATCAGCGTACCAGTCCCTACAATTTTGCAAAGTTTGGCGTTATTCCGTTCAGCGGTTCGGGCTGTAGACCTGTCAGACCGTCCTATGGAAATTAACATGGGGAAAACACGTTTTGGGACCCCCTTTTTTTCTCAGCCCCCACTTCACGAATCCCCCCCAAAACTTTCAGGGAAGGAGCGGAGCTGGCCAAAATTTTGGAAAATTACACGCAAATTCCTCAACCGGCACCAAAGTTATTCCCAATAGAATGTTGCGGATTTCCTATGGTAGCTAATCCTAACTATATATACCTACTGGCTATCGCCAGTAGGTAATATATATATATATATATATATATATATATATATGTATATCCTCGCTCCTGTTGTACCATAAATCACGGGTCACTCATGAGCGGGTGCTTCAGACGCGACGGTACACGCTTTTAAATTTTATGGCTCGTACTCCATTTCTCTCGCTGTGAAACAAAGCTCAGCACTCCCGGGGTACAGGCAAGTATTTCTTTATTTCGCCATTAGCCGTAGACAGACGCGTTTCGGACGTGAGTCCTTCATCAGTGTTTACTTAGAACGCCGTCAAGCGGCTACTTAAATACATCATTGCGACACGCCTCTCAGCATTACAATACCAGTACCGAAATTGCATGTGCGCCTATGCGAATGTGGCGGCCATCTTCGAAAGCATGAAATCATGCAATTCCACTGCAGTATATTACTGCTGTAACCCCTCTTGCCGTGTATCGGCATGGAAGCCGCTTAACCTGGTGTAATCTCACTATAAAGCCGTGGATCGGCATTTCACCAGCTCCATTCACTTGAGCCTTTCAATTTCGGCCCGAAATTTCAATTTAACATACTATATCTTTTTTCTTAGGCATGTCCAAATAACATTAACAATATTGATAATCTTGCTTTGGCAACATCCTACGTCAACTAGGGGATGTGAAATGCTACATAAAAACAAACAAAGAGGAATATGCTCAAAGTATACAAACCTATCATGACCTATTGAACAAATGGCCGAATAGATCAATGCTGGACACAAATGAATACTTATTTTTGAGAAATCATGAGCCAGTAACACCGACTTTTTACCAACTGCCGAAAGTGCATAAAGACCTCCACTTACCACCAGGGAGACAGATTGTATCATCGAAAGGAGGACTTACTGAAAAACTTTCAATGTACATTGATTCATTCCTGACACAATTGGTCGTCAAATTAAGATCTTATGTGATGGACACGAAAGATTTAATTGAACAAGTTGAGAACATCCAGTGGGACAATGCATATGTACTCATAACCCTTGACATTACAAGCTTATATACTTGTATTCGGCATGATCAGGGAGTCGAGGCAGTTAGCTACTTCCTAGAGAAAAGAGCAATCAAGTATACTGAACATGGGGTGATGTTGATTGAACTACTGGAATTCTGCCTGACACACAACATTTTTCTATTCCAAAATGATCTATATAAACAGATCTCAGGGACAGCGATGGGCACCTGCTTCGCCCCCAGCTACGCAAATTTATTCGTGGGCTGGTGGGAGGAGCAGGTGGCCCTAGGAGGTGACAACGCCAAATGGGCGGAATATGTTGTTGTGTGGCGTCGTTATATAGACGACCTGTTTCTGGTATGGAGGGGCTCCTTCAGTCAGGCAGAGGATTTTATCAGGGATCTGAATAGAAACAACTTGAACTTGAATTTCACCAGTGACCTAAGTAGGGAGGAGGTGCACTATTTGGACTTAAAGGTTTTTGTAAATGAAGGAAAACTTGAAACATCATTATATAGGAAGCCCACTTCGGGCAATAGCATATTGCATGCCAAAAGCAGTCATCCTGGAAATTTAATTCGCAGTATACCCTACGGCGAGTTGTTGAGACTCCGGCGCAATTGCTCAAGGGACTCTGATTTTATCAATGCAGCCAATGAATCTATTGTTAGATTTAAAACTAGAGGCTATAATTCTACTCTCCTTGAGAAAACATTTGAGAAAGTTCGTAAAATACCAAGACGGAGTCTATTAAATGCTCAGCAGTGCCCGTTCGGGCCCCCTCCACAGCATTCTAATTGGCCCAGGGAGCTTTCCGCAGGAGTCAGACTCCATCAGGAGCGAGCGGTCTGATTGGTGCCAGCACCATGAGAAAAATGTTGCCGGCAGCCAATACAGGACTCGAGGAGTTAGTCCCCTGTCCTGAAGTTTTAAAAGAAAGATAAAAGAGTAGGCATGCCTTGCCCTGTTAGGGTCCATTGAAGGGAAAAGAGGCACAAAAAAAGGATGCCGCCTTTTAATATGCATATAAGGATAGGGGTCACTCAGCACCTGTACCTGAGCTGTTTTCGGCCCAGGGGACCCCATACCCTGAGCCCCCATGCATTTCTTAAAGGATGGGGGACTTTACAGCCCCCTCCCTGAACCTCAAAAAGGCCCAAGACCCCATCTCTCCACAGCCATTGATTAATTAAAATGGAGAAGGGCCACACGGCCCCCCTCCCTGAGCCTTTAATTGCCCCACGGACCCCATCTCATGGGGCTGGCTCACTTGCTGTGTCCTAGAGAGCCCACCTCGGGAAACAGCAGTTTCCCTAGCCACACTGGCATGGGCATGGAAACATATGTTTGATCCAGTCTGACGGGAGCATTTTCAAATCTGCCAAACGGTAACAAGCACAAAGTCTCCACCTAGTGGTTGGGAGCTTTGCAAATTCTACTGGTGGCTGGGGGCAGGCTTGTGTTCTATTTTCCTGCCTGCACTGAAGTGGGCAGGGAAACAGAATAAGATATTGGTCCCTTCTTGGAGGGTGCAGCATAAATAGCTGCTCCCTCCAGGCAGAAGCAATGCCGGCTCCCATATCATGTAGGGAGTCGGTTTGAGCTACGGGGGCCCTGGGAACCCCACCTGCAGCCCTCAACATGTGCCTGGTGGGTGCCATGAGTGGGCAACAGGGCACTCCTAAATTTAAAATGGAGGCTTCAGGGGGATGTGGTCCCTGGGCCAAAAAAAGATTGGTGACGGCCCCTTCCCTTTTAAAATTAGTATGGCCCCGGGTAATGGGGTGCTGAGAAGGCTTGGAGAGGGGGGGCCACGCTGTCCGTCCCCTTTTAAAGTGGACTGGACTGGGGTGTTAGGGCCTCCGGGCCTGAGAAGGTCCGGGAAGGAGTTGCATGGCCCCTCCCCTTTGAAAAAAAATGTACAGCCCGGGGGATGGGGTCCTCAGGTCGAAGAAGACTCTGGGAGGGGAGCCACACCTGCCCTTCCCCTTTTTACTGGAACTAAACCAAGGGGATGGGATCCATAAGGGATAGAGGAGGGGGGGCTACACGCCTCCTTCCCCTTAATATATATGTTTTGGACCTAGAGGATGGAGTCCACCTGCGTTTTAAGGCCAACCCTATGCTTACCACACCAAAGGCTGTGAACGGTGTGGGGTTGGCAGCCTGATGGAGGTTTAGCCACAGGTGCTGGGGCAGACCAAGATATGACCAGTCTCCTGCTGCGCACTGCCAAAAGCTGTTCGCAGCATGGAGGTGGCTGCCTGTGGGGAGTTGGGCGCAGGGCCTGCAAGGCGTGCCCTACAACCAACTCCACCACAAAAGGCCTGGCTGCAAGCCAGGCTCTATGGCCAACCGCCACACTGCATAAGGCTTTGAGCAGTGTGGTGTCAGCTGCCTGCTGGTGAGGGGGTTGGCTGACTCCGGGAGGGTCGGTCACAGGGCCAGGCCACAAGCCAGAGCCTTTAGCAAACCTCCTGCTCGGCACAGATTTTGGTTGTGCTCACTGTGTCGTTGGCTGCCTGTGGGGGCCCCACACGTGGCAGCCACCTGCAACGGCGGCGCTGCTGTGGAGGGGGCCCGAACGGGCACTGCTGGCCTTGACCGGGGCCTTAGGCACCAACAATGTGCCCCGGACACTCGGTAACCCAGCCCCACTCACCAGGAACTTGACGGAGCTGATCCGGGCTCCGGACGCCGTCTTCTTCTCTGGGCCTCAGATGTCGCCGCACGCGGGGTTCCCTCCCGTGGTCGCAGGCAGCCGCTACTACCCCCGCGGGGCTCTCCCCTCCTCATGAGAGCCCGCCAACACCAGCCTCTCTCCAGTCTTCACCGGGGCCCCCTCCTCGGGCCCGGGCCTTTAGTCGGCTTCTTCTTGCTTCCGCCCCTGCAGGGCGGGACTTCCGGGCAGTGCGGTAGTCGGCGCCAACCAGGGCGTGGCTCCCCTGAGCCGGCCGGGCCCGGGACCCCGGGGCGGGGCTGAGGCGAAGCTCCGCCCCGCCCCGCCCCAGCCGGGCTGCCTGACTTCAGCGTTGCGTCAGTGGCAGGGACTCTTTCCGGGCCGCAGCGGTGATTCTGGTAGAAGTACATGGGGTGGGCACCCGTTCGTTGTAAACGCCGAAGATTCTCTAAGGCTGCGGCGGTGACTGCAGGCCTTCCGACTTCCTCAGTACCGGGCAGGGGCCCGCGGTGGTGAGTTCCCTGATTACCGCTTCGAGGACACAGCGCGGTAAGGCAGGATGGCGCTTGCCGATTACAGCGCCCCAGGGGGTCACAGCGCTGGGGACATACAGGCAGTCCCTTAGCAGCACAGCGCTCCAAAGGGGTCACGAGGCAGAGCAGCGTTTCCCACGGCTCAGCACTACGGAGCAGGTACCGGGCAGCGGCGGTGATGGGCAACAGCGCTTAGGCAGCACATCGCTTGAAACCGAGCAGTATAGGAGGGTATCATCCGCGTAAGAGGAAACAATTAAGTTATACTCAGGGAAACGAATCCCTCTGTGGCCATGATACTCTCTGAGAGCACACACTAACGGCTCAGCAACAATCAGGTAGAGGAGTGGTGATAATGGACACCCCTGACGAGTGCCTCTGGAAATCTAAAAGGGTGAAGTGATCTAATTACCCACCCTGACCCTGGCTGTTGGAAAGTTGTGTAGGACAGACACTAGCTGGGAGAAGAGGTTGCTTACACCCATCCGCCTCAGGACCAGCATCATAAAGTCCCACTCAACCGAGTCGAAAGCCTTCTCGGCATCCACAAATATTGCAGCTGCCTTGACTTCAGGATTAGTATGTTGGATGGCTCCGAAGACTGTACGCAGATTATGTGTGAGGGTACGTCCCGGTACAAAACTAGCCTGCTCTGGACTAACTAGTGTCAGTACCAATGGGGCTAAGTGGTTGGCAAGAACTTTAGTGAATAGTTTGGTGTCAATGTTCAGTAAGGAAAGCGGTCTATACAATGAGCACTCACCCGGAGGCTTACCTGGCTTCGAGAGGGTGACCAGTAGGGCCTCCCGTGTGGAAGGCGGCATCATTCCGCTCTCACACATTTCTTCCAATAAGGAAATCAGGTGAGCGACCAGGAGTTCTCTGAACTCCATGTAGATGGCCACAGTTAGATTGTCTTGTCCAGGAGCGCTTCCTGCTCGCATGGATTTGAGCGCCTCGTGAATTTCCCAAGCCTTAAGTGGCCACATCAAGTATTCCCTGAGTTTGACAACCAACCAAGGGAGCTTAATGTGTTCCAGGTAGTCGATGGCTCCATCCTTCCCTCCTGTTAGTCTGGATTGATAAAGCTCGGAATATTAGTCCCTAAACCTGTCGGCAAAAGCGTTAGGGTCGCGTAGCGCCTCGCCCATGGCTACACAGAGTTCTGTAACTCCAGTCATTTCACGTCTACACTTCAGCATCCCCGCTAGAGTGGCGCTCACCCTCACCATATGACTTGGCGACGGCGTACTTGCCAAGAAATTTGACTTCTCTGTCAGCAGTCTTGTGAAATTCTTCCAGTGTGTCTTTTAATGCCACAGCCAATTGCTCAGCTCCCACTTCTAGGGCCTCCCATTCAAGGGCCTCCCATTCAAGGGCAGCAAGTTTCCTTTCCAGGACTGTCAGGTGATCCCTAATGGAGCGAAGTACCCCCGAGTGTTTGGACATAGCAATCCCTCTTATGTAAACTTTAAAGGCTTCCCATGTCGTGGTAAATAGAGCAACAGTGCTTCTGACATTTCCGCCTTGAACGTGTTGTCAAGCAGGGCATAGGACGGGAACTGCCAAGTAAAAGGAGCTTGCCTTTTCGATGGGGTTGTCAAACCATAATTGAACAGGGGAATGGTCCGAGTATGAGCGTGGGTGAACTTCACAACCACGTATAGCAGCGGACAGTAGACAGGAAAAAAACTACATAACCTCAACAGTTTTAGACGTCAATAACTGCCTACGTGCCGGGCTCCCAGAGCGATCCAAAGCAGGATTGAGGGTGCAATTGAAATCTCCGCCCCAAACTAATGGGAAAGATGCCCATCGCCACAAGCATACCAGCAAGTCCCTAAAGAATTGTAGGTTATCAAAATTAGGGCTGTATACATTAATAGTAATGAACTCATCCCCTTCCCTTTGATCTTGGAAATTACAAACCTTTCCTCCTTATCACTCTCTATAGCCTCAAGGCATATACCGCCTTTAGTAATAACCCATGTGAGCAACCCACAGGCATGTGTAGAGAAACCAGCAGCGTGAAAGGCACCATGTAAACACCTACAGGTGAGCATCTGGGAGTCAGTCGGTAAATGAGTCTCTTGCAGGAGTGCTACATCTGTATTATGTCTGTTGAGGTAGGCAATCACTTTTCTAGTGTTCTGGAAATCATTTAGGCCCCTAATATTCCAGATTAAAAGCTTCGGACCATCGCCTCGATGACTACATATGAAAGCGTTACCACATGAGCCTCTCTCCCACATCTAAATAGAAAAGTCCTCCAGCTCCCCCTCCTTCTTATGGACACCCCCACTACATTGGTGGAGCACAATGTACACACTGTATCAGGAAGAAAAGAATAGTAAAACAAACATTTCTCGATAAACCCCACCCACGCCATGTAAACCCCATTTTAGCATTAACGACACCCTCCTGCACCCACCCTCCCTAACAAGACCCATAATCCAGCAAGACCAATACGGTGAGTAACACACGGGGTGGATGTTACCTGTCTACCGCACAAACAAAAGAAACACTGCAAAGTAGAAATCATAGTACTGACATCAAATGCTAATCTGTAGTATCCATGCATAACTATAACAAAACTGGTCTTTCGGCTATGGCAGCCCAGCACCCCCCCGCCCCCTTATATGCATGGTGTGGAGTCAACCCTCGGCACCTAGGGTCAAAAAGGTCAAACTGATCCCAGTCGCGCCAAATAACATGATAAGCTAAACAATACTTGCGAAACATTTGATTGATCGATAATATAGAACAGGAACCGAGACCCAGTCGCAGGATCGCAGGCCAATGAGATCGAAAGAGGCGGGGGAGAAACATCACAGCAAGACCCAAACCAATGGAGCATAGTGAATGCCGCTTCAATCCTCATCTACAGCAGCACCAACGGCCGCCTCTCCCAGTCTCTCAGCTTCCTGATCACGCCAGGCTGTCTTGGGAAGATCTTTTAATGCTTTATGGAGTGATTCTGGAGTGCTCATTTATGTTGACTCTCAACCTCGCAGGATAGAGCATAGCGTAGTCGATGTTTTGGTCACATAGAAGCCATTTCAAAGAAGTGAATTGACATCTGGCCTCCTGCACCTTCATTGTGAAGTCTGTAAAAAGGGATGTCACAGAACCTTTGAATTTTAGGGTACCTTTTGCTCTTGCTTGCTTCAGGGTAGCGTCTCTGTAGTTCAAGAGCTTAGCAATAACTGATCGCGGCGGTGCCCCCGGGGGGCGCCTGGGGTTCAGCGATCTGTGTGCTCGCGCTCCACCACAAACATGTTCAAGAATATCTCTCGACCCAGGAGTGTAACCAGCAATTTTTCAATAAACACCTCCATGTTGCCAGTAGAGGTAGTTTCCGGCAGCCCCGTGATGCGTTAATTGCTCCTCCTGGACGTTGCCTCCCAGTCCCCTGCCTTCTCCTACAGGGCAGCTAACATCTTAGCAAACTGTTTTTGACCTGTGCCAACCTCCAACTGCGCCTCCTCGACCTCAGTGACTCTCCTCTCTGTCATATCGATACATTCAGCATGTTTATCAAGGCGTTCTGACATTCTGTCTATCCGGTATGCAAGGGTATCAATCTTGCCGTCGATGGTGGACAGACTTTTCTGCATTACAATGACAATCTGTTTTAAATCCCTCGCCGTCTCTTCCGACACATCATCCGGTCGTCCGTGGAAGCGCCGCGTCCCTAATTCTCGACTTGAGCTGCTCAAACTGTAGCTTAGACTGGGTTTTGTCCACCTTGCCCATATTGTATCGCTGGGTTGGCGGGGGTCCTACTCCTCCCAGATCAGTTGTGCTCCACCTTAGGCTACAAGGACAGGAAGCTGCATCAACGTCACTTCTTCGCAGACGAAGGCCTGGTATCTCGGGGGGGATTCCAGCGTGCAGAGTGCACCCTGCTCACAAGAATGAGCAGCGCCGACCAGGAGGTTGCTTCAATGTATCTGAGGTGCAGAATTCACCAGGGCCTCATCTTGTAGATCACCCAAGCAGTGCAAACATCTTTATTAAAGTTAACTAAAAATAAAATAACTGTACAATTCTTTGTTAGGTGTTCACAGTTAAGCATGTCCTTTTCGTGATTGTTCCCAAGAGCGCCTCATGGGAACTTCTGCTCCTGATTATAGTAGATGGGAGTTCACCGAATGCGTTGATGGATAATGCTGTTTTTGTTGCTGCCAACTTTTTCTTTTTCCTTCTTTTTGACTGGATCCATTTCAATACATCTCCAGAGCCTCAGGGTTTTATCAGCAGCAGCAGAGGCGACCGTGCATCCATCTGGACTCATGGCCAAGTTCAGAATTCGAGCAGTGTGACCTTTAAGTCCTGATACTTTCACCAGAGATGGGTATTTCCAAATCACAAGCTGGTTCTGTGCAAAGCCATGGCCAGAAATGAGTTCTTTGTAGTTGGTGGACCATAAGATGGAACAGACCTGGGACTGGGTATCCACCGAGGACAAACATGTGCCCGAGCTCACATTCCAGACACGGATATGCCGGTCACTGGTACCCCCTCCAGATGCCAACACATTAGACTGCCAAGGACACCAAGACACTGCTTTAACAGCTCCTTGGTGCTGCGTGAAGGAATGCAGTGGAGCAAACTCTCCTCCATCCCCCTGGACACAAGGCCAAACATTCACCACATTGTCGTTCGCACCGCTGGCTAGGTAGCGCCGATCAGGAGACCATTTCAGCCCACACACCTTCTGGGAGTGACCGGCGAGGGTGGCCACATGATGCTGAAGGACTCTTACATCGTGGTGATGGATATGTCCTGTCCGTGAGCCAAGATGTGATTGTTCCAGCTCAGCGGCAGAAGTTAAAGCCCCTACAGCTGCTCCAGCGTGATCCGTGGCGTAGCGCTGCTCTAATCCAGCAGCTACCGGACGGGTGCAGGCAGGGGAGGCAGCTAGATGAGTCAGCGTGCAGGGTGCATGCGTAGGCCCCTGAAATTCACGGTGTCTCCAAAGCTCCAATCGCGGTGAAATTCACAACGAGCATTACTGTTGTCACTGGCTGTCTCCTGCAGTTATTTTGGGATTACTCATTTGGCATGGACACCGGATAAATGCAGGATAGGAGCGATGACACAGCCATCTTTGGCTCCAGCAAGCTCCGCCCCTCCCCCGCTCACTCCATTATTCTCCCACTGCTCAAGATTGGTACAATCCCTAATTCATGGTCGGGGTGTATTATCATGCCTCTGTTATAACAAAGTTTTTTTTTAAAGCCCTGGAAGCTATAGGCAAATTGCCCTTTTTGGCTCGGTTGAGAAACATTTCTCAGGGATCACATTGAAGTATTTAGCAATTAAGGTTCTTTGAGAAAAACCTAATTTGTTTTGAGCAATTGGGTTTTAGACATCATTGTTTGGTCACATTCATGCAGATTAATCAACGGGGTTACAGTTAAAAAGTGGGCTCAAAAAGTGCTCAGTTTTCAATAATTTTGGCACTGTGTGACAAATCTACACAATATTTGGTAGAGGTTTAGTAAGGTTAGATTTCATATGAGTCCGGTTTTGTGCCAGTCCTTCAAGGAGTGGCAGAAGTAAGGAGGGAAGTTTGATGAATTTGCCTTAAATGTGACAGGCAGCAATCAAGTTACATCGAGTTAGGTGTTTTAGGTTTTATGCAGATTCACTACCTGGGTAGGACGGAACAAGTGAAATGATGGGGAGAATTCAAAACATTTTTGATTTGATAATAACTTTGGCACCGTTTGAAGGATCTGCACAACATTTGTCAGACACGTAGCATGTTAGCTTAAACTGTTGGAGTTCTCAGTTTCACAAGAATGGAAAAAGTGTTGTGTAGTAGTTTAGTTTTCTGCCCATTGGGCTTGAGCACAAATGTGGACCAATGCACACCTTAGTTTATGCCCCGTTCATCTTAAGTAGACCACTTTGCCAATGGCATGTGATTAAAAAGAAAAAGTTCAACAAAAAAGAAACCGTGGCAGTGGATTAGTGAAGGTGTGCATTGTGCGATGCATATCATAACTGGCTTTAAAGGTTGGAACATGCGAGCATTTAAGACATGTGCAAGTTATTGAGCAGCAACAATATATGTAAATGAATACCTTGAAGCACAGAAAAAGATGGAGCATATCTTCTAGCCTTTTTAAATCTTTACATTAGCCCTTGCATCTAAATTTACATTTTGTAAAGCTGATTACTAACGTGTTCTTCCCATCCATTTTACTTGCTTCCAAATGTACCTTTTGCTTGCCTTGCCCTTGTGGCAGACCACAGTTGACTGTTCCTGGCTTATTAAATTAGGATCACTCATTTCTCTGTGTATAGGGGCTGTATCAACACAACGTGTTTCCCCCAAATACCATGCCCTGCTTTTATATACTGTACTATTCTATGGAAGCCTGTCATGGCTGTGCAGCTCTTCTTTTTCAATTCCCTTAAACCTCATGGTAGCGATGCACTCTATAAATCATCCTGCGTAATAATATGCAAATAAATATTTCATTTAATCACCCCTTGCAACCTACTTTGTCTAATCATCACTAAGCTACCATGGAAGACTGATCTGTGCAACTGTATGGTTCTACAGCATGAATTTAATCCAACCTGAAGTAGTGTTTAGACAGTCTGTGCTTTCCTAAACTCAGAGGTGAAACGGTTAGAAAATTAACCTGGTGCCCTTGAATGAAACTAACTTTCCTGTTTTAATATTTCCAGCTTCTCCACCAATATCTTTTAGTCATTGGAGAAAAGTGACAACGAATCTCCTAACTCGTACCTCACCAGTGTCTTACCCTGCCTGCTTGATGGCATAACTGGGTGCCAGATGCAGTCTGGTTACTCAGGGGCCTGCCTGACGTGCATCTGTTCAGATGTGCTGGCGACCATTCAAAAATACCAGCCCTGAAGCTTCCCCACTTCCCTTTCCGGGAGTACATTCACCAACTACTGGGGGCCTTCCTGTCTGTCTGAAAGACTGCAGCTTGTACTAGGACTGTGCGGTGCAAACTGTGGCCTTGGGATTGAGCAAATCACTGACAACAATCGGACTTGAGAGTCTCTGTTTTTGAAAGGTTAATTACAATGTTTTCAAGAACATTGCTCAGTTGCAATTTAGACCATATCTTGACAACATGAAATAGTGAGTTTGCCCAAAGCTACCAATCTTTGAATGCTCAATACGATAAAGTTATTGACAGTTGCAATTCAGTATATCCCTTACAGCATCAGTTTGGGATCACTACCGTCTAACAGCCAGGACACAGTTTGTATGGTCCAGGATAACAGGTATTCTTGTCTGTTTTTTACAGCCTCAAACTACTCTCTTTAGCACATTCTACCATGCCTCACTGTATTGCAAATCTCTTTCTACACGTTCACAGTGCCATTGTGTAGTGAAGTAAAGGAGGAGTTCTCTGCCTTAAACGCATTTAGCTTTCTTACGAGGTGCCCAACTTTGGGCCCATTAAGTCGCCCCCACTGACACTGTGGGTACCATAACTCAAAGGTAAAGGCAATTAACATTTATTACACATCTTCCTTTGGCTAGGCAAACATGCCAGGGTGGCCCTGTCCACGCTTCAGAGACACCAGTATAGTGGAGGGATCTCGCTCCCTAACCTAGAGGCCTACTATTGGGCAGAACATCTGACACCAATTAAATATTGGTTCTACGCCCCGGCAGATCAACCGACGTACGCCCTGGAAAGAACAAAACTGTCGTCCAAGAACCTATTGTGTTATCTTTATGGGAGCTTTAGAAGGGCACTCCTTCTCCCGGCCTATTCTATAACACTTATTGCATGGACGAAGGCCACACAACGCATGGGCTGGGATAAGAAGCCCACACGGCAGACACCGTTGTGGCACTGCCAATGGTTGGCGGAACTTAATAAACTGCGTGGTTCCAAAGATGAGATGATATTGGCATCTCCACTATAGGAGATGTAATAGCCAAAGGGGAGCTAAAATCTTTCCAAGTCCTTAAATCAGAGTTTGGGTTACACAATACGCAGCAGTTCAAATATATCCAACTACGACACGCTTGGAAAGCTCAAAACATCACACTCACAGATATCCCAGAGTATGCACCACTAGAGGGGAGGCTCCTACAAGAGCAGATATCGGGAAAGGCGGTCTCCCTGACGTATAAAACATGGACTAATCATATGCTGGGAGATCTGACAAGACTCAGGTACACGTGGGAGGCGGATGTGGGGGAGATGGAAGAACTGGACTGGGAAATAGTGTTGATGCATCCCCGGGAGGTGGCAATCAAGTCAAGACTACGACTTATCAATTTAATGTACTCCATGGAACCTATTACGACAGGTTACGTCTAAGCAAAATGGGGAGGGTAGAGGACCCACAATGCCTTAGATGCCATCAGGGGAGGGAGATTTTTACCATACAATATGGACATGTGGCATAATTCAAACATACTGGACTCCGGTATTTAAGGAATTAGAGGAGGTCCTAGAGACTTCGATCCCGCAGGATCCCAAGCTGGCACTGCTGGGCATGGCTAACGAGGTTGACTTGACTCGCCCACTTCTTACTTTTCTGGTCCTTGCACTGGTTGTTGCCAAAAGGGACATTGCAAAACACTGGGGAGCGCCGGAACCCCCGGATCTAGAGGAGTGGAGGAGAGGGTTAGATCTATATATGGTGGCCGAGAGGGTAACCTATAACGCTAGGGGATTCCCAAAAAAATTCCGCAGAGTTTGGTCAAAGTGGCGACACTATCATGGGCTGGATGGGGGGCTGTAGGGGGGTTTCCGGGGGTGGGCATAGGACATGACACAGGGACAAACAAGACATTTCTACAAAGGGTACGACGAACCATACTGAACGTACAGAGTGCGTGAGCCACCTGCAACGTATGGCTCAGAACTGTGAAAGACTTTTGCTGGTACTGGAGGGATGTGGGGGGGAAAGAAGTGTAACTGCTGCTATTTTTTCGTATATGTATGATTGAAGGTATGAAACTTGTGTTTACCGTTAATTAGGGTGGGTGGGGGGGGGGTTCAGCAAAAAGGAAAAAAGCAGAATCTCGGAACGCCCATTGAATGCTCACATTTGTGTATGACTTTGTAACTGAAGCGCTCTAATAATACTTGCCACCCAACCTCCGGGGTGTGGGCTAAATGGCCGTGTATCCTTCTGCCGTCTGTGAGAAGCGCCAATTGTGATGAATAACTGAAATATCTGATTGATTGTTAGTGGCTTCCTGTGAATCTGCAATAAAAATAATTTTAAAAAAAAACATTTATTACACATACCAACTTTAGGTTGCCCTGAGAAATTGTCAGGTGAAATCTGTAATTCTAGTTCAATTCCTCCAGTAATTCCTTATTTTCCCACAAATGTTGGCATCTTCAAGCATCCGAAATCTCACGGCGATAGTAACAGACCCATCAGGTTTAAGTGAGCACTCATAACGAAAGCCATTCTAAGCAAATATAGAAGCTGATGTATATCTTGTATTCAATTCATGAATGCGAACGCTTTATTGATAGTGAGTTCTTTTCATAAATAAAGGGAGTCCCAAGCTAAATTTACATTACAAATACAGTGATTCCAAAGTAAAAATGTGTAACATGTTTAACAATATGTGGTTATGTCTAATGCCCCCAGAATACCTCCCTATATCTCAGTATCTCTACTCCTTATCTCTAATCTTGTAGCTCTAAGTCAACCTATATTTCAGTACCTTTTCCTTTGTCTATGTTTTTGTACTGGAATAAACTACCTTGCCTACATCTACCCGAGTACCACTTTCCTAACTATCCCCCAGTTTTGCATATACCATAGTACTCTTCCCTTACCCACCTATTAGCATGTCTGTCCTTACCTGTACCCTAGTTCCTGCCCCTTCCTACATCTAATAAAGTTTACGTGTGGTCGGGCCGCTAGGTGGCTCACAACCAGAATGGCCGCTCCTCTGTGTGGCCCCGGTAGCTCGGCCTCATAATCCTGCATTTCTCCTACATTCCCCGAGAGAAAGTGACTGAAAAGCGCGTTGATCGTGCAGCAAGGTGCCCTCAGACTCCGGTGCAAGTTTCTGCCCTATCGGACATTGGATGTCCCCTACAGAGTGATGCTGCAGCAGGGGACAGAGGGAGCGCTGCGTGGCGTCGTTCGTGGCTGATGCTATCAAGCACGCTCCCGGCCTCACACAAGGCACTGGGCGGCAATCCTGAAGAGCGAACTCGGTGGGCCCTAACAGGCTCATGAATCATCAAGGGGCATTCCACGACTACAAGCTAATAGAGTGGCAGATATGCAGTGAATGAGACAGAGGCAAATGAAAAACAGTGGATGACGTTACAAACAAGCTTGGTGAGCGCTGCAGCAGCGTTTGAAGGCGAGGGCGTTGCTATTGCAAACAGATGGCATCGGCATTTACACAGCGCTAGCCACATGAACGGGATTACTACTCCCCCCACCAAGGAAGTAAAGCAAATCAGCCACACCGATGACGCAGAGGTGGGAGAACTCCAGAGGGGTACTGCTACGAGCAAATTGGATATAGGGAGAGGAACCCAAGCACAGAACTCTTGCCCTCAATTCACAAACAAGACATTGCGGTATGCCAGTTGCGACCGCTGCAACAACGCAAGCTTCCGACCTCCCACAAGTCACTGGATCGTCACCCTGAAAGACTGATTGGTGCCATGAACCGTCACTCCTAACGGTCTAGCAGCACACCAGGGGGCACTCCACAAGTATTGCACCAAAACATACCAGCAGCCATATCAGGCAGAAGACGGAGGTGGGTAACGAGTCAACAGAGGCTCGTACACTAAAGGTGGGTGCGAGCCACATTAACGTATAACTGAGGCATCAGAGACTCTGAATTAAGACTCTACGAACATATACATTTTGTGATCCACACGATCTGAAGCGCTACTCCATACCTCATACCGAAAAGAGAGGCAGTCACAACGTCGGCTAAGTTATTCTGAGGCTCTGCGTCGCTTGGAGAGGAACAACAGTGAGCACACTGCATATATGATAGGGAGCCACTGCACTGGACTTTAGCCACTACTCCATACACCCTTGCTCCGTGCCTCTAGGGCGGACAGCCGCAAAGTTACTGCATGCCCTACTCTATTGCACATCGGACACTGCGAGCGCTCACGCAGAGATAGGTGGCTGCAAATACTGGATTGCGACGACTCCTTTTACACAGACTACAGGCTATTCAACAAGCCAGAGGCACGATTCCAGAATACTCTACTGGTGCGGCCCCCCGCCAACCACTCATCGCTGCTACAAGCCTCAACTCATGCCCGCACTGTGAAGTAGATCCAGCCTTGGTACAGCACATTCCACTGGAGCCTTGATATACCAGCGAAACTGCTTCTTCCTACTCTAATGCAGTACTACTGACCACTACGCTATATACTCCAGCCGAAATGTCAGCAACATATTCAGAAGTAAGGCCTCCTTAACCTCAACCTTCCACTATGGGGAAACCGGAGGGACGACAACTTAAACTTGTTTTTGATGCAAAAAAGACAGTCACGCGCTCCAGTACAGAAGAGCAAAGACAAAATATAGATGACTCATCCCAAGCCCAATCTTCCACCCCTGATGATGAGGTGAAAACACTGCTTCCGGCAGTGCAGCAGTCTCACTTCCTTGTCAGGCAAGATGGACACAATGAATAGCCGCTTAGACTTCCTGCTGCTTAAAGTGGACAAACATGACAAGCAAATCAAAGAAGCAGACCAGAAGATCTCAGACATGGAAGACGCTACGTTTCAACTACAGCAAAAAATTATGCAAATGGACGAACTTCTGAAAGTAATAGCAACCAAGAATGAGGACCTTGAAGCTAGAGGTCGTAGAAATAACATACGAGTCCTGGGTATTTCGGAAACCACAAACCCTGGCCGCATGGAAGACTACATCGAACCCTCCTGCTAGACGCCTTTGGAGGAAGCGCCTTCTCCCCACATCTAACTGTGGAACGAGCACATCAGTCTCTCGGTTCTCGCCCGCCTCCAGGCAGTGCTCCGCGCCCTATCATTGCCCGGATTTTTAACTATCGCGATCGAGACACCACACTCCACTTGGCATGCAAAACGAAGACATTGACATATGAAGGCATGGACTTCACAATATATCCTGACTTCACTGTAGCTGTGCAGGAAGCGCGCCACAAGTTTCTCCCAGTGAAACAAAAGCTTAGTAAGGCGCAAATTGACTTTGCACTCATGTATCCGGCACACCTAAGGGTCACACACCGATGTAAACAAAAGATATTTGTAAATCAAAATCAAGCTGAAGAGTTCCTCAAAAGTATTAACCGGCAATCACCGCTACAGATTTCCGTTGATCACTTTAACTTGTCCCGCTCTCCGGAGATAGATGGCCCCTCGTAGTGTCAGGGAAATAAAGTTGATCCTGCCTGTAGCTAATGGTTCCACATAAACAAGACTGTCACGCTGCTGACTAACGGCACCTAGTCTACTATGCAGTAGGACGACACTTCGCATCTACAGTCGACTGGACCCACAATCAACTAGTTGACACCAGCTAAGTTTACATAGCACCCTCTGTTCGATTACCAGTTATATATTGGGTTGAATAGAAGACTTGGACAATAGTAAATTTTCTCCACCGCGTAGCGCCGGGCACTCTCCCACTGCCTCTCCTGGTGCCTCACCTGCCGCTACTGCGGCTAGGTCTAAGCTTTGGGAGCAGGGAGGTAATTGTGACCCACCAGCGGTTACCTCATTATGGGTGATCCCCCATAAGACTCTCTTCTAAGGTGGTAGCGTTTGACCGAAATGATCAGTTGGGGAAATGTTGGGTTTCGGGAGGGAAATGTCCTTCCGGCACAATTGGGGTGCTGTTGTGAGAGGGGGGTGCTTTTCTTTATGTTTATTGTTAGCTGCTATGCTGCATCATGACAGACTGAAGTATAGAACTATAATGAATATGGCACACAGTGCACAGGAGACATACCACCACTTATTGCACATCTCAGGAACTTATGCTGATTTGTCAGCACATCGTAGTTTTCATATAGTCACGTGGAATGTGCGGGGACCGGGGGATCCGCGAAAGTGACGCCAACTCTTGGTGTACTTAGATAGACACCATATACATATTACGCTACTCCAAGAAACACATATTCATTCCCTACACCCCTCTATATTTGCTACTAAATGGGCAGACCACGACTATTCTCCTCATACTCATCATATGCCAGAGGCATGGCAATACTTATTAAAAAACAGACACCATTTGCCCTTGCAGGTGCACTACTGGATCACAACGGGAGATACACTATTGTGTAGGGGCGGCTGGGTACAGATTCTATCACTAGTGAGTTGTTATGGCCCGAATGTGGGCACTCCAGATTTCTTTGGTGTACTATGGGGAAAAATACTTGATATAGGGTCTACGTATATATTATGGGGCGGAGATTTTAATGTAGCTCTCAACCCAGCAGGAGACAGATCAAATCCCTCAGCACATCACTACAATAGATCATACCATGTTCTACGGGGAATCAGAACGGAGACTGGATTGCTGGACGCCTGACGTCACATCCACCCACTTGCATGGGAGGGCACGCATTTTGCAGCACAGGCTGCCTCATGGGCACAGTTAGACTATTGCTTAGTGTCTAGCGGAGTAGGCTCCCTCATAAAAGATGTCACGCACCTGGCTAGAATGTATTCAGACCACTCCCCGGTCATGCTTTTAATTGCCCCACCTGGGTACAACAAACTGCGTCGCACTTGGAGACTACAGCCCTTAACACTCCTAGACACAGTAGTTTATAGCGAACGAGGCGATGAAATTCAAGACTTCTTCCAAAGGAATAAAGGTTCTGTAGATGATGTTGAAACAATCTGGTAAGCCTTTAAGGTGACAGTGCGAGGTTTCTGTATCTCCAAAAGCTCGGGAGTATTAAGAGGCATACAAGGTACGATCAGAAGACTAGAAACAGAACTTAAGGACCTAGAGACGCAGCTGAGGTAGGGAGGGGATAAGGGTATCCAGCATGAATTCCGGGAGAAACTCATTGAATATACTTAGGCTGCAGATCGGGAAACGAAATTTAAAGGGAAGTATTGGGTGGCCCGGAAATATGGAAAAGGAGAGAGGCCTCGGAAGGCATTAGCCGAAATTATACGTTGTCCACACTTCTCTAATTGTGTACTAGAGATCATGGGGCCAGGGGAGATATTACAATGCAACACGGCTGATATCCTAACTACATTTATGCACATTATTCGACACTTTACACATCGCAACGCAGGGATCATTTTAAAACTAGCCAGCTTCCTTGGGGACATAGTCCTTGGATGGCTGGGCGATTCACAGAGGGAATTCCTAAGCGCTCCATTCAAAGTAGATGAAATTCGAGAGGCCAGTATGCAGATGCAGTCTGGGAAGGCTCCCGGTCTTGACGGACTGCTTGCCGAGTTCTATAAAACGTATGTAGACATGATGGCCCCAATCTTAAAGGAGCTCTATAGGAAATCGCTTGAAGCTGGCATGCTTCCCCCTTCCTTGAGGGGAGCGCTTATAACATCATTTCTGAAACCCGGTAAGTCATCATTACATTGTGATTCTTATCTGCCGTTATCCCTTATTAATTGTGACACTAAAATCTTGGCAAGAGTCATAGCGAATCGCCTAGCATTATTAATAGAAAAGTTAGTACTCCCAGATAGGCAGGCTTCGTCCCTGGCAGAGCAACCACACACAACCTCCGCACCCTATTTTCTGTATTACCGAATGCTGCTCCTAAACTGCCGCTGGCGGCTCTCTTCTTGGATGCTACTAAAGCGTTTGATTCTATCGAATGGGACTATCTCCTTGGTGTACTGGAGCGTTTGGGGGTTCCTGCCTTATTCCTGCTATATCAACTACCAACTGCAAGAGTATTAATTGATGGGCATCTGTCCGAAACGTTCCCTATATCCAGAAGCACGCCACAAGGATGCCAACTCTCACCCCTACTCTCCGCGATCGCAATTGAACCTCTAGCTTCTAAATTGCGGCAACATCATCAAGACAAAGCTCTGAGATGTAACCTGAGACAAATCCTTATATCGTTATATGCAGATGATGTAACGTTATATGTATGACATCCGCAAGACAACTTAAACCCAATACTGCGGCAATTTATAGTGTTTGGTAAATTTTCTGGGATTCATATACATTGGGGGAGGTCACAACTCTTCCCTTTAACTTCTGCAGCCTCTCATTTTTTCCTAGACTTCCCACTGGAGTGGTGCAATTTGGACTTACGCTATCTTGGGGTAGAAATAACAAAAGATAGGGATGAGCTGATACGCCTCAATTATGGTACCTCCCTCTCGTTGACCCTCGCAGGATTGGCATTGATTAAAATGGTGGTCCTGCCACAAATACTGGACCTTTTTTAAAATATCACATATCAGCCCGGGAGGCATTTTTTCCAAACGCTCATGTCGGAAATGACAAGATTAATATTGGTGGGAAAACAAACAAGACTGCAGTTCTCACGCAACCATATGCTATGGGGGGCTTTAATGCACCAGACTTCGAGCTTTTTTACATATGTGCGCAGGCTCACAATGCGTTTTACTGGTTTCATCCCCCTAGATACATGCCACAGATTGCAGCTGAACACTGTCTAGCAGACCCAATTCCCTTAGATGGCATGCTGAACACATCTCCCCGTACATGCAACACTGTACCTACCACGATCACATGTACAGTTGATGCTTGGCGTCGCATTCTTACTCTTCTTCACTGCCCGATGTTGTACTCGCCGCTCCTCCCACTCCTATCATCCACGCATGCTGCTACTACAAGAAACAGGGTTCCTCAAATTGTGTGAACACGCCAAAATCACCACAGGGGGAGATCTCTATCAAAATGAGAAATTTTGCACCTCTGAGAGCCTTTCTCAAGGGTTGCAGCCAACATCGCTAGATATATTTCTCTATGTCCGGCTTCGCAAAGGCATACGGTCCATTACCCCAGACTTTCCTCAGGAACCCCCAACTTTTGGCCCCTTACATATTGTATTGTATTGTATTGTAATTGCATTTATATAGCGCTTACTACAGCTGACGAGGCGTCAAAGCGCTTTTTCGGCGAGTAGCACACTGCTACGCGCTGCATCGCCGGGACACTTGGTCTCTGTGCTCTATCACACTACTCGCACTCAGCAAGCGGAACCTCTCAGCTCTTCTCGTGCTAAGTGGATTCAGGAATTGGGATATGACATAACCGATGACCAATGAACATACTGCTGCCTCCAAACAGAGCAGGTCTCTACCAGCTCTAGGCTTCGCATTGCACATTATCAATTCCTGCAACGCTTATATTATACTCCTGTCAAAATGTTCAGATTCAACTTGAGAGCTACAGACAGTTGTGATAGGTGTGGTAGCCCAGAGGCTGATTTCTTTCACCTGGCATGGGGTGGCCCAAAAGTGAGTGAATATTGGTCCCAAGTGTTCGACGCCCTGCACCAGATGGTACCCATTACCATAGAGCAAACGCCCTTAATAACATTGTTAGGCTATACAAAACTACTCCTCAAGTCATGTCGCAAATTCCTTGCTATTGCATTATTGTTAGCTAAGCGTAGAGTGGCTTGCAGATTGGGTAGAGGACAGGCACCAAAGTTCAAGGAGTGGCTGGAGGACTTGATTTATTGCCAAACCCAATTGACTCTGTATGCTGAAATGTTACCCAGTGCCACAAAGCCAAGAAATATATGGAGCCCCTTACAGAGCTACCTTCTCGTCCGATCTGCGGAATCTCTGTTTGACGTCCCGGAGACATTGGAGCAGTAATGACCCTTGCCTTTCAGACCTTTACACTATGGGATATTCTGGCCAGCCTTGAGATCTGATATGTGTATCATTGCCCTAGAGACCTCCCTGTGATGTCTTATGTCTCATTATCTATTTGTGCTTATGTTGAGGACACTACTGCGTTACTGTTTTTTCCCATATGACAACCTGTAATTAGCCCAATGTCTAGTGCTTTCATGTCAAACAGGTGCCCAATTTGGTTTGCAAAGAGCAATAAGCATACCCCTGTGAATCACTGACTTCACGCTCAGATAAATGGACTGTATGAAATGTGCTTACCTCTGTGAAAATGCCACCGATTCAGTTTTATCCTACTATGTCTGATGAATGCTATCGATAATTGCCTTGTTTTTCTTTTTCTTTGTACTTTTCTTGTATTAAAGAAAAACCAATAAAATAAAAACATTTTTAACAAAAAGTTTACATCAATAAGCAACAGAAAGATGACTAATCAACATTTGTGAAGGAACTCCCACAGTGGGGCAAAACGTGTTGCTGCGCTTTTAGTCACTTTTGTTTCATTTCAGCTAGAATTTTTTTTGTTGCTAACATCTGCAAATTACACAACAGATAATGAATTGTGTGACTAATTCGTAATTATGTGGAAAACGCTGCTCCTGTAAAATCTCATAATTTCAGTAGCCCTGCATATAACCTGGTATCTGATAGAGACCACCAGCCGCAGATTCCTCAACGTAGAATTATCCCCAGGCGTGAGACTGGATCCGGAAAACTTTTGCCCCAGCATCCCTGCGCGCCAAGGGCGGGGCGAAACCACGCGACTCTGCCCAGGCGTCGTCCGCGTAAGTGACGTCAGCGGTGTCACATAGTACCCACCCCGGCACGCCTACGTCAGTTTTTTGCTTTTCCGCGTGCAACGCGGATCTGGTCCTTGCTACAGGCCTTTTTGGGCTCTCTTTTTTCCTTCCTTTGTCCCGTCTTTTGTGGAGCAGTGTGCGAATTCCTTCGGGCTTCAAGACTTGCACGTCGTGTGGGCGTCTTATGTCAGTGACGGACCCTCACCTCGTTTGTGTGTGGTGTTTGAGGGAGGGTCACGACACCACTGATTGTGTGGCCTGCCAACAGTTGAAGTCGAAGTCGCGGCGGCTGCGCGGATGAAACTTGTCTCGGCGCGGCTCTCCAGGTCTACCTCCTCCCCTCAGTCTGCTTCGGCGGACGGCTTCAGATACAGCCATGGTCGTCATCCTCGCCCTTCTTTGATGTCACGTGAGCGTCAGGGCGTGGGCTCTCCGCGGGTGATGCAGCCCCAGGTGTCGTCCTATCCACCGTGTCCCGGTGTTGGGGGGTCGAGAATCCAGATGGAGACGTAAGCAGCGGGTTTGCAGGCCTCGCTAGCGTCTCCTCCTCCTTCCCTTCCTGGGGTGCTTGTTGTTTCCTTGCCTTGCGCGATGCCCTCCGCCGCGGCGCCGTCGGCTCCGGCCCCTGCGCCGACTGGTTCGGATCCAAGCTTTGAGGATGTGGTCCTGTTGGGGTGCGGCTCCTCTGGTGCACCTCCTTCAGACTTCTCTGCCCTGCCGCAAACTCCCGCTGGAGTCCCTGTGGTGTCGCGGGAGGTCGCCGGGGCTCGGGTCGCATCCCGAGCCCCTCTCGGTCCTTTGACAAGGTGGTCCTGTCTAAGGCCGAGGTGACGCCGCTACGGCGCCCGCAACGGCTGGACCGTGCGAATCCACAAGGGTCCGTGGATCTTCCTCATCCTGCTCTGGGTCATGGCTGGGTGGGGACCCCTCGTCCCTCCCCACAGGCAGCTGCCTCGTCTGAGGTCGAGTCGGAGGTTAAATCATCCCTGGTGCCGCCGCATGGGTTGCCGCTCGGCGTAGGTAGAGTCGGCGCCGCCCCGAGGCCAGTTCGGCTCCAGCTCCACTCCGGTCCCCGATGGGGTGTGACTGGGAGGAACCCTGTCCGGCATCGCCGGGTGGTGCTGACTTTCTGCCTCAGACGGCAGACTCCACAGTTCCGTGCAGGAGTCGTGCTGCGGATTCTTCTTCGAACGCTCTGTCTTCTCCGGAGGCAGGCTGTATATTGGTGTTGTCCTCCCCGCAGACTGGTCGCCGTGTGGTATCTTTTTCACTGGAGTCATCGAAGGGCGGCTCCCCATCTTTCCTGAGGCAGAGGTGTTAGTCGGAAGAGCAGCAGGTCCTTCATTTTTCGTCTCCTTCTGACTTCCAGGTCTGGCCTTTTCCCGTCCCGCTTGGCTTTGTGGACGGCCGCCCTAGTTTGCAGCCGTCGCCCACCGAGGAGCTGCTTTCTCCACCGCGGGGCCCTACGGAGGCAGGTGCAGCCTTTGCTCACGTGGTGTCCAAGGCCGTGGCATTTTGTGTATGGGTGACCTGGTTCCTCACTCTCCGGCGGACCATTTCTTGGAGGTTCTCCACCAGGGCTCTGGAGGCCCATAGGAATGAATGTGAATTACCGAATCGGTAAATACCGATTCGGTAAAAGGGAGAACACATTGAAGGGTGGCAGGGTGTCACTTTGACACCCTGTTGGACCCCTGAATAGAGTATGGGTGCACATGTGGCACACATACATGCCCTAAGGGCATGTATGTCTGCCACATGGCACTGTAAATAACTTGCAAAAAATTGCTTCTTTTGCGGTTTTCAATATTTACCACCAACTTGTAGTTGGTGATAAATAACGAATCCTAAAATGGGAAAAGCCCTCATTTGAGTGCTCCCTACATTAAGGATTCGGTAATTTACCGAATCGGTATTTAAGAATTCAGTAATTTACCAATTCCTTAAATTACTGATTCAGTAAATTACTGAATCCTAACATTAGGCCTCTACATCTGAAAAGCCTAATACCGGTCGGTAACCGCCGAAATTCGGTAATTTCGTCCGTTACCGACCGGTATAGGGCGACCTACATGTAAATGTACATTGATACTTGTATAGCGCACTACTCACCCGCAAGGGTCTCAAGGCGCTTGTACGAATACCGCTGTGGAACCCATCCTGGCTTTCCCTGTGAGGCGTCCACTCCTGGGCACCCCTAAGGTGGAGGCCAGGCATCCTTAGCGTTGTGGGGGCCGTTGTGGAGATTAAGCAAGCTATTGCCCAGAGTTGCAGAGTGGGACTCCATGATTGGAATAGGCACCGAGGCGAGAATTATCAGGTCCGTGGAATTTTGAGCCCAAAACCCGCCGAGGCGGGGAATTGAACCCTGGTCCCGGGCTAGACCTCTGCATCAGGGTCTGCCGCTCTAATCATTGAGCCACACTTCTGGCCCCTAGACCTTATTTTAGACACTCCTGTGGTTTTACTTTGCTTGTTTTGCTTTTAATAATTGCACATACCGTTTTCTCTGTACTTGGGAATTGGAGGCGGGAGGGATAGAACCGCCGACCTGTTTGTGTAGTTGGTTAGCGGTCTAGTCGCTCAAAGCGGGGCTTTTTAGCCAGACGCGCGCAGCGGGTGTGCCGCTGGCGCGCAAAGGCAAGCCCGTCTGCGCCCATCCACGCGCAGGCCAGGGACAGGGCTTACCTCCCTGGCCATTTGGCTCTTAAACTAATAAAGTATACCAACGAGGAGTTACATGGGTTGAATCCAGGTAAGGGCTTTCCATTTAATCTTATAATTGCTCTTGACAGAGGCATGGAGAGTTCCTCCTGCTCTAGTTGCCAGTTACAGGTTCCCCGCCGCCTTAATTTACCAGCACATGGGCCCAGAACCATAACAGATAAGAAGACGGCTATAATCAGGGCAGCCGTCTTAAAATGTGTTTTATTTAATGCCAGATCCTTAATTAAACATAGTGTGGAATGTGCCTTGTTGCTGGAGGAACTAGAGATTAAGTTGGTCTTTATCACAGAAGCATGGACAGAGCAGGTCTCTGGACTAGACCTTGTGAAGGCAACCCCCCTGGGTTCCATTGTTACTTTCTGGACATGCCACAGAAAAAAGGGGGAGGTCTTGCTGTCATTTATCATGACCCCCTGGGACCTAATTTTCTCCCGATTTTCAACACAAAATGCGAAGCTCTAGCTGTTAATATTCACCTAATGAATTATAGGACTTTCAAAGGTATATTGTTATATCGCCCACCGGGCCCTAAACAAGGATTCTTGGAGACAGTGGGTACCTTAATTGAAGAAGGGCTATGTCTAGAATCCTACACAGTAATGGGGGATTTTAATTTTTATTCAGAAAATCATTCGGACTCTGACATCTATCAGCTTGATCAAATTATGGGGGTTGGAGGCCTTCAACAGCTGGTGAATGCCCCTACGCACGAAAAAGGACACAGTCATGATGGTATATACTCAAACAACCTTGACATTGGTTGTATTTCAGTCCTCCCTCTCTTATGGTCGGACCACTGTGCTATTCAGTTTGAACTGAATAGTGGTGGGAATCAACTAGCCAAATCTAAACTTGCCCAGGAGATTGTGACTAGAGTCTGGGGAAAACTGGATATTAATAAATTTGAAAGCTCCCTAAGTAGCTCGATGCGATCTCCCCCGACTGGAGTGGAAATTGCTGCGTCTGCCTATAATCAATGGTTAGCCACATCCTGCAATTTATTAGCCCCTAGTAAACAGTGGACTCCCAAACAAGCCTCACCATCAGCTCCTTGGTATTCAGATCTTAGAGCCAAAAAACTTGAGTGTAAACTGCTGGAAAGGGCATGGCGCAAAAGTTATGGTGTAACAGACAAGGAAAGATATAAACTTTTTATTGCAAGCTATAAACAAATGTTACTAGAATCTAAAAGACAGTTTTTTTCAATGCAGATAACATTGGCTAAGTCCAACTCAAAGGAACTTTTTAATACTATTAAAAAACTGTCTACTCCAACTGTTCCTAGAAGCCACAGTAATCCTTCATTCTGCAACGAAATTGCTGATTTTTTCAAGCACAAAGTTGCAGTTATATTTTCTTCCTTCTCCTAAGCCACCAAAATGATACAGTCAAACTCCAACATGAGCAGGCTAGGCAGACTCTTCATTGGCACTTAATCAATTCTCATCAGTGGAGGTATCAGAGACAGTCAAGGTCCTGACCTCGATTCGTTCAGGAGCCCCCAATGATCCGTGGACTGCCTGGGTCATTAAACAAATACCGGAAGTGATAGGAATGGCCCTGACCCCCTTGCTAAATGCTGTCCTTGAATCCGGCGTATTCCCTAAAATCTGGAAGCAAGCCTCTGTTCTTCCACTTTTGAAGAAACAAAAACTGGATCCGAAAGATCCTAACAACTATAGGCCAATCTCGTGGCTCCCTCTTCCTGCTAAGATCCTGGAGAAGGTGATGAACATCCAACTCAGTGCGTTTCTTCATCGTAACAACTCTCTGGACCCTTCACAATATGGGTTCAGGCTGATCATAGCACTGAGTTGGCTCTGTTGAAATTCACTGAGGAAATCAGAGAGGCCGTAGATGAAGGAGGTAGTGCTCAATGAGCTTTAGGTGCTATGGAGTTTTATGGCGCTCTAGAAGGAGGTAGTGCTGTTCTGATTTTATTGGACTTGTCCGCGGCCTTTGACACGGTCCATCATAAGTTATTGATGGACCAGTTGTCTGCGATTGGTGTGGAAGGCCTAGCATAGAAACTCCTACAGTCTTTCTTAGCTGATAGGACCCAAACCGTGGATCTGGATGGTAATTCATCTAAACCATTCACACTCCCCTGCGGGGTGCCACAGGGCTCTTCGCTTAACCCAACGCTTCTCAACATATATGTGGCACCTCTAGCGGGAGTCATTAGACCCTTTGGCTTCCAGCTCACCACTTATGCTGTTGACACACAAATTGTGTTGTCACTGACTAAGGGAGGTGAGAAAGAGACTGGGGACCGTTTCCATGAGTGCATGAGCGCAATATCCAGTTAAATGTCCTCCAACTGTTTAAAGCTTAACTCTAATAAGACTGAGGTCTTAAAGTTCGGGAATAATCCACAGGTGTGGACACCGGAATGGTTGCCAGAAAATTTAGGCCTTTGCCCTATATCCACTAAGAAGGCCAAAAACCTGGGGGTATTAGTGGATAATAAACTCGCCATGGGGAATCAAGTAAGTCTGGTTGGCATATCTCCAGAAGGGGATCGCCTCTAGGCCTCTTTCAGAGGAAGTCTGTTCTTTCACTTCTATGGTAGAACAAGTGAGAGTGGCTTTTAAATTGTCCTTGCCCACTACAGTAGGAAAAGCTACCATTTTAACAGAAATCTTGCAACTATCGTCTGATGTCACAGAGCCATAGCATTCCAGATACAAATTGCTCGTCAGTGAGTTAGTGAGTCTGGTGATTCAAACATTCTCCACTAAACTCAACCCTTAAAATATTACTGACAGTCCCCACAGGCTAAGACAGTTGATTCTGTAGGCCAAAAGTCTTTGTCTCTGGCAGCCTATCTCCTCCCACGGCATAATGCCACATATTTTGGTGAAAATGAGTGTTGTCATTGTCTTGGCGATGTGAAAAAGTGTTTTTCTGATGGATTCACTGATGTTCCAAAGAAGTCTTGAAATGTAGCTTGTATTCTGCTGACACATTGCTCCATCCATGGACAAATATATGACCCTGCTCCACTATATTAGATGTGCTCCATAGACTTCTTGGGAAGTGTCCTGGCGATCCTGGTGGGCATGTTTTTTCACAGTGAGCAGGTCTTTAACAAGAAAGCTGGCTCTTTTCTCTGGAGCATTTAAAAAAGGTTGGTGCAACCGTGTGCTCATTGAGCGTGGGCTTGCTGATAGGCATTTTCACCAGCAGTACTTACATTCTTGGGAATTTTCAAGGGATCAGTAGTCTTGTCAGTGGCAAGCTTGAAAATTAATTTAAAGGACACCAGTATCATCAACAGAAGCAGCTCCAGTCTCCGTCATCTTCCCCTCTCTGCTGCCTCAAAACCTTTTTGCCTGTTCTCCTCTACACCACAATATATTCTCGTGGGAGGGAGGGTTTCCATTACTCCATCAATTGGGATGTGGTTATGATAGATTGCTGGGTGTTCCAGCTCATCAGTAGGGGATACCTTTCCTGTCTTGCCCTCCAGACCACCCTCCTACCAGCAGAATGTGCTCTCCAGCACACTTTCCGGCCTTGTTCTTGAAGGTGGAAATTATTGTCTTGCTGAAGAAGGGGACCAGAGAGTGTGTCCTTGTTCTAAAGGGGCATGGATTTTACTTCTTGCTCCCCAAGAAGGGTGGTGGTGTCGGGCCCATATTTGACCTTAACCTTTTGAATCTGTTCAATGGTTAGGAATTGTTTTTTAAAAAACTGTCCATGGGTCAAGTTGTTTCGGCCCACCATGTGAGGTGGGTAACCCATGACCCCTAGGACACCAACATTTATCTGCCAGTGCTCCCTGCTCACAGGCACTATGTGTGGCTCACCATAAGGTGTTAGCACTATCAACTTCCTCTGCTCTCCTTTGGTGCCATGACTTTACAACAAAGTTCCTATTTACATGTTAATTTACTTCTGTACTTGGTCGACCGGCTTGTGAAAGTAAAGTTCCATGAGCTGGTCCTGGAACTTCTTCAGATATCATTCCATAAAATAAGCCAGCCAGACAGTGGAGAAGAATTAGAAAACATTTATTAGGCCATTAGTTTCTCTATAGAGAGGCCCCGTCAGGACTGCACCCCAAGGAGTCCACCGAGAGGACTGACGGTGCTCAAAACCACAATACATTATATCATGTTACAGCAACATTAGTCACGCCCCTGATGGAAAAGTACAGGACTGGAGAATGGGTGAACAATGAGCGCACACATGAAGCTTCTGCCCCTGCGGGAGGATGGCTCTGTTATCACCCCAAGGCCACGGAGCCGAGACTCCGCACCTCCCGGGCATGGGAACATTACTGATAGCAAAGAAACATATTTTGTTGTTAGTTTTCTGCAAATACCAACTCAAGGCAAGAAATGCTGCTGAGACCAGGGATTTTCTGCTCATAAGGGAGGGGGGCATTGCAGTCTGGCCACAGAGACATGTTCCCAAGATGGCGGCACAGGAGCTAAGCTAACAAAATTGCTAACTGGAACACGAAAATAACCAATTAGTCCTAAATACATATGCAACACATCATTCGATTAGACACACTATGCTAATTTATACGTCATCATGTTGAGTGAATTTTGGGGCGGGAAATGCAAAACCTATCAGACCCTCCTTTTAGCATTGTGTGGCTAACATGAGCGCAGCCTTTATTGGCCAAAGGAGTGCCTTTACAATAACTATGGAAAAGCAACTGGCTAATAATATCCTCAATCCTCAAAGATGCTCTCATCAATAGCCATAAGTGATTGAATCTCTTTGTGTATCACATTATTCAAAACTGGATATTGTCGAGATTGAGATTTTGAGGAGGTCATAGTACTGGCGCAAAACGAGCAACTAAGAAGAAAGCAATAAACTCAAACACAGCAGATCAAGATAATCCCCAAAACTCCCACTACCCCCATCAAGATCTTCCAACCCCAGGAAGTGAAAGCACCCCAAAGCCACCCACTCAATGACTAGGTACCAGTGTCCTGATGTAACTCAGCAGCCAATCGATGAAGTTTTAGTACAGCCAAATTAACAGTGGGAGCGGAATCAGGTATAAAAACACAACAGGAGGTCCCAATGACGCGGCAGGTTCCACCCCTTTCAGCCAGGATGACGTCAAAAACCATACGGTTTTGTAAAGTGAACAGTCTCATAGCCTGCATCTCAACAGTCATGTTGGTCACAATGTCAGCTTCTGTATTGACCACCTTCTCCATAACTGTAGATAGTCTCCTAATAGCCCTACTATTGAACATGGGACCCCAAAATGGTAACAACCCCCGGGTAATGTCCGTCCATTGTTGTAAAGAAGTATCATCATCATCATTCTTTATTTCGGCAATTTTGCCATAAAAGATACCACATAAAATACATACAATTTGAAGATACAAAAAAGTGCACATAAATAACAATTCAGGGAAGGAGGTCCCGCCAATCAGTCACTAAGCCCAATAGCTGCAAATAAGAACCAATTCTAAAACACTAAAACACTACCATTAAAAAAAATTTAAATAAAAATACAGCTATAAAACAGTACAGGGTCATCAATTAAAATGCTCGCAATCTGACACTCTACATTAAAGTGACCTGGGCAAAAGTGACATTCTCCTACGCCATGCAGATTCCAGGAACTTAGACACTGCGAAAACAATTACTCCTGCGAGATCCGACTTGAGAATTCTAAATGCCACAGAGCAGTTGCTAAACCCCAAATTCCTACAGAGCGGGGTTATCCAGATCCTTCTAGGAACATTGTAGGGTGGGCAAAAGAAAATAAGGTGTAATTCATCTTCCAACCCACAGCTGCACCCCGGACAATTCTCGGGGGAATGCTGCTTCCATTTATTAGTAAAAGCTCTGATTGGGAGAGTGCCATACCGCCCTTGCAGGTACAATTTCCGGGTGTAATTCGGATAAATATTGTCCAGGACACTCTCGAATTTGTAGCAGTCTTTAACCCCGAGAAAGGAATTAACAAGTGAGTCTGTGGATACACCCTGATTATGGGAAGCTAATTTAAATGCATTATAAGTTGCCACTAGGGTTTTGCGGGTTAAATTCTGGCATGCTGCCTCCGGATCACTCCAGAGGGATTGCAGGCCTAGCCGTGCCAACTCGGTCTATATATATTTGAACCACGGTATGCTCTCAATGGCAGGGAGAGCAAGAATTTCCCGCAGTTCCAGCCTGTAGTTGGCTAACTCGGGGGTAGACCACAGCCTACGCCAGAAGGTTAGTGGCTTTACCCCCAGTATTTGATCCAGTGGCTTCAAACCCAAATCCAACCTAAGGGGCAAGAGGGGGGTACTCACAGGAAGATTTAAAAGGTGTCTCAGGAAAATATTCTCTGCAATGACCAGATCCTTCTTGCATGCATGGCCCCACAGTTCCCCACCATATACAATTGCACCTCTGGCCTGCAGTCTATAAATCTCCAGCGGGGGGCTAATCGGTCTAACCGATGACTTGTTGGAATTAACTAGTCTTGTTATTCCCCCTGCCAGTTGTACTAGTTTAAGTTGGCACTTAGCTTGGTGGTCACCCCATTCCAATTTATCATTGAGGGTCACACCAAGGTACTCAAACGTATAGACTCTTTCTAGTCTGTTGGGGCCAATAGAGGGGTTGGTGCGTGTTTTCCGGGGGGGGTTAAAAATCATATATTTGGTCTTCAGGGTATTAATTTCTAAGCCATGCATTACGCAAAATGTCTTAAAGCCCTCCAATACACGCTGGATCCCCATAGGGGATTTCGACAGCAGCAGGGTATCATCCGCAAACATGATTGCAGGCACCCTGCTGCTGCCGAGCCTTGGAGCGTCCGTGTTGGGGTTTAGATGCTCAATTACCCCGTTAACAAAGAGGCAGAACAGAGTGGGTGACGCACCCCTGCCTTACCCCCCTGTCAACGGGGAATCTTTGTGAAAGCCCTCCCGACCTGCCACACCTAACCTGCGCGAAGTTGTGTGTGTGCAATCGAATGATGATGTCTAAAATGTCAGGGGGAATACCCAGGGAGGAAAGTACCGCCCACAGTCTACTCCGTGGGACCAAAACAAACGCGGCACGGAGGTCCAAGAACACAGTGTACAGCGTTCCGTCCTCCACCCGCACCGTCTTCCAGAACAGCATGGCTAGACGGAAAATGTGATCCGTGGTGGGCACCTTTCTCCGAAACTAGCTTGATATGTACTCAAGACAGAATGGTTCTCCATCCATTCTTGTAGGCGATCTAGAATCAGCCGTGCAAAGACCTTTTGGGGAACGTTGATGAGGCTGATTGGCCTATAGTTGGCTGGGAGCAGAGGAGGCCCCTTCTTGAAAATGGGTACAATCTCTGCTCCCAGCCAAGTACCAGGGACCGCCATCCCCCCAGAATTGCATTAAAAAGTACCATGAGGTACGGAGCCCACAAAGCAGGCTGGTGCCTGAACAGATCACCCGGCAATTTGTCTAATCACGGGGCCTTGCACGCTGGGAGCTGGGAGATCGCTGTAAGGACCTCATTCAGAGAAAACTGCATTGGCACGCCCCCCTCGCTAGGTGAAACAGTCGTCACTTGCCCACCATGAGGTTCCGTGACAATTGTAAGTGATGTTTTCGACTCGCACGAATATGGTCGAGTCTGGTATCTATGAACCGCAAATGACGAGTTTGGTAAGTGTGCGCAGTTTCGCTGTGCTAACTTAAACCGTTCGTTTGTTATGTGGGTTTTTTCATCTGTACCCACGGGTTCCATCTTAGATACGGCATCCATTTTGTCTCTTGCCCTCAAGTAGCCAGCGAACGGACGCTGTCCGCTTCGCGACCCTGGGACTCCCAAGATATTTGCGGAAGACACATGTTCTTTGTAAGTGTCTTTATGACGAGGGGGATGATACTGTAAGGCAGATGGCCCCGCTCGAGGCTCATCTTGCCGTGCCGGTTTATTGTCTCAGCCGTGCATCTCATTAGGCACGTCCCTTTGATGCCTGTATCTCGTGTTTCCCGATACCTCCCCTTTTACACCCTTTCCGATCTCCCCACTGTCTCCGTCTTCCTCTGCACCTGTCTTTGTTCCTATTTCGATCTGTTTTACTGCCGATTGGAATGCACTAATGTTGGGAAGATGGGTTTTTACAGTTGGGAACCGCCAAATGTTTCCGCACTTATGTTCCGGACCTTATGTGTATCGAAGTGACCAAAGCGACCCCTCTGGGGGATAATTATGGGAACCGGGTTGTAAACCTTTGTGTACCATGTTGTCCTATGGGTAAAATCTGTATAAAAGGAGCGATCCACAGAACCAATTTGAAGCAGTCTCCCCAAGTTGCACGTGTTGTACTTGTCGTGACTTCTGTGTTCCCTGCAGTAAATAAACCTTGAATCTTTGACGCCGAAGGAAGTGTCCCGTGTCTCTGTCATTCGTACGCCGGAGCAGGTTACCCACGAAGGTTTCAGGTGTTGTGCCCTGGCACCGCTGGGTCTTAAAGAACCCAGTCCTTCAACCAGGGAATTGCTCGGGCGCTAAACCTTCGCCGTGATCGCCAATCCCAGATGCTTCCTCTACATATAGGCTACGGAAGTTATCCTCCCACACACTAGGGGCTATATTAGTTTCCACAGCCTGGATTGACTCTGCAGACCCGGTTCTCACTAGTTGCCAAAATTTGCGGGCATCTCTAGTCTGCAGGGTACTCAGCATACTATCCCATTTGGCTTCCTCCCATTCCACTTTGGCATGGTGGATAATGCACTTCAGTTCCGCCCTTTTGGACTTAATTAGCTCTGGATCCCAGGGCTGCTTTAGTGCCAAGAGGAGATCAGCTTTCGCCTTTCTACAGGCAGAGTTAAACCAAGGGGCCCTAGTATCAGTCTGGTCAACGTCATCTGCTTGAAGTTCCCTCCTTTTCCTCAGTCCGGGAACCACTGGGGACCAATGATGGGTCTTATGGTAATTAGAAGGAGCCAAATAAACAGGGGGTAGAAGATACGCTAAATGGCAGACACCCCCCCACCCCTCAGGTAACCAGAGGTATCCATTCTCACCACAGACAAAATAGATATTCGGTGGAGGGACAAAAGAGGGGCTGATGGACAATCGGATGGAAGAGGTCACATTACAAGAACTGTTACCAACCTTTATAGGTCCCCTTCCTAGAATGCAGAATGGAGACTGAGGACCCACCACAGCAATAGGGACTAAGGGATGTCTGCTGCTATTCCCGGGGGCATGACGTCGGAAAATCAAAGAAGAGTTCAACTTCCGAAAACTCTCTCTAACAAGATCTGTGTCATTCAGTGCGGTATACCATCTCACCTTTCTGTAACATGTACCTACAAAAGTCTGGTCAAAACGTCCGTCATTAAGAAATGGTCCAGAAAGGGGTTGGTGTATAGGGCGTACTCGCATTGTCAGGGTGGATCCACTATTGGTGAGTCAGGGCTGCAAGAAATCAGGTTGCTGGAAGAATTTCACCAAACTGATCAGGGTGTACCATTCCACACAACTATTCACATAAGATAATGGAAACGCCAGCAACCAATCCTTTCTGTGTACCGCTGAAGGCAATAACCCACAAACCCAACAGTTAGTAGCATTGTATATAGCATGGGTATGATGTAATGTCTTTATCAAAACATTATCCTGGTAGCCCTTACGCAATGATTCTTCTCGATTGCCTAAAGTAACCACATTATGTTCAGGTGTCGGGGTAGTGGTAGACATGAATTGGTGAACCGGGTACTCATCAAGGAAAAATAAAATCCCAAGAACTATTATGAATACAATGATGATCACTACTATAACTACAATTATTGCGTACCTGGATAATGATGACCAAGGTGAATCAGATTCAGCTCTGTGAGGAGCCGCAAAGGGCTGCTCCTCCTCAAGAATGGGACGGTCAAAAGGGTACATATTCACCTAGCTATAAGTCCAATAATAAACTAAAAGAGAGGATCAGTTCACACTGAGGCCAACCAGAGGGAATCTTCTCCCTGTGTCCGTTAGAGCCTCACAGGCAGGCTCCTATTGTTCATGCCCTAACTCCCACGTCGGAGTTGCACAATGTCTCGGCTAGTGCACCAGGGCTCAATCTGTAGTCCGTCCCTACTTCTCTCACTTTAGTCCTTCCCTATTTCCCTCGCTCAGCCCCTCTTCCAGTGCACTGTTCTCCTTTTCTGGGCCGCAGATTGTAGCGAGTGCTCCCTCACACCTCTGGATCTGTGAACCAAATGGGGGGGGTCAACGGCAAGGGACTTATCCACTGATGTCGAATCAATTCGATCTCGAGAGGCTTCGTGTCTCTCAACTGAGGTCAGCCTCTCTTCGTTCTCAGCTAGCTCCTCTCCCCTCAACTGAGAACCAAAGAAGGGCACATACCGAGGAACTGTTTCACTTTCCTGATCAGCGACGCCCTCCCTCACCCACGCATCATAGGGCAATGGAAGTGGAACCTTCTTCACGTGACTGACATGCGTTCACGACTTGTGGCCCTGGATCCTGAATGCGGTACGCGTTGCCAATAACACCAAACGAGGCTCGTTCCACCGCGGCTCCAAGCAGGATTTCCGTTGATATCGACGAACCAATACCCAATCACCGGGTTGGATGGAATGTCCAGGCCCCTCCGGTTGCGGCTTCAGCGTGTCTGCTACCAGCATACAAGTAGTCTGTCAACAGAGGATATTCAATATCAGCAAAACATTTGGACCTCGGGACAATACAAACATTAGCTGGGTGACCAAAGACCACCTCATACGGGGAGATACCTGTTGTGGAGTTCATCGTCACCCGAGTAGAAAGCAGAGCTAAAGGGAGTGCGTCTGGCCATCACAGCCCTGTACTCTCTTGGATCTTAGCCAATTTTAACTTCAAAGTCCCATTATATCTCTCTACCAAGCCTGCAGATTGAGGATGTCGTGCTACATAACATTTCTGCTGAATTTGCAGTCCCTTACATATCAGTTTCATCAATCTGGCATTAAAGTGTGTCCCGTTGTCACTCCAGATCACCCGAGGCAATCCATATCTAGAAAATATTCCTTAATCAACACCTTTGCTGTTGCCATAGCTGTGCATTCTTTCGTTGCGAAAGCCTCCACCCATCTACTAAAAGAACACACCACCACCAAGACATTCTTGAGATTATTGACCCTCTCCATCTCAATATAATCCATCTGGATCACCTCAAAAGGGAAAGAAGGGGGTGCAAAATTACCAGGAAGAACAGGTGTCCCCCTCCCAGGGTTATATCGTAAACAGACCATGCAACGTTGTACTCTATGTGTCGCTACTCTAGAGATACTGTCATTACGCCATACTGGGTCCAGTAATTTACAAATCCCCTTTGCACTAACATGTGCCGGTCCATGAGCCATTGTGACCACAGGAAGAACATATGCGTCAGGGAGCAACCACCTTTGTTTGTCTGATAAGTCTGTCCAACAACCAAAGGAGTCCAGTCGCCCCACACTCTCCCTCCATATCTTCAACTCGTCCTCTGTTGCCCCCGTCTGAATATCCCGTACACTGTCCACAGTACTCATAAAGATGTCATTGTCTGGTACCCACCTAGCCGGTCCTGCCACAAACATACGTGGGAGTTTTGTCTTAACAGTTTCCTTAGTCTGATCTGCGAATGCATTACCCCGACCCACATCATCCACCACTGCTTTGTGTGAACTACATTTGATTACAGCCAGTCTTTTGGGGAGTGTTAATGCTGTTAACAATCGTAGTATCAATGGGCCAGGCTGTATCTTCTGTCCATGCGATGTCAAAAAACCCCTCTCTACCCACTGTCGCCGATAACTATGAGCCACGCCGAAGGCATATTGGCTGTCAGTATAAATATTCACATCCAGTCCCTCGCTCAATTCACCTGCTCGTAACAAGGCTACCAACTACACAGCTTGTGCTGACTGATAAGGGACCCTAGATGTCTCCACAACCTTCTGCAATGTTGTTATGGCATAGGCTGCAGTCGTAGTGCCATCTGGAAGTTTAAAACACGAGCCATCGACATACAATTCCCCTTGGGGTTCAATTATGGGAGTGTCTGTCTAATCTATCCGTCCCTTCGTTTCTTCCTCAGTCCGAAACTAACAATCATGGACGTCATTGTCCTTTTCGTCTGAAGGGAGGGGTAGTAAGGTGGCTGGATTCAGAGTGACACATCTTTTAATTGTAATATGAGGAGCAAACAACTTCAACTCATAACCCGTGAGACAAGCACTAGTTAAATGCTGTGCCTGTGTCTTATTCAATAGGGTGTCCACGGCGTGCGGTACCATCACTGTGAGATCAGTGCCAAGGATGAGCCCCGCCGATTGTCTAATCGACACCGCAGCAGCCGCTGTGGCTCTAAGACAGCTCGGCAACGCTCTTGCTACATTGTCAAGTGTAGCGGAAAAATATGCACAGGGTCTCTGCTTTCCCCAAAACACTGGATTAAAACCGAGAGTGCGCAACCGTCCGCCTCATGCACATAAAGTACAAAAGGCTTCTGGTAATCAGGGGTGCCACGTACAGGTGCAGAACACAGAGCGGTTTTCAACAACTCAAAAGCTTCCTGGCATGCGGGGGTCCAAGGCAAGGGCTCATGCACCTCCTTGGTAGTCAAATGAAGAAGGGGCTTGGTTAGTAAAGCATAGTTAGGTATCCACTGGCGACAATACGATGTTATGCCCAAGAACGCGCGCACCTCTCGTTGGGTCTTAGGAACAGACATAAAAGTTATCGCCATGACACGCTCCGGCGTAAACTTCCTCCCCTCCTTCGATAGGAGATAACCTAGATAGGTAACCTCCTGTCGACAATACTGAAACTTAGAGAGTAACACCTTATGCCCATTACATGCCAAGTGATGCAAAAGTCGAACAGTGGCCTCCTTACAACCTTCTGCCGTGTCAGACGCAATCAACAAGTCATCTACATATTGCAAGAACACGTTACCCGCAGGAAGTCCCAAATCATCCAATTGCGTTTTCAATGCTTGACTGTAAATACTAGGGCTCTGAGTATAGCCCTGGGGAATTCTACAAAATCTGAAACTACGGCCAGATAACGAGAATCCGAAAAGATGGCGGCTATCAGGATGAAGAGGGATACTGAAAAATGCATTCTTGAGGTCCAAAATGGAAAAATACTTGGTCGTGGGAGGAATCATTGTCAAAATTGTGTTATATCAGAAACTACCGGGTATTGGGGTTCAACTACTTTATTAATCTGCCGTAGATCAATTACAAATCGATAAACATCTTGTTGATCACAACTAGCATCAGCAGAAGGCTTCCTAAGAATCGGAAGAATAGGACTATTGCACACATTGGAAGCCGTCTCCTCCACCACTCCAGATTGTATCAAATCGTGAATGATCTGTAAAAGAGCCTTTTCACCCTCCTGTGAAATCTTATACTGGGGAATACACGGTAAACAAGCTCACTGCTTGATCTTAATGGAGACGGGTGCAATATCCAATTTACCCACATCAGTGTCATTACGTGCCCACAAAGCTTCTGGCACCTCTCTAAGCTCCGGTGGGAGGGGTTCGTCCTTAGAAAAGCATTGCTGCGCCAGTGCAACAGAGGGGCCCAAGGTAACATAAACACCATCCGGCGAACAGTAAATCGTAGCATGCAATCTCTTCAACAAATCTAGACCTAAAAGATTTTCCCCACAATTGGACGTGAGAAGGAACAGAGAATCAACAGTAAAAGGACCAATCGTAAGAGTGAGTGGTTGAGAAATGGGGCTAACACCGGGATACCTGGAAAACCAAGGGAGATGTTATTCTGGCCAGACAGACCCGCCCCAGGGACCAGGGAACGTGCCACGGAACTCTTCATAGCTCCCGTATCCACTAAAAACTTCTTGGTGGACCCCAGTAAGTCCGCAGTGACATAGGGCCCTCGCTGATCTACCTGCAATGACACTGGTCCCTTACTATGCCCTACTCTGTCCTAATTGTGTGAAAAACCTGTCACTTCGTCTACATCATAGTCATCTTGATAATACTGTCTGTCCCGCTCCCCGTCACAATCTCCTCGGTAATGCTGTCTGTCCCTGTCACCATCAAAGTAGTTCCCACCTGTCCGCCGACCCTCACTAGGTTGCCAGTCATCCCTACGTACTTCCCTGCGACCTCTACCTCTGCCCCGTCCTCTCTATACATCCCGCAGCTCCAGACACTCGCGCCACCAGTGACCCTCCTTCCTTCAATTACCACACTGATTTTCCGCTAATGCCACACTCTGTCTTCCTCCACGTCCATATCCTGCTCCTCCTTGTCCGGCCGCAGTGGGCCAGCCCTCCGTCCCCGTCCTCTGGCTACTTGCTGCAACAAAACTCTTGTTTTCAGGTCCTTTGCTTTCTTCTCTGCTTTATCTTTACTCTCATTCTCCCTATGCTCATACTACTGAGCCATACTCAAAATGCTAGAAGGGGTGGACGTCGTCCACGTACTCTCAGAAGCCTGCAACCGGGCCGATATTTCCGGTAACAAATTATGCACGAATCTGTTCACAAAAAGCCGCACCCCGCCATCCTGCGACAAATCCTCACCACTGAAATCTAGGAATGCCTCCTCAAAGCGAGTAAAGAAGTCAGACACACCCTCCTCCTTCTTTCTTATGACGACATGCAGTCAACTTATCTCAATCCACTTTCTACGGTGGGAGAAGGGAATGCATGTACTTAATGATACGTCCAGGCAGGACTAAAATCTCCTGTCTCGGTTTATCTCCCGGCTTCCTCTCTTTATTCCAACCTTTAAACTCCTGCCATGTGCCCCCCAGTTCGTCTACATGATCAGTACCACTCACTTGTCTCCCTCATCCACTGGAACCAATAATCCAAAAAATAACTCTATGTCTGCAAATGTCATGACCGTTGAAGTGGCCGCCTCAGTCAATTCCTTATAATAGGCAGTCGGATTCTTTCTAGAGTCAGGTAACTGTCCCTTCAGTGCCAACACCTCACTCCTCTTCCAGGGGACATAAACCCATTGCTCTTGAAAGAGAGCCTCTACCCGCGCCCTTGTCACTGCGTTTGTCACTGGATCTACCAATTCAGGTATTTCAGGGTGAAAAACGGGGTGAACCTCACGCATGGGTTGTGCCCCAAATGTAGAGGGACCCGTAGACTGTAATTCATTTCTGTAGCCAACCAAGTACGCATATTTCCATAAACCTCTCCCAAACTAGTATTGGCCCTGTAAGCACTGTCTCTAATATCATAGATAATCTGGGGCGCCAGGTCCCCGTGGCACTGCTCCCACAACCCTATCAACGTCGCTGACATATGACACAAAGCATGCTGCTGCATCAAAGGTTCATAATCTTTCATCGTAGACCAAATATCCTCCATTGTATAAATGGCATTTCTAGCCCATTGACATGCATGAGTGGCCACAACCTGTTTCTCTTCCATACCCACATTAGAACGCGTAAGTAATTTTCGTACATGGTCAAATATCGTACGCACATCCAACCCCCTTCGACCCCGAGTCGGAGTCTCAGGTATAGTCTGAGGGGTAACATTCGCCGAAGCCGTAGGTAACGCAGATGCAGATAGCGGTGTAGTCACAAGGGGGGCGGACGGAACTGAAGTTCCTGCCGGCAATAGAGAAATGAGGGGCGAGGTTACAGAAGTCAATGCAGCTTCAACACCTTTCAAAACACTGGAAGTAGAGGCTAGTATAGCGGAAGGGTCAGAGGAAGAGGGTACCTGTAGAGAGAGCCGAAGCAGACAGAACAGTCTGAGAAATAGATAGCGCAGGATATACCGATTGCAGCTCATAAGGGGGTCGGGCATCCAAAAGGTCCTCTATCTCATCCTTCTCCTCCGCTCTTACCACATAACTATTATCTGTTTGCAACCTATGAAGCCTGTCTGCGCGCTCAATCCCTGCCTCTGTCTCCGCTTTATTATAGGCTCTCACTTTCTGTACCATCGACTGGCTAGCTTTCTTCTGGGCTATCCTCTCATCTCTCATCTGTCTTTGCCGAACCTCTTTCTGCCACAACCTTAGGGACAATCTCGCCAACCTCGGACTCAAACAACTTGTCACTACCCACATCGCAGGTCACATACTCGACCCTATCTTCACCTCCAGCAAACATGTCTCCTTCAGTCACACCACAACTCTACATTGGACGGACCACAGCTGCGTTCACTTTAGCTACAATAAGACCACAACTCACAACCATCCTCAACCTACTCTGCGAAGAAACTGGAACAAAATCACCATCGACCAGATCTCCTCATCGCTTCTTCAAAACCCCCCTGTTCACTCCTCAAACCCCGACCAAGCAGCCATTAACCTCACCCAATGGCTATCCAACAGCGCCGACATCCTAGCACCGTTGAAAAAACGCCAAATCAAGCTAGGCAGCAAAAACGCCTCCTGGTTCAACGACGATCTTAAGAAATCTAAGAAACTCTGTCGCTCCCTCGAAAAGGCCTGGAAAAAAGACCCAAACACCAGCACCAGGGACGCCTTCAAAAACGCCACCCGCATACACCACCAACTAATCCGGTCTGCCAAGAAAGCCGCATTCAAAGACCGACTAGATAACAACGCCCACAACAGCAAGGAATTATTCAACATCGTCAAAGAGTTTACCAACCCCTCAGCCAACTCCAACGACATCACCCCCTCTCAAGCCCTCTGCAACTCCCTAGCTTCATTTTTCCACAACAAAATCGCAGACATCCACAACAGCTTCGACAACCGACCCGGAGATCAACCCACCCAACCCTCTGCAGGACCTTCACCCCTTCACATCCTTAATGACTGGAACCCAATCTCCACTGAGGACACCATCCGTCTGATGAACTCCATCCACTCAGGATCCCCCACAGACCCATGCCCTCACCACATCTTCAACAAAGCAGACTCCATCATAGCACCACACCTCCGAGACGTCATCAACTGCTCCTTCAACTCCGCCACCTTCCCGGAAAGCTGGAAACATGCCGAACTTAGCGCCCTTCTGAAAAAACCCACAGCTGACCCCACCGAACTCAAAAACTACCGCCCCATCTCACTCCTTCCGTTCCCGGCCAAAGTCATCGAGAAAGCTGTCAACAACCAGCTCGCCGCATTCCTCGAAACCAACAAATCCCTTGACTCCTCACAGTCCGGCTTCCGAGCCAAACACAGCACTGAGACCGCCCTCATCGCAGCCACAGACGACATTCGAACTCTACTGGACAATGGAGACACAGTCGCCATCATCCTCCTCGACCTCTCCGCAGCCTTCGACACAGTCTGTCATAGCACCCTATTACAGTGCCTCAGAAACATCGGAATCCAAGGAAAAGCACTGGATTGGATCACCTCGTTCCTCACCGGAAGAACCCAAAGAGTCCGCCTCCCACCATTCAAGTCAGAGGCCACTGAAGTCATCTGCGGCGTGCCACAAGGATCTTCACTCAGCCCCACCCTCTTCAACGTATACATGAGCCCCCTCGCGGTCATCGCACGCCAACACAACCTCAACATCATCTCATACGCTGATGACACTCAACTGATCCTATCACTCACCAAAGACCCGAACACTGCCAAAACCAACCTACATGAAGGAATGAAAGAAGTAGCCGAGTGGATGAAGCACAGCCGACTAAAACTTAACTCAGACAAAGCAGAAGTCCTTATCCTAGGTACCTCCCCCTCCGCCTGGGATGACTCTTGGTGGCCAGAGGCCCTTGGGAAAGCACCCATCCCGACGGACCACGCACGGAACCTGGGCGTCATCCTGGATTCTTCACTCTCCATGTACAGACAAGTCAACGCCGTTTCATCATCCTGCTTCAATATTCTTCGCATGCTCAAAAAAACATTTCGCTGGATCCCCACCGAAACTAGAAAAACTGTCACCCACGCTCTGGTCACGAGCCGCCTGGACTACGGAAACACCCTATACGCCGGTACCACCGCAAAACTCCAGAAAAAACTCCAACGCATCCAGAACGCTTCAGCCAGACTCATACTAGACATCCCGCGTAAAGACCACATCTCTGGTCACCTGAAAAACCTCCACTGGCTCCCCGTCAATAAAAGGATTACTTTCCGCCTCCTAACCCACGCACACAAAGCACTCTACGAACTTGGACCCGAATGCCTTAACACACGACTCTCCTTCTACACCCCCTCCCGCCAGCTACGATCCTCCAACCAAGCCCTTGCTACTGTACCTCGCATCAACAAAACCACCATGGGAGGTAGATCCTTCTCCTACCTGGCAGCTAAAACCTGGAACTCACTTCCCACGCACCTTCGCCTCACTCAGAACCACCTAGCATTCAGAAAGCAACTTAAAACTTGGATATTCGACAAGTAATTCCCCCACCCTTCTTCAAGCGCCTTGAGACCCTCTGGGTATGTAGTGCGCTATATAAATCATTTGACTTGACTTGACTTGACTGGCGACTGCGCCTAGCAAACAATCTCTCCTGCAAATAATCTATCTTAGCTGCATCGAATGAACCGGTCAGCGGCCATTGCAGATCCACATCACTCTTGGTGTACCGATGCCACAAAGTATTAAACAAAATCGGGGTAAGTCCATATTTCATATACATCTCAAAGTTGGGAGAGCCTTCTAAAGGAGCAGGCTGACTCTCAGCCAATCTTACATCAGTTGAACGACAACAACACCCAAAACATCACAACTTACTGAAACGCTGCATCTTGCTCACTCAATCAGACACTGCCAAAGAACTCACATGCACCCAGACAAAACAGCTATCCGCACTAACAACTACTCATGTCCTTACACACATATATTTCCTATGGGCATACATCGAGTCATCATACCAAACACGTGTTACCACAATGGGACAAGGCAGACTTAATAAACACTGAACAGTGCAGAAACTGTTCCGGAGGACAGGTCAGCCACACAGGCGGTACTACGGATCACTGCACGGATGCACCCCGGGAGACCTGGGACACTTCCAGCAAACCCCCTTCCCGGTTAGGCTTGAGTCCTTTCCCAGTGCTCCACCAAGATCAACTGTGACTCCGTCCGAGCACCGTCCGGCCAGATGCTCTACAACATAGAAACATCAGGCGTCCCCCCGAACTTCCACCAAACCACAGTCTGTCAGAGCTTCTCATGCACTCTGAGTTCCCCGGGGCACACTAGCCCCTCGGAGCACCCTAGCTCCTTCAATCATCAGTCGGACCACTCACCACCTGTTCGCGGAACCCGACATCCACTGTTCTCCACCGCCGGCTGCTTAGACCAACACGGTCAGCTCCCAAAGGTCCGCCTTCTGGACCCCGGCGCAGGATCATAAGCCGGGACCTCTCCCGATCAGCAGCTTGGGGCAGCGCTGCGAGAACCAAGCCCGGCATCAAATGGGTACCCAGATCCACCGTGCCGACCAGACGGTCCCCAGCCTTCTACAACCCACCTACGGGCGAGAAAGATCCTTATCGCAGGGCGCCTGTTCGGGCACCATCTGATGAGCGTGGCTCAAAACCACCTGAGCGAACTTACATTACTCAGATATCATTCCATAAAATAAGCCAGCCAGATAGTGGAGAAGAATTAGAAAACATTTATTAGGCCATTAGTTTCTCTATAGAGAGGCCCCGTCAGGACTGCACCCCAAGGAGTGCACCAAGAGGACTGACGGTTCTCAAAATAACAATACATTATATCACGTTACAGCAACATTAGTCATGCCCCTGATGGAAAAGTACAGGACTTTAGAAATGGTGAACAATGAGCTCACACATGAAGCCTCTGCACCTGCGGGAGGATGGCTCTGTTATCATCCCAAGGCCACGGAGCCGAGACTCCGCTCCTCCCGGGCATGGGAACATTACTGATAGCAAAGAAACATATTTTGTTGTTAGTTTTTTGCAAATACCAACTCAAGGCAATAAATGCTGCTGAGACCAGGGATTTTCTGCTCATAAGGGAGGGGGGCATTGCAGTCTGGCGCGGAGACATGTTCCTAAGATGGCAGCACAGGAGCTAAGCTAAGAAATTGCTAACTGGAACACGAAAATAACAAATTAGTCCTTAATACATATGCAACACATCATTCGGTTAGACACACTATGCTAATTTATACGTCATCATGTTGAGTGAATTGAGGGGCGGGAAATGCAAAACCTATCAGCACTGTTACCATGTGCACAACTTGGACATTACCAGCAACGTCCACAAGTTTCTCTTCTTCCCCACAAACAGGTTCACTTTTCTTAGTTGTGCTGATAGACATGGCTGTATGAAGACTTTTCTTCCTCCTCAGAGGATTTCAGATATTTGTAAAATGATTCTGATGTTTCTGACTCAGACACCGATTTCAGTTCTGCACCTGTTAGTGCCTTACACCAGATAGCAAATAGGAACTCGTCAGTGGCGCATTGAGAAAACTGATTCCAGTCACTGGAGTTTTAGGTTGTAAAATGCACTGTTCACTGAATTCTTTGTGTAAGCTCATGTCAGACTAGGGTCCAGGGGGATCTGCAGTGATGTCACAGATTCAGTAAGTGTCAATTTGCAGTTATGAGCAACAATGGTGCTTATTCTCTCTTGGATAAGGGAGGTCTGCCTGTTGTTGGATAGAAGCAAGATTTCAGTCTCATCTTGGATCAGTTTCATGTGGTTTTGCGAGAGACAGTTTGGGACTTTTATAAGAGTGGTATTTATCCTTCGTAGGGCCTCTTGTGTGGATAGTTCTAAGTAAAGCAGGGTGTCGTTTGCATAGAGGTGGTATAGGATGTTTGCTTGCTTGAGTATGGTGGTGAGGGGTTCCATGTATATATTGAAGGGTGTTGGTGAAAAGACTGAGCCTTGTGGGACACTCTTTGGTATGGTGGCAGTGTCTGAGGTCGCAATATTTATTTTTATTAGTTGGATAGCTCAAGGAAGATGAGTAGGCAGCATCACTTAGTGTCGAGCGATTTGTGTATGTCATCTGCTATGTTCAGTAATGCTGTTTCCGTGCTACATACTTTTCTAAAACCCGATCAGAGTGAGTCAAGAAGATTGTTGTAGTCAATGGGATAGTTGAGTTGGGAGAGAACTCATTTCTCAAGTATTTTTGCCAGGAAAGGAAGTTTGCATACAGGCCTGAAACTGTTGAGGTAATTCTGGACAGCACCTGTTTTTATTTTTTAAGCAAGGGGGTTAATTGTCCTAGTTTGAGGCAGTCAGGCATCAACCCATTGCTCTGGGGGCTATTTATCATTTTAATCTAGAGAGGAATTAAGGCGTGGTTGAGATTCTTTGCTAGGGAGAGAGTCTGCTACATTAGAGGAGGACTTGAAATTCGTAATCTTCTTTGAAATGACCTCCTCCGTGCGTGAGTTGAATGTCTTCCAACTCTGGGTAGTTGAGGGGGCTCCTAGGATTAAATTGTAACCTGAGGGCTCAGGGCGAGTGGCCGCCCGTGAGAGTTTGAAAGGAGAGGAGTTGGTTTGATTTCCTCCATTTTAGGGGGATGGTTCCCGGTGGATGGTAGAGTGTGTGGTTTAAGGAGAGTTCGATCTTTGTGATTTCTTCATCAAAGAATTTTGCATATTTGTCACAATGTTCCTTGGAAACATGAGGATTTTGTTTTGTTGGTTTCGATGTATGTTGTGCAATGACGATGAAAAGTTCTTTTGTTCATTTTTTTGCTTTGTGTAACGCTCTGTGGAAACATGTAGCTTTTTCTTTCATGATTTGGTCTTTGTATTTTATGCATTCTACTCTGAGGTGCTGCTGGTGGGTAGTGGATGGTTTTGTTCTCCAAAGTCTGTCTGCAGCTCTCAGTTGTCTTCTTTAGCGTTGAGGTCTTTGTTTAACAAGGCCAAAAAGTGGACTGGTAGGATGTTATTAATGCATACTGCTTCATTGTGGGCTATGATGGCGTCTAGGATAGCACCTCTGGAATGTGTTTGCCCTTTTCATTGCTGGATAAGGTTTTTACTGAGTAAGAGATTGTTTATGTTTTGGATAAGAGTATTTTTGGCATTATTTCAGTGTAGATTGAAGTTGCCTAGGATTAGGTTGTTATCGTTGGAGAGTATTCTCTTAAAGGGGAGTTGATATTTGGTTGTTTTTTTGTTCCTTATCGTTATACTCATGCTTAGATATTCGAATGTGGGGTAGGTAAAGGAGTCTGTTTCATGCATTTGTATGCTGTTCTTGTGTATAATGTATTTGCCAACACTGCGGCGATTCTCTCTGTCTTTACTGATGACGGAGAAGCCTGGAGGGAATAGTAGATCAAGGATCGGGTAGGATGAGTCGTTTAGCCATGTTTCTGTAATGAATGGGTTGTCTATGTCATGGTTCTGGATGGCTTCACCTAGATCTCTGGTTGCTGATCTGCAGGTATGAGCATACAGTTGATTTTTCTGCTGCTGTTTAGCTTTTGAGCAGAGGGGGCCAGGTGGACCTTGATGTGGTGGGTTGGTGATCTAGCAATTCTTGGAGAGTCGACGTTTCTTCCGATGCCAGTAATCACTTAGATTTTGGAGATGAGGAGGTCTTGTGTTGATGCAGAGCTATGGGGGTCATTAGGCTGTTGAGTGCTCTTGTGAAAGCTGTTCGCCGATGGGTGAAGTATAGAGGTGTCTTTATTTATGTTGCCATAGTTTAGATATCTGACTCCTTAATCGTCTTTACTGAGAGGGCAATAGAAAACATGATGAACTGTTTACTAATGAGTTGCGGGATGAGGGTGACTGAGCAGTGGGGTTGAAATTGCTACTTCTCTGACCAATCCAAGGTATAACTGACCTATACAAAATGGCCACCCTTCCTGTGTTGCAGTCAATGAGCATGAGCCCAATCCCAGATGGCTGTCTTTCTTGTCATGAAAGTCCTCCTTCTATTTTTATGAGAGGGACTGGTAAGGGCTATTTCTATTTCTAAATTTCCCTTGTGTAGAAGTGAGTGCATGATGACAGACAAACACAGGGGTGGGAACTTGTTGATCCCAACTGGCATTGTTTAGCGGGGCTTCTGCATCTAGCAACAACCACACGATATCTCTACGGATCTGAGCCGGCAGATCCTAAAGTGGAAGAGCTATGTGGGAGAGGCATCACGCACCAGAGGGAAGCTCCAAGTGGGTAGGCATTCAGCACTTTACCCAACACTCAGTTATCTCCCCCTCCTCTCATGAAACGCATCCATCTCTCCATATGCACGATCATTTGCCTGCCTGCCTCTGCATCTGGCCCTAATTTGGCGATGACCAGTTCTTTACGGCCTGGAGCTTAGCCGTCGCCCAGTTGGCTCCCATCTACTCTCATGTCTGACATTAGTGATTCCACAGGTGCAGTCCCATGCTTTCTTGTACCAAGGCTGAGGCTCGGATACTCTTCAACAGCCACAAAGGTGAGACGGACTGCAAGACCAACCACCCCAGTCGGGCGCCAACTGGTGCAATCCTTGAAGCCCCTGCAATGACCATTAACACCAGAGGTCGACTTGCCGGTTTGAATGGAGTGGAGCCAGATCCCGCACAGGATTGTAACTCCAGACACAGTTAGGAGTGTATTGGATGGTCTCATCAATTTTCCTTAGTTCTGTAGGGGTCGAGGTTGTAGGGGTCGAGGTGCACGTCCACGACCGTGGCCCTGTATGAGCTTGCACATGGCCCCCTGTTTCTCCTTTGTTGCCTCTCCCGCCCCAACTCCTGTCCGGATCTGGGTTACAAAAATTACTTCATCTCTACCGTGTTTTCTCAGACAGCGGGGCAGTCGTTACCCCCTCAACGATTCTTCTTGGGATTAATTCCCATTTCTTTGGAGGGTGGATGGCTAGGGCATAGCAGAGATTTTCATGGCTAGTAATCCAAGCCTTCAAGGAGCATTTAGTGAACCCCTCATTTCTGTCAGCCATCATGTTGTAGTTGAATAGGAATTTGAAGATATGATTATTCTGAATCAGTATTTGAGAAGGTTTGTGCAGTTATTGGTCAGTTGATCCAAATTATATTTGGACATTCCAGTAAACAGAACTGGCACACGATTGTTCTGTTTTTTTGCAGTACTACCCCAGTTATAAAGTTGCTTTGATGTGATGATTTATGAAAGAAAAGAGCGGAATGTTAATACATTTTATAAAACTATCTAAAAGGAAGTGTGATTATGACATACTTTGCTGCTACTGTCTAGTACATCTTACTTAAAAATATGAATACAAATATTTTTTTATCTATTTAAATAAATCATTCATAAAGAGTCATTTATAAATTCTAAATTGCCCTCCCCCTTATCCCCCCGCCCCCACCAACCCTGGTAAACGTCTATCCAATCCCTTTGTGGAAAAGTATTGGCGGCATTGGTGGGCTATAATGGATCAGGGTCTTTGGGCACTTTAATGATTTTTTATGGTTATAAAATATTGGCCTTAATTATCTTGCATTGGTTTACACCAGGATAAGAAGCGGGAATCTTAGGCACCCTAGCGGAGAAGAAGCTCCAAGATGTACGCCCTTCCAATATGATGCCAATTTAAACTTTAACCAATATATATGCACACTACTGCATTCTGTTTCTTACAAAAAATGCAAGATTACATTTGCCAAAACCTCTCACTCCTTAAACAAAGGTTTGCAGTGGACCTCCATAATGTGTGTTCCTCGTTCCTTGTCTCAAAAGACCATCAAAGATACTTCTGCTTTGTGTTGATTGTGGCAAACGTTTTCTAGAGGATTCTATCGTTTGGCATTACTGAAGCTCCAATACCCCATAAATTACATAGTAAGTTAACTTTTGCTTGTGTTCTCTCTGCAATAAAACATCACATGCAGCTCTCTTTTGAAATTCCCTACTACTTAACATTAATTTCTCACATAACCTGGTTGTCCTTTGCTCCAAACCCAAATCGCCTCCACTGCTTCCTATTCATTCCTCGGTACATGCTGAATCTGTCAACGTGTGCATTCTGTAAATCAGAGTCTTGTTCAATATTTATACAATTTTATGGTAATTGTTTTAGGAAGCACTTATACAAGCACCAGAAATTTAAATGCATGAAACAAATGAATGGTAACTCATGTCATAGGTTATTTCATGATATACTTAGGCATGTAAAGCAGCACATTTCGTTATTAAGTGCAGATTTTACACATTTAAAAATTTTAATAACCATTTCACTTGAAACTTTAGGAAGGAAAACAGATTATTCTTCCTCAAGAGAAGGACTATGAACACTTTCTTAAGAAGATGCAAGGTAAAAGGAAATCTACAAAAGCGCAGAAAGCAAGTGACACCAATATATCCCAAGAAAAAACGAATGAAGGTTCAAGTGAAGAAGCCATGAATCCTCTGCCCGCCCAGGAAACACAGACTGAAGATGTAAAAAAAGAAGCAATGACTACTCAAAGTTTGACTTTTCATACTGGAAATTATATTCTAATAACCCTCTAAAGTATTTGGATGTTATTGCCCCACCCCAGAGAATAGTTATTTTTTATACTTGGATATTTTTCAAAGCAGACTGCTTTTCTGAATCTAAATGCCAGGCATGTTTGTATATATTATTTTTTTCTTTGAACGTACCTTGCCCGTTGTAGTGTTAGCCAAGTTGTAATACTTTTCTGTATAAATGTTCATTTTAAATACTGCACAGATGGTAATTGAAAAGATTGTGTAGTGTGGTTGTGGAGTAATCAATTAATGAATATTGTCACGTAGTTTCAAGTCACAGCTGTATATTATGTAGGTTGACTGTGCACTACCAACAAGCATTGTTTGCATATAGTTGACCACTTGAGGTGCACAATTCCAAAATATACCTTATGATAGGACTGAAAGTGTTTTGGCATTAGACAGGCATATTGTGCTTGTGTGTTAGGGATACAAGCACACCATTTTGTTTTGACTACATCGTTTGCCATTGTTTGGCATTGTTCATTGGCATACTTGATGTGGTTAGATTTGTAATTTTAAAAGCCCTGTTAAATTTTTCAACAACACCCTACCATCTCAAAAACCAAAATCAGGTAATTTTCCCATACAGTGTAGTAAACGGTTGTTGTTTTATTGAGAATTGCATTAAAGTTCATTTGTTATGTTATGATGTTTGGATCATCAGTTGAGTATCTCCTACTTAAAATCTAGCATACCCAGTGTTCACTGAGCTATGCCTGTATAACACACGATCTGGTAAAGACGTAATCGACGAAGGAATCAATTTGAACACATTTTAACAAAGATTATCAAAATTAAATATTATTTCAGCAGAAAAGAGGAGTTGGAAAGTGAAGTATTGTGGCTTACTATACAAGTTTATGAGAGAGTGAGAAGTAAACCACAGTATTTTAGAATTCAATAGAAAACATGGCAACCAGCTTCCTCCGAAATGAGAGGAGGAAGTATCAGTGTAAAGGTAGGGATGATATGATGTAAAAAAAATTGATAAGAAAGAGGTGAGACGGAAAAGTAGAACGGAGGAAGAGAGCGAAGGAGACAGAATGGTGGGGTAACGAGAAAAGGAAGAAAAAAATAGGGAGTAGGAAATTATGGGCAGCAAACAAAAAGGGAGACCAGGTGGGAATACAAATTGTAATGGAGATTAGAGAAAGGATTTGGAGGAACAGGATATGAAAGTAGGGTCACTAATATTCAAGTAAGGTTAACAAACTGGAGGAAGGTGGAGCAGCGAGAAAGAGGCAAGGAAGATTCATGTGAACTGGTATTACTGTGTACTGTCAGTAAAGGGGAGGGAACGAAAAGGCAGAGAGAAGGTAGGCCACGAAGTTCAAGAGTGATAGAAACTACATTAGAGAGAGGGAGTAAGTATATGATTAATAACAAGGGGGGAAAAGTTAATAGGCGAGGGGATACATTTCAACAAACGTGATGCTTATTATGAGCAGACATTGATACTCTATTGTCCATTGCCTTAAAACATAATCAGAAAGCCATTAAATCATCCTCAGTGATTTCAGTTTAGATAACACTGTTAAAACTACAGTAGCCTGCTACTTTAAATGCAAGTTTGGAAGTGAAAGAAAAACTGACCTTCCTTATCTTCACATTAGACAGTTCTGGATGGCAAATGGATTTCTGAATGTCTCTTCATCTCCCAGATTACAGAAACTACCAAAAGGCCACAGCTTTCCATGTACAAAAAGGGCCATGCCTGCAGGAATGTCAAGATTAACATGCAACAAAACTAATATTAAAGTAAAATTTGATAACACCAATAAGTTGAAACACCTGCTCAAATTTCAAAAGATATCGTAAGATGTTCCAAAAAAAACAAAGGCTTGAGTTAGACAATATACAAAAATCAATGTCTATCGTCAGGTAAAAAGCGAGGTGATAGATGGAATGCTTGAATTAATCTCAGCCACTGGCAATTTCTTGGGATTGCATCCCAATCCATTGTTTTTCGGCCACCTTGCCACCTCAGCCCAGCCATGTGCAAATCAGTCTTGACCCTACCCCAATATGAACAATCAAGTCTGAACTGCTAAGCCAGATCTTCCCTAAACTGAACACAAGCAACCCAGAAGCAGTTTTGCCATTATTAGGGCTCATCATAGCTTGCTTCAGTGGCACTGTGACCACATGACCCACATCTCAGCATACCTGTCCTACTTAAGGCGCCACACTGAAGCATATAAAAAGTGACAGCTAGAATGCTTGTATTAATCTCTGCTAGTGGTAATTACCTGGGCCTGAATCCCAGTTCATAGTTATTTTGCACACTATTCTACCTCAATTTGGACCCAGTCATATACAAATCAGTCTTGACTCTGCTCCATTAGTAACAGACTATCCTGAACTGCCAGGCTGGATCCCCCTCCAATCGGAACACAGGCAACTCAGGACCGGTTTCGCCCGTATAGCTTGGTTCCACTGCCAATGTGTGCATGGGACCCAACTCTGGACATTTCCAGTTAGCATATTAATCTCCATGTCTGATTTTTTGTTTTTGTTTTTTGTTTAAGACATTTTTATTAAAGGTTTTGCAAAATACAGAACACATGCCATAAATAAAGACCATGTGAACACGAATAGGATAATACAGTTGGGCCAAATAATACAGGATAAATTGTACTTAAAAGAGAAAGAATCAAAGAAACGAGAGAGAGAAAAGAAAGAGTAAGGAAAAGGGAAAAGGAAAAGAAAAGGAAGGAGGTCTCATAAAAAGATACATAGTATTGTAGAGAAAAAGTGAAACAGGATTAACAGATAGGAGGGTTAGAGGAAAGATAAGTAGTGAAAGGGAGCCATAGGAGATCAGATTTAATTTTTTGAGAGATAGAAGAAGAGGAGACAGTAGCAATCCTATGTTCATCACAAATAAAATTCCACCAAATAAGCAAAGATAACTTGGAATTATCTTTCCAGGAAGATAAAATGACCTTAAAAGCTAAAGCAATAAAAACGTCAAACAGTCTAGAGGCAGAAGGTACAATATCTATATCAGGGGATAAGGATCCTAGAAAAATATGTATTAGTGATAAAGTAATATTAAACTTAAATATTAACATGCAAACATTCCAAACTGAATTCCAAAAGGAAAGTACAGAATAACACTCATATAATAAATGTTTTAACGTTCCTGTAACACTGGAACAAGACCAGCAAAGAGGAGAGGAGGTTGGTGAAAACTTGCAAATATTAACAGGAGTAATAATCGCTGATAAACAAAATATAAAGATTGAGTTATACGCGCAGCAGCAGAAACTTTAAACAACTTAGACCACAGTTTTTCCCAAGTTCTAACAGAAAAAGAAACAGACAAATAATTTTCCCAAGCAACTTCAATATCGGATTTTGAACGAATTGCAATATTGGATAACAATATGGTGTACGCAAGAGCAGCCTTAGGTCTGTGGGTGGAAAATAAAGGGTATAAAGGAATAGAGGGCGTTATGGGGGGAAAATCAGTTGGGAGTGAAAAAGTAGCTAAATGAGATTGAATGGCGGTGATGATGATAGTGTATTCACCATAGAAGGAATCAGGTAATAATATCGTAATTGCAAGTCATGGAAGGTAAGGATAGAAAAATGATGAAGAAACTGATAAACAAAAGAGATATCCTTCTCCTTCCAATATTTGTACTAAAAAGATTTACCTTTATATTTAAGAAATGTATCATACCATACACAGGAGGATAAAAAACATTGCAGAGGGGGGTGTGGCTTACAGGGCGAAGATGGCGGACGCGGCTCTGTAGAGCTCCTGCCGGCCCGATCCTTATCCGCTAATTTATCCTTGCCCTACACCCTCTTCCCTCGTCTCTACTGGTGCAGGAGTTTGCTGGAGTCCGGCGGAACACGGTGGTGTGGTTGTTGGAGCTTCGGACCTCCGCCGGCGCGGCCGTTGGAGACTGTGCCTGCTGGGCCTACTTGCCGCGTGGTGAGCCGGGACCTCGATTTTTGTCCCGCCCGCCGGATAACCCTGGACGCCGGCCGGGCGTCGTACGTCTTGGCCCGCAAGGCTGGAGCAGAGTCACTGGAGCTGTTGGACGGAGGGCCCGTTGGCCGCATCCTGCGGAGTGGTGTCCCGACGAATCGGCTGTGCGGACCCGAAGTTCATCCTAGTCGGCCTACCCTAACGGACTCGAGGGGTCTGCTGCGCTGCCTGAGGCGGACGGACTGGAGGCGCCAATCCGGCGGTTCCACCCTGGAACCCTGCCTTGTGATACCCGCGCCTTGGTGGAGTGCCTTTCCTGTGGTTCTGGCCTGTGTCCTAGCGGGCTGGGGGCGAGCTGGTCCCGAGGGATTGGTGTGCTGCGGACGCCCCGGACCCTGCTCGCTGACCGCTCGCACGGGGTGACTCCGTAGCGGGTGCGTATCACCGGACTACCCCGGCGGCAGCCATGACAAGAGGCAGGGGTGGCCATACTGCCGCCACGACGAGGCCCATCAACAAGTTCACCGGCCCCGGGGGTGGTGCCGGGGCAGCCGGAGGGGGTCAAACTGCTGGCCCGAACAATGCAGCGCTGCTGACGGCCATCACACAATCTCATGATATGTTGGATGCGAAGATTGGCGCGGTGGGCGCCGATGTAATGCTGCTGCGCCAGGACCTTCGCAACGCGGTCGCTCGCATCACGGAGGCAGAGACCAGGGTCACGATGGTGGAGGGCGACGTCGGCGCCCTGAAAAAGAGAGTCGCCGACCTGGAGCAGACGCAGCGGGCCTGGCGCTCCGTGTGGAGGATGCTGAAGGACTGGCACGGCGGAATAATCTGCGTTTTGTCGGCTTTCCAGAGGACTGCGAGAAGGGGCCTATGGATAAATTCCTATCTGTGGCCGTCCGCTGCGGCGACCGCCTGCCAGTCGGCGGTACAGGCATAACCTGGTGCAGTATTACCTGGCTCTTAGGCTTATGTTTGGGACTCATGTGAACTGATACTCTTTATCATGCACTGTATCTGATCGTGCCTTATGCTGGGGGGGGGTTGGGGCATGTTCTAAGGGCTGCCTCCTCCTGTTGGGTCTGGGGGTGGTTTTGGGAGTGTGCTTGGTTGGTGGTAGGGGGGTTGTTTGGGATCCTTTGGCATGTCTGACTTTCGGCGCTATGTTTTGGGCCTGAAGTACCGTATGCCGCGGCAGATGCTTCATTGTTTCTTGAGGTATTGGGGTGGGGGAGGGGGGTCTTGGGCTGTTAGGTGGCTAGTTGGGGGAGTCTGCTTTTCGGGGGTTGTGGGTTTTGGGGTCCTGTTTTATGGGGTGCACGTGGTCTTCGTGAATTTTGCAACTGTGGGGTCTGGGGCCGGGAGCCGGGGATTGTGGGGCTGGGTGCATTGTGATAATGGTTGATGTCCCTCACTTAGCGCCTTCTGGCGCTTCCATGCATGTTCTTAGCTGGAATGTCCGGGGACTCTTGGACAAGATTAAACGGGGGGCGGTGCTTCGCTGGGCTAAGAGGGACCTGGCGGATGTGCTCCTTCTTCAAGAAACGCACATGCTGGGTACAAAGGCCCTGAGTCTGCAGCGCTTTGGCTTTCATCAGGTGTTCCATGCCGGGTTTACTAGGGGCTCCAGGGGGGTGGCCATTCTTATTCATAGACGGCTGGCGTACACTCACGAGCGTCAATGGCTCGACCCCCAGGGGCGTTTTGTGTTTGTTCAGGGGAAGGTCGGTGCGGAGCCTGTGGTGTTTGGCTGTGTATATGCCCCCCCCCCCCTGCAATGGGCCTTAGCTGAACGATTGTTTGCCTTATGGACTGAATTCCCCCACTCCTTGGCTGTGATTGGTGGTGACTGGAACGATGTAGTGGACGTGGCTTTGGACCGGCAGAGGAGGCCCGGGGTGGCGCCTGTGTCCTCCCCTACACGGTTGGGGGCTATGATTGATGGCTTGGGATGGGTGGATGTGTGGAGGCACTTGCATGCGGAGCGGCGAGAGTACACCTATGTTTCATGGCTCCCTTTCGCGCCTGGATTGTGTGTTTGTTCCGAGGGCCTTCCTTGATAGAGTGAAGGGGGCGGCGATCCGGCCTCGCGGGCTCTCTGATCATTCCCCTGTGGCAGTCCAAATAGATTTGTGCAAAGCACGCCAACCTTTCAGATTGCGGATGTCCACGTGGCACCTGCAGCGCCCTAATTACTCCCAGCATCTTCGTGGCGCGATCGCCCACTGTTGGCAGGACAACCTTACCCCGGGGATGGACGCGGTGACCGTCTGGGAGGCCATGAAGCCCACCCTGCGGGGAATTGATATTGCTTGGTGTGCATCTGCTCGCCGGACTCGGCTGGAAAGCATTGTTGCTGCTGCAGCACGGGTAGAAGAACTTGAGGCTCGCCACAGAGAGGCAGCTGATGATGTCGCGCTGTGGCTGCTCCTGCAGGCGCAGCAGTCTTACTCCTCGGTCTTAATAGACGAGGCTCGCCAGGCGTGGTTGGCCACCCGTAGCCGGGTGTACCAGTGGGGCGACAAGTCTTGCACTATGCTCCATAGGCTTTGCCAACAGAATTTGCAGCCTCTTACACTGCCGGGACTTGTTGATGACGCAGGAGTGGCGATCACGGACCCGGCACCTCTTGCAACGAGCTTTGCGCACTATTATGGGCGTCAATATGCCTCCCAGGAGACTCTCTCCCCTGCTGATATCGCGGATTATCTCGCGTCAGTTCCCCCATCTGCTGTGTCCGATGAGGTGCGCGATGCCCTGGATCTTCCCCTGACGGCTGAGGAGCTAGGTGACGCACTGGGTCAACTGAATGTGGGTAAGGCGCCGGGGCCGAGCGGATTCCCCAGCGAATTTTATAAGAAATTCCATCTGCAGCTCGGGCCGCATTACTTGTGGGCCCTGGAGCAGGCGCGAGAACATGGCCGCCTCCCACCGGATTGGCGCCATGCCGAAATCGTGGTGTTCCAGAAGCCGGGTAGGCCCCTTGATCGCCATGAATCTTATCGCCCCATATCCCTTATTAACTTCGAAGCCAAGCTCCTGGCCAAGGCGCTCGCGAACCGCTTGCTTCCACATATTTCGGCCCTTGTCCACCCAGATCAGGCAGGTTTTATGCCGCGCCGGGCAACGAGGCACAATATTCGGCGGGCGCAGGCTGCGATAGACGCGATCGGGTCTTCGGAGGATCAGGCGGCGCTACTGTTGGCCGACATCGACAGTGCCTTTGATTCGGTCAGCTGGACCTTTCTTTTTACCCTTTTGCCGCTGCTGAACCTCGGCCCGGTCTTCATCTCCTATGTCAGGCTGCTCTATACTGAGGTCACTGCCTCGGTGCGTATCTCGGGGGCGGCTTAGGCCCGGTTCGCGGTGACCAGGGGCACACGTCAAGGGTGTCCGCTCTCCCCTTACCTCTTCGCGCTGGCCATGGAGCCGCTGGCCGCCAGGGTACGCCATGATGAGCTCTATCGTGGCTTTGTGTGGGGTGCGGATCATTCGGACCGCATAGCTCTATATGCGGACGACGTGCTGTTCTTAATGACCGACCTGCTGCGTACGGGCCCTCGTGTCCTGGAACTGATGCAAGAGTTTGGTCGGGCGTCGGGGCTCTTCCTTAATCCGCGCAAGTCGACCTTATGGGTGCTGGGGGGTGGCGCGGTAGACTGTCCTTGGGCTGCATCCCTTCAGGTGGCTGTGGAGGGTGTGAAGTACCTAGGTGTTTTCCTCTCTGCTTCGCCCACAGTAGCGTGGGACCGGAACGTCCAGCCAGTGTGGGACCGGGTCCAGATGGACGTCAAGACATGGACGCGTATGCCTCTTAACATCTACGGCCGGTCGGCCATCTTTAAGATGGTGGCCTTGCCCCGTCTCCTCTACCAACTGCAGAATCATCCCTTTACGATTGACCCGCAGTGGTTCCGTAGTGTTGACTCTGTGCTGGGCCGGTTTCTGTGGGCTGGGGGTGCCTCCAGGGTGGCGCTACGCACATGCTTCCTCTCTACATACTGCGGCGGCTTGGCGACCGCGGATATTTTGTCCTACTATCAGGCCTCCCATCTCCTTGTGCTTAACGAGTGAGGGTATGGGGACCGCAGTGATCCGGCCTATGCCCTGGAGCACTCTCTGATGGGTGACGCCTCCCTCCACACATTGCTGTACTCGGCCAGGCGGAGGCGACTGCTTCCCCGGGTCACTCGGGTGGTTTTCGCGGTCTGGCGGCCGGCCCTGCACCGTATGGGTTGGTGGGGTAGGCTGACGGCGAGACTCCGTTGTGGCGTAATGGCCTGCTACCGGCGTTGGCGTCTCTACCCGGGTTCGACGGCTGGGACGCGATCGGAGTCTCATCTCTCGGGCATGTCCTCTCTGGCACTACCCTTAAGTCCTTTCAGGACCTCAGCTCTGAATTTAACATGCCCAGGTCCCAGTTCTTCCGTTACCTCCAATTTCGCCACGCTCTTACTCCTAGCCTGGTGGGCTTGGAGCAACTCCCTGACTTTAGTCCCATCGAGGCAAAACTTTTTATGGGAGACCTGGGTGACAAGAAGGTCTCTCAGATATACCGTTCTCTGGTCACACACTGCTCCCCTTCACTCTCGACATTGAAGGCCTCGTCGGAGAATGATGTTGGTCCCCTGGATGAAGACGACTGGCGCGAGGCCCTTGAATTTCCCCGTGGTGCTGCTGTAGCTATCCGCCTCCGCTTCATCCAGTTCAAATACCTCCACCGAGCTTATTACACTAGAGACCGTCTATGGCGGGCGGCCTTATTGCAACTCCGGAGTGCCTGAGGTGTGGTTCTGGAAGGGGCACCCTTTTTCATACTGTGTGGTCCTGTGAGAGACTGACTCGATTCTGGGCCGGGGTTTGGGACTGCTTGTCCGAGGTGTTGGGGTGGGACCTGCCTCGTACCCCTAGGTTGGGCCTTCTTCATGTTCTAGAAAACATTGGGGGCAACATTTACAAACGCCATTTGTTGGTGCTGGGGCTTGTGGTGGCGAAGAGAGATCTGGCGCAGGCCTGGAAGAGCAAGCGCGCCCCCCCACTCGGTGCCTGGAAGGCGGGCCTGGACTTCCTCATGGGTCTGGAGCAGCCTGTTTTCGAAGCCCGGGGGTGTCCCCGCAAACATTTCAAAATTTGGAAACGGTGGGCGGACTACAGGGGCCTGACCCTCGACCCCCCCATGGACGTTGATGATGCACTACCACTGGATGTGGATCCCACGCCCTAGGCTGCTGGCCGGCTCCACCTTTGTATGCCATCTCATCTTGCTGAACTGTGATCACGTGCACCGGGTTAGGGTGGGATAAGGGGTGGGTAGCTGCGGGAGGGGTTGGTGGGTGTTCTTGGGGTTGGGTGGGCAGGGGTAGTTAGGAATATCTCATTCTATAACACTGGGTTCAATGCTGTGTCAATGCTGTGTCTTCTCATATCTGTCGTTGACAGTCTCCTCCTGACTGTGGAGGGCTGTACTGAAACTTGCTTGAACTCATAATAAAAATGGTTTTGAAAAAAAAAAAACATTGCAGAGGAGTTAAATCTTTAGAAAAGGTAGTAGAGATTAGAGTCTGGGAGTGTTTTAAAATGGGATTTTTGGCCAAAAAAGGACTTAAAAATGACGTGTTTAAAATATTCAGCGATTCAATATTAATCGCTCAAAAAGGATCCATTTGGGGACCGGTAAGTCCAAGAAATCATAAGCTAATGAAAAAGATTGCTTAATCAGAAACGCTGAATGATAGGCTTTAAAGTTAGGGAATCGGACACCCCCTTCATTTTTAGGTCGAGTAAGTTTATGCAGAGCAATACGAGGATGCTTATTATTCCAAAGGAATTTCGTACAAATAGAGTTTATTCGGGAAAAATATACACTAAGGATTTTAACAGGAAGCATGGAAACAGTATATAACACATGGGGAGTAATCATCATTTTAATAGTATCCAATCTGCCCCACCGTGAAAGAAAAAAGGGAGACCAAATCAGAAGGAGGGATTGAAGTTTCTAAATCAAATTGTGAAAGGTAAATTTGAGAGTATCCGTAAAGGCTGACGAAAACCAAATACCCAAATATTTAATTTTGGAAGGACACCAAGTAAATTCTGTATCACTAAACATAAATTGATAGCAGGTAGAATTTAAGGGCAGGACTTCAGTTTTAGATAAATTGAGTTTATAACCAGTTACAGAGGAGTAAAGTCGAACTTCATTCATAAAATGTGGTAGGGAGTCAACAGGGTTGGAGATCTAAATCAAAATATCATCCGCATTTGCAGATATTTTAGTTTCGATAGAGGAAAACTTAAAGCCAGTAATCAGTGACTTAGTCCAGATACGCTCTACGAATGGCTCCAGGCATAAAATAAATAGTAAGGGAGAAAGGAGGCATCCCTTTCTCGTACCACAAGATACAGAAAAAACTTAGAGAACTGATTATTAACAAAAATGCTAGCACGAGGACATGAGTATAGCAATTTAATATAAGAAATAAAAGAAGGCCCAAACCCAAAGCATTGGAGAGTCTGAAACATGAACTGCGAATTAATTCGGTCAAATGCCTTTTCGGCGTCCAAAGAAAGAGCAGCAAGGGGGTCTTTAAATTTCTTGCTAAGGGAAATAATGTTAGTAAACATACGAGCATTGTCTGATGCCAGGCTTCCTTTTACGAATACAACCTGATCAGTTTTAATCAAAAGGGGGATAATATTATCAAGGCGATAAGCAAGGATCTTGGCAAAAATATTACAATCACAATTAATTAATGAAATAGGACGATAATTTTTACAGTAAGAGTGGTCCTTGTCGGGTTTAGGGATAATAATAATCAATGCGTCCATAAAGGACCCGGAAGCCCTAGCATCAGCAATAAAGGAGTTAAAGAGTTGTAAAACTTTAGGGGCGAATATGGAATGAAAAGTGGAATAAAATTCTACGGGGTGCCCGTCTGGGCCAGGGGCTTTTGATTTCTTCAAAGCATGAATGGCAGTAATTGCCTCCTGAAGGGTAATATCTTTCTCTTTCGGCAAAATCATGAGGAAGGGATGGTGGTGGAGGAAGACCAGAAAAGAAAGATTCTACATTTTGATTGGAGGGAAAAGTATCATCTGAATAAAGAGCCAGATAATATTCCTGGAAGACCTCTGCAATATCTTCGTCAGATGACACAAGTTTGTTAATTTTTTCATTAAGGATGGGACCAATGGTTTTGCGTTCAGATTTCATTTTTAGATAATTTGCTAACATCTTGCCTGCTTTATTCTGACCACCATGGTATTTATATTTAATTTTAAGCAAAATGTTACAAGCTTCAATAGTTGCCAGTTTGTTAAGTTCAGTTTTTGCTGCAATTAAGGCATAAAGGGCAGTAGAGTCTTTAGATGTAAAATATGAATGTTCTAATCGTTTAATGTTGTGCAGTTGATCTTCATATTTTGTTTTAGCAATCTTTTTTTGGAAACAAAGGAAATAACAAAGGCACGAAGGGCAGCTTTAAAAGCATCCCATGTATTAGGAACAGAGGTATCTAAGGGATCATTGAAAGAAAAAAATTCATTAATAAATGTAGTGACATCGTTGATAAAAACTGGGTCAGATAATAGGAAAGTATTAAGTTTCCATCGGCTAAATTTGGAGGAGGCAAGGGAAAAGTCTAATGTAACATATACAGGTGCATGGTCAGAAAATTTCGGATTTCTGAATTGAGGGGAGTAGAGATATACTGACCAAAATGTAATCTATTCTAGATCTAGTATGATGCATATTTGAGAAAAAGGAATATTCAAGTGAATCAGGGTTACAGGTTTTCCACACATCATATAACGGACGAGAGGCAATGGCCGATTGGAATGATTTATGAGATTTGTCTGGTTGAAATTTACATTTTGATAATTTGTCAGAGTAAGGGTCTAACCATTGATTAAAGTCACCAGCAACAATAATATTAGGGCAATCAGTAGAGGATAGGAGTGTTTTGATATCGGTCCAAAATTTGGGATCCGGGCGAACAGGACCATAGATATTTAACAAAACTAATGTTTTGTTTTGTACCACAATCTTGGCCATTACACATCGCCCATCACTATTTTCGGGAGATAGAATTTGAACTGATAAAGCTTTGTGAAATAATATAGCAACACCTCCTTTTTTGGAAGCACCGGAGAAAACAACCTGACCCACCCAATGTCTTTTTAACTTCAATGATTCCACATCGGAGCAGTGAGTCTCTTGGAGAAAAGCAATCTGAGAATTAAGTTTAGATAAATGTGACAATACCTTTTGTCGTTTGATAGGTTTCCCAAGACCTCGGATGTTCCACGAAACAAGGTTACACATAATGGAAGGTTGGGAGGATGGAGAACACATGGGTTAGGAACACTGCAGGGATGAGACTACAAAATAAAACACACCAAACAAAAAGGTTACAGGTAGATAAATCACCATAGAACTCCACAAAACCATAACAAATTAACTCCAATACATTAAACAATAATAATGAGCAATAAATAGAAATACTGAATGACCAAAAATTTGCAAACAAAAAGAAAGCATAAAGAAAAAAAAATGAAAGAGAGGAAGAAAAAATAAGAGAGGAAAGATAGATAGACAGATCAAGGCAACATAGCCAGATCTGAACAACAAAGAGTGTACAATGAAGATGGAGCATAATGACGCACGGCAAGGCAGACCACGGGCAAAAAAAAAAAAGAGCATCACAAGTCAAAAGCGGACATATTGAAGAAAATAGAGGAAGAAAAATAACAAATATCAAAACGAGATGAAAGAATAGATTAATGATCTAAGACCTAATAGGAACATTTCTAAAGAGAAGAAGAGAAAGACAAAAGAAAATGAACCGGAGCAGAAACAATTAGACACTCGTATCCATTCCAGTGGAAGGAAAACTATGCAGAAAGAGCTTGAGTTTTTCAGGATCATCAAAGGTACGTGAACGCCCATTATGAGTAACTTTGCAAAGACAAGGATGAAGCATTCCATATTGGAGATTAAGATGCCTCATTTGAGGGCGTAGGTTCAAGAATTCCTTGCGACGAGCGTTGGTAGCATTAGAAACATCTTGTGAGATGTATATATTATGTCCAGACCAAGCAAGATGACGTTTGAGTTTGGCGGCTTTCAAAATAGTCATTAGTTCAGTGAACTCCAGAAAGAGCATGATGATACCTCTGGGTCTCACAGAAGTGGTAGAAGGGCGACCCAACCTATGAACTCTTTGTATATTAAGAGGATTCTGAGAAGACTGAAGACCTAGCAGCACAGGAAGGAATTTTTGAAGGAACAAGACCATATTAGGCCCCTCAATATTCTCCGGAAGGCCATAAAGGTGTAGTTTATTTCTACGATTCCTGTTTTGAAGGTCCTAAGCGTGCAACTTTAGTTTGTGGAGTTCCTGTTCAAGATGTGGGATTTTAGTGGAGATGTCCTGAATGTCACTAACACGCTGTTCTAATTCAAGCACCATGCCTTCCATAGTTATCCATCTCTCCTCCATTTGTTTTAGTTTCTCATTAGTTGAAGACATAAGTGGTTAGAGACCTCGAACTTCATCCAAAATGGAGTCCAAAACTGGGTTAGGAGAGGATTGGAGATGGTGGGTCATTTTTGTGTCGTTTTGGCTTGGTACCCGTCACAGATGATCTGACAGAGTTAGAGTCATTAGCCATCGTGACTAAATGAATAGAAGACACCAAAATTGTATAAAAACAAAAGGCCAAGGTGCGCCAGGACAGGAAAACATGGGCTCAGCGGCTAAAAGAAGCGGCCGCCCACATTTCCCAAAAGAGAAATGACATCAAAAGTGCAGAAAAAGGTCAAAAGCATTGAGTATATGAGCTGTGAAAGGCCAAGACGCTGTGCATGACTAAAAAATAACAAGCAAAGCAACACGTGTAATAGAGAAAGTCTTCCGCTCAATATAGGCAGCATGGAAACATCAATAAGCGTATTGGCAATATGCGAGCCAGAAATGCCACATACAACTCGTCAAAATTCATGAGGTGCCAAGGAAACATCATTAGTAAGCTGAAAAGATGTAATTAAAACGGGAACCTCATTGCAGCAAAACCATTAAAAGAATTCAGCCCCAGGATAATGAAAGACTTAAAAGAGCAGGTTTACTCCACAACGGTGCAGCGGTATCAGTGCTGTAAGCTGAGAGGGCTCTGGAGCGTTGTAAAGAAATGCGAGCGAGGCTGCCTAAAATGGAGGCCGCTCGCGTCGCTGCTGAGTGAAAAGTCACCAGGATTGATATTATCAGGCTGAGGCGGGAGAAAATGTCCAAACGCGGTCCAATGACACCGCATGTTCCGACGACGGAAAACAGCACTTTGGTGCAAGAAAGCTGTGAATAGACGGCTCTAGATATTTGAAAGTCCTGCTGAATCGCGGAGCTTACGCCGGGTCCGCCATTTCACCGCGGCGTCCAAGCCACGCCCCACCATGTCGGATTTTAATTTATATTATCCACATTAATAGCATAAAATCAAATCCCCACAGATTTTAATCTAGACGTTGAAGTGAACATTAGAGAAATAAACTGGTGGATGGCAGTTGACACTGCACCATGACAATCCCCAAAATTGGTCACTCACATGAAATCTATACTTCAAGTTCTTATTTCTACGTGATAGATGAGAAAGAACTTCCTTTGTTTGGAAAAGAAAAAAATATTTTTTCCTTTTAAATCAAGAATAATGTTTTCCATGCAGTTATCTGAACTATACAGAATGTTTCTGAACTGTGCACGGTTTAATATTTTTTCTTGTGTTAAAATAGTAGTACGTTAAAGTAAAGTTCTGAGGAAAAACATGGCAGCAGTCCTGCTAACATATTTTTAAAGCTCACTGCCTTTCTCCTTTGATCCTACAAAGCCTAGAGCTATAATAGAGAAACAATGTTGAGCTCATTGTTTAGCTAGATGTATAAACTTTGGGAAAAATTTGAGGACGGGTCCACTGCAGTAAACACAATGAATTTAAGAGCACATTTTTATACAGCAGGCAAACCCTAAGATTGTTATTGTACTTTTAGCTATTCTGTTGTCTATTTCTATATAAAAAAATATCTTTTCTGTGCAGGGCTGCGGGGATTGAAAGTTCTTATGAAGTGCTAATTGCCCATCTCCTCGAGGATTGTCTGCCTGATGACAGAGAACAGGAGCAGAAAAACTATAGGTTCTGCTCTGAATGCTCTAGCAGCTGAGAAGGGAGGGGGTGGTTCCATAGGCAGTGCAGTTATGTTATGTTATGCAAAAAAATATTTATTGAGCGCACTGCCACCGATTGGTTTCCTGGCGCTAAGAAAAACAGAGAACGGAGCCTGGGGACGTGAGTAGGATGGAATTAGTGATATGCTTGTCTGAAGAGCAATGTTTTTAAAGCTTTCCTGAATGACATGAGATCCGAGCAGGACCTAATCTCGAAGGGGAAGGTGTTCCATAGACAATATGCAAGAACAGCAAATCTGCAGCTACCAGAACGTTTGCGTTTGAAAGCGGGTGTCTGGAGGAGGGCTAGGTGGGCAGAGCACAGATTGCGGGAAGGGGTATGCCTGATGATGAGATTATCTATGAATTTGGGACTTTTGCAGTGGAGAGATTTAAAAATCATGCAGCCAGTTTTAAAGGAACAGTGTTGGGCCAGAGGGAGCCAGTGAAGGTTCCTGAGCAGAGGAGATGCTGAATGCCATCTGGGTTGAGCAGTGATAAGTCTGGCAGCGTAGTTCTGAACCATCTGGAGGCGTTCAGTAGATATAAGGGTAGGCCTAGATATATGGAGTTTGCATAGTCCAGGTGGGACAGTACCGTGGTGATCACCACCTGGATAATGGCCTCTGGAGTAAAAAAGCGTCGCACCTTCCGGATTTTTCTGAGCTGGAAAAAACACTTGGAGACCACTTGACCCACTTGTGTTTTTAGAGAGAGGTCACTGTTCAGGGTGACTCTAAGTGTCTTTGCAGAGGAAGTAGGAGTAGGGGCTTGGCCCATGTCTGATGGCCAATATTGAGTGCCCCAATATTTAGCACTATCACCTGTGAGCACCAGCTCGGTTTTTCCAGGGTTTAGTTTTAGGTGGTTTTGGTTCATCCAAGTTTGTATGAACCTCATGGTAGACTGGAAATTAGAAATGGAGAGGGTGGAGTTATCAACAGTGAAGAGCAGTTGCAGGTCGTCCGCGTATTTGAACACCGTCACCTGCTTGTCTCTTAAGGCCTGGATTAGAGGAAGAATGTAGATGTTAAACAGGTGGGGTGACAACGATGAGCCCTAAGGGACTCCACATTTGATGGACCCTTTAGGGCCGACCAGGGTGCCAAGGCGGACCGACTGAGATCGATTCTCCAAAAAAAGACCTCAGCCAACAGGCAGCTAAGCCCCTGATGCCGGCCTGGTTGACACGGTCGATCAATATGCGATGGTCAACCGTGTCAAATGTGGCCGACAAATCCAGCAGCACCAGGGCCTGAGGAGAACGTCTGTCAGCGCAGTCACGGAGTGAGTCTATGACCGCAACTACCACTGCCTCTGTTGAATGGGCAGGGCGAAAACCTGCCTGGTGGGGATCAAGGCAATTTGAGCCCTTCAAAAAATTGGACAGGTGTTTCGCGACATGGGCTTCCATAACTTTGGCCAAGAAAGTGAGCAAGGAGATTGGCCGGTAGTTTGCCATGCAGGTGGAGTCCGCCCTAGGTTTCTTCAAGAGTGGGATGACTGTTGCTTCCTTAAATGCAAGGGGAACTAAACCAGATGTAAGAGAGTCATTCAACAGAGTATAGGCCGGAGTCGGGACGGAGGACAGACACTCTTTAAGGATGTAAGTGGGGCATTTGTCCGAGGGTGCCCCTGATTTAACTCTTGCCAGTAACTCTAAGAATTGCTCTGAGGTAATAGTAGGAAACCTATTTAATGTGACCTTGTTGGTGGTGGTATGGGTAGTAATGGGAGCATCGCCAGGGGAAATAGGAATGCTCTCCTTGATGTCTACAATTTTGTTGATGAAGTAAGTGTTGAGGGCATCACAGAAGGTCTGGGTTGGAGCCACCCTAGGGCGGACGCTGTCTAAGTCAGTCAACTCATTTAGAATTGAGAAAATATCCTTGGGTCTGTCTGCTGAATTAAGAATACGGGAGGAAAAATAAGCAGTTTTAGTGACAAGAATGGCATTCATGTACTCCTTCCTGGCCGTGATAAACTCAGATTTTAAGTCGGGGGAATAGCAGCGGCGCCACTGTCGCTCAAGTTGGCGCAGGGACAGTTTCTTAGCTTTTAGATCTTGGGAGAACCAGCGTTGAGCGTCAGCTCGCCGGGCCAGTTTAATTTCTTTATAAGGTGCGTGGATGTCGCTTGCATCTTGAAGCCAACCGGCCAGGTTTGATTCGGCTGAATTAATATCAGAATGGGGGAGTGGAACTGTATTATTTAGTGTTTTTATAAATTCTGGTTTGTCAAGTGATTTCCATTTCCTTGCTCTACT